>NC_045627.1:11488035-12708457 GCF_009829155.1 Mustela erminea | reverse complement strand
CCTGAACCTGACATCTCACTTTAGAGGAGAGGAAATCAAGGCCTAGGACATTTGAATGACTGATTGGAGATGCTAGAATTAATTGTTATAGGAGAGATGAAACCCCAGCTCTGAACACAGAGGATGAGAATTTGAGCAGGGTCCTGGCAGTATCTGGTACCCAGCCAGCTCCTTTTTATCGCCTTCTCTATCGCCTATTCTGGGGCTCAGAAAGAGGAGTGAGCAGATTTATTTTCTTATGCATGTTCTTCTGCTTCATTGAAGGCTGACTGGTATTACTAGTGCATAAAGGTTTAGTAGGGTAGCTGATCAGTCTATGAGAAGAGCCACTGTGAATTTCTTGGGAGGAAAAATTAGACCTATTCCCAGGTTTCCTGTGTGACTGTGTCTCTAGGCCAAATTTAATGGAAAAGAGAAGATTTGTATGAGCAAGTCCAGTGAATCAAACTGATGGATTTCTGAAGGCTGAGTTTTCTTTAAGATGTTCGCCACACTTGAAATGCTGTTTGGGCCTTTAAGAAACAGCTGACTGAGCACAGTCTGCTGCTGCATCTCTTCTCTGAGTCTAACTTTTGTACAGTCTTTTCTGCAGGTAGTTTTGCAGTGGTGTAAGTGGCTTACTTGGGGATTCCTGCCAGTTCTTTTCCGCTCCTAGTTAACGTGCCGTGAAGGATGTTCCCTCTGGGTTCAAGCAGAAGGAAGCTTTCAGGGGTCTTGAACTACCTGAGCATGTGCTCACATTTTAATGCTCACAGTTTTAAGCTTCCAAAGATGTCATGACTGCTTCTTAGAGAGCATAAGCTCATCATTTTTAAAGGGAAAAATTCGTTAGGTGTGAATACTCTGCCCCAGAATGTTGTTTGCCAGGATCTTCTTCCTTGATACGTAGTTAGGTATGAACATCTGCATTAGAAAAAGCAGGAGCCCACGGGATATTGTATGAGACCTGCTGTTGGCGATGCAGAAATCCTAGCTAATCTTTTGGAGTCATATCAGCAGTTTAGGCAACACATAATGATGACATAGAAAGGACAGTTTTCTAGGAAGTAACATTGAAAAAGGGAAACTTCAGTTGTTGGTTGATTTAAATCTTTTTTTTTTTTAAGATTTTATTTATTTATTTGAGAGAGAGAGCACGAGCAGGAGGAGGAGCAGAGGGAGAAGGAGCAGCAGATTCCCTGCTGAGTGGGGAGCCTGATGCAGGGCTCTAGATCCCATGAGACCCTGAGATCGTGACCTAAGAAGACACTTAACCGACTGAGCCACCCAGGCACTCTGATTCATATCTTTTGGTTGTGCCAGTTCTGGTTATAGCCAGGAGACTGTGCATCTGACCCTTAGGAGAAACATAAAATCAGAATCATGGTGATGTTGCAGACTTTGTAAAGAAAACCTTTCGTGATCGTTGTCGGGTCTGTACCTGTTTGACCCCATGGCACTGTAACGTAATCATCATCTGCCTCTGTTGCTTCATTCGGAGAACATTACAGTGACTGGGGTTTTTAATAATGATCTGGGTCATCACGATGACAAGTTATGTTCGAGCTGATGGATCACTTACGACAGGGAAACCTCATGTACATTTTTCAAAGGCAATCACTCAGTGTTTGAAATAATACATTAACGATTAAAGGTTACTAATTGAATATTTAGTGACGTCCCTTGTCAAAAATTACTCATTTTTGAATGATGCCGGGAAAGTCCCGAGTACAGCCGTACTCCTTCCTTTCCCAGCGAAGCATTAAATAACTGGAAAGCAAAAGAGAACAGGGAATGGAGAGTCTATGTTTGGAGGGCTTTTTAGAAAAAATATTCCTTACCAGCAATGTCAAATATGAAAAAAAAAAAAAAAAGTCCCTCCAAGTAAAATCCAAATGAAACAGAACGTTCTTTTCTGAATGAAAAAAGTGATCAGGGTTGCCTGGTTGTCTGGAGTCGCTATGCTTTTCAGAATTCTCTTCTGAAAGCCTGTGTGTGGGATAGATGGCACATTGTGTTTTTAGAAATGGTTCTTTTGAGATGAAAAAAAAAAAAAACAACTTCAACTGTCTCACATTGGAGAAGAGAACTATCCTGCTTTGTGACGTAGTTGATTGGTTTTATAAGCATTTCCCACAGTAATTTATGTAACATCCATGCCTGGCCCTGGGTATTAAAGTTTGAAGGAGACCGGGAGTGATGGGGCAAAGGGCGTCCCTGGGTTTCAGAGACTGGGGGGGTCCGCTGGTCTTGTTCCCGTGATGGTGGCTCTCTGAATGATGCAGTGGTTTTTTGGTTCTTTTCCTGTGTTTTTGATACTCAATAGGAAGTTGATATTCATAGCCAGTGTTTAATTCTCGTATCTGTTTCTCATCTTTGTTTTATATTCGTGGTCTGCTTGACACTTCTGCCTCAGTGGTCAGTGAACTTGTGCTGGCCTGGGGGGCCCCAGTTTCTCAGATAGGTTCGATGGCAGCAGGGCCAAAGCCAGGCTCAGTCTTGTCATCCAGTCTTTTTAAGGGTCAAGGAGAAAGGGAGCCCTAGGCTGAGAGTCACAGGTGCCATAGTGCTGCTCACTCCGTTTCTGCCAATATGGCGGGGATGCTCGTCAGGGCTCTCTACCTCAGAGAGATGCATTCCTTGACAGAGACAGTCTCCCGAGGCTCTAATTCGCCAGGCTCTTAAGGATTCAGGTGAGGAAGGTGTAAAAGATTGAAAGCCCAAGGTTATTGGGCCCCTTTTTAGTCACCTTCCAGTCCCAGGTGGGGTCTCATGCCCTCCTGACGTTATTCCATACTGGCCACAGTGGCCAGCAAAGGGCAGGCGATCGTCCTAGGGCAGAGATGAAAGGAGTTTACCCCTGAAGTGACACCTGCCCCCACCTGTCCTGTGGACGTGCTCCCCATCCAGCCTGCAGCCACCCACCTCTGACCTCCTGCCAATTCAGGAGAGCCTTTGTTTCCTTGAGGTCATCTTGGGCGCTTCCTGGAATCCATGTTCCCATCCCGTTTCTTTAGATTTCCCAGGGATAGGTTGGAAGTTGGAACATTGGCCCGTTGTGCTGATTTTATTTCTCCCCACACACAGTGAGTTAGGGAGGCATCCTATAATTGTGTGGCTAGCTGAAGGAAGAGAGGAGGAAGTCTGGTCTCAGAGAAACTGTGGCGGGGCTCGCTTGAGGAAAACTTACTAAAAACAAAATCACAGACAGTGATTGCTACCTTTGACCTAGACTGTGTCTTTTCCTCTTTGAGGATTATGGACAGAACGGAGACCTGAGCTCTTTTATGTGCTGCTTTGGACAAATGCCAGTGTCTGGTCTGACTTGGTTTTCTCATTCCACACTGGATATTAAATACTTTCATCATCATCTTCAGTGAAATAATTGTGCTGTATCACTTGCTTTCAGTCATGCTTAAAGTTAAGTGACTGTGACCTCCCTTGGGTACATTATACTGGCTTGAGGACTTTGTCTTGAACTGAGTTCATTAAAGTCTCTTTGCAGTGTGTATCCCTTATCCCAATTTTGTCAAGCTGACTTACCTCTTGATCGCATCGTCTTTTAAGTACCTAGGCTTTTAATATGGATTCTATTTACTGGGACCCAGTAGTCAAAAGAAGGAAGTCGATCACTACCCAAGGCAGGACGCACACTCTTCAGGTGCCTTCCCTGAGGGTTGACCTACCATTGGGTTTCCTACCATTAGGTTTCCTACCATTGGGTTTCCTACCATTTCATCATCAAAACTAGGGTGGAGCTCTGCCAAGACGACCTCATCAGAAAGCTCCGTATTTAATAATCTCTTGGGTTTAGTTTTTTTTTTTATCATTTTTTTATTATCATTTTCTTATCATTTTTTCTTACCATTTTTATTTTATTTTTTCAGTGTTCCAAGATTTATTGTTTACCCAGCACACCCAGTGCTCCAAGTAATCTGTGCCCTCCTTCATACCCACCACCAGGCTCACCCAACCCCTCACCCCCCTCCCCTCCAAAACCCTGTTTGTTTCTCTGTTCTACCTACTTTTATACTGTGTTAAGGAGAAGCAGAATTTAGGATTGATTACAAGTATGGATTCTGAGTTGGACTGGCAAAGTTCTAATTCCAGGATCATCCTTGATAGCTGCATGATCTTAACCCTTTTGTACCTCCTATTTTACATACGTTTGTAAAACAGGGATTGTAATAATTCCTGCCCCACAAGGATTATTAGTCAACACTATGGATGTCTTTATAATGTTAAAGGAATACAAGTGTCACAGTAAGTATCTCATCTTTTTCATTTGTAATTAGGAGTTGTTTTAACTACAAGGTCATTTTTATTTTCTTCAAAGAGCACTGTAGAAATGGACTAGACAGGGGTTCTGTCTTCGACTATAAAGATAATAAAGACCACTGAGAGCTCAGATGAACAGTGAGCCTTCAGCTCTGGGTCGGGGTGGGGTGGGGACAGTTAGATACTGGCTGCCAGATCTGTGCGTGAATGTGGAGGTGTAGACTTGTACTCTGGGCACAGTACAAAGACTTTTAGTCAAAAACTTAAAAACAAACAAACTTGGGGGTGCCTGGGTGGCTCAGTCTGTTAAGCATTTGACCAGCTCAGGTCGTGATTTTAGCGTCTAGGGATCGAGCCCCACATTGGGCTTCCTGATCAGTGGGGAGTCTTTCTGCTCCCTCTGACCACCCCACCCCAGGTCAGTTCATGCTTGCTCTCTCTCGAATAAATAAATAGGATATTTCAAAAATATTATATAACAAATATATATAATAAATATATATATAGTAAAATTATGTCAATTTTTAAATTGTGACTCTTGATCGTGGAGTTGTGGTGATTATTTTTTAAAGATCTTGATCTTTATACCACGTTGGGTGTAAAGATAACTTTAAAAAAATCTTTTAAAAATTTTGGGTTTTGTTAAACAGTGTGCTGTATAACTTTTCTCTTTCCCTTATTCCACACTATCTG
The DNA here is from genome assembly GCF_009829155.1 of Mustela erminea. NCBI lineage: Eukaryota > Metazoa > Chordata > Mammalia > Carnivora > Mustelidae > Mustela > Mustela erminea. The sequence goes on along the minus strand of NC_045627.1, from coordinate 12,703,507 downwards.
AAGTGAATTATTTTATGCACTTTCTTTTTTTTTTTTTTTTTTCTTTTGTGCTCTTGGAAATGAGGCCTCTGGGCTGTCTTCATACTGCAGAACTCTCTCTGCTCGATTTTACTGGGACCCGGTTGACATACATCACTGTATACACTTCAAGTGTACATCATAATGGTTGAGCTTACATATATTATGAAACTATTACTCTAACAGATTTAGTTTGCATCCATCATCTCATATATATAAATTTTTTAAGAAAGTGAAAAAAAACAGGGGCACCTGGATGGCTCAGTCAGTTAAGCATCTGACTACCTGTTCCAGCTCAGGTTGTTATCTCAGGGTTGGGGGATCGAGCCCTGTGTCGGGGTCTGCACTCAGCATGAAGCCTGCTTCAGATTCTCCTTCTCCCCCTGCTTCATCTTCTGCTGGTGCTCTCTTTCTCTCTCAAATAAGTAAAATCTTAAAAAAAAAAAAAAAAAAAGTAAAATCTTAAAAAAAAAAGAAGATAAAACAAAAAAGAACTTCCCTTGTGATGAAAACTCTTAGGAGTCACCCTCTTACCAACTTTCCCATGTATCAGCGTTAGCTCTCCTCATCATGTTGTATCTTATAGCCCTAGCACTTAGTGATCTTTTTTCCTTTGTCATGACTCCCTGCCTCTGGAATACATATCTGATCTCTTTTTCTCTGAGAGTTCTGTTTTTGGATTTTTTTTTTGTTTGCTTGTTTGTTTTTAGCATTTTTGACTTATATCTTGTCTTTCTGGCTGTTGTTAGTAGTAAATAATGCTGGTATGAACCTGGAGGTGCAGCTATCTTCTCGAGGTAGTGTTTCTGTTTTCTAAAGATTTATTTATTTGAGAGAGAGAGAGAGCAGGAGGGTGGGTGGAGGGCAGAGGGTAAGAGAGAATCTCAGGCAGACTCCATGCTGAGTGTGAAGCCTGATGCAGGCCTGATCCCATGACCCTGAGATCATGACCTGAGGTGAAATCAATGTCAGACCCTTAACCAATTGAACCCCCCAGGCACCCCCATGTTTTTGTTTTCTTTGGATGTATTCCCAGAAGTGGAATTGTTGGATCAAATGGTAGTTCCATTTTTAATTTGGGGGGGTCCGCTGTATTGTTTTCCATCATGGCTACACCAGTTTGCATTCTCACCAACAGGGCACGAGGGTTCCCTTTTCTTTACATCCACAACAGCATCTGTTACCTCATGTTTTTGTTTTTTTTTTTCTGAGCGTGGCCATTCTGGTGGCTGTGCGGCGATGTCTCATTGTGGTTTGGATTTACTTCTCCCTGATGACTAGTGATGTTGACGGTCTTTTCACATGTCTTTTGGCCATCCATATATCTTCCTCAGGAAAATGTCTACTTGGGACTTTTGCCCATTTTAATTGGATTATTTTTTCTGATGAGTTCTTATATATTATGGACATTAACCCTTCATCAGATAATGTGATCTGCACTCCCCCTCCCCCGCCCCATTCAGTGGGTTGTCTTTTTTACTTCATTGATGATTTCTCTTGTTGTGCAGAAGCTTTTTAGTTTTGTGTGGTCCCACTGAATTTTTTTTTTAAAGATTTTAATTATTCATGAGAAGGAGAAAGAGAGAGAGAGAGAGAGAGTACATGAGCAGGGGGGAAGGCAAAGGGAGTGGGAGAAGCAGACTCCCAGCTGAGCAGGGAGCCTGATGCGGGGCTCGATCTGAGGACACGGGGGTCATGACTGGAGCCAAAGGCAGACGCTTAACCCACTGAACCACCCGGGGGTGCCCCTGATGCAGTCCCACTTACTTTTTTATTTTGTTGATTGTGCTTTAGGGTCCTAACTGAAAGATCATTGCCCATTCCTGTTTCAAGGAGGTTTTTCCTCTTTCTTCCAGGAATTTCATGGTTTCAGGTCTACATATTTATATCCTATAATACATTTTGAGTTCATTTAGTGAGTGGTATAGGATAGGGGTGTGGTCTCATTCTTTTACATGTGACTATCCAGTCTTCCCAGTGCCATTTATTGAAGAGACTGCCTTTTTCAAGATAACATTTAAAATCGACTCAAAGCTCAGTCAGATGCTGTGATCATTTTACATTCTTGCCCAGAAGAATAGTTCTCAATAAATATGTGCTGCTTTGAGCTAAGTATCTTTTTGGAGAGCTGCTTAATCTGTGTTTCTCTTGCCCTGAAAGATGCATCTTAAAAGTACTCACACGCATTGGTCTTCGAAAATTTTATTTAAAGGCCTTTTCAGCAATTAATTGCACCTGCCAACATTTTTATAAGTTCTTATATTTCACAGAGAGGCACACATTGTTGTTTTTTTGAGCACATTAATGAGCACATTGTGGGGCCAGGGAAATCTTAAGTGAATTTAGGGCACTGTGCTAAGATGTTATATGTATTCACTGGATCCTACAGGACTCTGTAAGGTAGGTTCCATTATCATTTCCATTTTACAAATGAAGACTTGGAAGCTGAGAAGCCAAGAGGGGCAACCTTTTCAAGTCAAATGAAAGTAGTGGAGCTAGGACTGAATTTATATGGCCTATAAAGTCACAAAAGCAGGAATGATATCAATTTCCACTCCTCATTTTACTTATACCCAGAACCTAACACATCGAATGGCCCATTTTATGGATTAAAAGATAATTGAGGGATGCCTGGGTGGCTCAGTTGGTTAAGCGGCTGCCTTCAGTTCAGGTCATGGTCCCAGTGTCCTGGGATTGAGTCCCACATCTGGCTCCTTGTTCAGCAGGGAGCCTACTTCTCCCTCTGCCTCTGTCTGCCTGTGCTCACTCTCTCTCTCTCTCTCTGACAAATATATATATAAAATCTTTAAAAAAAAAAAAAGATAAATGAACATGTGAATGGGGGAGAAAACACTGAAGAGTAAATAGCCAGATAAGAATATCTCAAAGTGTTTATAATTTCTTGTCTGGCACTTAGTCCTTTGTGGATTTTGAGATATGGCAATTTATACAAATAAATATTTGGCATAACATTTCTAACATTATTATTTAACTGTTGCATCATGGACTGCCTTTGATTGACATTTTCTTTTCTTAATTGTCTTTTACTCCTGTAATTTTTCTTTTATAAAATACTACTCCCGAAATTGAAAGCAGCAAACCATCAGAAGCCTAGTTAAGCCTGAATACTGTTCAGCCTTAGAGTGTATTATTCAGTACACTCTAATTACATTATTTCATGTGCTATTTATTTTATTTATTTTGGATAATGTACCCCAGGAAATTTTTGACTCCTGTTCATCTCATCTTCCAATAAAATACCCTAAGTCCATCTTTTTTATTCATTTTGCTAATGCATTCATGATGCCTTACCTTTCTATATATGAATAAAAATGTAATACAGACCTTTATCTTCACTAACTTCTGATTTTATTAATGTTCCTAATTCTGTCACATTTTGTTATATTTTAATCTTACCTTTGTCACTTTTTCTCTCTCTTCTCAACTTTATGTTAGCTCAAGATTTCATGAGCTTATTTTCTTCTCATGCCTCAAAACCATTGTAAAAAAATGGAAGGATGCATGATGATGTGTCCCCTATTTGACTCGAACCCCTACCTCTTGAGGTTGTTTCTCTAAAGCCTCTCTATATTTTAATATTGATTTCAATTTAGTCCCCTTTTCCTCTCTATTTGGGTGTGAAAAGGAAACCTACTTAGTGTTTATTTTACAAGTAAGCCCTGTGTTATAGAAAGGAAACAAAACGTACATTGCTTCTGTTACCTTTTGTCCCTTTCTGCCTAAAAAAGTTAAAAAATAAATTCATCAGTTTATCTCACACTGAAACCCAAATACTTCCTTGACTTCAAACTTATACCCATTTTGAACAAACCACAGATATTCATTCCTAGTTCCCTCAGTGCTTCAGTCTGTGGCATGCAGAGTTCTCCTCTAAATGGTAAGATGTGTCGCAATTATGCGACGGGTTTTCACCTCCTGTTTGTTCTGGATGGGCCCAGTGCTGTTTGGTCAGGCTCTCCACCAGCCCTCCACTAGCTCAAACTAGAAGTTTCTGCTACTTCTAGAAGTTCCACATTCATGCCCCACCACCAAAGAAGGACAGATTGGATGCGACCCATCGTTTATCACTCCATGTTGGTTCCATTCAGATTAGTGGAACAAAAAGCAGAGATGTGTCTCTACAGAGCCTTCTCAGACGCACAGGCCCAGGAACAAATTAACGCATTTGTATGTAATTCAGATTCTTTCTCTCTTGGCCTCCCCTTTGGTGTGTAGCCCAAAATCCCTCCCACACACCTCAGACCTTTTTGTCAACATGGAGCTAGCTGGACTTTTCTTCTGCTTTTTCTTTTTTTTTTTTTAAGATTTTATTTATTTATTTGACAGAGAGAAATCACAAGTAGATGGAGAGGCAGGCAGAGAGAGAGAGAGGGAAGCAGGCTCCCTGCCGAGCAGAGAGCCCGATGCGGGACTCGATCCCAGGACCCCGAGATCATGACCTGAGCCGAAGGCAGCGGCTTAACCCACTGAGCCACCCAGGCGCCCTCTTCTGCTTTTTCTAACTGCTGCCCACTTCATTTACATGTTTGTTTGTTTTAATGGGGAGAGAAAGGGTTCTTGTCAAAGGAGCACATTATGTCTTTTTAAGCATTTATGAGCCAGTAAGTCTGCTTGGTGTAACATTCCATGGTATTTTTGGCTCAACAATCCTGTTCTCTCCAGAATGTAGAGCTTCCTACAGTTCTGTCTGTTGCCCTACTTGTGTCTCTTTGTCTTTCCCTCAATTTCTAACACTCTGGTGTAATTTCTCCTGGATTTACTAATTTAACTATTTTGATATCTAACTTCAATTTCCTTTCTCCATAGTGACCAATAAATATTTTCCCTGGATTTTCCTTCCAATCAGTATTGTCCTTCAGCATTTCTCTACCGTTCTCTGATGTTAACAGTTTTAATCTCTGTATAAAAATAAGCCTAGTTGTCAGATTTCCCAGTTGATCCTTTTTTATTTCATTTCATTTGTCATTTATATTATTTTGTTACAACCATCAAATAAGGACAGATGCTTACATCGCACTGCTTGGATTCAGGCCTTTTCCTAAAAACTTTATGTGTGTTAATTCCTCACAACATCTCCCCTTGGGGTGGGAACCATTATTAGAATTTGATTTTAGAAATGGGGACACTGGAGCACAGAGAAGTTAAGTAACTTGCCTAAACTCTGCCAGGACTCAAGTGGGGCCTGTTGACTTGTGTCCCTGGTTATAACCACTACATAAGACAACAGGATAATGATAATACCTCTTGCTATTCTAGTTCCTCATTTAAGCCTAGTAAATATCCAGGATGTTATTCCCCCTTCTGAAAGGATGACAGTCCATGATATAGACAGCTTGGCCTGGGTGTTTTGTGTTCTTTGTTGTCATGTTATTTCTCAGTCCCTTTCTCCCAGTCTTTTTACTTAAGTTCCTTTGTTTACATTAATTACACATGGCAAAAAATATAACTTTCCTCATTTCTATTTGCCTCCTGTGAGCCCTGGGAATTTGACTAATAAGGTCTGACCGAAAGGTTAAGAAGGATTTTAACTCCTAGGTAGGGGAAGAAGTAGACACGTAACCTGTGATTTGAGTGATTTGGAGTTCACAGTTTCTCTACTTGTGATTGTTGCTGACCCAGCAAGTGGGTAGGGCAGTTCTGTGTGTTTTCTGTACTGCATCTCCAGTGTTCCTGTCACTGGGGGACAGTCTGATTCATACCAGTTAGCCCCTGGGTTGAAGCCTTCTGTTTGCTTGCCAGTTAGACTGAGAGGCTTCCATGTTGAAGTTGTCAGCTAAGGCCATGTGCTCCATCAGGAATTTTCTAGGATCATTGCCCACTCTCAGAGCAGAGATGTAGGAATGGAGTCCCTTTCCAAAGCTGAATAACACCTGTGTGACCCTCTTGCGGTGAGAACCACGGTCCGTCTAAGCCCACATACACTTAAGTATTCTGAGATGATTTTAATTTTTGTTTGATTTTTGCTACACACTTGTAATTGCAGGTGAGAAAACAATTTCTGGAGAGAGGATGTTGGCATTGTCTTCCAAGTCCATTGGTTTTCCTTGTTTTCCTGAGACAATAATTACAGCTGTCTCCACCTATGCCTGAGTGGTTCCCTGCCTGGTTCTGTTCACTTCACTCGAACGTGCAAGACTCACCGTGACCTTGTGCCTGCTCTGTGTGGGGCAGAATCCCTAGGCTAGATTCTTTCCAGGACTTCTGTTCTATGGCTTGATTTCAGTTTTTCCATGTAAACCCTCAACCTTGGACAGCCCAGGGCACATCCCACCACAGCACTTGGATGTTTCCAATACCAGTAGGTTATTTCCAGACATGTTGTTACACCCTCAGAGATTTTTCTTGTCATGAGCCCTAGAAATAATTCAGAAAGTTACATCCATAAAAGTTTTAAGGCAAAGAGCTAAATAAATAGTTCATGTATCTTACATATAAACAGTTTATTCCATCAGTTTTGAATTTTGTGCATGACCCCCACATCTAAAGCCTACAGAAATTCCTGTCATTCAGTGAGGAAATACTGGAACTACGAAATATAAATTCTCCATCCATGTTCTATCATGTCTTCTCTACCTTTATTTTTTTCTGAAGATTTTATTTATTTATTTGACAGAGATCACAAGGAGGCAGAGAGGCAGGCGGGAGGGAGGGGTGGTGGGAAGCAGGCTCCCCGCTGAGCAGAGAGCCCAATGCGGGGCTCGAGCCCAGGACCCTGAGATCATGACCTCAGCCATGACCCACTGAGCCACCCAGGCGCCCCTCTTCTCTACCTTTAGAAAAAATAAGTATCTTAATGTTAAAATCTCCAGATAGAAAATATGCCAATGTAGCTAATATATATACTCTTCATAGTCATGACTCTCGTTTATGTTGTTTTAAACTGAAAGTGTCCATTTATATTCATTCACTTACTCAGTTGGCAAACATGAGATGGGCCTCCCTGGGCCCAGGTGTGCTGAATTCGACACATCTCTACTTTGAAGGACTCCTTCTCTAATAGGAGATTGAAATGAGCATAAAGGATTTTAACACAAAATGATCAGTACTACCAAGAAAGAATAATTCATTCTAGAGTGTTGGTAAAAAGCCACCAAATGAGATGACTTTCTGCAGACTGATTCAGATTCTGAAGTTTCCAAAGAGGGAAGTATATTTCAGTCTAAGATAACGTGCAAAAACATGGAAGGTGGCACAGAGCTGACAAGTCCCACTGGGCTGTGGCAGGCCTTGATTGCTGATGGTCCCGCTGCCTAGAACACTGCCTGGTAGGCATTTAATAAATGTATCAGTGTGTTGTAAATGCATTAGCTCATAAGCATATTTATACCATGTACTTTGAAGTAAAAGTATATACTACCCATTCTTTGTCAAAGGAGCTGGTAGGAGCTAAGGTGGGTTGGGTTGCGTCATCTATCAAAGAGCTGATGTCCCATGCTCTGGGGAATGGACTTTGACCTTGGATGTCCCTGAAAGCCATGGGAGCTTTTAAGCACAGAGTGACGTCAATTCAATGTGTGCTTTAGTTGGGATGCCCGGGTGGCCCAGTCAGTTGAGCGGCTGCTTCTTTGTCATGATCTCAGGATCCTGGGACCCAGCCCCGCGTTGGGCTCCACACTCAGTGCAATGTCTGCTTCAGGAGACTCTCACTGTCTCCCTCTGCCCCTCCCCCACCTCACCTGTACACTTTCTCTCCCTAAAGCAAAGAAATTTAAAAAAAAAGAAAAAAAGGAAATAGACCTCACTTCCTATTTTGTTTTCCTTTCTAAAAATATTTCTTACTGTAAAAGTAATGCGTACACATTTTCTGGAATTCATCAAGTATTGGAAGTATTGGGAGGAAGGTATACTAATCCAGCAATAACGAGCACCAACATTCTGGCATACCAACTCCTGGTGTTTTTTGAAGTACATGTTTTATACATATAAATATATTTTACATAGTTGCAAACATAATATATATCCAGTCGTGCATCTACTCATGAAAGTTTATCTTCTACATTATGTGTTCTTCATGTTATTAAGATTTCCACCAAAATTTCTGTAAATTTATTAAAACTTAAAAATCAGGTTATGTATAGAAATTATAAGATCTTGTTCTGTCTTATTAGTTTGTGTGTGTGTATGTGTTTTAGAATATTTACTTTATGTTCTTAAATCATTCTGGTAATACTGTTACGATCTGCCAAGGTTTAAATGTATCTCTTGAGAATCTGGCAATAGTGTTAGGCACTATTCCCATTTCTGGGTCTTATTCAGTGCATTTAGAATTTAATTGTCAAATCATCTTTAGTTAAATGTAGCCCTTGTAATATTTTTTAAGCCCTGTACTTCTTTCTTTTTTCACCAGAGTTTGAGGCATATATTGGTATAATTTACATGTTATTTAATTAGTCAGTCTAGCTAGTCTTTATTTTTTTTTTTAATTAGTCTTTTGGTATTTCCATTTTGTTTTCTTTTAGGAATTTCTAACCACACACAAGAAATAAAAGTTTATTTGCTGTTTATCCCAACACTTGACAATAAAAGTAGCTTTCTCTGACTTTTTACTGTCAGAGTCAGTCAGTGCTTTTCAACTAAATGTTTATTCGTTGCATCTGATGTAGCAGCATTAAAAAAAAAATGTTTTAATGTTAAGTCCCAAACTCTGGAAGCCTTCTATTAAAGTAAGCTGAATCCAGGAAAAAAATCAGATTTATTTTCATAGTTCATATTGCCATTCTTGCGTTTTGTGATCTCTGCTGCTCATTTTCACAGTCCTGTCTTAAATCTTTTCTGGTATATTCTAGCTTTTGAATGCTATTGATTTTTGTGTATATTTATTTACAAAGAGAATTTATTTTTCTTGTGGTCTTCTACTTCTTGGTCTTTTGTCTTAATGGTTATATTAACCCTGCAAGTAGAGATTGGCGAACTTTTTCTGTAAAAGACCAGATAGTACAGGTCTTATGTTCTGTAGACCATAGGGCTCTATTGTTGCAACCACTCAACTCTGCCTCTTTGGTGCAAAGGCAACCACAGATGAAATGTGAGCAAAGGAGTATGGATGATACTTTTCATTTCCAAACACAGGCAGCTGTATTTGTGCGCTGCAGTCATAGGTAACAGGAAGAAAACAAAGACATCAGGATAAAATATGAGTAATCTATTAAAAATTCTTTTCCTTTTCTATTAGTTTAGTTTATTTTAGCTAAGAATGAATGTGTTTATTACTCCATTTTTAATAGCAGAAGGATTCCGTTTAAGTACCCTTATATAAACATCTTTATCCATCAGCCTGTTGTATTATTTTCTGCTGTCTGGGATTTTTTTTTATTTTAAGATTTTATTTATTCATTTGACAGAGATCGCAAGTAGGCAGAGAGGGAGGCAGAGAGAGAGGAGGAAGCAGGCTCCCCATGGAGCAGAGAGCCCGATGTGGGGCTCAATCCCAGGACCCTGAGATCATGACCTGAGCCAAAGGCAGAGGCTTTAACCAGCTGAGCCACCCAGGCGCCCTGCTGTCTTGGATTTTTAGCACAGCAGTTGATTTTGAGCTATACCAAAAATTGACTCATCTTGTTGGGTATTTTTTTTTAATTGAGTGTACATTCATATTATACTTCACCAAAATAATTCATCAGTAAAGAAATTAACATAAGTAGCCCCTGTCCCATAATGGATTGGGATTTGGATCAAGCATAGATTGTGGCAGCCATAGTCTACCGTTACTTCTGTATTCTGCCATTTGTACACCTAAGCACTTTTCCAAGAGAGTGAACTCCATTGGAGATGTACAGACCTTTCTGTGGATTTCTCTGTGACCCTTCATGATACTTCGTAGCTCTCAGAGATCACATTTTCTGAATGTTATATTTAATTGCTACAAGTGGTCTGTGCTTTCATTAGTGACAGAGCAAACTTTCTCAGAAACAATGAATACATATGTATATATATTCAGCTTTCCAAGTTCACACTAAAAATTTTGATAATGAGAACTATTTTATCTCTCTTAAGCTCTAATAAAAGAAAGGGTATATTCCCTTTTACCTTCTCGGATGGTTAATACTTTAAAATACCCCCGTTTGTGGGGGACCTGGGTAGCTCAGTCAGTTAAGTGTCTGCCTTCAGCTCAGGTCAGGATCTCAGAGTCCTGGGATGGAGCCCTGCACTGGGCTCCCTCGTCAGTGGGAAGTCTTTTCCTTCTCCCTCTGCCTGCTTCTTCCCCTGCTTGTGTGTGTGCTCTCTCTCCCTCTCAAATAAATAAATAAAATCTTTGGGAAAAAAAATACCCCCTTTCTTAATCAGGTTTTGTATGTTGTGTATTTTTATGTAATTTTGCATTATTCTCTATATTTCTGTTGTTTTGTAAACTAAAACATTTTCTACCATTTACCTCCACAACAATGTAATGATCTTTGTGGGTTAGGAAGCATTGTTATAAGGTTATACTCTCAAGCTGAGAAGCTTCATAAGCTGGTCCTAACCTATTACCTACCTGTCTTGTCCCCTACTTGCCCTATACGCCAAGCACCACAGGTATGCATTCCATTCAAGACTTCACTCAACCTCATATCACCCTAACTTTCCTGTCAGGAAAATGGTCATGAATGTGTTCTCTGAGGTTCTTTCTTTCATACCTTCCCAGGCAGAGATACCTGCTTACTCTGCTAACACCGCCTGTTCCTCACTCAACTACTTCGTCATCTCTAGTTATCAGTCCCGTCACAAGCATCACTTGTCCCCTCTCACCCAGTGCCCTGTGACAAACATATTGAGCCCATAATAATTCCATGTTGACCTGAAGGAACACCTAGAGAGAAGGAAAGGCACTGATCATCACAGACCCTTTAATCATATTTTTTTTCTTTATCTTTAGGTATTCTTGAAGTTTTACACTGTGTGTTAGTAGAAAGTCCAGAAGCTCTAAATATTATTAAGGAAGGACACATTAAATCCATAATCTCCCTTTTAGACAAGCATGGGAGAAACCACAAGGTAAGGGAATGAATTTATTGCCACGGATGATTTCTGGAATAATGTTAAATGTATTTTTAAAATAAGGTAACTTTTAAAAGGTGTGTCAGCTGTGGTGTATTTCTTGTTCCTTAATTATAGTCAAGGAATTATATTGCTGTTTAGTGCTTATTTGTAGCACCATTGAGACACTGAGCAGTTCTCAGCTCGCATTTAAGAGAAACTTAGAAGATACGTGTCCTCGTGGCTGTCGTGTTCACATGGTTGGGTCAGAGGGAGCGTGTTCACATTCACAAGACATGCTGGGATACTCAAATCTGAATAAGGGAATTAGTCGGCTGGAAGTGCTTTTTCTCTTCAGGTTCTGGACGTCTTGTGTTCTCTCTGTGTCTGCCATGGAGTAGCGGTCCGTTCCAACCAGCATCTCATCTGTGACAATCTGCTGCCAGGAAGAGATCTACTGTTGCAGACACGTCTTGTGAACCATGTCAGCAGGTAGGCTCAGACAGACACGGTCACCAAACAGGTGGCCTAACAAGGAATTCATGTTCTAGCTCTGTCGTTAAAGCATCGAATGGTCTGCTTGTTTTATTCAGATGTTTACGTACTAGCCCAAGGAATAGTGTAGTTGTCCTGTCAGTTGGATGGGGTAATAGTAACAATAGGTGAACTGAGCAGAATATGCAATTATCACAAGACTGTAAGCTTCCCTAGTCATATCCTGTGAGGCTGGCTTATCTCTGACATCTTCAGGAGCAGGCTGACAATTCTACAGGCTTACAGTTAGATGTAATTATGTTTTGTGCTTTCTTAGAAGATGAGTAAAAATGCTACCCTTTAATGCCAACTTCAAAGTGGCTACTATATATAATAAAAAAAAAAAAAAGCTGATTTGGAATGTCTAAGATATAATTCCATTAATAAATATAATAAAACTACATTTGGTTAGATGTCCCTTCCAAGGTATCAGAAGTTCCTTCAGCACTGTGTGTCAGTCACTATTTTCTATGCTTTCCATGTTTCCTCCACTGTGTTTGCACTGGGTTCAACTAGTCCAACTAGGTACTAAGATACACACTTTATAGATTAAAATGTTGGACTGTAAGTGGAACTCAAGTCTAATGCCAGAGGCTGAGCCCTTAAATACCAAGCCATGCTGCCTTCCTTATATCAAACAGTATAATAAGAATAATGATACAGCTTTCAAGTAAGAAAATATTTTGCTTGATAGTAATAATTTTGTTATACTATATCTAAGAGCTGTTCAGAACGTAATCACTGCCTTACCCTGTTTTAAACAAAAATGTAGGGTTTGGTGTGTATTTCTATATTGTGTTTTTTCTTTGGTTTGCCTTTTTTTTTTCTTTTTTTAAACAGGGTTGATTTAAGACTTCTTGAGTGGCTCTTTGTATAACATATGTGCTGTTGTTCCCTGCTATTTCCTGAGACCTTCACTAATCCTGAGCATTAACATAGGGTCTAAGTCTCTTAGAAATAGAATTAAATACAACTACCTAGAAATTCTTCTGCCCTCAGAGAGGCATTGAGAACAACAAAGCTGCTTATCCCCCTGTTCCTTTGCCAATAACATGGCTTTTCAGTTTGTACCTTACCTGACCCATGGCTTAGGTAGGAAAATGTCTGCATCTCCCGAATTAATAATAACTGCATGAATTCTACGGTCCTGTTACACTGAGTATCTCACCTTAAACATGATCAATGGTATAAAATGTGCTGAAAAGCAATTCAGAAAAAATAATCTTAGATCCCTGAGGGACTTTGTCAGGTAATCCAAAAAGCAGATACCCTTCACGGAATGTTAACTGTAGGCTGGCTATCCCCGCCTCCTGCCTCAGTGACTTAGTAATTTTGCAGTACTGAAGGAAAACATAGATTTAATATATTGCGTTTTGGAGAAATGGGATGAATGTTCGAAATAAACCTAAATGAACACAACAGGTGGTTATCCAGAGTTGCTCATGTGCTCTCCCTATTTCTTTGAAGCATGAGACCCAACATTTTTCTGGGCGTCAGTGAAGGGTCCGCTCAGTATAAGAAGTGGTACTATGAGCTGATGGTGGACCACACGGAGCCGTTCGTGACCGCCGAAGCCACGCACCTGCGGGTGGGCTGGGCGTCCACCGAAGGGTACTCGCCCTACCCAGGAGGCGGTGAGGAGTGGGGTGGAAACGGCGTCGGAGATGACCTCTTCTCCTACGGATTCGATGGCCTTCATCTCTGGTCAGGTCAGCACCATCCACATCTTCCTCTGTGTGTGGGAAGGAGATCTGTTGCCCTTGCTCTTGGGTTTCCGAGAGCCATCCATGCTGCATGTATTCAAATGTATTTTCTTCAGAAATTTACCATGGAAACAATGAGAGAGAATGTTAAGTACAAAGCAGAATTTCACTAGGGGAGAAACAAAACTCTTACAATTATGGTACATTTCCAAAGACTGTATTGTTGATGAACAGTATGTGTGAAAAACGGCGTCTTGATTCATAATCCACTCCAAAAAAAAAGAAAGAAACAAACAAAACAACACAACACATTTGTGTGTTTCCTATTTACTTTAACAGGTGTGTGTGAAGGTCTAGCTTCCACCAAAATTAGATCCTGCAAAATAATTGGAAGAAATAGAGAGTCTCATCTCCTCATAGATGACATAATATTGGGAATTGGTCATTTGTGATGCATATTGTGAGGTGTCAGTAATAATCAGATGACACTTTGTGTGGAACTATTTATAGAAAGGCATATATTTCATTTCACCAGCCATCAGCCTGAACTTTGATAGTGAGTACATATTAAGAATGAATGATAGGTAAAAATATTGTATCATTTTTTCTATTAGAAGGTACATTTTAGTCGGCTCCATTCAAAAGTTCAGTTCTTAATGATGTAGATGTTTCTAAGAAACTGGAATTCACATTAATTCTGCAGACATGTGCTTGTGTTCATAAAGCTGCATTTAGAATATTGTTCTCATATTTTGTAACATAGTAATGATAGACAAAATATGGAAGATATGTGTATTTTTGCATATAAAAAGCTGAAATCTGTCTTCTAGGGGGCACAAGTGATATTTATCAATGTTTTAGAGGAATGGTAGCTTATGAGCATTTTAAAAAGTTAAATTGAATTAAATCTGAGAGTTTACAGTAATGGGTTTAGAGATAGAAACATTTCGTGTCGATGTATTTTATCCTGAGTATTTACGGAATTTTTTCTTTATTCAGTGCCTGTATTCAGTAGTCAGGAAGAGATGGGGCTTTGTTTTGGATGTTTCATCTAGCCCCGGGGGCATGTGGTTGGGGCCCCACATGTAGGAGGGGTGGCGTGTCTTACACACCATGCTGTTCTGGCCAGGCAAGTCAGAGAGCCTGTTCCCACAGTATACTTTTCCTACTGACAGAAAGAATGCAAAGAGCACTAACATCAGAAGGTCCAACAAACAGAAAGTAGAGGTAATGTCTTGTTTATAATACATGTGAATTCTCACGCTTCAGATTTTACTCTCTTCTCTCTTTACTCCTACAATGGCTCCAAGTGCCATGGCTACTCAGGTAAATGAAGGAAGCATGTTAACTTGTTTTCCCATTTCCCATTACACAGAGATGGGGTGTGGGTGGGGGAAGAGTACTCTGATAAAATAATGTGGAATTGCTTCTAAATGTTTTAACCACACAATGCCACTTCATTTTCATTTTTGCAAGCTTTGAAGCTTTTTCTTTCAACTCACAAAGAGAACCCAGCACTCACAGAGTTAACCTGTATGCATTACACTTTTTATTATAGGGAATCTGTTGAAGAAAACAGTAAGAATAACAAGAGAAGTTTTCAGTGGATCTGTGAATATATCTCAGAGAGGAGGATAGGTTGGGGAATTCAGGAGAAAATCACTTGACACTTTCTATCAGGAAAAATTCAACTTTTTCTCCCCCCCGCCCTTTTTTTTTTTTAATGGCAAGAAAGTATGTACCATGCCTTGACTATAGTTGAAATGTGTGGCCTCTCAAGCTACAGGGGTTATTCAGTCAGACAACAAAAAGAAATAAGTGACATCAAAATTTTTTGGTAAGAAAGAAGTAAAATTTTCACTGTTTGCAGTTGACATGATACTATATATAGAAAACTTGAAAGACTCCCCCAAAAAGCTGCCAGAACTGATGCAGGAATTCAATAAAGTAGCAGGATACAAAACTGATGTGCAGAAATCTGTTGCATTTCTCTGCACCAATAATGAAGCATCAGAAAGAATAATAAAACACTCCCATTTACAGCAGCACCAGAACTATAACATACTTGGCAATAAACCTAACCAAAGAGGTGAAAGACCTGTACTCTGAAAACTATAAAACACTGATGAAAGAAACTGAAGATGACATGAAGAAATGGAAAGACATTCCATGTTCATGGATTGGAGGAGCAAATCTTGTTAAAATGTCTGTACTATCCAAAACAAGCTACCTATTTAATACAATTCTTAGGAAATGCCAACAGCACTAGAACAAAAAAATCCTGAAAATTTATGTGGAACCAGAAAAGTCTCCATATTGTCAAAACAATTTTGAAAAAAGAAAAGTAAAGCTGCAGGTATCACAGTTCTAAACTTCAAGTTACATTACAAAGCTATAGTCATCAAGACAGTATGGCGCTGACACAAAAATAGACACAGAGATCAGATCAATAGCATGGAATAAAAAAAAAAACAGAAATAAACACACAATTATATGGTCAATTAATCTTTGACAAAGCAGGAAAGAATACTTAATGGGAAAAAGACAGTCTTTTCAACAGATAGTGTTGGGAAAATTGGACAGCAACATGGAAAAGAATGAAACTGGACCACTTTCTTTTACCATACACAAAGTAAATTCAAAATGGATTAAATACCTAAATGTGAGACCCAAAACCATAAAAATATTGGAAGAGAGGACAGGCAGTAATTTCTTTGACACTGGCCACATTAAATGCTTCCTAGTTTTAGATTCATAGTCAACAAAGACAAAGCTGAATCATTTGGTGGCTTCTGACTCGTTTACCAAGGACAGAGTCCTAGTAATTCGGATTAATTTTCTTGGGGTCATTCTCCTGTTCTTTTTCTTTTTAATAGTTAAAATGGAATTCAGATCTGTTACTTCTGCTGTAGAGCACATTCTTTACCACTTAACTTGCTGTAATTTAAGGGTGCTGGCATTTTTTGGAATGAGAATTAGGCTCATGAGCAAAAGTTTTGAGCTTTGTCTTTACTTACTCTTTCCAATTTCAACTACACACGATGTTGTTACATTCTCCCCTCTGGGAAGGCAGAACTGGATTTTTGGGCACCCAAGTTCCAAATGTTTGTAAGGGAGGGCCAAAAGTATGAACAATCTTGGTGCTTTGGGAGCATTTAAATATGGAAGTGTGGAGGAATGTCCTAGAACAGTTGAAGAGAAAGATGGGTAGAAATTTCTAGTCCAAGGGTGATAAATCAGACTGCTACTGTCTTTGTGGCTAATGCAGAGAACGGCAACGTAGTTGTCATCGGGTGTGATAGATTTGCATAAATATGGCCTGAAAATGCTTCTAAGTGGATTCAGTGGTGTGAGTGCCATTGAAATTATAGACCTGAGGTTGTTCAGTATGATCCTTCTGTCTTACTTGCTTGTTTCAGGCATACAAGAGAGTTTGCCATGGTGGTTTTTGGTCCTTAGCATTGGCATAATAATATCCCTCAGACAGACCAATATATTTGGTGTATATAAATATATGTATAATAACACTTTCATTAGCTATTGATCTTGAGCTAAACAAGGGTGTAAACCTCTTTATGTGAGTTGCATTGCTTTTATATGATTTTTTCAAGAGCCATCTTTATTATACTCGGAATTTCAGGAGTACTACTTGATAATGAATTTATTGCTTATAGATTTGAATATTGGTAAAATAAAACATTGACACCTTTTAAAAAGTAGGTATGCTCTACCACTGGCATTTCAGATATGCTGTTGATAAAAAGTTTGGCATGCTGGAAATTTTAAAAAGATCTTATAAAAATGCAAATCTTGTATCATGAAATCCATCTTTGCCTTTGCTCAAATTGAGAAATTTTGTATGCATTTGTGAGCATTGTTTGAGAGAGCCTTACCTTCATGTCTTTCAGTGTGTCCACAGAGACTAATTAGCAAAGGAGTTTTGACATTATCAGGAATGAGCGTAGGCCACAGGTTGGCCAGGGCAAGAAATGACATTTATCAAATAATCACTGTCACGCCTCAACTCGTATCCTGCTGTTCTCAGGAAGCCAACCAAGATCTTGTGTGAAATAAACTGTAAAACAAATCAGTCGGCATGCATTTGTGTCTCAGCAAACAATGCACGGATGAACACATTTTCTGCTTTCCTTATCCCTGTTATTTTTATTTTATAAAACAAAAGGGATTGAATATTTGGAAAGGGTCCTGACATGCAAGCCCTGCTATGTCTGAGATGCTGTGTTCTTTTAAACCATTAGTTTAATCATCATAACAGCTCTGCAAGGTGATGGCATTTGGCTTCCAAGTCAAGGTTTAGAGAGATTATGTAATTTGCTGATGGTCATACAAGTAGGAGGTGGTAAAGCATCTGTTGGAACTCAAATCTCTCCCTGGAGATTTCTCTTTGACATCCTTCTGTTCTCAGCTTAAGCTGATTTGTGCATCAGATGCCGTCCTGCTCCAAGCAGAAGTTTCTCTGCATATCAGAAGGTCCAATTTACAATAAAGAGAGCAGCATGGCCCCAGGGGAGGGGGGAAGCAACAGTTTTTGGACAAAGGATTTAACATGTAGTATTAATTTGCATTCAAAATTTATTCTCTTCCAGTATTGTACATTGATTTGTCAGTACCTACTCAAATCTTTGCCTCGGAAGACGATTCTGTGAGGAAAAGAAATCACTGTCCTGACTGTTTCTCCTCCATAGGCTGCATTGCTCGTACTGTAAGCTCACCAAACCAGCATCTGCTGAGAACGGATGACGTCATCAGTTGCTGTCTAGATCTGAGTGCCCCGAGCATCTCATTCCGAATCAACGGACAACCTGTTCAAGGAATGTTTGAGAATTTCAACATTGATGGCCTCTTCTTTCCGGTTGTTAGTTTCTCTGCAGGAATAAAGTTAGTATTTCTATGTGTTTTGGTTTGTGTCCCATCTGACTTCTCCTGCTTTCACAGAAGACACTGCACTGCCATGCCCCACACTCCGCTAACCTTCTGCCCGCTCCTGTCTGTCCCCAGGGCATTTTTCTTGTTCCTTGGAGGAAGAGGTAAGATTCACCCAAGAGAGGCGTCTTGGGAGGCCGAATGCTTTATCCACCTGTGCTACCATTTAGACGGGGAAGTTTGCTAACCCTACCCAGGATCCATGTCCTGAAATAATTCAAGCCCATTTAAGTTTACTTGTTTTTTTAATAAGGGAAAATAAACAACATTGCATAAGAAAATATCACTTATTTCCTTATGTTTCATTAATTTTCTTTTTCTCATCTCATATTTCCCCATCCCGCTCCAAACCCCCATTTCTACAGAAACTAAATGGATTTTGTTGCTGCTGTTGTTCATTCTCTCTGTGTTACCCGCTACGTGTTGTACTGGTAAATTGTCTGCTGTGATCAGTTGGGTCAAGATGGTTTCCTCTAACTTGTTGCTGTCTTGCTGTTACCACATGGAAAGAGATAAATGATAATTCTTTGGAGTTCTACAAAGAGAACAAGCGATGGTCTGTTGTGATAAGGGGCTACCCTGTCACCTGTTAATGTGTGTGTGGCTCCCTCATGAGAGTGGCTCCTTATTATGACTGACCATCAAGTCACTCTGGGTATTCTTCCTATTAGAATTCTATTCATATGAATAAGTCATGGTTATAGAAGCACCATATTGAAGAGGGGATAGAAAAAGCATGAAATACTATGTACCCATGCACCAATGACCTTTTCTGGTGTGTTTATACAAATTACATTTCTTTCTATAACCTTCTGGAGTGTTTCAAAACCTTTGTTTTCTTCATTTTTAGCCCTTTGCTTTTTTATTTTATTTGCTTATAATTATTGCGATTACTTTTGGCCTGGAAGTGAACCACATATTAGAAAAAGAATTACAAGGAAAATGAAAATTTGGTTTTATTTTTGTAAGCTGAGGGCCTGTGGAATCAGTATTGTTTAGATGTGTTTTAAAAAGTGTTGTTCAGTGGAACTTGTTTTAAATTATTTTTAATTAAAGGACTTTGATGTATGAAAGATTTTAGTATGGTTTTGGGGTTTTTTTGTTTGTTTTTCATTTTTTGTTTTTTGTCATCAAAGAAGGAATAAGGTGACTTTCTTCCACAAAGGAAATATCATTTGAGTTCCCTTTAAGGAATTTCCCTGGGAAGTGGGACAGTGGAAAGTGACTGTTACTTTTTTTTTTTATTTTTTTAAATCAAACCTCATGCAGTCCTATAATTTTAAGTATCTAGATGTTTAGATAATGTCTCCTCTTTCTCTGATGATTCTTTGGGCCTCTGGAGACATTAAATGACCAATTACCGTGCACAGATTTTTCTCCTATAGGAGTTTGATGCATGTGCTTTTGCAAATTCTCCAATGACTAATAAGTTTTCTCAGATCCATCAATGTAATGTAATCAGCTTTTCCTCTCGTCGTGCTTTACCTTTTGTGCTTAGAGGCCCTTAGACTCCAAGGTGCCCACACTATGACGGCACTTGGGGGAAAGTGTGGCTTATGATAAGGTTAATTTTGTGCTAATCATTTATTCCATGTGTTTTGTTGGTTAGGGAGCTTTCCATACACCAGAGCTATACCTGACCCTGACATGCATCCTTTGTAGGGTACGCTTTCTGCTTGGGGGGAGACACGGAGAATTTAAATTCCTCCCGCCACCTGGGTACGCTCCTTGTTATGAAGCCGTTCTGCCGAAAGAAAAGTTGAAAGTGGAGCACAGTCGAGAGTACAAGCAAGAAAGGACTTACACACGGGACCTCCTGGGGCCCACGGTCTCCCTGACGCAGGCTGCCTTCACGCCCATCCCTGTGGATACCAGCCAGGTACCCAGAGCACCTGTAATGGCGGCCGTTTGTACTGTTGTCCTCTTGTGCTGTTGTTCTGATGTGCAGTGGCTTTCGGTGGACACTCTTAACCACAGCCCACAGGAACACATCTGCCAACACATCCCACAGTTTATATGCAGAATCAAAGAAAGTCTTCTAAAGTAATGCTTACCTTTATCAGATCCACTCACCTATTTGGTATTCAGATTCTATTCTGTAGTTTTAAAGAGTGATCTCAAGCCATTACATGGATTTCACGATGCACTAATGTGGGTCACAACTGGGGGTAATGCATGCTTTTTCGAGGGTACACTTTTTGTATATGGTGAGCATGAAGTTTATTTTTTCAGCCATCCAGATACATTGTAACTTTGAAGCCTGTTAACTGACCTTTATCTTAAGTAGAGATTGAGATCCTGGGCTCTGGAGTTGGAGCTCCTGGGGTCAGTTGCTTACTTGGGGACCTTGAGGAAGTCCCTCTCCTTGTCAGTTGGGTTGCCAAGAGTATGCTGGACAGAGTTCATACATAACAGATTAGCACAATACTTCGCAAACAGGCAACTGAGAAGTGTGAGTCCGTATTCTTTTCTGTCTCATAGATGTGAATGCATCTGACAGTGACAGTGAATTAAATAAATAATTGCTTTGTCTTGATGCTGACGTAACTTTAGTAAGGTCAGTTATGCAAAGTTTTTGAAAATCCAAGAGATTGCCTCCAAAGTCTAACGTAGAGTTAACACCAGGCTAACTCAGAAGGTTTGATTGTTGAGCAAATACTTATTTAGCTCCTGAATCCTGTTTTCTGCCTCATCATGCTGGCCTTTTATGTTATTGAGTGAAAGAAGCAAGCTTTTTCCATGGCTAAAATTCAGCTTGTTGTTCCTTGCCGCAAGATGGCAGGATATGTGGAATACTACCAAATTTCAGTAGTAAACACGATCAGGAGGCTAGAAATGGACTGGAAGGGCCAATTGGATTATGCAGTGGGAGCACATGGAGGATTTCTCACGACACAGATTGTCTCCAGCATTGTGGGGAAAGGAGCAGTGATAGCATGCTCCCTCAGGAAACTGTCTCATCAGTGAATGTTGTAGGCGGTCGCCTGCTGTCTGTGGAGGGACTGGCTGTGGGGTGATACCTAAGTGCATTGCCAAACAGCAACAACCAACCCCTGACCCCGAGAACCAATCGTGTTCTTTACGAAGAGGTCATTAAACGTTTTTGAATGAGAACACGTAAAGATTGTTTTCCTTAGAAGCTTATTCTTGGAAACCACTAGAAGGAACAGAGCAGATTCAGGGAAAAACATAAATCACTGCAAATATTTATAGGCTCGGAGAGCCAGTGGATTATCCTTTGGTCACTGAATTGCCTTCATTCTGGCCTATGTTTAATGGCCAGTTTAGCTGAAGAACCTGGGGGTGATGTCTCTTTTTAAGTGATGCCCGCACGGATGCTTACATCCCACATCCATGAAGCCATTGTTCTTAATGGTGACTTGTCCCCACCAATACCCCTGTCTTCTTTCTTCCCCACTTTTGTTCATAAATTCACTTGGAAACCTAAGCTGTCCCACCAAAACATCCTCAAATTACCTAAACAATTTTCAGATATACCTTGTTATATTTTTATAACTATGTTAGAAGGGTTAGAATCTAGTTATATTATTAATATCTTCTTGGTTTACAGTGGTTTTACTTGTTTCAGTTCACAGTGAGGACAATTAGCATGGTTTTATTGCATTTGCTTCTGATGTGTGTTTTCTTTATTATTTTAGATCGTGTTGCCTCCTCACCTAGAGAGAATAAGAGAAAAACTGGCAGAGAATATCCATGAACTCTGGGTTATGAATAAAATTGAACTTGGCTGGCAGTATGGTCCGGTATGTAATTTTGAAATTTATTTTCCGATTTGTTAATACATCTTTCTAAAAACATAACTTTTTCTCACTCATCCTGCTACGTGGTCACATGAATCGATTAGATTGATTTTTTCCCCCCTACACATTAGTTTTTGTTCAGTTTTTCTTTACAAGAAAGAATGACATTATTGGTGTGTTCACTGAAGAATGGCCTCGTTGCCTAGACAATTGAAAAGTCATCATTCTTGAGGCCGAAAGTTATATTTTTAAATCAAGGTTAACATATACAGACAATAGGGATTGATTTCTAAGCCACTGAGGGGGGAAAAAAAAATCTCAGTGAAAGTTGAAAATGGAAAGTAATTAGTCATTTTCCTTTTCCTTTATCCAGTGCTTTGCTTCTTTTAGTCTTAACTGTGTATAGCAGTCAGTACCGGGCCTGTGGGCAGAGGGCCACAGTTGGTTTCACAGGTGGAAGACAGGATGAGATATAATGATTGAATGTATTTCCAAATTATTATTTAAAGATCATAGTGGGCGCCTGGGTGGCTCAGTTGGGTAAGCATCTGACTCTTGATTTTGGCTCAGGTCATGATCTCAGGGTTGTGGGAACAAACCCCATGTGGGGCTCCATGTTCAGCAGGGAGTCTGCTTGCGATTCTGTCTTTCCCTCGCTCTCTGCCCCTCCCCCCATGCTTGTTCTTGTTCTCTCTCTCAAGTAAATTAAATATTTTAAGAAAATGAAGATCTTTATGGTTTACAAATTAAATTTATTTCTAACAATTTTCTACAATTGTTTAACAATTTTTAACAATTGTTTTAACAATTTTTAACAATTTTCTGTGTTACCAGTGTATCATATACCTTATTTTTGGCAGGGCTGTGGCAACACTTATATTTTTATAATATTCTTAGTCTAAGTATCCCAAGATTATAACACTGCCTTATACATTTGACTGACTATAGAAAGGAGTGTTTCACCTTGTCATAGCTCATTGCATTGAGCTTTGAATAAAGAATATTTTTTTATTAGTGCTGGTGGTGACTACCATATGATACCCCACACCACTCCCTCACTTTTATATATCTGTTTAGAACTTCCCATTTTCACATAAACTCTCACAGGTCATTGGGTTAAATTTTCTTAACAGCACACAGGGCTGTTCTTTCAGTTTTGCTGGCGATGGCTTCCCTGAGTGTTGGGCCTTGAGAGTGGTCGCAGTGCTCTTGAGGAGCTCAGACTGGGGTCCAGATTTTCTCGCTTTCTCTCTAGGACTGTTTTCACTGTAAGACTTGCCAATGCTCTTATGGGTGGCCGAGGTGGGAGGTGGCGAGTTTCACTGTTGTGTGCAGGGGGAGGAGAGATCTGGTTGTGAGACATGTTTTAGAGTTCACGTTCAGGGTATGGGCAAGAGAGGGAGGGAAGTCTGGGCAAATTTCTGGTTTTAGCTTGGACACCTGAGAGGACATTGGTGTCTGTGATTCTCCCATATACAGAATAGAGGCGAAATGAACATGACATAAATGGGGAGCAGATTATTTCAGGACTTGGACACCTTCATTTCTACTTTGATGTTTAGAATTCAGAGTGAAATTTTCTAAACATAGATTTCATTTCTGGACCTACGCGTTTAATCAAGTAATATGCTTTTGTGTAAGTCCTGTTCATTTGTAAAGATCACCAGGAAGAAAAAATATGTTATTTTTAACTTAGTGATGCCTGAAGAGTTAGAAAAAGTTCTTGCTTAGGTTGTGTCCTGTCTAGGTGGGATTTCTAGAACCTGATAGTTATTCGCATAGAGTAATTTTTTTTTAAGTTTTTATTTATTTGACAGAGATCACAAGTAGGCAGAGAGGCAGGCAGAGAGAGAGAGGGGAGGAAGCAGGCTCCCTGTGGAGCAGAGAGCCCGATGTGGGGCTCGATCCCAGGACCCTGGGATCATGACCTGAGCCGAAGGCAGATGCTTTACCCCACTGAACCACCTAGGCGCCCCACATGGAGTAATTTTTGTTCCCAGCTGTCATCTTGGGGCTACAGCATAGTGATGCCTGTGGCATCTAGGTTTCTGAGAAGATAATCTATTTACAAGTGCAAGGATCTAAGACATCTTTCTCATTAATTCATTCCTAAAATCTTGAATTTTGGCTGATAGACACTTGCAAGAATAAATATGAAAAGTGCCCATAGGCTAACTGATATCGTTAAGGTGAAGGTATGATTTGCGGTATCTGTAGGTTACTCACAGTGGGTGAGATGATCCGCTGGAATCACTGTGAAGACTTTAGATCAGTCATTCATCTTGTCAATTGATGTCTTTAGTCTGGCTCTAAACACATAAAATTACTACACATTAAAACTAAGAACTACACCTTTCTTACACAGACTTCATTTCAATGTATGAAACATTTGTTGGGTGCCTACCATGTGCCAGGCATGTTCTGGGTGATGGGAGTACATCAAAGAAGAAAAAAGAACAGAATTTCTCTTTCTTTGGTCTTACATTCTAGTGCTAGGAGGTAGACCGCAAACCGGCAAGTGCGTGTCTGGTTCTGCCAGCAGGTGGAGTTTGTTACGGAAGAAAATGAAAGTGTAGAGTGAGTGGGCAGATGGTCATACTGGGAAGGAGAACAGGATGACCCTGACTGGGAAAGTAAGATTCAAGCAAATGTTGGAGGAGGCTGAGGTGGGGAGCATGTGGGTGTCAGGGTAGAGCCGGCTTGGGCCCTGGGGGCCAGGAACTATACCGAACAGAACAGGGGCCCGAGGTTAGGCCAGGTTTTACCACTGATCATAAACATTAGCGTGCCTGGGGGCTTATGGGGACAGCTTTGCTGAGATGATGAGCTGAGCTGAGCCTTCCTTCTTGCTTTTCCCCTTCATTTTTCTGCCATGCAGTTGGATTGCCACGGCTGGTGTCTGGATTGGAGATGATTATCATGAGGATTTTCTGTCCCATTTCAGGTTAGAGATGACAATAAGAGACAGCACCCGTGTCTGGTGGAGTTCTCCAAGCTGCCTGAGCAGGAACGCAATTACAACTTGCAGATGTCTCTGGAGACCCTGAAGTGAGTTTCTTACCTTTCCCTCTTTTCTGATCTGCCTGTCCTGAGACAAACAAGGTATCAATACAGGTTAATTCAGTTCGAATTAAATTAATTAACTCAGAACTTTTCATAATGCCCAGGGGGATTGGATCAGCATTTGTTTGGAATTAGACTTTTGACCCTGCTATTTTGTGTCTTTATGCTTTATAAAGTATTTAGTGAAGAGCCTTCTATGGATATTTTGGGCATTACAGAACACGAGGATTTTCTGATCAGATACATTGCTGCTTACAGTGTGGGCCAAGGACCAGGTCTGTCACAAACTATTTTTGATTTGTGACAACATAAGTAAAGATACTAATAGGAAGTGTTGAGAATCTTTTATGCCAATTTAAAGGAACAATTATATGTCTTATTGAATCTCATAATTTATAAAATGCAGGCTTATATTTTATATGTCTTCATTTAAAAATTTTAATTTTCTCTAACAAGTTTTATTTGTGTTTTATCAGAGAATCCGGCTACAATAGGCTAGAAATTAAAAAGAAATTGGCCTTTTATCACAGATAGTTTGAGAAACACTGCTCTAATATATTTTAAAGCTGCTGAGTTAAGATAATTGTTTATTTTGCTGATGGATTTTTCAGTGCTGTGAATCTTTCATATGATATGGGATGTGTTTGTTATTTCCCATATTTAACCATACCATCTGTTTTTGTCAGAGAGTGCCTCGGGACCATTTCCCTGAGAAACACACTTTGAGAAAAGCAACCTTAGACAATTCATCTGTTGTCTTAAAAGGCAGATTCACTTTGCAGTGACCCTGCCAGTTGCATTCAGGGAATTTGCCGCTTATCATTGCAAATGAAAGAATGAGGTAGAGTAAAATGAAGGAAAAGAATTTTGATACAAACAGTTTAGAAAAGGGGCATCTGGGTGGCTTAGTCAGTTAATCATCTGATCTTGATTTTTGGCTCAGGTTGTGATCTCAGTGTCATGAGATTGAAGCTTGTGTCTGGCTCCGTGCTGGGCATGGAGCCTGCGTAAGATTCTCTCCCTTTCCCTATGCCCCTCCTCTCTTTCTCTCTCTCTCTCTCTCTTAAAAGAAAAGAAAAAAGTCCAGAAAATATTTTTGAGAAGACCATACCTTTTCTTAATTCCTTTTCTGTCCTTGGTGGCCTCTAGAACTAGATTTATTCAAATAGGTCACTTACTCTAATGCATATTTATATTAGGCTTATATCCTTGTGTCTATTTTTGTTTGTTTCAGTTTTGTTAAGAGTAAGGAGTTGTTCCCCTCAAAGTGATTTTACCAAGGATTCAGAACATAAAACTTCACCACTGTTTCAAACTTTGGGTTTTAGGTTCAGGTGTCTTTCTTCAAAGATGTGGTTCTAATAATCTTTATGGATGTTAACATACTGGGCATTGAGTGAGTTTAGTTTCTACTAGTAATTTGAAAGGGCAGGGAAATATATATTAATCAAGTAAGTTGAGAATCTCCCAGAGATAAAAATGGACAGAGCTTGCCTGCGATGAAGAATGCACGATGCGTGACTCTGACCTGTGAACCCCGTGTTTAGGGTCCCCTGACTTCCTTTGTATTCTTGGTTAGTGGCTTGTACATTTCAGTAAGTGATTCACAGCAGCTCACCATTTGCTTATCTTTTACAACAAAATGTTTTATTGAAAGGTCAAGGTCTAAGATAATTCAGTTAAATTTGTAGTACATTCCCTGTAATTTTAGTGACTGACAACTAAGCCAGCTATTGCAAAGGACAAATCCCAAGAAGCAGGAAAGTGGAGAAACTTCCTTATTTGCATAGTGTGTGGAGTCTGACTGCCTGTAATCTGACCTCATTCCTAAAGAGGGTCTGTTGGCTGATTTGATTAATCATCACAGTGCATGTACTGAGGTGCTGTTGCCGATCATGAATGCTAATGACCTTGTCCCTGAGCTAATCCTCAATACTTTACAATGAGCTGATTTAAAGTATTTCTTTAAAATTAGAACAAGAAGAACCCCTACTTCTCCAAAATTCACACTTAGCCCAATCTCGGTAGTTGGTGGTTTCTTTCTGTGTTCCCATTAGAGCCTCGTTTAGTTGATAGCTCCCAGAGCAGAGTAGGTGAGAACGCAGGCTCTGGTGTTAGATGGTACCGGGTCAAGGATTGCTGCTCCAAAGGGAATCTTAGATTTTCCAAACCTTAGATTTTTCTTCCATTAGTGAAATGGGGTCATAGTGGAATGGAATGGAATGGAATGGAATTGTGGTAGGGACTAAATCCTATAATAGTGATCAAGCTTGGAGCACCGTATGTCTGATACACTTCACAAAGGTATCATGGGAAGGATCAAAACTTTATTCCTTTGAATTCTGAAGAGTGCCGAAGTAACAAATAAGCAGAAGATTACTACAGAATATCCCTTATTTTGGGCTGAAGGGTGGTTTCACGTGGATATGAATGTTAGATGCTCTGTCTGTGATTTAGACTGGCCAGTTATCTGTGTGCTACAGAGTCCTGCAGACTTCCGGCTCCCTCTCTCGGGACAACCTAGTGCTTCCAGCAGACCTGTTAGCCCTGTGCCCAATTTAGGCTGTGCCACTAAAGGTTTAAGTTCTGTTCTACTTAACAGTAGTTCCTGAATTTCAAATCTTAATTTTGGAATAATTGACTCATGTTTAGGGAATGAATGATACAGTGATTTTTTAATCAACATCTTATATTTTCATAGAATCTTTCTTTGTAAGTTAGCGAAAATAGAGCAAGACTAGAACAATATTTTTCTTCTGGTCAGTAGGTTGTTTTTTTTTGTTTTTGTTTTTTTAGATTTTATTTATTTATTTGTCAGAGAGAATGAGCAGGGGGAGCTGCAGTCAGAAGGAGAAGTAGGGTCCCCACTGAGCAAGGACCCTGATGAAGGACTCTTGATCCCAGAACTCTGGGATCATGACCTAAGTGAATGGCGGATGCTTAATTGACTGAGCCACCCAGGCATCCTTGATCAAGCAGTTTTTTCCCTAAAATTGTTTGTAGGAAATGCGATGTGTTTGTATACATATGTAGGGAGGTATGAGAAGCATAGGGACACAGGGACACCGAGGAGAGCATAGGAAAGAGAGAAAAGTAGTTAAGGAAGAGACATGATTTTTTCTAAAAGAGCAGGTTTTCCTCCTAACTTTGTACTTTCTTTTTGTTTGTTGTTTGTTTTTTATTTTTTCAGTCTCATGCTAGCAGCAGTTTTCCCGATCTCTGTTGTGATTCTTGACATTGAGCCCTGGGCTCACTCCTCTCTCTGTTGCACGGTCTCTAGGCATTCTTATCCACACCCATAACTTCTTATCACACCCATCACCCACCCAAACCCACACAGTTGCTGACAGCTTCCTAAATGTGCATCGTTACCCCCAGACACCTGTTCTGTGTGTATCCCATTCCTCAGCGGTATTTTCCCTAGATCGGAGGCAGCTTGACCCACAGCGTTACGTCCCCTGTGAATGGCATCTCTGTTCATCTGCTGCACAGGCCAGACACCTGGGGCTTATCCTGTACTCTTCCTTATGTTTGATCCCTGCATCCAGCCAGTCAGTGGGCACAGCCCATCACCAGATCCTCCCCAGCGCATCTCCAGTCTGTCCCCTCCCCCCCTTTCCACAGCGCTCCTCTTGGTCCGAGCCACCACCGCAAGTCCCCTTGACTGCCCTGAGAATCTCCTCACTGCTCCCCCCACTTACTTTCTTCCAGTTCATTCTGTGCACAGCCAGAGTTCATGCGCCAGTACCTGGGCACACTCACACACACGGTGCTTGGGCCCGTTCACGGCCTTCCCCTTGCACTCCTTGCAGGAGTCTGCGCCAGTCCTGGGGGTCTACGCCGGCCACTTCTCAGCGCATCTGCCCAACTCCTGTTCTTGGTCACTATGGTCCAGCCCCCGTGGTCTCTTCCCTCCAGGGACTCAGATTTTTTACCGCCTCATCTGTGCTGTTCCTTTAGCCTGAAAATTCTTTATCTGATGCTTAGATGGGCCCCTTCCTACTTTTACTTCCTGTTTCTGCTTAAGTGTACTTCCTGGATGCGACCTTCCCCACCCCCTCTCCTCTTCTCTTCTAACACCTTGTAACATTTTTTTTTTAATCGCTCTCGCTACCATTTTTAATATTATTCTCTGGGGTTATTTACTCTTTGCCTTTCTTACTAGACTAAGCTACACGAAGGTAATGATTTTCTTACATGATTTTTCTACATGATTTTATTTTTTATTTTTATTTTTTTTTTTAAAGATTTTATTTATTTATCAGAGAGAGAGAGGGAGAAAGCGAGCACAGGCAGACAGAATGGCAGCAGAGGCAGAGGGAGAAGCAGGCTCCCCGCCGAGCAAGGAGCCCGATGTGGGACTCGATCGATCCCAGGACGTTGGGATCATGACCTGAGCCGAAGGCAGCTGCTTAACCAACTGAGCCACCCAGGCGTCCCCATGA
The DNA here is from genome assembly GCF_009829155.1 of Mustela erminea. NCBI lineage: Eukaryota > Metazoa > Chordata > Mammalia > Carnivora > Mustelidae > Mustela > Mustela erminea. Next base: position 12,674,062 of record NC_045627.1, on the reverse strand, counting down.
TTTTATTTTTTTAAACTCCCCATCCTATACCTGCCTTTTTCAAAAAAAGATTTTACCTAAAATTAATTGTGATAACAGTGTGTGTGTGTGTGTGTGTGTGTGTGTGTGTGTAATACACACAGCTCCATTTACCTATACCAGCTGTCTTTCTGTCTCTAGATTTTCATTTTTCAGATGTTGTGGAGGAAAGTGTGAGTGAATTGTAGATACTTGCCACATGCCTCCTGTGACTAGGCCCTAGAAATTCTGTAATCCAGAAGGATAAGCCATTGTATCTTATTTTGCTGGGTTAGGAGAAACCATTATTGTTGTGGATAGTGAAGACATGTTGTACCATATAAACCTAGAGGACTCTAAAGGATGAGTTCTACAAGTGAATTGTAAGGATCTTTCTTGGGAAAATCAATGGAATTCATTCAGGGGAAGAAAAAAAAATACAGAGTATCTTAAAAAAAAGGGTGAACAGTTCCTGGCAAACAGGGACCCTGATGTGTCATTTGAAAATGAAATTTTTTTCTAGACTACAAAGTCCCCTATAGGATTAGCAATATCTGGGGAATTTGTATCTAATAAAGGTTGCGTTTCAAACCAGAGGTAAAAGATGAATTATTTAGTAAATATTTTAAGGAGAAGTAGATACCCATCTGGGAAAAAAAAATAAAGTTAAGCTATACCTTAAGCTAATAGAATCCCCTCACCATCACCCCCACACAGGAAAGCATGGATATTTTCCTTTAAATGGTTTTACAAATGGGGAATTTCTGAATGCCATATAAAACCCAGAAGCCATAAGGAAAGATGGAAAATTTTCAGTTATATAAAAACAGATTTGAAATTCTGCTTAGAAATAAGAATACAAAGAAAATAAAAAGACAAACTAGAGAAAAACATTTGTAACTCATATCCCAGACACAGGAAGAGCTTCTAAAATGCAATTAAAACCCTATAAGTAAAGGGAAGTTGAGCCAAGAATATTTTCATAGACAAAAAATAAGTACAGATATCAAGCATATGATAAAGGTGCTCAAATACTCTTATTTTAAGAAAAATACCGGGGTTCCTGGCTGTCTCAGTCAGCGGAGTGTGCAACTCTTAATCTTGGGATTATAAATTCAAGCTCCATGTTGCATGTAGAGATTACTTAAAAACAAAATCTTAAAAAAATACAAATTAAAATGATAATGAGATGCCTTTTTCTCTCCCTTTTTTTTTTTTAAGGTTTTATTTGTTAGAGAAAGAGAGAGTGAAAGTGAGCACAAGCAGGGGGAATGGCAGGCAGAGGGAGAAGCAGGCTTCTAGGTGAGCAAGGAGCCCTGTGCAGGACTGGATCCCAGAACTCTGGGATCAGGACCTGACCTGAAGGCAGACACCTAACTGACTGAGCCACTCAGACAACCCTTAAGGAGATACATTTTTAACATACCAGTTGACAAAGTCTAAGCAGAGAACTGTCTGGGAAGGAGGCAATGTCATACACGTCTGGTAGGAATGTAAATTACTACCAACTCTATAGACATTTGGGAATACTTGGGAATCTTTAAAATGTAAGCCAGTAATTCCATGTCTAGGAATTTTTAACCTATAGATGAAGGGCACAGTAGATGTATTAAATGTATGAGGTTATTTATTGTAGCCTTGTTTGTAATAACAAAAGACTCTGAACAAATAGCTGGGTGAAAACATGACACACCCAACTAATGGAGTACTTAAGGGCTGTTGAAAAATAAACCGGCTTTATGTGAAAGAACAGTATATCAGAGTTACAGGGTAAGGTCAAGATAAAAGATTGCAGAGAGCTGTCTTTTGTATGTACCCGTCACGTAAAAGGGGGGAAAAGAAACAATACGCTTTCCTGTGTGCACACACACACATGCACACACACACAAACCAGTCTGTGTTAGTATTTGCACAGGCTGTAGCAGGACATTCAAGAATCATTAACAGTCAGTGTCTTTAGGAAAAGAAATGGGACTGCATGGAGGGGATTGGAGAAAGACTTACTATTCAACATATTGCTTTTGGTAGTAATTGAAATATCACACGATTTACACATTACTCACAAGTAAATGATTTAGAAATAAATGTTTTTCCTTTGCTTTAAAGGCATTTTCTGCTCTCCTTCCAAGGTGGAATGTTGCCGTTGATGCCCATCCGCCATTATGTTGGGTTATTCTGGAGATGGAGAACAAGTTCTTGCAGCTTATTTCTGGTTTTGTTTTCCAGGACTTTGCTGGCGTTAGGATGTCATGTGGGTATATCAGACGAACATGCTGAAGAAAAGGTGAAAAAAATGAAGCTGCCTAAGAAGTAAGTTGAATGTCTAAGCAATATTAACTAGTCTCGGCATTGATTCAATCATATATTCAATTACTTGGGTGCAAATGGATTTTCCAGTCTATTTGCACCCAAAGAACTCTTGATGGATACGTATATGACTTGCCCAGAGAGGAAACGAAACTCAGAAAATCTTGGGAGTATGTTATAAAAAGTTGTTACTTTTCTTGCATATAAGTATGCATGAACACTTCGGTGCCCATATCCCGAACTGCTTATGTCTGGTTTTCCACTTTACACCAAAAGATGTTTTTATAATTTAATTTGATTTTTTAAAGATCTATTTATTTGAGAGAGAGAGAGAGAATGCAGTTGGGGGTGAGGGACAAAGGAGAGGGAAAGAGAGAACTTTAAGTAGGCGCCATGCCCATCACAGAGCCTGACGTGGAGCTTGATCTCACAGCCCTGAGATCACGACCTGAGCTGAAACTGAGTCAGATACTTAACCCACTGCACCACCCAGGCGCCCCTAATTTCATCTGTTTTTTGCCAAAAAGCAAATTTTAGGAGGAGTTATAAAGTTGGTATTATCATCCCCATTTTAAGTTGCGTAAACTAAGGTCATGAATGCTATAGGGGTGATTTTGCCTGCTGGGCTATAGCCTCTGTCTGTGATCCTGTTGAACTTCTCAAAACTTCAGGTTTCTTAGCGGCTAACAGGTGATATGTCATTTGGGTATTAAATGAGTAAGTGCTCAATGAATGATGGCTGTTTCATGTTATTATTTTTGTTTTGTTTTAATTTCCGAGGCCTATGCCTTATAGATAGCAGGTCTGGCCATGTGTTAAGTTGTATCATCAGCATAAAGCAAAAGAGCCACCCCATACTCTCCGTCGGTCACCCTGGCCTCAAGTTACCCCTGGTAAACATAAAATCAAAATAGAAATCATGAGCTTGCCCTGCAGATGCTAATTCAGGCAAGTTCTCTAGTTCAGCAAACACTGTTACTCATGAATTCCGTTAAAAAAAGTCTGTTATTATTATTATTATTATGTTTATTATTATTATTATTATTATTATGTTATTAAATGTATGTTATTACCTAGCACATTTTTAGGTTCTAAAAGTTTTCCTCAGAAGTTTAAGCACATCCATTGGATGCTGTTTTATGGCATTTTCACATATTTACATTTTGAAATGACACTTCAATGTCAATCTCCAGTGTCACAAATAAAAGCAGATCCACAGTGATGAGATATGTACTATCATCTATTTAAAACTACATATAACCGTTGATAATATGTTTTCTCCATCATTTTGTTTTTCTCTTTGATTTGTATTTCCAATCCATTTCCTTCACACAATGTTACCCTATTAAAGTATGTTTTGATTGATTACTCTGTCATACTTCTTTATAACTAAATCTAAATTGGTTTTTTGTTTTGCTTTGTTTTCTGTGATCAGAGTCAGTAAACATTGACATTTTTCTTCTGAGGTATTACAATTAATTTGGTTTTTTGATAAAAAAAATGTAAAAATAAGATTTATGGAAAATAGCGCATAATGAAATGGATTCAGCTATTCTTTTTCCCATTTATGTCGTATACCCATGTATAAACATTTAGTGATAAAAAGAGACAAGTTCTGGGTCATTTGCATTTTTTGTTTACATAAATAAATAAGTTTTTCTTAAAAAATCATTCAGTTTAAAGGAAAAAAAAATCTGTTGAAAGAATGAAAGACAGAAAAAAAGTTGTTCAGTTCAGTGAACTGAAACTTAATAGTGGCCCATCCTCAGAAATCATGTTTGATGACTATCACTTGATGACTCAGTCATATCCTTCCTTGTTCAGTTTTTTTTTTTTTTTAAGATTTTTTATTTATTTACTTGACAGAGCTCACAAGCAGGCAGAGAGGCAGGCGTGGGGAGGGGGAAGCAGACTCCCCGCTGAGCAGAGAGCCCGACGCGGGGCTCCATCCCAGGACTCTGGGATCATGACCCGAGCGGAAGGTAGAGGCTTTAACCCACTGAGCCACCCAGGCGCCCCCTTGTTCAGTTTTTTTAAAGCAAAAAATTAGAAACTTCCTTACTTAGGAAAGAATTTTTTAGCTTTTTATTAAAGTCACTTACTGTGATGCCTGGTGGCTCAAGTCAGTGAAGCGCCTGCCTTCTGCTCAGGTCACGATACTGAGGTCCTGGGATCGAGCCCCGCATCAGGCTCCCTGCTCAGTGGAAAGACTGCTTCTCCCTCTGCCTGCCGCTCTCCCTGTTTGTGCTCACTTTCTCTTTCTCTCTCTCTCTGTCTCTGTCAAATAAATAAATCTTAAAAAAAATAAAATCACTTACTATCTCAGTTTTTTGGTAATTATATCATAAAGGCATTATTAAAATAAAAAATAATTGGGGCACCTGGGTGGCTCAGTGGGTTAAGCTGCTGCCTTTGGCTCAGGTCATGATCTCAGAGTCCTGGGATCGAGCCCCGCATCAGGCTCTCTGCTCAGCAGGGAGCCTGCTTCCTCCTCTCTCTCTGCCTGCCTTTCTGCCTACTTGTCATCTCTCTCTGTCAAATAAATAAATAAAATCTTAAAAAAATATATTAAAATATAAAATGAAAAATAACAACAAAAGCAGGTAGTTATATCTGTTACTCATTTCCTTAGAAGATACCTTACTTAACCTGATGTATGTAAGGATAAGAAGATAGAACTATTAATTTCAGATTACCTTTGATAGCATGATATATTTAAGAAACTATTATATCATGTGCTGCATGTGTGTATCTTGTCAAAATTTGGGGGCAAAGTAGTCAGTCTGTAATGTATGAAAACATACTGTAGGATTCCATCTATATGACATTCTGAAAGAGGCAACACTATAGAGTCGTTGAAAGTATCAGTGGTTGCCAGGGGTTGAGAAGGTGGAAGAGACGGATGGTCAGAGCACAGAGGATTTTTAGGACAAAGAAAACATTGTGTATGACACTATAATGACTAGATAGTATCATTATACATTTATCTAAACCCATTAAATGTACAACGCCTGATGTAAGCCAGGGTCTTTGGATGGTAATGATGTCACAGTGTAGGTTCATGAATTGTAACAATTGTACCACTTTGTTTGGAGAATGTTGATAATGGGGAAAGCTGTGTGTGTGGAGGCAGAGAATAGTACTGTATCTTCATCTCAATTCTGCTGTGAACATAAAACTGTTCCCAAAAATAGTCCAAAAAATAACTAAGCCCCTCCCAGGTCAGAATTTAGCTTATTCAGTTTATGGAATTCATTTGCCATAAAATCTAATTGGTAAAACCAGGTTTCTCTGTGAAAGCCATCAGTTTAAATTGGTTGGAAAATGTCAGTCTTCTTTATTCTTTTGAGGTAAATGTGTTAATGTTTATTCCTATGATAGCCACCTCCATTCTGATATCTAAATCTGATATAAATAGAAACCAAAGGATTGATCAATGGATACACAGAGTATAGAGTTTGCAATAAGTTAGTCTTATTGAGGGATGGATTAAAGTCTTCTGCCTTTGTAATTTTTTACTGATGCCTTTTATTTGTGTTGCTTTTAGTAGCTCTGCATTACTTGAACATAGATGGGGAAATGGACACAATGGTGTCGTTAAATGAAAGCTATTCGCACCTGCTGGAAATCTATCCTACGTCTCAATTTTTCATGAGATACCATCTCATTTGTTGGCAAAAATTAAGAAATTTGGTAATAGCAAAGATTGATGTGGATGTAGATCCACACAAGTCTTAAAGGTTGGAGTTGTGTTTACAATCATTTTAAAAGCAGTTTGGCATAAAGTTAAACATTGTATAAAGTTAAACATTTGCACATCTTGGTGCCCAGCAGTCACTCCTAGAGATATGCCGTAGAGAAAGTCCAAACCAACAAACGTGAAAGCTGTTGTTTTAGAAATATTATCTGTAATAGCATAAAAATAAGAGAGAAGAGTAGGAGAAATACTATTTAGTAGGAAGATGGCTTAAGTTGGATATAGTCACATAATAAAATTAATGAATTATAGTCATAAATGACAACATAGATGAACCTTAAAAAATAATGTTGTGGATGGATAAAAATATACCCCACATGCCTATATAAACTATAATAACTGTCTTTAAGACTAAAAAACGAGCAAAACATATTTATATAATATGTGTGTGTGTGTGTGTGTGTGTGTGTGTGTATGTGAGGAGTACACAGATAGACACAGTGGTTTAATAATATTCTTAACAAGGTGGTGGATTAATGGAATTCACTTTATTATAATGCTTGAAAGCATATTCTTTTGTTTTTGTAAAGAATAGTTATTTTAAAAATAAAAATATGACAGACAAATCCAAGTACATGAGTAATCACAATAAATGCAAATGGATTCATTTTTCCAGGTAAGATACAGAGATTGTCAGATTGGATTAAAAAAGATAACTCATGTTTTACATACCCCACAAAAATAATACAAAGCTATAGGTATTTTAGAATCAGTAAATTTAGAAAAATGGAACTATTTTATGATCCAGCAATTGCACTACTAGGTATTTACCCAAAGAATACAGAAGTGCTAATTCAAAATATACATGCACCCTGATGTTTATAGTAGCATTATCTACAATAGTCAAATTATAGAAACAACCCAAGTGTCCATCAAATGATGAATGGGTAAAGAAAATGCAGTGTGTATATGCAATGGAATATTACTCAGCCAAAAAAAAAAAAAAAAAAAAAAGAATGCAATCTTGCCATTTGCCACAGCATAGATAGAACTGGAGAGTATTATCCTAAGTGAAATAAGTCAGCCAAAGGAAGACAAATACTATATGATTTCACTCATGTGGAATTTAAGAAAAAAAACAAGTGAGTTGGCAGGATGCAGCCAGAGAAATGCATTTTGGTCCATCAGCACCCAGAGTACTGCAGTGGAAGCTTAATCATGAGAGCTTCGGGAGGATTTTGGGAAAGAGGTAGATAAGAATTTCAAACGGTCTTGAATCTGCTTAGCAGAAAGTCCACCCACAAGCCTTTGGGAGTGACATGAACTACCTCGTCTCCCTACCAGGTCCATGGGCACCCCCAACTCACCAAGTGTTAAATGCATACTTTTCCCAACTCTGCCAGCTGTGTGTGTGCTCCAGAATATGTCCAGAAAGGCAAGCTTCAGGAGATGGGGAGCATGCTCAGAACGTAGGCCACATTTGGTGGGCCAGAGAGAATCTACAAACTTGAGATATAGCTCACCCCTCTGGAAATTTAAAAAAAAAAAAAAAAAAGAAAAAGTTTCTAATAACCTGCCTAGCAAACTCTAAGAACCTGAGAAGACACAGAGCTAATTAAGAGGGTCTTGGCTACTTCAAATGCAAAAGCAAAGATGCATAGCTACAAGAAGTATGAAAAATCAAGGAAATAGGGCATCACTAAAAGAAAATAATTTTCCAGCAACCAAGCTCAAAGGCATAGAATATTACAATATGATGAATTCAAAATAGCTGTTGTGAAGAAATTCAACAAGCTCCAAGAAAACTCAGGAAGACAATCCAGTGAAATCAGGAGTAAAGTTAATGAACACAAGGAGCTCTTTACCAAAGCAATTGAGATTCTAAAAAAGAACCAAATGGAAATACTGGACCTGAAGAATTCAGTGAATGAGGTGAAGAATGTAGAGAAGAAGATCCGTCTCAACAGATCAGGGAGAGGAAGAAAAATGGCTTGGAGGTTAATGAATATAGAATTAATACGGTTAGAAGAGGAGCAGGAGCTAAGTTTAAAAAGAGTGAAAAAAGCCTTAAAAAGCCCTCAGATTCTGTGAGAAAAGCAAATATCTGATGATCAGGCTCTAAAAGGAGAAGGGGCAGAGTCTGTTTTATGAAATAATAGCCAAGAACTTCCCAAACCCTGGGAAAGACTTGGATGTACAAGTCCATGAAGCTAATGGCATAGCCTGTTATGTCAGTGTAAAAAGACCTTCTCCAAGACACATTTTAATGAAACTGTCAAAAATCAACCATAAAGAATCTCAAAGCCAGGGAGAGAAGAAAGTCCCTGACAAAGAAACCCCCATTAGGCTTGAGCAAATTTCTCAACAGAAACTCTGACAGGCCAGGAGAGAGTGGAATGATGTATTCAGTGTGTTGAAAGATTAAAAATTGCCAGCCAAGAATATTCTATCTGGCAAACTTATTCATCAGATATGAAAGGTAAATAAAGGCTTCCCCAGGCAAAAGCTGAGGGGGGTTCAATGCCTCCAGACCTGCCATGCAAGAAATGCTAAAAGGAATTCTTCATGCTGAAATGCAAAGACACTAACCCAGGAATATAGCAGCGTGTGAAAGCTAATCGTGCATTGGTCAGACTTAGAAATCTCTAACACTACACTCAGATGGTGTGTCAACCATGCAACTATAGTATGGAATTTAAAGTAGAAGAGTAAAGAGAACTAAAGCCACTTGGGTGCCTGGGTGGCTCAGTTCAGTGTCCAACTCTTGATTTCAGCTCAGGTTATGATCTCAGGTTCATGAGATCGAGCTCCACGTTGGGCTCCCTGCTCAGTGCAGAGTTACTAAAGTTCTTACATATCAACAATTACTCTAAATGTACGTGGTTTGAATTCAAAATCAAAAGGCTCAGAGTGGCTCGATGGAAAAAATGTTCAACTACGTGCTGCCTATAAGAGACCCATTTCAGATTTAACGATTAACATGGACTCAAAATGTCATTTGAATTATATGCTGCATTTCCTATTTGAGAATAGACTATTTGTGTATTAGGGTTTTTTTTATGTATAATACACATTTCATTAAAAATCCTTAGGGACGTTTCTGGAATGTGTGATTCATTGTAGTTCTTTTCTCCCTTTCTTCTTATTCCTCCTCAAAACAAACAAGCAGGCATTTGAAGAGTGTAACATATTATCATCAATTACTAAATTCATAAATCTTCCTGCATTTATTGTAAAATGAAGCTCTTGACCCACTGCATAGTTTGATGAACATAGAGTCCATTTATTGTACAGACAAAGAAGAATGCAGTAGAAAAAGTCCACTTCTGAGAGCTGGTGATTGCCAATTTCTAATATGCCTGAGTAATTGAGATTTAAGAACAGAACAGAATTATAGGTATAATGAAAAAAAAAAAATCTGGGGCACCTTGGTGGCTCAGTGGGTTAAGCGTCTGCCTTTGGCTCAGGTCATGATCCAGCTCAGTGGGAAGGCTGCTTCTCCCTCTCTCTCTCCTCCTGGCTTGTGCTCTCTCTGTCTCAAGTAAACAAATAAAATCTTTTAAAAAATAAATGAAAAAAATCCTTGTCTGAATACCAATGCCATTTAGTAAAACCTTTCTTTAGCACGTATCTGTGTTATTAAAACAACACAGAGCATAGTAGATCAGGAACTGGTTGCCTGTGTTTATCACTGGGAAATAATAGATAGTATTGAATTATGAACTGGTAGTATTTAGAATTGTCTGAGAGGTCTTTAAATTTAGTGGTAAATTCCTTCTGTCCACCATCACCTTCTTACCACTAATCCTTTGAAGTCCCTGCTAAGGATGGGGAAGGGGAGGTGTGAGTGGTATCTCAGGCATATGGGGACACATAAAAGGCAAGAATGATATTCTCAACGCATATAGGTCTATATAAATGGCTTTCTTAAGTTAAAGGCTTGGATGCTGAATATGTCAGCCCATGATATAGAGAGAGATATACTGTTTATATAGACATAGCACATGTACTAAATTCAGATAACGTAAATATTTACCTAAGTGAAAGATGGTGGTACAAATGCAGTTAAATTTTTTCTTTAATGATGAAGCACTGTGATCATGAAGGGAAAAAAAAAACAGCTTTATACACTCCTTTAATATGTAATGAGTAAATTTCACAAACCGCAAATTTAAAAATGTGCTAATATGTAATGTTCTTTATTTTCTCTGATCAGGTTTAATTTCGTATTTAAGCCCCATGGACTTGCACCACAATGAAGCTTAGTATTAGAAACTTAGTCCTAGTCTGTTGAGTACAAACTCCATTAAAACCAAAGCTTTCTGTGTTTATTTTCACTTCTAAGTTTTGATTCAGATGTCATCTTCTCAAAGCATTCTTTCTTCACCTCCATTTAAGATTATTCCCTATTTAATAAAAAAAAAATTCGTTCCTATTTAAAATTGTACATTTCCCCATGCCCCCCTTTTCTCCTTTATTTTTCCCCGCAGCACTTATATCTTCTAACATACTGTTGTTCTACACTACTTTGTTTATTGCCTGATTCTGCATCAGAACGTAATTCTTGTAAAGATAGATTTCTTTGTTCATGTTATTTAATGATAATATCAGTAGTTCATAGACTAGGGCCTAAAACATTCTAGCATTGAATGAGTATTTGTTGTTGAATTTGAATTCAGTGTCTGCCTTCCTCTTAACCACTGGGGCTACCTGTGTTTGGTACACTTACACGTTGGGGAGGAGACATTGGACATTGGATTCATGGTCCATCTCCTTTGATTTTGCTCTCATGACTGAATTAATGTCAAAGCAAACCAGAGCTGGACAGAAGTTAAAAGTGTAGAGGCAAATTTTATTCAGGAACTATTGCAATTGGGGAAGAGAGACCTCTGTATCAAACTGAACCCCATTTGGAATCCAACGAGGATGAGTGGGGATTTATTGGCAGGGAGTGCGGGTGGGCAGTGGATAGAAGATTACTACTAGGAAACATCAAGGAGAAGGGAGATTCTGCAGAACCAATTTGATAGGATTCCTGCTGAAGGTAGACTCGGTGATAAGATATCAAGAAAGCGCAAAGAATGTGATCCAGTATCAAGGGTGGATTTTCGTTAAACTGATCCAGTAGGGTTCTTGCTAAAATGGAACTAATTAGAACAAGGGCAGAGCCTAAGGTCAGAGTCCCAGTCTCAAAGAGGACTCGGAGGAGCCTGACTCAGGTTTGACCAGAGGGAGTGTCTTTGTCAATTACCTTCATTCATCGCTGCTGGCATCATATGGGATGCCTGTTTTCCCCACTGGTCTTTGGGTCTACTCTCATTTCTGTGAGTACTCTAGGTCATTGCTCTTCTTTTAGCTTCCTTTATAGGCTTAAAGGAAGCCTTTTAGGGAGTGCCAGAAACCTAAGAATACTCTTTCTGGCAATTTGGGTATTGCAGTGTGTGGTTGGAGGGGGTAGGGAACGTCGCCTGTCAGCCTAGATTGGGTTGGTTGCAATGTCTTGTTTCTCTGAAGTTGTGCCATGCAAGGAAAGGGTTTGGTGTGGGAGATTTTAGGATCTGGCCATTTTGCTCAGTGTTCTCTGGGAAGCAAGACAGAAGTTCACCTCGGTGCTGGGATCTACCTGGTCTCTACCTGGTTAAGTGTCAGGGAGTTTTGGCTTCCCTCCAGCTCCCCTGTCCTCTAGGCTCTGGAACCTGTCTGGGTAGGAGAAGGAGTCTTTATCTTGTTTTCTTCAAGTCTCAGGGCATCTGCGCTTGCTTTTTTGATATTCAAAAGCATAGCTTTTAATATCAGAAGGCCTTTTATCTGAAAGACTAATGTCTCTGCAGTGAATTTTCAAAGCCCGTGTTAAAAATCCAAAAACCAAGTTTGGCTTTCTTTGGTCTCTCTGTTGAGTTGACCCGTTCTTGGGGCATTGGATACCTTCTGGTTTTGTTTCAAAGGGCCTGTGGGGTAGTGGAAAGCCTTGGAGTAAAAAGAAATTGATAAAAGAGGAGTTGGATGGGGTGGGGTAGGGAGGCCTCCCAGGCACATCCTCATATTACATTTACTTAAAAACAAAGAAGTGAACTAGTGGAAAAAATATATCCCTTGTCTGTTTCCTTTCTAATCTCTATACTGAAATTAATTCTCCAATATTTGTTTCCGGAGAAGGGCTTTTGAATTATCTCTCTATTCTTTCTGAGCAAATGTCAGCCCCGTATGCATTTTTAGTAGATGGGCTTCCAGCAAAACTTCCTTAATATCTCTGGTGTGCAGTCATCTGAGATTTTCCCGTTGGTTCCAAGGTACTTGAAGGGCTGATTTGGTTTGGAAATTTACACCTAACATCCACTGAACTTGGACATAATCTTTTCATGTTTATTGCACGTCTTTTACAGCAGGATGACTTCCAAGCTTCATTTAGCCTGATTCCTACTAAACAAGTAAACTTGAGAGGTGGGAGAAGCTAGAACAAAAAGGAAAAGGTTCTTCTGCTTAGTGTTTCTCATTCTGCTGTGTTTTTTGTACACCACTTTAATTGCCCCTTCAGTGATATTATACTGCACACTTTTTTCAAGGGCTCATTTAGAATACCTGCTTAGGAAGAATGTGGGTCAGGTGGCAATGAAGTACAAAACTAAATTGCTAGTTAACGTGACAATTCATCAGTGGGGCCAAGCGCCATCAATTTTTTGTTCACATCTTTGGTAATTTGATGCAGATGAAACTGGCAGTTTACCAGTTGTGTTTTGTTTTATTTTTCTGGGGAAAAAGGTCCTTTAAAAAAGAAACTGAAGCCCAGTATATATAATTTATTAATCTTGCTGTTTTATTTTAATTATTCAATTGTATGCTACATCAGAATAAATTCAGAGCTAATAACTGCAAAAGAATTTGGATACCTTGGAAAGGGAGTATATTGAATATATTTATTTCATCCCTATATATTCCTCATAATCTAAATTTCAGAATGTTTGATGGAATGGGGACTTTGAATATTAAGGTAAAAGAAGTTTAAAATGATGCCTGCTAAACAGCTAGATAGCAGGAGAAAGATAGCTGTTGACTGATTCTGGTAGAATTTTCCCAGGAAGCTCAAGAAAGTAGAATGTAACACATGGATGTCTTTAACATGAACTTTATGTATTTTGTATTAATTTAATTACTACTGATAGGACTTGTCCCTATTATTTGGACTATGAAATTCTACCCCCAAAAAACTGGTACAGCAGTATTTCTTTCATTTCTTTTACATTTCTGGGAATTAATCTGAAACATTACTTGAAACCACATAGCTTCCAAGGATTATGTCAATCACAATTTACTCCAAAAGCTTGGCTTTTTGTTCTTTTTCAACCATAAGAAGATAATATTTCCTACTAGCAGTTGGTTGGTTCATCTTTTTGTACCTAAATAGATTATATTATTAAGGTGAAGTGGACATTATTGGCCAAAGTTTATTTATGCTCTTTAAAAAAATCCCATTTTATGGGGCCCCTGGGTGACTCAGTGGGTTAAGGCTTCTGTTTTCGGCTCAGGTCATGGTCCCAGGGTCCTGGAATGGAGCCCCACATCGGGCTCTCTGCTTGGCAGGGAGCCTGCCTTCCCCCTCTCTCTCTGCCTGCCTCTCTGCCTACTTGTGATCTCTGTCTGTCAAATAAATAAAATCTTTAAAAAAAAGAAATCCCATTTGGTTACAACGGTTTGATTCTTTGTCAACATATACTACAAACAGAAAAAGAGTTTTATAAATCATTGTTGATACTGATTAATATTGGTTAGGTATTCATGATGTCAGCACATTTATCAAATACAGTAAGTTGAAGTCTATGAATTTCAAAGATACTTGTATTTTACTGTGGTTGATTTGAAGGACAACAGTATGGAAGTAAGGTTCGGGTGAAATAGGACTTAGTAACTTTGATTTGGATGGGATTATTAGCCATTTAAAAGAATCGTTTGAAGCTTTAAATCCTTTCTTGCACAGGGTTATTTAGGAAAGTAAAATGAATTGTAGTCTGCGTCTAACAGAGAGCATGAACTAATTAATTATTGTGCTGGTTAAATCAACAGAGGGAAATGCACCTCCATGGGTTTTCCTTGTGATCACAGATTAAAGCAGCTCTATAGATACCCCATGTAAGAAGGGGAAATTTTAGAAAATCAAGAGAAATGCTTAGGGTTCTATATTATCCAACTTTACACATTGGTAGAACTTATCTATAATGTTTGACTTGGAAGGACCTCCTTCCCACCCTCTGCCTTTCAAACATACCCCCCTATTGCATATGAGATATTGCTGGGATGTCTACCATTAGAACTGGTTGTAAGAGAGTATTTTCCTCTTTTCAAATGCACACATTGCTCATTAAGATGGTTTCAGCTCTCATCAAGTTGCTCTTGAAAAATGAGAGAAGAAAGAATGTGTGCTCTTGGGCTACCCCGTGCTGGGTGAATGTGAGGAAATCAGAAGGGGAGGGTGTCAAGCAGAGATAGGAAGATGGGACAGCAGAGAAGACTGAGTTCTTTGTCATTGCTCCTAAGGTTGCTTCCGACAAGTCACATTAAACTTAGAAATTAGACTCTACCAGCTTGATCATTTGTCAGTGCCTTGGAAATATATTGGAAGCTCTTTATTGAAAAAAATATTTTGTGAATGAGAACTTGTATATGGGCTGCGCTTACAGTTTATAGATTTATCTATTTATAATCAGAATTCTATAACATATAATGATTTATATGAGCTATTAAAAAATTACATGTGGGACACCTTGGGTAGCTCAGTTGGTTAAGCATTTGCCTTCTGTCGAGGTCATGATCTTGGGGTACTGTGATCGAGTCCTACATTAGGCTTCTTGCTCAGTGGGGAGCCTGCTTCTCCCTCTTCCTCTGCCTGCTGCTCCCCCTGCTTATGCTCTCTCTCTGACAAATAAATAAAATCTTTAAAAAGAAAAATAAGTAAAAAACTCCCATGTGGCATAATTATAAAACATTTTTTAATTTAAAAATATTGTTAAATACCCAGATGTTCAGAGTTTTGATTTAAAACAGAACAAAATTTCTCATCTATAAATGTAGCTTGTGATGTAAATTGAATGACATAAGGCTGTAATTAGCCATAATTGTTACAATTGCTGCACTAATCTAATCCACTTAAACAAAACAAAATATTTCTGATACTTTTGTCTATAGATAAATGATTTATAAAATACGAGATGTCTTATGATAAAATAGTAACTAAGGCAGTTTCAACTTTATTCTTCTTAAAAATTATTTATTGCTGGAACACATTGATTCATTCAACATATTTTTATTGAATGTCTACCAAACATTATTCTCCATTTTGTGGATAGCAGGAAACAAAGCAGTGGAACACCCTGCCTCTTTATGGTACCAGGCTTACCTGGTAATTCTGCTACCCACAGCCCAGAATACTTAAAAGAAAAAAGATTACATAGTTTTATCTCAGCATTTTCTCATGTTCTGGCTATTTTTTTTTTAACTTGGCATAATTAGCTGGTGAATTTCCTTTGTATAAAGGAGAATCTTTGAGATGAAGATACATGTACCTTTATATTAATTCGGCATATAAGTTAATTCTTTTTTTAAAATTTAAATTCAATTAGCCAACTTATAGTATATCATTAGTTTCAGAGGTAGTGTTCAGTAATTCATCAGTTGTTTATAATACCCATTGCTAATCACATCACAAGCCCTCCTTAATGTCCATCACCCAGTTACCCCATTCTGTGTGTACCCACCTCCTCTTCAGAAACCCTCAGTTTCCCATAGTTAAGTCTCTCATGGTTTTTCTCCCTGTCTGATGATTTCCCATTCAGTTTACCCTCTCTTCCCCTCTGATCCTCTATGCTGTTTCTTATATTCCACTTATAAGTAAAAACCATATGATAATTGTCTTTCTCTGATTGAGTTATTTTGCTCAGCGTAATACCCTCCAGTTCTGTCCGCATCAGTGTAAATGGTTAAGTAGTCATCATTTCTGATGGCTGAATAATTTTATATATATATGTGTATGTGTGTGTGTGTATGTGTGTGTGTGTATATATACATGTGTATGTATATATATATACACACAGGGTGCCAGGGTGGCTCAGTCATTAAGCATCTGCTTTTGGCTCAGGTCATGATCCCAGGGTCCAGGGATCAAGCCCTGCATGGGATCCCTGCTCAGTGGAAAGCCTGCTTCTCCCTCTCCTACTCCCTCTGCTTGTGTTCCCTCTCTCACTGTCTCTCTTTCTTTCTGTCAAATAAATAAAATCTTAAAAAATAAATAAATAAAATCTAATTTGTCTGATATGTGGATTGCTATCCCAGCTTTCTTTTGACATCCATTGCCATGATAAATGGTTCTCTACCCCCTTACTTTGAATCTGAAGGTATTTTTAGGTATATATATATATTTAGGTATACACACACACACACACACACACACACACACACACACACACACACACCCCATATCTTCTTTATCCATTCATCTGTTGATGGACATAGCTCTTTCCACAATTTGGCTGTTGTGGACATTGCTGCTATAAACATTCGGGTGCAGGTGCCCCTTCAGATCATTACATTTGTATCTTTGGGATAAATACCCAGTAATGCAATTGCTGGGTTGTAGGGTAGCTCTATGTTTAACTTTGTGAGGAACCTCCATACTGTTTTCCAGAGTGGCTGCACCAGCTTACATTCCCAGCAACAGTGTAAGATGATTCCCCTTTCTCTTCATCCTCGCCAACATTTATTGTTTCCTGAGTTATTAATTTTTGCCATTCTGGCTGGTGTGAGATAGTATCTCCTTGTGGTTTTGATTTGCATTTCCCTGATGCCAAGGGATGTGGAACGATTTTTCATGTGTCTGTTGGCCATTTGTATTTCTTTGGAGAAATGTCTTTTCATGTCTTCTGCCATTTCTTGACTAGATTATTTGTGGTTTTCTTGGGTGTTGAGTTTGATAAGTTCTTTATAGATAATGGATACTAGCTCTTTATTTGATATGTCACTTGCAAATATCTTCTATTGCATAGGTTGCCTTTTAGCTTTGTTGAATGTTTTCTTTGCTGTGCAGAAGCTTTTTATCTTGATGAAGTTCCAATAGTTCATTTTTGCTTTTGTTTCCCTTTCCTTTGGAGACTCGTCTAGCAAGTAGTTGCTGTGGCCAAGGTCACAAGCAGTTTCTGCTTGTGTTCTCTCCTATAATTTTGATGGATTCCTGTCTCACATTTAGGTCTTCTAACCGTTTTGAGTTTATCTTTGTGTAGTTTAAGAAAGTGGTCCAGTTTCATTCTTCTACATGTGGCTCTTTAATTTTCCCAGCACCATTTATTGAAAAGACTGTCCTTTTTCCATTAGATCTTCTTTCCTGCCTTGTCAGGGTTGTAGGGTTGTAGTGGTTGGTTGACCATAGAGTTGAGAGTCTGTTTCTGGATTCTCTCTTCTGTTCCATTGGTCTATGTGTCTGGTTTTGTACCAATACCATACTGTTTTGATTCAGCTTTGTAATAGAGCTTTAAGTCTGGCTGTGTGATGCCACCAGCTTTGATTCTCTTTTTCAACTTTACTCTGACTATTCAGGGTCTTTTTTGGTTCCATACAAATTTTGGGATTATTTGTGTTAGCTCTGTGAAAAAAAGTTGATGGTATTTTGATAGGGATTGCACTGAATGTATAGATTGCCCTAGGTAGTGTAGAGATTTTAACAATATTTGTTCTTCCAGTCCATGGGCATGAAATGTTTTTCCGTTTCTTTGTGTCTTTCTCAATTTCTTTCAGCAGCATTCTATGGTTTTTAGAATACACATCTTTTACCTGTTGGGTTAGGTTTATTCCTAGATATCTAACATTTTTTTGGTGCACTTGCAAATGGGATCAACTCCTTAATTTCTCTTTCTTCTGTCTCATTTTTAGTGCATAATGCACATAATGCAACTGATTTCTGCACATTGATTTTATATCCTGTCATGTTGCTGAATTCCTGTTGAGTTCTTAAAATTTCGAGGTGGAGTCTTTCAGGTTTTCCACATAAAGTATCATGTTTCCTGTGAAGAGTGAGTTTGACTTCATTGCCATTTTGCATGCCTTTTATTACTTTTTGTTATTAGATTGCTGAGGCTAGGACTTCTAGTACTATGTTGAACAACAGTGGTGAGAGTAGGCATTGCTGTTGTGTTCCTGACTTTAGGGAAGAAGCTCTCAGCTTTACCCCATTCAGAATAATATTCTCTGTGGGCTTTTCGTAGATGGATTTTACGATACTGAGGTATGTTCCTTCTATCCCTACACTGTGGAGAGTGTTAATTAAGAAACGATACTATATTTTGTCAGATGCTTTTTCCCATCAACTGAGAGGATTATATGGTGCTTGTCCTTTCTTTTGATAACTCGTTGAATGAGTTTGGAAGTTTTCCTTCCCTTTCTATTTTTTTTGAAACAACTTCAGAAGAATAGGTATTCGTTCTTCCCCCTGGGAAGCCATCTGGCCCTGGACTCTGATTTGTTAGGAGATTTTTAATTACTGCTTCAATTTCCTTGATGATTATGGGTCTGTTCAGGTTTTCTATTTTTTCCTGTTTCAGTTTTGGTAGTCTGTATGTCTCTAGGAAATGCATCTATTTCTTCCAGAGTGCCTAATTTGTTGGCATATAGCTACTCATAATATGTTCTTATAATTCTTAGTATTTCCTCAGTGTTGGTTGTGATCTCCCCTCTTTCATTCATGATTTTATTAATTTGGGTCCTTTCTCTTTTCTTTTTGATAAGTCTGGGTAGTGGTTTATTGATCTTATTAATTCTTTCAGAGAACCAGCTTCTAGTTTCATTGATCTACTGTTCTTTTGGTTTCTATTTCATTGATTTCTGCTTTAATCTTTGTTATTGCTTTTCTCCTGCTTGGTTTAGGCTTTATTTGCTGTTCTTTCTCCAGTTCCTATTGGTGTAAGACTAGCTTGTATATTTGAAACTTCTCTAATTTTTTTGAGAAAGGTTTGTGCTGCTATGTATTTCCCTCCTAGGGCCTGCCTTGCTATATCCCAAAGGTTTTGAACAGTTGTGTTTTCATTTTCTTTATTTCCATGAATTTTAAAAATTCTTCTTTAATTTCCTGGTTGACCCATTCATTCTTTAGTAGGATGCTCTTTAATTCCAAGTGTTTGAGTTCCTTCCAGATTTCCTATTGTGACTTAGTTCAAGTTTCAATGCCTTGTGATTTAAAAATATGCAGAAATATTCCCAATCCTCTGGTCCTAGTTGGGGCCTGATTTGTGACCCAGTATGTGATCTATTCTGGAGAGTGTTCCATGAGCACTTGAAAAGAATGTGTATTTTGCTGCATTAGGAATGAATGCTCTGTATATATCTGTGATGTCCATTTGGTCAAGTGTGTCATTCAAAGCCCTTATTTCCTTGTTGATCTTATGCTTAGATGAGCTGCCCATTGCTGTGAGTGGGGTAAAGTCCCCTACTATTATTGTATTACTATCAATGTGTTTTCTTTATTAATTTAATACTTATAATTGTTATAATTATATATAATTATATAATTAATACTTATAATTGTTAGATGTTCTTGTTGGATAAGCTCCTTAAGTATATATAGTGTCCCTCTTCATCCCTTACTACAGTCTTTGCTTTAAAGTCTAATTTGTCTGGGGTGCCAGGGTGGCTCAGTCATTAAGCATCTGCTTTTGGCTCAGATCATGATCCCAGGGTCCAGGGATCAAGCCCTGCATGGGATCCCTGCTCAGTGGAAAGCCTGCTTCTCCCTCTCCTACTCCCTCTGCTTGTGTTCCCTCTCTCACTGTCTCTCTTTCTTTCTGTCAAATAAATAAAATCTTAAAAAATAAATAAATAAAATCTAATTTGTCTGATATGTGGATTGTTATCCCAGCTTTCTTTTGACATCCATTGCCATGATAAATGGTTCTCTACCCCCTTACTTTGAATCTGAAGGTATTTTTAGGTCTAAAGTCCATCTCTTATAGGCAGCATATGGATTGGTCTTGCTTTTATCCAGTCTTATACCCTGTGTCTTTTGATTGGAGCATTTAGTCCATTTACATTCAGAGTAACTATTGAAGGATATGAATGTAGTGCCATTGTATTGCCTGTAAAGTCCCTGTTCCTGTTGATTGTCTCTGTTTATTTCTGATCTATGTTACTTTTAGGCTCTCTCTTCAGAGAGAGAGATAATTTATTTAATATTAATAATATAAAATAAAATTTATATTTTAAAATATAAATTTTAAAATAAATTTAAAATTTATTTAATATTTCTTACAGGGCTAGTTTGGTGATCACAGATTCTTTTAGTTTCTGTTTGTCCTGGAAGCTCTTTATCTCTCCATACATTTTAAATGATACTTTAGATGGAAAAAGCATCTTTGGCTGCATGTTTTTTTTCATTTAGCATCAAGAATGTGTCATTCTGGCCTTTTATGGCCACCAGGTCTCTGTGGATAGGTCTGATGCCAGTCTAATATTTCTATCATTGTAGATTAAGGAGTTCTTGCCTCAAGCTTCTTTTGGGATTTTCTCTTTATCTCTGAGATTTGCATGCTTCACTATTATATGTCAGGGTTTTGATCTATTTTTAATGATTTTTGAGGAGCGTTCTCTCTACCTCTTGGACTTGAATGTCTGTTTCCTTCCTTAATTATGGAAGTCCTCAGCTGTGACTTGCTCATATATGCCTTATGTCCCTGTCTCTCTTCTTTCTCTGGGACCACAATAATTCTAATATTGTTGATGGTATCGCTAATTTCTTGAAGCTTCCCTTCGTGAACCATTCGTTGTTTTTCTCTCTTTTCCTCAGCTTCCTTCTTTTACATCATCTTGTCTTCTCTGTCACTGACTCTCTCTTCTGCCTCATTTACCCTAGCTGTTGGAGCATCCAATTTAGAATGCATCTTAGTTGAAACATTTTTAAATTTCAGCCTGATTAGATTTTATTTCTGCATTAAGAGATTCTCTGGTGTCTTTTATGCTTTTCTTGAGCCCAGCTAGTAACTTTATAATTGTTATCCTGAATTCTAGGTCTGACATTTTACTTATATCCATATTGATTAGGTCTGTGGCAGAGAGTATTACTTCTGTTTTTTTCTTTTGTTGTGAATTCTTCCTTGTAGTTATTTTGCCTAGAGAAGAATGGATGAACAAGGGAATAAAATAAAAAATATCAAGGATGACTCAAGCAAAATACCAACTAGACAAATCTGAAGAGGTCTGAAACCAAAAATGAAAAGAAAAAGGAAAAAAGAAAATATAATTTCCCAAGTGGATAAGACAGGGTGGTCCACTTGGTCATGGGTATATTTTGCTCTGTTAGAAGACCCTAAATCCCAAAATTTCAAAGAAAGCAAAACATATATATACAAAAATGAAATTGAATACAGTGAAAGGAAGCGAAAAATGAAGACTATATCTATAAAATGTAAATGTGAAAACGAAAGTTTAAAAAAAAAGGCTAAGAAATAGAGTTGCTAAAATAAGAAAGTAGTTGAAAAGGGGGGAAAAGATTATAAACTGAAAGATAAAAGAATCATGAGAAAAAACCCTCGAATTCTATATACTATTTTCCCCTCACACTGGAGTTTTGCAATTCTGTGTGTTTGGTACACTTGGTGTTACACTGATGTTATAGCTAGTTTTCTGGGGGAGGGGCCTGCTGCTCTGATTCTCAGATGCCTTTGCCTGGGTAGAGTTGCACTGTCCCTTGCCAGGGGACCAGTCTCAGTGTAAACTGCTTTGGGTTGCTCTATGTGGGTTTTGTTCCCCGAAGGATTTCTGTGGCCCATTAGAGGACAAAAATTAAATGAAAATAAAAATGGCTGTATCCCTGTTTCTAGCCCTGGAGCTGAAAGATCTTGGGCCCCTAAATTCAGTAAAAATTCAGGGAAAAGCAGTCTTCACTTTTATGTGCACCGAACTCTGCAGACTCCTTCGAAGCACACCCTACTTTTCTTCCCAGGGGAGAGAAGAGGGTTCTCCCAGGCCTGCCACTTGTAGGCCTCCCCGCACGGAGACCAGTCTTCTGATTGAATTGCTGTTCACGGTTTATGGCGAACTGAGCTGAGATCCCACTCCTGGGCTTGCTGACCATAGCCAGTTTCCTGCTCCAGTGCTTGGGAGCTCTGCCAGCTCAGGCATCCCCATTCTTTCTGTGACCCCGGGGATCCTGAGACCACAGGATCCCACCTAGAATTTTGTACCGCTTTGCCATCTGAGCACCTTTCCAGTAGGGTTGTCTCTCACTGGAGCAGATTTTTAAAAGTACTGATTTTGTGCTCTGGGGCTGTAACACTCTCTGGGAGCTGCTTACAGAGGTTCCCTCCCCTGCTGTTCATCTTCCAATGTATTCCATCTGATTCAGTTCTCCACACCTCCTACTGTCCCCAAAGTGGTTGCTTTTCTATTTGTAGAATTCCAGCAATTCTTTTCTTTCATCTCAGGTTGAATTCGTAGGTTTTCAGAATGATTTGATAGTTATCTGACTACATTCAAGGCACCTGATTAAACAAGGCTCCCTACTTTTCTGCCATCTTTCTTCCTTCCACCAAATCTTTCAAAAACTATAAATCAGAAGGCTGATTATCTGCCATGTCCTATTTCAAGTACGATGGCATTTTGAAAAATGGATTAGAAACAAATATGACCTCAAGGCTTGGTTGACTATAGGTAATACAACAATGACAGAAGAACAGAAGAGAAGCAGCTATAAAACAGGTTTTGTTGGAATCTCAGTAGTTAAAGAGAATGAGGTGACTCTGTGTGTATCTGTGGGGGGTCGAGCAGTATTATTGCCCTAATATGTACATGCTGGAAACTTGGTATTTTTCAATTTTATAGCTCTTATGAAAGATGAAAACCTACACTTGTTTTAGTGCTTTCTCTCCATTTCAGCATATAGAAGTAGTTTCAGGTAAGAGTTCCTTAAAACCCAGGCCTTCATTATTTTTTAGATGGTTAAATACCTGGGATTTTCTACCCTCTGTCTTATCCAGATGCTTCCTAAATTATATAACTAAGAAAGAAAATAGGAAAATAACTTATAAATGCATTAAAATTTACCTATAGAATAATAAATAGCTAGTATCTGTAAAGATCCACAGATTCATTAAATACGTAAATATACAAATTAATGCAACACTTAATAGTTGAAGAAAATGAGAATAGGAAGAGAAATCCATCAGATGTTTTCATTGATAACCAGTATTTTGGTGGTTTGTACTATAGAAGAGTCTCAAGAGTTAGGAACTCAGTAAATCCTTCTCAACTTTGAGAGATAGGTAACTTGTCTCATTTCGCTTTCACTGGCATAAAAATTAAAACCAAGATTGTGTGGCCTTTCTACTTAATGAGTTATTAGCTTAAGTGAAGGGTTCCAGGCTTGCTGACCAGGTAACCACTGTGGTTAAATGAACCATTAGAAGTAGGTATGGCCATAAAGAGACTGGTATAGGGATTTTTCAGCTTTGACTTTTTCAAAAAGGCCAATTACATATTTCTTTTGTTTTGCCTTATAGTTACCAGCTGACAAGTGGGTACAAGCCTGCCCCAATGGACCTGAGCTTTATCAAACTCACCCCATCTCAGGAAGCGATGGTGGACAAGTTGGCAGAAAATGCCCATAATGTGTGGGCCCGGGATCGAATCCGGCAGGGCTGGACTTATGGCATCCAACAGGTATGAGGGGGCTTTAGAGCATGGAGGCTGAGGTTTGTTTAAGTGCCAATCAGCATCGTTCGTAACAGGGGAGATTAAATAATTATTGTTTTGGAACTCACATACATGTCTTAATATACGTATGCAGTGACACACCTGTCCAGTGCTGGACTCTGGAAGTCAGATGACCATAACCCTGAGTAAAAACAGGGAGTTTGAACCACCACAGTGATTTATAATGTGGTTTCATGGCATTTCTCTCTCTCTCTGAGATTGTCTTTAAGGAGAAACTTCTGAAATATGAGAAGATTGATACACAATAATAATAAAAGAGATCCACAGTTCCTCGTTTGAAACCCCTGGGGCCAGATGAATGTCAGAATCCAGATATCTTTCGGTTTCTGGAATGGCGATACGGTGATCGATTACATGCTTCTTAGCACCCTCCGCAGGGCAGCAGAATGTAAATTACTATTTGTTCAGCACCGTGTAGGCCTGATCATACCAAGAGGGGATAAATAAAGCCTATAAACAGGCTTGCTTCAATTCAGATCACGTTCTACCACCAACTGAGTTTGTGTTAAAGTTAGTCAAGGATGGGTTTTCTGAGGTTTCTGGATGTCAGAGTCGTGGATCTCTCTCTATTAATGGTGGCGCTGGTGGGAGTGACTAACAGTCCGTGAGTACACCAGGAGGTGTCATCGCCGAGCCTCTCACCTCTGAGTCCTCGTGTGACCCTGGCAGGCTTCCTAAATTCTCTGAGCCACTGTTTCCCTCGGCAGTAAGGAACTTAACGTCATTCTATAACTTACTTGTGAGAGAGGCTCACAGCAGTGCCTGGCAGACCAAATACGTAGGGCGGTTTGCTCTTAAATTAGGTGGCTGTCCCCGACAGGAGCTTTACACATATTCTCTTAAACTCTGACAACAGTTCCGTGAGGGAGGAATCCTTTTATTCCCAGCTGACATATGGTGCACGGGGATCCTCCTTGGGCGCAGTTTGCCCAGCGCTCTGCGGCTAGCAGGTGGCAGACCCTGCTTGGGATCAAGCCTTCGGACTCCAGAGCCAAGATGCTTCACTGCCTTGTTGCAGTGCCTCTTGGCAGCTCAGTTTAGGCTTCCTGTACTTAGAATTTTTCAGGAATAAAATGGATTCTTACTTACAGGCTTAGACTATGGTCCAGGAAACAGCCTAAATATTGGTTTGAAGAAATGAGTTTTGAAAACCCATGTAAGCCAATGACTTCTTGCTATTGGGAAGGCCAAATAAAAATAGAAGAGCCTTGATATACCTCATAAAATATATTTTTATATTGAATTAAGCTGGTTGTAGCTGATGAGAATGTCAACACTACATCTGCTCCAGCATTGTTTCTATGTGTAGGGGTGTGTGTGTGTGTGTGTGAGAGAGAAAGAGAGAGAGAGAGAGAACCTGAACCTTATATTCCCAGATGGATGAGGGGTTCACACTGGCTCTGCAAAAGGAGGGCTTAACTTATCTTGAAGACCATGGAGCTCTGTCAGACAAATGAGCAGTTCCCGAAGGTCCCTGTCTTCAGGGTAGGGGTGCTCCTTCCTGTGCATGTGTTTCCTCATAAAAGCACAAGGCTCTGTTTGAACCTGCTGGAGCTCTCATTTAAATCATTTCCATTCCTTCCCCCAGGTCGCACCCCATCCCTCCACCGCATTCCCCACTGACATAGCCCATGTTTGCCAGGTTATTTGAATAAGTGTCTTGAATTTTCCATCACCTTCTTGTTAACATAACCTACTGAAAGTCCTTGAGAGTGGTTTCCTCAATTGCCCTCTTCTCTGTCTCTCGAGCACAGCTGCTTTCAAACATGAGTGTGCGTCGGATCCCCTGGGGAGCTCCTTTTAACTGAGTCCCAGGACACCATCTCAAGAGAGGAGGATGATTCATTTAATGCTTCAGACCTTCTATAGAGGAAAAGTTTGGGGGCTAAAACCACGTTGAAAGAGAGGAGAGCAGGGTGATGTTTATAGTGTTAGTTTATTTGGTGTGGCTTTGGAGTGGTGCTCCCCACCAAATGACCTAGGCGACCTTAACCCCAACGTGTCCATCCGTGTTCATGTATTCAGGAGCAGGTGTTCAGTACAAATTTGCTAGAGAGAGGGGAGAAGACGGTAAGAAAAGCTTTCCTTGCTCTTACCCAACCGAGACAAACCCCATCCACCACGTGGCATATTTGTTTTGAGACATTTGGGAAGGATCTACAGCCTTGTCATTCTTAGTCAAGCTCAGGTTCACCTGAGAATTGAGAATGCTTCTTGAGATCTGCAAAGTCCGACAAAATCTGCAGCAGAGTCTCAGGCAGTGGATGAAAGGAAGCGCTTTCTTTTGCCAGGATAGTAGGATAGCTAGCTTTCTGGCTTTGCCAACATCAGTGCCATTGCATTTTAAACCTGGAGCCTCTTTTGTCATAAACAGTTCATGAGTTTTGTAGGTATTTCAGTATTTCTGCTATTAACAGGTTTCACATGTTGATAGAGTCACCTTAATGCATTACTCTTCAGGCCATTTGAGTTCATAGAATGGCTGTCTATAACATGCTGAGTTTTTCCGAGAAAGAGACAGCAGCCATATGTTGTTTGTGGACTAAAATCACTGAAAAGTGACCAGTGATCATTTGGCTGTTCTTGTAACAAAGACTTGTCTGTCAACTTTGCAAGGAAATTCCATGTTTTCTAAATTCACACGTTGCCCTGTGACCCCTGCAGATGGAAGGTGGTTGAAGAGATCCTTCCAGCTGGCTTTGTCGTTGTTGTTGTTTACTTCTTCTTCTCCTGGGGAGGGCCTGCAGTCACTCATCTGATCCATCTTTTCTATTGCTAGGGGTTCAGTAACTTCCATTACCTGAAAAGACTAAGGTGGTGGGGGAGGGGCAGCTTTTACCTCAGGGGCCTCACATTCTATTATATTTGGAAGCTGTCACCCTTCCAGAAGGATTGCTTTAGTCCTACTTTGATGATGGACACCTTTTCTCTTCCTGTAGGATGTAAAGAACAGAAGAAACCCTCGTCTGGTTCCCTATGCCCTTCTAGATGACCGCACCAAGAAATCCAATAAGGACAGCCTCCGTGAGGCCGTGCGCACGCTGCTGGGGTATGGCTACAACCTGGAAGCGCCAGATCAAGATCATGGTATTTTTTTTTTTTTATAAGATTTTTATTTATTTGACAGACAAGCAGGCAGAGAGGCAGGCAGAGAAAGAGAGAGGAGGAAGCAGGCTCCCTGCTGAGCCAAGAGCCTGATGCGGGGCTCTATCCCAGGACCCTGAGATCATGACCTGAGCCGAAGGCAGAGGCTCAACCCACTGAGCCACACAGGCGCCCCCATGCTATTTTTTTTTAAAAGATTTTATTTATTTATTTGAGAGAGAGAGCATGAGGGGGGAGGGGCAGAGGGAGAAGGAGAAGTAGGCCCCTTACTGAGCAGGGAACCCAATGCAGGACTCGATCTCAGGACCCTGAGGTCCTGACCTAAGCCAAAGTCAGGCACTTAATCCACTGAGCCACCCAGGCATCCCCAAGATCATGGTATTCTGGTTTTCCTTTCTTCCTCTCAGGTATCGAAGTTGTGTGGTAGTTCTTCAGAGCCAAATAATTAACTAAAAGGGCAGCATACAATGGGTCCTTTGGGATGTCATCTAGTTTGTAATTTAGGACAGTGGTTTAGGGCATTTTTTTTTTTTCCTGAAGGACGCTTGAGGGATTAGATTCATCTCTCATTTGAGTGTCTCAGGACCACAGTGATTCTGCTGGGGGGAGAAACGAGGGAAACCTTCCCAAAGAGTTTGATATGAACAGTGTACTCTCTCAACTGTGGTTCAGCTCCCACCCAACCCCACCGGTTCTCCTTCAAAAGAGTTGATTTAGTTGTTTAACTTGTGTCTTCTGAACTTTCATTATTTATACTCATACCTAGAGGTAATATTAACTAATTAGTGCAACATTTTGCTTTAAGATAAGCGCATTAGAATAGGCATTCAATAAATTTGTGTTGAAAAAACTGGGTTTTCAGAGGTCTTATAAAGAACACATTCCCCCTTAAATAATACCTGTTAAGAATATGGTTTAAAATATCAGTACCAATTCCTTTATCCTTTGCCTGAAGTTTGACTTGGTATGACTCTCCATATTTTAAAATCAGCAGAGTGAAATAAACAATGTGTGTTTCCTGATAGTGCCTGTATTTTTTTGATAGAAAATTTTTAAAAATGTATCCTAACTATTCTCTAATGACTAACATCTTCAGTGTTGTATCTGTGCATAGAAATCCAGACTGTAAGTAGTAATAATAGCTAATGTTTATATAGTGCTTGTCATGTGCAGCATGACAAGAATCCCATCCCCAGGCATTTTGACTCCAGACTTCAGTCTGTGGAGTTGATTCAGTAGGTCGTTAACATCTCAAGAGCTCTAGTAGATACTGAATCCTAACATTTGCTGCCAATAAAATTAGGTATTCCCTTGGTAACAGTGGTGTTCATAATTATACCTCCTTATTTTCTCTTGAGGTCAGTTTTATAGCAACAAATATTTGGTAGACCCTTATTAACTGGGTGCTATCAGGTGTGGGAGGTATGAGAGGGATCCGTGTCTTAAAGAGTCTATAGTCCATATGACCACTGGAATAGAAATAGACAATACAAAGCTTCTAATCTAAGATGTAACAGAATAAACCATAAGTTTTTTTTTTTTTTAATCCATTCTTCTGTTGATGAAGGTTTGAATTGTGTTCAGTTTTTGGCAATTACGAATAAAACTGCTATGAAGACTTGTAGACAAGTCTTTGTGAAGACTCAGACTTTTCATTTCTCTTCAGGTAAATATCTAGGGAGTAAAATTACTGGACCATGGGACAGATATATTCTTTATAGGAAGATTCCAGATGGTTCTGCAAAGTTACTCCCATGACCAGTGTATGAGGGTGCCAGTTGTTCCCACATCCTGGCCAAGGATTGGTAGCTAATCTTTCTGATTTTAACCGTTCTGGTAGATGCAAAATGGAATCTTGCAGTTTCAATTCTCATTCTTCTCATGAGTAATAATGTTGAATTTTATTTCTTGTACTTACTGGCCATTGGTATAAGTCTTTTTTTTCCCCCTGAATTTATATTCAATTAAAAAATTGGGTGTTTTTTTATCTTTTTATTGAATTATAAGTATATGTAATTGTAAGCATATATATAAATTTTCTGGGTATAAGGGCTATGTCAGATATTGGAAATAACTCCTCATTGTTTCTGGGTTGTGCTTTCATTTTCTCAGTGAGATCTTTCAGAAAGCCCACCATTCTTAATTTTGATGAAGTCCTTTATGATTTTTTCCCTTTATGGTTGTATATTTTATGTCCTGAAAAATCTTTGCCTGTGCAAAAACAAAGATTCTCTTTTGTGCTTTCTTTCAGAAGTTTTATTATTTTACTTTTTTGTTTAGGTCTGTAGTCTAATTTGAGTTGAGTTTTGTTTGTGATGAGACACTAAGGTCAAGGTTCACTTTCGTCCTGGTCGATATCCAACTGTCTCAGCACCATTTATTGGAACAGATTATCCTTTCCTCATTAAATTGCTTTGGTACCTTTGTCATCTATCTATTGACAGTTGGGTCCTATCGATCTGTATGTCTGTCCTTAACTCAATACCACACTACTGTCTTTATTATTGTAACTTTTTA
Organism: Mustela erminea; assembly: GCF_009829155.1. NCBI lineage: Eukaryota > Metazoa > Chordata > Mammalia > Carnivora > Mustelidae > Mustela > Mustela erminea. The sequence goes on along the minus strand of NC_045627.1, from coordinate 12,644,703 downwards.
ACAAATCTTAAAATCAGGTAGGGTAGTCCTCTAACTTCTTTAAGAGTTTTGTCAGCTTCTTTTTTTCTTTGCATTTTCTTACATTTTAGATCCCCACTTGTAAATTTCGTTTGGATGGGCTTACAGCTGGCTTTGTAGGTCAGTCTAGGGGAGAATTGACATCTTAACAATATTTAGTCTACCAGTTCACAAACGTGGCATATCTTTCCTTTTTTTTTTTTTTTTTTGTCTTTAGTTTGTCTCCAACTTTCAGAGTAGAGGTCTTGCCCATTATTTTATAGAGGCATCTGGTATTTTGGAAATATCATAAATTAAATTAGTTTTCACTTCCTTTCATCTTCTAGTTGTTCGCTGAATATGAGAAACATTATTAGTATATACATATTATTATAATTATATCATGTGGTCTGGCAGAATTCATCTTACTTTTTTTTCTTTCTTTTACTCTTTTTCTGTGTACAAAGTGTTTACAGTTTTCTACCCACATAACCATGATGTTTTCCCCTCCCCCCCCAGTATTTTACTTTTTCCTTTATAATTATCATGCATTTTTTGTCTTTTGACTTAGTGAACTGGTTAAGACTTAGAGTGTTTATTAGTAGTGGTGAGAGAGGTTATCCTGCCTTCACTTCATAGTAAAACATCAAGACTTTTCCCCTTAAGACTGGGAACAAGGAAAATATCACACATATTGGAGTAATGCCAGTGGTGATCAAGGATTAAGAAAAAGGAAAAACAAACAAAAACAAAAACAAAACAAAAAGAGCAATAAAGGAGACTTATACAGACCAACAGAATAATATGAATGAACTGAGTAGCAGAGTCTCTGTTGGAGCTCCCAACACATGTTCATACACATACACACCCTCTCCCACACAGACTTATATGGACACACACACACATACACGAACACCCCAAAAAGTAAAATGAAAAGTCAGATGAGAAAACATTCTGGCATCGGAGCTGGTTAAAATCACGATGCGATATTATGAAGGTGTTAAGTACAATGAAATGCTGACCGGAAACGCTCTCAGGTGTTTCATATTAAGGGTAAAGAGCAAAGTCGTGAAGTCTGCAAAGAGCGTGGTACTATTCTCGTTATAACAAAGAATATATGTAAACACTTGCACACGCGCAGACGGACTGCGAATAGACACAGAAAACAATGGTAACAGTGATTGCTTCCAGGAAGCATAGCTAGATAGCCGGCAGACAGCTGTGGGAGGGAAGATTTACATTTTGCCACATATCATTTCTTTTAAATTTTATACTCTATTTGCATTACCCATTCAAACAAAAGAAATGCACTTTTTAAAAAAATTATGGTTGATATCCAAGAAAGGAAGTGCATTTTACCCTGTACAAGGACATGTGCAGTATATGCCAGAAATAAATAGTGATGATTATATTTTAAAGACATTATCAGTCAAAGGCATAGGTTGTGTCAGTTACATCTGATGTCTTCACTTTTTGGGATGACCGTATTTTCCCTGGATACCGCATAAGATGTTGCCTTTATGATGTATAATTTTACAGTATTTACAACCATAATTTTGTCTTCTTCATACCCTTGTGCGGCAATGTATTGCTACCTTGCAGTTACCTACTTTTTTTTTCTCAAGGAAAAATTTATTTTTTTAAAGTTTAATTACTTATAATCTCTATAAGCAGATGAGGGATGAACTCATGACCCAACATCAAAAGCAACATGCTCTTCTTTTTATTTTTTAATTTTAATTTTAATTTTAATTTTTAACTTTCTTTTCAGCATAACAGTATTCATTGTTTTTGCAACATACCCAGTGCTCCATGCAATACATGCCTTCCATAATGCCCACCACCTGGTTCCCCCCAACCTCCCACCCCCCGCCCCTTCAAAACCCTCAGGTTGTTTTTCAGAGTCCATAGTCTCTCATGGTTCACCTCCCCTTCCAATTTCCCTCAACTCCTTTCTCCTCTCCATCTCCCCATGTCCTCCATGTTATTTGTTATGTTCCACAAATAAGTGAAACCATATGATAATTGACTGTCTCTGCTTGATTTATTTCACTCAGCATCATCTCTTCCAGTCCCGTCTATGTTGCTACAAAAGGTGGGTATTCATCCTTTCTGACTGAGGCATAATACTCCATAGTGTATATGGACCACATCTTCCTTATCCATTCGTCTGTTGAAGGGCATCTTGGTTCTTTCCACAGTTTGGTGACCGTGGCCATTGCTGCTATAAACATTGGGGTACAGATGGCCTGTCTTTTCACGACATCTGTATCTTTGGGGTAAACACCCAGTAGTGCAATTGCAGGGTTATAGGGAAGCTCTATTTTTAATTTCTTGAGGAATCTCCACACTGTTTTCCAAAGTGGCTGCACCAACTTGCATTCCCACCAACAGTGGAAGAGGGTTCCCCTTTCTCCACATCCTACTTTCTTGTTGCTTATGTGAATTTCAAGAAGGGAAGGAGTTCATATTTATAAAATCCTTGTTTGGGTTTCACGTTACTTCCATATTTCATGTCATCCTCCTTTCCATTTGCCTTTAATACATAGTTATGCCTAGTTCTGGAGATTAAAAATGAGTAAAACTGGTTTTGCCCACAGGTAGCTTTCAGGGGAGGCAAGGAAGAGAGACTCTAAATTGTCAACACCACTCTATGGTGTAAGCATTAATCGTCAAGTGTCACAGCACAGAGGGCTTAACTCAGCTTGCTGATGTTGGAGTGGTCTTCGTAGAAGTATGTTGGTTGTCTATTGCTGTGTAACAAATTCCCCCCCTAAAACTTAATGACTTAATGAACATTGTTATCTCAAAGTTGCCATGGTTTGGAACTTGAGAGTGGATTAGGTAGTTCTGGCTTGTGGTCTCTCTTGAGGTTGCTGTCAAGTTGCTCAGGGAATCAGTTATCTAAAGACGTCAGTGGGGCTAGAGGATTTGCTTCTAGGACAGCTCATTTGCATAATTGTTGGCCAAAGGATTCCGTTTCTGTCTGGCTCTTAGTAAGAGGCCCAAGCGCCTTGCCAGTAGACCACCTCAGAGAAATGCTTGAGTGCCTCCACACAGCTGACTTCCCCCAGTGTGAATAAGAGATAGTGTGAGGGGGAGGCATCAGTGCCCATTACAATTACTTCTGCCATATTCTGTTTGTTACATGTGAATCAGTAAAGCAGCTCACACTCAAGCCCACACATTTTGAAAGGCAATGTGACAAAATATTTGAAGACATGTTTTAAAACCACCTACTTTACCTACTTAAAAGTAGGTAAAGCTAGGGGAAAATATAGAAGGATGAATAGAAATCAACCAGGTTCCATGTATTCCAAGAGAATGACATGTCTAAACGCTTGGAGCCACAAGGGGGCATTGCATGTGGGGTTTCAGCTTGGTGTGGCTAAATGTAGAGTTTGAGAAGTGGCAGAAAGTGAAGTAGAGGAGGCAGAGATTGAAAAAAAGTATTAAGGTTTTTTTCTATTAAAAAAATTAATCTAGTGACTCTTGGGAGAATGGGTTGAAGGTGAACGTAAGTGGAAGTGAGGACAACAGTTTGGCAGTGATAAAAGAAGTGTAGATGAGGAGTGTTGAAGTTCTGAGCTTAGGCAATGTTGTGCACAGAGAGAACAGGCCAGAACCATTTGACCTGTAGAGGTAGAATTTGCAGAAGGACAGAGGGGTGTCAGGGATGGTATCTGGGCTGGTAGATGTCAAGTGCTTCCACATTCACAGGGAACACAGGAGTCAGAGCAGGTAGAGATGGATGTTGGGGAGATGCCAAGTTTGACTTTACACACGTTGAGTTGGGGCGCCGGAGTGACTCTGTCGTTTAGATATCCGAGTCTTGATTTCGGTTCAGATCATGATCTCAGAGTTGTGCTGTACATGGAGCCTGCTTGAGATTCTCCCTCTCCCTCTATCCTTCCCCCTCTTCTCTCTCTCTCTCTCTCTCTCTCTCTATCTCTCTCTCTTCCTCTCTTAAAAAAATAAAAGTAAAATAAACATGTTGAGTTTGAAATGCATGCGAGACACTAGACAGAGCTACCTACTACCCATAGGTAAGTATAAAGCTGAGACTGTCTGCTAGAGAGGAAGAAAGGGTTAAAGAGTTTGTTTATTTATTTTTTAAATGGGAGACATTTGGACATTTTTATATGCTAAGGGAAAGAACCAGCAGAAAGTAGGAGGTTGAAGATAAAGAAAAGGAGCTGGACAAAATGGAGCGTCTGGGAGGGTGGGGGGTGAATTCAGAGCATGGAGGAAGGGACTGGCCTAATATAATAGGGAGAACACTTGCTCCCCTAAGTTTGGTAAAAGAGGTAAGGATTGAAGGGAATGTAGAAACCCGTGTTCATGGAAAGTCAGGATGAAGCCCAGGGAATTCTTGCTACACGGGTCCTATTTTCTGTTGAAAGATAAAATGAGCTTATTTGCTAAGGGGGCAGCAGCGGGAGAGGGCTGGACTGTGTTGGAAGCCTTGAAGAGAACAATGAAGATTTGCCGAATGTAGAATTCTAGGTTGGCTTTTCTTCTTTTCCCTTCACTATACATGTCCTCCCTCTGCCTTCTGGCCCCCCGTGTTTTCTGATGAAACACTGGCTGTTACTCTTATAGAAGATCCTTGTATGGGATGTGTAGCTTCTGCCTTGGTCCTTTCAAGACTGTCTTTCAGTAATTTGATTACAATGTGTCTAGAGTTTGCCCTATTTGGATTTTGTTGAGCTTCGTGGAACTGTAAATGTATGTTAGTCATCAAATTTGTTTCTCTAAATATTCTTTCTGCCCTTTTCTTCTCCTGCTGAGATGTCCATTATATGTGTGTTGGCACTCTTGATTGTGTCCCATGGGCTTCTGAGGCTGTTTATTTTTTCATTCTTTTTTTTCCCAGTTTTTCATACTTGGTAATCTCAGTGGATCTATTCAGTTTCATTGATTCTGTCTTTTGCTAGCTTAAACCTACAGGTGAGCCCCTCTAGTAGACTCTTAGTTTCAGTTATTGTACCTTTCCAGAACTCCTATTTAGTTCTTTTCTATAATCTCAGTTTCTTTATTGATATTCTCTATTTGGGCGAGACATCATTCTCATACTTTCCTTTTGTTCTTTAGACATGATTTGTTTAATTCTTTGAACACATGTAAAGTAGCTAATGAAAAACCTTTGTTTAGTATCAGGGACAATTTCTGATTTCGTTTTTTCCCCTGTGGGATTCATACTTTGTCTCTTTGCAGGAGTTTCTTAACTAGTTTTGCACACCTTTTTCTTTTTTTCTTTTTTATGTGTGGCCCTGAGAGTCTGTGTTTCTTTAGCCTCATAGTCAACTAGGGATTGGGCAGAGACTTCCTTAAATGTCTGGCACTTGAAGTCTCCCAGTCTTTGTTAAGGGAGGGGCTTTGTGTGCCTGTTGGGAGAGGCCTCCAGCATATCACCAGGCACCTTCACTTACTGCAGATCCTTAAGGTATCCCAGTGGTGAGAACTTACGGACTTCTCAGGTCTTTCCTAAACACACACACACACACACACACACACACACACACTCCTGGACATGAATGTGGCATTCTGGATTCCAGGATTACACTGGAACTTTTCACAACCCACATGGACATGTCATTCGTCCGTTATTCTTTTTGAGTTTTTGGTCATCTTAATGTTTGCCTCACTGCTTAAGTAGCTGCAGTGTTGAAAAATTGCCTCTGATGATTGTCAGCAAATGCCCTTGGGGAAATGATTGTTTGCTCTGGGCAAACAAAGGTCAAATAAAGAGAAGCCTTGCAAATGGGATTTTCCAATAACTACCATTAAAGGAAGATATTGATAGTTATCTGTGAATGAGCTTTGGAGGAATTCTTCTTCTCATCTCAGCAGCTAGGTTGCTGATTTTCACTGTAATGGAGAGGCTGTTGGTTTTCAATGTGCCATGTAGCTAGAGAGAAGACGATAGCACCAAAGGAAGTTAAAACCCCAGTAAGCCTACTGTCCTTACAAATGTTCATCCACTTTAATCAAATAATGTCCCAGCTTGTTGCCAGACTTTGGCTAATTTCCAGAACTCTGAAAGTTGATTTTGATGTTTTTTTTTTTTTTTCCAGTGTTCTCGTTGGTTTTATAGAGAAAGCTTTTTGGAGGTCTTTACCCTGCTGATGACACTCAACAATAAAAACTAGAAATAGCTGTTTTGTGTGCTGTAACAGAGAACTAGTTGCGAACAGATAAAAAGATTGCAGAGAAACGTTAATGGTCTCATTTCTGTTGGAGACTGTGAGCTTGTCTAGTAGTGGTGCCAATCTGTCATGTGCCTACGCTTTCCAGCAAGCTCAGTAGAGCAAGTATAGATGTTGAAGAGAATGAAGAACCTGAAATCAGACAAAGGTTGGGGTTGACAGCAAATAAGGAGAAGAGAAATAGGGCAGAAGACATCAAAAGCTATCTAGATAAGGAAGGGAAACCTAGGAAGAAGTTAATGTGTTCCAGGAGTGAATGTGTTTGTGCAGGAAATGAGGAAACTAGGAGGGAAAAGTAGTGATCAGAGGATGGCATGGTTTCTGAAAGTTAGGAATTTAGAGAAAACCATTGGTTGTTGATTGGCAAGGTTGTCTCCCAGAGTTTTATGAGCAACAGGCTAGTGTAGTGTACTCCACAGTGAAGGCTGAGGTCCTGTTTCTTGTCCACCATGTTTTCCCATATATAGTAGAATGCCTTCCTCGTAGCAGCGATTTGACTTTCTTTATGGAAAATACATAAAAAATTATTTTCTAATTGAAGGAATCAATAAGGGGATAAAATGACATTTGAGTTAGGCATTGAAGGGATCAAAATGTCAACAAGTAGATAATAGATGAGGCAGAGTATTTCCACCAGAGGGAAAATATATATGATGTAATTAAGTGTAGAAGGCGTTGAGGGATGATTGGTAGTCTAGTTGGGATAAATTATGAGGTACAAGTTGGGAGAAAACACTGCTGGTTGAAGGTGACGGATTAGGACAAAATATGGAATATCTTGAAAGCCCAGCTAAGAAATGTGGATAAATTTGTGCAAGGAATTCTAGCCCCAGGAAGTTTTAAAGCAAAAGCTTGTTGTGTGATCACAGTTTCCAATAGCGATATAACTATGGCAACAGTGGGAAGGAACAGATTGGAGGGGGAGAATGCTTGGAGGTAGAGAGACCAGTTGGGAGCTTTAGAAAATTTGTGATTTTTCAGAACAAGGACGGTGAATGTGGAAATTAAAAGATAGATGTGAGAGATTATGGAATAAAGCAAAATATTTCTGGTGATCCCTGAGATAAGATTAAAAACATAACCGGCTGTGCTGTCCTTGCTGACATTAAAAAAGATGTTAAGGGCTTACAATTTTGATAACATTGCATTTAGCTCTGTGTACTTAAATCAGGGTAATAATTTATTTTCTATTTATCACTTGAATGCTTACATATTATACCTTGAATATGAACTTAATATGTGAAATGTACTATCTTTGGAGTAGTGTTCTAAATAACATTTTCAAACATTTGAAAAACTAAGTTATTCTTACTATACAGCTTTATCAAGGTTTGACTTGTTTGATTAGAAATAATACCAGGAAATTGAAAAGATGACTGGTTAGTATCAATAGTTTTAAAAATTATTATGTAAGCACACCTGAAGGATTTTGGATATTTTAAAATATTTTTAGATATGTATAAACTTTTTTATTTTATTATTTTATTTTATGAAATTTTATAAATTTTAAACATATCTAAAATTTTTGAAAAAGATTAGCCTGCTTTCCTTCATAGCTTAGTGTAAGTAACTTTCATTTTTTGATCTTGACCGCCCCCTAGTGGTAAGTATCTTTTAAAAGTAGGGTTTGGAGTACAGCGTGTATGGACACTTTAGGTCCCATTTGGTCCGTCATTGGTGTGTGCCCTCTTAGTGCCAGGATCCCTGGGGTCCTGGGAACACAGGATTTTATCAGGCTTTACTGTTTATCTAAGATGGTTTGTTAAAGGCACACTTCCTGAATTTCTTCTTTGAGTATCAGTATTCCTGATAAAATTCACCAGGAATACATCTGCTAATGGTTCATTTTTTTAAAATGTCAATTATTATTATGTTCTTTATAACAATATAAGAAAATAATCTAAACATACTTACAGGAGTTATAATCACCTACCAAATTTATATGAATATGTTTAAAATTAAGGAAAGCATAAGCGTGTTTGGGGGAGAGCTCAATGCCTTTGAGACTAACACTGCCCATTAGGTATATGCCTGTGCTCCTACATCCAGGCTCAGGAAAGCCTTTGTTCCTAGTTTCAGTTCACAGTACTTAAAGAGCCCTACTTTGTGTCCAGCAGATTGATGTTACAGGGTATGCAAAAGAAATTGTTACAGATCACCTGGGATCTTTGTGTGTATATGTGACTTCTGTAGATTCAGATTTCCATTTAATAATAATTAGTATTTTATCAGAAAATGGAATGCTAAACTGTTGCTTCTTGCAACCATGATTGTAAGCTTCTCTAAAGTAATGTAAAAAATAAAGACTTGGGAACCATGAATCCTACAGACATTTGGAGGAAGTCCATGGAGGTTACAAGTCCCTTGCATAATGGTGTCTATGAATAATATGTGTATTTCCAGTTCAGGTCGAGTCTTATCAATGAGAGTAAGAATAATGCGGCAGCTAAGGTCAGGAAAAAAAATACGAAGTCTAAGAAATTCCACATTGTTACCTGGGATTGACACACATTTTTCCATATGCTGGCCCTTATTTTCATTATCTGTATGTAGAGATAATTCATGGTAAATCTTATGACCAAGAGAAATTTGTAGTGGCTTTGAAGGAAGTCATCTGTTACGTTTTTATACCAAATTTGCCTTCCAACATATTTGATTTAAGCTCATATTAAAATTTGTTTGCTGTCCTTGAAAACACTATGCATGTGAGTGGAACAGAAAGAGGGAAAAAAGAACCTATTTTAGTTTTCTAAAGAACAAAATATTTTATCCTTAGAAAATTGGGAGTTTGATTTATTAGTGCATTCTAGAATATAATGTATGATTTTCATCTGTAAATGTTGACATAATTAAAATTATGGATAACTACACGAGAGCTTTTATCTTTCATTAAAAGTAACTTCCAAAAGTCCATGTGGATCATGGTTTAATATTCAATTCAGGGAAGGTTGCAACCATGACTTAAGGAAATAATGGATCAGCATGCCGTTACTTCAGGAAATATTACAATGGAAAATTTGACTTCAATTTTTTTACTACTGTAATATTTAGAATTGTCTTTTTTTTAATAAGTAGGCTTCACACCCAATGTGGGGCTCGAACTCATAACTTTGAGATCAAGCATCGTGTGCTCTACTGACAGCCAGCCAGGTGCCGCTAGACTATTTTCTTTTCTTTTTATTTTAGAACTTTTTAAAAAGATTTATTTATTTATTTATTTATTTATTTGACACAGAGGCAGAGAGGCAGGCAGAGAGAGAGGGGGAAGCAGGCTCCCCACTGAGCAGAGAGCCCAATGCCAGGCTTGATCCCAGGACCTTGAGATTATGACCTGAGCGGAAGGCAGAGGATTAACCCACTGAGCCATCCAGGAGCCCCTAGACTATTTTCTTAATAACCATAACTGCCTCTAAGTATCATAAAGTCTGATAATTTTTTTTTCCTCAAAAAGCAGTTTGCTCTCCTATCTCTCAAAAATCATTGTTACTAAGTAACAGACATGAGAGTTTTTCTGTCCTTCACCATAGAGATGTTTCTCATTCAGGCTCCTGTCCACCCCCAACTGCAATGTATTAGAAGCAAACTATTTTCTCTTCAGAGGATTTCGTACATGCAGCGTGCTCCATATACTATTATGAATGTCTGTTTTTAAACTATTAACGCATTTATTTTTCAGCAAGATGTTTGAGTGTACAGCATGATGTGTGCGTGTGTGTGTGTGTGTGTGCGCGCGCGCATGCAAGGTGGCATTGGGATTTGAGGCTGTTGCTGCTGGAGACACAGTTGCTTGGAGCAGACTTGGTTGGGGTGTGTATGGGTGTGCTACTGGGAGAGGAAGATGGGACAACAAAGTATTGCTTATTCAGAACCTTAACCCAGCTTGTGAAAGATTTATCAAAAGTTACAGTTCACCTGTATGTCCTGCAATCAAGAGAAACATCTTAGTCCTTTGTTTCTTCTCTCTGTCTCTCTCTTTTTTTTTTTTTTTTTTTGTCCTTTGTTTCTTAATGCCAGCCTGATCTTCAGTAGATGATCTGGCTATGTGTTTATTGGTGCCCTTGAAAGCTTATTGGAATTATTTTTATAGTTCTTGTTTGTTCATATCAAATCAGTGGTTAAGCAGATATTAAACTTCTATTATTTATAAGATCGTTCCCAGCTCTTAAAAGGAGAGCGCATGAGAACTAATATTTAACCAGGACCTGTTGACTCTGTGCCTGCTATTGGAGGCAGAGTGGAAAGGACACAGGCTGTTGCATTACGGAGCTTTAGAATTCTTCCTTTGTTCCTCCTGTGACTTTGGTCAATATCACTTAAATGTTCTCTTCTGTCTAACCCAGATCTGAGCTGAGCTGACGGTATATCCTTTGACCTATCAGCTCAGTGGGCCCTTGTCCTCATGCCCTGTGGTTTCCTAGGGGCTTATGTTCTCATGGCTGTCCTGGCACCAGGCCCCTTGGTCCGAGGTTTTGTGTTTCTGGCATTTCCAACCCATGTGCATCTTATTTTTATGAATATGTATATTCTCCCCCATGCTCCCAACTTAGCACCACACTAGTCCTTGATGTTGACTTGACCCTTTTCTTTTTCCCTCAAAACTTAAACACAACATTTGTGTGTGTAGCACATTATGGTGAAGATGTGAGACATTACCAGAGCTTTGCCCTTAGTCATCCTGTCTGGAGAATTCGTCAGTGGTTACCCTTCTCTGCTATTTATCTCTTTACCTGGTTGCTTTCTCTCTCCTCCTCACCTTCTAGCTGCTTCTTCCTTCTCCCTCACCCCCGAATGTCTCTTCATTTCTTGGGCAGAACAGTTCAGACCTCTTTCATGGGCTTCTTCCCATCCCTGCCCTCAAGTTCATCTCACATCCCCCTGCCAAACCACCAAGAGACTGGGAGGTTTCTCCTGCAGTTAGTTCCCTCTCCTCCCTTGCACTGTTCCTGAGGTTCGGCAACCCTTCTCTCCCCTGGAAGCCCTGTGCTTTCCCTTTCTCCAGGCTGGTTCCATGATTTGGTGTCTGATCAGGTGTATGAAAACACATCACAAAATGTGAGCCAGGGTAAGAAAGACCGGTTGCCATCATCCCTGGAGGTTCAGTTAAAGATGCCATGTGATGTCCTCCCTCCTCCTTCAGTTTCCCGCCCAGTGACCCCCAGGATCTCTTTCCCTTCACAGCTGCCAGAGCGGAGGTGTGTAGCGGCACCGGGGAGCGGTTCCGAATCTTCCGCGCCGAGAAGACCTACGCTGTCAAGGCAGGAAGGTGGTATTTTGAGTTCGAGGCAGTCACTGCCGGCGACATGAGGGTTGGCTGGAGCAGGCCAGGTTGTCAACCCGACCAAGAGCTTGGCTCCGACGAACGTGCCTTTGCTTTTGATGGCTTCAAGGTGAGCAGACTGTGCTGAGCCCCAGACGCCGAAGTTCGTAGGTTCCTGATTCTGTAGGCTGCGGTCTCCTGGGGCGGGTCCGCCTGTGGGCGCCTTCCTTACCCTTGCTCCTTTGGGGAGGACAGCAGAATTAGGACTTTCTGGAGCACCAACCTGGAAAAAAAAAAAGTCCTAGGGAAACTCTTGTCCTTGGGATCTCAAAACAGCCCCCCCACCCTTGTAGTGAAATTCAAGAAGTAAAACGTTGCTTCTCCATTGTTACCAAAAAAAAAAAAAAAAAAAATGAATCCTCTTTGCCTGTCCTAAGTGTTAAAAATGCATATGCTAACAAATTGCATACACTTTGACACAAGCAATTCCGTAGAAGGAATTTATCTTCAAGCAATGTTAAACGGTAGGTACACACATTTAATAGCCGTAAGAACACTTGAGACAGTGTTGTTTAAAATCACAAAAAGTTTTCATTTTCAGTATTAGTAATTTTTCTTAAGGTCTTAGGGTTTTCTTAAGGAAGCTGGTCAGGTGCTTGTTTTATTATGTACTTAGACATTATATAAATGTTTAAAAATTATTTTATATGTATAAAATATTTTAAAATACCTATATATGAATCTAGCTACAGTAGGATAATGATAGCCATTTTTGATTGATAAAATTATATTTTATTCCTCTATCTTATTTTTATTCTCTTATTTTCTTTGTGAATTTGCATTCCTTCTCATTATGGGAAAAGTTACTTTTAATTGAAAAAGGAAATTAGCATAAATAAGCAATCATAAGAGATTTGACATTTATACATATCTCATGTACTGAGGTATGCATGTGTGGGGAAGCATTTCTAGGCTAGAAGTTAATATTGTGTCTTCTAGAATAACTGACCTACTTTGTTTTTGAAATACCACATTTCCTGAGCCTGTTTTTCACTTCATATGGAAAATTTAACATCTTTTGATACGTAATTCACTGGAATAGATTTTTTAAAAGTATAGTGTATTGTGCTTGGGAATAATTATATCATTGCTTTGCATTGATGACTCTACCCCCTTACATATCAAGTCATGGTGGAGGCGATTCTTAAGAGGAAAAATGAGCAGATATATTTGACAAAATAATACAACTAATTGTGTACCCATAAATCAGTGGATTACATTTAGAGATTCAAAAGTCACATTATCAAAACTATGTTCGAGATTTCTAATACGAGATTTCACTTATGTGTATAAGACGTTGGCGTGTATATTTAATTTTTGACTCATTATTTAGGTAAATATCTTTTAGGTTTGATTTGAAGCTTTTTTGGTTTTGATATATACTGAAATGCCTCAAGATTTCTATTCTGTTAATCTATCAGTGCCATTCATTCCAAGGAATGGAATTTTGTTTCAAAATAGATGAAAATTAGAATGTCATTTTCATTAATAAGTTCTCAGCTTCCTTCTCTATTCACAGTTCTTTGTATTTTGGGAAATAGAGAAAAACAACCCATATCCTGGGATGCATTTATTTTAGTGTGACAAATTAATTTCTAAAAACTTAAGAGTTTTTTTTTAATAAAGTAAAAAAAATAATTTTTTACTTTATGAAAGTAAAATTTTACTTTATTTTACTTTCATAAAGTAAATAATTTTTAATAAACTAAAATAAGTTCATTTTTTAATAGAAAGTATGTTGGGTTAGGTTTTTTTTTTTTTTAAAGATTTTATTTATTTATTTGACAGACGGAGATCACAAGTAGGCAGAGAAACAGGCAGAGAGAGAGGAGGAAGAAGGCTCCCTGCTGAGGAGAGAGCCCGATGCTGATGCTGGGCTCGATCCCGGACGCTGGGATCATGATCTGAGCTGAAGGCAGAGGCTTTAACCCACTGAGCCACCCAGGCGCCCCTTGGGTTAGATTTTTAAAGTAATTGTTTCTCGAAATAATGAAATAGCGTTTTGGTCTTCCCTCAAAATTCAGTAATATCTGATATTAGTGTGGGGGATTCAGAATTGCTGGGCACCTCCACTCCAGCTAGGGCATCAGGCCACACTGGTGGGTGCAGTAGAACTCCGTCCTTCCTCCTGCTGCATTCGTAGAAGGCGCTGCAGTGAATCATGCCCGCAGTGGGGGTTTGGTGGCTGGGTCCTGTTCTCCTGGCTTTTCCCGTGACAGGTGACTCTTCTGTCCCTAGGCCCAGCGGTGGCACCAGGGTAATGAGCACTATGGGCGCTCTTGGCAAGCCGGCGATGTTGTGGGATGTATGGTGGACATGACAGAGCACACCATGATGTTCACACTGAATGGCGAAATCCTTCTGGATGATTCGGGCTCAGAACTGGCGTTCAAGGACTTTGATGTTGGCGATGGTAAGTGACCTGCATTTGGCGTTGCTTTTAGGTTCGCAGCGTGAAGGGAGCGAGCATTTGCTCTCCTGCTTCATAACCAGCCATCTTTGAGGGTGAGTGGCAGACGAGTTGCCGCTGTAAATTGCAAGGTTGCCATATGGCTTATTTGATCAGACACCCTTGAAATTGCTTTAGCAGAAACGCTACCTCCACTACTTAGCTAGGATTTCAATAAGGTAGAAATGGCTTTTATGCATGTGAATAAGAAAATAAATGCCAGGCACAAGGACAGTTTTCCACAAACGTGAAATTTTCCCTTAGAACTTCTGTGTATAATCAGTGGCTGATGGCTCGTTTCTGTTCATTCATTTCACAGAAACGTAATGAGAACCTATCACGGGTCAGGCCCTCTGCCGGATGCTGAGATGACAGAGATTAATAAGACATTGTCCTATTTTTGTGTAGATTACAGTATACCAGGGGAAGTCATCACTGGAGTGCTTTCTGTTGAGTAGAGAAGCTCTAAATTGATGAACGTTCTGTGGAAACACAGTGCAGGGCTCTGAGATGACCTTGAGCAGGGCTGTAAAGGGAAGGTGAAGCCCTTTGTGAAACAAATGAAGAATGGAAGAGGTTTGATTCATTGGAGTTACACTTCCAGGAAGGTGGCCACTGGCCTCTTGGGATTATTTGAATTCACATTAGTTGAAATGAAAGAATGCTAAAATTGAGTTTCCTAGAGACACTCATTCCTTTTCAAGTACTCAGTGCCCACCTGTGGCTAGTGGTACCCCCTCCCCTAGCATGTAGCACCAATGGTGAACACTTAGAGCATCACAGAAAGTTGTATTCGATGGTGTTACTCTAGAGCATGTAATTAAGACAGTACAAAAATACAATACCAAAAAATGAACAAAACATATAAGTGTCTCATTTTAAAATGAACACTTTTTTTTTTTTTTCAAAATCGCTTTGGTGGATGGTTTTTGGGTGGCTCAGTTGGTTAAACAACCGACTGTTGATTTCGGTCGGCTCAGGTCATGGTCTCCCGGTCCATTGAGTCCCAGGAGCCCTGAATCTGTGTCCTCCATGTTGATCTCTTGCTTAGCAGGGAGTCTGCTCCTCCCTCTGCCCCTTCTCACTGCTCATGCTCACTATCTCTCAAATGGATGAATAAAATATCAAAAGTCACTGATCCTCAAAACGTTAGTTCCCTCATTATTTGCGTTAAGTTCTATATTCATTCATTAGTAAGCTTGTAAGCAGGTATGACCATCGTTTCTCAAATATAGATTTGCAAAAATGGTAGGAGTTCTACATTTTCTTTAAAAGATTGTATTTATTTGAGAGGGTGGAGAGGCAGTGGGAGAAGCAGCAGCAGACTCCCCACTAAGCAGGGAACTCTATGTGGGGTTCAGTCCCAGCACCCCAAGATCATGACCTGAGCCGAAGGTATCCACTTAACCAACTGAGCCACCCAGGTGCCTCAGAATTCTGTAGTTGTGTAACTTAATTTCTATTTTGCACACCAGTGTATCTCTGGTGGAACTGTCACTCTACCAACCCATTACCCATCTCCCTTTCTGTGTGATTGTCTTTATGAGTGTTAATATATCAGGGGGAAGGTGGGAGAGGGGCTTTTTTCTGTGTTTTCTGTCTTTATTGTTAGATATGACCTGAGCTTTTAATTTTTTTAATCAGTTGTTTAGAAATTATTGTATGCTTTGCCTTCCTTTGTTGGAAGGAAGTGCCTGTGTGAGCTCTGTTTGCTTAACTTGTGCCACATAGATTCAGAGAATGGTGTTAGAATTCTAAACAACGTGGAATGCCCGACCATACTATTTAAGCACATAACAAATGTTCATGCTCTTGGCGCTGTTGCAAAGACCAGTCAGTCACCATTGTGGAGGTGAAATAGACTGAGCTCGTCTGGCTGGTATAGTCTTATAAACGTTTATAACTTTACACTTCACAGAATTTTTTTAAAATTTAAAAAATGACTCTCATAGTTGGTATCACTATGAGAGAGTTCATATAGCATTCTCATGCGTTGTTTGAAAATTTTATGGTGAATATTGTTGGACTTTGGTTTGAGGTGTTGGAGGGGTATATTGGTCTCCAAGGCAGGTTATTATTTTCACGTAGCCGTGATCCTTCGCAATTAACTTCATAGAGGCCCCTCGTAATTCTAAATTTTCTTCCATAAAATGGAATTTATCCACACCTATGATTTGAAAATGCTTTTTGGAGTGGAATTTTCCATTTACCTGTCAATTAACTTCACAGAGCTTACTGAAAAATAAGAAATTCGATGGGCCTGCTCTGTGTAACAGGAGGCCCTGAGATGGGCTCCTTAATTTACCCATCACCCTTCAGCGACAGTCCTCGAGACAAATGGGGCTCAAAAGAGCAAGTATGAAAGGCCACAGGGATATGCTGCTCTTGCCAGAGTACCACAAGGGCCATCCTTGGAGCCAGTCTGCTCAGAGGGATCACGAAGAGGAACTTGAGTATGGTCAGCCTCAAACATGCCACTTCCTCAGGAGTCACTGAGATGTGTGTGTGGTTCTCCCAGTCCATATGCAGTTAACTAATCAGGAGTCATTTCTGTCACAAACCATGTTGCCTATAGTGGCTGACATTCATATTGTTACCCACAGAGTTCTAGTAGCCAGCCAAGCTAGGACACCTGTCCCTTAGCAAGAGCCTGAAAGGAGTTCTGATTGAATCTAGTCTATCTTAGTAAAGCCAGAGATGGTTATCTCTAATCCAATTTGGGACTAAAGCTTTTTTTCTTTTTTAAGTAATCATTTTCATATGAAACATTTCTTGATATACTTCCTCAAGAGCTCCATGGAGGTGATTCTTACCATGTTAGGTGGGGGACAAGAACAGGGCTAGTAGAGATTGGAGATATATATATATATATATATATATGTAACAGGAGGCCCTGAGATGGGCTCCTTAATTTACCCTTAATTTATACCATGCTGAGATATATATATATGTATTTCCATTGATCTTACCACATAGTTCTTTTGATTGCTTTAATAACCAGTGTTAATATGTCTGAGTTCACTGTCTCTGTAGAGATAAGGAGGAATTAACACAAGCCAAATCAAGCATGGCACAGATATAAAGACATGTAAGAAGAATTTAAATATAGAACACTTACAAAATCTTTTAGTACTTTAGCAATTACAGTACATTCCTGTGTTAGGAAGTGTGGTGTTGTAGGAAAAAAAAGAAAGAAAGAAAGGAAGAAAAAGAAAAAAAAATTCTGTCGTAAATTCTTTTTCAAACTTGTGATACGATAAGAAATGAAATTGGAAGTGATGATGAGAACTGGAATAAAGGGAACAACAAATCTATCATTATTTGCAGATAATGTAATTATTTGCAGAGAAAACTGAAGAATCTATAGCTTTTACCAGGAATAATTGAAGCATTTAGCAAGTTAGCATTTCTATGCTAGATGCAAATCTGAAACTAGATTAAAGAGAAGATAGCATTCACAGTAACATCAGGAATTTTCGAATTTTCAGTAACTAGTTATCACTCTAACAGAAGGTGAACAAAGTATTTACAGAGAAAATCATTAAACTTTATTGATAGATAACTTTGTTAAGAAATTTATCATACATGGTCAGCCAATCTTTGACAAAGATACCAAGACAATGTAATGGGAAATGGATTGTCTGTTCAATAACTAGTGTTGGAAAAATTGGATATTGACACATTTAAAAAAAAAAAAGCAATTGGACCTTTTACCCAATTTTGGACCATATACGATATTTTTTGACTATATACAAAAATCAACTCAAAATAGACTAAAGACTTAACCATAAGAACCGAAAGTGAAATTACAAGAGCAAACATAGGGGAATAGCTATTTGGCAGTGCCCTTAGCCATGTTTTTTTTTTTTGGATATGACACCAAAAGCAGTCAAGAAAAGGAAAAATGGGGCGCCTGGGTGGCTCAGTGGGTTAAGCCGCTGCCTTCGGCTCAGGTCATGATCTCAGGGTCCTGGGATCGAGTCCCGCATCGGGCTCTCTGCTCAACAGGGAGCCTGCTTCCTCCTCTCTCTCCCTGCCTGCCTCTCTGCCTACTTGTGATCTCTCTCTGTCAAATAAATAAATAAATAATCTTAAAAAAAAAAATTAAATTAAATTAAAAAAAGAAAGAAAAGGAAAAATGGATACGTAGAATTATATCAAATTAAAAACCTTTTACACAAGAAAGGATGCCATCAACACAATGAAGAGGCATCCTGTGGAGTAGGAAAAAATATTTACAAACCATATATCTGATAAAGGATAATTTTCAAAATATATAAGGAGCTCTTGTAACTCATTGGCAAAAACAACCAGAAACTGCCTATTTAAAAAATGGACAAAGGAACCAAGTAGGTTTTTCTTCAGAGAAGACATACAAGTGGCCAACAGTTGTACAGAAAGGTGCTCAACATCACTAATTACCAGGAAGATGCAATTCAGTACCATAATGAGATATCCCTTCACAGCTGTCAGAATGGCTGTGATCAAAAACCTCCAAAAACCTAAAGATAGGAAATGTTGGTGAGGGTGTGGAGACAAGGAAACCTTCATGCACTGTTCATGGGAAGTCAACTGGTATCTGCAGGATTATTCACAACAGCCAAGGTAAGGAAACAGCTGAAGTGTCTGCGGACAGATAAATGAATAAAGAGAATATGAAATTTATGTGCAACAGAATACTATTACCTTAGAAAAGAAGTAAATTCTGCAACTGTGACAACATGGATAGCTGGAGGACGTTAGACTAAGTGAAATAACCCAGATACAGAAGGACGAGTACTAAGTACTACATGATACACTTAGAAATGATGAATCTAAAACAGTCAGACTCGGAAGTAGAGAGAGAATGGTAGCGGCCAGGGGCCAAGGGATAGAGAAGTGTTAATCAAATGGTACAAACCTTCATTGATACAAGATGAGTAAGTCCTAGAGAGTTCCTGTCTTTAGTTAACTATAGGCCTGAATTACATGCCTCAAATTTTGCAAAGAAGATAAATGTTAAGTGTTCTTGTCTTACACACCCCCCCACACACATTATGGATGATGATGATGATGATAAAAATAAGAGGGCAGGGGTAAGCTTTTGGAGATAACTGATATGTTTATGGTGTAGATGATTTTGTGGTATATACTTATCTCCAAAGTCATCAAGTTGTGTACATTAAGTATGTACAACCTTTTCTATGTCAATCACACCTTAATAAAATGGTTCAAAAAAGAGATTTATTACTCAATAAATGAGAGCTATATTATGTTCAGGAGGAAGACAATAGCCTTAAGGTATTAGTTCTTCCAAAATTGATGTATAGATCCCATCCAAACATCATACTTTGTCTTTAAAGTCCCAAGAAGTTTCTCATGGGGCTTGGTATAATGTTTCCAAAATGTTTATAGAAGAGTAAAAGACTAAAAATCTCAAGATTACTTATGATAGAGCAGAGCAGGGATAGGGTATATGTTGTACTGTATTGATTTTGAAAGATAAAATAGATAAGGGTTTTTTTAAGGATAGGTTTATTGTAGAGAGAGCACATGTGTGTACATGCATGGGGATGGAGGGGCAGAGGAAAAGAGAGAGAGAGAGAATCTTGAGCAGACTCCATGCTGAACATGGCACCGGATGCCGGGCTCGATCTCACTACCCTGAGATGCTGACCTGAGCTAAACCAAGAGTCGGATGGTTCACTGACGGAGCCACCCAGGCACCCCAGTGAGGATTTATTTTGAAGCTGTCAGCATTAAGACATGTAGTATTCGTGCAGGGATAGGCAAAGGAATCTGTAAGATGAATTAGAGAGGGTAGAAGAACCCATCAGCCCACGTGTGGACCCTTGTAATATGGTGGGTGGCATTGCCAGGGTGCTGGAGAAAGGGAGACTGGGATCTGAACGAATCGGATCATTTCCTTACACTGTATATGTAACAGCCAGCTCCAAATGGACTGAGAGCTTCAATGTCAAAAATAAAACGTTGCAATTCTTGGTAGGAAATATAGGTAAATCTTTAAATTTAGACAATGGGGTAGGAAACCTTTATCTTAGAGTAGAACAAGCAAATATAAAACAAAAGCCTGGTGACTATAATAGACTGGTAAATCCATCTATACAAACTTAAGAACTTCTGTTTAAGGAACCAAAGAAACCTTAAAGGGAATGGAAAAACAATTTATTAGTGGGGTCAGAGAACTCAAATACAATGTAAACAACTGAAAAAAAAATGTTAGTGTCAAGAAAAGCATAAAGAACTGAAATCACTAAGAAAAAGGATGAAAAGTCATCAGTAGATATCTCATCGAAAAATCCAGATGGGCAATAAATATATTTTTTAAAGATTTTATTCATTCATTTGACACAGAGGGATAGAGAATGAGAGAGGAAACCTAAGCAGAGGGAGTAGGAGAGGGTAAAGCAGTAAAGCAGGCTTCCTGCTGAGCAGAGAGCCTGATGTGGGGCTCAGTCCCAGAATCCTGGGATCATGACCCGAGCCGAAGGCAGACGCTTACTGACTGAGCCACCCAGGCACCCTGGCAATAAGCATTTGAGGAAATACTTGTTATTATTAATGATCAGGGAAGTGTAAACCATAATTAGATGCTATTTTAGATACATTCTGTTGGCAAAATTTTTTTAGATATTGGGCAATATTGAGTATTGGCTTTCCTTAGGACCACTTTCCATGGTTCTTAGGGGTACATATGGTGCTCTCACTTAAAAAAACAAAAACAGGGTTCGGCAGTATCTCTGAAATTTGAATATTTACATACACATGGCCCAAAAAGTCTGTTCCAGTTCCCCAGTGACCTTTATATATCTCTACAGCAGGAGACATGAGCAAGAACGTTGATAGGAACACTACTCACAGTAGCCAAAGCCAGGAAGTCATCGAATCAGTAACAGTTGCTGGAGGATGGATGAGTAAGGTGGGAAGCTGCAGTGACAGGTAGAGTAGGAATATGTCAAGGAAAGAAGTAAGTCCTGAGAGGTAACTAGGGCAGGCGAAGACAGTGCCCCAAAGAGAGGTCCCTGTCCACTTCCTAAACCCTGCCAGTAGATTACCTTCTGTGTGGCAAAGGGATTTAGCAGATGTGATTAAGATAACTCTCTTGGATTTGTAAGGCTCTCCTGGATTTTCTGGTTGGTTCCACTGTAATCACAGAGGTCCTTTCAAGAGGGTGGCAGGAGTGAGCAAGGACACAGGAGAGGGGAGTGATACGAAGATACTGGTTCTGAAGGAGTCAAGGAGTCAGGGAGGATAGGAAGCCTCTTGAAAGGGCAGGGAGCAGATTCTTCCCAGAGTCCAGAGTCCCTAGAAGGAACACAAGCCCCAGGGACACTTTGTAGCCCAGTAAAATCCATTTTGGACCTCTAGCCTTCAGAAATACAAGAAATACAAAATACAATAAATTGGTTTTGTCTTAAGCCACTAAATTTGTGGTGTATTTTATTACAAAAGCAATAGGAAATGAGTGCAAGAATCATAGAGGATGCTACCATTTTTGTAAAAGTTACACACAATCAAAACCTTAAAAGTATGTTTTTAAAAGTACAGATAAAGAAAATAAGAGAGTGCTGATCTTAGGATTTGGGGTTATGGTTTCTTCGGGGGAGGAGGCAGGGAGATGGGAAAATCAACATAATGTGGTTAGATGTAGGCTATCGTTAAGGCTCTTCGTTTTCCTTCGGGTGGTGGGTTAGCAGATGCTTATTACAGGATCTAAAAAGTTCCAACTAAAGAATGAAGTAAAATCAGGTCATGACAAGCGTGTCGGGAACAACAGTTTATAATTAATCCACTTTCCACTTCTGTGCACTTGAGATTCTTAAAGAAGAAATAGGATGCATGAGCATGTCTATAGAGCTTTGGGGAATAATCTAGTAGAGAGGGAGAAATTGATGGTAAAAGTCTGAGAGACGATGTTCACTGAAATTCCTGAGAAGGTGAAGAGGGTGTGATCTCCAGCACAGATAATGAAGAATTTTTCCTTTTACAGCAGAGAGAATAAGGGTCTGGGTATAAGGAAGGGTAATGGCCTGTGTTTTACGAGCACAGTGCCTCATGTTTGCAGGCAAGCCCTCCGACGTGAACGACTCACATTTCCCACAGTCCCAAGTTCCTTTTCTTTGCTTTTCTCCCTCTTCGTCGTCTCCCTAATATTTGGTCGCCATGTGTCCCACCTGTCACCTCAGTGCCTCATGTTGCTTCCTCCTCTGGAACCCTGTCCCTGGGGAGAGGTCTCCCATCCATGTCCCACCATGGGTCTCCAAAAGAGGATACTTTTCAAAAGAGTTTCTGAACAGGAATTCTAAGGATGCGTCTCCTCTGTGGGGGAGGTTTGTCTCATTGGAAATCTCTTCCCCCATTCTACAATTTTGGTGAGGGAGTGGGAATGAGATGTTCCCCCCTGCCCTCCATTCTTAGGGTCAGACTGAGGCCACCTCCGGGTGAGAAGAGCCCTTCATCAAATGTCCAAAACTGCTCCAGGTCTCAGGGAGAAATAACCTTTTCCTTGGTGAGCTTTTGGGTTGGCTCTTGTTTTTGGTACCATCAGAATGGCAGAATCTCAAAGCCCGAGATTTGGTTTATTAGCTTAGAAAAAAGAAGCCAGGAAGACTAGCCAGTGGCTTTTTCTCTCTGTCTCTGGAGAAACTGAAGGAAATCTTGTGGTTCAAGCATGATGTAACCCAGTTCCCCAATTTAACAACAGAATCTTGGTCCCAAGTACCAGCTCATGGCAAACTGTACTTTTTATTAACCCTGTGCCTTCTTTGCTTCCTTATGAGGATAACTTATTACTTAAAAGCACACTCAAAGGACACATTTCCATAGGTCAAAAACTAATTATCACTAATTTCAACTGGAATAAATGGATGCATCCCCAAGCCTCCCAATTAAACCTCATTATACTAAAGGAATACCAAGCCCCCCTAAAATTACATGAGTAGTAAACATGGTAGTTATACCCTAATTTAAAACGCATTCCCTCCTTTCTTTGTTCTTTTGTTTGCTTGTTGACCAGCTCTACTGAGTCACTTCCTTAACTGTCACCTACTATACATTTCAGATTCCCTCACAAAATATAAAGTATAAATGTCAGAAAAGCAAAACAAAAGAGCAACAATAAAGCAAAAAAGGAAACAAAGAATCAGTGGTGAAATGTGCAAATGGTATGACATTTCCTAACATGCTGATGGTGCACAGAATTTTCTCGAATACATAGCTCATGTCCCACACTTACTTGAAAAAGAACCTATGTACTATGAGCCAGTTTTTGCTACAGTAAAGACGAATGCATGTCTTATTTCTGCTGGGGCTTGCCACCTCCTGAAGCATATGAGAAATCAGCCAGGCTTACTTTAAAAAAAAAAAGAAGAAGAAATGCCTTGTGGGAATATTGAATGAAATTCTTCTTAGAGTTCAGATTCTTTAAATCCAGGGGTCTCTCGGGGCTCAGCAAGCAAGCATGGCTTCCGAGAAGATGTGTTTGCTGGGGAATATGACATTCTGTATTCAACCACATTCAAACCCACCTGTTATGGCCTGAATTGTGCACCCCACCCAGATCCGTATGTTGGAGCCCTGACCCCCTAAAGTGACTGTATTTGGGCCTTTAAAGAAATCATTCAGGTTAGATGAGTTCATAAGGAACAGGCCCTCATTGGGGATGACTGGTCCTCGCAAGAAGACGAAGAGACACCAAAGGTTCCCGTGCACAGAGGAAAGGCCACGGGAAGGCAGCCATCCCCCAGCCACAGAAAGAGGCTGCCGGAGACACCAAACCTGTGGACACCCTGATCTTGGACTTTCTGTCTCTGGAAACATGAGAACAAATTTCTGTTTCCTCACCCACCCAGTCTGGGGTGTTTTTTACATGGCGGCCCTAGGAAACTGAAACACCTCCTCCTCCGCACGTGTTCCCTGCTAGCCTAGTAGTGCTCTTGATCTATATGTGTGGTGCCTTCTGTTACCAGCGGTTTGTAGAGCTAATCATACCCTTGATTTAAAGCAAGGAAGAGACTCATTTAAAATCTCACCATATGGTGAGAGAATAGTTATTTCCTCTGGAGATCACCTGCCTTTGACGAAGTCGGCTGTAGGTACTTATCTTGGGCGGTGTTAATGCCTCATCACACTGGAGCTTTTTCAACCTCATTGGCTCTTCTGTAAGTAAAGATCAGCTCAGGGCCCTCAGGTTCTGCATCTGTAAAGATTATAATCAAATCCAGAACTGATGCTTGTGACGCTCTGTCTGCCACCTGGAAGAACAGCTAGCGAAACTGAGTACCCCAGGGCTCAGACGGCACGGCATTCCTTTCCACGGAGCGAAACAGAAGAATACTGTTGTAATGAAAATAAGTGCATAGCTTCAGGCTGAAAAGCCCTCTAAGGAAAAAGAGAGGGAAGCATAACTTTCCATTACTGGTTTTGTCCTGCTACCTTTAAAAAAAGAAAGAAGGAGGGGCGCCTGGGTGGCTCAGTGGGTTAAGCCTCTGCCTTTGGTTCAGGTCATGGTCCCAGGGTCCTGGGATGGAGCCCCGCATCGGGCTCTCTGCTCAGCGGGGGGCCTGCTTCCTCCTCTCTCTGCGCCTGCCTCTCTGCCTACTTGTGATCTGTCTGTCAAATAAATAAAAATAAAATCTTAAAAAAAGAAAGAAGGAAACCAGAGCATGGAACCCTCAGACCAACATATTCTTTTTATGCTCAGTTGAAATATTGCAACAGTTTAACCACTTCTGGGTGAAGATTGAGATGGTTTTCGACACGATGTGAATTTAAGAGTAGTAGAAGGAGGGCACCGTCCCAGATCGCTGCCCTCCAGCTCCCCCATAACATCTGTCCTGTCACTCTGCAAAACCCACCATTGTTACAGACCTCAGGGGCAGGTCTGTATTCCACCTGGGACAGTAACTTACTAAGGATGTTCCTAATTAAAAATGAGCACTTGCTGGGAGAAGAAGTCAAGAGCATGAGTCACTCCAGTGGAGCCATCCAAGCAGCCCCAAATTGTGTTGGGACACTGGGTATTTTGAGTAACGATACAGACAGTTATTTACAAAATGGTAGACTAACTCTAGAGTCTGAAAATGTTGGGAACTGGCAGAATCCATTTCATGGTTTTGTCTAGAATCAAAAAAGATATGTTCTAGAAATTCTTTGGGCTTTTCCAAGTATACAGCTCTTAAATGCACAGGAATTTAACGAATGAGGGAAACTTTTATTTTTGTTGTTTAGAGTTGAATTTCAGATTATCTAGTTTCTGTCTTTTGAGTTTACCTGTATATTTTCTACACATGTTTTTCTGGGGAAATTCACTGTGAAATGATTGACGAGTTCAGTGAAAACTGAACTCTGCTTAGCTTAACCTGACCAGTTAATTGACATTTACATTGTGTATATTTATGAAAAGAGGACATTTAGTAGTATTCAGGATCAAAAATAAAATTGTCTACTGATCTTGATTATCTGAAGTGAACCTAGAGGAAGAAAGTATATGGAGATGTCCCTCTTTGGGCCAAAGTTGGTATTACAAAGTCTTTGCACTAAAGATGTGCTTGCAACACAGTAAATCCCCGAAGGCCTTACCCAGTGTATTTGCAAAGTTGTTTTCTAAGCCAAAGTGGAATAGAAGCAGCAGATTTCATGTCTGAAGTCCTGGTTCTAGACCCAGTTGTGAAAATAATTCTTCCTGTCTGGCTATTTCCCAATTCTGAAAACAATTCTTCCTGCATGGATTTGGGCAAATAGCCTCTCTGTTTTCATTTCCTGAAAATAAAAAGCTCTAACTGGAAACGATGCCCGTTTATGCCCCTTCCAGTTCTAAAGATCCCAGAAATCTAAGGCAAGTTGGTCTTATTTCTGTTTTACCCTCCTTCTTGCATTTTTTTTTAAGATTTTATTTATTTATTTGACAGACAGAGATCACAAGTAGGCAGAGAGGCAGGCAGAGAGAGAGGAGGAAGCAGGCTCCCTGCTGAGCAGAGAGCCTGATGCAGGGCTGGATCCTAGGATCTGAGCTGAAGGCAGAGGCTTTAACCCACTGAGCCACCTAGGCGCCCCTCCCTCTTGCATTCTTTTTTTTTTTTTTTCAGTCTTCCTTTTTTTTTTTAATCATTTTTTAAATTTATTTTCAGCACAACAGTATTCATTGTTTTTGTACCATACCCAGTGCTCCATGCAATCTGTGCCCTCTCTAATACCCACCACCTGGTTCCCCCAACCTCCCACCCCCCCAAAGCCTCGCTTCCCATTTAACCAACTGTAGCACCTGAAACAAATGATTTAACTTATTTGTCTCCTTATCTTGAAAAATGAGGTTAATAATTTATAACAAATGGGAAAGTGCTTATATATTATCTGGCACATACTACGTGTTGTTCTTCCTTTGGATCAAATAATTCAGATGTACCCTTTAGTCTAATATTGGCCATTTTACTGCTTCTGGCCATTTGGCTTGGGTTATAAATGTGGATCCGTATCTGTAGTTCAGAAGTTTCGAAGTCTGAAACTATGTGTTCCTACAATAAGCTGGTATGCTTGGGATCTGCTTTATCTTCTTTCCTTTTAGCCCCCGCCACAGATTTCACGCCCGCATCACACCCCCACATCCTGTGACTGCCAATTCCTTCGCTGGACTTGCACGCTTGTCACACACCCCTCTGCTCTGGAGCAGGGAGGCTTTTATCCACAGAGAAAGTTAAAATTGGCTGAAGCCATCTGTCTTTTGTTGGAGGAAGCAGTTTAACCATACGTTGTAGCTACTGTTTTAACAGATTTACAAATGGCTAGGGTGGGTCTGGCTCAGCCCCAAGAAGCCAACGGGACTCGTGTGGACTAAATTTAAGATCCACCGCCAGGAAGAAAACTTCCCTTAGACATCCCCAGGTTTTGTTATTTGCAGGGTGTCAGTTAAGGTAACTGCAACAGAAGATGGAGAAGGCAAAGCACAGGAAGGTAGGACCAACATTTTACTTATGCCGAGGTATATGCCTGAATCCGGGGAAATCTGTTTTCTCGTGTCGGAGTATTTGTGTGTTCAACTTATTTCGAACTGATAAAGAATTGAACCTCTGTTACCATGTTTTGCTCTGGGCAGTGGTTGAGAATGATGTCATTTATCAACCCATCTTGCTTAATTTATGGCAAACATTCAGTAAGTCCTGATAGCATTTATCCTTTCCTGACATCATATTTTATATCTGTATATATAACTATATTTATTTACTTAGTATGCCTGCCCAAAGGTGAGCTCCAGAAAGGGAAAATTTTGTTCACAGATGTATCCCCAGCCAAGAACGGTGCTTGGCACATGGTAGGTGTTCACTGAATACTTACTGAATGGCAGGACCTGACACTAAAGGAAGACAGTGTTGAATAGTAACTTAGAGCAGGGTTTGGCGTACTAAGGCCTGAAGCAGACCCAGCTTGCCACCTGTTTTTGTAAATAAAGTTTTATTGGAATACAGTCACACACATTCATTTATTTTTTCGGCCCCTTTTGGACTTTCACTCAGGTTTGAGTAGTTTCACCACAAAACCTAAACTCTGTCCTCTGGTTATGTATGGCCCTGACTTAGAGCATGGCCCTTATGATCAAGCAGGTCTGGGTTTCTTCTCTGGCTACTTGGCTGTGAGCAAACAATTTAAGCTAAAATGTTGGTTGCCTTGTCAGGAAAGTGATAACAACGATTCCTGTCTCAACCAACGGTTGTTATTGTTCTTTGAGAGGAGCATCAGATAAAAACACTCAGGGGGAGAGCCTGGGTGGCTCAGGAGGTTAAAGCTTCTGCCTTTGGCTCAGGTCATGATCCCAGGGTCCTGGGATTGAGTCCCACATTGGGCTCTCTGCTCAGCGCGGAGCCTGCTTCCCTCTCTCTCTCTCTGCCTGCCTCTCTGCCTACTGTGATCTCTTGCTCTCTGTCAAATAAATAAATAATCTCTTTAAAAAAAAAAAAAACCACTCAGGGACCATCACAGCCTCGTGTGATTGACATGTTATCTATTGTCTGTACCTTTATTTGCTAGGCACTTTGCCACGTACTGGCCAAATGCAGGGGCCTGACGCCTGGCCTATCTGTCACGAGACTGCAAAGTACAGTAGTTTCCCTCCGCTCTCTTCCTTGACGTCATGGCCATCCAGTTGCTCCTGCTGTGCATACGCTAATTTAAAAACATGGAATTTTTAGAAATATTGGTCATCTTCTGATCACAGAAGTTTTATAAAAGCTACATGTTCAGGGGCGCCTGGATGGCTCAGTAGGTTAAGTACCTGACTCTTGATTTCAGCTCAGGTTGTGATCTCAGGGTTGTGAGATCGAGACCTTCGTCCAGTTCTGTGCTGGGTTCCTCATGCTTAATCTTAGTCTTAATGCTTAAGATTCTCTCTGTCCCTCTACCCCCGCTACCCCTCCCCACCTCCACAGCTAGCAGTCTCTCCCACTCTCTACAAACAAAACAAACAAAACCACATCTTCAGAAGTCACAGTATGATTTAAATTTTATTAAGTTGATTCCATCTAAGTTAAAAAGGGGAAAAAATAGACCCATTTCTCCTTATGGATGTTCTTTCATGAATACATGCCTTGAAAGGGCCTTAAAACAGGAAAGCAGTAAAAATACCATGTACAAGTGTATATCTGCTGTAAACTAATGAAACATTACATCTATTTACTTGTTGATCAAGAAGTAATAAGTTCTGGTTGAATATTTGGGAAATACAAGGGAGTATAATGAAAATGGCTAAAGGCTATATAGATTCCTACTACCCCGAGAGAAATTTGATTTTAATGTATTTTTCCTCCATTGGAAGCATTGAGATGTTAAAATAATGTTCTCCATCCACCTTTTTAATGTAATATTATAAATGCTGTTTATGATATAAAAATATTTTAAACTTAACCTTTGATTTTTTTAACCAACTTTCTATTTTGAGAAATAGCCTTTCAGGAAAGTATGAGAATAGTGCAGTGGATACCTCTTTACCTTTCACTGGGAATCACCACTTGTGTTAGTTTTGTTATGTTGGTTTTCTCTCTCTCTGCAATTATAATCTGATGAGTCCTGAACATGATTTTTGATGCCTGCACATACTCTGTTTTGTGCATATATCATACTTGTCCATTCTTCTATTGTGGCTGTTTAGTTACTTTTACCTCCCCTCCAGTTTTAAATTTTGTTCACTGAGCATCTATGTTTTAAGCACTATCCACAAAAGATCTCATTTTTAAAACCGTAATCCTGTGGGGTAGATGTTACAGAAAAAAAGGATCAACGCTTAGAGAATTTAAGTACCTTGTCAAAGGTCAAAAAGCTGGGAGTTGGTGGAACAGAGATTTTAATGCAGGTCTCACACTTCAAGCTCCATAATCTTAGTCATTTCAAAGGACCTGCACCTGTCCGCCATCTTTGATGATAACTCCTCTGAGAAACCCACCTAATTTTCATCTCTCTCCTCTTCCTCTGCTCTTAGCACCCCATCTCTGTAGATGGTTCAAGAGGTATAACTTCTTTGCCTGTCTTCCCCCCTCATTAGACTGTGAGAACTTTCGGGCTGATGCCTTGATGTCAGTCAACTTTTATTCCCAGTTTCTCACATTTGGGAGCTGCTCATAAGTATTTATTGGATAAGGAAATGAATGGTTGAAAGTGTCTTGATGCATATTATGAAATTGTACTTCATGAATTTGTACTCATTTAATTTTATTGGTGAGATTTCTGATGCTGAACTCACCATACACCCAGCAGCATTGAGAGCTTGATCTTCCAAAGGCTGAACTTGTTTGACTATTTTATATCCGCATTACTCTTATAACATTTCTGTAGGAGAAGGGTGTAGGCATATTCTGGCTCTCCAGTTTATTAAGTGACTAGTGTATTTTTACAAAGGCTATCACTTGTTTTCATAGCAAAATACATATTCAGCGAAGAAAATGTGTTAAACTGAGAAGCAGAAAAAGAAAGAACAAAGCGTGTTAAAAAATCCTACCATTCTGTCCGTTTCTAATAAAAAAACTTCTGTTTTCCCGGCTTTCAAAATAAATCATATGCTAAGGCTTTCTTTCATAAGATAATATTTACTATGAATATTTTTTCTATATATTAATGAATCCTTGAAAAACAGTTTCAAAAACTAAATAGTATTACATCTCAAGGGAAAAACATATACTTACTGTGCTAACAATGTCCTCTGGTCATAAACACAGCCACAGAGAACAGTTTGGGATATGAATCTTTGTGGGCAACCCAAGTTACTTGTTTTTTTTTTTTAAATGAAAATATTTCAAACATACAGAAAAGTTTGGATATTAGTATAACAAACACTCCAAAATCTACTATGCAAGTGTATATATCTTCCCTTATAGGGTAGGAATTCCTTCTCCATGTAAAGTGACTAGCAAGAAGTAAGTCTTTACAATCCGAGATGTTTCTATCTTGGTATCCCCTAGTTTATGTCAAATGGGTGTTAGATTTGCCAATTTGTGCAAATGTGGCTCAGGCTGTCTCAGGTCCATTGTATTTATCCAATCCCTTCCTTTGATTCCTTTGGGGACACTTCTTTCAAACAATTTCCCTTGACTGCTGCTTCAAGAGTTGTCACAGCTGCAGACACAGCTGTGGGTTTTAGTTTTAACTAGAAACTCATCATTCACACTTCCTTGAACACAGCTGGGTGTGTTCTTGCTTCCTGGTCGGTAGCTCTGTTCTACAACCATTTATTTGCGTATATATCCCAATGAATACAAACTGAGTGAAATCATTATGGATTATGGGATGTAATTTTTGCTGTCTCATGCTATTTTGAGGGTTATATATCGCGTTTATTGTCACTAATTTCAACAAGGGAAGAAATATAAATCATAATGGTAGTTAGACAATTGCTAGCTTTTTCTTAGGATCCACTGCTTTTTTGATCCGTAAATTAGATCCTCTACTCTGTAGACTGTATTTATTGTGCTGACTACTGGAATTTCTGTGTGAAATATTCTAGAAGGAAATGAAGAGTACATAAACATCCCTCCGCATACCCCCCCCCCCCCCACACACACACACTGAAAAATTTCATCCCAGCCCTGGCTAAAGACAACCGATTACAAAGAATTCAAAGAAACGATGAACAGAATTAACATAGATTCCCCCTTTTTATTCAGTAGTGAAAAGATTTACTAATCCTGCCACACATTAGATTAGCTGATGAAATGGTTTCGTTTTTGCCCCTGTTGCTTATTTCTGTTGCTTTTGATTTAGATTCTTGTTTCCTTTTAACTTATACTTTAATTTCATACCTTAATTATTTAGGTTAGACGTGAATTGCCCTACTTAATCTATAATGGCTGTGACATCAAAGGGAAGGGGACAGATGGAGGCGTTTCAGTGGGATTTTTAGCAACTACTTCTGAATATTTATTTATTTACATATGTTTTCTATACTTAGATCTAGTGTCCCCCAGAAAAAGGCACAATTTTTCCCCCAAAATAAAAAGCAGCTATAAGTGAATGAGAACTTTTGAAAATGTTGTCTTTCATCTTTTTCCCTTGAGTTCTTTTTTTTTTTCTAATTATTTATTTATTTATTTGACAGAGAGAGATTACAAGTAGGCAGAGAGGCAGGCAGAGAGAGAGAGGAAGAAGCAGGCTCCCTGCTGAGCAGAGAGCCCGATGCGGGACTCGATCCCAGGACCCTGGGACCATGACCTGAGCCGAAGGCAGCGGCTCAACCCACTGAGCCACCCAGGCGCCCTTTTCCTTGAGTTCTATATGAAGAAGTCTGTAGCTCAGCCTGTGCTCAGTACTTCCGTGTTTCAAATGCTTGTTCTAGATTGAACCCACCTTCTTTCTTACCTTCCCTCTGTGAGGGAGTCCCATGCATTCCTGAGCTAAGAGGCTGTGGGTTGGGGACATCCTTCTGTTACTGGCCACCCTAAGACCCCAGGAGGACTGGGGGCTGCTGAGCACTTCTCTCATTTCACAGAAGTCCAGGGTGAAACTAAGGTCTTATCTAGGGGCCATGTTTAGTAAATTATGATCAAACCCTGATCTTCTGACCCTTACGTTTAATACTTAGCGTCAGTGGTCTCTTCTCCAAATAATGTATTACCTCACGCCAACGTCTTTCCCAAAGACAAGAGTTCTGGAACAATGCTTTTGGGAATTCCAATCAAACAGGCTGTCACACGAATGATACTGAACATTTGATTTTTTTTTTTTCTTTCCTCCCAGGATTCATTCCTGTCTGTAGCCTTGGAGTGGCTCAAGTGGGCCGCATGAACTTTGGAAAGGATGTCAGCACCTTGAAATATTTCACCATCTGTGGCTTACAAGAGGGCTATGAACCATTTGCTGTTAACACGAACAGGGATATTACGATGTGGCTGAGCAAGAGGCTTCCTCAGTTTCTCCAGGTCCCATCCAATCACGAGCATATCGAGGTTTGCTTTTTCTTTAAAATTCAGACCATTGCCAAAATCCAGGGATGGAATGAATGTCCTTACACGTGGGAATTCCCCCCTTGGACAGTTATTGCCACTTACTTAAAAAAGTGGCCCTGAAGTGTTACGTGATGGTGGAATCCGAACTCAGCATGAGGTTCTGATTTTAGGCACTTCATGGGGCCTTTACTGAGCAACACCAGGCTCAATCTGAATAAATGTAATTGTAACGTGAATTTCCCAAACTGCCTTTGGAAATGACTCAAAGCTCTGAGTCCGTAACGTAGTACTGACTGTGTTTCATCTCGTCATTCCCAAAACTCTGCCGCGTGTGGGCCGTGTTTGGGGTTTGAAAAAAGTGATGTCTGTTAACATCTTTAGAATCAGGAGGTCGACAGTGTGGATTCATATCTGAACTCCTGCTTCCATTTCTAGGTGACCAGAATAGACGGCACCATAGACAGTTCTCCGTGTTTAAAGGTCACTCAGAAGTCCTTCGGTTCTCAGAACAGCAGCACCGATATCATGTTCTATCGGCTGAGCATGCCCATCGAATGTGCAGAGGTTTTCTCCAAGACGGTGGCAGGAGGACTCCCAGGCGCCGGGCTCTTTGGGCCCAAGAATGATCTGGAGGATTATGATGCAGATTCTGACTTTGAGGTTCTAATGAAGACCGCTCACGGCCATCTGGTGCCAGATCGAGTGGACAAAGACAAGGAAGCCACAAAACCAGAGTTTAATAACCACAAAGATTATGCTCAGGAAAAGCCCTCTCGTCTGAAACAAAGGTCATTGATACATGCAACATGATTTAAAATGTGTCTTTATTATGTGGGGTGGGGTACAGGAGAGAGCAAGGGATTGCCCAGTGTCTATTTCTTCTTACCCCCTTCTATGTATAAAGGATTCGACAGGGGACAAGAGAGCAACCTGTTTGCTATCTTGTTTGTTACCACAGACATAATCTATGCCAAGAGTTACTTATTTAAAGCACTTCTTTATTGTGGTAAGAAACACATAACAAAATTTGCCATTTTAGCCATTTTTTAAGCGTATGGTTGAGTAGTGTGAAGTAGATTTGCATCGTTGTGAGACAGGTCTCCAGAACTTTCTCATCTTGCAAAACTGAAACTCTGTCCCCATTAAACAACTCTCCTTTTCCACCTCCCCACCAGCCTGTGGTAAGCACAGTTCTACTTTTTATTTCTATGAATTTGACCCCTTTCTGAACTGGAATCATAACGTATTTTTTTCTGTGTCATTGACTTAACTCACTTAACCTAATGCCCTCAAGGTTCATCCATGTTATTGCACATGGCAGAACTTCCTTCCTTTCTAAGGCTGAATATTATCACGTTGAGTATAGACACCTTGTGTTTAGCCATCCATCCACTGGTGGACATTTGGGTTGATTCTGCCTCTTGGCTATTGTATATAGGGCTGATATGAACATGCATGTGCAAATATATTTTCAAGATCCTACTTCAAATTATTCTGGACATACACCCAGAAATGGAATCGCTGCTGGTTCTCTTTTTAAGGTTTCAAGGAACCTTCATAGTCTTCTCCGCAGTAGTTGCACCATTTTATATTCCCACCAACAGGGCACAAGTGTTCCAGTTCCTCCACATTCTTAGCAACCCTTGTTATTTTCTGATTTTTTGATGTTGGCTATCCTAATGGCTGTGAAATGACTTCTCGGCTGTGGGTTTGATTTGCATTTCCCTGATGATTAATGATGTTGAGTATCTTTTCATGTGCTTATAGGCCATTTGTGGATCATCTTTGGAGAAATGTCTTTTCAGGTTCTTTGCCCTTTTTTTTTTTTAAATGGGTTATTTGCTTCTTGGTTGTTGAATTGTAGGAGTTCTTTATATATTCTGGATATTAAACCCTTATCAGATACATAATTTACAAGTATTTTCTCCTAAGAATTAGTTTTATGAGATGTTTATATTTATGTTCTTGGTTGAAAGTTAAAGAGTATTCTAAGTAGTATTTTTTTAGACAAGGAGGCAAGTTATTTTAGCATCCTTTTTTGTACTAAATCCTAGTTTCTCAACATCGGCGTGATCAATGCTCTGGGTTAGGCAGTTACTTGTTGTGAGAGTTTGTCCTGTTAATTGAAGGATATTTAATAACATCCGTGGCCTCTAACCACTAGATGTCATTGGCACACACCCCCAGCTGTGTCAAACAAAAATGTCTCCAGATAGTACCAGATGTACTATCTGGTACTGTAGTATCTGGTATTACCAGATAGTACTATACTATCTGGTACTCCAGATAGTACCAGAGCAAAATCACCCTGGTTTCGAACCACTCTACTAAAATGATTATATGCTCATGTTCCAATGAGGCAGAACATTTGAGTGTTGCTTATTCTTAATCCTATACTGTATTTCAGATTTTTGCTTAGAAGAACAAAGCCAGATTACAGCATGAGCCATTCTGCAAGACTCACGGAAGATGTCCTTGCAGATGATCGAGATGATTACGATTACTTGATGCAAACATCCACGGTATGAGGTTGCAGCTTTTGTCACATACTCCTCTTTGTCCCTTATTATGTGTTGCACTTTGTAGAGTTCATTTTCATTCATCCTGTCTAGCCAACTTATTTAAAATTATTATTTGCTTATATTTTGGGGATCGAAAATTTGAAAAGTATAGGTGTATTCTGATATATGTTACCTACCAAGAGACCTATTTTAGACAGAACATCCTGATGGTGTGCTTAATCTTGATTTGCTGTCCATCTTCTTTTTCTTTTCTTTCTTGTTTTTTTTTTTTACTTTTTAAAAATATTTTATTTTATTTTTTTCAGTGTTCCAAAATTCATTGTTTATGTATCACACCTAGTGCTCTATGAAATACATGCCCTCCTTAATACCCACCAACAACCCCCCATGCCCATACCCTCCAAGATCCTCAGTTTGTTTCTCAGAGTCCACAGTCTCTCATGGTTTGTCTCCCTCTCTGGTTTCCCCCAACTTACTTCTCCTCTCCATCTCCCAGTGTCCTCTGTATTATTCCTTATGCTCCACAAGTAAGTGAAACCATAAGATAATTGACTCTCTCTGCTTGACTTACTTCACACAGCATGATCTCTTCCAGTCCCATCCATGTTGATACAAAAGTTGAGTATTCATCCTTTCTGATGGAAGCATAATACTCCATAGTATATATGGACCATATCTTCTTTATCCATTCGTCAGTTGAAGGGCATCTTGGTTCTTTCCACAGTTTGGCGACTGTGGCCACTGCTGCTATGATCATTGGGGTACAGATGGCCCTTCTTTTCACTACATCTATATCTTTGGGGGTAAATACCCAGTAGTTCAATTGCAGGGTTATAGGGTAGCTCTATTTTTAATTTCTTAAGGAATACACTGTTTTCCAAAGTGGCTGTACCAACTTGCATTCCCAGCAACAGTGTAAGAGGGTTCCCCTTTCTCCACATCCTCTCCAACACTTGTGGTTTACTATCTTGTTGATTTTGGCCATTCTAACTGGTGTAAGGTGGTATCTCAATGTGGTTTTGATTTGAATCTCCCTGATGGCTAGTGATGATGAACCTTTTTTCATGTGTCTGTTAGCCCTTTGTATGTCTTCTTTGGAGAAGTGTCTGTTCATGTCTTCTGCTCATTTTTTGATATGATTATCTGTTTTGTGTGTGTTGAGTTTGAGGAGTTCTTTATAGATCTTGGATATCAGCTGTTTGTCTGTAGTGTCATTGCGAGTATCTTCTCCCATTCCATAGGTTGCTATCCTATTTCTTGAAAAAATTTTGATTTCCACTTAATTTTTCCAAGTGCATATGATTTCCTTAATCTTAGCAATATGTCTAAAGGAAGGTGATTTCATATACGTTGTCGGAGGTCACATTTTGCCAGATGCTATTTACAGTTTTCAAAACATCTTTTCCTAAAAAATCCAAGTAAGAAAAAGAATATAGACTTCTAGCCCTCATAGAAAAACCCCACATTTGGGCTAGATTTTCACATATTCTGAGCTATTTCAAAGTGATTTTAAGGTGGCAAATACTATGTTATCGGTAGAAAAGGTGAAGCATATTCAAATAGTGGATAACAGGTATAAAGACTCCAGCACTGATTGGTGTGCTTCTGTAAGCTTACATGCCTAAATGGATTATTTTTCTGCATAAGTGTACTATATATGTATACATGCATTTGTAGGTGTGCTATGAATGTACATGGACTGATTTTATAAAACTTACTTTTATACTTTATGAAAGTATAGAACTTTTATACTCATAAGTAGTATAAAGAGCCTGAAATCACTTGGAATGTTTGCTCTGACAAATCCTTTTCTCTTTTTCCCATTATTTCTTATTTAATTTCCCTTTGCTCTAATTTAAGACCTATTTCACAATGTTAGTTCTTTGTACCTGTAACATTTGAATTAGGCCAAATGATTTTAAACAAAGAAATAACAGCCTTAGGGCAGTTTAAAGACACTGCATATCAAGGTTTTGTTTCTTCTTACTTTGCCAACATTTGTTTTTACTGTCTTGACAGTACTATTACTCAGTGAGAATCTTTCCTGGCCAAGAACCTGCTAACGTCTGGGTAGGCTGGATTACATCAGATTTTCATCAATATGATACAGGCTTTGACTTGGACAGAGTTCGTACAGTAACCGTTACTCTAGGAGACGAGAAGGGAAAAGTGCATGAGAGGTCGGTTTTTCTCAATTTTCTTTTTACATGAATGATATCTGATGAAAATGTTGATCAACCTAGGTCTTTGTTTTTTCCCCCTTGGATTTCATGTCCAGAATAATACTGTATTTATAGAAGCAATATCATCAAACCATTAATGTCAGTGTCCTTTTTGTTACTCCTACAAACCAGTAAGGAATCTGAATATATTAAAAGTGAAAAACATTATAAAGTAAGAGCAGTGCATCCTTTTCAGGTAGTACTCATATATTCCTTCAGGTGACACTGGATGTGACTAACAGTTTGGGTTACCTGTACTTAGCCTTTGTTTTGGCGATTAGGGACGGGTGAATGTGAGACCTCTGTGGTCTGCAATGTGTCTGGGGAACTGTTGATGTGGTGGGGAGATAAACGTGAAGAGAATATGGGCTAGTAGTTGAGACCAGGTGGACACGTTTGAACTCAGACTGAGGACTAGTGGGTTCTTTCCTCAGCTTTGCCATTGACTCGCTGTGTGGCTTTGGGTAAGTCACTTACACTTTCTGTGCCATCCTTTTTCATTTGTAAGACAAAACCAAACTCAAACCAAACCTTCAAAAAAGTGAAGAAGGCTATCTTCCTTGTGGAATAAGACAAGAGAAGATCTGACCATTTGCTTCTACCTTTTGTGCCCATGCATCCTCTCTGATCTGCTGTGACAGGTCTCATAGAGAAAGGCCTCCATACCTTGCTTCTCTTCTATACCATCGTTTGTGGTGACTGGAAGCTCACTCTCCTGCCTTCAGGTCGTTACACTGGAGCCCTTGAGACAGTGGGCCGAGCCAAAATCTCCAGTCAAGAGTGCTTTACATCAGTATGGGGGTCCCAAACCACCTGTCTCCAGGAATATTCTTGCAGGACACATTGGATTTTCAGAGATGGCAACAGTATAAGGAAATAACCCAACAGAGGAATGGGATACCTTAGAGATGGTTTTAGCCTTAGAAGGGTTGTCGGATCTTACGTAAATAGTGCAAAGAAACAGAGCCAACTTGATTATTCCAAAACTGACTTTATCTGAGCCTTCTTTTTCTTTTCCTCCTACTTGCCTGCCTTTGACTTTTTTTTACTAGTTTCATGAGCTCACCACTCTGCTGTGGCAGAGAAAAGGAAGGAGGCAAAGCTGAAATCACTTAGGTTTATTACCATCTCTTGTAAAGGTTTCGTGAAGGTGAAACAAGGGTTTGTTGTTAATATTGCTGATTTTATGCATATTCTAGCTAATTTTTTCTCTCATAACAGATCACCGGGAATTGTCCACAAAGGGGCATCATTTTAGTCAAATTTTAAATATACTGAATCATTGATGGCTCACGTAGAGTTTGCCTAAGGACTTTGATAGTGTTTGGAAATGAATGCTTCTCAACCCCAAACAAGTGGTTAAAAAAAAAAAGGAAAAAGAAAAAAAAAAAGAACCCTTTGAGAATGAAAATTGCAAATTTGGATGATTATTAAATAGTTAAACTTTTTTGAACCTCAGGAAAAGGTCCAGTTTGGTTTGAGTTTTTGGAGGGAAGGTGCAGGTCAGTTTTTACTTGGTTCCAACTTGTTGACCTGTCTCCATTAGGTGTGAAATTCAGAGACGTGTAAGACCTGATTCAGAATGTCCACAAAGTCAATGGGATTTTGCTCAGAATCACAGAATCGGGCCCATTGTGCACCTCTCCCATTACAGCATGAGCTTGTTGCTTGCGCAGCATAATTTAGGTTTAGTTTGCAAGATATACACGCTTTCTGTTATGTCTGTGGTTGTACAAAGATGAAAATGTGGTTTCTTTTTGAAATTCAGCATCAAACGCAGTAACTGCTATATGGTGTGTGCGGGCGAGAGCATGAGCCCCGGGCAAGGGCGCAACAACAATGGCCTGGAGATTGGGTGCGTCGTGGACGCTGCCAGCGGGCTGCTCACGTTCACTGCCAACGGCAAGGAGCTGGGCACGTACTACCAGGTCTGTGGGCAGAGATGGTGGTGTGCTTCCAGAAAGAAAGCCTTTCTTCCCATGAGAAGAAAGCACATTTTATTGTTTATTTTTTTTTAAGATTTTATTTATTTATTTGACAGAGAGAAATCACAAGTAGACAGAGAGGCAGGCAGAGAGAGAGAGAGGGAAGCAGGCTCCCCGCCGAGCAGAGAGCCCAACGCGGGACTCGATCCCAGGACCCCGAGATCATGACCTGAGCTGAAGGCAGTGGCTCAACCCACTGAGCCACCCAGGTGCCCCGAAAAACACATTTTAGATCAAAAAGTACATTAGAAATTAGAAGGAAACAGTGGTGTCCCTGGGCGGCTCAGTTGATTAATCTCAACTCTTGATTTCAGCTTAGGTCATGAGCTCAGGTTTGTGGGGTCGAGCACTGGCTCAGGCTCTGGGCTCAGCAGGGAGTCTGCCTAGGTTTCTTTCTTTCTCCCTCTCCCTCTGCCCCTCCCCCTTACATGGGATCCCTCTTTTTCTGTCTCTCAAGTAAATAAATTAAATCTTAGGAAAGAAAAGAAATTAGAAGAAAATGAAAATAGAAATGAGTTTAATTCTACCCTTCGTCCTCTGTTTGAATAATAACAGTGCCTTTCAGAGGAAACAGTATATTCCTCCAAAAATGTTCATATGATAACACCATTAAATAGTCCAAAATCATTATTGAAAGAGGGTATTTGTCTGAGAGAATGCAGATGTCCAGTCCCCTTCTAGTCATTATAAAGAAAATATTTTCTCTTAGCATTCCTTCATTAACTAATCTTACCAAATTCATTTGTTTATTTAAGGTGGAGCCAAGTACAAAATTATTTCCTGCAGTGTTTGCACAAGCAACAAGTCCCAATGTTTTCCAGTTTGAGTTGGGAAGAATAAAGGTAAGAAAGACTCATTGCTGATATTATATTTGGGGTCTTTCTATTAGGGAATAGCAGTTATTTCTTAAATGAATTCAATTTTTTTTTTTTTTTAGTACTCATATTAGTTGCGTAAATGATCCTTTAAAAGAAAGGTAAGCCATGTTTGAAAGTTTTGTAATATCCTTCAGGTCACTGGGGCAATGAAATTATTTAGAAAGGGTTTTAGCAGCAATTTAAAGTATTTATTAATTCATTGAAATGGTTAAAAACAAAAAAGGGTTTCTCTGTGATCATCGAAAGTATTAGATACAATAAAACTAAGCTTATATGGAATAAAAATGCCCAATAACATACCATTTGATAATCATTGAATTCAGAAGTGAACTAGTAGTTCACTTTAAGTGGGCTTAAAGACCTGAAACTCCTACTTAGTGGTAAGTGCTAGAACAGGGCAGGTATAGAGAACTGTGGGAACACATGGAAGAGCAGAGAAGTTGGAGGTTGGAGGGGGTAGATCAAGTAAAACTAAAAGAAGAGAGGACATGCAGGTCGATTCTTAACTGTGGGATAAGAGCTCTCAGAATACATCTAATAGGAGAGGCCGTTCTGGACAGAGAGCCCAAGAAAGCAAAATTATGTGAGTCAGAGAGCTGGAGGTTAAAGAATTCATTGGGACTCTCTCTCACCAAGGGTGCCTTCCAGGATGTGGCTGGAGATCAATGTGGATAGAAGGGAGACTGAGTCCCAGCAAGCTGGAAAGGCCTTGAATGCCTTGCTAAGAAATTGGCACCTGTTATGTAGACAGTGTTGATCCATTGGAAATGTGAAGCAGGAGCCTGAGTATAATTAAGCCTGTTTTGGAAAAATACATTGACAGTCACACGGAGGTGGAAATTTGGAGAGGGGTCTGCTGTCTCGAGTTGAGAACGGGCAGGAATAAGGAGGTGCTGCCGATCTCATACTGTCTGCACATGACAAGGTGATGAGAGTCGTGGAAGTTGTAATGGAGAGAGAATGATAAATGAGAAGATGCTGTAGAGGAGAAATGGATAAAATGTGACAATTGGATCGATAGGATTTGTTGCTGAATGGGATTCAGGTACTCAAGAAAGTGAAGAATCAGGGATTAAATTAATTTTTTAATTTTTTTAGTTTGGATAACTAAGGAATGTTAATACATCAAGCAGAAGAGCTTGTTGAAATGCAGGAGAAGGAACTGAATTGAATTTTGCAATTGTACATTTGAGATGCCAGGCACACATCAGGATGGATACAGTAGATGGTTTTTCAGAGCTGCCTCGGTGAACTTGGACATGTTCCTTCAGCTGTGTGAGCTCCGTTTCTGCCTTTGTGAAATGAGATTCTTAGCAGCCACAGGAAGGCAAATATAATATGGACTAAAGGAATCCATGACTGTTACTCATTAGGAAGGCTTCTCTGACCTTGCCAGAAGAATTTCAGCAAAATGATGGATCAAGCTATATTATAGCAAATTCAGGATTGAAAATGAGAGAAAGCCAGCAAATATCTAAATGTATATACATATATACATGTATATTTTTCACACACATACGCACATATATACACACACACACAATGTATATTGTATATGTGTATATATGTATTTATACCTACTTATGTATATATGTATATATAAATTTTATATATTTTTCTCTCTGTATATATAAAACATATATATATATAATTTAACCAGAAAAGTGGTCCTTTCCTAGAACTCTGACTCAGTGTTGGTCTGTTTGACATTTCCATCTGGGTGTTTACAGACATCTCAGATTAAATATGTCCAATTATGTCCAAAATGGAAATGCGGACCATGGTACCTCCTCCTCCTAACCTGTCTGATCTACAGTCTTCTTCATGTCAGTGAATAGCAGAGTCACTTGCTCAGGTCCACAAACCCGGGGTCATCCTTGACTTCTCTCCTTGACATTCCGCATCCCAGTTCCATCCACCAGTGAATCCCCGGCCTGCAACCTGTCACCGTCGCCCCTTCTGATGACCACATCCATCTCCATCACCGTAATTCCCCATCAGGTCCCTCCGGTGGCCTCTTGATGGGGACTCCTGAATTCCGCCTTGCCCCTCTGTTCATCACTCAACAATCTGAGTGACTGTCACTGTACTCAAAGAGAAATCAGATTGTGCCATTCCACTGCTCACAAACCCTCTTTCCCTGAGCACAAAAATCCTAGGTCTCATGATGGTTCTCAGGTCTACACAGTCTGCTCTCTTGTTACCTCCCTGACCTCCTCTCCCTGACCTGCTCTCATCCCCTTCATTCTACTCCAGCCACCCTGGCCTCCAGTCTTCCTGAGACTCGCCAGGCAGACTTCCTCCTTGGGTCCTTTGCATTGACCATCCCTTCTGCATGGAAATTTCCTCCCCTGCACGTCTACCTGCTTCTTCTTCTTCGGATCTTTCTTGATCACCTTCTCAGCGACCCCTTTTCTGACTACCTGTTTATTCTTCCCACCCTGCCTTCTGCTTCCTTCATCCTGAGTCTACTGTTGTGTCTGCTTTCTGACTTTGTTTATTTTTTTTTTCTTTTGACTTTATTTTTTATCTTCAATTTAAAAAACAGAAGCTGGATGAGAGGAGAGATTTTGTGTGTTCTGTTCATTTGGTGCCTAAAGCTGTTCTGGGTCTTTCCCCCACCTCCCCATTAAAAGAGGAGAATAGGAAAGCAGCTTGAGGATGAGACTGTCTATAAGTATGCAGTAGACAAGGCTTTACGGGTAAGGGAGACACTGAAGGTAATGGGAAAGGTGAGGTCATTGTTTTTATATGGCCCTTAAGAGATAGGTGGGGGTAGTATCAAGGTCATCAGTATGGCAATAAGTTGTGGTCCAGTAGAGACCTCTTTCCCTGAGACCAGACGGAAGGAATTTGGAAGGCTGAAGATGATACATATTGAAGGTAGAGGAAGGTGAATGACAAATAAATTGTATTAATGTCTGATGAATTCTGTTTCCTTGTGTGATGGTCCCATTTATCTGTTGAGCTGTCTCTGGAGTACCACCAGCTACTAAAGCCTGATAACCCCCACAGGGGGTGGGTGAGAGGTTGAAGGAGGAGGTAGGTGACAGGGGACAGGTGAGGAGAGAGAGCCAAGTGGGTGCAACTCATTACAGAGTTGGGCGCCAAAAGCAGCCTGAAGACATGTGGGATTTCACCCAGGGCCCTGCTCAGCAGAGAAATATGAAGGTTCTGTGGTTATACTTGGTTGCCATTGTGTTTGCAGTGAGCCAGAGAGTATAATGAAAGCAATATCCCCAAACCAGTTTTGTTTTTTGTTTTTTTAAAGATTTTATTAGAGAAAGAGAGACAGAGAGAAAGCACAAGCAGGGGGAGCAGCAGGCAGAGAGAGAAGCAGGCTCCCCACCGAGCAGGGAGCCTAAAGTGGGACTTGATCCCAGGACCCTGAGATCATGACCTGAGCGGAAGGCTTGGCTGAGCCACCCAGCCATCCCCCCCAGACCAGCTGGAGATACATTCTTTCATAATATTCTCTCCTCTTGTCTTAGCAGGAGCGATTCAATCCAAGATCTCTTATTTCTTGTATTGACTTTGCTGGACGCAGAGTATCTTACTTCCACTACCTCTTTCCTGCACAGGACCGTGGTCATTATCGTTAACCCCATAGACTGTTACAAATTAATTCTTTTTCTACTCCCCGTCCCCAACCCCGTTCCCTAGAATGTGATGCCTCTGTCGGCGGGATTATTCAAGAGCGAGCACAAAAACCCCGTGCCGCAGTGTCCGCCACGTCTCCACGTGCAGTTTCTGTCCCACGTCCTGTGGAGCAGGATGCCCAACCAGTTCTTGAAGGTAGATGTCTCTCGAATCAGTGAGCGCCAAGGCTGGCTGGTGCAGTGTTTGGATCCTCTGCAGTTCATGTCTCTTCATATCCCGGAGGAGAACAGGTCAGCCCCACGTGCCCTTTACCGTCTGATTGGGACCCTTCGAAATTGGGGGGGTGTTGCTGGGGGAGCAAAAGGAAGCTTAGAAATACCCAGTTTCTTGGGGGCGATGGAGATATTATTTCACATATTCCACGCTGAAATCTCTTTCTCAACCAGTTCGTTACTGAAACAAAACTATTGTACTGCCCTTGGAGGAGCTCGGGGATATTGCTCCTCTCCTCTTGTTTTCTCTGCACCCAGAGCAGGTAAGTATTCCGACAAGTGCAACTGCAACTGAACTGAAGACTCGGTGGTTGCATGAGGTCTGCTCCGGGCTGGGATGGGGGATGTGTGTGGTCCACTGGCCTTCTTATCCCAGGCCCAAGCTGTTGGAGCAGCTCCAGCCCGAGACACAGGGTTTCCGTGGCTAAGGTATACAGGAGGGTTAAAGGACACTTGAGGTCTCTGAGAACTTCTTTTTGCTTGTTCACTCCTGTTTTATTGATCCAAGCCAGTCATAGTCAAGCCCAAAGTTAAGAGGGTGGAGAAGATTACTCCACATACAGGGAAGAAGGAAGAGGAGAGTGTATAGAAAGGACAGTATAGTCTGTATCAGGGGCTGAGGGAGTGGGTTTTTTTTTTTTATGTTTTTTTTTTTTTTTAAAGATTTTATTTATTTATTTGACAGAGAACACAAGTAGGCAGAGAGGCAGGCAGAGAGAGAGAGTGGGAAGCAGACTCCCCGCTGAGTCGAAAGCCCGATGCGGGGCTCGATCCCAGGACCCTGAGATCATGACCTGAGCTGAAGGTAGAGGCTTAACCCACTGAGCCACCCAGGCGCCCCTAAGCGAGTGTTTTATTTTATATTTAGTATTGTCCTTATAACAGATAAAACAA
This sequence comes from Mustela erminea, assembly GCF_009829155.1. Classification (NCBI taxonomy): domain Eukaryota; kingdom Metazoa; phylum Chordata; class Mammalia; order Carnivora; family Mustelidae; genus Mustela; species Mustela erminea. Next base: position 12,599,939 of record NC_045627.1, on the reverse strand, counting down.
TGAGTTATTTCTTTTCTTCTCGTGCAGTTAAAGCCATAGCTCATTAACGTATGAATATTGCTATGAGCAGTTGGTGGGGGAAGACAGATTAAAATGATTGACATCTGTGCTTTGGTTTGCCTTCACCTACGTGTAGAGTTGGAAGATGTAGACGCTACATCCTTCAGACTTCCCTAATTCATTCATTCCATGAATATGTCTTAGTTCCCACTTTATCCCTGGCACTGGATAGTAAATAGTGTACAAAATAGTCATGATTCTTACCTTAAAAGATATCATGGTCTGGTAGGGGGGAGAGGTTCTTTAAAGGAAGAGACAGGGTACCGTAAAGTGAATAATGGCAGGTGTATGGGAAGGTGGTGAAAATGTAAAATTGTAGAGTCCTTAGATGTTTCTAGATACTGACACTTTGAGAGTGATTAGACAGTAGAGAAAGTTGTATTCCTCAGTAAGAACCTAGAATGAGGATGTTCTGTGTTGCTACAATGAACGGGTTTATATATATCTGACCATTGGCCAGACTTCAGTCTTCTTGAGAGACTGGGAGGCTTAGCTAAGACCTGGGAATCATTGTCCACTTATACTGTGAGGGAGAATGCCTACTCAGTTATACCTTCCCAAGAATTGGCTGCTAGCAGCTGAGCCCCATGGTTTTGTGTTTTCCTAGAGGCCCAGGTGGTACACAGCGTGGGGAATCATTTGCTTTGGGTTTCCAATGCATAAAGCTTCTGGTTCTGAGATTTCAGAGGTGCAATCTTGAACAATTCGGCACCATCAGGCTTTCAGTGGAATACCTTTGAGCCAGGCAGCCTAGATACAGTTGGGCATGGGCAGAATGATAGAGTCCTAAGGACAGTGACAGAGCTTAACAACAAATAATCACAAAGAATTACCCAGCACCTATTGTGTACTGGGCTAGTGCATGATAAGTATTAATACACAAGTCATATAATAACCCATGTTCTGATGAGTTAATATTAGAGTCTCACCAGGATGTTTTCCTAGATGAATGAGTCACTCCCCTTATTGTGAATTTATCAGGTTTCTCCTTTTAATTCTCCAGTGTCACCTATAAGCCATCTTAATAATATACTAATAAATAGTTTAGAAAATTTTGCACATCTAAAAGAATTATGTGCTTTAAAAAATTGACTCTATTTTTAAAGGAATGGCTTTATTTTAGGCATATTCTGGCCACACTTTTAAGGTTTTATGTGTTAGAAGGGCATGATAAAAAGCAAAATGACCTGAATTAAGAGCTCAGTGTAACCAGATTCCCAGTAGAAACTTTCCCAAGTGCAAGGTCACAGATAGTGTTTGTTTTCCCGAGCTGCACAAATCTGGTGGAAACCAGGGCTGCGTTGGTGGACATGTAGGGGCTGTGTGGGATGTATGAGATGGTAACTCATGTCAGAGGAATTAGCCCTCCATTCCCTTTCTTCTGACTGTCAGGGTAGTAGCTGATCATGGATCAGAGACAAGGTCAAAGTAGCCCAAGGCAGAGTTTCCTCATTTCTTGAGCCAGTTTAGCCAAGCTGGAGAGGGACGTTCCAGATTTTCCAAGGAGTACTTACATTTTGAAAGAAAGGGAGCCCACCCCATCCAGGTGGAGACCGTATCGAAAAGCGGTGCCCCAAACCTTGGGGTGATGGAAGATGGAAAAGCTCCAAGTGCCGCAGTTGGAAATCTCCAACGTAAAATTGTACACATGGGAAAACTTGTAACATACATAGTACTGATTAAGGAAAAATAAAACCAAAAACAAACCACTACGCTATCATGAAACCTGTCATAGAAAAGTATTTTTTTTTAAAGTGTTTCCATAACTTTTTTTGAAATTTACGATGTACGCAGATTTCTCCTGCGATTCAGAATTTTGAAAAGTGTCCCATGCTTCACCTCGCTACTGCGCCCCCTCTTCCACAGGTCTGTGGACATACTGGAGCTGACGGAGCAGGAGGAGCTGCTGAAATTCCACTATCACACTCTCCGGCTTTACTCCGCTGTCTGCGCTCTTGGGAACCACCGGGTGGCGCACGCCTTGTGCAGCCATGTCGATGAGCCGCAGCTTCTCTACGCCATCGAGAACAAGTACATGCCCGGCTTGCTGCGCGCTGGCTACTACGACCTGCTGATTGACATCCACCTGAGCTCCTACGCCACGGCCAGGCTCATGATGAACAGTGAGTTCATCGTGCCCATGACGGAGGAGACCAAGAGCATCACCCTTTTCCCTGACGAGAACAAAAAACATGGCCTCCCGGGGATTGGCCTTAGCACCTCCCTCAGGCCACGGATACAGTTTTCCTCCCCCAGTTTTGTAAGCATTAATAATGAATGTTACCAGTACAGTCCAGAGTTCCCGCTGGACATCCTCAAGGCCAAAACCATTCAGATGTTGACAGAAGCTGTTAAGGAGGGCAGCCTTCATGCCCGGGACCCCGTTGGGGGGACAACTGAGTTCCTCTTTGTACCTCTCATCAAGCTTTTCTACACTCTGCTAATCATGGGGATCTTCCACAATGAGGACTTGAAACACATCTTGCGGTTGATAGAGCCCAGTGTGTTCAAGGAAGCCACCACTCCGGAAGAGGAGACGGACACGCTGGAGAAAGAGCCCAGCCTAGAAGACTCCAAGCCAGACGGAGCTGGTGAAGATGAAGCCAAAGGGGGTAAGAGGCCCAAGGAAGGCCTGCTCCAAATGAAACTGCCTGAGCCAGTTAAATTGCAGGTAATCAGAAAAAATGATTTCAGTCAATTTCAGAGTGACTAACTGTGAAGGTATTGATATCTACCTTTGTCTCCTTTTCTCTCAGGGCTTCTGTGTGTACTTTGGTGTTCCTATATAATGATAGTTTTTCATAAAATTAACCAACTTCCTCTTGTGCTTAGGGAAGTGTCCATATAATTGTGTTGCATTTAGAATGGAATTTGTGATTTTTCCAAGGGAGTCAACCGACAGTAATTCAACAGCGATACCTTTAGTAATTTGCATCTGTGTGTGTAGGCCTAGGTGTCCACCTGCTAGCCCTTTTTCTCCTCCCTCTTCACTCATTGCTGGAATGCCTGAAATTGAAGGCACCTCACCCCCTTTCTAACCTCGCCTCCACTCACACCAACCCTCGAATACTTGTTTGCCAGTAGGTGTGCCCATTCTCACACAGCAAGGGTTTGCTTTAAGAAATTAAAGACATCACCTATTTCTTGTGCTCATCAAGAAGATGTCTAAGGATCGTTTCTTAACATCTCTTTAGTTCACCAGAGTCCATTTGATGGTTTGCATCATTGACAAGCTCCCTTGCTCTTCCCTCCTTAGTTGACATTGATTGAGGTCTTCCTCTGAGCCAGACACTTGGTTCTGGTTGGAGGAAGCAGATGTGGACTCTACCTTCCAGACGTTCACAGTCCCTAAGGGAAATAAGCACTTGTTTATCTCTCCATGCTAAAATAGTTTTATTGCTAATTGCATTAAGTGATCTGAAGGAAAAGAATGGATGACTAGGAAAAAAAAAAGGAAATGTCCACTGGATTACTGCAAGAAAGATGGGGGAGTCCTCTCTGAGATGGTGGCTTTTAAGCTGAGGTCAGGTGGATGAGCCCGAGTCCAGTAGTCATGAAGTAGGAGCAGGAAGATTGTTCTAGGAGATTTTCAGCCAGAGCATGTAGCTCAACAAAGATTCTGAGACAGAAAAAGACCAGTTAGCTTAATGAGCTAAGGGGAATGGGTCAAGTAGGCAGAGAGCAGTTCATGTAGAATCTAGGCATTTGATAAAACCAGCCATATAATAGACTTTAAATTTTATCCTAAGTTCAGATAAAATCACTGAAGAATTTTTTTTTTTAAATCACTGAAGAATTTTAACAGGAAGTTTTTATTCTAGAAAAATCTGTGATGCTACAAAAGTTGGGTATTCATCCTTTCTGATGGAGGCATAATACTCCATAGAGTATATGGACCACATCTTCCTTATCCATTCGTCCATTGAAGGGCATCTTGGTTCTTTCCATAGTTTGGCGACTGTGGCCATTGCTGCTATAAACATTGGGGTACAGATGACCCATCTTTCACTACATATGTATCTTTGGGATAAATACACAGTAGTGCAATTGTAGGGTCATAGGGAAGCTCTATTTTTAATTTCTTGAGGAATCTCCACACTGTTTTCCAAGGTGGCTGCACCAACTTGCATTCCCACCAACAGTGTAAGAGGGTTAACAAATAGCGTGGAGGACAAGGGGAGATGGAGAGGAGAAGGGACTTGAGGGAAATTGGAAGGGGAGGTGAACCATGAGAGACTATGGACTCTGAAAAACAATCTGAGGGTTTTGAAGGGGGGGGGTGGGAGGCTGAGGGAACCAGGTGGTGAGTATTAGAGAGGGCACGGATTGCATGGAGCACTGGGTGTGGTGCAAAAACAATGAATACTGTTACACTGAAAAGAAATTTAAAAAAATCTGTGATGAAAATCGATAAGGAGAGAAAGGGAGGGTCTTCTAAAGTCCACTTAGTTAAGAAGCTGTCATGTTGGTCCAGACACAAGGTCCATGCCCATGTCCATGAAGGTCCATGCCCTTCACCCCATGCTAGGGTGGGATGAAGGGCATGGAGAAGGAGGGTAGATGATAGGGCTACCTCAGAGCTGGCATTGACAGGAATGTACCTGTTGTGGTTGTGAAGTTTTCTTTACCGCCTTCCTTGTACGGTATTATATAATATTGGTTGTTGGTATTATATGATTTAAATGTTTTCCTAAGTATGGGCAGAACATTCTCTCATAGGCATGTTTCTATCAACATATACTGTTGGTTAAAAATCCTTTTGGATTCAGGTAGAAGAATACCCAACTAACTGTTTCATGAGTAAGCGATGGAACCACTTAATTAATTTACATGAGAAGTCTGGAGGTACACAGTTCTAAAATTCATATAGTGGCCCAATAATGTCCTCAGGAACCTGGCCGTTAATATTTTCCTGTGTTCCTTGGTGTGTGGTTTTCATCCTAAAGTGAAGTGATCATGTCACTCATTACCCAGTTGTACCCATTTTGGGGGGGGGGGGTGTGTTCTAGTCTTTTATTTTTGATGAGAACTCTTTCCCATAGGACCCCCTGGCTAACTTCTCCTTATATATCTTATTCGCCATAGTACCTGTGGCTGAGAGGAGGCCAGGATGGTAAATGTCCACCAGAAGAATGTGTATTTACCCTTTTGGCTAGAAAAATTACTTCTTATCCTCTGAGACCAACCACAGCCTGCACAAAATCAGAATTCTGTTCATAGAGAAGAGTTGGCCACTAAGCCTGTCTGCCACAGATTTTGATCTGATACACATTCACCATGTAAAGATCCAGAAATTAAATCTCATCTCCTTTGTCGTCATCTTTTTAGATGTGCCTGCTGCTTCAGTACCTCTGTGACTGCCAAGTCCGGCACCGGATAGAAGCCATTGTGGCCTTTTCCGATGACTTCGTAGCAAAGCTCCAAGACAACCAGCGTTTTCGATACAACGAAGTAATGCAAGCCTTAAACATGTCAGCTGCCCTCACCGCCCGGAAAACGAAGGAATTTAGATCGCCCCCTCAAGAGCAGGTACGAGAGTGCAATGGAAATCCTTCCTTTTTTCTTTGGGTTTTACATCATCCAGGATATAGTAATTGCAAAATTATATCATAAGTTATAAGTGTGTTGTTTTTTTTCCCTTCCTGTTCACTTTAAGCCACATTGATTTAGTCAGTAATTCTTAGTTTCACCAAAAAAATTACCCAGTTAGTTTAAACAAACAAGAGACTTACTGAAAGGTATCATGTGTATTCTAGATTCTTGGACAAAACTGATGTGCCAGATTCTGAAGTTCTCTTTGCAGAACTTCAGAATCTGGCACATCAGTCTTGTCCAAGATCTTTGTTGGCTGACAAGGCACCACCCCAGTGAAAAGGAGCCCCTCCATTCTAAGAATTGATGTCAGATACCTTCTGTTTGGTCCCTCCTGTAAGACCAAATGTCGATGCCCCAAGGCTTGCCGGAAGATGGATCACCTGTTCATGGTTCTTCTGGTTGCTCGCTCCAAACCCACCTCTCTCCCTTGGTGAGAGGGAGTACAGTGGTATAGCAGTGCAGTTGAACCAAGGGCACATGCCTGATCCAGACAATGAGCTAGTCTGGAATCTACTTCAAAATGGGATGCCTGGTGCGGGAGATTTCCAAGATGGTGGTGAAAAGGTATAACCACCAGATCTCATCTTCAGTCTCTTGCCCTTAGCATTTCCCTCTCAAGATACTTCAAAGTGAAAATGTTTAGGGACTAATAGCAGAAGCTGTCTTCTCACCAGAATGTAGTTTCTTTGAGGGAGGGGTCATGGAATTTTGTTCATTGCCAGGAAGAGCATGTATGGAGTAGAAAACAAGTCCAAGCCTTCCCAAATTAAATCCATTTGGTAAGCTGAAGTCAAGAGGCTCCTGCTTCTGGAATAATGAAGTACATGGACCTTCTCAATTCTTCCTTCTAAGTACAACTGTAATCCTGGAAATTACATAAAAGATTAGATAGGAAGACTCTAAAAGGTAGAAACAAGGAGACTGGCTATGGAAATGGGACCTGAGGACCTGTGATAAGTCCCCTGGGTTTTCTTTTTGCCTCATCTATCTCAGACTTGGGGCTAAAGGAGCCCACAGTGCAGAAATCCAATGGGCATCAAGAAAAGCCCAACCAAGGGCATCTATGTCTAGCCAGAGGACCATGAAAACTGTCTTTCTAGCAAAACCAAAAATTTGTAGGGACTAACAGTACTACTCCAGTCGAACACAAGACGGAACCGTGCCTTACCCTCACCCCAACCAACAGACACTAAGTGGGGAGCCCAGACCTCCACCCTCACCAGGCTGCAATGAGGTGCTCCAGGCAAAATTGTGGGGAGCTGGGACTTCATCCCTGATGACTAGTAATGTGGCCTGCTTCTTCCGGAGTGTCAGTAGAGGCCAGAGAGGGAGGAGTAAGTGCATGGCACTTTTGCCCTTTCCAGCCAGGGTTGAATGAGTTGAGTATAGGTCTAGTGGGGAATTGGATTTCCCCTTGCCCAGTGAGAACAGTGTCTTCTCCTCTTTCATTGTTCATGGAAGCTGAGTGAAGAAATGGGCTTCCATTCCTACCAGGCAGTAGCAAGTAACAAGGCAGCTCAAACTCATCTCCTGCTAGGTAGTGTCAAAAGAAACCAGATATTTAAATAAGATCCAGAAGTCTCATAAGACCAAAATGTCAAGGTTTCAATTAAAAAAAAATCACTCATCACACTAAGAAGCAGGCAAAACTTAAAGAAAAGATATTTAAGAGGTACCAACTCTGAGGTGAAGAAGATGTTAAATTTGTCTGACCAGGCTTTTAAAGCATTCGTCATAAAACTGCTTCAAAATGGGGCAGGAGGGGAACTCATCACAAAGAAATATAGAAATAAGAACCAAATGGAAGTTTCAGAACTGAAAAATCACCAGAATAAAGAAACCTTAAGTGGATGGACTTCGTAGTAGAAGGAAGGAGAAAGAGAAAAGAATCACTGAACTGAAGAGAGAACAGCAAGAATTACCCAGGCCAAATTACCATACAGTCTCTCTGGTGTGAGGAGTCTGAGAGACAGGGTGGGGGATTGTGGGGGGAAGGGAAGGAAAAAGTGAAACAGGATGGGATTTTGAGGGAGACAAACCATTAGAGACTCTTAATCTCACGAAACAAACTGAGGGTTTCTGGAGGGGGGGGAGGGAGAGGGTGGTTGGGTTATGGACACTGGGGAGAGCATGTGCTATGGTGAGTGCTGTGAAATGTGTAAGCCTGATGATTTACAGACCTGTACCCCTGGGCAAATAATACATTATATGCTAATTAAAAAAAAAATTACCCAGTCCAGGGATGTCTGGGTGGTTCAGTCAGTTAAGTGTCAGACTTTTGATTTCAGCTCAGGTCATGATTTCAGGGTCATGAGATCGAGTGCCACATCAGGCTCCGTGATCAGCTGGGAATCTGCTGGAGATTCTTTCCCTCTCCCTTGTCCCTGCTCCTGTGCACGTGCACATGCTCTCTCTCTTAAATAAATAAAATAATCTTTAAATAATAAATCTTATTATTTAAAAAATAATCAGATTTAAATAACTTTTAAAAATAAAATAAATAACTTTAAATAAATAATCTTTAAAAATTAAAAAAAAAAAAGAATTACCCAGTCGGAAAAACAGAAGAAAAAATAAAAGCCTCAGGACCCTGCAAATATAACAAAAGATCCAACATTTGTGACATTAGAGTCCCAGAGATGGGAAAAAGAAGGGGAACTGGAAAAAAAAAAAAATAAATAATGGTTGAAACGTTTCAAGTTTGGCAAAAGATACAAAGAAAGAGACTCAAGAAGTCGAATAAACTAGGTACCCAAAGAAATCTAAACCAAGACTATCACTGTCAAACCTCTGAAAACTAAGGACACAGAAGAAAATCTTGAAAGCAGTGAGAAAGAAATGACATGCAGAGGAGGAAAAGCAATGTGAGTGACTGCGATTTCAGACTGGCCAATGGAGGCCAGACAGAGACAGAAGAGGCACACCAGTTTTCAACTGGAAAAAGACTGAAAACCCAGAATTCTATAGGAAGTAAAAACATCCTTCAGGAATGCAGGGGAGAGCAAGACAGTCTCCAATGAAGGAACACACTGAGAACTGGACTACAGCAGACGGACCCTGAAAGAACTGTAAACAAAGTCCTTGAAATAAAGAGAAAAATGACTGTAGAAGAAAATTGTAAAAATCTGGAATGGAGAAAGAACTATGGAAGGTGTTAAAGCATGGAGAACCACAATGCATTTTCCTTTTTGTTTTGAGTTTTCTAGGTTATATTTGTTGGTTGAAGCAAAAATGCTAAAGCTGTCTAATGTGTTCTAGATGTATTTATAGGGAATACTTAAGACATATGTAGTTTTTATTTTTTAATTTTTAAAGAAGATTTTATTCATCTGTTTATTTTGGGAAGAGACCATGTGTGGATGAGCTAGAGCAAGCTTGGGGGGAAGGGCAAAGGGGGAGAGACGAGTTGACTCCGTGCTGAGCCTAGAGCCTGATGTGGGACTGGATCCCATGACCGTGACCAAAGCTGAAACCAAGAGTTGCATGCTTAACTGACTGAGCCTCCCAGGTACTGCAAGACATTTTATATTTTAAATAAAGGAGGATAAGCAGTCTAAAGAGAGGTAAATTTTCTGTGCTTCACTCAAACCAATAATATATTGATGCCAGTAGTCTATAATGAATTATGTATGTATAATGTAATATCCAGAGCAACCACGTAAAAAGCTATAGATAGAGCTATACTAAAAATAAATAAATTAATTAATTTTAAAATGCCAGGGTTAACTCAACATGAGATCCTAAAAATAGTTTAAGGAACCCATAGCAAGTTGGGAAAAATAAAGCAGAACAAACAAAAAACACATAAAATTACAGATTTAAGTTATAACACATCCATAAAGTCATGAATATAGATAATCTAAATATATTAATTAAAAGGCAGAGATTGGCAGAGTGGCTTTTGAAACTTGGCCTGACCATATGGTCTTAGGTTTCTAGGAGAAACTCATATCAAATAGAATGATGTAGATAGGTTAAAAGTGAAAGGATGAAAAAGGTTACACAGATATAGATAGATAAATTTAATTTAAATTTTAGGTAGTTAACGTACAGTGGAAAATTGGTTTCTGGAGTAGAATTCAGTGATTCATCACTTACATGTAATACCTAGCGCTCATCACAAGTGCCCTCTAGTCTATCCCCACCTCCCTCCCTCCACCAACCCTAAGTTTGTTCTTTGTCATTAAGAATCTCTTATGGCTTATTTCGCTCTCTCCTTTTTTTCTTTTCTCCCATCCCATATGTGCCACTTCCCCATGGTGCACGAAAGAAGAATGAGGCGCAAACAAGTCAGGTGCGAGAGACAGGGAGCAGTAGAGAAGACTGTTGCCCCGAACAACTGCTCAGTCCCATATTATTAGATACAGGATAACAATCAACAAAGGAGTAGAAGAGGGCTCTGCATTAACCAGATGCCTTGTAAACAAGAAGGAATATCACTTATACATTGATTATAAATCTTACAGATAAGCAAGGAAAGTAGGATATGTTTGGTCATGCAGTATAGAATTTATAGGGGAGCAAGCACATTTAAAGGGATTATCTTGATTAATGGCAGGCTGTCTCTGAGGCAGGGCAGATGATGAAAAAAATGGAGCAGGTGGCGTTCCACCCAGAGCGGGCCAGGCGTTCCTGGCTGCTCGGCTTCCAAGCCGTAAATCATCCTCTCCCCCAGAGACCTGTTGCTAATGCATGTTTTTCTTAAGACAACCTTTAAGCATGCTTCCTAGACTAGTGCAATTTCTCATGGGTTATAGTTTAAGCAGTACATTGTTTTGAGGGACAGTTACACATATGTTCATTTGTCTTTCTTAAATTCCACATATAAGTGAGATCATATGGTACTGACTTATTTCACTTAGCATAATATATCCTAGCTCCATCCGTGTCATTGCAAAGGGCAATATTTTATTCTCTTTGATGGCTGAGTGACAGTCCATTGTGTGTGTGTGTGTGTGTGTGTGTGTGTGTATATATCTCGCATCTTCTTTATCCGTTCATCAGTCAGTGGACATTTGGGCTCTGTCCATAGTTGGCTAATGTTGATAATGCTGCTATAAACATCTGGGTGTATGTATTCCTTCAAATCTGTGAAAAAAGGGATATCTGGGTGGCTGAGTGGGTTAAATCCTCTGTCTTCAGCTCAGTTCATGATTCCGGGGTCCTGGGATCGAGCCCCGCATCAGGCTCTCTGCTCAGCAGGGAGCCTGCTTCCCCCCCCACCCCCGCTTACCTTTCTGCCTACTTATGATCTCTGTCTGTCAAATAAATAAAATCTTTTAAAAAATATGTGAAGAAGATATATTATGAAAAAATAGGTGTATATCAGAACAAAGAAATTATCAGAGACAGACAGGGACATTATACAATGATAAAAGAGCAACTTGCTAAGAAGACAAATGTACATGTACTAAATAATAGAGCTGAAAAATACATGAGGTCTGCACAGATAGGACTGAAAGAAGAAATAGATAAATATACAATTATACGGGGAGACTTCAGCACCCCCTTGTCAATAATTGATAGAAAAGCTAGACAGAAGTCAGCAAGAATATAGGAAAACACAACCCTCGCACTACCAAACAGGATCTTTGGATATTTGTAGAACACTCCACCCAAGGATATAATATATTTTTTTTCAAGTTCCCTTGAAACATTCTCAATGATGGACTCTATCCTGGGCCATAAAACAACCTGAACACATTTAAAAGCATTGGATTTTTTTCATACAGAATCTTTTTGCTGACCACAGTGGAGTTCAACTTAGAAATCAATAAAAGAAAGGTAACAGGCAGTCTCCCATTACTAGAGAACTAAAGAACACAATCTTAAATAACTCTTGGTAGAAGTCTCAGGGGAAATTTAAAAACATATTGAACTGAAAGAAAATGAAAATATATTAAATATTTATATTAAATTATATTTAATGTTAAATATAATTTAATTTTATATTAAATTTTACATATGAAAATTTGTGGGAACAGCCAAAGCAGTGCTGAGAGGATAATTTATGACACTAAATACTTACAGAGAGAAAAATAAACCAATAATCTAAGCTTCTGTCACAAACATTTAGAAAAAGAAGAGCAAAATAAACCCAAAACAAGTAGAAGGAAGGCACTTCTATAGATAAAAGCAGAAATCAATAAAACTGAAAACAGGACCATTGAAAGAAATAATGAATCTAAAAACTGGCTATTTAGAAATATCAAATCTACGAACCACTGAAAAGGCTAACAAAAAGAAAGAAGACCCAAATTACCAATATCAGGAATGAAATGAGTTATCACTACAGACCCTGCAGACACCAAAAGGATCAGGTGGGAATGTATGTGTGCATTTACTGTATGATTCTATTTATGTAACATTTTTGAAATGACAATAGTACAGAAATGGACAGTAGATTAGTGATTGACAGGAATAAGGGATGAGGAGCATGTGGGAGGGTAGTGGATGTAATTATAAAGGGATAGGAGAAATGATTGTTCAGGTGATGAAATTGTTCTCTATTTTGATTATCAGTGTCAGTGTTGTGGTTGTGATATTGTACTGGCTGTTTTGTAAAGATGTTACCCATTCCCAGGGGAAAATGAGTAAAGGATATATGGTATCTCTTTGACTATGTCTCACCATAGCATATGCGTATTATCTTGAAATAAAAGTTAAACAAAAAGTTCACATTAAAAACTCTAAAAAGCAAACATAATTGTTTCGTCAGGGGAAATTATAAAACAGCAACATTCTTTTCTTCATTCGTAAATGTAGATTTTTTATGTGTAAAACTAAAACAAATGGAGGATAGTTTGTTGAAGTTTATTTAATTGAATCATTAATGTTAGTAAAAGCATAGCTATCCATTTTATTTTCTACTTGGATTTTTCTTCACCTTTACTCTATATCCTTCTCAAAAAGTATTCTTTAAAGTACTTCAGGAAGTTTAGAAATTAGCAAGACAAAAATGGAAATCTAAGAGAAGCATAAAAAATATTTTTTTAAATAATATTTAGATTTTAGTTGATTTAAGGGCCCTAAGTACATAAGGGTCTAACATTCTCTGGAATTGAGAAAAAGGAAGCAAATTATGGGACTTGTTTGCAGTAAGCTAGGCTTTGAATAGTATTATTTATTTTTTTGGTATTCATTGTATTGAGTAATAATGGTTTTTCATCTGTTGGGCAGCAATTTGTGAATACTCAAAGATTTGAACATCTTTGGTTTTTATGATTTTTTTTCTGTGTCATTCCTGAATTCACCGTTCTTTTGCTCACCTCTTTCTCATTTTTCCAAACTTTCAGATCAATATGCTTCTCAATTTTAAGGATGACAAAAGTGAATGTCCATGTCCTGAAGAAATCCGTGACCAGCTTTTAGATTTTCATGAAGATTTGATGACACATTGTGGTAAAGTCTTCTTGACTTACAACTCTTATTAGATGTGTTATATATTTATTTATTTACTTATGTATTCATTGAAAATTAACTGACATATACTTATACACCACCATGTAAGTTTAGGATGTATATTGTGATTGTTTGATTTATTTATATTGTGAAATGACTACCATAATAGGTTTCACTAAGATCCATCTTCTCATGTAGATGCAAGAAAAGGAAAAGAAGAAATAAAGGCATTCCCCCCCCCCCTTGTGGTGAATACCCTTGGGACTTACTCTCTTCAAAGAACTTTCCTGTATATCATACAGCAGTGTTAGCTACAGTCATTATGCGATATGTTGCTTCCCTAGAACTTATTTAAAGTTTGTAACTTTTTTTTTTTTTTAAGATTTTATTTATTTGTCAGAGAGAGGGAGAGAGAGCGAGCACAGGCAGACAGAATGGCAGGCAGAGGCAGAGGGAGAAGCAGGCTCCCTGCCGAGCAAGGAGCCCGATGTGGGACTCGATCCCAGGACGCTGGGATCATGACCTGAGCCGAAGGCAGCTGCTTAACCAACTGAGCCACCCAGGCGTCCCAAGTTTGTAACTTTTGACCACTTTCCTTCAATGCCCTTCTCCCTACTGATAACACCTCTGATAACAATTACGGTCAGTTTTTCTCTGAGTCTTTTGTTTGTTTTTAGTTTTCCAAATATGAGTGCAATCACACAGTATTTCTCTTTACTTTGCCTTATTTGTCTTAGCATAGTTCCTTCAAGTTCTGCTCCATTATCACAGATGGTAAGATTTCCTTGGTTTTTTTTTTGGCTAAATAATATTCCATATCCACAACATCTTTATCCATTCGTTTATTGATGGACACAAGTTATTTCCATATCTTGGCTATCATAAATAATGCTGCTATGAACATGGCAATGCAGATACCTTTTTCAAATTAGTGTTTTAATTTCCTTCGGATATATTCCCAGAAGTGAGTTACTGGATCGTATGGTAATTCGGTTTTTTAAAAAAGTTTTGAGGATCCTCTATACTGCTTTGTTTTTTGCTATTGAGTTACAGTAGTCTTTTATGTATTTTGAGTATTAACTCCTTATCAGATACTACTCTACATACATTTTTTTCTCATTTTGTAGGTTGTCTTTTCACTTTGTTAATGGTTTCTTTGGTTTTTATGGAAGCTGTTTAGTTTGATGTAGTCCCATTTGTTTATTTTTGCTATTGTTGCTTGTGGTTTAGGTGTCATATTCAAAAAATCATTGCCAAAACCCATATCAAGGAGCTTTGTTTTTACATTTTTTCTAGGAGTTTCATGATATCAGGTCATACATCTAAGTCTTTCCATCTATTTCTAAGTAATTTTTAATGAGTGGTTAAGATAAGGGTCCCGTCTCATTCTTTTAAATGTAAATATCCCATTATCACACACTGTTTATTGAAGACTACTTTTTTTTAAGATTTTATTTATTTATTTGACAGAGAGAGATCACAAGTAGGCAGAGAGGCAGGCAGAGAGATAGAGAAAGGGAAGCATGCTCCCTGCCAAGCAGAGGGCCTGACTCGGGTTCGATCCCAGGACCCTGGGATCACCATTCAAGCTGAAGACAGAGGCTTTAACCCACTGAGCCACCCAGGCGCCCCTATCTTTTTTTTTTTTTTTTTGAATATTTTATTTATTTATTTGACAGAGAGAGAGGGAGATCACAAGTAGGCAGAGAGGCAGGCAGAGAGGGGGAAGCAGGCTCCCTGACAAGCAGAGAGCCTGATGTGGGGCTCCATCCCAGGACCCTGAGATTATGACCTGAGCTGAAGGCAGAGGCTTAACCCACAGAGCCACCCAGGTGCCCCTATTGAAGACTATCTTTTCTCCATTGGGTATTCTTGGCCCCCATGTCAACTATTAGTAGGCCATCTATGCTTGGGTTTATTTCTGGGCTCTCTGTTCTTTTCCATTTATCTACCCATTTTTATGTCAGTACCAGTATGTTTTGATGACTATAGCTTTACTAGATTAGCTTGTAATCAGGGAGTGTGACACTTCCTGCTTTATTCTTCTTTCTCAGGATTTCTTCAGCCATTAGGGAGATTTTGTGACTTCATATAAATTTTAGGAAGATTTTTTCCTACTTCTGTAGAAAATGCCATTCAAATTTTGATAGGGATTGCAATGAATCTATAGATAGCTTTTGATAGTATTACCATTTTACAATATTAATTCTTCCAAAGCCATTACTAGAGGATGCCTTTCCATTTATTTATATCCTCTTCTTTTCTTTTCATCAATCTCATGTAATTTTTAGGATAGAGATCTTTTACCTTGTTAAACTTATTCCTAAGTATTTTATTGTTCTTAATGCTATTGTAAATGAGATCAATGTCTTAATTTCTTTTTCAGAAATTTTTAGTTTATAAAAACACTACATATTGTTGCATTTTTGGTAGCAGGTAAATGCTGTCTTAATAAAATGATTTGGGGCATGTTTCCTCCTCTTGGATATTTTTGGAGAAGTTTGAGAAGAATTGGGGTTTTTATGTTTTATGGCCTAACACATATTCTATCCTGGAACAAATAAAAAAATTAGAAGAGGAAATAAGGAATAATACAATAATAATTGGGGTCTTTAGTATCCCACTCTTAACAATGAATAGTTCATACAGGAGAGAATTAATAAGGAAAGAGTGGATTTTAACAACACTGTAGACGAAATGGACCTAACATACAAAAACATTCTATCAAGCAACAGCAGAATATTCTTCTCAAGTGCACATGGAACATTTTCCAGGATAGAATATGTGTTAAACTAGAGCTGTGAGTTATGCACCATGGTTACCATATTGCAGAATCTAACTTTGATTATATGTTTACCATTACCAGTAAGACTTACACTACCTTTTTTGTGTTTTTGCACTGGTAATTAGTGTTGTTTAACTTCCATTCAAAGAACTTCCTCTAGCATTTGTTGTAAGGCAGATCTGGTAGTAATGAGCTTCCTCAGCTTTTGTTTGTTTGGGAAAGTCTCTCTCCCTCTTCCCTTTTCTTACGGACTTTCTGAAGGACCCAGCTTTCCTGGGTATAGAATTCTTTTTTTTTTTTTTTTTTAAGATTTTATTTATTTATTTGACAGACAGAAATCACAAGTAGGCAGAGAGAGAGAGAGGAGAAAGCAGGCTCCCCGCTGAGCAGAGAACCCGATGTGGGGCTCGATCTCAGGACCCTGGGACCATGACCGTAGCCGAAGGCAGAGGCCTTAACCCACTGAGCCAACCCCGGCGCCCCTGGGTATAGAATTCTTGGTTGACAGTTACTTTCTTCCATTTTTTAAAAAATTTGTGGTAAAGTTCTCTCTGGCTTAAAGAGTTTCTGTTGAGGAATCTTCCAGTGGTCTTATGGGATTTCCCTTTTGTGTAACTTCTCTCTTTTCTCTTTTCTCTTGTGCCTTTTTAAAATTCTTTCTTTGCCTTTTCCTTCTGACAGTTTACTTGTTAATGTGTCTCAGTGTAGCCCTATTCAAGTTAAACACATTTTGGGTCTTTTGAGCCTCATCTATCTGCTTGTATGTTTCTCTCCCCAGGTTTGGGAAGTTTTCTGCTATTATTACTTTAAATATACTTTCTGTCCCTTTTTCTTTCTTGTCACTTTTGGGAATTCCCATAATCTGAATATTGTGGGACTCTTTCCATTGTATCCCATAAATCTTATAGACTTTCTTCAGAGTGCATGATTTTCATTGACCTATTTTTCAGGTTGTTGATTTTTTTCTTCTTCATGTTGAAGTCTACTTTTGAAACTCTCAACTGAATAGTTCAGTTACTGTATTTTTCAACTCTAGAATTTGTTTGTTCATTTTAATGGTTGCTGTTTCCTTGTCAAACTTCTTGTTTTGTTTTGAACTGTTTTCATAATATTGTTTAGTTGATACAAAAGTTAATATATATGTAAATAGGTTCATAAATATACATGATGCCTGTTAGGAGTTCATGTAAGAATATTTATTATTGCAAAATAGTTAACTGACCCTTTGTGGAAAATCATGACAGGTAGAGATACCAGAAAGGCTTTAAGAACAAGCAGGAGATAGCCAAAATTTTATTTAATTTCTCCTCTGTGGCAGAGGACATGTAACCAGATGCTTTGGCAGAGAGATGACTGTTAGATTGATTTAGTGTAAAGACAATTGATCACAAATAGTTGTATTTAAACCAGTTGTGGGGCACTTTTTAGAATTGGCCAGGAGATGCAGCATGTATCTTTTGAATAATGATAAATGTCTAAGGAAATCCTTTATGAAGTTTATGTCAGTAGCCCAAATCTATTAAGGTAGGTTTCCCCTCCTTTTACCCTAAGAACTTTAAAAATGGAATTTATTTGATGTTCTTAATCTGTGGTTCTTTTCCCTTTAAGCAGTGATATGGACAAAGTGTTCCAGTGAAAGAAAATGAATTAGCCATTCCTTAAGTGTTGTATAGCACCAAATGCATTATTTCTATCTTATTTTAATGATGAGAATATAAACATCACCTTGCATATTAATTCAGCTTTTGAATAGAGAGACACTAGATGAGTGCCAGAAAGTTATATTATCTACAGTAAATAAAGAGCTACTCTAAAATGGTAGGATTATTGCTTCAGACATAAAGTGTTTCCTGAACTAGGATACCTAATTATGCCTGCTCTCTGTTTCTTCAGTTTATTAACATACCACTGTAATTGTCAGAGGCAGATGAGGAGGCTGAACTTCTAGGAGGTTTTCTGCAGGGTAAAACTGTAGGTCTAGGCAGATAGCACCTAAAGTCAGAGATGCCTCAGGGTCAGCCTGAGGGTCAGACCAAACAGCAGAATTGATCTTTACTCCTAAGAGCATCTTTTTGCTATCTGCTCAGCTTTATATTTTGTATTGGCTACTAATAGACCTAGGCCCATCAGAACAGGGGAAAAAGAGAAAGGACAAGATGCTAGTGAATGGATTTTACCCAAGTGCTAGTGAGCAGGAGTGCTTAACTCAATGTTGTCAAATATTTTGGACATGCAGCATTGCTTTAAGCTATAAATGGAAGAAGTTGCAAAACTGGAGCATTATTTGTCTTAAATGTATTTTTTAAAAAATTCTTTCTTTCTCTTTGCTTTTCTCATGCTAGGAATTGAGCTGGATGAAGATGGGTCTTTGGATGGAAACAGTGACTTAACAATTAGAGGACGCCTGCTGTCCCTGGTAGAAAAGGTGACATACCTGAAGAAGAAACAAGCTGAAAAACCAGTTGAGAGTGACTCCAAGAAGTCCTGTAAGCAGTATGGAAGGGCACTGGCAAAGCGACTCTGCTGACATTTATTCATCCTTTGAACTAACATCATACTAGATGAGCCAGTGAGAAAACTGAGCTGGAAGCTTCCAAGAATCAGATTCTTAAGTAGATGCCTGTGGCTGCCAGAGGTAGACAGCAGCAACAAAATATGTTTGTAGGAAAAGATTGAGAGGTAGCAGTATTTATAAGGGTGGGTGGGCTCTCCAGAGGACTACAAATGTAGATGTTTGATCAGAGACTGTCAAGACAAAGTACAAAGGGAGTAATTTAGCTTTCCTATCTAAATATGATGCTAAAGGCATTCGAATATTCTTATACCAAGTTAAATCTTTTCTTAAAGTTTAAATAGGTAGTTATCTGTTAACAGTATTTTGCTTCTGAGATATTTGCTAAACCATTAGGCATTTCTGGTTCGTTTTTATACTGTTTAATTGAAGAGTAACGCATTGGGGCAATGCTTCTCAGACGCAACACTCATCAGAAGGGGTTCAGGTAGTAGATTGGTGAGATCTATCTTACTAATTACCTACATCTCAGTCCCTCTTCATTCTGTGATGCAGCCCACTGGTTGAGGAACAGTTTTTACTCAAAGAAGAAAAGTCAACTCATGAAAAATTTTAGTTTTTTTGTTTTGCTTTGTTTTGTTTTTGGTGCTTACTCACAATGGAAACCTTTCATCCTTACAGTGTACTCTAAATTTATTCTTCAGTATCACAACCAGATTTATTTGGATCAGGTCTTCTTCAAAATGAGAGTTCAAGGTTTCTTATGAACCACTTTTTATTATTATCAGGTTTATGATTTTGATCTATTGCAAGTGTCAGCATGGTTTTGAGGCATGTGGAAGTATACTGGCATTTTGTCTGCATTTTGGATTTGGTTAAAATTGGTAGTTTTTGTTTAGTTTAATGTATAGATTAAAGCAGGTAAACAGCTTCTTTTGAAAATCTGCCAGTGTATCAATGGTAGGAATTAGTACCTTATTATGTATGTGTTGATCACATCAACCCACTTAGCTTTGATAACTTTGCTCTTTATTTTAGGAGGTTTAAAAGTTCTGTTGCTTTTATGTATACTATACTACATGACACATTGCAAGAAATCTTCTACGTATAGAATAATTTTTCACTTTAATACAGCTTCACAATCAAAACATTTTAAGTGACAATTAAGGATCCAAATTATAGTAAAAATATATGAGGTCACTTTTGCAAATGGCTCAAATGAAGAGAGAAAAAAATAGATCATTCCCTTGGATGCCCATGACTGATTTTATAAGGGTATATGATGTCACATCTTCTGGGAGGAAAATAATGGAACAAAGAAAATAAAAGTAAAAGTAATAGGACAAATCATATTGATAGTCCTATGGATTGCCAACAGCAATTTTGAAAATTATAATTCTGAACAGCTAAAATTCCTTAATAAGCATAGTTTTTAAGGAAAAGCCTGTGTATTTTTATTCCTCCGTGTTCATAACTCATTTTTATTGACATATGTATAGATTGTTTAAGTGAAATTTATTTTCCTCCAAGTATATTCCTAGCTTTTTCAACTCTGGTTCAAATACAGATATTAGTTTGGGACTGTGAGAGGTAGAGTTGAAATGCCCAGCTAATTTGTCTTCTCTTATTATTTTCCTTTTTAAAAAACATCCATAATGACTTTATAGCCACTCTTCAACAGTTGATTTCTGAAACCATGGTCCGATGGGCACAAGAGTCTGTCATTGAAGACCCTGAGTTGGTGAGGGCCATGTTTGTGTTGCTCCATCGACAGTATGATGGCATTGGGGGTCTGGTCCGGGCTCTGCCAAAGACCTACACTATAAATGGTGTCTCCGTGGAGGATACCATCAACCTGCTGGCGTCTCTTGGTCAGATCCGTTCTCTGCTGAGCGTAAGAATGGGCAAAGAAGAAGAGAAGCTTATGATTCGTGGATTAGGGTAATATATTTAACTATTACAACTTTTGTCTTACAAATGTCTTCTTTTTACTTGTTAATCCCAGTAGTTGCACAGTAGGTATATTAATATAAATCCACTATTTGGATTATAGGCATGCCTCGTTTTATTGTGCCTTGCTTTACTGCACTTCACAGACAGTGTGTTTTTACAAATTGAAGTTCCGTGACTACCTTGCATTGAGCAAGTCTATTGACACCATTTTTTTTTAATGGCATTTGCTCACTTTATGTCTCTATGTGTCACAGGTTGGCAATTCTCACAGTATTTCTAACGTTTTATTATATCATAATTGTTATGGTGACCTGTGATCAGTGGTTACGACTCACTGAAAGTTCAGGAGATGGTTAGCATTTTTAGTTATTAAGTATTTTTTAATTAGGGGATGTTCATGGATTTTTTAAAAAGATTTTATTTATTTGACAGAGATCACAAGTAAACAGAGAGGCAGGCAGAGATAGAGGGAGAAGCAGACTCCCCACTGAGCAGAGAGCCTGAGACAGGGCTGGATCCTAGGACCCTGGGATCGTGACCTGAGCCGAAGGCAGAAGCTTAACCCACTGAGCCACCCAGGCACCCCCACATGGATTTTTAAAACATAACACTGTTACACTCTTAATAGACTACAGTGTGTTGTAAACATAACTTTTGTGTGTACTGGAAAACAAAAAAATTTCATTTGATTTGCTTTATTGCCATGAGTTGGAGCCCAATTGGAGCTGTATTTGTGAGGTATATCTGTATATGATTATTAAGTGAGATTATTGCTTTTCTAGACATTATGTTTTAAAGTTAAATAGAAAAGTTGCTCACCAGCAAAACGTGACTGCGAGGCTGCGGTGGCTATGATATGCAGCACGTACTTTAGAGGTGCTTAGAATTAATTTTTCAGGGCTGCTTGGGGAGCTTAGTTCTTAAGCCTCTGCCTCTGCTCAGGTCATGATTTCAGGGATCCAGCCCTGCCTCAGGCTCTCTGCTCAACAGAAAGCCTGCTTCTCCCTCTCACACTCCCCCTGCTTGTGTTTCCTCTCTCGCTGTGTCTCTCTCTGTCAAATAAATAAATAAAATCTTTAAAAAAAATAAATTATTTTTTCAGTAATGTACAATCATATATAAAACACATGAAGGTTAATAAAAACACATGAAAATCCATACAGAGACAAACACTCACCAGCCGGAAATAGTATTTTGTCTGTATCCAACGGGGCCTTGAAAAAGAATGGGGAAAACAACACAATTCTTTTGCTAGTTCAGAATCATAAGTGTGCTTCATGTGAATTTAGGGATTAATGTTTATATCTCATGTGTAGTTTATGGATTCCTAAACTGAGAATGTAACAATTGGACCTGGAGGTATACTTTTCTCACCTCAAGTCACTGTGAAATCTTGCAGGAAAAAACTAAATACTATGAACGGTTAGCTTACAACCAAAATTGCAAAGTACATAAGGAAATAATCCTTCATAAGCAGGGGTCTTGCAGACACAATGATAGTGGGGTCAGAACACCTGTTTCAAAAATTTCAGATAAGACAATGCCAGAAAGAGACACAAGTTACTATATTTAAAATGGTTAAAAAATACAAAGGGAATAAACCAATTCTCTAAAAATAAGATGTGGAGAAAAGTCCATGAAGACTTGAAAAAGATCCAAGTAGAGTTTCTAGAAATGAAAAATATAATAAACGACATTAAAAACAGTGAGTTAATTAAATTTGATAAGATACAGTTGAAGAGAAAATTTAATAAGTTGGATCATAGATCTGAGAAAATTACTTAGTACTGCAGCACTGAGAGATAAAGATAAGGAAATTCGAAAAAGCAGTTATGAGACTGAATGGATAGTATAAGGTGGTCCAGGATATAGTAAACAGGATTTCTGGAAAAGATAGAATAGATGATTTATGGAATGGGAATATTTCAAGAGCTACTGACTTGAGACTTTCAGAATCAATGAAGAACATGAACTCACAGATTATCCCAAAGGACATGTAGTTCCACATCTTCCCTGCATAGGCAGTCAAACTGCAGTAAAACCAGTGATACTTCGATTATTTTAAAGGCAAGTTGAAAGAAAAGCCAGAATACTTAACAACAACAACAACAACAACAAAAAGCCAACAGTATATGGAATTCTCAACAGCAAAACTAGAGATCATTACTCAGTGGAATACCACACTCACAAATCCTGATGGAAAATAACCATCAGTTTAGAAGGTGTTACTCAATTGAGAATGTCATACCATGACCTTGTGCTTCATGGAAATTCGGGGATGAGGATTTATATCCCATATTTAAGAGTGGGGGCAAAACAAAGATATTTCAGAATGTTTACTTCCAGTTCATCAACCTTCTAAAGGGCTGTACATTAGAGAAAAGATAATAGAACTCAGAAAGAATGGGAAGCAGAAGTTTTAGTGTATTATTGGCGCATATATGCATAAATCTGGGAATCATTCACCAGCTTGCATAGTTTGGGAGTGTGAAAGTAGAAGAACAATGGAAGCTTAAATTAAGCCTTATGAAGTCTATGAGAAAAAAATACTGAAACATAAGGATGTAGAAATCGAATGTAGAATGTTGACAAGTGAGTTAGAATGTACATATTCTACCAAAAAAAGTTAAAGAGAAAATGAAAGAAAGAGAATGAAAGTAACTGTTGACATGTATAAAAAAGGATGTAAAGAAACAGTAAAAAAGTTTAAGAATCCTACAGATGGTTCTTCAAAAAACTAATGGAATAGAACAACAACAGTTTTCTTTGATCTAAAAAAATAATCCTGTGGGTAAAAAACAAAGTATAGAAAGATTCAGTTTCGGGGCGCCTGGGTGGCTCAGTGGGTTAAGCCGCTGCCTTCGGCTCAGGTCATGATCTCAGAGTCCTGGGATCGAGTCCCGCATTGGGCTCTCTGCTCAGCGGGGAGCCTGCTTCCCTCTCTCTCTCTCTGCCTGCCTCTCCATCTACTTGTGATTTCTCTCTGTCAAATAAATAAATAAAATATTAAAAAAAAAAAAGAAGATTTAAAAAAAAAAGAAAGATTCAGTTTGTGTCTTATTATTTATTTATTATTTATCTAAATTCAGAACACATACTGTATATTGCCCTTGGATCTATTAGGTGTTTGAAATCATTAAAATAAGCCTAAAGGTTATATTCCAAAATCGTTATCATTATTGCACAGTAAAAATAAATATACTAACAGAACAAAAGAAGGAGAACAGAAAAGTTTAAACAACAAAAGCAAATTTGATAGTCTTTAAAATTGTGTGAGCGTGAATCTTTTTCTTGGATACTAATACATTGATCTAACCGAAAAAGGTTTCACCTAAGTCATCTTCATTAACCAAATGAGCAAGGAAGCCTTCCAGGAAATGCAGGGCACTTTCTTCTTAAATGAACATGTAACAGTAATATGTGCTGTTAACACATAAATCCCACTCAGTAGTGGTAAACCTTAAAATGGGGGTGCCTGGGTGGCTCAGTCATTGGGCATCTGCCTTCAGCTCGAGTCATGGTTCCAGGGTCCTGGGATCAAGCCCCACATCAGGCTCCCTGCTGGGTGAGAAGGCCTGCTTCTCCCTCTCCAACTCCCCCTGCTTGAATTCCTTCTCTCTCTGTCTCTGTCAAATAATAAATAAAATCTTAAAAAAAAAAAAAAAAGGCAAAAACCTTAGAGGCACCTTGGTGGCTCAGTGGGTTAAGCCTCTGCCTTCGGCTCAGGTCATCATCTCAGGGTCCTGGGATCAAACCCCCAAATCGGGTTCTCTGCTCGGCGGGGAGCCTGCTTCCGCATCTCTCTCTCTCTGCCTGCCTTTATGTGTATTTGTGATCTCTTTCTGTCAAATAAATAAATAAATAAAATCTTTAAAAAAAAAAAAACTTAAGATGATTATAAAACACAATATAAAGTTATGTTTTTGTAGTATTGGAATATTTCTCAAAGGACACATTTAATAAATGACAACCTGCCTACTGAGTGGTAGACTTACAAAGCCACATAATTTATCTAGAACGAAAGGCAAACAAGATTTTTTTCAAAACAAAATTGTCCAAAGTTGGGTCCTACAAAAAGATTTGAAGTAACAAAAGAACAATCCTATGATTACAACTGTGGTTTGAAAAATTGAAGGTTCTCCTACTAAATATGTTACTTTCTTATGTGAAGGAAAAGAGGCCTTTCTTCACTCCATTTGTTCTTCACAAAATAGACCAGACCTATTTTAGTCCTCGGCACCCATGTCTTTTTTTTTTTTTTTTTTTTTTTTTGAGTTGTGCTATCTGAAAACTCTTGTCATTAAAGCAAAACTAAACTCAATTAAAACAAAAAACTAAAACTGAAAAAAGAGAATCATTATGCAGGAATCATATTATGTCACTGTCTTGATATACTTGATATACTTGATATAACTAAAAGTTAGCATATGACCAAGTGAAGGGGTGAGTCCATTAAGGAGATGAGATCCGCAGGGAAAGTTTGTTTTCCTGTAGGCTGTGTGTTAAAATTTTCTTGTTAAAGCTGTGACAGGAAGTGTTTTTGTAGAAAAATAAAAACAAACTTCTGTATTGATTTGATTTACATTCACAGAAAAATCAGCAGTAATTTTAATGACTACCAAGTATTTTAATGACTACCGAGCAGTAACATCCTTAGGAATACCTCTACATACATAATATAATAACACGTAATGAAATAATGATAATATGAAACATGTTGGGTGTCATCTGCTGGTTTTTCAAATCAAATATTCATTTTTTTTTAAAGGCTTTATTTATTTGACAGACAGAAATCACAAGTAGGCAGAGAGGCAGGCAAAAAGGGGTGGGAGAAGCAGGCTCCCTGCCGAGCAGAGAGCCCGATGCAGGGCTCCATCCCAGGACCCTGGGATCATGACCTGAGCCGAAGGCAGAGGCTTTAACCCAGTGAGCCACCCAGGCGCCCCTCAAATGTTCATTTTATTATTTTACTTTGTTTTAATTTTAAGGATTTTATTTATTTATTTATTTATTTATTTATTTATTTATTTTGACAGGGAGAGAGTGCGAGAGAGAATGCAATCAGGGGGAGTGGGAGAGGGAGAAGCAGGCTTCTCACCCAGTAGGGAGCCTGATGTGGGGCTTGATCCCAGGACCTTGGGATCATGACCTGAGCCAAAGGCAGATGCTCAACAACTGAGCCACGCAGGTGCCCCAAATTCCATTTTAGTTTATTACACTACTTTTACCTGGATTTGAGGTGTATTCCATTTCACTTTGAGAGTGTGAGTCCTTTACATGTAATTCTCTGGAAAGGTAACACAAATATAGTAAGAAATAACACTATTGTTATTAAACATGGAAATACTGAATGTAGTACTAAAAATATCCTACATGAAAAGCAGATATTTGTATGTCAATTATTTAAATAGGAATGTTCATAGAATGTGGTATAATAGTGATTCATATCTCTATGCTAAAGAAGATTGAACAAAAAAATAATACTGTTTTTTCTGAAAATAAATAAATTAATTTAAAAGAAAAAA
This sequence comes from Mustela erminea, assembly GCF_009829155.1. NCBI lineage: Eukaryota > Metazoa > Chordata > Mammalia > Carnivora > Mustelidae > Mustela > Mustela erminea. Next base: position 12,574,108 of record NC_045627.1, on the reverse strand, counting down.
ATAAAGAAGATTGAACAGATATTTGGATATACATAAAATTAGGAATGATGTGTCCAAAAATATATTTCATATAGATGAATGTTTATATATGTAGTACATTTCTTGTAACTGAAAAGAACAGATAACTTGTATACTGTTTTTGAGAGGCTATCAATATTTTTGGAGGAAATTCAGTTAATTGTGCTTCTTAACTTTTGTTTTTATTAACTTTAATCATGACTGCACATAATTTTCTGTTCATGCCAGTAATTAATTCCAAAATATTCATCAGGATCTCGGATAAATTTTCATTTAAGTTTTTCTTTGCCCTCTGTGCTTCTCCCCCAACCCCCCAAACCTATATTGTCCCTTCTAGGGATATCATGAATAATAAAGTATTTTACCAACACCCTAATCTCATGAGGGCACTTGGGATGCACGAGACAGTGATGGAGGTCATGGTGAATGTCCTTGGAGGTGGAGAGTCCAAGGTAAAGGAAAACCTTTGATTATTAAATTGCCAATGAACATGACTCATGGAGTACATACACTCCTGGAGCATATACTTAATGAGGATTTCTTAAATCATCTTAGGAGGACTGTTTTTTAAAGAACACCTTCTGTAAAAACAAAGCAAGCCTTATAGAGTGAGAATTGGATATGCTACTAGTTCTTTCTTCCTTTGATATTGATAACAATTTCTGTCTTATGCTGTGTAATTTGTTGTCTCCTAAACTTTTCCTGTTTAGTGGTTAGTTAGAAACTTTGAACATAAATACTATACTATTTTTTAAATTCTTAATTATAAGTGAATGTCCATCACATTAAAAGTCCAGAACACAAGCATGTTCTTCAGACCCAGACATGCCGCTTGATTTAGATGGCAGTTGGTTTCACTAAATTCCTGATCCAGGCCCAAATCTGAAGATGATGTTCTGGAGTTTTAAGACATAAAGTGAACTTCTTAAGTGATTTAAAGTTAAAATAAAGTGAAACCTTCCAAACTTTCAAACCTTCAAAACCGAGTGAATAGAGTAATACAACAATTTCATATGAATCAGTATAATTTTATGATCTATGATTTGCAAATATATTACACTGTTTTTGAAATTTTAAGATGTGCTTTTCCAAATACGGGAGAGTTCGTATTTTTCATGTTTAAATTACCAGTTACACAGACTTATAAAGATATTTATAAAATATTTATAAAAATTCTGATAAGGAGGGATTCCAGGGATCATCTAAGGTATCCTAGAATAAGATTAGATGCTTAAGGGAGATATATTTGCAGGTGTCTGGCATGCGGGCCTTCTGGGTCAGGGTGCTCATTGTAGCAGACGAGTCATTTGCAAATCAGGGAAGATGTGACTCCTAGAATCTTAAAAACAACAACACTTACGATAGGAATGCCCTAGTGTGGTTTCAAGTAGGAAATAGGGTATTTTTAATAAAAGGTTTCATTGAACTTTTTCTCTCTTAACCAAAATTAAGAATTATTATCCATTTTATTTCAGTTTTACACAACTGAATCAGTAAGACTTAATAGTCTCCCAGGGAAACAAAGCTGATAGTTTTAGTCCAGAATCACAGCCAAGTCTGTCTGATTGCTAAATCAGGCTTATGCCACCTATAGATTTAGGGCTGTAGCTTAGTTCCAGAGCAACCCCTTGATGGTAATGAGGTTTCTCCATTAATATTGGGCTTGATTTTCAGTGGCTCATGGACTAGATGAGTTGACGTGTAGACAACTGAAGGTCTTTAGTGTTTAGTAGGTCTTTAGTCTTTAGTAGCCCATGCAGACGTGGGCTCGCATGGTTTAACAGTGTAGTTGGACCTCAGCTTCTGAACTCAGTTTTCTGAAGACCACTTACTCCCACAGCTAACTAAATGTTCTTTATGTAGGAAATCACTTTTCCCAAGATGGTGGCCAACTGTTGCCGTTTCCTTTGTTACTTCTGTCGTATAAGTAGGCAGAATCAAAAAGCTATGTTTGATCATCTCAGCTATTTACTGGAGAATAGCAGTGTCGGTCTTGGTAAGTGAATTATGACTTTTATTTAATCTTATAAGAAGAATATACATATTGTATTAAATTTTAAACTTTAATGCAAAGTAATTTTAGATTAACGCAGTGTGTGTTGTATTTAGAAATGAAATTTTAAGGGACAGTGTGTTTTTATATGTAATTTGTAGTTGTAGCACAAACCAGGTTTTGTCTCATCCTTGTTTGAATTAACAGCCTCACCAGCTATGAGAGGTTCAACGCCGTTGGATGTGGCAGCCGCGTCGGTGATGGATAATAATGAACTGGCCTTAGCTCTGCGTGAACCAGATCTGGAAAAGGTAAACAACATCCTCCCCTCTTGTGTTTGTGGGAGTTAGGCTTGTTTATGGTTGTCTCTCGAGGTTATTGAAGTATAACCATAATAGAGTTGTATTTATAGACACAATTATAGCATACATTGTATATTATAAACATGTTACTGGGATGCCTGGGTGGCCCAGTGGGTTAAAGCCTCTGCCTTTAGCTCAGGTCATGATCCCAGGGTCCTGGGATCAAGCCCCACATTAGGCTCTCTGCCCGGCAGGGAGCCTGCTTTCTCCTCTCTCTCTGCCTGCCTCTTTGCCTACTTGTGATCTCTGTCTGTCAAATAAATAAATAAAATATTTTAAAAAATACACTTTAAGTTGGTTAACCTTGGTTTGATTTAAGAGTTTTGCCCGTATATAAATAAAATTAACCTGCAAATTTACTCTTCTATCTTTTATCTAGTTTGTTATCAAAGTTACACTAATCTCAAGAAATGTATTACCAGGGACACCTGGGTGGCTCAGTGAGTTAAAGCCTCTGCCTTTGGCTCAGGTCATGATCCCAGGGTCCTGGCATCGAGCCCCACATCGGGCTCTCTGCTCAGCAGGGAGCCTGCTTCCCCCACCCCACCTCTCTGCCTGCCTCTCTGCCTACTTGTGATCTTTGTCTGTCAAATAAATAAATAAAATCTTTTAACAAAAATTCTTTAAAAAAAAAAACATTTTACCTATATTATGTAGAACCTATAGTTGTAAATTACAAAGAACAAGAAAGTTGAGATCAGGCGTTCCCTCTGATCACATCTATTTCTCCCTGGAAAGGGAATCAACTTTTCTGTTTTGTAGGTTTCTGTCCTTTCATGGTATCTGTTGTTATTTTTGCTTTACTCATACAGTTTTGATTTTTCCAGAAGTTGTTTTAACATGTCCAAGTACATTTTCTTTTTTTTTTTTCTTAAGATTTTATTTATTTATTTGACAGAAAGAGAGGGAGAGATCACAAGTAGGCAGAGAGAGTGAGAGAGGAGGAAGCAGGCTCCCCACTGAGCAGAGCGCCCCATGCGGGGCTTGATCCCAGGGTGATGGGATCATGACCTGGGCCAAAGGCAGAGGCTTTAACCCACTGAGCCACCCAGGTGCCCCTCAAAGTACATTTTCTATCTTGTAGACATATATCCCTGATATACTAAGACCCTGAGCTCTGAGAGCTTAAGGCTGCATACATGTTTGCCGGAACATAGATAAATGTCCCTGACACCGTCATCGTGACTGCATTCCAAGTGGTCTTCCTCGTCCTTCCCTGCTCCCCTACTTAGCAACCAGAACGAGCCTCTTAGAAAGTTCGTATTAGTCCTGCATCCACAGCACTTCCAGAGACTTTCCATCTCACTTCAAGGAAAAGCTAAAGGCATTGTAACGGCTTCTAACCCAGCTGATTTCACGTATCCCTCTTACTGCCAGCCATTCTCCTTGTCTCTTCCATCTGCTCCACCAGCCACACCGGTGCCCTTGCTTTCACAGGAACTTGCCATGTGTGCTCCTGCCTCGGGGACTTCGTGCTTGCTGTTCCCTCCCTCTGCAATATTCTTTTGCCAGATGTCTTCCTGGCTCTTTTCCTGAGGTCCTTCCAGGCATTGACTAAGTCATATTTTTGTTAGCTCTTCATGTCCATGCCATTTAAAAATGAAACCTCCTGGGGCACCTGGGTGGCTCAGTGGGTTAAGCCGCTGCCTTCGGCTCAGGTCATGATCCCAGGGTCCTGGGATCGAGTCCCGCATTGGGCTCTCTGCTGAGCAGAGAGCCTGCTTTCCTCTCTCTCTCTCTCTCTCTCTCTCTCTCTGCCTGCCTCTCTGCCTACCTGTGATCTCTCTCTGTCAAGTAAATAAATAAAATATTTAAAAAAAAAAAAAAATGAAACCTCCTCTCTGTTTCCTGTTTTGTCTTCTTTGCTGCTTCATTTTCCAACAGTTGAAAATTTTATTTGTATATTAGAGACAGAAAGACACATTTTCATGTTATTTATATAAAACATACATTTGAGTATTTAAAAAAATCAACTCCTTATCATAAGGCCAGTGAATTCAGGGCATGTTTTTTTTCTCTATTGTTCACCACTTTGTCCCAGCTTTGAGAAAAACATTGGCATTGGAGAGGTAATTGAGGCATGAAAAAGTGAACTCTTTCCCAAACCCTTCTGACCTGCTGGTCATGGGTCACAAAGCTTTGCATCTTGGACTAACCTCAGGAGCATTTTCTCTCATATTTTATAATCTTTTTATCTGCACACTGAAATATGGCTGATATTTAAAAAGTTGACCATACCAAAAATTTTGGAGGGTGTGGAGCAATGAAAACCCTCATCTACTCCTGTTGAGATAAAAAATGGTAGAGTCAGTTTGCAAAGCAGGTTGGCAGTTTTAACTTAAATCCTTCCTCCCCACAGAGAGAGAGTGTGGTGGGGGACAGGCAGAGGGAGAGGAGAGAGAATCTTAAGCAGACTCTATGCTAAGTGCAGGCGGGGTTCAGTCTCACAACCCCGAGATCAGGACCTGAGCCGAGATCAAGAGTCTGACGCTTGGCCGGCTGAGCCACCCAGGCGCCCCTAACTTAACAAATGCTTAATAAGTTTCTTAACAAAACATAAACCTGTCATAAACATATACCAAGCCCTCCTACTTGTAGATACTTAACTGAAATAGGAATTTGTTTGTATGAATGTTAGTAATGTTCATCTTAGCACAAAACTGGGGACAGATCAGATGTCCATCAGCGGATGAATAGATAAGGAAATGTGGGCTATTTCCATGTGCTGTGGAATTCTTTTATTATGCAGTGAGAAGGAAGGAAGTACTGACATGTGCTACAATGTAAATGAATCTCAAAATTGTTATTCTGAGTGAAAGAAGCCAGGCATAAAAAGATACATACTGGATGATTGCATATATAAATGTTCTAGAATACACAAGCTAATTTGTAGTGTTACAAAGCAGATTGTTAAGGCCTTGGTTTGCAGGGAGGGATGGTTGGGGCCTGAGGGGTGATGGGAATGTTCTGCATCTTGACTGTGGTGTGTTTTTACAGAAGCATAAATCTTTCAAAGTTCACTGAATCTGTATTTTAATTTTTTATTTATTTTTTAGAGAGCGCATGCACGTGCACGCCCAAGTGGGGTGGGGAAGAGGGGCAGAGGGAGAGATAGAAAATCTTAAGCAGGCTCTATGCTCAGTGCAGAGCCCTTTGTGTGGCTCAATCTCATGACCCTGGGATCATGACCTGAGCCGAAATGGAGAGTCAGATGTTTAACCTAAGACCCCGGTGCAACCCAGGTGCTCTGAATTTATACTTTAAGTAGATGAGTTTATTGTATGTAAATTATACTTAGATGAAGTTGGTACAAAATATTTTTAGCTATATTACTTATTTCTTTTTAAAGCTGGTTTACCTTGACTGAAGAGTTGCTTATCTGACAATCTACTACCATTGATAGTAACAGGGATTTCTTTTAAAACTGGCCTAGTTATGAAATATTGTCAAGGACCAACAGTCATATAAGACAATAATTTGAAAGGCCAAAACAGGCAGAAAACTTAGTGTGTTAAATTCAGTGATACTTAAACATAGTTAATACTCTCCTAAGTTTTAGAGACCATGAAATCATGGCACAAAATGATCCTGTAAGTAGTACAGGTGGACCCAAGGATGTTTGAACCTAAGCTTGGGTTTTTTAAAAATTCTCTACATGTTTTCTCAAATATATGCCCCCTCCATATTAGATTCATAATATTGTTTTAGAAGTAAATCACTTCTCTGAAATATCACTATCTCAGATGGGTCTTTTAATATCTCAGATAGATTCAGGGTTTATCCTGGGTCAGAGGTCTTTAGACTTTTTTGAAGTATATCACATACCAGTGACATTTATATTTGTGTGGGTTTTTTTTTTTTTAACAAGCTCTACACCCAACATGGGGTTCAATCTCATGACCCTGAGATCAAGAGTCAATACTTTCCCAACGGAACCAGCCAAGCACCCCAAATATCATGCATTTATAGATAAAAGTTTCTAATTAAATTATATGAAATATAAGGCTATTCTTCTTTCACAGAGTTGATTCACAAATATTTTTATTACGAGAGCAGTTTGTTACCGCTTGTAAATATTTCTTACCTCTTAGGTTTTACTGCAGGGAGTTCATGAGGATTGTCATGGAATTAAAAAGAACTTGCAGAACCATATGCATTTTAAACCAACCCTTGAGGATATCATTTATCATGTGTAGTGTTAGCATCTAATGACTCCTTACCCACGGATAACACTTTTGCTTATCCTCTTGTTTGTAGGTAGTTCGATATTTGGCTGGTTGTGGACTGCAGAGCTGCCAGATGTTGGTGTCTAAGGGTTATCCAGACATTGGTTGGAATCCAGTTGAAGGAGAGAGATATCTTGACTTTCTCAGATTTGCTGTCTTCTGTAATGGTAGGTCTGATTTCTTGGGTCTTTTTTGGTCATGATTAAAACTGCTTAAAAATTAGATACATCAGGGGCACCTGAGTGGCTTAGTGGGTTATTCCTCTGCCTTGGGCTAAGGTCATGATCTCAGGGTCCTGGGATTGAGCCCCGCATAGGGCTCTCTGCTCAGCAGGGAGCTTGCTTTCCCCTCTCTTTCTGCCTACTTGTGATCTCTCTCTCCCTCTCTCTCTCTCTCTCTGTCAAATAAATAAATAAAATATTTTTAAAAAATCAGATACATCAAAAATGGTATATCCCACTATTTTTATGAAGAAAGTAAATATTAATAAAGACATTGAATGTTTTATAATCAGTACTTTTTTCCGTAGTAATAATTGAATTTCTAATATTTGTTCAATAGGGATACTTTGCCTTTATTATTAAATTAAGCTTTTTAGGCAGTTACACATTTTGAGTATGAAAGAAGAAACTTACTGTGTCTTGAGTACATACAACTAGTGATTTGAACTGAATTTTAACGTTATTAGTAACTTGTTCTTTGGTTTTAGTTATTTTTCTTTAAATATAAATGAAGTAGTGTAACGTTTATTTGCTCAGAACATCCATCCACAAAACCAACGTTTGTTTACTCTTGTTCCTTGTTCGATTTTAGGGGAGAGCGTGGAAGAGAACGCAAACGTTGTGGTGAGGTTGCTCATCCGGAGGCCTGAGTGTTTCGGTCCTGCTCTGAGAGGGGAAGGTGGGAATGGTCTGCTCGCAGCCATGGAAGAAGCCATAAAAATATCTGAGGATCCCTCACGAGATGGTCCGTCCCCAACTAGTGGATCCAGTAAAACACTGTAGGTCTAATATCCACACTCTTACTGAAGAGTAAATTATATTCCCTGACTTGAAATTTTACAAAACATGATTTGCATTCTGTTAGCTGTAGTATAATTTTCTGGTCCTCCTGATTTCTGCTCTTGAAAATAAAATGAATTAGGCCTGGAAGATGGATGGAATTTGCTGTTGGAATAGGTTGAATGAAAAAGAGAAAACTAAGGAAGATGGGGTAGATATAGCAGGGAGAAGTTCAGGTTGTAGGATGAGATGTATTCTGTGAAATTTTCCAGGAGGCTCTGGCTCAGTGAGTGGTTACAAAGGATGGTGGGTGAGCCTCTGAAATTGTAGTAGGGTTTAGCAGGAAGCTGGCTGGAATGAGTTCAAGACAATAGTAAGAAAGTAAGACCTTTAGCAAGAGAATGGGGAGCTTAACTAAACTGGAATGGTGGTAAAGTCCAGAAAAGGGGATATTGTCTTTCTGAGGAGGAAAACGCTTGGTTAAGATATTATAGCAGATAGGGCAGATGGCAACTACCTTTCGTTTCTCTGTGGTATACATTATTCACACTTGATTCCAGCAGTAGATGTAAGTCTGTTCACGAGGTCACTTCACAGCTGTTATCTGTGGAGGCCAATGTCCTACTAATACCACTGGTGAAGATGGAATGTAGGGCTGATTGGAGACAAATTTCCAAGCAGAACCGTTCTGCAAACCATCATTCTTCCATACGTAGACTGCATAGATGTTCTGTCCATGCCAAGGCCAGCATGGTTTCAGACCGGGAGGTCCTCCAAGAGCCTGTTACATGTTGTCAATGAGCCATAGAGGGCTTAGGGGGCCCTCAGGTTCTCTAAGTAGTGGAAAATATATCAAGGGATCTCTGGCTGGGACCACAGCAGCCGGTGTGCCCACAGAGGCCCCCGGAGCAGGGTTGCATGCCCGGATGGTGTTTGCAACGAGGCCTCGCTGTTACCCTGCAGCCGCTGAGCCCAGCTGAGCTACCAAAGGAGGAAAAATGATGGGATCTTCCAAGGGCATCTAGATCTGTCTCTTATCTGCAGATGATGGAATCTTTATGTTTTGTCACAGAGGTGGGAAGGAGACACTGATGGATTATTTGGGAGTGGGTGGGTGAGGTAGAGTAGATGGCAGAGAGAGATAGGTGAGTAAATGCTCTCCCATTTCTGAAGTGCTTTCTCTGGGCAAAAACGCTGTTTTGGGTGCCTTATCTATGTCACCTTCCAGGACAGATCTTTGTCACCCTTTCTCAGAATGTATGCTATTTACAAAAGTAGTCTAAACTTACCAAGTCTTTTCATTAGTTATTTTCTTCGTTAAAACAAAGCCTGTCTGCCTCTAGAAATAGGTAGAATCCATCCAATTAGCAATTTCTCTTTTTCCCTTTTGAAGGACTCTTCATATCATATTTTCCACAAATGTGTTTTTGGTGTCGTCTTTAAACTCATTTTCCTTTAAAAATGTCGAGGGATAAATTAATCACCTCTATGAAAAGTAGCAGAAGAGGCAGAATAAGCTATCTTAGGGGTCCCTTTATTCTGAGAAGTCTGTAGTAGATCTGAAATGGAATTTATCCTGTTTGCTTTGCTTTCTGGTTTTTTGTTTTTGTTTTTGTTTTTTTAAATCTATGAAAGTGATACAGAAGAGGAGGAGGATGACACTATCCACATGGGAAATGCCATCATGACCTTTTATGCAGCCTTGATTGACCTCTTAGGACGCTGTGCTCCTGAAATGCATGTAAGTGCTCTGTGGCCCAAGAGCGGCAGTCCTGGCTTACCCATCGGTGTCAAGAAATCCATAGCTGGCAAAGATGATAACAGCATCCAAAGCCAGTAATCTCGCTCCATTAAAAATTATAGCCACAGCCTAATTGCTGAGCAAGTGTTTACTTAGTTGGAAACATCTTGGCTGTAAAAATTAGTAATGAGATTTCAGTACAAATCACTAATAGAATAGCCAGTTACCTCATGTATGTCTAAAACTCAGACAGCCTCCCCACACTTGACAAAGAAAAGAACCCATTTTTTCCTATAAATTTCCTCTCCTCATTTATTGCATGCAGAGAGCAACCACTCCTGTCAAAAGTCATTTTCTTGGTGTACACGATTTCATCTCTGTGCCCACCATTGGTTAAGGAGACAGTGGGGGTGGGGGGAGTTACCCACTGGGAAGGAAACAGCTCTTCAGACTCGAGGGGCCGGCCTTTTCTACAGTGTTTTGATCAAGAAGAAATTAAGTTTCATGGACTAGTCCTTCCTTTTACTGTGTAACACACTCAGATATTTTTTTACTTTATCTTGATCTATTCTGTTTCATTCTATTATATTCATTTTAAAATGCTAGTTAGGGTTCCTAAAACCAGCTTTGTGAGCTGGTAATGGGAAACAATGTAGAGATTGAAACACAGTGAGAGGTGCTGGAATAGAAGGGAAATATGCTTCTGAGCCGGTCTGAGCATGAAGCCAGAAGGACCTCTGCTTCCAGAGCTTATCTTTCTCCCTGCCCTTAGCATCTGTGGTGGTGGTGGTGGGGGGGGGTTGTGTTTATAGTTGTGTTGTCTTTCCTTTCCCTTCCTTGTTGTTGTTACTGTTGTTGTTGGGCCAGGGGTGGGGAGGGTGGGGAGGTGGGAGGGGGGCGTCCCTTTCGCTCCCAGCTGTAGGGTAAAACCTCCATGTTTTCTTGGTGTAACCTTTCATTGAGAACAGAGAGGAATCACAGCGTGGAGAGATGTCCTAATGTTGGCAAACCTAGAGCCTGATTTTTGTAAAAGCTTAACCTGCCACTAATGAGATTTTCATCCTAGGAAGTGGGAGGAGTAGATTATCAGAACCCGCACGCAGGAGGTGATTGCAGACAAAAAACTTTATTCTGACAGCGCTGGTTCTGTTTCCATTAAAGTGAAAGATTGGAAATTAGCTAATAAATAGTTTTTTATTCTATTAAAGTGGGAGGAAAAAAAAAGCAAGTGATTCAGTAAGGGACCAACCATTCACTTCTGTGTTTACTCATCTTCTGTAACTATTGGTTGAGGACCTCCTGTGTGTGAGAAATTATCCTTGTGTTTCTCCCCTCATGGGGAAGGAAACAGACGCCCTCCCTGGCAATGGGTGCCTGCTGTCTGCTCCAGAACTTGGCAGAGATTCTCGATGGGTCAGATTCATGGTCCTCACAGGTGTTTGGTTAGCTGGTGATGGTCTGAAAACCTGTCATGATCCCTTTTCACCAACCTTCCCCCACCACACACACACAAATATTATACCCCTTTCCTTAGGAGAAATGTGTGTGGAATATAAATGGATATACAATGATATTTTCCTTTTTTTTTTTTTTAAGATTTTATTTGTTTATTTCACAGAGAGAGAGAGTACAAGCAGGGGGAGCGGCAGGCAGAGGGAGAGGGAGGAGCAGACTCCCTGCTTAGCAGGAAGCTCGTGTGGGACTTCCGGAACCCCGGGATCATGACCTGAGCCAAAGGCAGACACTTAAAGACTGAACCACCCAGGCGCCCACAATTACATTTTCATCCCCATGCAAGAAAGAGGCTAAATCAGTCATAAATATCATTATATATTCTGGGTCTAAAGATAATTTTTTCTTTGGAATGCATAATTTGGCATATGCTGATGTCAGTAAAGCTGTGGGCAAGTAAATTATCTGTCTGTAATGTAAGCCTCAGACAACCATTTCTGCCAGAGGTCTAACTATAAAGGTATCTTTAACAGAAAATTATTTTAGACTTGGATTCCTATACTTGAGATTTTCCAGATGGAATTTTAACATTGATTTCACAAAGTTTTTCTAACATTCCTTGATTTTTCTTCCCATAGTTGATTCATGCTGGTAAGGGGGAAGCCATCCGAATTCGGTCCATTTTGAGATCCCTAATTCCGCTGGGAGATTTGGTGGGAGTAATCAGCATTGCTTTTCAGATGCCAACAGTAGCCAAAGGTAAGGCCAACTTCTACTCTTTGTAGTTCAGTGGAGCATGGAGGACATGATGTTTCAAATAATATCCTCAGCATCCACATTCCCCTCCCCCGACCCCACCTGACAGCCTAGTTACAGGACTTAGGTTTCTTTACGAAGTGCACTAGAAAGTACATTATTTTGATTGAATTAAGAAAAGCTCTATTCCCATATACTTCTACACATATGGTTACAAATACATCTAAGTGAAAAAAAAAGATACTGCTTTTTTATAAAGTGTTTTCTGTTCTCATTGTTTTTAAACCGCTGTTTTCAGTGAGATTTTAATTCTTGTTACGTGACATTTCTGACAGTTTCCCGAGAAGAGGAAATACATACCTCACCCTGTCTTACCCAATTGCTTTCCTGCTGTGTTTGGTTCTCATTCTTCTCTTTCTTGACTGCAGTTCTTTTAATCGCCCTTTTATAGTTTTAATTATCATTTTCTTATGATGCTTTTTTCTGCAAAACAAAGATCATAGCTATTGACTTAGGTTTTAAAAGTTCCCAGTGTGTTGAAAGAAGGGCTTTTCTCAAGACTAAGGAGACGATTTTAAAAAAATAAGAATTTTTACTGTTTTCATCCAATATTTGTTATCTTTTTAACATTATGTCATTTTGGCTTAGCAACTGCTTGTGATTTGTTTTGTTTGTTTTTAAAGATTTTATTTTATTTATTTATTTTTGAGAGTGGGGGAGGTGGAGAGGGGCAGAGAGAGAATCTCAAGTCGACTCCACACTGACCCTGGAGCCCAATGCGGGGCTCAATCTCACGACCCGGAGATCACCAGACCCAGAGTCAGATGGTTGGATGCTTAACTGACTGAACTACCCAGGTGCCCTGATTAGGTTTTAACAGTAACTCAAAATAAAGTAGAAGAATAAAGTAACTTAGTAACTCAAAATAAAGAGTTACTAAGTAACTTGAGTTACTTGAGAACATAGTAACTCAAAATAAAGTGGAGAATAAAGTAGCAAGCCGTTCTCCATGTCAGTCCCAGCAACAGTGGCCCATCCCCCTACAGCCCAGATTGGGTTGGGGAAGGAGGAGGGCTCAGGCAGCACGGAGCAGAGTGCAGATGCTCCACAGTGGGGGGTGACAGAGGGCCTCGGTTGGCACCCATGCCACTCCCCTGCGGCTCCCCAAGCTACAGGAGAAATGGCAGAGGGCACAGGCCTGAGGCCCAGTCTCCTGGTGATGGTTCACACTGCCTTCCATAGAAACAAAGATCCGAGAGTTTCTGCTGACACCCAGTGGATAGTTAGATGCCAAATTACACTTGAGTTGCTCTTTTTCCAGCATCAGTTGTGTTCACTTTTCAATTCTTCATTGGACATTGTTGCACATAGCATTTTTACCTAAACTTCTAATTTTAGAAGAAAGTGTGATTAGGTAGAATGCGCATGTTATGCTCCTCTTCTTGCATCAGTTATGAATCCCAGAGAGGATTGTCTCTTACGACCTGAAGTCTAGAAGAAGGGACAACTGTGTCACTGAAGGTGACTTACCCTCCTTGCCAGTCTTCCCGTTATGAGAAAGTAACGTTTCATAAGCGCCCAGCTCACAAACCCAAACCTTCCTTCCAGGTGACATGGGCAGCCACTATAGTTACTCATGCGTTATGATGTGAGGGAAAGCTGCAATGAAAAATTGTCTCAAGGGGGCACCAGGGTGGCTCAGTCAGTTAAGCATCTGCCATCAGCTCAGGTCAGGATCCCAGGGTCCTGGGATCGAGCCCTACATCAGTCTCTCTGCTCAGTGGGAAGCCTGCTGGTCACTCTCCCACTCCCCCTACTTCTGTTCTCTCTCTCACTGTGTCTCTATCAAGAAAATAAATAAAATCCTAAAAAAAAAAAAAAAATTGTCCCATGGCTTGTTGCCTTCTCCCCTTGAGGCAGTTTCTCCTTTTCTTGTACATGCAAGTGATCTTGTGTACTGTTCATTTACTTAAATAAGATGTGTTTTCTTTTCCCTACATTCTGAGCCACAGACCTGACACTGTCAGGACAAAGATAAGAGTAATACCAGTGGTGCCCAGATTAGGGAATAGAGAAGTGCTACATTTTAAGGTAAAATTAGTAATCACGAAGAACCAAGAGATGGGCAATAAGTGAAGCCAGGTGTTCTGTTCAGATTCCCCCAAAGTCTCTATATGTCTCCTAATTTTGCTCCACTTACCTGCTTTTACCAGCCTTTAAGATTTTCCAAGTTGGTTGCTTTCCTCTTCCACTTAGTTGTCCTGTAATTGTATTATTTTGTGATGTTCTTCTTCATAAATAGGAACTGTATTGTCTACCTTGGGATTTAAAGGATTTTTGTGTGCGTGTGAACTATCAAGCCCATGATGAAGGTTGACTCTTAAAACCCAATCCATTGGTTATTATTAAATTTCTACGTTTTTCTTCTTACTCCTTTCCTTTTTTGGAAACTGTATGTTTAAATTTTGCCACGGCATTCATTTAAATCCACTTTAAAAGTGAAATCGGTAGCTTTTTGTATGTTCCAGGGACACGTCCACTGGTTCTTTAAGCATCACCACTCCTCAGTGATAATTAGTGTTGTATGTTCTGTATTAAGCAGGTGAAATTTGCCTCTTCCTCCCTTAGTGAGAGCTGAAGACTTTCTCAAAATCTTTTATTATGTGTTAGAGCTGCAGTGTGGCCCAGAGTAATAATGCAGGCAGGAGGGGTTCAGAAACCTGAGGGCAAGCACACGGTCTCAAAGTCGATGTTCTGTTCCTGCGGTGCGCGGCCCCGGCGGGTTTGGACAGACTGTCCGAGGCCGTGATTACAGGCAGAGGAATACTGCAGGTACCACAGGCTAAGCCCAGTGCACCTGGCCCTCCTCCTTCCAGTTCAGAAGCTCAAAGTCTGATGAGAGGTCATTCCCCAGCTTTTTAGTCTCCAATGTGTTCAGGAGACAATGAAGATAAAACAGTAGGTGGTAGCAGATGGATGTGTCCTGAGTCCCAGGTCTATGGACTGTAACGTGCCTGGAAACAAATGTATGTGCAAAGGAATCTCATTTCAGGATCAGTGGGTGGCTTACCATTTCTGTAGGCACAACTGGATGTGAAAATCCGGGGACCTTTTAAATGTAAATTCCCTAATAATGTGATTTTTAGGAGAATTAAACTAGAAATTCATACAGATTTTTGATGAAAAAGTATAGCACACTGATTTCACAGTAAGGATTAAATCAGCTTTGGTTGGGTTTTAAATCTGATTTTCCTTGGTTTAAATCCGACTTTGCCAGTTACTAGGTGTACAACCTTGGGAACATTATTTCACGTCCCTGAAGGTTGGTTTTCATCTTTTAAATGTAACTAAGAACACCAGCCTCACAGTGTGGTTTTGAAAACTGTGTGAGAGCATGTCTGTAACATTCCTAGCAGAGTGCCTGATAACAACAAAACAAGCACTATTATTTCCATTATTTTAATTATAGGGAGAGAAGTAGTAGGTATATTGGATGTTAATATAATTTACTAGGGAATGGAAACTACTTCATATTAGCTTTTAATGTAATTTCCCTTAAAATATTATTTCTTGTATCGTTTCATGGTTCAGATACGAAATCCATTCCTTAATAACGAAGGAAAACAAAAATGTTGTAATTTTATTTTTCCAGGATGGTTATGTTGGTGTATCCTCTTACCCGGGTCCTTCTTTACTCCACACTGCCTCAGTATTAAAGATTCCATGATGTCGTTTGTAGAATCTTACAGTGTGTTCTCAATAGCAGAATGTGATTTGGCATCATTATCACATGGTCAAACAGGAAACAACTCTGCCCTCCAGTACCTTAAATTGGTACATAATCCCCCAGTTCCTCATATCGGTGGTTCCCAACCTGTGCATCTATGGAATTCTAGTAAGAGATTTACTCATTATAAAGGTATCAAATATTGACTACTAATAGAGAAAAATACTATGACTCTCAAATATGTTTCAAATGTCATTAAATGCTATTATGATTAATGAGACATATTTCATTTGAAAGTCAAACTGATTCATAGGGTTGTTTCATCATTTTGCAATTGCCTAAGTCATAAATATGTAAATCAACCATGACTATCACATAGGGATACATGAGTTTTATTAGTGTTTAAAAGAGGCTCTCATTCTTGAAAACAGTGAAAACTTTACAGTTGAACTTTTTATGGTATATACTGATAGTTTTACAGTGTAGATTTTGGATTCCTTCATGTTTCCTTCTCATTATCTAACCTAATGCTATGTCTTTGATGATACATGCGATTAATAAACAGATGCCCAAGTCATATTTTGAATGACCTTGAATTTAAATTGCACTGACATAATCCTTCAGTTAATTCCCAGCACTTGTTTGTGGGTAGTAGAAGGACAAAAAAAAAAAATTTGACTGATAACTTGACTTAAAACTTGAGAAGGCTGGAGAGAAGCTGTTTGTAATCTATCCATTAACAACGACATGTCGCCTTCTCTCTTTTAGATGGGAATGTGGTGGAGCCTGACATGTCTGCAGGGTTTTGCCCAGATCACAAGGCAGCCATGGTTTTGTTCCTTGACAGGGTCTATGGGATTGAGGTTCAAGATTTCCTCCTCCATCTTCTCGAGGTTGGCTTTCTGCCAGATCTCCGGGCTGCTGCTTCTTTAGATACGGTAATGTTCTGAACAGTTGACATCAGCTTTTGACTCTTCATCCTCTGGCTTGTGATAGTCTCCATAGATATGGTCATTCATTTTATTCATGGTCACTAAATATTATTGATTACCTATTACATTTTTAGGGAGGTGGTAGGTAAAGAGAAAATAAAATAGACTATGTCCTAAGGAATTCACTGAATAGTGGAGAAAACTTACAACCTCAGGAATATGATAAGAATTCTGATTGGGTACTACAGAGGACAATAAATGTGAATAACTCTAATTTGGGAAGTCACAGAGGCTCCTTTTAACTTCCAAACTGGCCTAAAGAATTATGCTGCTCAAGGAAAGCAGTTACAGTATTAAGAATGTTTAATGGACATTGTTGAGTTGTGCCAATTACAGTATTATTCTGGTGTCTTTATTTTTAAAGCACAGATAAGGCTGAAATTTCTCCTGTCCATCCAATGGCCACATGGAGAACCTGTCATTACTAGTATTAATATTCTACTGTCCGAAGCATTGTAGAATAAGCTGACACTCTAAATGTTACTTCAGTAGGTATAATAATACCTTTTTAGTCTCGCTCATGGATCTTTTTGATTCTGGAAGAAATCAGATCTTGAGTTGATAATAGCTCTTTCAGGAAAGTCAGGCAAGGAGAATCCTAAAAATAAGCAAAAACTTTTTTTTTCCTTTGTTGGGTGTGTTCACTTGAAATTCTGAGCCTAACCAGGAGAGCTGATGCCATAATAAGACAATCTGCTTTTGGCTATTGATTCTGCTGCACGTGAGCTAAAATATAAATGTAAATAACTCCCATCCCTAAATATCGTTGATTAGTGTCTTCATCTCCCATCCATCCTCCCCTTGGTATCTTATGACAAGGAGGTGAGCCTCTTGGGCTTCTCAAGAAAGGAGCTAGCACTAAAGACTCGAGGAAGGAGCTAGCACTACAGATACCCTTCATCTTTATCTATTGATGAGCGACTGAAAGTTGATTGTTTCTAGGGGTAGAAAATCCTACTAGCCGCACTGAAAGACAGAACCTTGGAGAAAATCTCCATTGTTCATGTACTTCTCGTTTTCTAGAGAACAAAAGCCCACGTCCACACATGCATCCCTTTAAGAGTTGTCCCCTGCCAAATGCAAATGACTTTTTGCTCTCACGATTCCTTTCCAGGCTGCTCTGAGTGCTACAGACATGGCCTTGGCCCTCAATCGATACCTTTGCACAGCCGTGCTGCCTCTGTTAACAAGATGTGCCCCCCTTTTTGCGGGCACAGAGCACCATGCTTCTCTCATTGACTCCTTACTTCACACTGTGTACAGACTCTCTAAGGGCTGCTCTCTCACCAAAGCTCAGCGGGATTCCATAGAAGTTTGTTTACTCTCTATTTGTGGGTAAGTGGGAGACACACTCCGTGTCAAGCTGCTGCTTGAAGAGAGAGAGAATGTATGATATGGCCCTTGACAAATGGTTAGGGATTTTGGAAGAAATTTCTGTACCGAAAAGCGAATTCATTTTAGGGAGTGCCCTGTACCCAGGGTTGGAATCAGAGCATCCTTGCTTTGGGTCAAGTGCAGGAGTCTTGCTCCAGCCCTCTCTAGGGTGTATGGCAGTTGGACGGAGTGCTGGATCCATGTTCTGGATGTTGGTAGGTAGAGGAACTATGTGAGGAGTCCCTGGCCACTTTCGTGTAAGAGTGGAAGATTCTCCCCTTTTGACGATGTGTGAGGATTTTAACTCCTTTTCCAGAAGGGAAAGGAAAAGAGAGACTTATGAAATATAACAGATGACACATTAAAGCATTACTTATTGTGGCGATCATGAAGGCTATTTCCTTCATCCTGGAAAACCACTTCCCATAGGTAGAAGTGTTCAAATATCTGACTCTGAAAGCCAGAACATAACCTTCTCCTGTTGGAGTTCTGACAGCTAAAGTGAAAATTTCTTAAGCCACTGGCTCGGTGATGGTTTCCCTCTAATTTCAAGAGCAGGTGAAGGTGTGTGGCCTAGCGGTGCTCTGGTGAAGAAATGTTTTCACTCACAGCGATGTATGTGGGTTCAGAAACCAGATGGGACTGACGGAGATGAAAAATTAGGGGTTATGTCTCTAACTCCCCTGGCCCTAAACTTCTGTAAAATGGGCCCCAAATAACTATCTCACAGAGTTTATCTCCTTATTAAATGAGGTGAACTATTCTGGCTGACCTGACACAATAGGGCTGTGTGAGTTTTCTTTCCCTTCCTCCTCCGGCCAAATTTCTGCCTCAGCTTTTTTTCCCTCCCTCCTGTTTTCAACACTCCTTCTTGTATTTGCTTCTAATTCAGTCATGGAAGACCCTTCCTGGCCAGTGGAGTGAGGGAAGAAGCAGTTACTATAATTACTGGGGCAAGGGTCTCAGGAAACAGTAGGGTCTGTGGTGGTGGGTTGTTGGGAAGTGAAGGGAGAAGAGGAAAATCTGTAGCAAATAGGGAGTGGACCTCAGATCTTCAGGATTGAGACAAATTGGAAATGTAACTTTATACAGTTGTGTAGCGGTGGGCTAATCTTTGGTTTGGGGGCACCTAAGTAACCCCTTGTGAAGAGAAGTGTAGGTACAGGTTCTTGGCTTACATAGTCTCATGAATTATTTCCTTAGTTTAGAGACATTTCCCTTCATTATTTTTTGTTTATTGGTTTTGTTTTGGGTTTTTTGTGTGTGTTTTTTTTTTTTACTTCCCTTCATTATTAAAATAAACTTTGTTCCACCAGCCAACTGAGACCTTCTATGATGCAGCACTTGCTCCGAAGATTAGTATTTGACGTCCCGTTATTAAATGAACATGCAAAGATGCCTCTTAAGGTGAGTAGGGGAAACGTCTGTAGTTACAGGATTACTGGGTCCTCTTGACTGTTCTCCCCTTCAACACACACCCCTCTTAGAAACACCATGCTTGATTTTCGATGCTGGAAAATTTCTTCCGGTTCTTGAAAGCGGGCATGTAAATTTGAGAGCTGTGCATATCACAATAAAAGAAGTCCTGAAAGATTATAGACGTTCTGAGACTGATTTCCTGTAGGTGAATGGAAATGGAAATCAATGGGGAAAATGAGCCACAAAGAAAACATGAGCCAAAGTATTCTTAAGGGTGGGAAACATGTAGTAGGTATGGCCTGAATTCAATATTAGCAGCCTCTGGGGATAAAGAGCAGGCTGTCTAAACACCCATTTTCTAAGTTGGTAATCACATGGCAGTTTCCAAATATTATGTCATAGTGTTCAAAGATAACCTCTCTGTCTATGCTGTTCACAGTTTGTCACTGAGTATAGAAGAATTAGACATTTTCTCTGTCCTTCATTATTCTGTTCATGAATGATCGAGTCTCATACTGTCTTACTGACCTGAGAATATTTTTCCCTCATCTAATATCACAATGCAGATTGAGGATTAAAATATTTGGTGTGTCCTAATACATCTAATAGCATGGTCTGGGGATGGAGGTCATAGAACATGTAATGACTGTTCTATGGGGAGCCTTTCTGCACAGGCATCTGGTAAACCTCATTTTCCTGATGGCCACCCAGTAACAGTGCTGGCAAAAAGAAGTTTGAGATAAAAAATGAGTCAATTTTTTGAGCTATTAACTCTCAGCACCCCTAGACATCTGGCAGATATGGTCTTTCTCCCTGAAAAATTCATTTTGGTTTAACAAATTCAGATTAATGAATGAGGCAGAATAAATGATATTCTTACTGAAAATCCCATTTTTACAGTTTTCATCCTCTGGAAGAGCTTTCTCATACAAAATTTTCTTCATACAGATGAGCTGGAAGGTACTTGAAAAAAGAGATAGTATTACTTTATGTGATAAATTCTTTCAGGTTGTAGGTATTTCCAAGCTAATCCAAACACACTCAATCTCACTGTTTCATCATTTGAGATTTCTAAATCATGTGTATGTGTGCACGTGTGTGTATGTGTGTGGTTTGTAATGGAGAGGAAGACCAATCTGGAAGTATTTCTCTAGTAAGAGATGTAGTTTGTTTTAATAACATCCGTCCTTTTCGATCTGTTTTCCTCCTTCGTGACAGAAAAGAGAGTCCAAAAATGTAGAGTTGATGCGTAGAGATCATTTTATTAATTCAAGTGGTCATGCATGTTTGTTAGTTTAAAGATCAAAAATGAATTGCTGAAGAACTACAAAATTAGAAGATTCTATCCTTGCCTTTAAACTTACAGTGTAGTCCGAAACAAACCAAACGCGCACAGACGAAAATGGAAGATGAACACAGACACTTGGCAAGATAATAAATTGCATAACCACCAAAGAAATATAGGTAAAATAAAATATAGGTAGATAGGGAAAGACATTACTGAAATGGAGAAGTTTGGCAAGTTTACTTAGAGGTGGAATTTCTGGAGCAAAGCTTAAAGTGTGGTGATTAAGGATTGGCAAAAAGGAAGCAGAAATGCCCAGAGGTAGATTTCCCTTTTAATGTACATTTCAGCTGCTGCGTCATAGAGATACTCTCTTGAGACTCTGGGTCATCCTGACATCAGTCCTTTCATTAAGCACACGTGCTTATCCAAAGGATCGTGATTCACAAAACCAAGCAAATGATAGCCACAAGTATAGGACCCAGGGATACAACCCTACCAGCCTCATAAAGAATGCTGTCCAAGATGCACGTAGGAGTTACATCAGGCATTGGGTCTTCATACGGTGCTCAGTGTTAAATTTTAAACAGGCATCATATATAAGGTAATAAATAGTGTTCTCCAGAAGAATTTTCACAGGAGATTGAGCAGTTTTGTTTCAGTTGACCTTATTACGTGGCATCTGAATGTCAAATGGAAATGGGAAAAATGTAAAAGGTATCTTTCACTCATTGCATTTATAATTGTTTTCTCACCTAGCTGCTGACAAATCATTATGAAAGATGCTGGAAGTATTACTGTTTGCCTGGAGGGTGGGGGAACTTTGGAGCTGCCTCTGAAGAAGAGCTTCATTTATCAAGAAAGCTGTTTTGGGGCATCTTTGACGCCCTGTCTCAAAAGGTGATTTAAGATTTTATGGATTTTGTGTGATGCAGTCATTTATAAAAGCTATAAATATTCCTAGTGAAATATTATCTTATTAAAACTTAGTCTTTTCTTTTTTTTTCAATGTCTAACAAATGTTGAGAATGCCATTTATATTTGATTTTAGTAATCATTATGGTAACCTGTGCCATTTACATTTGATTTTAGTAATCGTTACGGTAACCTGTTCCTTGTGATCATAACACTTTCCGAACTTAAAATGGCTAAGCATTTCGGGAAATTACGCACATAATTTGGTTAAGTTTCTCGTGCGTTTCCACTTACCTGGACTCAACCCCTCCCTGGTCACCGGATCTTAAAACCATGAAGAAATCTGATCATATATAAACAAACGCAATCTCATGGAATTGTAATATTCCAGTGGCCTTAGTGGCTTTTTCTGCTTTGCTGCTATGGAGATTTAAGTCACTCTGTGTTGCTTTCTAAATGTGATATCCTGGGACTCCTGAGTGGCTCAGTTGGTTAAGCAGCTGCCTTCGGCTCAGGTCATGATCCCAGCGTCCTGGGATCGAGTCCCACATCGGGCTCCTTGCTCAGCAGGGAGCCTGCTTCTCCCTCTGCCTCTGCCTGCCATTCTGCCTGTGCTCGCTCTCTCCCCCTCTCTCTCTGATAAATAAATAAAATCTTTAAAAAAAAAAATAAAATAAAATAAATGTGATATCCTATAATAGTTGGCAGATTTATAAGGAATAGTTGATGTATTTTCACAAGGCTGGGGTGGGGATTGTTCTTCAGGGAAAATCAGAAGAGTCTGCTTTGTATGCTTCTGCTTAAATTGTTAATCCCAATCAGTTTGAATTCCTGGATACACAATATTAGACAAGTGAAGCAAGATACCCAGAAGTTTGCTAAGTCCTAGAGTGAAGTTCACCCGTGATTACCGTTGGAAGCTACGTCTTGATTTTTTTTTTTTTAAGATTTTATGTATTTATTTGACAGAGAGAAATCACAAGTAGATGGAGAGGCAGGCAGAGAGAGAGAGGGAAGCAGGCTCCCTGCTGAGCAGAGAGCCCGACGCGGGACTCGATCCCAGGACCCTGAGATCATAACCTGAGCCGAAGGCAGCGGCTTAACCCACTGAGCCACCCAGGCGCCCCTGTCTTGGTATTTTATGTCACTGAATTGCCTTTGGGAACTGAGAGTCCTTTTTAAAATAATACCTAGAAGGCAGTTTTAGAAGGACTCAGATCATTAATTTAAAACTGAACATTCAAAGTGAGGTAATTTTTAAATAATTTTTTATTTAAAAAATCGGAAATATAAATTTAATCAGTTATGTAATTAATGTGCAAATAATACTCCCCAGAAATTTTGTTTGTGCATACTCCCAATAGAATCTCTTTCTCAGTTTAGCATTTTATTTTTTAGACCTTCGTAATATGATACAGATTGGTTAAAATTTTTTACTCTCCGGAATGTCCCTTTATGTAGTCTTTATAATTACGCAATTGACTGAAATTATGTTTATGTCATCAAGACATGTTATACATTTAGAACATTCAGATTGATTTCATAAAGTATTGGAGAACCACTCTTGGAGAAGCCAAGATTTTCTTCTTAAATGATAATGGCAGTCTGTCTGACATCAGCCTCTCTCCTGTTTGTTGGGATTTCAGGCTGTATTTCCCATTTGCTAGAGGAAGAATTCTATAAGGGAGTTAAGTTAGCCTAGGGTCATTCTGATTTTCGCTTAAAATATCTTGCCAGGGACGCCTGGGTTGCTTAGTGGGTTAAGCCTCTGCCTTCAGCTCAGGTCATGACCTCAAGGTCCTAGGATCGGGCCCCCCATTGGGCTCTCTGCTCAGCAGGGAGCCTGCTTCCCCCCTCTCTCTGCCTGCCTCTCTGCCTACTTGTCATCTCTATCAAATAAATAAATAAAATCTTTTAAAAAAATAAAATAAAATATCTTGCCAGCCACAGCAACTATTTTGACAACTTGTGCTCAATAGTAATACAGAATTTTTTGTGTTCTTTGTTTGTTCTGTTTTGTCTTGTCTTTTGTGTGTGTGTGTGTGTTTTGTTTTTGTTTGTCGGTTTGTTTTGATCCTCTGTTTCTTCCCAGAAATATGAACAAGAACTTTTCAAACTGGCACTACCTTGCCTGAGTGCAGTTGCGGGAGCTTTGCCCCCAGACTACATGGAGTCAAATTATGTCAGTATGATGGAAAAACAGTCATCAATGGATTCTGAAGGGAACTTTAACCCACAACCTGTTGATACCTCAAAGTATGGACTCTTTCTATTGCAGCAGATTTTTATTGTAAATGATGTGTGAAGTCTGAAATTGAATAAGGTACTAAAGTGAACTTTCTCTAATCCATGCCCCCTTTGAATTGGTATCCTTTTGATAGGGGTCCCTTTACTTGGCGAAATGATAGTTGTAATAATAATGATTACCCAAATATCAGAAGTAGACAAGATGTATCTTGTAGGAGACTCATCAGAACCCAGGTTCTCTGTATATAACCACATGGTAATACCTACAGTGATGAGAATCAAGAAAGCCCATTGGCTCTATCTTGAGTTGAAAATTGACCCTAAATGTTTATTAATAATTGCAGTCAACCTCTATCTATCATCTCTGACTGGGGGTGATACCAGCATGCAGGACCAAGCTGTTCCTGTGAGCTGTGGGACGTCACTCCACCATCACTACATCTCAGCAGAGCCCAGGGGCAGAAGCTGATGTTCAACATCATAAAGCAAAGTATGGGATTCCAGGGAATATCAAATGAGAATATTGGTGGAAAATTGAGCATGCAGTTAGACTGTAGTGCAATACCCTTAGCCACAGATAAAATGTTACTTAACATTATCGACATTCTTACTTGTACTTAGTTGCGTAAATCATTTCGCAAGTGGGATTCTCAGGTGTCTGGGAGTCTCAGCATTTCTGTTGTTACTGTCTTTGAGTAGGACCATGGTTTCCCATTGGGGAGGAAAGCTGACTCTTCATGCTACATTATCTTATCGATAGCATGGTGACCCTGAACCATCAGTGGTTAGCAAGGTAGTCACTTGGTAGCTACGTCCACAGCATCTGAATTTGCTTGGGAGTTCAACTTTTAGGCTTCTGGGCAGCCCCCAGCTGGTTTAGCTTCCATTACAGATCAAAATTTCAACCCGAGTGGTATGCCATTAGTTGGATAATGCCTTACATTTGCATGTTTGGTATTTGATGACAGTCCTGTGAGAAAAGACTCTGCCCCCCCAGTATTTGGCTTATGTGATTGATCCTTTGTATCTCTTCGATGTAAGTAAATCAGACTATCACATGTTCAGTTCCTACATGGGTAAGTTTGTGGTTTGCTAACATACAGTATAATCCAGGATTTTAAAATAACATCAGAGCATGTCATGGTCTTGGTGTTGATTAATTAACTCTAATTAATTAACAACCATCGGGCATGTGTATTCATTTGCCTAGGCTTGTCCCTTTGGGGAATTCTTACCAGATTAGGTTTACTTACTGATATCAATCATTTCTACATCTTTGTGATTTTTATATATTATTTCTTAAATATGTCTGTGTCCTGTAGTTCAATTACTGACTGATAACGTTGTTAAGAAAGAATAATAAACCGTATCATTATGCTAGGCTTTTTTTTTTTAGAATTCAGTTCTCAGTGGTAATTGTGTTAGTAAGTTAATTGTGTGAATGAATGGAATTATATGTATATAATTTTCCATTTGTCAATATATTTAATATTCCAAAGTCCCATATTTACCATCAGACTTGGTTATCACCTACATGCACTCAACATCTGTTCAAGAGATCAAATATGAATTAGATATGAAAGGAATCAAAAATAAGTGCTATCACAAAGCATGAATAGCTTTTCGCGATAGTCCGTTTTAACAACAGTTTGAATGTTATATGTAGACCATGAAATGGAAAATCATTAACATATCACTAGATGTATGACTTCATTTAGACTTTTAGTACATTTAAAAAAATGTAACCAGATTTCAGCCATCTTTTACCCACTTACAGTTGTTGTAGATGAGGCTTAAGTCAAAAAGGGAGAATAGCATCAGAGAATGAATGTGGAAGAGAAGTATGTCTTTAAGCTCATTAAGGCTAACCATATCTTGATTCAGGTTTAAAATTTTTTTTGGTATAATCTATTGTCCTTATCTTTGAATATATTTTAATTATTTTCATTTATATTATATATAATTTTTATCATATATAACTTATGTTGAGCCATAATGTATGAATTCATTTAAGATGAGCAGAGAGAACATTACAGCTTGAGTTTAACTTTGTTCCTACACTATGGAAAAGTAATACCTTGTTAAGATGATTTTTTAAGAGTTGTGCATCCAGTGGGATTATGCAGTCATAAGTTGTGAGTAAATTATTGGTATGGTTTCCTGTAAATCCTATAAAAAAAATCAAGTTCTCTTTTCTTTGTTTTTCTCATAGTATTACAATCCCCGAGAAGCTGGAATACTTCATTAACAAGTATGCAGAACATTCTCATGACAGATGGTCAATGGACAAGGTAAAAGTCAGAGTATCACATTCGAACTCAGGACTGAGTATACCCAATGATGGGTCACCGTTCAGATATTTCTGACGGGGATCGCTTCCCACTTTAAAGTGAAAGCTGTGTCTAGATTGGGAAAGAACATTTAATTATGATTTGCTGATGCAGTATTTAGTTCTGCCATTAACCTGTGTGTAATACACCTATGAATAAGGATATTTGTTCATAAGGGGGTGCCTGGGTGGCTCAGTTAGTTGAGCAACAGACTCTTGGTTTCAGCTCCCATTAGGATCTCAGGGTCGTGGGTTCAAGCCCTGAGTCTGGCTCTGTGCTCTGATAGGAGTCTGCTTGAGGATTCTGTCCCTCCCCCCACTCTCCAATAATTAAATAAAATCTTTAAAAAACAAAAAGAATTTTTTCATAAGACACAGTTTTAGGAATTAAAGTTTTGTGAAGTCATAAATCTAGTTTCTAAACACATATTGTTTGTGGGAGTACAAAGTAATCCTAAGTACAAATAATAATCACGACAGATGGATTTATGGAGAAATATATTCAGACTCGTCTGAAGTTCAAACATTAATGAAACCATTTTTTTATAAGATTTTATTTATTTATTTGACAGAGAGAGATCACAAGTAGGTAGAGAAGCAGGCAGAAAGAGAGGAGGAAGCAGGCTCCCAGCTGAGCAGAGAGCCCGATGTGGGGCTCAATCCCAGGACCCTGGGATCATGACCTGAGCTGAAGGCAGAGGCTTAACCCACTGAGCCACCCAGGCACCCCTTAATGAAACCATTTAAACTATTATCAGAAAAGGTGACTCTGGCTCAGAAATCTTTTTGAAGAAACTTTATATATAATTTTATGTTAGCTAAAACCTTGAAAATTATTAATTGAAATCAAGAGATTTTTTACACCTTCTACTCCTCTGTTGTGTGTCTTACTACTGAGGAGATCTGCAGGTCACTAAGAATAAATTACATAGCCAGAAGACATCTCTGTTTTGTCCAAAAAAAAAAAAATTGGTGCAAGCAAATGAGCTAAGTACCACATGTCGCACCACCATGAAATTCTCTCAAAGCTTGTGGCCGAGTGTTCACACTGTGGTGAGCCTGGTTACATTTGAGAGATGATGGCTGTGAATTTTTGTCGGAGAAATTTAGCTGAGGACCCAGGAATCTGAGATAAGCATGTGCTGCTGGCGGAGTGAAGGTCAAACAGGACGGGTTCTGCAGCATTTGTGTGTTTAGGGCAGCTCCGTATTACCAGCTAGATGTCTATCAATTTCATGTCTTGCCTCAGCCAGTCGGTCTTCTCCTGAGAAACCCTCTTTCTGGTTTGATAAATTTGTGAATCTTTGTTCAGTAGGTTTACTTCTGAGGTGAGTCAGTAGGAGTTAAGTTCTGTTTTCCATAAAGACCTTGTTGGGTCCTGAGGGGGTGGTGATGGAGAGGAAGTGTCCGGGAGGCTGTCCTGAGGGATTCCAGTTCGGTTCCTCGGAGTCCGTAGGTGGGCAGGAGAGGAGCTAGGGAAGCGGAGATGGATACAGAATACATATGTGAGCAAAATAATGTGGAACAAATGTGTTAAGAGATTGCTGAGTACTGAGGCGGACAAACAGGTAGCATTATTCAGAACGACTTCTCCATAAAGCAGAATCATCCAGTTTTCCTCTAAAAATGAGCATTTCGAAAAAGCATTTAAAAAATAATGAAAAGAACATTTTAAATGGAGGTTCCCACAATGTGGCAGAATCACTATCGTGGGGGCCAGGCACCCCCTAGACTGCCTGTGGGGGGAATGCTTATGACCCAGTCAGACCTGGGTCTGTTTAAGGAAGACTGGGTATGTTGGATCTCTGGGTGACCAGAATTACTCTCAGTGATTACTCAAAAATAATACTGGTCAGGGTGGAACTCTTTATATTAACTTATGCTGGGTGGGATTCAGAGCCTAATGTCTTGGTTTATTTAGATTTATTTTACCAAATGTATTTAAACACATGCACACCTACACTCTCCCCAACTAATCCATGTAAAATAATTTTGATGATTTTTTAAGTTGGCAAATGGATGGATTTATGGAGAAATATATTCAGACTCGTCTAAAGTTCAACCATTAATGAAGCCATATAAACTATTATCCGAAAAGGTGAGGGCTTTTTTTTTTTTTTTGTGGTTATATAGTTACAATTTATTTTGAAATTTTTATTATGTAATTTCTTATTAAATGTCTTATTGTATACACTTTAAAAAAAAACCCTTTATTTAAAGGTCCCATTTTTTATCTTTTGTCTCTTGTCTTCTCTATTCTCATTTTCTGTCAGTATTTAACTGTATTTTCTATCAGTATTTAATTCTATCAGTATATTAATCTCCTTAGCATTTTTCAGTCCTTTTTAAATTTTTATCCTTACCCCATATTTTTAAGGACTCTGGAAAATACTCTTATCATGCTTAGGAGTATCTTGATGAGGGATAATGAAGTAATCTACGATGATTATTATTTATACGTTTTCATGTATTTTTCTACTGTGGGGACACAGTCAGTATCTTGACAAATGCAGAACTTTGTAGCTTGGTGCTTATGGAGGGAGAGTTAGTCTTATCTGTTTATTCAGGTGTTTATTCAGAAAAGCCTTGACATATATAGCATATAATCTGGCACTGCTTCTCCTTTTTAGTTTCTATACAAAGTATCAGAAGCAGGGAAACTAAAGGAAATTAACCTCCATGCAGTTTTAAGCTGATATCCCTCTTAGGGGTCTTGGTCAAAGTAAATTTCTACTCACACTCTGCTTTTCTGAAATTTTATTTTACCTTTTCTTTTTTAAATAAACAATGTCCATCTTTTTTTAATTTTTTTCTTTTTAAGGAGAGGCAGGCTATTTCAGATTTTTTTTTATTTTCATTCAGATTCATCATGCCCACACCCTTTATTCCCCTCTTTGTTTTTGTCGCTAGGAAAAAGAAATTTATCGCTGGCCGATCAAAGAGTCTTTAAAAACCATGCTGGCGTGGGGTTGGAGGATTGAGAGAACGAGGGAGGGAGACAGCATGGCCCTCTACAATCGGACGCGTCGCATTTCTCAGACAAGTCAGGTAAGAACCGCACTGGCGAATCCACTGCTCATGTCTAATTCTGTTTTTTATCAGTTTTAAGATAGACATTTGCTGGGGCACTTGGGTGGCTCGGTGGGTTAAAGCCTCTGCCTTTGGCTCAGGTCATGATCTCAGGGTCCTGGAATTGAGCCCCACATGGGGCTCTCTGCTCAGCAGGGAGCCTGCACACCCCAACCCCTGCTTCTGCCTGCCTCTCGGTCTACTTGTGATTTGTCTGTCAAATAAATAAAATCTTGTTAAAAAAAAAAAAAAAAAGGTAGACCTGTGCTACAGTATCTGTGAGATTAGGAATCATTTTATCATCGTGGAGCCGATGAAGTAGGGCTTGGTGCTGCAGGGAATATACTAAGACAAGGAAGACTGTCCATGCCCACAGATGTTTCCTGTATAGCAAATTTAGAGAGTGACAAACATTTTGGAAATACAGTTCTGACAGCAGAATGGGGAATGAATCAGAGAAGGGGGAGACTGAAGACAGAAAGGCCGATTCCTTGGGAAGGGTATTGTAGACATGCCACGAAACAGAACAGAAGTGTCAAATGTCTGAATGAGAGCAAAGATAGTGGGAATGAAGGGAAATGGATATATCCTGGCGATATTTTTGAAGTAGAAGAGACAGAATTCTGTGACTGTCTGATAGAGGATTGTGGATGAGGAGGAGTACTCGAGGTGATCGCCGTGGATCCAGACTGGCCTGTCAGGAGGGTAGTTAATTTGAGTAAGGTAGGGAACACAGCAGCACTTGGAGATGACAAGGACAGAACAATAATTTGATTATAGATGTTGTGTTAGGCGGAATATGGTTTCCAAAGATGATCCCCAGTTGCTGGAATCTGAAAATACTGCTTTACTTGGGCTTTGCCAGTATGATCAAAGTTAAAGACCTTGAGATGGGTGAGGGGTGGGGGATACGGCACCTGGGGGGCTCTTTTGTCAAACGCCTGCCTTCAGCTCAGGTCATTGTCCCAGGATCCTGGGATTGAGCCCTGTGTTGGGCCCCCTGCTCAGTAGGAAGGCTGCTTTTCCCTCTCCCTCTGCCCTCACTGCCACCCACATCTCAAATAAATAAATCTTTAAAAAAAAAAAAAAAAAAAGCATAGGGCAGTATGAGAAGTCTTACAGTTGACGACAAGGTATTTTTCGTTTTAAAAATGCCAAAATTCAGAAATTACCAAAATTCAGAAATTAAGTTTCCTTGTTATTGGGGATACCTTGGTTAATCATTGACCATGTATGAAGTACTTTTAAAATTAAAGAGTTGGCTGTATTTTGTCTTAACCTTTGGCCCACTGAAACATTTGTAAGTATTGCCTTCTTTGATTAATTACTGTTTGCATGAGGAAAAATAAATTTTATGCAACTAATTTGAATCTGTAAGAAACCGAAGAATACAGGGGATCCTTTGACGAAGGTAATGCTTCAGAATATTGGATTCTTTGCACAATTTGTGGAATTCTGATCATTAGCTTTTGGGACTGGCAGTCCCTGAGATGTTGGGATATATTATTCAGTCATCAATTGAAACGATCAGACACCCAAACATCATTTAATTTGCTAGATACGTTTGTGAGCTAAGTTTGCTCAGATACTTGCCGGTTTCATCTGATGCAACGTGACGTGTAGAAGTTTATTTGTCCTGTATTTCTGACATTTGTCTTAAGTCTCCACTGGGCTTTTTAATTAGGCTCCATTTTTGGTCAATCATCTAGGTTTCTGTGGATGCTGCACACGGGTATAGTCCCCGAGCCATTGATATGAGCAACGTCACACTATCCCGAGACCTGCACGTAAGTGTTACGGACTTTTAAAAGAATCATTTTTAAAAAGCAGACTGTGACGCTTTCCTGCCTGTATTTTCCACATGAATTATTTGAATGTGGTGATCATATAAAGGGTCTGTGAAATTGAAAATTATGGACCTTAATTGCTTTTAAAGTTGATATAACTTTTTCTAGGATGTTTCTTCTAGATAACATATTTTCCTTAAAGATAATGGCTATTTAAAAAAATCCCACTATAATGAAGTAGTGTGTGAGAAGAGAATAAATCAGGAATTAGTTATGCTCTGCTTAAGGGTAACCTCAGTTAAAGAATATGTATTCTAAGTCGTTTATCCAAGGAAACTGGGGGCGTTCTGCCTGCTCGGTCCATAGTTGTATCTGTTCTCCTTGGTCGCTAAGGAGCATACTTTGAAATGGTTGATTTGAGTAAAAGAAAATGTGTTGTCTTGTATTAGAAGTCAACAGGTCCATATGATGATCAAACAACAGTATTGGCGTCATTAGTATTGATCCAAGAGAAATAAATACATAAAGAGAACCCCTATGTAGTAGGTCATATTAATTATGTTAAATGGTTTGGCTTGCCCTCTGTTTTTGCTCCGGTATGGATGGAGATCTTAAAATGAGATAGTGAACTTGAAAATCAAAAGGAGATGAGAGAATGTTGGAGGCAATCTTATCTTTTGATAAGATTGAGATAAGATTTTAGATAAGGTAAGATTTTGATAAGCAAAAGGCCACAGCCGAGGGAGCCTCTGTGGCTCCGTAGTCAGTTAACGTGTCTGACTTTTGAATTTAGCTCAGGTCACGGTCTCATAGTTGTGAGATCGAGCCCTGTGTTGGTCTCCCCACTCAAGTGGGAGTCTGCTTGAGATTCCTTTCCTATGCCCCTCCCCCTGTGCACACACATTCTCTCTCTCTCACTCTCTCAAATAAATTAAAAAAAAAAAAAAAGTCCACAGAAAGGTTAATGTGGTTTGTCTAAGGTCTCTGATCTCTCCCCAAGTTTGGGACAGATGTGGAATCTAGAATGTCCCTCTAGGTTCTTTGCATTCCCTGTTTAATAAAGTTTAGATGGTCTTTTAAAGCTTTGGAGATTACAGTAAGAACATGCAAATATATAGATTTTTTTTGTTAGAGTTCGCAGCTAATTTGAAATTTCATTATTTGATTAATAAAACCTGTGTCCTTGAATATTACAAATAACAAGAATCAGTCCCATCAGATCACCTCTGATGTTTACTGCTGCATGATTTCAAAGGCTGGAATTATTTGGGATTCAGATTCCAAGTAGGAGTTGTATTCAGGGTGCCTGGGTGGCTCAGTCCTTAAGGGTCTGCTTTTGGCTCAGGTCATGATCCCAGGGTTCTGGGATCGAGCCCCGCATGGGGCTCCCTGCTTCTCCCTTTCCCACTCCCCCTGCTTGTATTCCTTCTCTTTCTGTCTCTCTGTCAAATAAATAAATAAAATCTTTTTAAAAAAATCTTTAAAAAAAAGAGTTGTGCTCAATGATCTTTTAAAGGTATTTTAGCACTGACACACTATGATTTATTAAAGTATGTTATAATATTACCTATTGGCAAGCAAATTTCTCTATTTCTACTCCTTAAACTGTAACTTATTTGCTAAATATTTTGTTCACTTAAGGCTATGGCAGAAATGATGGCTGAAAACTACCACAATATATGGGCCAAGAAAAAGAAAATGGAGCTGGAATCCAAAGGTAATATTTTCTAAAAATCCTGATTAAAAACGAATCAGAGGGCGACTATGTGCGTCTCTGAATTGGATGGAACAGTCTTTTTAGAATGAGAACTTATTATCCATTTGTTTTCTTAGAATAGTTCAAACACGCCTGTAACAGTTTTGGGTGGAAATTCCGTAATTACCTAACTGCGAGTGCACCTTTCTTCATGTCTCAGAATTCCGATGGCTCTTTCAGGCCCGTGTTAGCTTGCAGATACCGGTTCTCATTCTAACATTCGAGGTATTCTGTGCATTTCTTAGACCTCGCTTCCTGACTTCTATCCCCGACTCAGATGTTTTTCTCACGTGGTGCCTTCCCGCTTCCAGTCACCGCTCTGGTGGGCCCAGCACAGTCACGCTCTTGTCCCTTACATGCTTTTGCTTTCCTTTTCTGCTGTTTTTCTTAAATACTAAAGTGACTAAATAGTCTTAATCATTTTCTCACGTCTTTTCTTAATTTATTTGCAGAAATAATTTCTTCAATTTAGTGTATCCTACACTGATGATCTCTCTCATCGTTATTTATTCTGTATTGGTCTGTGAACGTGTGTGTGTGTGTGCACGTGCACACCTCTCACTACTTCCTACATGGATTTCTTTCCCTCACAGAGAATGTAACTGTCTCCAGGCCAGGACCACAAATTCTGTTACCTTTGTCATATTTACTGTACAGTTCTAGGCATCAAGAAATTCTGTCTCTTACTTATTGGCATAAATAAAAATATATGGGAGAGAGTTTTAAAGGGCAGGGTATTTCAGGGCTAAAACTAGGTGATGTTGCAGGTTGGGACCAGGCATCAAACAGTAGAGAACAGAGTAGCACAAATTAGAATCAGTCATGGAAATGAACAGAGAGGATTCCTTACACCACAATTGCCTGTTGCAAAATTCGACTCAAGGCTGGGCCTGTTTTTCTAGAAGCCTTCCATGAATTTTTGTTAAATGAATGGCCAGACGTTTGGTTGGCTGACAGATGGATGGATGGACAGCTGATTCACAGCGGCATAGAGTTTTGCTTAGTGGGATTCTTGAAGAGACATCATCCAAGTGACTAGTCAACAAAATTCCTATTTTTCATGCGGGCAGATGACATGAAAAAAATATGTTCTCTTTTTTTCCCAAGTAGCTTTCAATCACTACGGCTTCATCAGTTTCTGAGGCAGCTCTTAGGGATCCCACAGTCAGTGGAGTTTTGAAAGCGTCCACCTGGAAGCGAGACACCCAGATCGCAGCGGGCAGCTGGCACTGGTCCAGATTCAGACTGCATGGCTGGGAGACAGGCCTGGGTGCGCCAGGCTACGGGGCAGGGTGGTGATACGAGTCCGCAGAACCTTTAATCATTCTTCTTACTCCTCGTAATCCTCCCCCTTTGAAGGAGAAAGTGAGTGGTTGAGGACCAAAACAGCAGACCAGGAGAAAAGGTGTTAGAATATAAGGCGCTGGGTCTTGGCTTTAAGTTGTTAAGAATAACAAAGGTGAGAGATGAGTCTTGAGGAGGAAGATAAGCTGATGCTGTGAACAGCTTTAGGAAAGAAATGACGTGAGTCTTTTCTCAAATTTGTTCCCTCCTCTGGGGACATTGACCCCAACCTGTATCCTGACCGTGCTGCTTCTCTTCTGAGATCTGGGTTGGCACAGAGGAGGTGCCTGTCTAGGTCCCTATGTCTTAGTGCCTGTGGGGGGTGTGTGGGGGGTGGGGGGCGGGAGGAAAGGGAGGAGGGGGAGGACGGAGGAAAGAACTGGCGAGCACAGGAAGTCAGGAACAAGGAGGCAGCTAGAAACTGAAGGTCATTTACGATCTGTCATACACCTAGACACCTAAAAAAAATCCACTCAGAAGCTGCGCACTCTAGTTTCCAAGCCATCCTGGGCTTTTTATTTTCTCTCCTACCCTCTCCATCTCCCTCCTTGAGTATCTGGTGTAGGTATCTGACCCCCAAATCATTGTGGTTGCCAAATTAATATAATTTTCTGGGAATAAAGGACTAAGTGAATTAGTGGAGTTCAAAATAGGAGATGATTGCAGGATGATCAAATTAGATGCTTGATTTATACATTTTTTCCGTAAAACATCCCATTATATTTTTGATTACAGTAGAAGTCAAATCTGTTCTCAGTGTGCTTAATAACATATTCTGTATCCTTCTTACTGTTCACCGAATGCTGGTTTCTGTTGTTTTCTGACAATTGCATTATAGTTAATACTGTTCCTACCAAACTATAAAATGAATGACAGATCCTTAATGTATGTAGTGTTCCTTATTTAGCTGAGGCCTGTCCCTTTGCATTTATGATTGTATACTGCCATCTAGTGGTGAGAAGGCTCAGCGCGTGATTCCCTGGCAGGTTCTCTGCGTTTTTGATGGCTTCTTTCATGTGTCGGGCAGATTCATTGTTTATGATTGTTTAAGTGGCTTCTGGCCACATCATATTGGACGCTGATCTAATAGGCTTCACGTTGTCCTCACAATTCAAGTCAAATATTTAAGTATTTTTTTCTGGAATTCCCATTAGCAGCTTGGTTTCGGGAAATTTCAGCATCCCATTGAAAATACATTCCCTTATGTGTTTTATAAATGTTATATCTGGGGCACACCACTCATCAGATCTTTGTATCTGGAATTACCCTGCGATTTCTGAA
Organism: Mustela erminea; assembly: GCF_009829155.1. Taxonomy (NCBI): domain Eukaryota; kingdom Metazoa; phylum Chordata; class Mammalia; order Carnivora; family Mustelidae; genus Mustela; species Mustela erminea. The sequence continues at coordinate 12,539,034 of NC_045627.1, read as the reverse complement.
ACGTTCATAAACCTTACAAAGACTTTTACAAAATCTGTAATTTTATAGAGACATTTTTCATTATTAATTCTTAAAAATTTTCAATATTTTCTCTTTTGTATTTTTCACTAAAATAGGTAAACTAGAAACATAGATGCTTGTCAGAACTTTTAATTAGTCAAGTATGTATGCTGCTCTTGGGAGGTATTTAAGAGAGATTAGCTTTAAAATTAGCAGATAAGTATAGGTTTTGTGTGGAATGTGCGACTTTAAAGTACTGCTTGTTCGGGGAGGTGTACTAAAAATTCCATATTTAATACATTTTTTTTTTTCTGTTCTGTCTCTCAGGGGTGGGAAGTGAAGCCTATCCCTTGAAACATGCCTTGTAATTTCACTAGCTCGCGCTGTGTGTGCTTTGGTGGGTTTACACACTCCACATCCAGAGTTCATTTGGATGGAGAGGGGAATGTGGCTGCTTCTCCCTTCCCCTGTGATTGCACATGTCATCGACACGTGATATCACAAATGTCTCGTGTCCATATTTTAATTGCCTCTTAGAAGGCATATGTGCAGCCCTTTTTTGAGTGGATTTCCTAAATTAATCAGAGCATTAAAGGCACTGGAAAGGCAAGAGCCTTATACAACCTGTGAAATGCCAACAGAGTATTACCCCCACCTTAAAAGACCACCAGAGACGTGAGTCAAAGCCAATCAGCAAGGGTTGTTTATTGCAGGTTCAAACCTGGACCTCTGTGCCGCTCGTTGCCGATAACGCCGAGAGGTCCAGAGCTGGGTTGGTGCAGGGTTTTTATAGACAGGTACAAACAAGTTTCGGGTGGGGCTGAGCTGATTGACAGTTTGAACAGGCATACTTGGCGTCAGTGAATTGGGTCAGGGGGCCCCGCGTGAAAGCAGACAAAGCAATCTTATAGAAGCAGAACTGGTCGGTTAGCCCACGCATGCGAAAAAAGCACTACCAGGATATTGAAGGCCTGGTTACTATCAAGTAAAGACAATTGGGAGTCTCCTGGTGGAATGTTACATTCCTGCTATCAAGCATCCTTGTTAATGAGATTTAGGTTTAGAAGAAATTTAACTTTACTTTTCCTTCTACCTCTGCCTCCTTCAGTTTTTCATGGAGGGGAGGGTGACATTAGGGCTATTGATAAGGTTTAACTTCTTTGTTGTAAATCTCAAGGACATTTGCAAACCAAGGGAGACTCCTACCTTGCAGGACTGTGATCTCTGCAAGTTAACTATTTATCGTTTTATGGCCGTCAGGGGTGCCTGAGGAATGCTACACATATGGAGGGGAGCGGGTGAAGGGGGGTGCAAGGCGCCAGCTTTTGCTTTGTCCTCAGCCAGCCTCCTGCTCCTTCACCTGTATATACTCCGTGTCTAATAGGAAGATACCAGAAGTCCTGTACCCTGGTCCTATCACGTTTTGGAGTATTTTCTAATTGCAATGCTATGTTTTTGTCTGGGCATGCTCTCAGGAGGTGGAAACCATCCCCTGCTGGTACCCTATGATACACTGACAGCCAAAGAGAAGGCCAAGGATAGGGAAAAAGCACAGGACATCCTCAAGTTCTTGCAGATCAATGGCTACGCCGTATCCAGGTAAAAGCATACTACCATTACGTGTTCTTGTTACAAAGACTGAGTTTTTAACTGTCCCCATCAGATTTAATGCTGAAAATGATTCTGTGATCCATTTGAACCTTACAGCTACTATTTAGTATCTCCAAAATAAACACATCAGAAACATTAATGCCCTTGGCTCTTGGCCACATGATTGGTTCCTTTCACGGCTTAGGTGAAATCCCATCCATCTTTTAGGCACAAATTTTCAACAAAAATGACCCTCTGTTTCTCTAAAGGTGACTTTTTTGGCATAATAATAGAGTTATTCTCTAGAGGTTTTTTTTTTAATCAGATGCAAAGTATTCCTTATAAATTGAATCTCACTTCTGCCTATAGCTGCAAGGATATTAGATCATTCTCCATTTTTTATATATTCCATATGTACATTTTAGCAAAAAAGACTACCTCCCAATAGTCTTTGTAGGAACTAATTTCCATATTTTATTTTTGCTACCCTAGGGGATTCAAAGACCTGGAATTGGACACACCGTCCATTGAGAAACGATTTGCTTATAGCTTCCTTCAGCAACTCATTCGCTACGTCGATGAAGCCCATCAGTATATCCTGGAGTTTGGTAGGTACCGTCGTCCCGTTACTAAGGGTCCAGTGTCTGTTACTCTTCAGGTTGACAGCATCACGGGTTCAGACGGCAGGCTGCCAGACTGTTTTTGGTCTGTTCCTGGGCAGTATAAACGCTGTCTACCCATCCTATTACTAAACAGAGTCTAACAGTCAGTAGGCAAACGCGTTCTTAGGGATCGGTAAATTTAGAAACCTTAAAAAAAAAAAAAGAACATACCATCCTTTTCTCCTTATACTGTTTATTGGCATTGATTTTTTTTTTTTAAATTTTTGAAAGACACTGTGGATGGACATCAGAATTGAAGATAGAGCTAAATCTTTCCTTATGAAATTAATGGCCATGCTCTTGAAAAAACTGAAACTGTGGATCCCCAGACTTTCTAGGCAATGTGAAGGCCTTGAGTTTAGCCTTCGTAGGGACACACATTTATGGTAGAGTGTCTGCAATGCAGAGCACTTTGCCATCCTGTCAAAGTACAATGGAACAGCTCCTCCCCATGTGGCCCCATGCTCCCAGAGTATGAAGAGAATTCCTTGTTTCATTTTTTTATCTTTTTGAAGTGTTTATTTATTTATTAGAGAGAGGGGGTTGGAACATGAGCGGGAGGAGGGGAGAAGTAGACTCCCCACTGAGCAGGGAGCTTGACACAGGACTTGATCCCAGGACCCTGAGACCATGGCCTGAGCCAAACGCAGATGCTTAACTGACTAAGCCACCCAGACACCTCGGGAGCTCCTTGTTTTTATCTTAGATTCAGAACGGATTTTCAATGCAGCCTCCTCTCACATCTTATTTCAGGATTGTCCTCCGCACCACTGACTTAAAATTTGAGTTGTTAATTACTGAGCTTCATATCAATCACTTTCTAGCCCCTGGTTAGTATTAAGGTAGAAGGATTAAGGATTAAGATGGCCCCTTTGGAAAAACCAGCGTATTCTGGTCATTATCTTTTTATTTTGTTTTTCATGGTTTTTTTTTCTATTTTTATTTTTGTTTTTTTAATCCTCATTCTTTCTTCTTTTCAATACTTCTCCTCAGGGCCCATAGTCCTAGAGCCTTTAGCAATAAATATATCCTCCACAAACACATCCTGACCAAGGAATCTTTTTGTTACTGTTTTCTTAGAATTTAGGTCTTCGTTTTTGGCACGTCAGATTAAAGTTCATCGAAATTCGGGCTTTGGTATTTTCTTGTTCCTCGTCTCCTGATCATCCCTAATGGGATGAAAGATTTTCCAGTTGAATACTATTCTCTTAAAGAGCCTCCTAATTTCTCAGCCTGCTCCTTATCTGTAGCCAAGTGCTGTACTTTGGATTTCTTTCTCTCTCTCTTTTTTTTTTAAGATTTTGTTTATTTATTTGACAGACAGAGATCACAAGTAGGCAGAGAGGCAGGCAGAGAAAGAGAGGTGGAAGCAGGCCCCCTCCTGAGCAGAGAACCTGATGCGGGCTCGATCCCAGGACCCCGGGATCATGACCCAAGCTGAAGGCAGAGGCTTTAACCCACTGAGCCACCCAGGCGCCCCTGTACTTTGGATTTCTTAACTGTCTTTTTCACAAAAGCCAACTGTGCAAACTAATTTATAATATGTAATCTCTCTGTAGCTCATGCAATAATTTTTAAAAAATACAATTTATGAGTCACCCTGAAAAGTAGAAAATTTGTCTCAATTAATGAAATTTTCTGATTTTTTAAAAAATTAGGACATGATGAATTTTGGAAGTCTGTGATGAGGGAGCACGAGGCTGGATGAAGACAAAGCAAAAGCTGGCGCCTTGTACACCCCCCTCCATCCGCTTCCCCTCTGTCCTATCTGTAGCATCCCTCAGGCAGCCCTGACTGCCATGAACAATAAGCAAATAGTTAACTTGCAGAGCTCACAATCCTGCTAGACAGGAGTCTCCCTTGGCTTACAAATGTCCTAAATCTCACTAACAAAGACGATTGATAGCAGGATTGTGACACCCCACCAAAAAGTCTCCCAACTATCTTAATGTTAATGACTGGTTTAAAGACAACATTGATCAAGCCACAGGGGCAAGGCCTCCGGCAGGCATGGGACTTCCTGGCACCTTCTAGGCCTCTTTAGCATATGAAAACTCCACTGAAACCTCCCTTCCCCTCACCTTCCCCCAACCGCAGGGTACCTAACCTGCCATCCCTCACAACCCAGGGCAGCTGCAGCTCTTCCTGCCCCCGGGTGCTGTCATCAAGAATTCTTTCTTGGTCATTGGCTCCGGACCTCAGCCCACCGAACCTTACCTAGGTTCTAGAACTTCATCATTTGTGCATATAGCTAAATACTGAAATTTCTCAAACATATTGAAAAGGATCTGATATGAGTAGCAGCTCAAATGCAGTCTTCTTTTTGTCAAGAGGGAAGAAGGAAAGCAAAATCAGTGTACTAAGAAAAACTTTTTTTTTTCTTTTTTTAACCCTGCTTGGATAACAGAAACAAAAATGTGGTGGGTAAATGTGTTTGGGCTTTATCCACGTTGTACTCAAGTTTCTGAATAAGCCCCTGTTTGTGCAGAGGGAGTGGTGAGACCCTGGCTGCAAATTCACCCACTTAGTGCATTTCTTTCTTTCCACAGGATAGAGAGTCTTCTAAACCTAGTGCTGGAGGAAAAGTGAGGCTAGCTCAATGTAGATCCCAAGAAATTCAGGGCTTTTTATTCCCCCCGCCCCAACATGTTCCTTTTACAGTTGGATATGACCAAGAACTCTGTTAGAGGAGCAGAGTTGGGACTGTTTACATTTATTTTAATTTTAGTTTTTCATTGTCACTGCCAATGAAACTTCTATCATGCCTTCTTTTATCTTTAAATTTACTGCCTTTGCAACATATTTGAGGCTAATGGCCATAGTAAGAAAGCACATATCCCTTTTTCTGATTTTTGTATTTTATCTAGATTATATTCTCTCCATCAGGAGTTTGCGCATTATCATTTTTGTTAAAATGTATAATGTAAAAAGGAAAGATGTTTCCTATTTAGTTCCTTGAAATGCTAGCATCTTTAGCTATGTGCAAAACTGTCTTGACATAGTTTATATGAGAAAGCCCCTTAAATGGATCCGGCCATTTTACTAATATTTTTGAGAGAGATTGAATTTAAAAGCATACAAAAATGAAATCTGTGAATATAAAAAAGGCACAATTTTCTTTTACTCATTCATGTGAAGAGCATTATTCTGATATTAGAAAATATTACTTAAATTTCCTAAGACTTTTCCCCAACTCCTGTCTCAGATTTAATGAAACATATCTCAAATTGCTTTTATTTCTATTTACCAAATAACTTTTTCTGGCAGAAGTCAGTTTGATTCTTATAAAATAAGGAAGCTCTGCTTATAAATTTTACTAAAACTTTATATTCAATTTTTGAAATCTTTTGCTCTCCGGTGTGATCTGCGTATCATCTTGGTTATTATGCCTTTTGTTACCTCCTCTGTATGCGGGAACTGTCTTCTGTATGCATGAAGAAGTTGCCAAAGGCCACTTCCAAGCTAAATGCATGAGGTCAATCAGTTCTTAACCTCAAAATCATTTTCTAAACCCTGGGGAAAACTGGGATGTCTTTGCTTTGCTTATGGAAATTATCTAGTGACATAAGTGAACTTCCTTCTTTCTGAGCAGCATGTTAATTTTCCCATCTAATATTATGGTTGTGATGCTCCCTCCCACCCCAGGCTGGCTTCCTGTAGCTTTTTAATTGGTATAGTAATATTGTAACTCTGGGTCACAGCAAGAAGTAACTGCCTTTACTAGGGGCCAGGGTTAAAATGTCACCAATTTTGTTTCCTTAGTTTCTACTCCCTGCGCACTGCCGTGAGCTTCTTTCCTACTGAGAGAAGACGTGGGATTTCTACTTTTTTCCACTTGTCCCCTACACGTGTGTCACGAAGATTGTAACGCTAAACCAGCGTGTGTGCTCTTTTAACCCCATGTATGGGCTAGCCTCGATGAATTTTTTATTTGGGTTTGGATTTTTTTTTTAAATCCTTTTGAAAAATTACTATCCTGCTTGGTGAAGTTAGCCTTGATATTTTGGATGCCTTTCTGTGTTTGGTTTACCGGGATAACACATCAAGCAGCATGTTCTAAATGTTGCATTTTAGGTGAATATCTTGTAATGTTTGAAGTCAGACATGTTCCTAACAACTCTTACTGTCTACAGATGGTGGCAGCAGAAGCAAAGGAGAACATTTCCCTTATGAACAAGAAATCAAGTTCTTCGCTAAAGTACAGTATACAATCCATTTTGGTTTTGCTTCAGTATGTTTGTTTACAAAATATACTCTCTAGATCTTTGCCTCTTTCCAGAGTGTACTGGTCTACAAATACAAATTCTACATGTAAATATTCTCTGGCACAGAAATAAGTGCTTCTGAATCATGTCGGATAAATTTGTTGCGAGGATACTTGGTCATACTTTAACTCACTCTTCTTCCTGCCATAATTCTCAGATCCCTTTCATCTCTGTGGAGTCTAATTCAAAGCTCCCCTTTTGGGGCCTTTTATCCAATGACAGAGAAGAAAAATACCTACTTCTTAAGATGCGATGGTTGTAATGATTTAAAAATGTATGAGCATTTCTTTTCTAAAGAGGAAAGGCATTTGTCCATTTATAAATTATAAAATTGACAAGCTTTACATTATAAGAAGCTTTACTATATAATCTTTATTCTGGGACCTTCGTCTTCCTCATTTTGCAGATGGGGAAGCCGAAGATGAGAGAGGATAAACTGTTTCTCTCTCAACTATACCCATTTTTAGTATTCACTCCATCTAATAAGAATGTATCAATTATCTGCCCTTGGCCTGGCTCATTCATCGACTTTCTCTCAGCCAGGAAGGGAAGGAGACAAGGCGTTGCAGGTTCTCCATCTTGGGTTCATTCACTTACACGGGTCAGACTACATCCCAGGGATCATACTCATGGCGCGCGTGGCTACAGACAGTGGGATCCTGCAGAGGGTGGATGGAACTCAGGTTGCTCCAGAGCCTCAGCCCACTGTGTAGATCTGTTCTCTTTTCCTTTCTTTCAGGTTGTTCTTCCTTTAATCGATCAGTATTTCAAAAACCATCGTTTATACTTCTTGTCTGCAGCAAGTCGACCTCTTTGTTCTGGAGGACAAGCATCAAACAAGGAGAAAGAAATGGTGACTAGGTAAACAGCTCCATAAAATAAAGACTCTTGTTCAGTGAAATGTATTTGCGTTGGGGAGAGAGCCGCAGGGGACCTTGAAATGGGAGCACGCGGGGTGGGGTGCCTTCCCCTCCCCCCCTCCCCCCAACGGCCCCCCACTCCTGCCCCCAGCTTCCTGACCTCTGCTGCCCTTTGGAATCAAACACTCTGAGGAGGATGCTCTCTGCAAGTTAATGTGTGTGTTCTAAATGTTGAGTTTTCCTCTATTTTGCTACTAAATAGAACGCAGAATAGAAGGAATACGGCACCCAGTACAGAATCCACAAGTACAGACATCACTGGATTAGTATTTGACATCAGTGGTGCTTTTCACGTTACCTCCTTTAAAATTTCTCCGAATCTATTATTTTTGCCCCAATTTTGAAAAATACAGGGATTTTTCTGGACACCAAAACCCCATTTACCGAAATTATCTTTTCCGATGTTTGTTTGAAAATAACGACCATTTGTGGAAGAAAATGACATGAAAATACATACTTGCCAAAGATTTCCCCTCATACGACTCAGGCTGGCATCTTAGCAAGGCTTTCTCTTTTCTCTTTGAACCCCAAGTGCTCCTTGCAGATTGATTTGTAGTTCTGCTGGGTCTTTCGAGTCTGATTTTTCAAACTTCTGCCAAAATTTAGTACTTGTGAGAGTCAATTACTCAGCAGATCTATTTCTGGATTATCAAATTGCACAGGAGTCCACACCCAGGTTTTAGATTATGTTTGAAAACAAATTTCTATGAAAGTGAGTAACCTAGACAAAGAATACAAGCTTTCCTTAGATTTGAACTTGACTTTAATAGTCGGTGATGTCATGTGATGTACGATTGCAACTAGGTGAAAATTAACCCCAAACATCTTCAAATAATGATCTTCCTCTGAAGTTGGTGAAAGTGATTATAGTTAAGGAAACAGAGAATCCATCCTTTGGCGCACTTTGTTTCCACCTACCTTGTTACCCAGAGAGGTGAAGGGCTACTTTCCAATGTGAATCCCCTCCCCTGCCTCCCTTTGGCAGGGTCTTCTTTCCTCTTACCCCAGGAGAGAGAGGCCCATCCCTCTGCATTTCACAGGCTTACCATCCCCAGGGGACTGGGAGCATCTAGAGATCTAGAAGTACCAGGGCATCAAGTTACCTTTAAATGCCCTGCAGCCCGTACTGCAAAGTCTCCTCACTACCAGCCCCCCACCACCCAAGACTTTTTTAACAGCAGCTTTGTTCCCAGAGTTGTTGTTGATGAAGATGCCACTCAATTACATACACCAAGATACAGTGCAGTCAGAGAATGGAGGAAAAAATACAATTACGCCAACTCTAGTCTTCCTCTCTCCTGTGTCATGTTTTATCTCCATTAAGTTTTTTTCTTTAAACTGTTCCCTGACCTCAGAAGTAACTAATTTTCCTTTGCCAGCTCTCCCTCAGAATAAACCGGAAGAGCATTGCTACTCCGTGCCAGCTCAGTTAATGTGGTTTGGGGCCTGAGATACCCCCTTTTCATTATTAACACAGCACCAGAATGTTTTCTATAATATCATCCAGTTTCTCTTCACCTCCTGAAAAAGGGTTAGCAAATTCTTCTTTTCCCATTACCGTTTCCAAAAGAGAAATCTGTCTAAAATTCCAGCATACAGGACTGAGACATACACTAATAGGAGTAGCTTAATTTCATCACAGCACCTATGCACCAAACATAGATAGAATTTAAGCTCAGAAATTCTGAAATGAAAAAATGAATTAAGGTAATGATAAATTATGGCACATGCAAAATGCTGCCCAGTTGCTAAAACTAAGTATAGAAATATGTAATAACATATGATAATGAGTATTTAAAAAGTAAAATATATGTTTAAATAGTAAAGATCCAGAGTTTTTAAAAATCTAAATTTGTATGTGTAGAAAAATACTGGTAGGGAAGAAACTTGATTTTAATAATGTTTTCTTTGGGGCTAGTATAGCAGATTTTTTTTTCTTACTAGTTTTGTATATTTTTAAAGGTTTTAAAATGAAAAGCCTTTTATAATCATAAAAATGTGTCTTAAAACAACCCAAATCACCATGAAACTAACAAAAACCAACTAAAAATTTTGTTTGACGTGTTAAAATGAAATCACTGAGAATTACAAATGTATGATTTCTTACCGCTTCAGTTAAATATTACCTCAGTGAATATAATAGGTTAAAAAAAAAAAAAGAGGACAAAATAGAACAAAAAATACTGGCCCTACCATGGTGGATAAGCAGTCATGCCTTCATACACAGGTTGAACCTGAAGTGATCGTTTTAATTTTTATTTTAACAGTTGTGTGTAGTGGTATAGCTGCGTGGGTCTAAGTTAACTTGCACGTTTAAGAATGGGTTGTTTCCATCCGATGTTAGATGCTTCTTGGCTCTAGACATTGTGTATTGAGCATTTACTATATGATCAAGTCCGTGAAAAAGGGTAAAGTGTGGCCTCTGCACTTTGGGAATGTACCTGGTAATAGCTGGGTATGTGAGTGGAAATCCAATTCTAGAAGAGAGCCATGCAGTGCTGTGGGATTCGTAGTTAAGTGAGGCCACATTGGATGGGTATGGACAGACTAGAGATATGAAAAAGCCATGATAATTTATAATTGGTCTTAAAGAACATGCAGGTCGTAGATTCAGAAGGGGGCCTATTTTCTTCATGCAGATAACAACATAGAGAGTGTAGAATGTAGTAATTTAGGGTCAGTATGAGTTATGTAGATTCCTTACGGAATACTGTAATTGATATTGACTGCCAGGACAAGGCATCTTCTTCCTTTTTCCTTTTCAATGTTTATACTTAGTCTTTTTTACTTGATTCTTCAGCCCTAGGAAGCCATTGGGATACAGGGCAGTCTGACAGCAAAAGCAGGATGGAGAAGTGTCAGCTAGGTAGGAGGCCATTGATAGTGGTGCAGGCTGTTAAGATAGAACTGCTTCCTCAGATAGGTGTTTCCACCACTGATTCATTCAGCACATATTTCTGAAAGCCTGCCATGTGCAAGGTGCTGTCCTGGGTTGAGGATAAACAGGCACGTACAACAATGTGCTTCCTAACTCCAGAGCACAGCTGAGTACCTGCTTCCATGGAGAGCAAAGGTCCGGGAATATAGGAGATACACATGCAGAGTGGGGCTGAATGTGGGAAGCATGGACAAGAGAAAATCACAGTACAAGGCAATGAGTCCTATGGAAGGTAGGAAGAAGGAGGTCAACATGGTGCTGGAGTTTCGATGCTGAGTGGTTGGAACAATATTGGTGGTGGTAGCAAAAAGAAATGACCGGAGAACTGGTTTTGAGAAGAAGATGTTAAATTTGGTTTGGCAGTCATTGAGGTATGAGAGTCGTAGCAAGTCATTCAGCTGGAGGTGCCCAGCAGAAAGTTGGAAATGAGTGTTTGGTGTTGGTGGAGAGACCAGAGCAAGAAATGACATATTGGGAGTTTGTACCCAAGTGATGCTCCAGGTCCTGAAAACAGATGAAGGGGGAGTGGAAAGAGAAGCAAAAAGGTCTGAATAGCAAAACTTGGAGAATTATTCCATGTGAAGGGTTTTCAGAAACGGGTTCTTGAAGAACATGGAGAGTGATTACTTAGAGAAGAGGGGGGAATGCATTGCTGTAAAATGGGATTTAGAGTTTCCCAGATTGAAATTGTTGATGATGCCATGTACCACAGAGAGCTCTTCAGGACGGAGGTTGAAAAGCTGTTATGAGATTTGCTGATTGGCAGGTACTGTGACTATCTAGGGAGCTTTTCAGTAGAGCAGTGAAGTGAAAAGCAAAATGACAAAGCAAGGCATCAAAGCCAAGGAGGTGTAGATACATTATGAATTCTTAAGAATGTTAGCAATGGTGGCATATACAGAAAGGGAATAACAGCATTAGGGAAAATATTTTTGGAGGAAACATAGGCCAAAACTTATAATAATGAAACCTTATAGTCCATATAGAAACTACACTCTGAAAGTGATGGCACAGGAGGGACAAAAGATATAATTTGTCTTCTGGGTGGATTTGGCTTTCTACATATACTGATAAGAAACAATCAAAGTTAAGAAGCAGTTTTTACTATAAGAAGTCATTTTTCTCGGACAGACTGTCAGACATTCAGTATCCCGAAAGAATGGGATACAGAGCTGTTCTGTTTTCCATCACAGCAAAATGTCCTAGGTCTGGACGAATTGGGTTAAAACATAATCCTAGTGTCAAAAATTCAACATTATCTCCAAATGTTTCATGCAGATCCCAGAGAGTCTCAGTACGAGGTGTAGAAGAGGTCCCTTAAAATAGGTTGGTATACATATAGGGCTCCAAAATGGGTACAGCTCTGAGAAGTCACCACTCTCTTCAGACAGAGACAGACCTTTGTTGGGTTAGCATGCATAAGGCTCGGTGGTTGAGGGCCCCTGGAGAAAGATGTTTTTGGTTTATTGTCTTTTTTCCCTCTGTCACTATATAGCCCATAAAGCAGCTCAGGAGGCTGATAGCCCATTTTAAATTCCAGTATCTCCTTGAGCAGATCATTGATTTCAAAAACTTTTAGAATAGCTAGGAGATTTCTCGAGACCTCAGATTCACTTAGACATTTGTCGATGAATGTTCTCTTGGAAAAGCTATACAGTACTCTTTATAATTAATTTTCATTCTTACCTTTTTGGCATAGTTACTGAAATGAGAAATGGTAGCCAAAACTTCCTGTTGAGAAAGTCAGTATCACCGATGTGATTCTCTGGTCTCCTTGCTCCCGTCCTGCCCCAAGCACGTGACTCCATTTTTTTCCCCATGGCATAGCTTGTCTCCCCAGTCCTGGCAAGTGTATGTCTGCACACTGCTGTTCATGGGAGGGCTTGGCAAGACGGAATGGGACAGTCAGGATAGAGCTGTTACCATTATTGGGACAGTCAGGCTAGGTGTGGGTAGCTTTGTACAAATGGGTCATCAAGGCTAAAGGTGTCTACAGAGCCTGTGCTCTCTGAGCTCAGGAGTGTGTGGGGACATGGGAAACTATCATCAGTTGGAGTATGGGAGGAGAGGTGTCATGGTAGAGATTTGCAAATGGCCCCTGGGGGAGCCTAGAAGGGGAACTCTTTCAGCTTGGGCTGGGAGTAGAGAAGGAGCTAGGTGTTCGCAAAGGCCTGTTGGGGGACGCCTGGGTGGCTCAGTTGGTTAAGCAAAGGCCTGCTGGAGTGGACTTGTCTGGTATTGGATCATGAGGGATGCATAGAAGGGCATGTAGCAGGGAAGTGAGTGAAGGGTATTCCCGAGAAGACTTGTAAGGAGCCTACCACATTGTGGCCTGGTGGCAAGCCGGGTCCCTCGCGGGTCTTGCCCCGGTTCTGGGGTTTAATGTGAGAGTTCATACCCGTGCTATCATGCTGAATGCTGAATACAAGCCACCTTTCCTGAGAATTTCCCACTACTGAACTGGGTCTAGAGGAGATCAGAAACAAGCTCAACGCAAGCCTGAGCACTGAGATCCCTTGAAGTTATCCCATCTGTAGTGCTCGTCAGTTGTTCCAATCCTGTCTCCCCTTCACTGTGTTCAAATTCACTGGATGCTTTGGTATGTGCGCAAGGGGTATGTGGTCAAGGCAGGAAAAGAAGAAAAGTTCAAATGATAAACATCCTGAAACTTACAAGTAACATTTTACGCCCAAAGCTCCGAGCTTCTGGTTTTAAGTAATGTCCATAACAACGATGACAAAAATTCTAGAATTCCAGTGGTATATTCGGGCAGATAACATTTGTTCCCCTTGCGGTGTTTGAGTAGTTATATTCTTGTGGAGTTCATATAGATGGCTTTTATATTAATTAGCTTTGCTTCCAAATTTTTTTTTGTTTCTTTACTTATAATATGTGCTTTTTTAACCATGTTTGTTAAAGATATGCACTCAAAGATTCTTTCTTTAATACCTTTACTCCACATTCTGCTCCAAGAATTGATTCTTTCTGCGTGACATCATGTTGCTTTTTCCTGCTCATATATCAGCTGTTTATTTTTCTTTCTTTTTCTTCTTTTGTTTTAAATTTTATTTTAATTTCTCCCTGTCTTTTCTCCCTTCCCTCCCCCTTCTTCCCCTCTTTCTCTTTTGTTGTTTTTTTTTTTTTCTTTTGTCTTCAGCCTATTCTGCAAACTTGGAGTTCTTGTCAGGCATAGGATTTCACTATTTGGTAAGGAGACCCTTGAAATGAATATGAGCATGGCCATCACTTGGTTTCCTTTGCCAGTTTTGCACTGTGTCGGGTGCGGCTCTGTTGCATGAATGCATGTTTGCACGGCTGCATGCGTGGTCCTCATAGGTCCTAAGGTAAGATAAGGTCCTCGAGGTTCTTCATCGGTAGCATTATCTGCGGTGAAATTGAAGACGGTAACTTCTTCGTGCTGGTCCAAAGCCCCTTTGAAAATCAAAAGTTTTTGTTAGGAAAAATAAAATGAATGCAAGTGGCAGCTTCTGCCCTATTTTATTTCAAAGGGGTGAAGCAGAACCAGGCCCTCGAATTTGCCTCTTGCCAATAGACGACAGAGTGAGCTGTCATAAATCAAAACATTTTGACTGCACTTATTTATTTTTGTAAAGCTCTTCACTCCAATTGTGCGTGTTGACTGCCTTCCAGACATGGAAGCTTCAGAGAAGAGACAGTAAGGCAAGGGCTCCACTTGGCAAAAGGGACTTTTCGAGTCCATTTTTGTTGGTGTCTGGGAATTCACATAACTGAAGTCCACCGGCTCAAGCGCCTACTTTTGGACAGCTGTGCAGGGTGGGGGTGGGGGGGGGTCCCTCCCTTTCCACAGCTTCTCCTCTCTGTGGGGCTGTAGGACTCGAGAGAAGCTGGCAGACTCTATTCATTTCCTGCATCTGCTTTGATAAACCACAAAAGCCCACTTCAGTGCTGTGCACTCTAGGTTGTGAGACAGTGTTGGGGTCATTTTGGTCATAAAATGTTGAGTGTGCTCATACAGATGTTGCAGGTTCAATTCCATTTATAGGAAGAGCTAAGGATTATGTCATTTCTTTAAAAAGCCACAGGGAATGAACCGAGGAATAATATGTGTGTGTGTATATCTTTACACACACACACACACACACACACACACGCATTGCTTTTAAATTCTTTCAAGCAGTCTATTTTTTGAGAAATGGTAGTTTCTGGATATAAGCCCTTAAAGCCCTGTTTGATTTCTAATTTTATTAGATCCAATATATGGTGCTCTTAAATTTAGTAATTAAAAGTTCTATTTCATTTAAATTGCCCGAGTTTTTGCATTAATGTTTCAGTTATCCCAAATTACTGGGCAGATTATCTTTAAGATAATTTCTAGTTGACCTTTGTTTGACTTCACTTCAACATAGAAAAATTTCTGTGAACATCGTGCAGACAGAATCGTTATGTGCTCTTCAACGTTGTCGTAATAACAGTGGATTCATGGGTCCTCCATTTGTCTTATTCTGTGTCATTCTGATGGGGACCCCTTTCCTCAAGTGCAGTATTTGTCTCCTCACTGATGAGCATAGTAATAGTCTGTTGTGCTGTTTCTGACTTCGTACCTATTGCAAATTCTTGCTTTTCTATATTTCACTATAATTTTCTTTAAAAAATTTTTGAGGTACTCCATATATAGAACAAAGTACATGAATCTTCAAGTAACTTAATGATGTAGTTTGTTGAAATTTTCCATATATATTTAGATATAGATATAGATATCAAGACAGAATATTACCAGCATCCCAGAAGCCTCCCTTATGCCATTTCCCAATTTATAAACTTCTGCAAAGAAACTATATATCTGCAAAGAAACTATATAGACCTCCATTACCATGGGTTAATTTTGCCTATTCTTTAATATCCTATTTTTTTTTTAAGGGTCCTATAATTGAAGATAAAGGCGTAGTAAAACTTGTCATACCTCTCAGTATAGACTGAGACTTTAACATTCATTCCATCCCTATGTGATGTTGAATTCCCATTTAAGCATTGAATTTTAAATCCCTTAGCCTTTAAATACTATTACTTTTATTTTTAACAGGAATTTACTGGAGAGCTAATATGTGTCTTCACCTTAGAAGTGTATTTGTCTGTCTTCTTTATATTATTCTAGTCTCTCCTGTTTTTGTTGTTTCAAATTTGCATTGACATTTGCCTGCAAAGTAATACAAATTTCAAGAGGCCTTCCTTAATCAAACATTTTCTAATACAGACGCATTAAATCATTGGAATCTTTGAGGCTCACCCATGTTATCTTCACACTTGACAGTGATAACCTGACTTTAGACACTAATAGGATGTCCTGGAAAAATAAGGGGCTTCGAATCGGAAAACCTAGACGTAAGTGCTGTATTTTGGAACTAGCCCAGCTGAATGATTTGATGAGGGACTTGACCTCCTGAACCCTTGTTTTTTGTTTTTTCATTTTTAAAGTAGGTTAAAATGACTCCTAATCTTAAAGCTCTGTTGCACATAGCTGATCTAATGTAGGGTAATGAATGCTCAAATGCTGTGGAAATTTGTAACTTTACAGCTTTCAAAGCTAAGGGATCCCTGGTCTTATTTGCCCAGTTTTTATTTAGATAAATCAGACTACAGACGAACCAGACTAGGGGACTTGGCTATTTAAAGTACCTGCACCATGAAGACTTTATAATTTACCCATTTCCAGTGTGAAATGGAAGTGGTATGCCAAGTGTTTTTTTGGCTTTTTTTTTTTTTTTTTTTAATGTATAGTTCTGCCCTTGTGGATTTCTGTAAAGAGAGAGACCTAATGATATAGGTGTGGTGGTCTTTTATAGTCCTATTAGTCTCTTATTATTTTTTAAATTTTCTCCCTTCTTTTACATGATATCATTTTTCTGTATTCTGTGGATAACACAATGATGATCAGAATGTTTTTCCCGTACTGACTTAGTTCAATTGTTTATGACTTCAGCTAAGGGTAAATTAAGACAGTTTAAAGTGGAAGCTAGCAAAGAAATACCTGGGCTTTGTGTCTCATGAACAATGAGCAAAGATGGAGATGTAGAAAGATACACAGTAACCTTCAACGTATCAGGGAGGTGGGTTTGGAGACGTGAGGCAGAACCTTAACATAAACAGAGAAACAAAATACTTGTGGTGAGTTCAGGGTTTGATGAGTAATGGACTACTTATTCCAAGCTGGCTTCCACGTTGTCATTATACCTCCAGACTTCATCCGTAGTTGAAACTTACCTGATTGAAGATTTGCCCAATATGGACTTCTATTTGTGTATATCTTTTACCTTAAAATAGGGCTTAAAATATGTTCTATACACTGAGGCACACTGAGAATTAAAGTGATCAGTCATGTTTTTAATGCTTCATATATTCTTTTTGAGGTGCTTAAACTATTTCATTTTATATTTGAAAAAGGTAAGTTTTTTAAAAAGGGCACAAGCCCCTTTCCCCATAGAACAGTAGTTCTGGAATGTCCCTTCCACTACTTTACAGAAAAAAAAATAAGAAATTAGTATCTTCATTATACATACAGGCTTTCTGTTTGGATTCTGAGATGCTTGCCAGTGATAGTAAGTTGGTGCACTCTAGTGTTTCAGAAAATTGGTTAGGGCATGGATACGCCCAGGCAAGTTGAAAAGTGGGAAGGATTCCATTGGCCATTTTCAAGGACCCATTGTTGACTAATAGAATATTGCTTTTAATCCCGTCATTTTCTCCTGTTTTTGCTAAGTGGCAGTTCTGATTACGAATGTTAAGGCAGTTAGAAAATACAGAAGCCTTCCTGTTCCAGCCCACTGAAGCCCTTCAGTCAGGTTTAGAGGAAGCAGAATCCATACCTAAGCCTCCAACAGGGACAGCAATCTTGCCACAGGTGTCCACATATCAGGGCTTCCTAAGGGCTCTATTTTTATATGCAAAAATAAATCTACTGCCTTAATGACATTCATTTGGCACCTTCATTCAGTAAACACTCATTGTGTTCTGCTGTGTGGGAGGTACTCTTTCAGCTGTGGGGATAGGAAAATGAAGATTCCTACACCTGTCCACTACAGCCAGGCCAATCCAGGTGTCGGTCACCCGTCCTCCTCCGAGAACAAACTGACCATTCTGTCTGCATCCCCTCTTGCTCTTCCAAACCGTGCTCCACAACAGTCCAATCTTCCCTGAACCTGGTGTCTCCTGTCTCACTCCTGAAAATTCAGTGGCTTCCCTTTGCTTGAAGATAAAAGTTCTCAATCTGGCCGCAATATTGTTTCACAAAGTATTCCCTGTGTACCAGTCCATCCTCATTTCTTGGCACGTTCTTGCTTGCTCTCGATGGTTCCACCTGAGTGGGCCTCTCTCTGCTTATTGAAAGTGGTATATTCCTTTCTGCACCGGGTCTTTGCACCTGCTGTAATTCTTGATTGGAATGGGGTCTAGCAGTCACCTCTCCTGTCCTCCACAACTACCATGGAGTAAGCCGCTCATTCTTGACCTCAACACAAATATTAATCTGTCAGGAAAACCGTCCCCAATCTCCCTAATTTCACTCCCTCCCCTTCTTTTACAACATTCTCACAGCTCCCAGGACCTTTCCTTCATCTCAGTAATGATGTCACCAGATTTGACATCTCTCTCTCTCTCTCTTTCTCTCTCACACAAACCTCTCAGCTCACTGAGGGCCTATTCTTGTATCTGGGGTCTGACACAGAGTAGGTATTTTATCAATATCTGATGACTGAATGAGTGAACCAACTAGGTCCTACCCTCAGGAAGCCGATAGTCTAATAGAGAAGAGCAGACACTAAGAATAAGGCAGTAAGAACTCTTGATTTGGAACTTTCTTACATTCATGAGTAAGTGAAATTTTACTTTTTTTTTTTTTTTTTTTTGCTTATGAGGTTATTAAGAAAAATGTAGTATCCAATTATCCCACAATTTATAAGAATCACATTTAAAAATAATTATTCCTTAAGCTGTCTGAGAAAATCCATAGGGCACTTATGCTGAAAAAGTAACACTTAAGTTATGATTTTTCAAACATGATCATTGAACCTGACCTGTAGTGATCATTTGAGCTTCAGGAAGAATTTGAGAAGCCTGGTACAAAGCAGTTGTCCTTTGGAGGCCTATTCTACTTTCCCATTTTCTGGGGAATTTTTAACGTTATTAATGAGATAGCGAATTGTCCAGAGTTACTGGAGAGTTTCCAGATGTGATGGTGTTGAGACTTCTAGGAAGGCCTGGACTCCAGCAAGCGCTCAGTGACATAGCGAGCATAGGACCCCAGAATTTCTTCAGGTTGGACCTCAGGGGCCCTAGACCCATACATGGCCTGTCATAAATTCCATTCCAGTATTAACAGCAGGACTTCATTTAAATACTGTCCTATATTTAAATGAAGTAGTAGTTCTTGTTAAGATGTTGGGTTTTCTCCCACCAGGTGGGGAATGCCTGATTTAAACTGCCGCCTAAATCTTAATGTTATGTGTGGAAGCGTTTCAAGAGTAAAGTTACTAATAGATTCGATTCTCTCAGTTGGTGTCTCCCCCTAATTAAGACATTAGTGGGTTAGGTTGATGTTCATTCATCTGTTCTCTGCTCACCCCCAGAACCCACTGAGGTGTTTACAATGAGGACTACTCTTTCCTGTGAAGAGACAGTAGAAAATTAGCTCATGTACGTGTTATCCCTAAGAAGGCTCAGATGGTGCTTACTTTTGTTTCCTAGGACACAGAATGAAAGGAGATTTACCTAAAGTCCTCAGAGTCTCTGAGGATAGTGCATATCTGAGAACTGAACCTGTCGTTACTCTGGGTATCTAGTAGTTCAGTTATGCACAATCTACTGCTTTCTGATTATTGCTGTCATCACTAGAGGACCATTAAGGTCTTCCCCTAACGTAACATTTCTGTGGCTTGATGACACTATACATGGCAAAGACAAGAATTTCCTGGATTTAACTTGTTTTATATGTTATATAAAAAATAACCTATTTTGGGGTTGCTGGGTGGCTCAGTGGGTTAAGCCTCTGCCTTCAGCTCAGGTCATGATCTCAGGATTCTGGGATTGAGCTCTGCATCAGGCTCTCTGCTTGGCAGGGAGCCTGCTTCCTCCCTCTCTTACTTGTTATCTCTGTCAAATAAATAAGTAAAATCTTTAAAAAAAAGAAGCTATTTTTAATAAAACTAAAAAAAAACCCTATTTCTTACAGAGAGATACATTCGGTCAGCAATACCACAATTAAAACCCTGTAATAAAGATCATATCAGAAAACAGTATTGGAGCAATACAGATGTTTCTTTTCCCTGGACATATCTCTATGAGAGAATGTCCTGATTTTGGAGTAAATAAATAGAATATGTAATTATGTAAATTACATTTTCCATTTAGCTGAAACTTCTCGCCAAGTTAAAGTTTCAGTAATACAGTAATATCTACTACTAATTCAGCAATGCCCCTCGTTATTTCTTTTTTTTTTAGGGTTATTTTTTTTTTTTTAATTTCTTTGACAGTGAGAGAGGGAACACAAGTGGGGGAGTAGGAGAGGAAGAAACAGGCTTCCTGTCAAGTGGGGAGACCAATGTGGGGCTCAGTCCCAGGACTCTGGGATCAAGACCTGAGCCGAAGGCAGACAGTTAATGACTGAGCCACCCACGCACCCCAAACTTTGCTATTTTTATTTCTGAGTTATAGTATTGTGTGAAAGTTGGTACAATGATTTTTAAAAACTGGATGCTTGCCATCTGTCGCTCTTAGACTCAGGTATAAGTTACAATTTTAATGATGTACCTTTAATGTTTACACACTGATGCAAACCCTGTCTTAAAGATAAACAGGCCATCCACAGGTGTTTACTTAGGTGTGTAGGAGTGATGCAGGTATGCTTGAAGACAAGGGAAGTAGTTTTGACCTTGAAAGTACGTGAACTGAAAAGTATCAAACGGTTTTTAGTCCAGTCTGAGCTGTGAAGTAATTACATGTAGTTAAATACTTGAAAATGCAATCATCACTTTAAAATTTCACCATCCTGCTACACTTTCACTTGTCTTTCCTGTTCTCTCTGATAACATGATTGACATTTCTGGTGAGGTTGATCTGGAAGCCTTAAGGAAGGCAGGATGCAGACAATTCTTATTTTATTTAAAACTCCTGGGCATCTGGGTGGCTCAGTAGGTTAAGCCTCTCCCGTCAGCTCAGGTCGTGATCTCAGGGTCCTGGGATCAAGCCCCGCATCAGGATCTCTGCTCAGTGGGGAGCCTGCTTCCCCTTCTCTCTCTGCCTGCCTCTCTGCCTGCTTGTGATCTCTGTCTGTAAAATACATAAATAAAATCTTAAAAAAAAAAAAAAAAAAAACTCTTACTACAAGATTTATCTCTTCAAGACTAACCATTAGTTGGGCTTTTTCCTCCGCTGATAGAACAGATGCTTTTGTTTGGTCTACGCCATGAAATGTTGAAGATTCTGTTAATACCTTTCCTGTGTTTGTTAGGGTCCTTTCTCCACCATTTTTCTTACTGAGCTGTTGCCATTCAGAGTTATATAGCACTTTCCATGGAGCACAGGGAAATGTGTTGGTTTGCGGAGCTTGCGGCTTGAGAGTCTGCAATCACAGAAATTTCACATTCACCACATGTGTTTCCATCTGACCCGTAGAACTTCCTGGCCACTGGTATGGTTTCCTTGTCTTCAAAACCCATAAGATTCCACTGAATGCCTGCTGTGGGCCAGACGCTATCCTAGGGGCTGGCCTACAACAGGGAACAAAAGTTCCACCTCATGAGTGGGGCCCTTACGAAACTTCTCCTTCTTAACGAATGGAGGTTTAAAATACCCCAACCACTCTTTTGGAAAGGGGCACAGCCAGGCTCAGGACAAAGTACAAACACTGGTCATCTATACGAGGAACCAGCAGACTAGAAGGGAAAGGGAAAAAGAACTGAGTTTGGGTTTTTTTTTTTTTTTTTTTTAAAGATTTTATTTATTTATTTGAAAGAGAGAGATCACAAGTAGTCAGAGAGAGAGGGGGAAGCAGGATCCCTGCTAAGCAGAGATCCTGACGCGGGGCTGGATCCCAGGACCCTGAGATCATGACCCGATCTGAAGGCAGAGGCTTAACCCACTGAGCCACCCATGCACCCCAAGAACCATGAGTTTTAGGACCAGA
Source organism: Mustela erminea (assembly GCF_009829155.1). NCBI lineage: Eukaryota > Metazoa > Chordata > Mammalia > Carnivora > Mustelidae > Mustela > Mustela erminea. The sequence goes on along the minus strand of NC_045627.1, from coordinate 12,517,504 downwards.
TTAAGGGGCCAGCTTCTCTGACTTGGCGCTCAGTAATGGTTGCACGTTGCCCTGTGTCCCGTCTTCCTCCTGGGCCCTTATCTTTCTGCTTTTCTACTTGGAAACAGCAGAGGCCCTGAGACCTTTTGTCTTCTGTATTTACTTACATGGTAGCTTATTTCATTCAGGCCCACAATTTTTGAAAGTCTCTGTATGCATATCGGTGTGCTTATGGTGCTCCAGCTCAGATCTGTTCCCTGTGTCCTGCCTCTCTACCTGAGATCAGCAGGCCCATCACGTTCAACCTGTCCAAGGCAAAGCCTGCCACCCCCCGCCCCTCCTCTTCTCTCTCCTTTGCTCCTTTCTGGTGCTCTTTCCACATCGGGAAATCTATCACCATTCACCCAGTTGCTCATACAAGTGGTCACCCAAACAGTCTTGTCATTCGGTATCCTGGACTCCTTCCCTGTCATCTCACGTTCAGGACATAAGCAGATCTTTAAAATAAATTCTGAATCCCATCAGACCTCTGATTCTAGATGACTCGAGTAGCTTCCTAACTGGCTTCACTTTTGCCCTTCCAGAGTTTTGCACATGGTGAATTAATCCTTTTAAAATATAAATCAGATTCCCTTCCTGTTCAAAACCTTAAGAATGTTTCCCTATTGCACTTAGGGGTAAAAAAAGTTCTTGCACTGGTTTCAGGAGTCTAGAACCTGGCCACTCCCTTCCTCTCCACCTCATAAGCTCCCTTCTTTCCCCCAGATCTTGATCATGCATCAGCCATCTCCACTTTCTTCCCTGGAATACCAGCTTCATTTTCTGCCTCAGACCCTTTGCACATCCTTCTCCCAGATCTATGCATAGTTCCTTCCTTCGTTCAAATCTCTGCTCAGGTACCACCTTCTTAGAAAGAGCTTTGTGACCACTCACCATATTAGTCTGTCCAGTTGCTCTAATCCCTATTCCCTGATATAGATAAATAGTAATTATATAACATATAGTATAAATTATTTAATTATACAGAATTAACATAATCTACAAATATGAAATACTTTTAGTGTAGCCTGATATTATGTTTCCAATTGATTTTTTTTCTTTTTATTACCTGTCCCCCCCATTAAAATGCAAGTACCATGAGAACTCTCTTTTACGTATTACTGGGACTTTGAGAATGCCTAGTATTTGACAAGTACCAGTTGAGTGACAAGTTGAGTGAATGAATCATTAAATGCATAATATTTCTATGGACCTCAATGGAAGCTCTAGGACTGCCACTATGATCAACAACAAGGACATACCAAATTCTGCCTTTCTGCTGATTTTGCCTTTATTATTACCAGAAATTCTGAGACTCAAGGCACAAGATGAATGGAACATTTTACTTAAGAACTCAGAGTCTAGCAATGAATACCTTGTTTTTCCTCCTTATCTGTATCAGATCACTAAACTGGCTTGTCCAGATTCTAGAGTAGTTGTTAATTTTCATGTATATTTAATTCATTTTAGAATTTTTTTTTTTTTTTGCACAAGGAGTATAACATTAAGAAATGTTACAAAAACTTATATCCCAATGGAAATTGTTAATCTCTGGACCCAGGAAATGACTATATATTATAAATAGGAAAGTATAAAATGAGGAAGTAACTTACCAGAACGTCTTGTGAGTGGTCCAGTTTGTAACTTTGGATTCATCATTTTGTGTATTTGCTCTCATGTATCTTTATCACAAAGTAGGATGGACATAATAATTGTATAATTCATATCTTTGTACTTTCTGATAAAACATGCCGATGAGAGTGGGTGAATTTCATCTGACTTTCAAGAAAAGTCATCCCCATTTCAAATCTCTCATAAGAGGATTTAACTTTTTCAGCCACTGATGCTTTTATTTACCAGACAGTTTACTGGTTCTTCCCACCAAAGACGAAAAACATTCAGGCACATTAATTCATCTTAATGCAGTTGGATGGAATCAGAAAGCAGAGACACGTGGGTAATTAAAAGGGAGTGAAACTTATTAGACTTTTAGCCCACCTCCTTTTATAAACATATGAGTTCCCTTGAAAAGTTGACTCACAACTTGACTGAGAAAGAAGACAAGCCAGTATGGGGAGGCGAATATATTTAAGAATTCAGTTAAAACACGTCAGCCTGGCACAATGCTTTGAATGCTTCTTGAGTATGTCAGCTCTTTGATGAGACATGCTTTCTTGCTTTTCTCCTTACATTTGCATAACCACTTTTGAGCAGAAATCCTGCATGATTTCAAACCCGAGTATCAGAAAATCATTTTAATCGAGTTGTTATGGAATTGTACCATTGAGTAATTTTTGATACACAAATCTTTCTGGAAAATAACAGTGAGAAATCCTCAGTGTAATTTATACAACCTTTTGTTTCCTCTATAGGAAATGATGCCACATCAATTGTCAACTGCCTTCATATTTTGGGTCAGACCTTGGATGCCAGGTAAGTGGACACATTTTTGTCTACATGGCTGTAGGAGTGCCACGCGAGAATAATAAGACTCACCTTGTCTCTTGATTTAATTCTTTGGAATTGTAATAAAGACTTAAGTGGGGGTGAAAAGAATATTTCATAAATGACAGATATAATGGCACTTTATTATTTCTAGCATCTTCTCTAAATTGTTATTCAAATTTCAAGTAATTGCAGTGGCATCTAGATATGTCATGGAGGGTTGAATTGGGAATGTATCACATGCAAGAGAAAGGGTGAGCTCCAACTTCAGAGGTCTTTGTAGCTTCTGGGTCTGGTACCATTGTGCTCCGCATTTGTGATAACATTTAGCTTTACAGGAACAGGGTTTTAGTCGTATGTTATAGATGAGTATGAAGCTTAAGATTGCATAGTTAAGTGTGGAAGTAGACCAGTTCCCAAGTGTGTGTACTTTCTACTCTGCCCTCCTGGCAGCATGACTGGAAACCTGACAGGTTGCCTAAAAGCAAAACCAGTATATCTCATGGGGTTGATTCAGCCTTTAAGCCCTACATGTATTTCATTTATTATCCAGGATAAATCTAAATAAGAATTCCTAAATGTCTCCTAATAGAGGAGATGCCATGATGCTATTTACTGTCACATTTAAAATTTTATGTGAGGCATTTTGTGTGATAGATGAAGAAAAGTAGATGCTATTATATACCTTCATTGCCTCCTAAACATAGTGGCATTAGAGGGTGACTTCTGTACGAAGTCCTCCTCTGGAGGCTCGTTTCGCTGACAGCTTGCTACACTTAAGGCACAAAAACATCTCTCTCATTTCATGACTTGGTTGAGCTGGGATTCAAAGTTTTTCTCACACTCGTTGCCTCAGGAAACATTTTGGTTGTCTTGGATTTAGGATTAAGTCAAAGAGCTCAAAAACTGTGGTTTTTTTTGTCAGAGTATAAAACAAACACTCTCCATATTTGAAAAGAGTGGTAGAAAAAACAGAGCATTATCACTGATTTTGGATCAGTGTCCTAATTACATGGACTGCAAGGGCATTCAGGAAAGGTGATGGGCTTACAGAGCCATACTGCTCTGAGTTCAAGTACACTGGAAAAATTGGGAGTGAATTAAAAAGATTTAGTTGACTGAGTGACTGTAATGGGTAAATAGAGGTAGAAGCATGTTTGATTTGTATCCTACTTGCTCCCTTCTTTCCTTCCTAGGACTGTGATGAAGACTGGCCTAGAGAGTGTTAAAAGTGCACTCCGAGCTTTTCTGGACAACGCCGCAGAGGACCTGGAGAAGACCATGGAGAACCTCAAGCAGGGCCAGTTCACCCACACCCGAAACCAACCCAGAGGTGTCACTCAGATCATCAATTACACCACGGTGGCTCTGTTGCCGATGCTGTCGTCATTATTTGAGCATATTGGCCAGCATCAGTTTGGAGAAGATCTAATATGTATGTAAATCTGTTACTTAGAGTCTCATTATCTAATAGTACAACGCGAAATCATAAAAGCTCCATCTAGTTACTGAAACCCTGCTGACTCATTAAAATGCACGTTTGTCTTTTTGTTTTTTCTTCTGCACAACATTATTAGGTTGGCATTTGAGTTACAGAAACCATTTTTATAGAGTTAGGTCCCCAAGTCACGTGGATTCCCAGAAAGGAACGGTAAGGTAATGGCTGTGGGCTCTCACTTCCACCTCACTGAAGCCCAGGTTCCAACTTTCACTATTTCTGTGTTCTCTCCTTCCGTGGAATTTTCCCAGTGCAGTTGAAGCATGGGACATGCAACATTAAATGTTTTTGAATTATCTCTGAGTCAGTGCTGATTGTTTCCACAAGATGTGTGACCAACGAATAGGGAGGTGACGGCGACAGAATCTGTGTAAATCATTGGTCTACTAGGGTGGCTCACATATTTTTTGTTTATAGGTTTCAGTCTGTTTTCATGGGGGATTTAATCAGCTGTTTCTGCCTGGAACCATAATTCTTAAAAATTTCCACAGATTGCTCAAAACAATGTGAAAATACAAATAATATCAGACCTGTCCCAGTTTCCTGCTCTCCTGCTGATATGAACATGAAAGAAGATGTAAGCCCTTGTTAAACAGGCACGTGGGTCTTCAGGACAGACACACCTACTCAGACCCCCAACCTTGTAGGTCTCCCAGGTGAAGCAGAGCTCTGGGTGAAAACCACTGCATTACTCAGTGGGGAACACCACTGCTACTCACTAAACATTTCCTTAAACCATTGTAGGAACATTGCTTACAGTGCAGAGTGGATGTGGGAACAGCTCTGGAACACAGGAATGATTTCTCCATTCCTATCATGGTAGATTCTTTAAGAAATGGTAGAAGCACTGGAATTAAAAAACCAGGGTTCTTAGGGGTTTTGCCTCTTAAACATGTCTTCTTGCATCATAGATCATGTGTAACATTTTATTTTATTTTCTGGCATCACTTTAGGCTTGACTTACCTATGCCTTTAATGTTGGGTCAGAAATAATCACTAACTCACTACCTTCTCCAACATTGTTTATTGTTTGCTTAGGGGTTAAAATAAAAGACATCGTCTTTGTATCCCTTCAGAAGAGGACACAGAATCTACCCCTCCTCCCAGACAGTCTCGTGCTTAATTTTATTCTCGAGGAAATCCTTTTTTCTTCTATCTAGAGAAAAATTATAAAAAAAAATTCTTGAGGATGTTCTCAATAATTATACTATATTCTTTGGAATGCTTTCAGCTCCTCAAAGCAAAGAATTCAGTTTGGGAAATAGTTTTTATATTTCATTTCACTTATCTGTTTGTTCTAATTTTGCTTTTTATAAATGTTAAAATATTAGCATACCCTTAGTATGGAATTTTGGTTTCAGCCTAAACTTTCTTAGAACAGCATATAAATAACAAGTATTTTTTGTTCTTGTTTCTGTTTTTCCTTAGTGGAAGATGTACAGGTATCATGTTACAGAATTCTGACTAGCTTGTATGCTCTAGGAACCAGCAAAAGTATTTATGTGGAAAGGTAAGATTTTAAAGCTTTAGCTTTGTATTAAAGCTGTTTCAAGTGTTCTAACTATTTGTTTCAAATCTTTGCTTTCTCAGTTTTTCCTTAGTTATAAATTAACAACCAGATTAATATATTGAATTCCTTGGGAGTAATAGAACAATCTTTAAGCTGAATTTGAATTGATATAATAAGATTCAACCAAATTTTGGGGGGGGGGGTAAAGCAGTAATGGTAAAGCTAATGTAAAGATTAAAGAGGGTGTTTATGAGTTTTATGAAGGAGTCTGCTAGAACAGTTTCTCATTGTATGTTTGAAAAGCAAAATGGGTGTGAATATCGGCAGTTATTAGAGTGAGCTTTGTTTTTCCATGTTCTCACATTCAAGAGGAAGAGATTATCAGATGATGTGGACAGGTCAAGATAAGGACTCCCCATTACATTTAAGATAAAAGGTCACTGGTGATTCCACTAAAAGATTTCTGTGAACAAGAGAAGAGAAAAATTTTTTTAAATGTTAGACTAAAGAAAATGACATTCAGAGAGAAGACTGATAAATAAAATTAATATATGAATGGATATTCTGATGGAATAATATTGAAAAGATGTAAATGCTCCCCAAAGTAATCTATAGTGAATTATAATACAATTTCAAGTGGAAATTTGCTTTTTATTGAATTTGACAAAATAATTTAAAGGCTCATTTGAAAGAATAACTCATAAGACTAGCCAATAAAATTTTGAGAGAGGACAAAGTGATGGAATGGTACTCATTTGGCCTACCAGATATTACAACTTAAAAGTATCAATAATTAAAATATGGTTGCAAGTGCATAGAGATAGGACAGTAAATCAATGTAAAAGGATAATTCCGTTCATGCTACATATTTTTTACCAGTTTTTTTTTTTTTTTTAAGATTTATGTATTTGTGGGCGCCTGGGTGGCTCAGTGGGTAAAGCCACTGCCTTCGGCTCAGGTCATGATCTCGGGGTCCTGGGATCGAGTCCCGCATCGGGCTCTCTGCTCAGTGGGGAGCCTGCTTCCCTCTCTCTCTCTCTCTGCCTGCCTCTCCGAGTACTTGTGATTTCTCTCTGTCAAATAAATAAATAAAATCTTTAAAAAAAAAAAAAAAGATTTATGTTTTTGTTCTGGGGAGTGTGGCTACATGAGTGAGCATGAGAGGTGGGGAAAGGGGCAGTGGGAGCAGGAGACTCTCCAGCCGACCCATGCTGAGTGCAGAGCCGGATGCTGGGCTTAATCTCATGACCCTGAGATCATGACCTGAGCCAAAATCAAGAGTCCAAGCTTAACCAGTTGTGCCACCAGGCACCCCTTCCCTGCCTTTTTAATTAATCTCTATTTTCATATGGTTTTTATGGCTTCAAAAGATTTTATACTAAGGACGTTTTATAATTTATTGAAATGTTACTTTATTTTTGATTTGCAGGCTGTTTTTCTCATTTCCATAGATAATGCTAAATATACATTCATAGTTTTCTGCGTATATTTCTTTTTATTTATTTTAGCTACAATCTCAGAATTTAAAAATGTGGGTTAAAGAGTAGTGACATATAATAATTATGATACACGTCTCACTGTCTCTTCAGAAAATTGATTCAGTTGACACTGTCAAGTTATATAAAAGAATTCTTATTTCCTCATATTTTCCTCATTTCTGTTACTCTTTTTACTATTTAAAAATATAACAGTTAAAAATGGGGTTCAGTTTGTCTTTTCAAATGCATTTCCCTAATTCCTGGTTCCTACCCATTCTTTGTGTGGTTTGTCATTTTTCTTTATTTTGTGAATTACCTTTCATATCTGTTATACATTTTTTTTATTAATGTGTTGTTGATGAATGAATTTTATTAAGAGGTTAAAAACTTTTAACCTCTTGCCTGTTATTTCTATCATCTTTGTGACTTTTAGCATTTTCATAACTTCATAGTGGTTATATATAAAATCATGTACAGATAATGTTTTATGACATGGAAAATTTGATTTTTATATAATCTATTAATTATCTCATGGGTTTTTATTCCCCTTAATGTAATATTTTTAGACAGGTTATACCATACTGATAACAGTTAGAAATTCAAGTATTTATTCTCTTAGGTTTTTCATTCTTTTAGTTGTTTAAATTTAGCTTTTTAATCCTTTGCTCATTCAATAAATAAAGATTAAATGCCAGGTTCTCTGATACAGCAGTAAGCAAGATAGAGGCCTATTCTTAAAGAGCTTATACCTAATGGGGAAACAGAAAACAAAACAAATAAAGTGGAAAATGTCATAGTGGCATGTTATCGTGTGTGAATAAGCAGACAATAAAGAGAATGACATGGGGTACTTGAGAATGTATGTTTGAGAAAATTATTTTTTTTTGAGAACATGATTTTTTAGAACTTTCCTCCATTCAGTGGAAAGCAGGTAGTAGATTAGTAGATAAATCAGGTATAATGGGTCTGTGTCGGATAGCTTCCGTTTTCTCTATGAAGTATGCCTCAGCCAAGAGATGGTTGAAAAAGGAAATGTAAGAAGTAGGCAAGTAGAGAATGTCTGAAATGATCCTTTCTGGAGTAAGATGGAATTTACTAGAAATGAATCTGAATTTCATATTTCTCTTTAGTGTTACATGGAATTTAAATTAAATGTCTAAAATCATCCACCACCTGGGAAGGATTGATTTTTAATTGAAATGTAGCTGGCATACAATGTCACATTAGTTTCAGGTATACAGGGTAGTGATTGGACAGCTGTGTACGTTACTCTGTGTTCACCACTGTAAATGTAGTTACATGTATCATCAGGCAACACTGTTACAGTATTATTGACTGTATTCCCTATGCTGCACTTTTCATCTCTGTGACTTATTTTATTGTTTTTAAAGATTTATTTATTTTAGAGAGAGAGTGAGCACAATGAGGGAGAGGGAGGGAGGGGCAGTGGGGGAGAATCCTCAAGCAGACTCTCCATTGAGTGGGAATCCAGACCTGGGGCTTAGTCCCACTACACTGAGATCATGACCTGAGCCAAAATTAAGAGTCAGATGCTTAACCGACCGAGCCACCCAGGTGCCCCTCTGTGACTTATTTTATATCTAGAAGTTTGTGCCTCTTAATCCTCATTAACCTATTTCACTTATCCCCCCAACTCCCTCCCCAAGTAGTGATTTATTAAATATTTCTTTTATTTGCTGATTTTAAATGAAACCATCATATTCTGAGGTAATACATATACTAGATTGTATTTTTCGAACCTCTGTTCCATTCTATTATTTGATTTTTTAAGTGATTAGATCATTACCTTGTAGCCTGAATTGTTAGTAGTTAGTGATACATTGTAATATCCAGTAGTCCAGACTCTCTCATTACCTTAGCAGGGCTGCTGTTGTTGCTCTTGTTACCTCTGTTTTGTTTTTGTTTTCTAGTTGTTTTTTGGGGGGAAAGGGAGGGTTGGATAAAATTTGGGATCCTTTTGTTAGGTTCTAAAAAAAGATACATGTTTTTTCTTTGTTTGCAATTATAAAGTCATTTGGGGAGAATATAAAAATGAAAATCAAAAGATGAGTGAAAGATACTTTGAGAAAATGAAGAAGTAACACTATAACTTGAGAAAAATGTAGATATTGGGGTGTCTGGGTGGTTCAGTCACTTAAGTATCTGGCTCTTGATTTCAGCTCAGGCCATGATCTCGGGGTCGGGATACTGAGCCCCGAGTCTGGCTCTGTGCTCAGCACAGAATCTGCTTGAGATTTTCTCTCTCCCTCTCCCTTTGCCCTTCCCCCATTCATGCTTGTTCTCTCTCTCTCTCTTTCTCAATAAATAAATAAATAAAATCTTTAAAAAAAAGAAAAATTTAGATATTTTAAATAAGAGTCATCTAAAAAAATTGCTCTTTTCAGAAGACCAACACAAATGGTCAGAGTTGGTCTGAGAATTACTAGTTGAATCAAAAATTTAAAGTAAATTATTAAATGGGTCACATGAATTGTTAATGAAATAAAAGCACTCATCCAGTCAGATGTAAAGGCAAAAATTATTTTGGAGTCATACTGGAAACATTTTAGACTATTAAATTCTTGAATAAATATCTCCTCGTTATTTTCAAACATTTGTTGAACTCATAATATGTGCCAGAAATTTTGCAGTTCTGCATTCTTAATTTTAGGTGAGGAAAGCAAAACATAGAAAGAATGAGTAATTTTTCAATAGTAATACAAGTATTAGGAATAAGTTTGGAACTCTGTTCTGTCTGAATCAAAGCCCTGTAGCCCTTGTAATTTCTTGATATCCTAAATTATTTTTAACAATGAAACGGTACTCGATGTTTGAATTAAATTCTGTATTATTCAGTGTCATTCTATGAAGGGACATTCTCTCGTAACTGACTAAATTTCTAATCATTTTAATTTAAAATATTAGACAATCAGACCTTGTTAATCTTAAGTAATCATATATTTTTCAGTTAGAAATTTAGAACTACCAAGTGAATTATGTAATATTTTCTTAATTACATTTTATTGACTTTGAAAATAAAACATTTATACACAATAATTTAAGAAGGTCATAATATACCAAAATAACTCTCAAATTGGTCTGCATTTAATAAACAATGTGCCAGTGAATCCTTGGACGCCATAGGTAACCAAGGAAAAGAGGGAATTTTTGTCAGTGGCAGGGGCAGCTTTGGGTCATAGCCTCCCCTAAATCAACTGATCACAATATCAATCTTTAAACCTCTTCCATCCCTTAAAAATGATAAGTCGGGGCGCCTGGGTGGCTCGGTGGGTTAGAGCCTCTGCCTTCGGCTTGGGTCGTGGTCCCGGGGTTCTGGGATCGAGCCCCGCATTGGGCTCTCTGCTCAGCGGGGAGCCTGCTTCCTCCTCTCTCTCTCTCTGCCTGCCTCTCTGCCTGCTTGTGATCTCTGTCAAATAAATAAATAAAATCTTAAAAAAAAAAATGATAAGTCAATTTTGAGTGTTATTAATAGTTTTTGACATTTATTATGTCTTACTATTTTTTAGCTACCCTGAAATTACTTATACATAGTAAATTTTCAAAATACTGTTTTAGTGTATTGGTGTAAATCCTTTATTTTTTTAATGTTTTTTAATGCATTTATTCACGTACCAAGAATTCTCCACCAGGTCATTATGTTTAAAAAAAAAGATGTAAAGAAAGAAAGCAAAGCAAAAGACACGTCCCAACTTGTGAAGGGATTTGACAGGGACTTTGGTCTTTTTTTTTTAACAGAAAATTTAGCCTTTTTTTTTTTTTTTTTTTAATGGCGGGACTGTGCTCTTGAAAGCATATGTTGTTTTGCAATATAAAAATTGGATTTTGGAGTTAATTTTATTGGTAGCACTAGTAGTATCCCTCTTGTAGGTTAAACTGGTTAATTTTACTCTAACTTCTTCAGTCATTCACTTGGAAGACATAAAAACCATAAATGTTTTCCACTTGCAGGCAACGTTCTGCATTAGGAGAATGTCTTGCTGCTTTTGCTGGTGCCTTTCCTGTAGCATTTTTGGAAACTCATCTCGACAAACATAACATTTATTCCATCTACAATACTAAGTCCTCACGAGAAAGAGCAGGTAACACAGAAGCATGTTCGTACTTGAGATATGAAGTTGAAACTTAATGACCTTTGTTTTATTTTCCTACTATGATTTTTTTTTTCTTAAATGGGTCACTTCAGTTTATTATCTCCAGTGCTATTTGTTCTTAAATATTATTTGGATTTTTTTGGGAATGTTATATACTATTCTCATAGCATCAATAAAAGAAAATTCATTTAATTTCTTCTAAGTTAATGAATCACAGACAAATGAACACTCTTAAAAATAAGACAAAATAATCGGCAGAAATTGAAAAAGTAAGTCAATCTGATCTCTGATTCAGTTATCTCTAATAATCAGCAAGTACTTGGTGTTCTTATTTGTTACATTTATGGATTTATACCTTTCTGGGTTTTTTTGTTCACCAGATACGTCCATCTTATTGGGACAGCTTTAGTCTTTGTGTTTTTTTCCTAATAGTTTAGTCCAATTGCTATCATTAAAAAAATTATAAATTTGAGACACAATTAGTGACTTAAATTTGAACTCAACCTTAGCATGCATATATTTAAGATTTTTATGCCTATATGTATACTAGGCATCTATAAATATAATATGCCTCCTGTTGCTTTTCACTTGGGAAAAATCTATTGTTCTATTTAGGTAGGCTCATTTCCACCATCCCAGTTGAAAAGCTCATAGAACCATTCCTGATGCTTTCAAGGATTGGTCAATAATCTATTATAGGATTTACTTACTAGGATTTAAATGGACTTGGATAAGAAATACTTTAAAAAGTAGTTATTTTTTCTAATGAGGCTTTTAAAGCAAACCAAACAGTTCTCAAGACCTGAATGATACAGAGATGTCCTCTCATATAACATTTCTGTTTGAATTCCTAAGTCTGATACAGTATACTGTATTTTATTTGCTCTCCAATAGCCTCTCTCTCCCAAGAGAGCTCTCCAAAGAGTTCTCAAAACTTGGACAAGAGCTGTTTGCTGTTAACAAATGCAAATCTCTCTGTTCATGAGATTATTTCTCTGTGTAAGGAGCTCATGTTTTTAGGGGAGCTGCTGGTTATACTGATTTTATAATGCCTTTTATCAAGTAAGAAATCTTTTACAAACTCAAGTAATCATTATTTAATTTGCCTATTTTATAATTCTAATTTCATATAACAGGAAGTTAAAGAAAAATTCAGCATTCAACAGTGTGACTTAGCAATATTTCTCTGTATAAATTCCACAGTATATTTGTAAATAGTCAAATATGGTTGAGTTTGAACTATGAATCATCTGTGTAAACCTGCCTTACGTCTTATTTAGGATTTTTGACTGATAAATACTTCCGCTGTGAGCCCAGAATGAAGCAGATTTGTTATTCATTACAGATAATAAAATGCGCAGAGCAGATAACCTACCTGCTTTTGTTTCTGTAACAGCTCCTTTGCATAACAAAGCAAAGGAATTGGGGTGAATGATTCCCTTTCATTCCTGTTTTAGTTGTTGGACAAGTAATTGTGGCTACGTTGGGGTGGGAGGAGGAGCTTTGATACAAGGATGGGCAAGACTGGATTCTTTCTCGCAGGAAGTTTTGAGTTGCAGAAGGAGAGGGACTGATAGGCATATGCGATAGAATTCAGAATAAAGAACAAGAAGGACACCAAATGCAGGGTTAGCCTGGGACCCTGGGAAAGATCTCACGGAGTTGGTTCAAGAGGAATCTTGAAATTAGGAACCCTGACACTCTGGTACATTCGGAGACACTTCAAGCCCTCAGGGGAGGGGGGTGCAGAATTCAGAGGGAAGGAAAGAATGGAAAACCAGGTGAAGTAGGCTTTCTTTGTTAGGGAAGGAGTGGGCACTGCACCACACAAACAGGATGCTTCTGTTGGCTTTAGGAAGAGGAGTACAGGTGTAGGTCAGCGTTGTAGAAATCCAGCTTGACAGAAGTTGAGAAGGTAAACGGGTGTGAGTCGCCGATTCAGAGAATGGTTGTGGTAATTCAGGGGACACGGGACATGAGGAAGGCTTCTTGGATGGAGGATATCATGGTTGTGAGAGGTCCTGCAGCTCTCGTCCTGTTGTGTGGGAAACACGAGAGCATTACAGCCTGGAAATTTCTTCTCAGTTTGTGGTCTGGGAGACGGACTGCATAATGTTGTCTTCACCAAGACATGCTCAGGAGGTAGGTGGAAGAGGAAGGGTCCAGTTTAAATTTGGATCCACTGTGTTTTAAGCTGCTTTAAAAACAGTATTACACGCAGAGGTTTTCAGAAATCTGGCTTTGAGAGCTATTAGCTTATAGCAGAAGCCCATAGGAATGGCCACAATGACCCAGGCAAATGCAGAAGGCAAAAAAGAAAAGAGAATTCAAGGTAAAAAGAAAAGGGAATTCACAACATTTAAAAGTTCATCAAGGAGCAAACAGCCTGGAAAGGAGCCTTACAGCGTTCAGGAGGGAGTCAGGAAGACTGAATGAATGCATTGAAGTTAAGGAAGAGGAAATTCTGTGAGTGATGGGAAAGACCCCCTATTGATGAAGTCCCAGAACCTAAGTCAGGTTCAGTGGGGTGAGGTTCGGAGCTGACGACTAAAGAAAGAATTCTTAAGACATCTTTGGTGCAAAATGGTGGTTTATTAAAGCACGGGGACAGGACCCGTGGGCAGGAAGAGCTGCTGCCCCGGGGTTGTGAGGGATGGCAGGTGATGTACCCTGCGGTTGGGGGAAGGTGAGGGGAAGGGAGGTTCAGAAGGGCTATTGGGGTAAAGAAGACTATCAGGATACTGAAGGCCTGGTTACTATCAAGCCAAGGCCACTTTCCCTCTAATGAGGCATTAACATCAAGACAATTGGGAGTCTCCTGGTGGAATGTTACATTCCTGCTATCAAGCGTCCTCCTGAGTGAGATTTAGGTTTAGAAGAAATTTAACTTGATTTACTTTTCTTTTTACCTCCGCCTCCTTTGGTTTTTTTTAAGGAAGGGAGGGTGATTAGTTAGGGCTTGAGGAACTGAGTTATGTGTCCTTGGAAATTGGGCTATTGATAAGGTAACTTCTTTGCTGTAAATCTCAAGGACATTTGCAAACCAAGGGAGACTCCTGCCTTACAGGACTGTGATCTCTGCAAGTTAACTATTTGTTTTCCTTCTAGGGTAGTCAGGGTGCCTGAGGAATGTGACACATATTACTGAGGGGAGCAGGTGGAGAGGGGTGCAAGGTGCCAGCTTTTGCTTTGTCCTCAGCCAGCCTCCTGCTCCCTCATCACTATCAGTTAGTGGGGTACAGATTTGTGAAAGAGGGAAATGGGTAAGTGGTGGGAAGCAGAGGACTTCATTGCTAGAAAGCTAATTAACCCAGGGGAGACTGGAAGTATAGGTACAGGCTGCTGGGGAGAAGATAGGAAATCCTACAGAGCAAGGGGCTGGAGAAGCCCAGCAAGGTGGCGGACTCTGCATTGAGAACACAGGCCAGACCGTGAACAGGGACTGCACAGCTCTTTGCACTGAAAATGGGGAGCAGACAGGAGAGGATGGACCCTCCGGAAAACTTGTGGGCAGAGGCATTTGATATGTTTTCTCTGAAGTAGAAGAAATGGTTGTTTGCTGATCTTAAGGGACTGGTGGTGGGATAGGAATTTGGGAAAAAGAATGAAAGTTTGGTGGCTGCCGTGACTAGAGTGGGAGGGAGCCAACTGAAGGCATGGCCGGTCTTGCTGAGTTTTGAATCCAGCATGGAATGGTTGCTTGCATCTTCTAGAAATCTGGCTGTCATCATCAGTCTGTTCTTTCACTGAACACAGTTCATTTTTATGTGTGTTTCTCTAGCTCTCAATTTGCCAACTAATGTGGAAGATGTTTGCCCAAATATACCGTCTTTGGAGAAACTCATGGAAGAAATTGTGGAATTAGCCGAGTCTGGCATTCGCTACACACAAATGCCCCATGTGATGGAAGTCATACTGCCCATGCTTTGCAGCTACATGTCCCGGTGGTGGGAGCACGGACCCGAAAACAACCCGGAAAGGGCTGAAATGTGCTGCACAGCGCTGAACTCCGAGCACATGAACACGCTCCTGGGGAATATATTGAAAATTATATATAATAACTTGGGAATTGATGAGGGCGCCTGGATGAAGAGGTTAGCAGGTGAGGATTGGAAAGGAATGCACTGCTTCATTTGTTTTGTCTCCGAAAGGATTTGAAATCAGAACACTAGGGACACCTGGTTGGCTCAGTCAGTAGAGTATGTGGCTCTTGATCTCAGAGTCATGAGTTGGAGCCCCACATTGGGTGTAGAGATTACCTAAATAAACAAACTTTAAAAAAATGAAATGCAGAAGGCTAGAAGTTTCCCGTCTTAGTCTTTATCAATATTTTCGTCTGTTGTCAAAAAATATTAAAAATATTATTTCTGTAATACTGTTCTTTAAAAAAAAATGTAGATTGAATTAAGCATCAGGTAACTTGTCATATTGTTACAACATTTTTGGTGTTACAACTTTTAAGCAAGTAAACATTTTCCTGGTTGAACAGTCTCTGTAAGATTAGTGAGTAAATGCAGGGTGAAAACTAATGATTCAGTAGACAGAAAAATAAAACTGGATTTTGAAACATCCCCGTTTTAGCAATTCATCTTTTTAGGAGTGGGGGAGGAAAATCAAAACATGCAGTCAAAAATTTACATTTGTTTATCATTGCACTATTTAAGTTGGATAATGGGAAGCAATGTTTTTTTTTTTTTTTAAAGATTTTATTATTTGAGGGCGCCTGGGTGGCTCAGTGGGTTAAGCCGCTGCCTTCGGCTCAGGTCATGATCTCAGGGTCCTGGGATCAAGGCCCGCATCGGGCTCTCTGCTCAGCAGGGAGCCTGCTTCCCTCTCTCTCCCTCTGCCTGCCTCTCCATCTACTTGTGATTTCTCTCTGTCAAATAAATAAATAAAATCTTAAAAAAATAAAATTAAATTAAAAAAATAAAGATTTTATTATTTGATAGAGAGAGAACACACACAGGGAGAGGGAGAGGGAGAAGCAGATTCCCCTTCTGAGCAGGGAGCCCAACATAGGGCTCCATTCCAGGACCCCGAGATCATGACCTGAGCTGAAGGCAGATGCTTAACTGACTGAGGCATATAGGTGCCTCAGGAATCAGTTTCAAGGATAAAAAGAAGGATTTTAAGGAATTAAATTCAGAGAGAGAAGAAGAGGGAAGGAAGGGAAGGAAAAGAGGGAAATTAGTTATTTACTTAAAAAACACAGTAATACACCAATGTCTTACTAATTTGGGGAGGGTGTTTTCTCTTCTATACATCTATTATTAGTAAATAAAATCACAGTTCCCATGCAATGTAAGTCTCCCACTGGTACCAGGATGGGAAAGCAGAAGTGATACAACTAGATGTCCTCTCATAATTATTCAGTGCTACATATTCCTTGTAAAGAAAGGACCAGAGGAACCTTTTCCATTTGGGGATTTTTTTTCTTCTTTTTGTGAGAATAATTGATTTCTAAAGTGAATGAACGTGTTTCTGGTTTTGTTTTTTGTTTTTTTTTTCTATTCCAAATTAGCTGCCAATTAAAAACAAAAAACAAGAAAGCACATCAAATTCAATTCAGTAATCATTTTTGAACAGCAACTGTGCAATTAGGTTTGGGACTGGAAAAATGGCTGAGGCACAGGCTGAATCCTGAAAGAAGCCACGTGCTGGGGGAGGAGGGGGTGCATAGATCGTGCAATTACAATGGTAATTATAATCTGTCTTCACTTTAACAAATGTTGATGCAGGGCAGAATATTAATGTCTGTCTTCAAACAGTTTTTTCGCAGCCCATTATAAATAAAGTGAAACCTCAGCTCCTAAAAACTCATTTCTTGCCATTAATGGAGAAACTCAAGAAGAAAGCGGCGATGGTGGTGTCTGAGGAGGACCATCTGAAGGCGGAGGCCAGGGGGGATATGTCAGAGGCAGAACTTCTCATTCTCGATGAGTTCACCACGCTGGCCAGAGATCTCTATGCCTTCTACCCGCTACTGATTAGATTTGTAGACTACAACAGGTACAGTGTTCAAAAGTGATGAACTTCTCTGATTCGGTCATGACCTTGCTGGGTTCCCACGTGCCAGTGGACTTGTTTCACTGACTACGTAATGAGCTTGTCCATGACCGTGACATAACCAAATGCTTAGAGAAAGGGTGGTTTTCACCAAGCCTCTCCAAATTACAGTCAGAAATCACGTTTGTGGGTCCAAGTTAGCAGTCTGACAATTATGATGTTTAAATTTTTTCAATGTTAAACAAACGGCCTCTGAAGCCACTTGTGAGTTCTGATATCCTGGCTTCACCTTTAGCTGACTTGGTTTCAATTTTAACATTGAGTGGGTGATTTTTATAAAAAAAAATTCACTTGAAGGAATAACTGAGAAACCACTTCATTTATTATGTGATCTAGGGCAAAGTGGTTAAAAGAGCCTAACCCTGAAGCAGAGGACCTTTTCCGCATGGTGGCCGAAGTGTTTATCTACTGGTCTAAATCCCATGTAAGTAGGAAAATATGGCAGCACTTCCTGTTTGGTTAGGTCAAGGGCTTACACATTTTTGCGTGCGTTTTTGTGTGTTTTTTTAAGATTGTATTTATTTGACAGAGAACAAATAGGGGGAGAGGGAGAAGCAGGCTCTCCACTAATGTGGGCCTCAATCCCATGACCCAAGCCAAAGGCAGCCCCTCAAGTGACTGAGCCACCCAGGCGCTCCAAGGAGTTATATGTTTTTAACCAATGTTCCTGTCCCCTTAGTAAATACCTATGATAATGTTTCTCAAGGATGCTTCCTAGTATCACTTAGCTGGTGTGGAGAGAGAACAGATTCCCCTAGGTAGTTTGAGGGAATATAAACCCTCTTTTGGGTTTGGGAAGGTATCACAGGGGTTTTTAGTTGCACTCCATGAATGGCGTTTTTTTTTTTTTCTTTTTCCTTTACCCCTAAATCTTTAGGGTAATGTGAACATAGAGATGTGGCCTTTTATCATCCAGGCTTCCCTCTGTGTAGATGTTTTGTTAAGCCCCCAGGAGCCCTCATGCCTAGTTTGAGAAATGCTGAGGTGAACTTCTGTTTTCCAGTCACAAGAATAATTCTTGTTTACTTGTACAGTACTACTTCTTTAAATGTGTTCCCTCAGCACATACTTATGTTTCTACAGGAGTTTGCTTTTGCTCACACGTTAGAGTAAAATATAGCTCCTTCTAGGAATTCTGTTGATAGAATTTATAAAGTACATCTTTAGTGAATTTTCACTATTTTATATGTTGCAAGTAGAAATCTATGTTTTTATTCTGAAAAAGATTTTAGTAATAGAAACTTGATATAGTATTCTATAAATATTAAACAACTAGCAGAATATGGCGAAGTGACCACTTATTGTTGTCCCAAATTATTTAAAAAGCTTAGAATTTTTGTGTCAATTATAATTCTTGATGGCACTTTGCAAATGGGAGACTCCAAGAAAATAAAAATAAA
Organism: Mustela erminea; assembly: GCF_009829155.1. Lineage (NCBI taxonomy): Eukaryota > Metazoa > Chordata > Mammalia > Carnivora > Mustelidae > Mustela > Mustela erminea. The sequence goes on along the minus strand of NC_045627.1, from coordinate 12,498,977 downwards.
ACCTCAACCTCAGCTTCATTATTTGAGGTGACTTCCCAATTTATTTTATCAGATTGTTATACAGATTCTTTTATTTTAAAAATGTCATATATTTTTTTAAATTAAATTTTCCTACTTAATGTTTAGGATAAAAAGTATTATTTAATGCCTACCCCTGAGGAGTCTGTCAAACTTGGTACCAAATGTATATAAAATATAATTACACTGAAATAATATGTGGAATAATGGCTTTTCAAAATGTATGCACTTAAATTTTCACAATGACTTTCATTTTCTGTGATGCCCAAAATTCTTTTAGCTCCGTTAGGTTCCTCTGGATGAAAGCAAATGATTTCTGAGTCTGTGTAACTTATGTTGAGAAGGTACACTAGATTGTTCAGGGAGCCTTGGAAGGAATGTTTGAAATCCAGAGCCCAGGAGCAAATCACTTAAGAAAACTAAAATCTGTGCATTTTTCCTTGAAGAACTAAAAATTTTCAACTTCATCAATCACCAAAATACCAGAAAAACTTCTTTAAATGTATATGCAAGACAGAATTTTGGAACAAGTTCTTGGAGGGGTATTTATCACAATCAGTAGATTTTTAGATGAATGTCTAATGATAATTTCAAGAGTAAGAAAAAAATCGGAATATGTACTTTTGGATCTCATGGGTATATTTGAAACCCAGATCTCTTGGTGTGTGTCCTATGTATTCCTCCCCAAATATTTAAAGGTGAGACTCTATGGCCACCCATATTATTGTGGATGGTAAGATCAGAATGTTAATGTGAGTGGAATGAAAGTCAAAGCTTAGTCCTTTCACTGTCCTTCGCACAAAGTCTATTATTACTCATCAGTTGTTAACATATTTGGATACTTACTAGGAAGTCATTTTATTTGGGTTTTGCTCATCCCAAAGAGGAAAGCATATGCTGAGATCATTAACTTCTCTTTTAAAACTCTGATTCTCTCTGCTTTCATTTTATGTTTGCCCCCTTTGCTATCACTGCTCAAATACTTGACTTTGCCTGTGTTCGTATGTTCCCAAAATAAAAGATGAATAAAATAATGTTATAGTAGATGATGTGAGATGTAGTAATATAATAGGCAACAATGAGAAAGTAGATAAAATATCTGACAGACTAAAAAATTATATCATAGATGTTTGTTCCCTGGGTTCCCAACGCCCCCACTCCCACAAGCAGTCTGTGCCTTTCACCAGCTAAATTTGCATTTGAGTACTTGTTCTACTCCTCCGTAGGTGTGTGACATTGGTACTTAAATATTCTGGATCTTAATTTTCCCACCTTTGAAGCATACGTATTTATATCTAGTTCCCAGAATTGTTGTCTCAAGCCAAGTATCCTCTTTGGATAATTAAAAAAAAATTGTTCCCTTTTCTTGGGAAGTCATATATCAGATTACCACTTATCTTTGTAGGAACTTTTGGGACTTGTATAACCTCTAATTACATGGACTTCTTGTCTATGTGGTTTTAACTGAACTTTTCTTTGCAACTTCTCAGAATTTCAAAAGAGAAGAGCAGAACTTCGTGGTACAGAATGAAATCAACAATATGTCTTTCCTCATTACTGACACCAAATCAAAGATGTCAAAGGTATTTTCATAATCTGTTGCACTGTTCTAGAAAGTTTTGAATGTAGCTTTCATTGTTGATTTTTTTCTACATTTTTTAGAAGGTGTACAACTGAGATTTTAGGGATTTTGTGATGTTTACTAATTAAACACACACACACACATACACACAGTTTGAAGGGTACCTGGGACTTGTTTTAAGGAAGTATATGGTAAGACACATGGACACAGAAATGACTCTCATGAAGCAAGAAGGTGTTACTCACAGTTCCCTGGAAACCGAAGGCATGGCATATGGTGGGGGCCTGTGGGAAAACTTTATTATTATTAGTCAGTCTTGTGGCAGAGGGAACACGGGTGGGGGGAGGGGGAAGACAGACGGAGTCTTTGTTGAGGTTTCTATGGGAAGGGACAGGCAAAGCAGGGTAAGCATGTTTAGGATTAGCTAGTTTGAACAATTTCACTGGGCTTAGGGTGTAGGGGGCATCCCTAGTTGTCTGGTACCTCGCCCTAGGGTGATTAGGACAGGTGGGTCAAGACCCAGGGGAAGAAATAACTGGGGACTGTGAGACTCTCTGTTGCTTGGTTTGTGTATGAAAAGCGTGCTTGCGGAAAAGTAATTTATTATCTGTAGGAAATGACCAGCATTGGGAGGGACAAAGATCAGCAAGACCCCAAGATGCCAAAGCATTAGAGTAAAAAGACATACCTAACACACACACACACACACACACACACACACACACACACAGTCAGTCAGTGTAATACACATGTAATTAGTCAATACTGTCTATTCATCAAGTTTACGTATATGCATTTATGTGTGCCAAGTATGTAAACATCCAGATAATTAGCTGCACTGTTTAAGAACCACGTGCATGATTTCCAGGTTCTCGCATATGAGATGGGGGTGTGTGGCTCTAGATTTTTGTTATCTCTGTCACTTATGTTGGGGAAGGGAGGAACTTGCGAAACAGTTTAAAAATCACACCTTTCGGGACGCCTGGGTGGCTCAGTTGGTTGAGCAGCTGCCTTCGGCTCGGGTCATGATCCCGGGGTCCTGGGATCGAGTCCCGCATCGGGCTCCTTGCTCGGCAGAGAGACTGCTTCTCTATCTGCCTCTGCCTGCCTCTCTGTCTGCCTGTGCTCACTCGCTCTCTCTCCCTCTGTCTCTGCAAAGAAATTTAAAAAATCTTAAAAAAAAAAAAAAATCACACCTTTCTTGTTCGAATTACCACTGAATAAGAAAATGAATCTGTTTCATGGGGGTAACATAGAAAGTGTGCGGCCAAATGGCCAAAGATGCAGAGTTAGTGTGGGTCTGGCCGAGGAACTCCATCTCTACCAACTCTGCCACTGAGGGGAGAGTCTCAGTAGGAAGGACATAGGCATGACCAGTACCTGTCACCTGCTTCATTGGTGGCCACGAGGACAGTTAACTAGCATCCCTCAGGGCTCCTCGTGTTTTTCAGTGTTAAATGCCCCGTCTTTGATGCTACTGCACAGGAGCTAAATTCTAACCCTTGCCAGAGGTTCGCCTACCTCGAACAGCGTCCAGCCTAGAGCCCATTTCCGTGCTGAGCTCTGGAAGCGCACATGAAGGATAAGAACATTTCTCTCCTCTGGGCTGCCAGCAAGCCTGAAGAGTGAGCTGACGCTGTCTTGAGACACTGTGCTAGGAACACGTGTCTCGTGGATGTTTTGAACTGAAAACTGTTAGCAAATGTCTCTGCTTTGACAGCATGGTGTCAACTTAGGACCGTGTTAACAAAGGCACAGAGAGAGGGCAGAGGGGGTCAGCGTTTTCTTTGAGAGGATGATGGTGATTCTGGTCTATCATGACACTCACGATGAGTGAAAATTCTGTAGAGCGGAGGTCTGCGTCTTCTTACCCAGGCACCCTCTTCCCTCTTTTTCCTCATGGTAGTCCAGTGATGCTCAAAACATACGGTCATCGTGCTGTGCCTCCTGGAAGCCAGACGGTGGCGTCTGTGCAGATGGACGCAGGGTAACATTTACTCCTAGTTGCAGGGAGAAAATACAAAGTAATGGGAAGAAGCATTTTAATATCCTCCCCCCAACCCTGCCTCCGCACGCACGAAATTTCAGCCTTTCCATCTCTTTACCACATGACTGCTGACACTCTCAGACAGGATACTGAGTAAATAACAGCAGTGTTGATGAAGTAGTCATTCATTCATTCATTCATTTATGGGGTTTTTCTAAAAAGATTTTATTTATTTATTTGACAGAGAGGGATCACAAGTAGTCAGAGAGGCAGGTGGATCAGGGGGAAGCAGGCTCCCCGCTGAGCAGAGAGCCTGATGCCGGGCTCGATCCCAGGACCCTGAGATCATGAACTGAGCCAAAGGCTATGGCTTAACCCACTGAGTCATGCAGGTGCCCTATGGGTTTTTTTGGTTTGTTTGTTGTTTTTTAAGATTTTATTTATTTATTTGAGACACAGAGAGAAGGTGAGCAGGTGGAGGGACAGAAGGAGAGGGAAAACTAGGCTCCTCACTGAGCAGGGAACCCACCTTGGGGTTTGATCCCAGGACCCTGAGATCCTGACCTGAGCCAAAGGCAGTCGCCTAACCAACTGAGCCACTCAGGTGCCTTTGACGAAGTTTTTAGAAATCAGTGATCATGCTTTCTTTCCTTATTTTAAAGTTTTTTTTTGTTGTTGTTGATTTTGTCTGCATGTGTCCTTGAAATTTTATATCGCATAAGTATCATGATCTTTTTTCCTAGAAGGAATGTTTCTACGTTAAATAATGGAGTCTAATACACTAATATGTTATATCATTTCACCAAAAGGAAGCACGGTGTCCTTGTGTTTCAGCGCTTGGACAAATTTGAGCGGCACCGTCTTGGTCGAAGTAACATCGTAACTGCTTTTATCAGTGCCGTTGAGGTTCTCTGCCAAGCCCAGATGGCATGAAGGACCCAAAAGTAGGATGTGATCAGGAGATGAGTAACATCTTTCCCAAAAGGCTGTACTGTTCAGATCTAGTGCCAAGAATAGGTAACAGGAGGACGGCTGTAGGTCTGGTTCTGAAGTTGAAATGGACAGGGAGGTGTTCCCCACATGCTAGGGTGAGACTAGAATGATGTGGAAGGTTTCAGGGATTCCTCTGACAAAGCCTCCAGTTGTCTGTCCGAGGCATTACAGCAACTGATCAGTCCATTCCCCAGAATCCAGAAGGAAAAAAGAACTCTTTTGAATGTAGATTCAGACCCAAATGTAAACCACAGAACAAATTGTCATGTATCAGTCCTCAGGCCAGCATCCAGACAGGTATGATTGCTATTTGTATGGTGCACCATTTCCACACTTGATGAAACAGAAAATTGATGACAATAGGTAAAATATGGACATAGGCAGCTGAAGCCAGCAGACCAACTTGGAATATGGTAATCTGCAATTGGGAACCTCTTTTCGGCTATATATAGGTAGCCCACAAGGCAGAGGAAGGCCAGTGCATATGAAATTGGCCATAATGCTCTTCAGAGAGGGTGACCACACTGTGGTGTGGCAGCCCATGCCTTTGTCCAAAGCGTGGGCAGTGGCGCTACTGACTACAGCAAGGGACTCTCAGCGTACTTCCCCCCAGGTGTTAATATGCAGGGCGGTGAGTGGCCTCCCTCCAGGGAAGCCTGTCCCCTCCGGCCCCCTGCTTTTGCTCTGAGCCCTTGCTTCCTGTCCTCTCTGGGACTTCTTCCCGACCAAACATTCTACAAAGGCAGGGAACGTGTTTTATTGACTCAGTAACGTCAAAGCTTAGTGCAGCACTTGGTGCCTAATTGCTACTTAATTAATATGGGTAAATAAAATTAATATTTGAATTTAAACAGTATGAAATTTGGGGCTGAACCTGGCCATTTGCATGTGTCTTCCTTTACTGTTGTTTTTCCAGACTCACTGTTTCATTGGTACAAAGTATATGACACTGGGTCCCTATATGGCTAGCCGTGCTGCAGTGTTTAATTTCATAACTTGTTTTTAAAACATATACAGATAGCATCTGTTACATATTCTGTTAGTTTGTCAATGTGAGAAAAAAACAGTGGGTTTTGCCTATTGCATTATAGAATTATATCCTATTTTGTATTAAGATTTCAGTTCCTTTTGAAGTGTAGCAATTGGTGTTAGCAACTATTTTCCCCAGCTTTATGAAAATGCAGTTGGCATATAACATTGTGTAATGTAATGTAAGGGGAACACAGTGATCTGATGGGCTTCTATATTAAACTTATCAGTACAGCATTAGTTAATACCCACATCGTGCCACATAATTACCATTTGTTTCTTGCGGTGAGGACATTTCAGATCTACTCTGACAACCTGCAAGTAGATAATGTAGTATCATTACTATATTAATATAATATAATATAATATAATATTATATTATATTATATTATATATATACATATAGTATCATTATTAATCACTCTACTGTACCTTAGATCCCCAGAACTTATTCACCTTATAACTGGAGGTGTGTACCCTTTGATCAGCATCTCTCCATTCACTGCCCGCCCCAACCGCCACCCTCCACCCCTGCACTCCCCAGCCCCCGGGAACCACCACTCTGCTCTCTGTTTTTCTTAGTTTGGCTTTTTTAGATTTCACATATATGTGACATGGTATTTGTCTTTCTCTGATTTATTCACGTAGCATAATGCCCTGAAGATTCATCCACATTGTTGCAGTGGCAGATTCTCTTTCTCACAGTTGAGTAACACTCTACTGTGTGTGTGTCTCAGGCACAAACTCGTAGATGGTTTCCATGTCTTGGCTATTATTCAATGCTGCAGTAAACAGGAGAGTGCAGCTATCTCTTTGAGACCCTGTTTGCATTTCCTTTGGGCTAGTACCTGGCAGTGGAATTGCTGGATCATATGGTTCTATTTTTCATCTTTTGAGGAACCTCCATCCTGTTTCCCACAGTGGCTGCACCAGTTTGCATTCCCACCAACAGTGCCCAAGGGCTCCCTTTCCCTCACATCCTCACCAGCATTTATTATCTCTTGTCTTTTTGATCATTAGGCTCACTTTTATCATTCATATATCTAAATTCTTTTTTAAAACCATTAATAAACACCTGTGGAAAAAAATAAACATCTATGAGTTTTGTTTTGCTTTGGTAGGCTGCCTCAGTGTAGGGATATTAGAAAATGCTTCCCTTTTTCCCTGACTCTCTTAAATTTTAGATTATTTTAGGTGAGATTGTTAGAGCTATGTGTGTGTGAGAGAGACAAAGATAACAGAGAAAGGCTGATTGATGACAGAGGTCAGTTTATCCTACTTTCCTCTTAAGTATGCCCATATATGGACCATGCTATGGCATAGTCATCTCTGATTCAGATGTTAGGAATTGGTCAAAATGAAATAGCATGCAAATTCAGTGGTTTCAGCAGTTCTGCTCAAATTACTGAGCAGTATCCCAGGCAAGGCAAAGTGCTTGGTTCTGAGTAGGTGGAAAGGAAGAGAATAAATTTGGCTGCTGCCCTGCTCCACAGTCTGGGGAGGAAACAGGCCCCACACAAAGAAAAACCCAACTGATACAGATGTACATGAGGATATTTGATTGTTTGTAGATTTAATTTCTTTGTACTAGAAGCAGACTCTATCACCCATAAGTGTTCAAAGATAAAGCAACTTTTCTTTTCAGTTTATAGGTTTCCTGTGACATACGATGCAAAATTATTGTTTGAACATAAGTAGGAATTTATTTATCTGCTGTACCTCAAAAGTGAGCAATTTATAGTTGCCCTTAGTGTAGATTTTAATTATTTTTATTATATGGTCACTTAAATATTTATAAATATCAAACCAGGTAAAAGCTCCGTGTGCCTATGATGAAGTTCCAGAACCTAAGTCAGGTTCGGTGGGGTGAGGTTCGGAGCTGACGACTAAAGAAAGAATTCTTAAGACATCTTTGGTGCAAAATGGTGGTTTATTAAAACACGGGGACAGGACCCGTGGGCAGGAAGAGCTGCTGCCCCGGGTTGTGAGGAGCGGCTGGTTATATACACAGGAGTTGGGTAGGTGAGGACAAAGGGGTGTCCAGAAGAGGTATTGGGGCAAAGAATACTATCAGGATATTGAAGGCTTGGTTACTATCAAGTAAAGACAATTGAGAGTCTCCTGGTGGAATGTTACATTCCTGCTATCAAGCATCCTTGTTAATGAGATTTAGGTTTAGAAGAAATTTAACTTTATTTACTTTTCCTTCTACCTCCGCCTCCTTTGGTTTTTTATGGAGGGGAGGGTGACATTAGGGCTTGAGGAACTGAGTTCTGTGTCTTTGGAAATTGGGCTATTGATAAGGTAACTTCTTTGTTGTAATCTCAAGGACATTTGCAAACCAAGGGAGACTCCTGTCTTGCAGGATTGTGATCTCAGCAAGTTAACTATTTATCATTTTATGGCAGTCAGGGGTGCCTGAGGAATGCTACACATATGGAGGGGAGCGGATGAAGGGGGGGTACAATGCGCCAGCTTTTGCTTTGTCCTCAGCCAGCCTCCTGCTCCCTCATCACCTATGCAACCATAAAACCAAAAGAACTTAAGAAATTAAAAATCAAAGAAAACCACAACACCAATTAACATGTTATATAATATTGTTTTGCTGAAGTGAAATTATCAGAATTGGATAGAAATATGTTTGCATAATTTATATTAATTTGTTTAATTTTTAGGATGTCGGTTCCTTATTTGGGTAATTATTTTTATCACCATGGTTGCATTTCCTTTTAACAAGAGCTCATTTAAAATCACTAATTCATTTTATTATGGGTTAATCAATTTAATAGTACAAATAATTATTCATTGTTTTTTTTTCTATTAAACTTACTGAAAATAATCTCTCACAAATTGCTGAAGATAAGAACAGGATCCATGCACTAAGTATATCTCTTAGGAAACTGAATACAGTTTTTATTGCTATAGTTCAGATATAGGTTTAATAAATCCATATCTATCATAGTAAATATATTCTATAATATTATTTATTATATTATATAATTATATAATCTATATATAATCTATAATACAATAATATTAATATTATATATAATATAATGATATATATTATATATAATATAATAATATATATATTATTATATATTATTAACATAATATGTAAACTACCATTACTTTATGATGACAATTATTTTACTACTTAATGTGAAAAAACTCTATGTGTTGTGAATAGATTTTGTCTCTCTGTGGGGAAAGCAAATCATTTGTATGTTATATTCTCTTCTGTTTTTTTCTCAGTAGGCCAAAATTATTAAAGTATGTTATTATCCTGAAAATATCTTCAATGTTTGAATTAATGCTACAAAGAAATTTAACATGCACAAAGAAGTGAATATGGGACAATTATTTTAATTCTGATGTTTGAGTATGCCCTCTTCATAGAATAATACTCATTACCCAGTGAAAATTGGTCGCTGCATTTAAAGTGACCCTGATGCAGGAACATAAAACTTAACAAAAATCACAAAGAACCCTGAAGTAGCATGGCAGTATTCAGGTGTAAATAGGTCATCCAGAGATAACCCTGAATATTTATGTTATACCAATTAGCATATTACGTCTGTTTCCAATAGAGAAGGGTTAATGCCCTAAGGAGACAAGTCTGCAGAGTATATAAAAGGCTAATACATTTTATAATAGTTTTATATATACCGTGTGCATGTGTGAGAGAGTTTATATTTCAAAGCAAGCATCTGTCAAAACAAAAATAAATAATAAATTCTTACATTTTTCCTCCTAAGCATTGGAAACTTTAAAACATACAATATCTGAAATTACCACGGGTTTTTCTCATACCCATCAGCTCTGTCAAGTTGCTTCGGGCGGTCTCCTTCTGCAAGTGTTTAGAAAGCACACCAGTAAATTGTAATGACTTGGGAATCTGAAAGTAGGACTTGGACGTTAGCAAGAGAGGTTAAGAAGGAAAGAGGAGAAGGATTTACAAAAATAGGGAGCAACAGGAAATAAGGAAGACGGAACCACAGTCAAGTTAGAAGAGGTTCGTAGTTCTGAACGTGGGAAAAGCAGTCACAGATTCCAACACTCAACTCTGTTCTCCAGGCAGCTGTCTCTGATCAGGAGAGGAAGAAAATGAAGCGCAAAGGAGATCGATACTCGATGCAGACGTCCCTTATTGTGGCAGCTCTGAAGCGACTGCTGCCCATTGGGTTGAACATCTGTGCGCCTGGGGACCAGGAGCTCATTGCTCTGGCCAAAAACCGATTTAGTATGGTAAGTTTCCTGTACACACCAGGGACGATCACTTGACCTCCAGACACTGAGATGTGTAGACTCCTCTTGCTCACGGCTCTCTGTCAGTATTTCTTTCTTTATTATTTTTTTAACTCTATTTTATTATTTCAGTGTTCCAAGATTCCTTGTTTAAGCACCACACCCAGTGCTCCATGCAGCATGTGCCCTCCTTAATACCCACCACCTGCCGCACCCAACCCCTACCCTCCTCCCCTCCAAAACCCTCAGTTTGTTTCTCAGAGTCCACAGTCTCTGCCTTGGAATTCCCCCCAACTCCCTTCTCTCCATCTCCCAATGTCAGTATTATATTTGCATTAAATGTTCTGTTAAGCAGTTTTACTGCATAGGCTCTATCATTCAGATGCAAAGACTGCCCCCCCTTTTTTTTTTTTTTTTGGTGGCTGTTTTTTTTGTTTCTAAAGTACATTAATAACCTTCCAGGAATCTTTAGGAACCAAAGAGAAAAAAATGCAAACAAGTTCCTGGTAGTTTAAAAAAAAAAAAAAGAAGGATTTCCTGTGAACTTCCCTATAACATTTGTTATGAGAAGTATATTCAGATTTTTGAGGGGTTATTTTTCAGTGTTTTCAGAAGAGTCCTGCACTGTGCTGATGGTGGTTGGATAAGGTGTTGACTTTTAAATCAGCAGCTCTTCTCCTTTGCAAGCTTCAAAATTTAAGTTCTCCAAATCTCTTTATGGCCCATGTGTTTTCTCTTCATGGCTATGCAGATGCAATTTTACAAAAATACACAGTGGAATTACTATATTATGTTCTGCCTTACTATATTTCTTCTGCCTGTTCCCATGCTGAATGGAGCGCCTCTCTGTATATCAGGATTTGATACCGTGAGATAAGGAGGTTGAGGGGATTTGTAGCAGAGTGGACAGCACGGGTGCTGTTCTACTGGGGTTGCTCTAGTATTTGATTCCAAGATATGCTCCTTCTTATCACTGGATCGTGGGGGATATCCTAAAGTGCCATAACTAGTTGGTAAGGATTTCAGAGAAGGATGGAGATATATTTGTTCGAACCCAAGGGAACATCATTCTGCCCTACTTCTCATGAACTGGACATTCTGTTCCATCGAGTCTTACGGCACTTACTGTAGAATTGAAGTAGGTTGTTATCTTGTTTCTAGTCACAGCAGTATCAAGAAATTATCTTAAAAAGAACCCCCCTAAATTTGTGACATGTATTTAAATCCTGTAGATATTTTTCTTCAGACCTGTACTATTTCAAAATTGGTTAGATCTATTTCCATTAACTTGTGATCATTGATGCATTGTAAGACTTCCTTTAGGTAACATTTATTTCTTGACAGAAAGACACTGAAGATGAAGTACGAGATATAATCCGCAGTAATATTCATTTACAAGGCAAGGTAAGCCAAATTTAAGTACATTTAGTATTTATGGATTACTTAATCTCTCTTTAGAATATACTACAAATAATGCTACTTTAGCATTTAAGAAAGTAGAAACATATTGCTTTAATCAGTTTTTATCCTACTTGCAAACCTTTTGATATTAAAGACCATCAAGATAATGAATTTTTAAAGTAGATCATCAAAGATTCTCACACTTTGAAGAAAATATGCCACAATTTGAAATAAAGTTTGGAAATTACCTTCCTTAGCTGTGTTTGAGGACTTTTGGGACATGGAGACAGGTGTCCATAAGAATTTGAACTTTTACATTTAGTGACCAGAAACTAAATATGTGAATTTAAGAGTCATTAGTATATAGGAGATACTGAGAATTGCTGTAATAGGAATAAATTAATTTACCTAGGGAGGCAAAGGAAAACCTGAGCAGAAATAATGAGAATGGTTACTTATTAACATTGGGTAAGAAAAAAAAAAATTGCAGAAGTATGTTTTGTAGTCCAGTAATCATTTACTATTATTTGGAAATTGTTTCCTGCTGGGAGATATATTGCTCATTTGTTTATGGAAACTGCTATGCAGTGTAAGAAGTCTAGCAGGTTTTGTTTGTTTTTTTGTTGTTTGTTTGGTTTTTTTTCAGTTTATTATTTTGATTCAGGGAATTTGCTTCCATTCTGGTGTCCCTTCTGGAGAATTTTCTCAAATTATGAGAATGTCCAAATGTCAAAAAGTAGTGACTACAGTATAATGTTTGCTTTCCTGAGTATTAAAATGCTTCATTCCAAGATCAAAACCCTATACTTTTTCTTTTAACACTTAGGATGACATTATGATATAGGTGAGGTGTGCCTTTCCAATATTTCCAGGAAACAAATACTGATTTAGAACAAATTTCATATGCACTTTGATGTTTATGTACTCAGTCATTCATTTAGTTATAAACTGGTCCAGAACAGGAGATGAATTCCTGTTACAGCTTGATTGCTTTCCAGGTAGCAAAAAGATTTTGAACATTTTAAAATGTACTCATAAATCTTCCAACTACACCTCTAGTGAAGGGTTTATGCTACATATATAGGTGTTTGGGGAGATCATGTAGTCCTTGAAAGGGTCCCTCAGGGGACTCAAGGCCACACTTTGAGAACCACAGTCTAAGACAACCACCACTGAGCAGAGTCAGGGGATGTTCAGTACCTCTTAAGGAAGGTTTTGTGCTTCTCTCGGGAAATAATCGAATGAAAAAGGTTGTCTTGAAGAAGCAGAAGGAAATTCTTCTTCTAGAGGAAATTATCTTCTAGAGGTTACTTGTAGGAGTACTAAGGACGACTTAAATTGTGTACTGGGGAGTCCGGAAGAAAGAGGACAGCAGAGAAGGAAACATGTTTACAATGAACATTTCCCCTCCCAATGAACGAGACCAGAAAATAAAGTGGTAATGACTACATAGATTTTCTTTTTGACATTTCAGTCTATACTTGTCTGTGAGTTAGGCACACATGTTATAGAGCCATACAGACTTAGAAAAGATGATTTTTTTTGTTCCTAACACCTTCTCAGATATATTGTCCTGAAATTGTAGGACTGGTAATCCTGGGAGCCAGAAGGAGTAATTTTATATTAGAAGGAATAACATTTCTACTTATCTTGCCAAGTACAAGTAAACATGTGTATTAAAATCTAGACGTACCAAACACAGTCCTCAGATGAAAAAAGTATGTGGAAGAAAAATATTTCCTTTTGTCCAAGGATAAATGGTGTTTACAAGTCATTGAGTGTTTGCCTCTTGATGAAAGTTATTTTTCCACATTTCCAATGCTCCTTTCTCTGACTAGGAGTTGTAAAGTTTCAGATGTTGTCTATTTACTTTAGCTTCATGACCCTCAGTCTCCCATTTATTTTCTTTTTTTTTTAAGATTTTTTAAAAAAATTTATTTGACAGAGATCACAAGGAGGCAGAGAGGCAGACAGAGAGAGGGGGGAAGCAGGCTCCCTGCTGAGCAGAGAGCCCGATGCGAGGCTCAATCCCAGGACCCTGGAATCATGACCTGAGCCAAAGGCAGAGGCTTAACCCACTGAGCCATCCAGGCACCCCTCAGTCTTCCATTTTTAATAGAAATTTGAAAGGGGAAGAGAAATGTAAGGGGATTGCTTTGCCTGTTTTTAATGACATAGTTATTTCTATATTATTTCTCTGAAGTCATGTGATCTGTTCCTTGTAAGGATGCTTGTATTTTTTGGTTTCTATGATTTTATAATAATCCTTCTCAAAAACATACAGAGTTCAGTTATATCTCCCACTCAGGAAATTTGATGGTATTAAAAATACCCCTTCATTATAGAGTATGATTTTATTAGCCCTCCATCAGTTGATATCGATATCTTTGTTTCAGGGAGACTGAGCTCAGTTGTAGAGTCCCTGTATTTACCTGTAAGTGTGATCCCATATCATTGCTATGAAAGTAAGTTCATAGATCTTTCAGTGTTTGTGAAAGGGAAAGAGAAAGATAGAAGGTTGCTTTGTCTACTTCCTTGCCTTGACCATGTCCATCTCATCTTTACATCTTGGGCAAGACTTCCCTTGTTCAGGGGACTCTTAACCAACCACCAGCAGGTTAGGCTGAAGCTCACGATACCTAATATATCTCTTGGTAGCCGTCATCAGACTTGTACATATTTAATTTCTGTCTTCCCCACCAGATGATCAGTTTTGTGAGTACGAGATCATTCTGTGCTCTCGTCTCTGCACCGTGTTTTGACATGAGGCAACACTCCAGTAAGTAGGTCTTCTCCTCTTTAGGTCATAACCTTCTATTTTTGAGACATCTTCCTTTTTTCCTGCAGTTGGAGGATCCTGCTATTCGATGGCAAATGGCTCTTTACAAAGACTTACCAAACAGGACCGAAGATACGTCGGATCCGGAGAAGACTGTGGAAAGAGTATTAGATATAGCGAATGTGCTTTTCCATCTTGAGCAGGTCAGAGTCTGTGTTGATTCCATCGTGTTTGCCTTAACCATGTAAGCACACTTTAAAGACGGTGGGTGTTCGTCGTTAGGTATGGGCCAAAAAACATAGATGTTCAGCAGATTCATGATGAAGAAGATATGATTGAGGAGCGCTTGTATCTAATAAGCAAGATTTCCCAGCCCATAGTTTTTGTAGCAATATATAGCTAATGTATTGTGGGATATCACAGTCTTTGTTTTATTGTCTTTTCTCAAAATATTTCTGTGATTATACAGATGAGTAAGATTATATGCTTAATTTTAAATCATTCTAACAAAAATTTCAGGAGTTGCCTGACCACATGTTCTACGTATCAGTTGTTATTATTGCTCATAACAACATGTTCGAGATGCTTTCACTCGTTTAATGTTTGATTCTTTTGGGGTCATTAGTTTCACCTTTCATTAGAGATATTTTTGAGTTAATTTGCTCCAAGATCAGCAATAAATTACGTTTGGAGAAGAGCAGTGCATTGATATTAAAACTATGTGAGAATAGTATTTTTATATAATTATTCAGTTGTATCCTACTTTAAACTACAAAGTTCACTGTGTGTTTGATTTCCTTATTCATTATTCAGCAGTTCTCAAACCGGAAATATTTGAAATATTACCCATCTGTGGGTTATATTGTTGTGTGAGGAATCTTCTGGTTTAGGTAAAATATCCGCAATACTGAGACATCATTCCTATTTCTCATGAGGTCCACTCAGCAAAATGACACCAAGTGAGGGGGCTCAGTGTGACCCCAACAGTGTGATCTGTCCTTGGGCCTTCATGACGGTCCCTCATCTGGATGTGGCAGGTCTCTCATTTTACAACAAACATAAAATAATAAAAGGGCACCTGGCATCTCAGGAATTTTGTCACCTAAATGTTTTATAGACCATATTGACATAGCAATAACAAACTTTTTTCTTGGATTCCTATTTTATATTACCTGGTGATCTCCCATCCCCTCCTTGACCAGTTAAATAACATAAAGGTATCACCTAATGTAGTATCCTCTTACTTTCTTTCCTGCTTACTCAGGTGCCTTTCAAACATTAAAAACGTCCCCTATGCCATGCAAGTTATCACTGCACCAGATGCAATTTAACTAGGCTACCCTTAAATCACATGGCTATTGACATGTATTTACATTGTGGAACACCACGCTATTAATACATAATGTAATCAAATTTGGCAAACTCAATATTCCCCTAAATATTTCCATAATATTTTCATGAAATATTAAATAAGTACAAATGATCACTCAGAAGATGATGAGATTTAAGGTAATGAAATCTTAATGACCTATAAAGTCATAGAGTTGTTTTCCAGAATTACACACATATTTAAGAAGATGATTAAATGTTTATTTAATGTGTACCTGAGGATTATTTTTGGCAGCCTACCATAAGATCTTTTGTTTTGTTTTGTTTTTTAAAGATGGGAGGGGGAAGGGCAAAGGGAGAGGGAAACAGAGAATCCCAGGTAGGCTCCACACCCAGCACAGTGCCTGATGCAGGGCTCGATCTCACGATCCTGACACCATGACCTGAGCTGAAATCCAGAGTCAGAGGCTCAACCAACTGAGCCACCTGCGTGTCCTGTACTGTAAGGTTCTAATCCTTTCTAGTTTCCATACATGTGTCTGGATTTGTTTGAATGACTTTTAGATACATTAAATGAAGCTTATTGAAATCTGATTTTACTCTATTGACATATATTGGTAACTGTATTCAATCATAATGAACGAAGTCATCTGTAAAGTAGTGAGGTTCATTTTATGCTGTAGCCATTCCCTTCATGAACATTTATTGCATACAGTACCATATGGCCGCATTAGGTACTTCACGTTCCGGGGGCTGAAGGCTGTATCTCTACTCAAGTAGGTCAGGACTGTGCAGAGCATGTGGACACCTTGTAATGATGCAGATATGCCCGGATACAAAATGTGCAGTCTAGACTATAAAAGGTAGTCCAGACCTAGTCTAGTTGTCAAGTAGGTGATCCCCATAATCTTGAAGGCATTTTCTAGGCGGTCATATTTTAGTTAAGGTCAACCATTCTTCACATTCTTAAGAATATGAGTAAAAAGAAATCATCAATGACCAAAGACTAGAAAAGAGGGAAAAATGGGCCACAAGAGGAATTCATGCCTGCATTACCTCTATTCCAATGTTAACTTGTTGCTAAGTCATAGAGCAGCTTGCAAAGAATATCTTCACTTGCTAAACTCAGTGGGTGCATAGTAGAGCCTTGATTTCACTTATCTCCCGTATCAGAAATCTTTGCGCCTGTGTATTTTATACTGCATATCTGGTCATTGGTCCCTGAGAGTAACCTATCCCCTTGCCATTTCCTAATACTCAAACTTGAGGCACGTGAACATATCAGCACCTCTGCGCATTTGGACAGTTAGACAAAGCCTCACTATTCAGAGACTTTTCATGTATAGTAAATTGTACCGCCAAGTGGTAAGCTTCATGATGGCAGATAACTTTTCTACCATGTTCACCTCTGGATCTTCAGTGCTTTGGTACTTTATTATGATTGTTGACTGTCACCCACACCAGTCAGGACGCAGATTCCCACAGAAAGCGAGTCCGTGCAGCCTGAATCTCCAAATGAAACTTGAATGCATTAGATCTAGTTGAAAAATACTACCTTCCATTCACTTAACACAGTCATCCAGAAGAAAACAGAAGAGGACAATTGTCAGAAAGTTATTTATTGATCCTGTGGAGGGATGACCATCACAGAAAAAAGTGTTTTCCAATTATACAAGTTGCTTCATTAAAATTTCTAAACCACTGTAGTCCAGACTTTGTTAATGTTTTCTTTGGGCATTGTGACATTCATATTTTGACCTTTTACTGCAAAGGGTAATAGACTTCAGTTTTATTTTTTTTTTAGCTAACGCAACATTTTTATTTCTTCCAGAAATCTACATGTATGCGCTGGAGATATTACAGTCTGGGAAGTACAGTGTTCAGTTACCTAGAGACTACTAATTAATTTAGAATTACATGTTGGGGTTTTTTTTTTCTCTCTCTAATACTTATAATTAATCTCTTTTTCGTCTTGGAGGTCCAAACACCATTAGCTAAATAAATAGCTTGCTTGCCTCATTTACTGCAACTTTGAATTCTCATTTGTCCCTCTCTAACAAAATAATTATGTATTTTAACATTGCAAAATTAAATTCTTTACCTCATTCCTAGTGATGTGTTCTTGAAGCTTTGTCATCTTCTCTCCATCCTACTATATTAAGGAAGGGTTGAATTTTCTTTGTCTCTATTCACGTTGACTCTTAGGATAAAATTGGCTTAAATGGATACATAAATAATTTTTTGTGTTAACTTTTTTGTATAACTTTTTGTATATGTTTTAGAACCATTCCAAATTCTGAAAACATGATTCTATGTAGAATGGTTTTATATTTCTTTGGTTTTAGAGATGACATAGCTTTTCAAGTACACACTACTGGGAAAATACTATATTCTGACTAAAGAAAATATGTAGTATTCAAAACTATTTCCAATTTAGCATTGGGTTACTTCTAGGACATGGGTTTTTCCATAATAATTGTAAGGTGCTTTTGGAACTGAAATTCCAAAAGTTTTTAATCGAAAAGGCACAGCTGTTTAATACTGTATTTTTGAGGGTAGTTGGGAGTTTAAATATTTAAATTTTTTTTTTTTTTTGTATCCTTTTACCTCAGGTGGAGCATCCACAGAGATCGAAGAAGGCTGTATGGCACAAACTGTTATCCAAGCAGAGGAAAAGGGCAGTGGTAGCCTGCTTCCGGATGGCTCCTTTATACAATCTGCCAAGGTCAGACTTTTTAAATCTCTGTAATAGATTAATTTTTCTTTTCTTTTCCCCTACGAAGCAGTAGGAATATAGAGTCAATTTTAACCTGAATGCAGTAGTCTGAGAGACAGATGGAAGAGATCCCTTGGTTCTTCTGTATAATACTTGAGTTTGTTTTTTTCTTCATTGGGTATTCCCAGAGGACTGTGGTCTACAGTGTGATTGTTAAATGCTCTTAAATACTGAGGAAGATCTGCTCGCATATATAAGGCAGGTGGGGTCATTAGGAACTCAGACAGCTTTGATTTGAATCATGGCATCTCAATGGACGGCTGCCTGACATTGGTCAAGTTTCTTACCTGATGGTTCAGATTTCCTCATGTGTACCATGATGAGATTTGCCTCATGGACTTGTTCAGATGACGTAATGGGTTGAGGTATACAGAGTGCTTAGAGCCAAGCTTAACACTATACCTGTTAACTGTTGTTTACTATTTTTTGGGCATTGTCCATCTTGGGGAGAAGCAGTGATACGGACCTAGTTTATGGAAATAATGTCAATGCGTTTAATAGACTCCCCATCTTCTGATAACAGCAGTATACTTGTTAATAGAGAAATTATAGAGAAATATTTATATTATTATAATTGTATTTATATATTTTATTATATATTTATATATTATGATTATAGAAATAGAAAAATTATAGAGAAAAATAGAGAAAATCACCTGGTACATTTGAGTCTGGCTCTGTGGCCCAGGTACCAGTTCAGCCTCCTTGTAGTTTTCCCAAGAAACTGTGCCCTTTCCCCTTGGAGCCTTGTGTCAATGATACCATCCCCAAGTCGGGTAAACAGGGTTCAGCTCAGCTCCCTCTCTTTTTTGGAGCATCTCTGACCAGACCATGCCCTTCCACTCCTTGCAGATGAAACACTTCCTCCTCTTTGTTTCTAGGATGGTTTTATCAGGTCCCTGGCTGTGGGCACATTCACATGGCGTTGGGCCTATTTGTCTCTCTAATCCAGGCTTTGAGATCTTTTAGAGTTGTGTTCAATTTTATACCCTCAATACCTAGAACACTGACTTTCAGTACATGTTTGAATAAATAAATGAGTCGGGGAGTAAAACAAAACAACACCCCCAACAAAGCAAACGAACTTCACACAATTCCCTTTCACTAAGACAACTGGATTTCTTGCTCTGGCACCTTTGCTGGGTATAAAAATACATGAATTTCCCCCTGAGACCTTGTGTGCCTTTTAAATTCTCTGACTCCGTTATGGTGTTATCCGTTAGTCAATAGAATATTAACCTTGAATTCATTGTCTTATTCCTTTTTTGGTCTCTCCTATCTAGTCATTCTCCAAGTTCCATCAGATTTTTCCTTGATCTGTTTCACTTGGATCCTCTTTCCTTTATGGCCACCTGTTCATCTTACTTTTTTATCGCCCCTTACCAAGTTGATGGCAGCAGGTTCCGAGCTCATTTTCCTGAGGATGTCACAGAGTCTTCAGATCCACTCCCTCTGATAAAACCTTTCTAAAATTGTATCCCTTTTTGTGGCGCCTCTCAAACCTGGTACTTTTGGGAAATATACCCAGATTCATCGCAGAAACACTCAAACCTCAACCTATTGAATCAGCATTTCTGTGAGTGCTTTGCAAGTATATTGTACAAACGCCACTCAGCTGGTTTGGATGTCCCAGAAAGGTTGAGGCCGTCCTTTGTCATGCCTGTTTAATGCATGGGACTTTATGGCAATTTCTAGCAGTTCCGGCTGCATCAAGTCAGTTCCTCCCATTGGTCTTCCAGACTCTTCGTAAACCTATCTGACCATGTGCCTCATGAGTCCATAGCCTGCCATCAGTACAGGGGGCTCAGCTTTCCATCCTGTGATGATGGCACCTCTCCTTTTAACACTTCTGATACTCTCTTAGGATGTTTCCTTATGGTCATGACTTTCTTTTTACCTTTCTTTCTTTTTTTTTTTTTTTTAAGATTTTATTTATTTATTTGACAGACAGAGATCACAAGTAGGCAGAGAGGCAGGCAGAGAGAGAGGAGGAAGCAGGCTCCCCGCTGAGCAGAGAGCCCGATGCGGGGCTTGCTCCCAGGACCCTGGGATCATGACCTGAGCCAAAAGTAGAGGCTTTAACCCACTGAGCCACCCAGGCACCCCTCTTTTTACCTTTCTTATGGTGGAATCTTATCTGTACCTCTCATCAACTTCATGATGAGTTTATTGATTCTTTTAGTCTGTGGGGCTCTTTTGTTTCATAGGCAACCCATTTATTTTCAGTATCCTAGGATTTAGTCTTTGGATATCTACCCCTATTAAGTTCACGTAAGACATTTTGTTTAGTAATCTTTGGGGCCTCTATCTAATGTTAACTCAAATACTGAATAATTCCTTTATGAACACTTAGTACATTGTTTCTCAGAGCCACCTTATGTCATAATAACTGCCCCCTAATGACCATCTATCTACCCAATGTGCTTCACATTGTTTATCTCCTTTTATATCTTGCAAAACTGAAGTGCAGATTGGGGTTCTCCTAGTTTTATCAATGGAAAAAGTGGAAGTTGGTCAAGTGAATAACTTGGCCAGTGTTGTGAAGCTTGGAAATGACAGGGCCAGAATTTGAATGTAAGTCAGCCTGCGATCTGAGAAGCCTTGCCTTGTTCACGACGATGTGTTGCTTCTGGAATCATGAGTAGGAAGTTTATTGTTTTATCTTTTTTTTAGTGCACAGGCAATCCGGTGATAAATCACTAATGATTCATTTTCCAATTTATTTAAAAAAATTCTTTGTTCATAATTGTGCTTTTCTTTTAGGCACCGGGCTGTCAATCTCTTTCTTCAGGGATATGAGAAGTCTTGGATTGAAACGGAAGAACACTATTTTGAAGATAAACTGATAGAAGATTTAGCAGTATGTTTTAATGAGGTTTTAAGATGAAAGAGGGTTTGGGTTTGGTGGGATAACGTTGGTGTGAGCATTTATCATATCATATTAAAGAGAAAATATCATTGTAGCGTATTCTTCCTGGGAAACTTATTCTTGTTGCTGCTCATTGCATTCAGTGTTTAGGGAAAATTTTATCCTTATTTCGGACAGCTCTCTCCAACATCATACAGTTCAGAAGTTAAGCTGAATGATAGTTTATTATTAACCAAACATTGATTCCATTATTCTCTTAAATTCTTCCACAAAGCCCCCTTAACCACCTCAGAACCAGTATAGAGCTTTAAAAGCTGAACCATCATGAAGTTATTCACCAAACATAAGTGAAGGTTAACAAAAGCCAATGAAAAGTAGCTGTTTTTTAAAATCACACAGGCAGAGAATGATGGACTGGCTACAAGAAGAACAGGAAGCCCTGGTAAATGTAGTAGATGGCATAGTAGGTTTTTGGTCCTTCCATGCTGTGCTGGTAAGGATGCTGTTGTATTGAGAGCAGAGCAGTCTGGGAGGCCATTGTCTTAATCTTTTCGAAGTGGTGGACTTGTTAAAATATCTGATAAGCGTGTGGTTTGGTAGAATTTTGAAGATTAGTTAGAAGCTTCATGATTCTTAAGTTAAAGACCTCTTCTCTAAAAGTTTTTTTTTTTTTTTAACTCATGAGACAGTGGGGAATATTGGATAAACTGATGTAAACCATGAAAGCTTGACCTTGATTATCCCCATGTATTTTAAGTGAGTTCAGTTTGTCTTTAGAACCAAAATAACCCATAGACTATTAGATATCTTATAGAAATGTATCCCTTATCTACACTGTTAAGCCATAAATCCAGGAGAAGATCATTTATGTAGAGAGATAATCAGTCTGAATGGGTAAGGCAATAGATATATAAAACTCATTAAACCATTCAATGAAGAGTCAAGATTCATTAATTCTACATTGAGTAAAAATGCTTAATAATTTTCCTTGTGTTAAAAGTTCTAATAGCACAAAATTATTATAAGTTTAAAGTAACTGAAAATTTTTTAAAAAATGTAAGTAGTTTAAGCACTAACTCATTTAGCATTCTTTACCTGACATTGTTTGTATAGGCAAGGAAAAGGTTTCGTTTGATAATAATCAGTTTTCACTGCTCTGTGAACTAAATGTTTATACTTGGAGTGACTTAGGATTTTATTATAATTCCTTGTAAATTCAGCTTTCCCTAGAGCTGAAATCTCTGTACCAAATATACCCCCAGTTGTGATTCTGCTTCTAAGAATAGCATTCAGAATTTTTAAATGTTGTGAGTCATCCCTGCTCACAGTGGTTTTTGGTCCAATTATTAAATATCATTTTTTTAAGTTGCATAGTTTTGTACTGATTAATGTAGCACACACATGCATGCACAATGTATATAAAACACACGTATGTGCACAGTGCATATAAAAAACACACACTGGGGCGCCTGGGTGGTTCAGTGGGTTAGGGCCCCTGCCTTCAGCTCAGGTCATGATCTTGGAGTCCTAGGATCAGGCCCCCGAGTCGGGCTCTCTGCTCAGTGGGGAGCCTGCTTCCTTCTCTCTCTCTGCCTGCCTCTCTGCCTACTTGTGATGCCTGTGAAATAAATAAATAATTAAATCTTTAAAAAAAATAAACACACACACACACACACACACGCCAGAGCCAAAGAAGATGGCTTTCTTTTTAGTTATTGTTTCTGACCTTCATATTACACCTGGGTTTGTGTGCGCATTTCATTTAATGTGAAATTTTATCAATTTGGCTTTTTTGTAGAAACCTGGAGCCAACCCTCCAGAAGAAGAAGAAGGCACGAAGCGAGTTGATCCCCTCCATCAGCTCATACTTCTGTTTAGTCGAACAGCTTTAACAGAGAAATGGTATGGTTGGGAGGGTTCGTGGGAGCATAGGAAGAACAGATAAAGAAACCCCATGTCTGAGTATTTTGTGTTTGACCCATTCGTGTTGCAATTTCATCTTGTTCTTGTTAGAAGAGAGAATTGTTCCGAGATAGGACCCAGTTGGCCATACACCCAGGGGCCAACGTTCGTTCAAGTTCAGGCTTTCATGTCTGTCCATGAGTCCCAGTTATTCCTAACAATTTTGTCATTAGCTGTTGCAGTCGATCCCAAATCTTATGAAATGATTTTTTTTTCCTTTGTCCCAAATGGCCTTTATAAAGAAAACAAAAGAGCCCAAAGCAAATTCCAGTAGGAAAAAAAAAAAATGTGTGGAGGCCACTGGTGACCCAAACTTCCTGTGTCTCCATTGTGCAGTGGGTCTTAGGAAACCTTTAGAGGCGGGTGAACCATCATCTCAACAGGAAGTTTCTTTGACGTCTGTTTTGGGGCATTCTCCATTTTCCATGGCTTCTGTAGTCTTATTGATGTGAATTCACTGAAGCCACAAAGGCCGAACCTCTGTGTGGTTAAATCTCTGTGTCCTCAGATGCCGGGTAATCCACATGGGCTCAGCGTCTGCTCATAATGGGGAGCACTGCAGAGATTCTGTGATGAAACCTTTCAGAGGCTATAAAACATTTATCTGCCTCCCTGTGGTGCAAAAGGGAGCCTACTTTGCCCTAGGCTTCACTCATTCCTGCAGAAGCTGGAAGATAATTTAATGATGGCCCCACCCCCATGAGTCTTTTGAGAGTCTAGATGAGTTCATTTGACCTCTCTGCATGCCATAACAATGCACATTTCTCCCTCTTAGCCAATGTGATCCATCCTCCTCTCACGATGTCTCTCTCTCTCTCTTATTATTTCCTAACTAACCAAATCATCTCATCCCTAAGCATAGAGCAACCCTCTGTCTGGCATTGTCAGGTAATGAGGTATTTTCCTAAGTGCATTTTTCTGATGGCTGAACCTTAAAACTGCTACAATAAGTTTGCAAATATTAGGCATTTTTTTGGAAACCTTTCTTCATGAATTAATGGTTTCTGTACTTCTCAAGAAGAAGATATTAAACACATTTCTTAATGGATAGGGATCCCTGTGACTGTTGTATTTCTGAACAGTATAGTAGCATAATAATTGGGGGAGTCTTTTCATCAAATGTCAAATAACACTTCTGCTGTCAGAAGCCCCTACCTCTTTGAACTTGGTTGTTTCAGCTTGTGTAGTTTCAAGAAAATTAAAGCTGCTAACATTTGTGTGTAAATCAATAGACCATTTATTCTGTGAGACTTGAAGGCCTCTTCAGAAAGGTAAGATGGGTCAGCTGTTTAGGTCGGAGATCTTTGCCGTCTGAGTCTGCCATATTTTTGAATGATGACTTTGACTAGGTTTTGCATTTATTTCATTTTAAAAAGGTGTACTTGTTGAAAAATAAAGGTTGTTTTATACAGTGATGGTAGTTTTGCATCTGACTAGCGTCCTACTTAAAAATTCCTGTTTTCTTCTTGTTTCTCATAGCAAACTGGAGGAAGATTTTTTATATATGGCGTATGCAGATATTATGGCAAAGGTAAATAAAAATATCTTGATTTTAGTGTTTAATTTTCATAAAGAAAAATCATTTTCATCAGACAAGGGATAAAGAATCTATTCTTTGGAAATTTTTTTGTGTCCAAATAAAATAATGTTAAGTCCTAGAAACCTAAGGGGTATTAATCTTAATTTTCCACTTGTTGCATGAGTCTCTGTTCTGACTTCCTTGACAGGTAATCATTGTTTGCTCTCTTGACATTTATTTATGGGTAGCTCGTTAAGTTTCCAAACATTCATTCATTCATTCATTTAACAAATACTCATGGGGCATCAAGGTGTTGGAGGTAAGATAGTGAAGAAGAATGAAATGCACACACTCTTCCTGGAGTATATAGTCTCACGGAGAAGGCAAAATTTTAGCAGGTGATTGCAGCAAGGTCTACTAAGATTAATGGTACAGGTGCTATCAGGGGTATAGGGAAGAGGTTGCACAGGAGAGTAGTGAGGGTTGCTTAGGCTAAAGTTTAAGGAAGTCCTTGACTGCTTAATGACGGGTGGACCGTGCAACAATAGGACCAGCTTGTGTGCACTGAGTCTTTATTTCATTTATATCCCACAGTAGAGGGTGAATGAGGGGTGCATTTAAAAGAGGAGTTGGGGTGTCTCTGAGACCTCTGATGTAGGCGACTGGGAACACAGTGGTACCAGATACTGAGATGGGGAGCACTCAGTATGTAGGCCTGGAATGAAGGGGAGAGATGGCAAATTGCGTTTTGGACATGTGAGTTAAAAATGCCTGTGAGACAGCCAAGCGGAGAGATAAGATATGTGATAACACATTCAAGTCTGACATTCAGCCTCTCAGGGATGCCTTACAAATACAGATTTGGGATTTATCTGCATTCGAAGGGAATCAAAGCCGTAGGAGTAGATGGTCTTGCCCCAGGCGGAGAAGGTATCACGAGAGGGAAAGGCCCATGACCACTTCTCTAAGGACATGGGTATATAAGAGATGATAAGAAGAAAAGGAACCCATAAAAAAAGGGTTAGGGAGAGAATCGTTAAGTGTGAGCATATATAGGAGCTGTGGGTCTTAGTGGGTACTCAGCAGAACCATATGCTGCTAGGGGTGTGGGTGATCAAGGCGAGGACAGAGACTTTAGTCTTTAGACTTTAGACTTTAGACTTAGTGCATGTGTGTCATATGACCACGGTAAGGTCCGTTTCAGGACATTATGGAGAGAGGCCGTCAGAGGTGCCAGTGCCATACGGTAGGGAAGCAAGTAGAGATTCACATGTGAGGGGATGTGGCCTAGACATTTCTTTACTAGAAGATTGAGAGAGGGGAGAGACAATATGAAGTGACCAATATCTAGATGGAATTGTGACATTGAGGGGGATGATCTTTTTTTGTTTGTTTGCTGTTTGTTTACTTTTATATGTGAGAGAGATTTGAACATGCTTCTCTCCTAGTGGGAAGGAACCAAGAGAGAGAGGGAAAGGGGGTCATTTGTGGTGGGAGGTCTTGAGTGAATGGGAGCAGGGGGAGAGGGCAGGTTACAGAGCATCAGGAAAAGCTGTGGCTTTCCAGCTTTCTTTTACACCATAACCCCCAGTAAGAAACATATTTACTCAGTGTATTTATGGACACGTAAAATTGGTTTGTTGAAAGAACATTTTCATGAAATTATACCCTTCCTGTGAGCAGTAGAGCCTGAATTTTCTATTCTATTTAAATAAAAAAAATTATTTTAGATCCTGACTCATTAAATAGATTCTGCATCCAATAAAAGAGCCGAAGCCCATAGTTTGAAAAATGCTGAGTTAGAATGCCTGGGTGGCTCAGTTGTTAAGTGTCTGCCTTCGGCTCAGGTTATGATCCCAGGGTCCTGGGTTTGAGCCCTGCTTCGGGCTCCCTGCTCGGTGGGAAGCCTGCTGCTCCCTCTCCCACTCCCCCTGCTTGTGTTCCCTCACTTGCTGTGTCTCTCTGTCAAATAAGTAAATAAAATCTTTATAAAAAACAAAACAAAACACTGAATTAAAGGATAAAAGAGGGAGGGATAGGAGTGCCTGGGTGGCTCAGTGGGTTAAGCCTCTGTCTTCAGCTCAGGTCATGGTCTCAGGGTCCTGGGATCCAACCCCACATGGGGCTCCCTGCTCAGCGGGGACCCTGCTTCCCCACCCCCCTGCTTGCCTCTGCCTACTTCTTTTTTTTCCTTCTTCTTTCAAAGATTTTATTTATTAGACAGACCGAGATCACAACGAGGCAGAGAGAGGCAGGCAGAGAAGGGAGGTGGGTAGCAGGCCCCCTGCTGAGCAGAGAGCCTGATGCGGGGCTCGATCCCAGGACCCTGAGATCATGACCTGAGCCGAAGGCAGAGGCTTTAAACCACTGAGCCACACAGGCGCCCCTCTGCCTACTTCTGATCTCTGTCTGTCAAATAAATAAATAAAATCTTAAAAAAAAAAAAAAAGACAGAAGAATATTTCCTCCTTGGTCTTGGACTTTTAACTAGGATAAATAAGGGCATGAAGAAGTAAGGAGCTCACAAATGAGGTTGTAAAGGAGTCATACACTGTTGTCCTCTGCATTTGAAGAACCACAGAGCAGGTGGGCTACATAGGTGGAAACCTCGTGGTTTGAGGGTAAGATCAGGCTCCACGCTCAGTGTGGGATTCTCTTTCTCCTTCTACCTGTGCCCCTCCCCATGCTCCACAGTCTTTCTCAAAAAATAAACAAACAGGGACTCCTGGGTGGCTCGGTCGTTAGGCATCTGCCTTCGGCTCAGGTCATGATCCCAGGGTTCTGGGATTGAGCCCCACATTGGGCTCTCTGCTCAGCGGGAAGCCTGCTTCTCCCTCTCCCACTCCCCCTGCTTGTGTTCCCTCACTTGTTGTGTCTCTCTCTGTCAAATAAATAAATAAATATTAAAAAATAAATAAAAATAAAAATAAAAATCCCTCTCTTTGGTGGTAAAATTTGAAGCAAAAAGCTGATGAGTAGCTGTGCACTTCTTCTTCTTATTATTATTACTATTATTATTATTATTATTATGGTATCTGCTCTAAACCCTGTACTTACTATACCTCATTCTTCTTGCTTTGGCTGTGTCTTGAAAAAAATCATCTTAAATCTTTGTATTTTTCAAGCCATACTTTGTTTTATTTTATATATATACATATATGTATACATACGTGTATATGTACACATTTATATGTATACATTTATACCCATATATTTATATGGGTAAATGTATACATATACACATATATAAAATATATATACATATATATAATATATATATACGTATATATTTTAAGATTTTATTTATTTATTTGACAGACAGAAATCAGAAGCAGGCAAAGATTTTATTTATTTATTTGACAGACAGAGATCAGAGGCAGGCAAAGAGGCAGGCAGAGAGAGAGGAAGGAAAGCAGGCTCCCTGATGAGCAGAGAGCCCGATGTGGGCCTCGATCCCAGGACCCTGGGATCATGACCGAGCCAAAGGCAGAGGCTTCAACCTATTGAGCCACCGAGGCGCCCCTAAACTTCACATTTTTTAAAAAAAGTTTATTTATTTATCTGATAGAGCACCAGGGGGAGTGGTAGGCAGAGAGAGAGGGAGAAGCAAAGTCCTCCCAGAGTAGGGAGCCTGACATGGGATTCAATCCCTGGACCCTGGGATCTTGACCTGAGCCCAAGGCAGATGCTTAAGTGATGGAGCCACCCAGGTGCCCCTAAACTTCACATTCTCAAGAGACAGATTAGTGTTCTAATTTGTTTAAATAGTAAACATGCTTGTTTACTATAAATATAAATATAATGCCTGTGCTTTACTTCTATTTCCTTAAAGCAAAGGAAGGACAGATAAACCAAAATTCCTCTGTGTTTAACATGAGATGCACAGTATTTACAGAGGACTACAGGTTTGCCTATCAGATGTGTTTTGCTCAAGTTTTCATGGTTCTTTTTCTTAGATTTCTGGTCTACTGATGGCATGAGAGCCAAGGTGACCTTAGCTCATAGCAGAACATTCCCCGCAGTCTTGATTAAATAATTAACAACATTGTTTCTGTAGGGAAACGTGCTATGGGACTCCTTTTCCAAACAGCAGAAATGTTTATTTTCCTTTGCAAACTATGTTGTCAGTCTTCTTACTGCAGAGTGGAAAGGGTGATAGTATTTACTGAGGGAACAAAAGAATATGACAGACCTTTAGAATCTATCATGGTGCGGGTAGAAGGATCATATTTTCTGCCCTGCCTCCCATCTCCACTTGAGCTCCATACTCAAAATACTGGGAATCATTGAACTGAAACTATTCTTCTGACTTGTCAATTATGTTTAATTACTTGCCACATTCACTTCAATGATATGCTGAGGGCTTGCAGACCAGAAGAAATCCTTAGAAGGGTTGGAACAATCTCACCTTAAAAGCTATAGGTTTTGGGGCACCTGGGTGGCTTAGTGGGTGAAAGCCTCTGCCTTTGGCTTGGGTCATGATCTCAGGGTCCTGGGATCGAGCCCCACATCAGGTTCTCTCCCCGGTGAGGAGCCTGCTTCCTCCTCTCTCTCTCTCTGCCTGCCTCTCTGCTTACTTGTGATCTCTGTCTGTCAAATAAATAAATAAATAAATGAATAAATAGCTTTTAAAAAAAAAAAAGCTATAGGTTTTTTTTCCTGCTGTGGCTTTTGGTTAATGCCAGATTCCTTTGGTCAACATGATTCTTTTTATTCCCACCCAGAATAATTATAATAGCAGTTGAGATTTATCTAATGCTTATTATTTTTCAGACACTTAAACAATTATGCCACCATCTTACATATGTTAATTCACATAATCCTCCCAGGAGACCTGGTCCTCTTTGTCTTATTTCTACCTTAAATATGAGAAAAGGGATACCCAGAGAGGTAAAGAAACTTGCCCTAACCTGAACAGCTAATAATTATCGGCATCAGGATTTGAAGCAGGCCCCCTGTGTCTTTAGGCTATGATCTTTTTTTTTTTTTTAAGATTTTATTTATTTATTTGTCAGAGAGCGAGCGAGAGCGAGCACAGGCAGACAGAGTGGAACGCAGAGTCAGAGGGAGAAGCAGGCTCCCTGTGGGGCAAGGAGCCCGATGTGGGACTCGATCCCAGGATGCTGGAATCATGACCTGAGCCGAAGGCAGCTGCTTAACCAACTGAGCCACCCAGGCGTCCCCAGGCTATGATCTTAATCACCACACCACTCTTCCTTAAATTTAGGAAGCAAAACCTTTAGCTGTGGCAATTAGATAAGAATAGATGCATGAGTTAACATAACTCCTTTATCATTTCTGGGAAAATAACTCAATGGATTAGTCAGTTATTTTTCTGTAAAATAATAGTATTAGTAGCAGCCAGAATTTCATTTTCCTCCTTCGTACCAATTACAATGAAAAAGGAAGATAAAGGATTACAAGAGTCACTTTATTTTTTTTTCTTAAAGATTTTATTTATTTATATGACAGACAGAGATCACAAGTAGGCAGAGAGGCAGGCAGAGAGCGAGGAGGAAGCAGGCTCCCTGCTGAGCAGAGAGCCCGATGCGGAGCTTGATCCCGGGACCCTGGGATCATGACCTGAGCCGAAGGCAGAGGCTTTAACACACTGAGTCACGCAGGTGCCCCACAAGAGTCACTTTAAACAATGGACTTGCTTTCTGTTAATTTTAATTCATAGTTATTGCATGCATCTGTATTTGTGCGTTGTGATGGCAACAGAAAATAAGAGAAAACAAGAATCCTTCTCTCTCTTTCTTTTTTTTAAGATTTTTATTTATTTATTTATATGACAGACAGAGATCACAAGTAGGCAGAGAGGCAGGCAGAGAGAGAGGAGGAAGCAGGCTCGCCACTGAGCAGAGAGCCTGATGCGGGGCTCGATCCCAGGACCCTGGGATCATGACCTGAGCAGAAGGCAGAGGCTTTAACCCACTGAGACACCCAGGTGCCCCAACAATCCTTGCCTTTAAGGCTTGTAGTTTGGTTTGAACAAGGCAATACATGCGTGAATAAGAGGTACATGTACTGTGGTAGAGATCTCACCAATATCTCTGTGCTGTGCCTAAAATTGGCAGTTTAATTATTTTGATTTTGTAAAAGCGCAGTATAATTTTTTGGGGGGTCCTGAATTCATTGATCATGCCATCTGCATTTACTGTGTCTAATACATCTGTTTAAAGGATGTCAATGACAACTTAGTACAGATGATTTGGTTTTCATGCTGCATTGTTTTGTACTTTCTGCCTCAATGTATTTGAATCCTGCTAACCTTTTCTTAATGTTTTCCATGTTTCAGAGTTGTCATGATGAGGAAGATGATGATGGGGAAGAAGAAGTGAAGAGTTTTGAAGTAAGATGGGTCTTTCTAGATTTGTCTTCTTTTCTACTTTGGAACATTGTTTCATAGCTTATAACTGACATTTATGTTTCTTGCTTCATGGCTTATCGCAGCTTATTGTGTCAAGGAACTGCATGTCAGAAGCTGGATGGACAAATCTGAGTCCTCACATTTGCTAAAGTTAAGACCAAGGAACGTAGACTAATGAAATAATCAAATAAAACCCATATGTGCAGAATGAGTGTCCCTGAGAACTCTCAGAGATGAGTGCTTCAGACTGTAATCATCTCAGTGAACGTCGTGATCTGAAATTTCTAGTGGACATATAAGGAAAATACTTACTGAACAGCAACATGACATCGAGGTTTTAATTAAACCCTTGGTTGGCTGTTTTTCTTCTGAATTGAAAAAGTCTTAGAGATCTGGCCTCTTTTGAATTCAACCCAAATATGTCACTCATTCCCTGTACATATGTACAGACGGCGACACACTATGCCAATTTGCTTGCATGAGGTAGGAGTGCATATATTTCTAGGACTGTGTTCTATTGTACGATTGTTACAGATGTTCTCAGCTCCTAAATATCCAGAAAATTAGAAAGACTGCTCTATGCTAATTAGCCAGAAGGAAAGGAACTATTATTTGACCCCATTTGTTTAGATTTTACTTTTGCTTTCTATGAAGAAAAGAGTTGTTGCTAACTGCCACCTTTCTCCATTTCTTTTCTTTTCTTTTTTTTTTTTTTTTAAGAATTTTCAAAAAGAAGTGGAAAGAAATAGATACTTTTTTTTTTCTATTATGTATATCTGGATTTTGAGCTAGAGGTCTGGAAATCTATTAGTAACTAGCAGTCAGTCCTTAATGACAGTGGTCCCACTGAAAGGTACAGGTTGAGGGGGGACATAGAGTAGGGCCCCTTCCAGGACCAATTTGATGTGGCATCTCTGCAGCATTGAAATCAATGCGTAGAAAGTGTAAAAGCTAGTCTGAGAACAACCCATGCTTATTGCTGAGGAAAAAAAAAGCCGTAAGATTAATTTCCTATGTGACACTATAATCTTTTCTAATGTATGTGTGTCCTATTCTCAAGTCCGTCTTTATTGATAAGAAACTGAGGTAAATTAGAATGAGCTCTGAGCAGCAAGTAATACTGTGTTTTCTGAAGTGCACACCATTTATGGTCTACCAGTTGTCTTCCGAGCAATTGTTTATTGCTATTTTGCTTCTTGTCCTCATCCTTCCTTAAGGCCACAGGATCCCAACGCAGCAAGGTAAAACTATATATATGTGTGTATTTGTCCGGGTCTGAGTTTTGGTTTCTTGTGACATTTACCTTTGTTAGACCCAACATCTTGGATTCTTTTGTAATAAAAGGTCTTGCAATCTTTCTACGAGTTTGTAGCTCCCATGCAATTGGTCTCTTCAGTACCCCTTCCTTGACACAGGTTTATTCTTCTTGGAGTTTAAATAACTCATAATTTGAAATTTCATCCTACGTGTGAACTCTGGGCCGCATGCTGTGTTCAGGTAAAAAGGGGCCAGACCTTTAGCTGACTAACTCTTAGCTTGGGACCTTTCAGGACCGCATTCTGGCCTCATCCCCTCTTGATGCTTATAAAATACAAGTCTTGTTACTCGAAAAAAGACCTATAAATGGCATCACTAGTGAGATTGGGAAGAAGTCTGTTTTCCCTTTGTGTTAGTAATATCTCCATTTAGTAATTAGAGATGATATTCCACGATGTTGTTGATGTCAGCATTTCATTACAGAAGAACTTGATGATTATTTCTATCTCTTAATATATTTTGAATAGTGAAGTGCTTGGAATATTTGCTAAAAGAAAAAAACATTTTTTTGAGCATCAAAAATTTTTTTTTCTTTGATAGGAACCCTGTTAAGCTTACATTTTATTTTCATGAGACTAATTCATAGGAAAATTGACCGGAACATCCCAGGGGAGAAAAATATCCATCATGGCTTTAGTTTAAAAAAAAAAAAAAAAAAAAAAGTGCTGTTAAACTGAATTTAGAATGTCATGAAGAATCTATTTAGAAGAAACAAATGATAATATTTTAACTTAGTCTTATATTTTGGAGGAATATATTATTCTTACAAATTTAAAAATTTGAATTCATACAGCTATCAGCTTATAGCTCTAGTAGATGGGTATAATAGTTAATGGCATATAATAGACATGACAATAATATTTTCTGGGCTTAAATCATAGGTAATAATGAATGTGATACTAAGTTGATATTTATGCCTTTATCACTAATTATCTCAAATAGAATTTGGATTATGGAGGGTTAAAAATATGAAGGGACCTCCTGACAGTAGCCAATGATTTGATGTCCTGGCACCAAAATTTGTTCCCCAAGCATATATTGATATCTGTGGGGTAAGGGTAGATAAGGAAGGTCAGAATCAGAAGGCATTGCTGGTTAAGAAAGCCATCTTCCTCAGAAAGAGGAATGTAGTTTCAGGGGAATCTAAAAAGCAAATCCAGTTTGGTAAATAGGGTCAAATTTGGTGACATTAGAGAAGTTCCCAATTCAGAAAGAAGTCTAGGAATGGCTAATGGAATCAGCTTTTAGCATCTAGGATTCATGTCAGAGTGAAGTCAAGAAATCAGGTGAGGATATGGAGCCTGACCTGAGAAAACAGGCTGCATGTCCCAGGTTCAGAATGGTGGGCAAGACATTCACACAGTAGTGTGAAGCCTGGCAATGAGACTAGAAACCAGCAAGTATAACCATCCCCCATGAAACAGGATTTTGAAGTTTCTTATGATCGCTACTTGTGGGCATAACACCGTAGACGAGAGAGGGGAATTTGTACTTCTTAACCAGATATTTTACTGAATTGCCATGTGATTTGGGACTATGACTTACTATGTATGCCTAATTTGTGTAGCATGCTACTTTCCACAAACTATTTGATCAGTGAGTAAGCAATGGAAATTGAAACCAAGTTGAGAAACTGAGATGTGCAGGTGCTCGCCTGTGAAGATACTCTTGTCTGAGGTTGACTCTGTGATACCAACAAAGCCGCCGAAAATTTGACCAGACAACTGGATTATTACTTTCTCTATAAATTGAGTAACATACCAGACATTTTAGTTGAAGTGTCTGGTTGTTTAGTATCATTTAGAGATAGTCTCATAGTGGAATTTTTCATCTAAGGTAAAATAGATCTGAGAGGCTATCTGACAGTTTCAAGAATTCTTAAATTATGTTAAAGAAATTTCAGGATAACATAAAGCATGTGATAATTGAATTTTATTCCCATAACTACTGATTATTAATAGTTGCTGTACTTTCTGCTTAAATTCTTTATCTGTAAGTATTCAGTGACAATTAAAGGGGCATTTTTAAAAAGGGGCATTTTTTAAAAAGGGGCATTATAAGATCCTTGAGGGAAGAAACAAAGCTTAAGGAACATGAAACACAGGATGTGGGGACTAAAATGCTGAGTATTTGCTAGCTCTTTTCTTATTTCCCTCACATCTATGTTTTACTGATGGGATTCTGCTAAAACTTGCAAAGAGATTTAATGTGATAATTTAATTCCCTGCTTCATCAATAATATATGTAAATGCTCTCTACAGCTATTTATTTAAAAACCTTATTGCTTATTTAGTTACGTATATATAACTTTTTTAGATTTGGGACTACATCAATACTAAAACTACAAAAAGGACTGTTAAATCTTATAAAGAGGCTAGGAGTAACTGAAAGGGAAGAAATATCTTAGCAGTGACTCAAAATGTTCATTACTACAGTTGAGTGCATTGTTCAGCTTTGAATTTTTATAAGCCAAAGCAAAGAATAAGAACAACAAATTGATAATGTTGCAAGTCAAAAAACTTCACTTTTCTGAGCAGCGTGGGTTTTTCTCACTTAAATTCACAAAGAGATTTGGTACCAGAACAAACCACATTTTTAAACTATGATTTTTGCAAAATACGCACAAACATTCCCCAGTGAGTGTGTGGCATTAAATGCTAATTCTATGGAAGCATTTCTGTGGACTATGATGGTACTATAATATAGATTTATTTCTTAATAAAAACCAAAATTAATAACAGTGGAGCTTAAATAAACCAGAGGAATGGGATACTGACTTGCCTTCTAGACCATCTTTCTTAAATATTAGGCAAGTTGCATCATCCTTTGGCAAATGCCCAATTTCTAATTCACAGAGGAGTTCTCTGCTGCGTCCCTGAGTTCTTGTTATTCTGTACTGATGATTAAAGAGAATAACTTGTGTCTTAAATACTAAATATGCCTATGGCAGTGTTGACATTCTGTAATAAAAGACTTAGGAAACCAACTTATATTCTCTCCCAGATGGGCCTCAGGCATAACTGAAATGACATCATACCTGCTAAAGTATTCAGACCAATACCAGCTCGTATTCCAAAATATGCATCACCAAATATGGAAGAATCGATTTAGGCCCCAGTGCGTTAAGGTCTGAGGTTATATAGCTCTACCCAATGACAAAACCACCTTTGTCTGGCCCCTCCAGTGGTCCAGTTTTGAACAGAACTCCATTCCTCGGCAATGCTGCGGCAACGAATTTGCTGTAAGATGTACTGTCTCCACCAGCTGTGTAATTTGATCTTTGAATGGGTTTATTTAGTTCTGTTCATGGGAGCAAAGCAGTTTAAACGAGAAGGGCTCCCTGAATCTTACCAAAGACAACCAGTTTATATAAAAATAAATAAAAGATACAGCTTTGAATGTAGAACATTGAAGCAATGATTCCTTTTATCAGGTACACTTAATAGTTGCTTAGTTTCTCTTACAGAAACACTGTGGTATCCAAAATTGGGTCGAAAGTGCTGAGTTGTTATGCTACTGTTGAATGATAGAGGGGGAGGGAGAAGGAATTTTGATGGCCACTGTTCTCATACCTCTTGCCGAAAGCTGCTAACTGCATTCTTAGATACTGAAATTATCAGCCTCAAGTAATACCCTCATGTCTTAGCCCAGGTTCCTTAGAAAATAGAGCAAAGAGATTCTGTGCTAACCCTTTATTGGGGTTTAGGCGCTGATACAATCCCGGAAGAGTAAGAGTGACGGGGAAAAAGAGAGCAGATTATCTAAGGAAGGAGGGAGAGCAAATACAAGGTGGTGCGTTCTTGAGCTGACCATGCCTGTTCAACATCGTGTCAGACGGCCCTAGAAAAACCACATGTATGCATCCGGGAACAGTGCCTCCTAGGGAAGAAGGATGAGCACTGGTTCTGTCCCACCTCCTTTCTTTCTCTGGTCAGAGGGACTTAGTTTCTTCATACTTCCTGTTGTTAAGCAGATTTTCCGTGCACCTCCTGGGGAAACCAAAGGCAGCTTGGGTCCAGCCTACCCAGAGTTCAGGTACTGCAGTCTCTGCATGTGGAGCCTCCTAAGTGGGTGGTAGAGATGATAGGAGCCAACTTTTATAACCCTACTCTGAGAAAGGCAAGTTGCCAAGTGTTGGAGAGAAAGGGCATGTCGGGTGTGATGGAGTCCTGGTCTTGGCATGAGGAAAATTCCCAGAAAGCACAGTCCCCTAGATCATGTATGGTAATTCATGCATATTGGCTGCATGCACATAAATAGCAAACTGTATAGAACGTACACCTGAACATCTAGTTATGCATTTCTCAGGCACATGATAGTAGAACATTGTATACTATTATTTAAAAAATAATCTCGGGCACCTGGGTGACTCAGTGGGTTAAGCCTCTGCCTTCGGCTCAGGTCATGATCTCAGGGTCCTTGGATCAAGCCCCACATCAGGCTCTCTGCTCAGTGGGGATCCTGCATCCCCCACCCCTTTTTGCCTGCCTCTCTGCCTACTTGTGATCTCTGTCAAATAAATAAATAAAATCTTAAAAAAAAATAAAATAATCTCAGTTGACAATAATTCATCCCATAATGCTTGACTGCATTATATGTATAACAGATGGGATACAGCAGAATCATTCAGAGCATAGATATTTGAACGAACCACCTATGTTTGAATCCCAGCTCCACCACCTACCTGTGTGACCTCAAGCCTCAATTTTCCTATTTATAAAATGGAGCTAATAATTATAGTATATATTTCATATGGTGAAGATTAGATTAGTTAATATGTATAATACACTCAGAGCATTGGCTGTCTATAACAAGCTCTCTAGGTATTTACTATTATTATTACTTTTAATCAATTTTACCTTCCTACTAAAATCAAGCCAGCAAATCCCTTAGGAAAACTTTCACGAGACAGTGAACACAGAACTACACAGGGCAAGAGACCTGGGCTCTCATTCGGGTGCTGACTAGGTGGCCTTGAGTGGGTCACATTTAAATTATTCTGTGCCTTGGTTTTTTTCTTCTTTGAACTAAAAGCTTTGACCTGGATGTTCTTAGGGGTCATGCTCGCCTTTAAAAGTGTCTAATTCGCTGTTCACGAGTAAGTTCTTTTTATTTTTCAGGGCAATTTCTTAATGCTCCTAAATGCATAAATATTAATAGAAGCATGGACATTTTGGGTATTTTTTTCTTCCAATCTTTTGTGGAAGAGTGAAAAGGGAAATAAACTTCATTTTATTTACACTAGTAGAGTCACAATAAAAATGCTTTGTAGACACTAGCCTAGCTTCTGTACATACATATGTATCTCTACCTTTTCGTAGTTTGGTGTTTAAAGTATTACACAATTATACATGATACAGTAAGATATAGAAGGAAAAATGTTGAGGGATGAGGGGGGTTTGGGGACACCAACTGGAGCCTTCCAAGAATGAAACCAGTGCCTTAGACTCTTGCTAATTAGTGGGGATTTGTCAGCACGACCGATCCCAAGCTTTCTAGGAGTGAGCATCAAGTCACACAAATTTCAGTTTGCTCTGTCAGTGAAATAAACACAGTCTTCTTGTTTGGAAGATACAGAAATTCCTGAGGATCTCTGTGAGGAGGACAACATGTCCTATAGCCTGTTGTAGTTCAGTAGAGGTAATAATTGAGAATTTCTTGATAAAGTCCAGATATCCAGGTGACATCTGAGGATGGCTGAGCAGAGGATAAGTACCAGGAATCTGGAAGAATGAAAACACTATGTTCCCATAAGACAGTCTCCAGAAAACTCCCTCTCTGAGCCGAGCCGGAAATTGGCGGGAATTGGAGACTGTATTGAGTACTTAAAGAGCTCACGCAGCTGTTTCTTGAGGGTCGCTCTGCGGTAGGACCAGTAATCGTGTGTGAAAACTTAAAATTTTAAGCACTGAAACAGCTAGTATTGAGAGGACTCAAAATCCACATAATGACTTGTCATGATCCGCTCTATGGTAAAATTTATTCTAACTTCTTTTTTTTCCATAAATTATTCCAACATTTTGGCACCTTCCTGATCCAACTATACCTTCATATTAGTAGAGTCATCAACCTTATTGTTCTTATTCTTCTGTCGGGCTGTGCTAGTAGCATTTTCTTTCTGTATTCAAGGCAGTGTTCAGTGTTTTTAAGACTTAAACAAACAAATAGGTAAATGAAAGCTGTTCTAAATCACCTTTGTGCTCAGAATAAACCCCATTCCCTCCGATGATAACTTGGTGTAACTTTGCTAATTTGATACCTTCTGATTTGATAGTTGCTCATTTTCCCTCTCCTACTTTATAGCTTGTTTGCGAAGCTTTTCGTGATAGAGTATAAATTTTGTCAACAGAACCCTGAAATAGAAAATCATTTGAACGCAGCTAGGTTTTATTGTTTCAGCATAGTGCTAATTAGTCTAAATATGGTGAATCCAAGGGAAACAATATGTTAACAAGCGTGGAAGTATAAATGATGAATAAGTAAGCCAAAGTCACACTACACAGGACATCCAAACTTCAGAGCCTCCAACACATTAACTGGACTGTACTTTTCTGCATTAGAATTTTCGTCCTCTCTGATTGTTGTCTATTAGTTAAACTTCGGGACTGAACCAAAGTTTGCTTTGGGTAAAAATGTATTTCCTTTCTTCCCTCCCTCCCTTCTTTTCTCTCTCTCTCTTTCTTTCTTTCTTGTTTTTTTGTGGGTTTTTGTTGTTGTTGTTGTTGTTGTTGTTGTTGTTAAAGAACAAGAGCTAGAAACTATGCCTATCCTATTGAAAAATAGAAGTCTGGGAGATTATACTATTCAGTATTCAGCAACAAAGACAATGGGTAATCAAGATACAGAGAGTAAACTAATTGAGCTTTAAAAGTGAACAGTTTGAGAACTATTGTTCACATGTGTATAATTCTTGACTCTGACCATGTACCAAAAACAAACTAGATGTTTCTCACTTTAGTAGCTTTGTAGCTCTTCAAATGAAAAGATAACATTTGTAATTTCAGATTCATTGTACATACTACATGATATCACATTATTTAGTTCTGTTATTCATTCATCAAGTTTTCTTGGACACCAGTTTTGTGCAAGGAACTTTACTGGATATATACTTGTGGTTAAAACAAGCAAACAAAACCTCTGAAGACACTGTCCTCATGGTGACTTACTTGTAGAAAACTCTGTATACATTCATTTAATCTTCAAAAAAATTTATGAATTTGAGGGACCATCTATTTTTAAACAAAGTTATAATCTTAAAAGTTTTCCTAGCACTCCTGGTCCATTCTTTATGAATGTGACCAATCTACAGTATCAGAAACTAGAATACCAAACAAAATTAATTGAAATGGACAATATGTCTCTTGTCTGTATTTTTGTTTTCCCTTAGTCTGACCAAATTATTAGTACCATTTCACTGCCATTCGCTTTTGTCCTCCTAGCTATCCAATCAAATCTCCTACATTTCCATTTTCTTTCTTACAATGTCAAGACTCAACATTACCTTGTAGGTAATAACTACATCTAAGATGCCAAATCAGAAGGATATTTAAGATCAACTTACTAAGAAATTATGGAAAGTATTTTATTTTTTTTTTTTTTTTTTTTTTTTTTTTTTTTTTTTTAAGATTTTATTTATTTATTTGACAGAGAGAAATCACAAGTAGATGGAGAGGCAGGCAGAGAGAGAGGAAGGGAAGCAGGCTCCCTGCTGAGCAGAGAGCCCGATGCGGGACTCGATCCCAGGACCCTGAGATCATGACCTGAGCCGAAGGCAGCGGCTTAACCCACTGAGCCACCCAGGCGCCCTGGAAAGTATTTTAAAAAGAGTCCGGTTGCTGGAGATTTCTGTTCACTTACAGGTAGCTTCCACACGCAGCAGAAGAGAAAAACATTATGACAACCTTTTCAGCAGTTGCTGAAGGCTTGGAAACTCAAGGGAAAGCAGCAAGCCCACTGGGCTCATGCGGTGTTGGGCACAGAGTGAGCTGTGAGGCACCAGCTGCCCCAAACGCCCACGTCACTGAGGAGGGTCCAACAGAAACAGGGTACAAGTTTTGCTGTCAAAAAAGCTGCTCTTGTTTAAAATATCGTTCATCTCCATTGTAGGGATAAACTATTTTCTCCATCAAGGATGGGCAATTGTATATATATATATTTTTTAATTTCAGTATTTTTCCTCATACAAAACAAATTGTTGAAGAACTGATTTTTTTTTCTTCAGGTCTTCTACTGCCTTGCCGCCCCTCCCCCCATCCAACGCTAAACATGAGGCACCCTGGGGAAAAAAAATGAAAGAATATTAGCAATTTGACTACTAACTTCACTCATACTAAAAGCAGTCATGATGTGTATACCTCCTATTCGGTGTCTGGAATTTGATCCTAGGTCTGATTTATTACCACCACTGACCTGGAAAAGACTTGTAACAGTGTTATAAGGAAAACAGCTGATCTTCCCTGGTTGTTCTTGGTGATCAGAACTTTTTGCCTAAGAGAAAATTGAAATTATGGAGCTCCTTCCCCCACCCCAACCTTTTTTGTAACCTTAGAGTCATTGAAAGACTGAACTTCAAGTAGAGGTATATTTAAGACCCTTTGGCACTTTAGGTAGAATCTGGGATGGGGCAGAAACCCTGCTTTAAAATGCTTTAAAAAGGTCCTTCCAAAGTGCTATTTCCCCAGGTAAAATACTTTAAAAATATCTCTCTTCAGTTTTCTTAGAAAAGCTAATCTGCAGTAAATTGGAAATTAAAGAATTTTCTTTCTTTCCACATAATTCATCATTTTATTGTCTGTAAATTTTCTGGTTTAGCTTTCAAGGTTTTATTTTATTACAATGTGATAAAATCTCCAATAGCGAGATTGAATTGCATGCCCAGAAGCACTTCTCGAAGGACAAAATACCAGAAAGAAATAATATTAAATATCTTCTGAGGAGAAAGCTTCCAACTCAGTATGACAAAGAAGAAATTCAACCAAGAGGTCGACCTGATCCCTCTTTATGAAGTATGGGGTTCCTGCTTCTAGATCAGTTATCTTTTTTAGCTCAATTTTTTTTTTCAGACGAATCCCATCATCTCCCCTGAAGTATTTATTATTAGTGAGAAAAATGAGGGTGATCTTTGCCCAGGGAGTTTATTTTTTAAAGGAGACAATTTGACACCCTGTCTTTCCATCTTCCTGACATTTACCCATCAGGCATGATTTCAGTTACTGAAGAGGATAGTGGGGTCTAGAATGTCCTGTGCAAGTTGTTCTAGCAGATTTCTGAGCTGGCCCACCTACTTTTGAAGCACAAATGGCAAAGGGTTTGTGGTCTGTTTGTTTTTTGCCTCACAAGTATATGGCATGCTGCTATCTGTCTTCTTCTCTGGGTTTCCCGAGGACTATCTTCATATGTTCTATTGGGTCAAAAGAAGAATCAATCTTTCCAACTCCCTTGCCTCTTCAGTTGATGAAAATGAGAGGGTGTTTCCTTAGCCAATAGTTTTTTGTTTTTTTTTTTTTTAATCTCTGTCTTCCTGAAAACGTTTTCCACGAGAGGAATTTGGTTACGAAGCGGGAGTGCCGAGTTCGTTTGTAGCTCTGGCCACGGGAGGAAAGTGAAAGATTGTTGGGTCTAAAAGGAGGGATCAAATGTTGCTGACCAGTTCGAAAGCACACCTGAAGAGCAGGCGAAAGGGTCTTCTTTCAGTTTTTCTGAAACTGTGTTGTAATGACAGTATGGTTTTGTGTGTCCGTGTGGTTTTGTTTTCGTTTTGTTCTTGACGCTGCAGGAAGAGGTTTAAACATGAAGGCAAACCTTTTAGATGTTAGCATGGCTACAACAAAGCAAAGCTGCCTTTTTTTTTTCTTTTCTCTGCTTCCATTTAGACCTATCACATAATTTAAGAAAAAAAAATAAAACTTTAACCACAGGAGCTCTAACTATAGTGTGAAAAAAAACCCTGATCAATTTTGTTTTCGCAGCACGATATTATCAAAGATTTAAGAAACAAATTTGCCAGCCTCGGCGAGAACTCTCTGGTAACAGCATAAATGTCTGTGTTGGTTGCTTTTGATTTGAAGGTTTCTTTTTTCATTTGTTTGAGCCCATTTCTTCCCCCTCCCCCTTTTAGTTTACTTTCTTTTTCATATTCTGTAACTAGCAAGCCTTCATTTTTTAAACCTCTTCCATCTTCCTGTGTCTATTTTCCGTACTTTGGATGGAAAGTTTATGGCAGCAAAGCTGTCCCTCTGGCTCCTTCTGCTGCCGCTCTTCCTGCTCTTAGGTCATATATGTTTTGGCCGTTGTGTTTATGGACATGATACTAATTGACTGTTTCATGTCCCATTGACTAAGCTTCTCTACCACGCCATTTGATGGACTCGCTGTCCTAGGGCTCTATGCAACTTTCATTTTGCAACTTGTACTGCTTAGTTCCGTCTCAATTCTCCAGTGAACTGGATAGCTCAAGTGAATGATCCTACCAGTCTTGAATTTGCTGTGCCTTTATATTTTATTTTTATTTTCTTCTTTATGTTTTCAGTGGTAGTTTAAGTGGAAAAGAACAAACCCCAGCCATTTGCACGGGCAGCCCCATGCAGTATCGTTTGTTACCACCCGAGAATACAAAATATAAAGGCACATTGCTTCTTTTATTCTTGGGGGGTGACTGGGCAGATCTGTGTCATGAGTCCACTACTTCGTTGAAGCCTACCTTTTGATTCATATCAGCTTTCAATTTTGCTTAAACTCCAACACGTCTCTGTGAATGTTTTCCTGTCATTTAGTGATACCTTGCAACTCGAGCCATTTGCTGAGCAGTATCAAGTTATGGCCATGGCATGGGAGATGATTGAAACGTAACAAACTCATGCACAAACGTATAATTCAGAAAGTGCAAGTTTCAATGACGAAATACAGTACTTCGAAACTGTGATACAGGCTTTGGACTAATCAAACAATTACAATTGAGAAAATCCATCCTGATAAGCCAGTACCAAAAGCATATCAAGAAAAATATAA
This sequence comes from Mustela erminea, assembly GCF_009829155.1. NCBI lineage: Eukaryota > Metazoa > Chordata > Mammalia > Carnivora > Mustelidae > Mustela > Mustela erminea. The sequence continues at coordinate 12,455,788 of NC_045627.1, read as the reverse complement.
AGGGCAAAAACCAAGAGTTGAATATTGTTAACATCTGTTGAATAACATTGTTGGTGTTGAAATGGTCCATAATGTTGTCATAGAGCCCATACATGAAGAGATGACTAAAAATACGGTTTATAGAAAGCTGCCGTGCTTAATGACAGCCACAACATAAACGGTTGGGATTTGTGTTCAGGAAAAAGAAATGGAAAAGCAAAAGCTACTCTACCAACAAGCCAGGCTCCACGACCGCGGGGCAGCTGAGATGGTGCTACAGACCATCAGCGCCAGCAAAGGTGAGGCTTGATGCTCTCCTCAGACTTCTTTCTTCCCTGGGAACACCCTGATTTAAATTCTGCTGATTTAGTTAGTCCCCTGAATTTCTTGTTCATCATGAGGTCAGGTGACTTCGGAAATGCAGGCTCTCGTTAGCCCAGTCCAACATTTTTTTTTTCCCCCCTTCAGAGTCAAAGATTTATTTCTGTTCTTTTAGGTTTGGAATTAGAGCTTGACCCAAGCCTGACAAATTATGTAAGTCAGGGATGGACGAATGTTTTCTGTGAGAGGCCAGATAGTAAATGTGTTTGGCTTTGCTGGCCATGGGTCTCTGTCACAACCCTTCAACGCTGCCATGGTAGCAGGGGAGCCGCTACAGACAGTATGTAAACAAACTGTGTGGCTGAGTTCCAATAAAACTTTATTTACAAAAATGTATGACAGGCTGGACTTGACCCTGTAGTCCGTAATTTTCAGACCCTTGATGTAAAAGTTTAGACTTTTTAAGTGATCCCTTTTAAACAACTAAAATACTATTATATTTTTCAGTGCCAGCCAAGATCATTTTTCTTACATTGGCAGTATCTTCTTTGTGAAATATTTTTCCTATAATTTGCAGTGGGGCAGAGAAATGACAGTTACACATTCTAAGATATTTTTAACTCTATTATTGTTTCTATTTCTATTTTTTCTATATTCTGAGGTAAGTAGAGGTGAATAATGTAAAAATAAAATATATTCAATGATATATAATGTAACTTGTTAGATTTAAAATTTTGTCATTATTGGGATACCTTTCTAGCTCAGTCAGAAGAGCATGCAACTCTTGATCTCAGGATCATGAGTTCGAGCCCCATGTTGGGTGTAGAAATTACTAAAATAAATAAATACACAAATAAATAGACTTAAAATTTTGTCATTATTATTTGAATGACTTAAAATTGTGACCAGTCATCCTAATAAAGCAATACTATAAACATTGTAAGATAAAGGTGCTGAAAGAAAAATGATAAAAGTTATTTAAATGTAATATTGAGTGGAGAGGGAGAGAAATTTCCTTGAAATCTTCGGTAGCTCTTATTCAAGTATTATTTTAATATACATGATTAGTTTTGAATCTTTATAGCTTTAGATGTCAGTATTTCAGAATCAGTGTTTGAGGGGGTATAGCTCAGGGGCAGAGCATTTGACTGCAGAATCAATTGTTGCTTTTTTTTTTTTTTAGAAGATTTTATTAGATAGTACGCTCACAAGTGAGAGGGAGGGGCAGAGGGGAAAGGAGAGAAAGAATCTGAAGCAGACCCTTGTACCAGGCATCGAGTCCCATCTCACAACCCTGAGATCATGATCTGAGCTGAAATCAAAAGTTGGATTTTTAACCAACTGAGCCACCCAGGCACCCCTCTTCTTCTTCTTCTTCTTTTTTTTTTTCCCTTAATGTTCTCATATAGTTTCAATTCCTAGATACATTACACAGAATTTAGTAAGAATATTGATGGCAAAATATGCATTATTACTCTTGAAATGTTTTTTGGTAAGTCAGTCTGTCTTCCATTATTATGCAGATTTGCAGGGGAGTGATCATTCTAAAAGTGTGCCTTTTGAAACAGAGGTAGTTAATGTACAGGTGCAATGATAAAAGGAATGCTATTTTTTATATTTTTCAGGGGATACGGGACCAATGGTAGCTGCGACTTTGAAACTTGGAATTGCTATCTTAAATGGGGGCAACTCCACAGTGCAGCAGGTAATGTCTTTAAGCCGCCCCCGTAATGTAGTCTTTGTACAGATGGACCATATTGCCATCCCTTTGTTTAGTCCCTGTTTCAACCCTCCTGGAAGAACTATCAGTTGGAAAATTTTTCATTTTCTGTGTAAAAAAAAAAAAAAGCCTTTATGTGGTGGCCATCTCGCCCCAGGACTCAAACATCTACGTTGCATGCTGCCATATGGGGCACTAACACTCTTGAGGAATCTGAAGTCCTATCAGATGTGTCCTCCTGTGAAATTTGCATTTCATGTGACTCAGCGTAAAATGGTTTGCTTTAATAGTGGAGAAAAGTGAATGTTCTTAGCTCAGGAGCCTAGTTTGGCAACATCTCTCTCATATTTTTCTGTATTGCCTTCTGTATGAGAAATAACAGTTTATGAACATGCAGCTAATAACTGTTGCGTCTTGGTAAGTTTGGGCGAGGCAGGGAAAGGGCTACCCTGAGGGAAGGAAAGGAAGGCTAATGAAAACTTTGGGATATTTGACTTCAGGTTGCTGTGAGTCCCAGAAACACGACAGTGGACAAAGCCCTGAGTATGTTCCTAGAAGATCTTTGATTCTAAGAAATACAGACTTTTTGAAGCTTTCCTTTGGGTTGGTGAAGATTTGGACTAGGTTAAGTTAGCAACCGAGAATAGCTGAAAAACTCATCTTTACATTTTTCTTAAATTGCGTGCCTCTTTTTCTGTAAATAAAATTGTGACATTTGTAGACTGGAGGGGTACATACGTCTAATCTAAGCCAGGGTGCCTGACTTTTGCTTTTTAATGCCTCTGATGGTTTAGTGAAGCATCTGGCCTCCTCTTGGTGTCATGTTTTTAAATTGCAAAGGAAAATCGCACAGGTTTACAAAAGAAACCACACCTAGTCAAATGTTGTTATTCATATATTATAAACAGGTTTTTTGAAAAAGTAATTTGTGTTCCTTTATGAACTTGTTAAATGAAAGATCTAGTGCTTGGTCTAATTATTGAGAAGAAATGATTAGCCTAAGTATTTTTAAGTCACTTCAACAATGACTGTGATGTGATATGAAGATATCTGAAATTTCTGCTGGTGACAATATCAGAGTCTGTGTTTGTTGCTTCTATTAGTAGTCAAAAGGAATGCTAAGTTTCCGTTAGAACTAAGCGGAGATAATGATGTCTTTTTTTCCTACCCAATTTACAGATGTCCTTTTTTGCTTTCCATAGCAAATGACTACATGACTCAAATTAAAGGAATACTGAAGAAAGCCCACCTACTCTCTATAATATTTAGCACAAAATAATTTCCCTTTATGTTTTACTTCAAAAGTCCTAAATTAGGTAGCAGATAGATTCAGAAATTCTTGGAGCTAAATGGAGCCATGAGAGATCATGTAATACAGGAACTTGTCTATACAGGCTTTTCCTTTTTCTGTAAACCTTCAGATACATATCCTACTAACTCCCTTTAACTCTGAGCCATATTCCTTATTTTAAACTTCCCGTGATTAGTAAGTGATTCATGTTTTATTAGACCAGGAACTTACCACACTCCCCTCAAAATGGCCAGGTGTTTGTGTATATTGTGGTGTGTACATATTTGTGTGTATGTGTGTATACATGTGAGATGTGTATATATGTGTATGTATATATGTGTTTATATGTGTTGCATGTGTGTGTATGTACATTACGTGTGTATGTGTGTGTGTACTATTTGTGTGTGCATACATATACAACTTCTGCATATTTAGTACCTTATATTACCTTTCACTCAAATTTCTAGAAACCAAATTACTACCAAAATGCTGACCATTTTAGCTCAGCCCTACTTTAGACAGCACTGATAACAGGAATTATTCACCTCGATTCAAGATTTGGAGAAAAGCAGTATCTTTCTTTTCTTCAAACCTTTGGTGTGCCTTCTGTCATTTTATCATCTTGTATGTGCTTCTCATTTGAAACTTCCGACACATTGTCATCCACATTCAAGGCAGCTGTTTCACTGTAATATGTAATAACAAGCTAAGAAGGTAGAGCTATGCTCTGCTTTTGCATTTTTTACTTTTGTGTTTAATCAAAATTTTAACCACAGAATCTGGACATCATTCTGACAACAGAGAAGAAAAATGTAATTGTCAAAACGATTACTACCATTCCTTAGGTTTAGAGACCATGATGATGGAAACTACATTTCTGTCTATGACATTAGCATACGGTTGCCAACATTACCCGGGTTTAAGGACCTCACTTTTGTGTGGAAATCTAGGACTAGCATCTGGATGGGCCTTCTTCCTAGTAAGCTTGAACTAAAAATCTGAATCTTCACATACTTAAAGAGTGACTAGAAGAGAGTTACGAGTGTTATTTTTCCCTGGACAATCATGGTGCTCATGATGTTTATGCTCCTTATTCCAAGCCAACCCTTTTATTGACATTGAAATCTACAGCCATTGTGCCTTGACACACTCGTCTCTATTTCTTGTTAAAGTTGTGGTCATATTTGTATGCACTGAGTGTTTTACATCTTTATTCCAGCAAAAAGAGCATGTTTTTGTTGTTTCTTATTTAACATAGAATAAGATTTGTGTTCAGTGGCCCTGTGGTTTCTATATTTACTGTAGAAAATGCTTGACTACCTCAAGGAGAAAAAGGATGTGGGCTTCTTTCAGAGTCTGGCTGGCCTGATGCAGTCCTGTAGGTAAGCACACACCTCCCTTGTTTTGGTTCTACTCGGTGGGTTGTATCTTTCAAAGTTTTTGTTTTACTTTGCTGACACTAATGATACAGAGAATATTTTTTAATGATTAAGTACACACTAAAGTGGGACAATAGAGGATGTCATATTTTCTTATTGTTAGCTGTTAGTAATGTCTTAATTATTAACTTACTCAGTGTTAATGATGTCTTATAATAGTCTATCCTGTGATTAAATAGGGACCTTAGGGAATTAATGTGTATTCTGCATACTTGAAAATGAGCAGGCTATGAATGTTAAAAGAGGAAAAGGAAGATTCTGATGAGTTTTATTTGGGAGCTTGTAGACCATTTCTCATTTTCCCTAAATAAATGATCCCTAACCGAATAATTTATGATAATCATTTTCTATTTTTTACAGTATTTAAAATCATTCAGACAGCATTTGACAAAGGAATCTGACAGATACTTAATGTAATAAGCTATTCTAGCTGGAAAAACATGATGATTATAATTATATTTCAGTGTGCCTGTTAACTTTGTAATGTACACCCGAAGTTCAAACCCCATTAATGCCTTATGTTTGCCTTTCACACGGATCATTTCAGGGCAGACCCTGGGGAGAAACTGGGCTGCCACTAGGAAAGTATGGTTGGTAGACATTGAATTGGGGCATGTCTTCACTGTATGTTAATATTTGGTTTGCGTTTTATGATAGATGATTTGTAGACACTTGCTCTCCTGAAGATACAAGGTTTTCTATTAGTCCTCTCAGTGTCTTTCTCCCTGTTATTGTAGTGTCCTCGACCTAAATGCATTTGAGAGACAAAACAAAGCTGAAGGACTTGGAATGGTGACCGAAGAAGGATCAGGTATTGATCACTTAAATTAAAAGGATCACCTACCCCCCCTTTCCTGAAATGAGTCAATTACCAATTACCTTTTGAGTACAGAGAGATACAAGGTTATTTTTAAATGGCCCAAATGCTTCTGTGATTCATTTAAAAGTTCATAATTACACACTCACTCAGGTCACACCCAAAACTCAACCTTCCCTGTTAGCCATTAACTCCTTTTTGTTCCAGACCTACTGTAAGTCACCTTTCCCCTAGTTGGGTAGTAGATCAAGATCCCTTATTAGAGAATTTTCTGTAAAATTATAAAGCAGATGGGTGAACCACATTAGAGAATGTTTGACTTCTTGTGGCTAATCTGGCAAATTGAAACTCTCAGATTCATTCTTCTGTCTTCTTAAAATAGGGATGGTTTGAGAGACCCTTCCATTAACCATTATTCTGACGGTCTCCTCCTTTTTAGCACAGATATCTCATACATCCATATGTCTTTGCAAGTCCAAATTTGATGAAAAAAATTAAGAGTCGTTTTTAATGTTTAAATAATCGATCACTTAATTTACATGTGCACCAGTAGAATGGCTCACATAATTTTAGAGTTTTTCTCTAACAGATGTGTGTATAAACTAGAAAATTTAACACACTTAAAGCAGAAATAACTATTGCTACACTTGCGCTTCAGTATTTATTAAGAAAAATAATCTTCAGTATTTTTTTGTCTTGATTTGCTTTTATTCTTTTGTGTTTGACTTTTTTCAGTTGATTTAGTTTCAGTGAGGCCCTGTGTGTTTATCTGTTTTCATTTGCTTGGTCTTGTTTGGAGTGGTCATCTTATCAATGTATTAGTTTTGGAACATTGGATCTTCAATAAAACTAATCTTGTTTCAAAAAATAAATTTTCTCCCACCCGCCTTTTGCCATCTGCTTACCTTCCTGAAATATTTTCAAATTAACTAATCTCTCTAATTATTTCTGTATATTTGTATTCTTATAATAGGTAAAAGAATTAGCTGCATGTTTCTTACTATTCTTTAAAAATTTTCATTTATGTGTATTGTAATGCTGCTACTACTAATGCCACTTTGTTTTCTGCTTGACATATGAATGTATAGATTCAATCATCAACTATCAGTCCTACCGCTACCTAATTGTGTTAGTTAACTTTAAGAAAAATTGCCAGCAGCCCTCTAAACTTACTTAAATTTTCCGAAATGACTATCCAGCCAAATCTCTTCATTATTAAGGGTTGTGTCAACAGTTATATAGCACCCAGCCTGAGGGCACCATCTTGAGAACTCAGAGTCCTTACAAATCTCAGAGCCCATTACCTGCCTGCCTCTGGGGTCTCCAGGAAGCCCTGGGCATTTTCCTTTAGCTGTAAAGTGCCTGAAAATGAATGAATTCTCTCTCCAAAGTCTGACTTCCCTGTCTTGGAATTAGAAATCAATTTCATTTTTCCCTACAGTTATTACTTAATGTTCCAGAGGCAGTCCCACTAATCATTCTTCATCATTGTTCATATCGGCTCCCACGCGGAAACAGTGGCCCCCCGCAGGCTTAGCTTACCGGGTCTCCTGTCCTTTGTCAGCCAGATATGGATTGGAATAACATTCCTGAGTCCTAAATCAGAAATCACTTGGTGAGAATGACCATTCTGATGTGAGAATTAGTCACATCTCTCAATATGAAATTGATTTGATTGGTTTATTCTTTTTCAACACACAAAATTGCCCAAACCGATTAACACTTTTTCTATTTTACTTCCTTACAAACAGCAAGACAAAAACCAACATTTCAACTTCTTTTTTTTTTCCCATTTCCTTTTCTTTCAACTATAAATGTACTTTCTTCCCTTCCTCAGTCATCACACATGAGCGTGGTAATTATTACAAATGATCTGCCTTTTCTTTATTTGCTCCTTCATTTGTCTTTAGCTTTGTGTATAGTCTTGACAGTGACAGTTTTTTGTGCATTTTTTCCTTTTATAGATTGTTTAACGAATAGATTATTTCATTTCCATCATTATGCATCCTTTTATTTTAAAACCCATACATCAAGCTTTCCTTATTTTTTTCTTTCCATGAGGATGTGCAGTTATTAACATATTAGACATGGAGGGGCAAGAAGCATTTCAGTTACATTTTTTGGATTTGTTTTGTTCCATGTCTTTCATTTTGAAGAAAATTCTGGTGGACCCAATGTTTGCAATCGTTGTCTAAAGGAATGAATCATAGATGTGTAGTCTCCCTGTGGCGTTTCTGTCTTGGACATACTGTGGCTTTATGGCTGCACCAGTGGGTGCATGGGAAAATCAGTGGTTATCGGGGCGGTGGGGGGCTGTGACTGGCTGAGTCTCCTCTTGGCCAGGAGGCTCTGCCAGTTGCTTTCCAAATATTGAGAGATCTGCAGTTTTTACTCTATTCCCTTGAAAACATCACACGTTAAAGACCTTCTTAACATAAAAACTTTTTCATCCTTGGGACTGAATTTGAAGAGCAGTAGAAACAGTTGCAAACTAATGTAGTAACACAGATAGTAGTTTCTAAAAGACGTGATATCCTATGGTAATAAACAAGGGGTGAGATTTCTGAAAAGTACCTAGTACATCAGCAAGGCTTTAGAGATCAAATTGTGCTCTCTGAATACTCAGCCTTGCTTTTATCAAGAGGCCGATTGAGAAAACAATGGTAATTCAGTCGTTCTACGAATAATATACTACTTTCCAAATTGAAAACACTTAGAGCAACTCTGCCTTTTGGCACATTTTTAAAAAATTTCTGTGACATGTCCATTCTTCTGTTTAAGGTCTACAGGAGTTAAGAAAAGTTTATACCCTCATAGGGGAAGGAAAATCGATCATTCCTCCCAGAATCCATAGAGAAGGTTGAAAAAAGTCTCAATCTGTTTGAAGCCCAAACACTATAAACTCAGCATGGAGAAAAATAATCTGACACTCTAACTTTTCTCCAACCTAACCAGCTGTCTCTATTAGGCCAGATCTCTTCCTGATGATGAGAAGATAACCATAAATTACATAGCCTTGGAAAATATTTAATTTACATGTACCTTTTTGATACCTACAACCACCAGTGAGATCTTGTCCCCATTTTATAGATAAGGACGCTGAATGGTGGAAAGTGTACAAGGCTTGTCCAGTATCACACAGTGAAACGGCAGGGCAAAGACTGAAATGCAGACCTTCAGCCTCCCACTGTTACCAGTTTCATGAGACAGTCCCTTCCTCCACCTTTTACCTCCCGGGGGCTTATTTTGTACTTACCATATTGGTTAGGTGGTATTTTTTGCTTTTTTACTTATTGCTCATTCATCCCTTCAAAGACACTAATCTACTGCCAATTTTTGCACTTAATGTTGAAGTTGTAAAGTCACTTTGGAACTTTGTATGGTTAAACGTGATACTCCTAATTTTGTATTGAGATACCCTTGGGGAATACGTGCCTTTCTAAGGTTTGTACGTGAGGATTTCAGTCTAATGATTGAACACTCCTTTTTCCACGGCTGTTACCATCATGTATGTTTGCGAGTATTAATATCCCTTCTTCCTAAATTTCTCCCATTTCTACAAAGCCTGGACCTCCCACTTGTTTAAAAAAACAAAAACAAAAACAAAAAACCGAAAACCAGTTTTCCATGGCAGGTGTGTTTAGTAGACTTGTGATGTGCTCAGTGTTGTCCTCTCTGTATACTTTTTAGCCCTGTGTGTTTTCCTTTAACATATAAGGAAGTTCAAAACCAAAAACCTATATGAATATTTAATATTTCATTCCATCCTTGGATTTTTTTTTTCTCAGAACCATTAATCCTCATTACAAAGTCATTATGAGCTTGAAAGTGCAATTTTTCTTCTTTCAAACTTCTTGGAATGTAGTAGGAGAGATCGTATTTTATTTTTTGATCTTTTTGTGGTGGTCCTAGACTTCATCAGCAAGATGAACTCTTGAAGCGGATCTCATTCCGCAGAAATTGTTTGATTTTTAAAAATTGTGTACAAAGCATTAACTACCAATTAACCTTTCTAAATTTCCATCTGTATCTGATAATGTGCTGAATCGAGGTTCTTACTAGGCATGTTTATTGTGACCTCATCAAGTCTGTATGAAGTTGCAGCAAAAGAATTAATTATTCATTTATTCATTATTAATCAAAACAATAATCAACACAATCTCTCAATATTGGCTATCATAATTTTTAGTTAGTAGTTACTTAGTACTTTAATTATTTATTGGCTATCTCTCACCCCGGATTTGCAGAGTCTGACACTAGTTCAGCTTACCCTCTGAGTTCTGACTACACTGCTCTACCCTTCCTCTAGGTCAAGTTTCTTTTCAAGAAAAGCCTGTGATGTTAGTTCGTGGCACTAAAGAGATTTTCCTAACATCCCTGCCCAGTTTTTAAACAGTAAAGCACTGATCGAAATTTGAGTGCTGTTATGTGCTAGACACTGTCCTAGGCATCTGAGTTCTTTATGGGCTCAGCGTTGTGTAGACAGACTTGGAAACAAATAATTTTGAGACCCATGATCTGTGTGTATGAGTGGACTGAGTTGAAGTACTTAGCTGCCAGGCTCACACGGTAAGGATCTCGGTAGAGGTAACAGATGGCCTGAAGTAGGTGTTTACCTGGTAAATAAGGAAGGCAAAGGAAGACATTTCAGTGGAAGGGAGCCGCACATGCAGGGCTTAAGGTACAAGGTATGACAAGGAACGTCACTGGCCTAATATGGCTGGAGAGAAATAAACAGACTAGAAGAGAAAGATAGTTCGTGGGACACTGTGAAAGTCTTTTGTGCCATGCGGAGGAATTCCGTGCTTTCTTTCTGAGGCCACGGACAGTCATTATGTAAGTAACATGTCCGTAGTATTCCATGTTCCTAGCATCCACTGTTCCGACCAGTGACATTCAAGTGTGTGATTGACTCATTCCTCAGCTCGCATGCTAAGTAGACCCCGAGTCTTGAAAAGATAGGGGGGAGCAGCATGATTTCCTTCATGGAAGTTGGGAGCTCTGAGATTATTATGTTTAATGATAGAGTGAGGAAATTTTTGAGAGTCTGTTTTTCATAATTACTGTTAGAGGAACCCATCTGTTTCGTGGGAGAGTGTTGCAATTAGATTGCCTACCAGTACTGTGGGCAGTGCCGTGTACGATGGAATCCCGCAGGCCGAAGGCAGGGAGATCTATCAGGGTGTCGGTGGATGGAATGGGTGAAGTAAGGATTCTGGTTGGAGGAATGGGAACTGAAAGGCAGTAAGAGGTTATAAGAGAAATAATCTGCAAATCCCATTTGAAAGCAAAAGAATGTCTTCCTCCGTAGCTGACAGGTCCTTTTATTCTGTTATCCATGGGACATACCTAATTTATCTCACATAGTGGTCGTTTTTGCTGTCTTGGATCTGAAAGAATGAAGAGTACATTTTATGCACTGGTGTCAAGTCGAGTGCACGGCGTATGTGGATTGATTAGTTACTACATCCACAACCCACTGGAAGTCTGTGTTTTAGAAACCTAGGTTTTTTGAACCTATGACTTCATGTCATTGAAATGTCACTTTGATTCCTATTGTGTGTTGCATATCTCAACGCAATTGTACTTGCTCAAACCAATTTTATTGTCCCAACAACCCTATAAAGTAGTTAGCTCTGGAGATTGTTAATTGCCATATCTGAATGATGAAACTAAGGCTCAGAAAGGTGAACAGATTTTCCCAAGGCCATATAGCCTGAAGATGGTTTTCCTTGGGTTCTAAAATTGATAAAAACAAGTAGGAGTTCACAATTTTAACTAACATAGGGTCCATGTAGTCAGTGATTGTTAGCTAAAGATCTTATTGATTACTGATGTGAGCTTTAGGAAGTATAGAAACTAGAGCATACTGGACTCAGACCATATGATATTGAAATGACCTGTTCATTGACTGCCTTTTCCATTAGACCATAAACTTCAGGTTGAGGCTTGTGTCTATCACTCCTTATGTGCCCAGGACCTCACAAGGTGCCTAGTGTGTAGATGACACTTAATAAATGTTTTTTGAAATTTACTGGACTCAAACCCTTTACTAGCCAGTAGCTAGTCCTAGCCAGGACCTTCGTCAAGTTACTTAACTGCTCATTTGTTTACTGAACTGCAAGATGGGATTTGTGTAACCCGTTTCATAGAATTATTGCAAACCTGAGATGAAATGATGAGAGAGTATATCTAGCACAATGCCTAGCACACTGTGGTCACTAACTAAACGTTACTTGTGAATCCATTTAAAAAATTGTATCCTTTGTCAGTTGAGTGGTAGTATAATTTAAGCAGCCAGTTAAACCATTTAAGCAGTGACAGTAAAATACCCACATGGAGTCAAATACCTGACTTTTCAGTATTTAAAAATATTTTTATCTTAATCTTTCAGTTTTGCCATTGTACAAAATAGATATTTGAGTCCTCTGAAGATCAGTGATCAAAACTATTTCTTCCATGGTTTTGGCAGGGTGGAGGGCGGTGGGGAAGCACTCTCGAGTTCCAGTTAACAAGCTTTTGTAGGGAGTTCTTTGATGCAGCCAATCTTCTATTTCATGTTATTCACCGTTTCAGCTTTCCATTATTGGAGATGCTGCCATGAAAAGACCTTATAACAAAGAGGATCTTGTCTTCTAGTCTATTTATCCTAATTAAGTTGTTTTTATATAGGTAGTCTTTTCATTCATCACATTCATTTTTTAAATAATTATTGATAACTTTTAGCAATTAATAACAATTAAACCCAGCCTCTCTAGGTCACAGCATTGAGCTGTGTCCATGGATGTTTTAGGTAACCAATAAAACAAACACTTAAGCAACTCCTTATGTACTTTTCAATTAATTAGATAAACCAATTAGTGAGTAGAACAGTGACCTTTAAAAATAATAGATTTTTGAGGGGCTGTTGGGTGGCTCAGTTGGTTGAGCATCCAATGCTTGGTTTCATCTCAGGTCATGGTCTCATGGGTTGTAATATCAAGTCCCACATTGGACTTCGCACTCGGTGGGGAGTCTGCTTAAAGATTCTCTCCCTGTGGCCCTCCACTCAGTTGTTCTCTCTCTCAAATAAAAAAAATCTTTAAAAAAAAAAATGAAAGTGATTAGATTTTTTAAATAGGAACTTATTTTACTGGTAGCTTGAATAAAGAAAGTCTATGAATATTATTTCTAAGTGAAAATTATGTTTTTGCAAATATTTTGGCCCACTAAAATTGGCTTTTCAGAAATATTGAACACATTTAATAATTAAAATCACCATATTCATCACCTAGGCATGTTGTTCCCATCTTTATTTAGTGTTCTTGCCACTGCTACTAATAATTGTAACCTTTCCACAATTTCTAAAAATGCTTCCACAAATTAGAAAGAGCCAATGAGGTTAGTGCACATGTTCTCATTTCACAGATGAGGACAGTAGGGAACACACAACCATCTCATCACCAGCAACAGTATTGAAATTACTCCCCTTTATTATGGTATTAGAAATCATAAGCCCCTTATAATGAAAAATGAAGCCAAAGGAATGCCCTTTACCATATTCGCATTTGACCGTCATGTACCAATTACAAAATATTTTAAGAATGTCAGAGCACTTTCAACTGCATTTTACTCCATTTCGTTTTGTTACTAATCTCGGTTTCCATCTTACAATGGAATTTCTTTTGCACACATCACAAAATAGACGGTTGGTCCTGTACCTTCTGCAGACATAAAGCCATCATCCATCTCTGTTACTGTACCATTTACATGCAGCATGGGGAATGGCAGCATTTTAATCAGATCGTAATGTGTCCGTTAGGCAAGAGCACCCCAGTTTATACCTCGTATCCCCTGATGGTAAATAAAGGCTTGGCCGCCCCCTCCCATTCTCCTCTTCCCATTGTTCTGCTGTGTTCAGCGTGTTCCTCTGTAAGTGAAGTTACTTGTATGTGTTTTGGTATGTCATGAAACTACTGTGCATGCGGACAGTGAATACAGCCTTACGTCATAAATCAGTGTGCATGGTGCAGAGCATTTCTAGGAACACAAGTAGTCTATATATTTTTTTTCGTTGTTAACCTTTCTGAGGACTTTCTTTCAAGGGTTACTTATTCCACATTGAGTATATGCAGTTTTCTAGAACAAAGACCATTTTAGATGGGCTTGCAAGGAGAGAGTCACTAAGTCTGTGTAAATAGCTCATCATATTTTGGTTTAAATGTTATGTTAAAGACTCTTCTGATTCAAATAGTTCACAGAAAGATACTGAGTAGCATCCGGGAAGAGTTCCCTTTATTAGCCTAGACTGTTCTCCCTTTCTTTGCTATCCCGCCATGAATGTAGACACTGAGGAATGGGCTTATCAGCTACGGACTGAGAATCACAGCAATGCGCACTTGACCTTGAACTTGCCACACAACTATCTGTATGCATGGTGATTTTAGTTTGGTCACCAAATATCATATCTTGCAGGGAAACCAGGACAGTGATTTTATGTACTTTTTTTAATGTTTATATTAGTTTTCAAAATGGTTTTGCTTCCTAACCCTCCCATTATACGAAGCCTCTCACTTTGAAAGTCACAGACTACAGACTGGTAAGTCCATCAGCTCTCTGTCCTTATAATCATTCATAATTTTAGTTAAAGTAAACACATGGTCATTGCATAGTTTTCTTTCTTGGCCCAAAGTATTTCCAGTCTGAAAAGTTATTATCATTTTTTTTCAAAGACATAAGTACATCCATCCACTTGCCAAACAACATTTTTGTGTCATTTTAATTTCTGAACAACACATTTAGATGCCAGAACGTACACTCATAACGTTGACAGTTTTTCCACTGACACTCTATGCTTTTGAAATCAACTTTCATTTGTGTGGTGCCGTTTTTCCGTTTGTTTCTTTTTTGTGTTTTCGCTTTCAGAGTGACTTGTGATCAAGATACATTTTGATTGAAATGTAGGTAAAATATCTGAACCCTTTTCTGAGGTGTCAGGCTTGCCCCATAGATAGAGTTGTTTTTTTTTGTTTTGTTTTGTTCTGTTTTGTTTTTTGAAAGGTGAACGATTTATACGATCTGAAGAGAAACCAGATTACTTTTGTTTTGTTTTTAAATGATGCTTCTGTAGCTCTGAGCCTCTTTTCACCTTTCCTGCTTAGTTTCACTCACAGAGCATGAGCCGAAGTCTTTCTTTTGGTTTGATACTTAAAATAGGTCTGTTCACAGGTTCTCTCCTCTGCAAGTAATGCTCCAACCAATGGCGTCCCTGTATCAGATTTTTGAAGCTTTTACTTTTTTTAAATCCATAGGCAAGCTAATGAGACCATTAGTTGAAATGAATTAAGAAACAGTTTCTAGTCATTTAAAATTCTATTGTTATTTACAATTTCTGTTAATTATTCTTTAAATAAAAGAAACTCTTGGTCCTGTCTTCCATATGCATTGAATGCCTTTGCATTGAATCACTTGGTCTTACTCTGGGAACAAAGGAGACTTAACTTAGGTGTTTTTAAGAGATGTAGAGATCATTCCTAGAAGCACCTTATCCCCCCAAAAAAGAAAAGAAAAGAAGAAACGTTTAAACCTTCAGGTTGTTTCTAAAATGTTGCCAAACCCATGCTGCTACTTTTAACAGAGAGAAACTTGAGTTTTAAGATTCAAATGTTCTTTTCTGACAAAGAAAAAGTACATCTATCTGCCAAGCGCATGATCGAATGAGCTTCAGATAGAACATTGGCTATGATTTGTGACTGTTTTTGGTTCAGAACAATGCTAGATCAACCTGCAAGTTTTATGGAGGTGGGGAGAAGGGGAGGGACAGGCCAGGGTAGTTGATCATGTCTGATTTCTCTGGATTTTCTGCAGGAGAAAAGGTTCTCCAGGACGACGAATTCACTTGCGACCTCTTTCGCTTCCTACAACTGCTCTGTGAGGGACACAACTCAGGTGTGTGAGACCTCAGGCTATGGGATGGTACCAAGGAATCGGAATTTTGAAATCAGTCAGCAGGCAGCCCTGAGCCTTCTTCAGTATGCTTAGTACATGCACGGTGACCTTTTGTGTATTGCATTCCTACTTGCAAAGTCCTTTGCTAGCCACTTTGCTTAATTTCCATCAGTTGTTCTGTTGAAGAAGACAGGTGGAAAAAAGAGATACATGAGATAGATAGCTAAAGAGAAATACAGGGCTTTATTTCTTTTATACATCTTCTCTTTAACTGGGGAATCTACTTCATTGTATTTGTATTTTCCTTTGTGGTTGATATAATTTGCTTTCTCGCAAGTTGATATAACTAGCTCTCTCCCAGACTCTGTAGGAAGCAGGAACTGTATCTTAATTTTATCTTTGTTTCCCAGCACTGAGAACAGTACTGAGGGACAAAGGATAACTGAATACATAATTTAATTACTCCATCCCAAAGGATGGAACTCCTTCCGGTGATTCACATGCCCAGAGCTCTAGACTTAGGGATCAGGAAACAGAGTTAGCCACCTTGTAGACCAAAAATTGAATATTGATAGTCTGTGAAATACCTCGATGTGTTGGGATGCCCACGTAAAACACTCTTCTTGCAAGCACCATTCTTAGCCACGATGATTTTGCTGGAGACATCATTTGGTTTTGGAGTTCTTCAAATAACTCATTTTAAACTGTTGGGGAAGCTTTAGTAACATCTTTTGATCTTATGTAGATTTTCAAAATTATCTGAGAACTCAGACTGGCAATAATACGACTGTGAACATAATCATCTCGACCGTAGACTACCTCCTGAGAGTCCAGGTGCGTTGCCTTCTGTTGGGAAGAAATGGAAGGGCGGGGTAGTTGAAATGACGGGGCAGAGCTCCTAAACTGTCGTGTTGTAATGTGCTCTGATGGATGACTAGACAGAATTTTTGGAGATATTTTGTCCTTGATCACAGCCTTTCACCAAGTCCTAGGGTGAAACTGCTCCTTTTGTCTTTGCCTCTGATCCTGGCTCCTCTTTGCCTCATTATTTCCTTTCTATAAGTGGGAATCTTCCCCCCCCCCCATAGTTTTCAGCTTGATGTCATTTCAAATTCATTTTCATTTTGCAAAGTTCTTACATGCTCTGCTCCTTCTGCTACAGTTCATAGATAAATGGAGGAAGAGTATTTGAAACATTTTCAAAAGTGAGAAGGAAAGTCTTTCAAAATATCTACAATACACTTAAATTTAACAGGTGTTATTTTCAGCAATCCTGATAATGTGAATTAATTTTAAAATTCAGCTTAACACTCCACCACTTAAAAATCTCCCTGATATTGTAATAATCTTTCACACGTTAATAGACTGAATCTGAAGGCATAGGCTCCTAAGTAATGGGAGCACTGTACAAATTTTATTTCCCTCATCTTATTTATAAGGCTGGCCTGATAGAGTCGTGTAAAACCTGCACATTCAAACTTTCAGTATCTCCCTGAATCTTTTGAGTGTGGAAAAGCACTGTGTGTGTGTGTGTGTGTGTGTGTGTGTGCATATATACATATATATATTTACCTAAAGCTTCCATTTTGGAAGCAAATTACAAAAGAAATATATTGCTGAAAACATATTGGTGATGTTTAAAATCATATCTCAAAACCCAAATGTAGTCTGCGTGCTAGACGACAGTGTGTTACTCCTTTAGCCAACTAAAATTCCTTCCAATGTAAGTTATTGTTGAAAACATCCTGTTTAGAAAGGTTGATCTTGTTTATGGTTGTGTCAGTGTTTGTTTTTTTTAATTTTTTTTTAAGATTTTCTTTATTTATTTGGCAGACAGAGATCAGAAGTAGGCAGAGAGGCAGGAAGAGAGAGAGGAAGAAGCCGGCTCCCTGCTGAGCAGAGAGCCCGATATGGGGCTGGATCCCAGGACCCTGCGATCATGACCTGAGCCGAAGGCAGAGGCTTTAACCCACTGACTGAGCTACCCAGGCGCCCTGGTAGTGTCAGTGTTTTTAATAGACTAATCAGTTTCTTGAGGGGCATTTACAGGAACAAGGAACATTTGGGAGTTCTCATGAGGAAACATTATGGGCTTTGTTGGAGAAAAAGCCCTGATGTCTGTAACCCAAAAAACATCCATGACTTGTCTAATTTTTGTGTTTACGTAGTCAACATTTAGCTTTGCTCAGTGGATGAATATATGTTGATCTTATGAATCCTTATGTCTATGAGATTCAAGATCATCAGAGACAGTCATTTTTAAAGCTAAGTTTTCTGCTTCTTCTCTCCAACTGCTATTTCTGTCTAGGGAGGACAGGTCAGTGGTAGCTTGAGGTTGTATCTTAATCCTATCACCCCTCTTTTCCAGGAATCCATTAGCGATTTCTACTGGTATTACTCTGGGAAAGACGTTATTGATGAACAAGGACAACGGAATTTCTCCAAAGCAATTCAAGTAGCAAAGCAAGTCTTTAACACTCTCACAGAGTATATTCAGGTAAACATTTAAATATTTCTGCCTTTAATGAATAAAAATAAAAAAGAGTCAACTGGTTACCTTGGAATTTCTTTGGAATTCTTTGGAATTCTTTGAAAATGCAAGATGCCTACTTTCCTACAATGGCCCACATTTCCTGTGAACATTTCGTATAGATTTTTAGTCAATGACAATTAAATACCAGGTTGAGATGTGATTTTATATGGACTGAATTTGCTTTACTGTTTGGCAGATGGAGATATTACTGATTCCTTTGAGACATGAACAAGAATGTTGACTCTCGTATATCTCTAGAGCCTGGAATGTGTATTAAGCACTCAGTAAATATTAAAGAAAGGAGGGAGAAAAAAAGAAGAAGGGAAAGTGAAAGGACAGAACACTAAATTACTCTGTATTGTGTTCCAGTAAAAGTAAGGATTTTCATAGAAACTTTATATAAAAGAGAATAGTGAAACTTCATGTTAGAACACATACGTGTGTGGGTACACATACACTCACATACATATAAAATCGTATAGTAATGTATATTTCAGGTATAATTGCAATAACCATGAAGAAATTATCTTTTTTTTTAACATCAATTTGTGTTATATTTTCTTTAGGCTAAACCGCTAGACTTAACCTGTAGATTTTTTAAAGATTTTTAAAAGATTTTATTAAATTCTGTTTTTTTCAACATGTGAAGCTTTGGTATTTGCTAGGGGACTGTCAGCCATCTTTGTTTTCTGTCTCCTTGGCCAGTACCTCTCTGAATCAGTCAGTCAGTGTGTTTGAAGTGCCATGTGCCAGGGAGAAGACAGGAGAGATACGTTTAGTTTGTTTCATTAGACTTAAACGAATCGTGCAGCAGGAAGAGGACCTAAAGCAGGAAGTAAAAATAGCAGGTGGTCCCCCAGGGCCTAGCATAGGTGCAGGTGTTACAGGATGAACATGCATGGCCAGGGGAGGGTGATGCAGGGGAGGGTCTGCAGAAGTGGGGGGTGAGAGGGAATGACCGCTCCTCTCCTCCGGCTCCTTCTCTCCTCTCTAGTCATAGCTGGGAAGGATCTCACTTTCTGTATTCTCTCCCTGGGAGGGAAAGAGGACCCTTATCACAACATTTCACAATGGAAAAGCCACACTCGATCATTCTGAGAATTTTTCTTTAAGTCAAATAAAAGTGAAAATTTAAATCTGTTTTGGTCCGGTCACATTCCTCTTTCCTTGTCTTGACTGGCTTCCATTGCTGCTTTCGTCTTCTCAAGTGTCTTGTAAGGTATAGCCATTGCATTCTGTGTGGCTTCTCTTGTTTAAGTAATAGAATTGTCCAATGACATTAGGAAGCCAGTGAATTCTATAGAAAGCTGATAAAATGGTTTCTGTATCACATATGGAACTTAAATGCCTTTCTCAGTGCACAGCGAGCATTTCCTGGTTCTTAAAATAGGTGAGATTCCTAAATTTATATAAAACTAGGAGAATCCATTAACCTCTCACTATGTGCAAAACAATTTTTTTATTGGGATATACTTGACAAAATATTGTATCAGTTTTAGATATAAACATAATGATTTGATATCTGTATATATAGCAAAATGATCACCAAACTAAGTCTAGTTAACATCTGACACTATACATAGAGCTACAGTTTCTTATGATTAGGAAATTTAGGATTTGCTCTCATAGCAACTTTCAAATAAGTAATACAGTGTTATTAACTGTTGTCACCATGTTGTATGTTACATTCCCTAGACTTATTTATTTTATAACTGAAAGTTTATACCTCCTGACCCCTTTGCCCATTTCATGCCCCCCCAGCTCAGAAAACTGGCAGTCTATTCTGTATGTTTATGAACTTTTTCATTTGTTTGTTTGTTTAGAGTCTACATTTAAGTGAGATCATACAGTAATTGTCTTTCTTTGTCTGACTTATTTCACTGAGCATAATACCCTCAAGGTCCATCCATGTTACAAGTGTCAAGTTTCTTTTTTTATGGCTCAGTAATACTCCTATAGGTGTGTGTGTGTGTGTGTGTGTGTGTGTGTGTGTATGTGTATCACATTTTCTTCTTCCATTCATCCATTAGTAGACCCTTAGGTTATTATCGTATCTTAGCTACTATAAGTAAAGCTGCAATGAACGTAGGATTGCGTGTATTTTTTTGAGTTAATGTTTTTATTTTCTTCAGATACCTGTAAATGGAATGGCTGGATCATTTGGTAGTTTCATTTTTTTTTTTTTTAAGAACTTCCATACTGTTTTCTGCAGTGACTATTACAATTTACATTCCCAATAACAATGCACAAGGAGTCCCTTTTCTCCACATGATTGCCAGTGCTCGTTATTTTATATATACATGTGTATGTATATGAAATATATGTAAATATTTATATATGTATGTATAAAAGCATGTATATTTATAATAGCCATCCTAAAAGGTGTGAGGTGATATCCCGTTAGGATTTTGATTTGCATTTCCCTGATGTTGAGTGATTTTGAATATCTTTTCATGTGCCTCTTGGCCATCTGGATATCTTTTTTAGGAAAATGTTTATTCAGGTCCTCTGCTCACTTTTTAATCAGGTTTTTTTTTTTTTTTTTTTTTTGCTGTTTAGTTGTATGCGTTCTTATATACTTTGGATATTAACTCTTTATTAGATACATGATTTACCTGTATTTTGTCTCATTCAGTAGGTTGCCTTTTCATTTTGTTGATGGTTTCCTTTGCTGTGCAGCAAGCTTTTAGTTTGATACAGTCCTACTTGTTTGTTTCTGCTTTTGTGGCCTTTATTTTTGGTGTCAAATTAAAAAAAAAATTATCACTAAGACTTACGTCAAGGAACTTACCACTGTTTTTTTTTTTAAAAAGCTTTATGGCTTTCAGATCTTACATTCAAGTCCTTAATACACTGTTTTGTTTTGTTTTAAGATTTTATTTCTTTCTTTGACAGACAGAGATCACAAGTAGGCAGAGAGACAGGCTGAGAGAGAGGGGGAAGCAGGCTCCCTGCTGAGCAGAGAGCCCGATGCGGGGCTCGATCCCAGGACCCTGAGATCATTACCTGAGCTGAAGGAAGAGGCTTAACCCACTGAGCCACCTAGGCACCCCTCAAGTCTTTAATACATTTTAAGTTAATTTTTGTGGATGGTGTAACATAGGGGTCCAGTTTCATTCTTGCGTATGTGGTTTATGTTGTTTTACCAACACAGTTTATGGAAGAGACCATTATTTCCCATTGCATGTTCTTGGTTTTTTGGTCATAAGTTGATTGACTACAGATGTGTGTATTTCCTGATTCTCTTCTGTTCTGTTGATCTGGAGGTCTGTTCTTATGCCAGTTCAATCCTGCTTTCATTACTGTAGCTTCATAGTATAGTTTGAAATCAGGGAACATGGTACCTCCGGATTTCACAGGATTGCTTTGGCTATTCAGGATCTTTTGTGGTTTCATGCAAATTTTAGGATTATTTGTTCTATTCCGTGAAAGATGCCATTGGAGTTTTGAGAGGCATTGCATTGAATCAATAGATTGCTTTGGGTCGTTTGGCCATTTCAATAATATATATTCTTTCAGTGCAGGAGTGTGGGATATCGTTGCATTTGTTTGTATCTTCTCCAGTTTCAACAGGGCCTTATAGTTATCACTGTACAAGACTTTTACCTCCTTGATTAAATCTGTCCCTGGTATTTTAATCTTTTGATGCAATTGTATGTGGGATTGCTGCCCTAATTTCTCTTTTGGATAGGTTATTATTAGTTGATAACAATACAACAGATTTCTCTATATTGATTTTGTATCCTACATCTTTTTTTTTTTTTTAAGATTTTATTTATTTATTTGACAGACAGAGATCACAAGTAGGCAAGGAAGGCAGGCGGCAGAGAGAGAGGAGGAAGCAGGCTCCTCGATGAGCAGGGAGCCCGATGCGGGGCTCAATCCCAGGACCCTGGGATCATGACCTGAGCCGAAGGCAGAGGCCTAACCCACTGAGCCACCCAGGCACCCCTGTATCCTACATCTTAATTGAATTATTAGTTCTCACCATTTGTCAGTGGAGTGTGTTTTAGGATTTTCTATATACAGTATCCTGTCCTCATGTAAATAAAAATAGTTTTACTTCTTTCTTTCCAATTTGTATGTTTTTTATTTCCCTTGCCTAATGGCTCTGGCTAAGACTTCCAGTACTACATTGAATAAAAATGTGGTCCCACTTGTTTGTCTTTGCTTTTGCAAAATTCACTTTTGGAAGGAGTGGGCATCCTTGACTTATTCCTGATCTTAGAGGAGAAGTTTCTGCTGAAAAAATTTGCCAGTAGTTTTATGGGAATTTCCTTGGATGTAACAAGTTGTTTTTTCTCTTGATGCTCTTAAAAGTCTCTTCTTGGCTTTAACTTTTGATATTGTAACTATTGTGTGCTTTGGTCTCTTTTGGTTCTTCTTAATAGGTTACTTTCCCCAGGCTAAGGAAGTTTTCAGCCATCTTCTCTGGAAGGAAGTTTTCTGTCACTTTCTTTTCTCCTTCTGGGGCCTTTGTAATGTGAATGTTAGTTGGCTTGGTATTTATCCCTTAAGTCCCTTAAGCTACCTTCACTTTTTTTCATTTTTTGCTGCTGTGACTGGGTGAGGTCTACTGCTCTGTCTTTAAATTCACGGATCTTCTCTTCAGCTCCATCTTGTCTGCTACTGAACCTCCTCGCCTATTTTTTTCAGTTCAGTTGTATTTTTCAGCTCTTTGGAATTTTCTTATATTTCCTTTCTTTATTGCATTTCTCACTTTTCTTATCCATTTTTACCCTGAGTTGGGGCAGCATTTTTGTGATTTCCTTTGTACTCCATATTGTTTGGTTAATAATTTTTGGCTGAGGTTTCATCTTGTTCTTTCATTTAGAACATACTCCTCTGTTTCTTCATTCTTCTTGACTTTCTGTATGGGTTTCTATGCATTAAATGAAACAGCTACCCCTCTCAGTCTGGAAGGAGTGGCCTCCTGTAGATGAACTTTACTGGTCAGGCCTTGGCTGATTGCCCAGGCAGTGTATTTTATTTTTAATGACTGACAGTAGCTGAAGGAGGCCGGGCCAGTCAGTGACCCAAAAGGGAAGAAGAGCTTAGCACCTAGATTCAGGCTGACTGGGAAAGCTAGATCCTCAGGCAGCAGCTTTTTCAAAAATGCAAATGTATACAGTCATGTGGGTTGGCAAGCATTAACCCTGTTGGCCCCAGAACAAGATGATCTGGGGGTGTCCCATGGGCAGCAGTTATAAAGATCAGGGCTCCAGATGAGTGTGCGTGTTCCTTTCTGGGAGACAGCGGGGAGCTGTAGCAAGGCAAGGGGCGGAGGGGATAATAATGGCATCCCTCAGCCCATGTTCCCTGAGAATACCTTCATGGCTCCTGGTGGTGTGCCCCACCTGAAGCTTGTCCCCGTGACACAAGCTCCGGGAGTAGCAAGGAGGCCTCTTTCATGGAAAGACAAGGGGTATGTTCCTGTCTGCCCCCCATGCAGTGCCCTGGAGTTGGTAGCCTGCCGAGAGCTGTTTCTCTGCTTGGTTGCACTCCACTGGGACCCAGTGTAAGGGCCTATTTAGCCGGAGCGGCCCCACCTCGGTTGAATAGCCATTTTGTTGTTTATGCAGTAAAACTTAAATTGACCCTGTCCCCCCTCCAGGGGAACTTACTTAAAAGCAAGTCCAGGAAACCAGTCCCAGGTAACAGCCCAGATACAAGGGTGGGT
Source organism: Mustela erminea (assembly GCF_009829155.1). Taxonomy (NCBI): domain Eukaryota; kingdom Metazoa; phylum Chordata; class Mammalia; order Carnivora; family Mustelidae; genus Mustela; species Mustela erminea. The sequence goes on along the minus strand of NC_045627.1, from coordinate 12,432,081 downwards.
CAGGCCAGGAGGAGACATCCAATCAGTGGGGGCGCATACAGTCTCCTAGCTACCAAGGAGTGTGGTCCCTGCCTTTTGGGCACCAATTCTCACCAAGGTGATAGACTAGTGCAAATGTCTACTATGGGGTGAATTGTAGTTCAGTTGGCCACCTGTGTGTGGCCAGGATCAACCACATGGCCTTTGATCTATAAAAGTTAGTCTGTGAGGCAGGGAGGGGTCGTCGTCCTCTCTGTAAGGGGCGGCCCCGACCGGTCTGTTGGACCGTGGGTCTGATTCTTGATGCTTGGCACGAAATAAAGCTTTGCTTGACCTTCGCTTTGTATCAGTCTCGCTCCTTTGACCATGGACCCATTATTGGGGGACCCAACATTAGGGACCCGACACCAGGAACCCAAGCCACCCTGCTCCCCAGAGCCAGGTGATCCAAGGGTGCCCCCTGGAAGCATTCACGCAAACCAGGGTACCGGACAGAGAAATGAGGCGCCTATGAGATCTCCCCTCAGACAGATGCTGGCAATCTGCAATTTGGCAGAAGGAGGGTGGAAAGATAAAGCTCCCTCCAAGGTCTCAGGAGGAAGGTACAGTCCGCCTTTAGCTCATTAATGAAAAGCCTGCCCCTCGGGCTACAACTCTGTTGATATGCTAATAGGCCTCTTTCACAAAAAGAGGGAGCTCCTGGGTCTATGCCGCTTGCTGTGCCCTGGGGGGTGTTCATTTTTAAGAACTCTGACCTCATCCTTTATAACCCTGCGGGCCTCTCAATTTAAGCCTCCCTGGCCACCTGAGCCAGGCCCTGTAGAGGTGTTCCTTGTTGGCAGCCACAAAAATCAGGGAAGAGTATAAGCATCTCTCGGCAAGATACCAGTTTGCAGGAGAGGAGCGAGGGGAAGGAGAGCACAACGACTGTGCTCCGCCGCCTTCCTTCCCTGAGCGCAGCTCCACAGGCCCCTGGAAGTGTGTCACCCAGGAAGCCTGCGCCCAGCCTGAAGCGCCTACACAAACACACAGGCCTCTTCTTGGAGACACCGGGGTGTGTTTCTAGCTGCTCTCGGTGCGGTATGCTGCGAGCAGTGGTCGGCCAAGAGCTCCTGTCTGCTCCTTACAGCCGCATGGCAGCCGGGGTCGCAAGTCCTCCAGATGTGGGTGGAGGGTCCCCTCCGGAGATACGGGTGCTCCTGACCACAGCAGAGGGACAGTGCGAAGACGGCAGTCCGTGGCTGGAGTGGAAACATGGTACACACCAGGGGGGGAAAGAAGAAGAAGAAAAAATTAAACGGACAAGAAGAAAAAAGATGGTCCCCCCCCACCACCACCACCACCAAACTGGCTTTCATCAAGCCCTGGGAGAGCAGGGATGAGCGAGCCCACAGACTGGAGATTAGAGATGGTGCCGCTAGTGTTAGTGAGGCCGAGGAGAAATGGGAATATGGCAGCCTCCTTCCCTGGAGAGATCCCAGTCGGCCCTTGCCCCTCGGCCCCATGTTTTGGAATGAGGAAATGAGTCTCTTTTACATGAAGTCAGGGTGCTTTATGAGGGCTGCTTCTGTGCTGGGCCCTGGGAAGGGTGAGTCTACTCAGACGTACTTTACCAGCTTTTCTTTCCTTAGTTTACCACAGCCCCATAGGTCTTGTGGGTGGGACTCCCACTGGTCTTAAAAGCCAAATGTTTTGAGGGCTCATTTCTCAGGTACTGGTATTTATAGGAGGGGTGCCCAGTGTATGGTGCAAAGCTCTTTGCTCCTCAGGGAGAAACTCTGGGTATTGAGTTTTCTTGCAGTTGTGGGGTATCATACCTGGAGTGGAGTTTATGGCAAGACTGCTCAGCCTTTCCTGCTTGCTTGCATATGCTTTCTGTCTCAGTTGGAGACAAGTAGGGAGGGGTTAGTCCACCAATTGTAGATTTTTTTGTCCCAAGGAAATTATTCTATACATCGCTATAGATTTGTTGTCTCCATGGGAGGAGGTGAGTTCAGGACCCTCCTGTGTCATCATCTTGAACTGGGACCCCAAACTTTATTCTCACTTGTCCACGTAACAGAGAACATTCTATATGAGCATCCAAGGGATAAAGTAGCTTGGCTTATTATGGCTTGTTCATTTTTTTTTTTTTAAGATTTTAAAAATCGGGGTGTCTGGGTGACTCAGCCATTAAGCGTCTGCCTTTGGCTCAGGTCATGATCCCAGGGTCCTGGGATCAAGCCCCACATTGGGCTTCCTGCTCGGTTGGGAGCCTGGTTCTCCCTCTCCCACTCCCCCTGCTTGTGTTCCCTTTCTTGCTTTCTCTCTCTGTCAAATAAAAACTAAATAAATAAATCTTAAAAAAAAAAGATTTTTTAAAAAATTTATTTATTTGAGAAAGAGAGCAGGAGCAGGGTGGGAGAAGCAGACCCCCCACTGAGCAGGGAGCCCAATGTAGGGGAATCCCTCAGACCCTGGAATCATGACCTGAGCCAAAGGCAGACACTAAACTGACTGAGCCACCCAGGCACCCCATGGTTTACACATTTTTTAACTTGTTACTCGTAGTTTATATGGCATTTTTAAAATAATTTCTGAAATATAGATGTGAATAAAAATTATTTCATTTACAATTTTAGATATATAGAAAAGTTGCAAAGAAAATGTAGAGAAAGTCTCTGTGTAAGATTCACCCAGATCCCCCTAACATTTTATGTGATTATGACACATTTACCAAAAGCAAGAAATAGAATCTTCTGATCTAAATTACAGACTTTACCAGTTTTTCCACGAATGTCCTTTTTCTGTTCCAGGAACCAGTCCAAGCCACCACATTGAATTTAATGAAATATATTTCGAAGAAGCTTGTGTTAGCACCGTATTTACTGACAGTTGTTAATTCTGTGACTAAAAAGTCATCATTAGCTTCATTATTTTGGACTGCCTTTTAGATTACCATATTGCATATTGCTTTTGGTTCAAATTTTTGCTAATGATAGAGACTTACTTAAGAGGAAGATTCAAAACCAGTGAAATCAAGGTAATCATCTCTAGGATTCCACTGAAGTTTTAATAAGGCGGGAAGCACAAGAATTGCTTGGATGAGAGGACATCATATTGTCTGAATACCTCGAGTAAGACGGCAAAATAATTGGTGAGAAAAGAGAAAGTTTTAGGTGTTATTGTCAGAAGTTCAGTCTGAAAGTAAGACCAACCCACTCTCTGACAGTCAGTGAAGTTTTTACACGAGGCAGGCACTGAGGAGATGCGAGAAATAAGAATGTTCCACAGTGGGTGAGGTGCGTGCCCGATTTGGATTTGTTATCACTTCCTAGAAGTAACATGGCCTATGGTTGAGCAGGTCCTAGAAAGTAGTGTAAATTCTGGATGTTTCCACTTTAGAAGGAAAAACGGGTCCGTTGGTCTCACGTCTGCCACTCTGTCACATCAGGTTGTAAAAATAACTCTTGGTCACCTAGAGTTTGCGGAAGACCTTAGTCCCTTGCCATATAATATTTTAACTTTTGTTTAAAATACTGAATACCCCATGAAGAAATTTTTTCCTGACTTGAGGAAAAGTCAAGATTATTTTCTTTGAAATGGCATTTAGTTTTATTTTATTTTTACATATTTGTTTATTGAAGTAATCTCTACATGCAAGGTGGGGCTCAAACTCACGTTGCGGAGATCGAGAGTTGTGTGCTCCTCTGACTGAGCCAGCCCAGCGCCCCAGAAATGGGCCTTTTAGTGTTCCCATAGTGGCCTCTGGCACTTGGCACCCTCGCAGGTTTTTACAACGTGAAGCACCGAGAAGATGCTTGACTTGAGCCCCGGGGAAATCCTAAAGCTCCACTGCTTCGAAACCGGAGTTGTAGGAGATGGCCAGGCCAGAAGTACAGTCAAGTCCCCCTAGCCTGGTGCCTTGAATGGCCCAAATGTATCAAGCTGCAAGTTAAAATAACCTGACCTCTCCTCACCACTTTCTCTCACACTTGTTCTGTGGGCAGCTGTTGTGGTGGTGGTGGTGGTTTTTTTAAGCTTTATGGTTTTAGATTTTGCATTGAGGTCTATAATACTTTTTTTTTTTTTTAAGTTTTTATTTATTTATTTGACAGAGAGAGAGACAGTGAGAGAGGGAACACAAGCAGGGGGAGTGGGAGAGGGAGAAGCAGGCTTCCCGCTGAGCAGGGAACTTGATGTGGGGCTGGATCCCAGGACCCTGGAATCAAGACCTGAGCCAAAGGCAGATGCTTAACAACTGAGCCACCCAGAGGCCCTCTGTGGGCCTTTTCTTTTTTCTTTCCTTCCTTTAAGATTTTATTTATTTATTTGACAGAGAGAGAGATCTTAAGTAGGCAGAGAGGTATGCACAGAGAGAGGGGGAAACAGGTTCCCTGCTGAGTAGAGAGCCTGATGTGGGGCTCAATCTCAGGGCCCTGAGATCATGACCTGAGCTGAAGGCAGAGGCTTCACCCACTGAGCAACCCAGGTACCCCTTGTGGGCCATGTCTTGACCACTCTTTGAACGGGTCTTGTGCACTGGCCACTCTCAGACACTTCATCATGGGAAGAGCCCCACTCGGTCCCAGCACAGGGGTACACTAAACTCTTACGTGGAATCTCCCCTCCCCCTTGGGGCCGGACATGCCTCTGACATGAGGGTGGGCGGCCTGGTGTATGATCCGCGCTTCTCTTCTGTCCACCCACAGGATCCTTTACTTCCTCCTCCTTACCCCCCTTCCCCTCAGCCCCTGGTATCCTTAGGGGTGGACTGCACCAGTGCCCGGAAGAAGCGTTGGGGATGGGAGTGGGGGTTGATGGTGGAGAAGGTCTCCTTCCTCCCAGGGCACGTGTAATTCAGGACTGCACAGCGGAGCTGGGTCTGTGGCATATTGCGTTCTTTCTCTGATGAGTGGCCTTGGCCCGCCCATGCCTCTTCTCCCACCCAGACCCTGTGCATCCTGTGGCCTCTGTCCGTCCACCTTGGGATCACATCACCCTTTCAGACAGTGTCGTTGGGCAAGATTCCATAGTCTTGCAGGAGTCTGTCTGAGAAACACGTATCTTTTTTGGTTATTCGGTGCCGTTCATACTTTCTAATACCCAGCTTCAGGAGACAGATGCCAAGCACTCCGGATGGCTCTCTCGAAGGCTCCTTGCTCACTTGGTATAAAGGATTCAGTGTCTCCCCTCTTCCGTCACAGCAGGAGTGGAAGGTGGAGATGCCGAGCACATGGGGAACTCTCCAAAGTCTCACTTTTCACTTTCATCTTCTTTATATCCTTGAAGTGGCAAGAGCTATTTGGTCTCCCCCTTTGCACATACTGAGTCTGGCACCTTGCTTTTGAAGCAGGGAGGTACTTACTGTCTTTTACCATCAGCTTTAGGACAAAAGAGAAGCCAAGCACAGGACAGAGTTCCAATTCAACATCTTCTCAGTGTCTTCAATGTGCTTATCTCTTCCGGTCACTTGTTCCTAGAGTAAACATGTTTTAATGTTCTCTCAAATTTATACTCCTTAAGAGTCATTTGTCAAAAGGAATGAGTGAATTGGAAGTTAAGAACTGTGTTGTATGTTTTTATTTTTTCTTTTTTAATAAAATCCCTGTCATTTATTTCCCTCGTCGATGTAGGTATGTATGCAAAATTTAGTGACTATAGTATTTTTCCTTGGAAAATAAAAATAGAAATGGTCTGCCTTCAAGCACTCTGCCTGCTACAATGTGTCCTCTCCAGTGTAACCTAAAGATCACTTCTGAAGTGTGAGCCAAGAGAGCGAAGTTAGGTTCCAATTGCCCTGGATTCTGGGTTCGTGAAGTTAATCACCAAGTAATAATCTTTTAAAATTCAGTGGTTGTAAGATTGGTAAAACAGCTGTACACTTAAGAAATCGTTGAAGAGGACTTTTCCCTTGATATGAATGCTTTGTCCAAGTTACTATTTAGCAATAAGAAGTAATTGCCTCTTATCATAAGCTTCATCTCAGATCCTACAGCAGTAGGATCCAACCTGTATCCAACCCTCTTCCCCTCCTTTTTTTGTTATTAAGCATACAGAAAGAACATGAAAATCCTTGAGAAACTGTCTTTAGAATTTGTTACATGTGAATGCTAAGTTGATTTTGTCCTTGCTCATTAGTGGACAGCTTATTTTGGCCATTAAGTCATTGAGAATGATTGCTATCCATCTGTTTCCGGTCCAGGGTCCCTGCACCGGGAATCAGCAGAGCTTGGCCCACAGCAGGCTGTGGGATGCGGTTGTGGGCTTTCTTCACGTATTTGCCCACATGCAGATGAAGCTGTCTCAGGTAAATCCTCCATCCTAAATGACAAAGACTGTAATCACTGGCAAATTCAACATGCTTACTTTTGTTTGAATATGATCTTTCTTGAATAATTTCTTTATACATCTTTTACTCTCTACATATTTCTTAAAGATTTTATTTATTTTAGAGAGAATGGTGTGGCAGGAGTGGGAGCAGAGGGAGAGGGAGAGAGAGATTCGCAAGCAGACTCCATGCTGAGTGCATGAGCCCAACATGGGGCTCGATCTCATGACCCTTGAGATCACGACCTCAGCCGTAATCAAGATTCAGATGCTTAACCAACTGAGCCACCCCAGCACCCCTCTGTTACTCTATATTTTAAAAAGTTTTTAATTCAAGTATTTTATGCAAACTAAGAATAGGTGGGAGCCATTATTCAAATTGGAGAACAAAAGATACTAAGGAGTTGAATTTAATAGAGAAATAACACAGTGTAGTTCCCAAACATTGTACATTTTACAGTCCTTCATAGACCCAGACACCTCTTAGTGATTATTGACTAGAATTTTCCTCCTCCATCCAGGTGACTGAAAAAGGATTTGTAACCTGCAAATCCCTTGTTAAAGAGAAACAGTCTTCTTACTGAGTCATGAATGAGCAGCTGTTCTCAGTAGACAGACACTTATCAACAGGACATTTAATTTTGCGGAAGTCAGAGAAAAACTTCGTAAGGATAAGCACATAAAGAACAGATTTACAGAAAAGAGTAAATAAGTCTCTTGGATGCGGTGAACTTTGATGACGGGTCCTGAGATCTGACTGCCCGTTAGGGTCTGGGTGTTTGCCCCATGTCAGGTAGAGGAAAGACAGCAGGATTTAAGGCCAGAGCATTGGCAGTCCTGCCCAGTGTTTTCATTCACATGTCCCTGCAGTATGCCTGCACCAGCTCCCTTTCCTCCTGTGAAGTAGGGACAATTGCACACACCACCCCCCCACCCCCAACCCGTGGCTACAAGCAGGAGCCTATTGTTAAAGCAGGCCTTGGTGAAAGTGGTGAGGACAGGTTTTCATCAGTAATAACTATCACAGTAGGGAAATGTACAGAGGTGAGTGGGTGTTTTAAAGGGAGAAGGAGGCACCAGGCATGGGGGGTGGGGGCAGTAGAGGTAGGAAGGGAGAGATCACAAAGGGTTGGTCAGTGTAGATATGATTAGGCCAGCTGTGTCCACAGGTTGGCAATTACTGAAGTTCTGCTCCTACCCTCGTACAGAGACGGGAGAGGAGACCGGTCCCCCAGTGTCAGCAGGCACACAGGACAATTTTTTGTTTGTTCTCTTTAGCAGCCTTGAGTTTCCCCAGGCAGTCCCTCTAAGGTGGGCTAAGGCCACCCTAGTGGATGCAGCCTTAAGCTGGTAGAAATGCTGTCAGTATTTTGTTCAAGTCTTTGAGCCCCAGATTACACCCTGGTTGAAAAGAGGACTCCGAAGAGCCTGGCTTGAGTTTTGTCAACATCTAATTATTGGTGACTTCTACCAAATAAGGAAATAACATGATTCTTTCATCTAATCACAAGTGGCATTTTAGTGAATAAAGAAAACCAACATGAACCAAATTGATACACTTTCAAGGGAGTTCTCATTCTAGTGTAGTTCCATCATTTTATTAACACGTGATGCTACCTAGTAGTTGTTTAGTTTGTAGACCTAGCCAAGGGAATACTATTTAGAAAGTCTCATTTTTCCAGCCTCATATTTAGCAAAACCTAAATAAATAAAATGACTGCCTCGTATAATTATTTAAAAAGAAAGAAAGCATAGTTTCAAATTAAAAGAAAATTTGGTGAGTCATAATGTCATAATGTTGATGTAAGTACATTCTGTGTTTCAAGATGCGGAATCTAAGCAGTTGAGGTTCGGACACAACGTATCCTTGTAAAAGAATTTTTTTCGTGGCCAAAAAATCAAAAGCAAACACAAACAAACAAAAAACCCAGAAAATCTTAACCAGAGAAATATCAGGGTGTTGAATAAAATTGGTAAATAAGATACATTATACATTATTTGTATAGGTGTTACTTGGTTATATTTTTGTTAGATTGATGTAAATTTACATCATATCACTGTTTCGCCCATTTTTCCTGAATAAGTTAATTCTTACAAAACACATAGCATTTTTGTGTAATAAGTTAGGAAGAGGGAAAAACAAATTCAGTCTTCAAGTAAAAGAAAGACGTCCGACGTGTGGAGGCACCTGAGTCTTGCACGCTGTTGGAGAATCTGCTGCTGCTTTCATCCTTCTGTTAGACTTATTCATTGTCCTCACACATACTTAAATGAGATACAATCAGTAGTAAATACTAATTCTGAAGTATACCTCTTTGCAATAAGCTACATACTTACACTTGGCCTTTCTTTCATTTTATGATCCCAAAAAGTGTTTACGATGGGTGAAGCAGTACTCTTTGTGAGAATAAGTATGCTCTTCCTGCTACATAATTTTCTCATATTATCTCAAATGCAGAAATATGCTATGATTTTATATATATGATGCATTATATGTTCTATGTTAATATAACCTGTGTTAATGTTTTCAGGATTCCAGTCAAATTGAGCTCTTAAAAGAATTAATGGATCTTCAGAAGGATATGGTGGTCATGTTGCTGTCCATGTTAGAAGGTAATCTTGATTTATATTTTCAAGTACCCATTATTCTTTTATTTCAAGGATCAATAGGTGCTTGCTTGTGAAGTCTGCCTGCCACAGAGAATAAAATATCAACACTGAGATATGACAGATAACCGTGGATTTATCGCCAGCTTTATTACTGTTTTCTCCAAGTTATCTTTTTAAAAAGAGATATCTTGCTTATCTCAGTTTATGTAGCAGTGGGATGAAACCAGTAGTAATGTTTAGGGACACTTCTTCTAAAGAATACACTCTCCAGACATAGTACATAACGATTTTATTCATTTGTTAGTCTATGATCAGTGACTAACTGATCAGTGACTGTGATCAGGACTACGGGCATTTGAATAACTCCAGCTGTGTAAACCACTGCATTGAGCTGGCTGCACTGTGACTCTCGGGGGTTATTCACATCCTGCAGAAGGAGGAGGACAGAGGCCATCGGCCTGCACAGCAGCCGCTGGTGGCAGTCTCGTGCTCCCGCCAGGTGCCTCCCTCAGCACTCATCTCTGTCTTTTCTCTTTCCAACTTGTCTTTCTCTGCTACTGCATTTCTCTTCTATATCACGCGGTAATAAGCACGGTGGCCAAGAGCTGGGGTTCAAATCCCCAGTTCCCTACTTCCTAGCGACTAGTGCAACCCTTGCACTAGTTCCTTCTCCACTCCCTCCCCTGTGAAATGGAGGTGATGACAGAGGGAATGTGAGAAGTCTGTGATACCATGTGAACAGGACCAAAGCCATTAAAAAACCATTTGTTTTTGTTGCCTATCCTTCTTTCTTGAATCCCTGCTAATTTTTCCTCTGGTTCTTAGTCTGTTGTGCTTTGCATAACTGCAGGAGGCATGCGGTGTGCTAGAACTTCAAAGGCGCAGAACCTTAGGTGGCAGTCATTATATAGCCTCTGAGTGCAGGACGCTTTACCATGACGTCACATCAAATTTTAGTCTGGACGGCAGTAATGACAAGCAGAATAACAGTAGAAGCAGCAGTGATTGCTCCCGTGACAACATAAATTCACCCACTATCACATATCAGCTCATCTAATCCTCATGCCAGGATGACGAGTTTGATAGTATCATTATCGTTATTTAGAACATGAGGAAACTGAGGCACCGACGTCTGCCCAGTTGCTCAGCCAGTAGATGGTGGAGCCTGGATTCAAACCCAACAGTGCGGCTCCCAAACCCACGCTCATAACCACGGTGTTTACTGCGGCACGAGGGGACACCAGCAGACCTCACCACATGTCTTTGTTCTGTTTCTGTCTTGATGTTACACTGCACATTCTGTTCGAGGAATAAGAGCGTTCTGTGACTCTATAATTTAGGATACTATCTAATTTTCTCAAGCTTATCAGTGATCTCCCATTTTCTGACAATAAATATTCTGGACCATGAAGAAACGTAGGGAGAGGGCTTTACATTTTAAACCAGAAAGAGCATATAATTTGCTTTCAGAGGATCTGTTTGAAGTCCTGGCACTCGCCCCCACTAATCCTGTCGCAACAGGCACATTGATTAGCCTTGCTAAACTTCACTTTCCTCAATAATAAAACCAGAATTAATGAAAAAGTACCTGCCTTACGGACCTATGAACATTAAATAGGGTATTGTCTTCAAGTAGAGATTTTTCAATCTTTTTTTTTTTTTCTTAAGATTTTATTTATTTATTTGACAGAGAGAGACAGTGAGAGAGGGAACACAAGCAGGGGGAGTGGGAGAGGGAGAAGCAGGCTTCCCGCTGAGCAGAGAGCCCAGTGTGGGCTTTGATCCCAGGACCCTGGGATCATGACCTGAGCCAAAGGCAGTGCGCCACCCATGCACTCCCTCAGTGATTTTTCAATCTTCAAAAGCTGTCCAGATGCTCATCTTTATTATTAACATGAAACTGGACTTCAGTTTCTAGCTTTAGGATATAAATGTTTTCCCCATTTTTTCTATTCAAGAACATGTTGCTTTCTTGATCAATTTGAAGGGGGGAAAAAAAACAGCTTTTGTTCAAATATTGCTGTATTCCTGTTAGTCTAACCACTTTGCAAATACGGTTTTGCATATGTTTATGTAATCCCTCCTTTAAACTAGAGTTTGCAAATCACTATCCCTTTTTTCCTGAGACTTCATGCAGTGGAAGATAAACAAGGAGCCATCCTTGATTCAGATGTCATGTAAGACTTATATTGTCCTTTTTTTCTGTAGACAATGATTTTATCAAAAATGTTGCCTTTGAACACATGCAATTCTTGCCCACCAGGAAATGTTGTCAATGGAACCATCGGCAAGCAGATGGTCGACATGCTCGTGGAATCTTCCAACAACGTGGAGATGATTCTCAAGTTTTTTGACATGTTCTTAAAACTAAAGGATTTGACATCTTCTGACACATTTAAGGAATATGATCCCGACGGCAAGGGAGTCATTTCCAAGAGGGACTTCCATAAAGCGATGGAGAGCCATAAGCACTACACACAGTCCGAAACCGAGTTTCTTTTGTCCTGCGCGGAGACCGATGAAAACGAGACCCTCGACTATGAAGAGTTCGTCAAACGGTTCCACGAGCCTGCGAAGGACATCGGCTTCAACGTCGCCGTTCTCCTGACCAACCTGTCTGAACACATGCCCAACGACACCCGGCTGCAGACCTTCCTGGAGCTGGCCGAGAGCGTGCTGAACTACTTCCAGCCCTTCCTGGGCCGCATCGAGATCATGGGAAGCGCCAAGCGCATCGAGCGGGTCTATTTCGAAATCAGCGAGTCCAGCCGCACGCAGTGGGAGAAGCCCCAGGTCAAGGAGTCCAAACGGCAGTTCATATTCGATGTGGTCAACGAAGGGGGAGAGAAGGAGAAGATGGAGCTCTTCGTCAACTTCTGCGAGGACACCATCTTCGAGATGCAGCTGGCGGCGCAGATCTCAGAGTCGGATCTGAATGAGAGGTCGGCGAACAAGGACGAGAGTGAGAAGGAGAAGCCGGAAGAACAGGGGCCCAGGATGGGCTTCTTTTCCATCCTGACGGTCACGTCGGCCCTGCTGGCTCTTAGGCACAATGTCTTGACTCTCATGCGAATGCTCAGCCTGAAGAGCCTGAAGAAACAGATGAAGAAGGTGAAGAAGATGACCGTGAAGGACATGGTCACAGCCGCCTTTTCGTCCTACTGGAGCGTCTTCGTGAGCCTCCTGCACTTCGTGGCCAGCGTTTCCAGAGGCTTCTTCCGCATCGTCTGCAGCCTGCTGCTGGGGGGCAGCCTGGTAGAAGGAGCGAAGAAGATCAGGGTGGCGGAGCTCTTAGCTAACATGCCGGACCCCACCCAGGACGAGGTGAGGGGGGACGGCGAGGAGGGGGACAGGAAGCCCATGGAGGCCGCCCTGCCCTCGGAAGACCTCACAGACCTGAAGGAACTGACGGAGGAAAGCGACCTCCTTTCGGACATATTCGGGTTGGATCTGAAGAGAGAAGGAGGACAGTACAAACTCATTCCTCATAACCCGAACGCTGGCCTCAGTGACCTCATTAGCAACCCGGTCCCCATCCCCGACGTGCAAGAAAAATTCCAGGTAATGGGCTCCAAGTCACCGTAGCCCTCTGGCTGTCAGTTGGGTGTGAAAAATGAACCCTACACCCGTTCTCCTGCTGGCGCCAGAGCCTCTTACATGTGTGCCTTGACCTTCCAAAGGGAAGCGCTTGGCAACGCTGGCCTTGTTAAGAGTCTTTACAAATTACTGAAGTATCTTAAACTGTTGAGGTGTAAGCTCAAGTTCCCACCCTGACGACAGCCGTCAGCAGAGGGATCATCCCATCCACACGTATCTTATGAGTCCTTACCATGTGCCTAATGCCCCTGGGTGTCACAGTGCATCCAAGGAAACAGAAGATGTGACCATGGCTTTCAGACCGCCTTAGAGAGTTTGTTAGAAAGATATCGCTGACACTCATGAAAAAACTGGGAAACCAGTAAGTGTGCAACAGCATTTACAGACTGTAGGGTCACAAACGTTGAGAAAGTAGAGACATCACTCTGGTTGGGAGTAGTTCGGTAAAACTTAACGGGTGAGGAACATTTGAGTAGGGGATGAGGTGAGGAAGGTACTTCTGACGGACGGAAAGAAAGGGAGGGGAGCCCAGCAGGTCTGTCCTCACTACTGGCGGGGAGGGCCGAGTGCGGAGGAAGCTGAGGATTCAGACCAGCAGAGTGAAGGGCTTGTGTGGGAAGCGGGTCTCTTCTGCGGGTTATGATCTGGGTCGGGGCACAGGGTTCTCTCAACTCCTGCAGAGGTGACGTGTGATCCTGCTTTTCTTTCTTCTCCCCCTTGGCTCATTCAAGGAACAGAAGGTGAAAGAGGAAGAAAAGGAGGAAAAAGAAGAAAACAAATCTGAACCCGAAAAGGCCGAGTATGTGTCGTTTCTGTATACTTCCCTTTGTTTCAGTCAGTCTCTGTTGCTCGCTCTCCCTCCCCTCTGAGGCCATGCTGGTCAGTCTCGTGCTCCACGACAAAATCCGCCATCCCAGAGGAGAGGCTCTGTGGCCAGGGGGTGGGGGAGGTCCCCTCGGCTGCCACACCATCTCTTCCTCCTTGTTCCGTGAGGATTCTGTTTGTGGATGACTCCGGGGATTGTCCTTTATAAGCCGGGGAGGAGACAAATGTTCTGAACGCCGTTGCATGCAGTTCTTGCAGTGACGTCCCTCAGAGCGTGGCCCCAGAGCCACAAGCATAAAAATGGCCTGGTGAATTTGTTAAAACAAAGATCCATCCCTGGACCCCACTGCAGAGATTCCTAATACGGCAGGTCTGGTGCAGGAGGACCCAGAAATCTTCAGTCTCCCCTCCCACATTCCTGGTGCTACAGAGCAATAAAAACGGATCACTTCCTCATAACCCCGGCTTTCTGTTAACCATTGAAACTTACCTACATCTTTCCCTCAGTTCAGACTGTTTCATGTGCATACTTTTACAAATCAGCGAAGCTAAATTTGAAGCGCCCATAAGAGCTACTGTGCTCTCATAGCACTTGTATTTTTCCCTTCAGTGTTATTTTCTTTGGCTATTCTTTATAGTCGGCTCTATTTATAGATCCTTCTTGGTTGTAAAAATGGCCACGTTAATGACTGTTTTAGTGAAATGAAACAGCATGACCGTCATTTCAGGGATAAATCTTCCATGTTAAAAAGGATGTTAGATAGACCTAATACAGGTTAAGTATGAGTTATGTATATGCGACTACCCATAAAAATACCTTCATGAAGGACTGTGGTATTTTGCACCTGGAAGGGGTGTAGGTGTCAAATTTCAGTGCTTCTAACTCTATGATTGTCTGCAAAATGAATATCTTGACATGCTTTATACATGTGAACAGCCAAATGCATATGCCTCTGATTTTAAGTCCTAACGGCTGGTCAGTGTTAAAACATTAAAATCGTAATTTAAAAAGAAGGTTATTTGAAAGTCATAGCAAAAAAAAATGTCATTGATACTCTTTTTACCTAAATGTTTTTATTGCACAGCTGGAAGGTTATGCACTACATATGGCTATAAAGACACTTCAAGCCTATAAAATGTCCTTTAGATTTGAACTTCACAGGATTGTCCATCTACGGGGGATGGGCAAAGGCAGGAAATCCTAGCCCTCATTCTAAAATTCTGAATATCATAGTGGACTAGAAGAGGAACCTGTTTTCAACAGTGATACTTTGATTTAAATACTTATTCATTTGTATAATTTGGCACAAACTTGTTACCTCTTTAGTTTCTGGTTGGCTTATATTTCATTCATTTGTGTTTATAGGGGAGAAGATGGAGAAAAAGAAGAAAAAACCAAAGAAGAGAAGGGTAAACAGAAGTTGAGGCAGCTCCACACACACAGATATGGAGAGCCAGAAGTTCCTGAGTCAGCGTTCTGGAAGAAAATCATAGCATATCAACAGAAACTTCTAGTAAGATGTTTTAGAGTGAATATTTTTATTGGTAGGTTGTGAGACCATAATAATTCAGGCACAGCAAATATTCGTTGATCTTTCCTTGGGTGGCAATCAGGGGACCCAGTCAGTCCTACAAGTATGTTTTATTTGCTCACCTGAGTGTGTTCATATTTTATAATAAATGCCTACGGTCTGCTGCTCCATCACCAAACCATAAGCTGCACACATGTCCACATTACCTGAGACCGTCTGATATAGTGACGGCCAGCAGAGGGCAACCAACGTCTTCCCACAAAGACTTTAGGGCAGATTAATAAATATACTCTGTGGGCCATTATGTGAGGGTCTGCGGTGCATGAAAGCAAAACGCGACTGTAAGGGTACAAGTAGATTCATATTGCTATTCCAGAACTGGGTTCATCAGGTTTTCCTAGAACATCACCTTTTTATTAAAATCCCAGTTACAAAAACATTATAGTAGTGAGCCAGCTTCCTCCTGATAATAAGAAGGCCTATTCAAATTTACTCTTTAAATAGAAATGAGGAAAGAAGGGAATGAAAAAAGAGAGGACATTTATGTAGTGTCCTATATATTTTGCAGAAATGCTCCCCAAATAAAATGCATATTCATATTTGAAAACCCAAGAAAGGAGGTATAGTTCTCTGTTCATATTCATACAAGATGGAATTCATAAAAATTTTCACTGAAAGGCCTTTTAATATAATAATATATACAGTTTTTTAATATAATTATATATTCAGTTTTTTAAGGCAGGAAAATGTTGGGAGATGAATGTGCAGAATAAACCTTGAGGAGGGGCTAACCAACAATGTCAGACCTAGAAACCAAGGCCAACATTCTTCGCAATAACACCATTTGAAAGTCAAAATCATATTTAATGTTTTACAGCCTTTGCAAAATCAAAAAGGGACAGGAACACAGTATATTCTAGCTCTTCACATATAAGGAAGTGGATTGTCCTCAGTAATTATATATTCTACCTCCTTTTATGTAAATAAAATATTATACATTCTTACATCATTTATGCAAACATATTTTAATGAATAGTTTCAACTATGTCTTCTTAAATTATTTTTTATTTTCCCTATATCAATTAGTACAAAGTATCCCAAATGTAAACATTTTGTAGATACCTCTGGATAATCGTAGATTTTCAGTGTTGTGATAGTTGCCATGGTAACAGGGGCAGCATAGATGGTAGGGCAGTAGGTTGAAAGGGCTTACTGACAACCCTCCACAGCCCCAGTGGGTTCCTGAAGACTGCATTTAACCACAGGCACACAGAGCCAGTCAGTGAGGTCTTCTTATGTCATCTGCCTCCGGGTCACGTGTTCTCTGTTTTCCTGCTTCTCTTTCCAATATGACTTTCTCTCCCCACCATTTTGCCTACACAAGACTAATCACAGCCACGTCAGGCCACCCAAGGCCCCGTCCTTCAGGTCTTTGGGACCTGCCAGCTCAGATAACCAAGGCTACAGCCTCTGTGACCCAGTTCCAGCCTTCTGCAAGGAGAACCAATGTGACTAGTCTGTGGTGGGCTGCCTTAGTCTGTAAGCCATGGCAGTAAAGGTAGGGTCCTGGGTGGGAGATGACACCAGCCAAATGGGGTGTGTACATGGAGACTGATAATGGGGTACATTGTCATCTTGATAGGACCTGTCATGCGAAAGCCCCTGGCATATCCTCTTGGATGCCTCGTTGACATCTCCCACTTGATAGTAAACCAGAGACTTGATATCTCCCCATCGCCTTTTTCCTTAAACCTACTTCTCCTCTGGGTGTTTTTTCCATTCGCTAAATGGCACCAACCATGTAATGAGTTGCTCTGACCCCAAATCCAGAAGTTACTATATCTGAGTCCTCTCTTTCTTGCCTCCCTCAAATCCAATCCAGCGGGAACTCTTCCCAGTTCTGTCTTCCAGGTATAGCCAGAGTCTGCTCCGTTCTTCCATTTGCACAGCTCCCCCTAGACCAGACCACCACCACCAGCATCATCCCCTCCTGCACTCCCTTGGTAGCTCTGATTAGTCCCCTTGCTTCCACTCGCATCCTGTCTCCCACACAGCAACTGGAATAATCTTTCCAAATTATAATCTGGTCATATCAAGCCCTCTTCAGATCCCCTGATAGCTTGCCTGCCATCCCACCCAGAATAAAGTAATCATTCCAGTTATAATAACAAGATTAATAACTAACTTTCCCTCCATGAACTTATCCTCAGAGCAGACTTTCTGAGGAAGCTTCTGTTGTTATGGCCACTTCGCAGATGATAGAAGGGATGCTGTCAGAGTGCTTAAGCGCTTATCTGCATTTGCAGCGAGCGAGTGTGCAGTGTGGCTCCAGAGGTCATAAACCAACCCACTGCATGGGAAGGAACATTACAAACTTTACCAGAAGCCTATAAGCCTATGTCCACCTCACCTCTCTGACCTCATTTGATCCTAGTCCCTCCTCTTCTCTTTCACTGTCCCCAACAACACATTCACTCTGAACTCAGAACCTTTCTCCTCCCAGCCCATGTGCTCTCTCTCTCTCTCATACACTCTCTCCCCAGTCGCTTACTTGCCTTGCTTTCCCATGGTATTCAGGATTATGCTCAAATGTCATTTCCTAAAATAAGCCTTCCCTGACCCATCTATCTAAAATAGCACCCCCATTCCAAAAGCCCTTAACCTGACGGCTTTTCCTTCAAAGCATTAGCATCCCTTGAGATTATGTTTTGTTTCATTTTATCTTTAATCTGTGGTTGTGCTTATCATCTCTATCCTCCACTGGTAGCCCAGATTTTCTTATTTGCTGTTACATCTACAGCACCAAGAATGCTACTTGATAACAAAGTAGACTCTTGAGAAATAGTTTTAGGTAAAGGAAGGAATGCTTAAATTGTCTGCCCATGTCAATATCAATTCAGTGACCTTTTAATCATTTTTTTCACCTTCAGAACTATTTTGCTCGCAACTTTTACAACATGAGAATGTTAGCCTTATTTGTCGCATTTGCAATCAATTTCATCTTGCTTTTTTATAAGGTACGTATGTCTTTGTCATTCAGTAACCAGTATGAAACTACAGATGGATGGAATTGCATGTATAGAGTTCACAAATCCACTAATAAGCATGTCTAAACCCATTCTAAAATGTTTTGATGAAAGAGGAACCTAAAGGTCAAACACGTCACTGACGGTCTAGTAAGGCAGTAGATTTTTTTCCTCTGAACTAAGTGGGAAATGCCCCCCTCTACCCCGGCATGCCTTAGAATCCTCAAGTCTTGCTTGGATTAGAAAGCATTTTACAGAGTGTGCTCATTATTTATCATCAGTTTTTGAAAAGCTATCTTATTTTTAGCCCTTGCTTTTAGTCTTTTCACGGGACACGGGCTTCATCTCTGGCTTTTTGCTGGGTTTCCATTGGGTTTCTGGTTTGTGCCGGTATCTTAGAGGAAGCGAACTGACTCTACTTTAAATGGTTTGAATCAGGTCTCCACTTCTTCTGTGGTTGAAGGAAAGGAGCTCCCCACACGCAGTTTGAGTGAAAACGCCAAAGTCAGCACCCTAGACACCGGCTCGCCCCGAATCATCGCGGTTCACTATGTCCTGGAGGAGAGCAGTGGCTATATGGAGCCCACGCTGAGGATCCTAGCTGTTCTCCACACAGTCATTTCTTTCTTCTGCATCATCGGATACTACTGCTTGAAAGTAAGATAGTAAGGCACCAAGGTACCTGTGTGTGTCTGTGTGTGCACGTGTCTGTTGCAGGCTGGACTTCCGGGGAAGCAGACTCTGAGATGGGGAAATTACCTGCATGGGGATTATTAGGGAATGTTCTAGGAGTCAACACCTGTGGGGCAAGGGAAGGAAGCAGAGTGCAATGGAGGGACAAGTGGGGCTACCTTTCAGACATGATAGGGCACATGCGTGGGCCTCAGTCCACGAGGGTGGGATACCCCTACATGGTTGTCTTGGGTTGGGGCATTTGAGGCTTGTCTTCAGGGCTCCACATTGGCTACAGACTGTCCCAAGGGCAGGTGGCTTTGGGCCTTCTTGCTGTAGCTTTCTGTTTCATTTGGTAATCATTCCCATAATGGCCAGTTTCACCCAAACTTGACCCCACAGAAGTAACCCACCCTGTGTCCCAGCGATGCTCCGGTGTATTAGAGTCACGGAATACGTCATGTGGAACCTGAATCATTTGAATTGTCCTTTGTTAGGAACGTGTCTAACGCCTTCATGGCAGAAATGCTTTTTATAGTTTGTTGCATTTCACCCAGAAAATAATAGAGCTCTATTCCTAGATCCCTGCCAAGAGAATAATATAATTTGGTGAATAGAACTCAAGAGTCTGTGAGTGCTCAGGGCTGCCCATTACTTTTGCAAACCTCTTTATTTTTTCCTAGCAAGACCCCTTTTCATGGTAACACTTTATTTCACTGTCCCCTGCCTCTGATTGTGAAACTTCTAGAAGACTTTGAAAAACCAGAGCCTGGAGTAAAAGACTATGATGTAAAATTTTCTTCAGAAATTCCTCTCCTTTTCTTTCCTGTTTTATGAATTGGGGCAGGAGGAGGTATTCTTGAATACTTCCAGAATGTCTGCATCCTCTTCATATCTGTGCCCTGCATAAAATCTGTCCAGATGAGGCGATAAGAATATGTTCTGGAAATATTTGGGCAAACTGACAAAGATTTTTGCAGAAATTAAAGTTTATTTCAAAATGCATTTTGGACACTCTGAGCATAGAATCAGATTTCGCAAATAAAACTGCACTTGTTAGGAGCATACATTTTGGAACCTTGGTAACATTGCTATATTTTATTGTAGCTGTTTGTGTCTCTCATATATATAAAGATATATAACAAATATATTGTAATAAGAGATGTATCTTCTCTTTAATATTTAAAAATGATTTTTTTAGTGAAAATATGTGTAAAATAATGTGTGTTTGGAAACATAGGGTTGTACATGGCATCAGTTCCATTTCTATTTTTCCTAAACCTCTAGATGTTCCTTTCTGCCTAAATATAACCAATTCATTTTCACTCGGTTTTGGTCCCTGGAAGTAACATGGGAAATATTTCTTTTTCCAAAAAGCTGTTTTGTACAGGTAGTGACCACAAGAGATACCAGTAAATCTAAACTAATTTTAACATGCTTATTTTTTCAAACGTAGGTCCCATTGGTTATTTTTAAGCGAGAAAAGGAAGTAGCTCGAAAACTGGAATTTGATGGGCTTTATATTACAGAACAACCTTCAGAAGATGATATTAAAGGCCAGTGGGATAGACTTGTAATCAACACACAGTGAGTAAAGAATTTTTTGAGACATTTCTATGCTCAAAAATTTTAAGACAAAGAAAAAAAATGCTGGAGTTCTTGCAGATTTGTCAAAAGTTTAGCACAGGTGAATAATAGTGATATTTTCAGCCAAGAAAATCAAAAGACTAAGTGCTGTCAGCTTCTTAATGGATGCCATCCATTTTTTCCCATCTGTGTTCTGAATTCCTTAATCAAAAATGGCTTTGAGTCCATTTTCACAGGAGTGATGGAACGTGACATCCATTACTCAGTGTTCAGGGAAGAGCACAGTTAGAGGTACATAACTACAGTGCAGGGTTCTCTCCTCCAAAAGCACAGAGGTGGCAGAAATTAGGGAAAGAGTTGTAGCCTTAAAAGCAAAAATACTGAATTTCATACTTTTGACGTAAGCTCGTTGTCGGTACCACCAAGCAGCAGGGTATCAAATGAGTTGAGGAGTATGACCTGTAAAACTTAAGGCAAAGAAACAAGTACTTTTTCTGTACCCTAAATATTTAGCCTTGTGAGCTCAAGACCCAAACTACTAGCTGCTGTTCCAGGTATAAATTCATCACAAAAGTGTAATTGTCCAACACTAAAAGTATTAGTGATGCAATACTTTTTGAGTAGTTTGTACTACTCAAGACTGAAATACTTTTTATTTTCACCAGTTTTGCTTATTCTTAAAAAATTAACATTTCTATAAACTCCCAAGTTCTCAAATAGGGATGGTTTCTTTGTGCATTATAAATGTTTAATTTATCAACTCTAGCTGTTTATACTAAGTCAATTAAGTCTTTCCCTTTAAGTGAACTCAGCGTTAATCAAGGTGCCAGAATGGTGTTTTGGTACCTTGCTTAGTTTTCTTGAGGATAACTAGGGGGAATGAGATGTTTTTTTTACTTCGTGGGAAAAACAATGACAGAATTTTAGGTACTTTAATTTTTAAACACAATTGACAAAAAACTGTATTTGACATTACAAATGACATATACTGACATGTAAATAAATATAACAAGCCTGCTTATTAATAAATACATTCATATTCTTCTCTACTAAAATAGCAGCCCATAGTCTTTTGTGATTTTGCATGTATATATTGCTAGAGTAACATTTATTTATTTATTTATTTTTAAGATTTTATTTATTTATTTGACAGAGATCACAAGTAGGCAGAGAGGCAGGCAGAGAGAGAGAGAGGAGGAAGCAGGCTCTCCGCGGAGCAGACAGCCCGATGTGGGGCTCCATCCCAGGACCCTGGGATCATGACCTGAGCCGAAGGCAGAAGCTCTAACCCACTGAGCCACCCAGGCGCCCCTAGAGTAACACTTAAATAATATTTGATCTACCTAAAATATAGAAAAATTATGGGATAAGATGGGACATAAATTATGATTTTTGTGAATGGAAAGATCTTACATATTATTTGAAGTATGTTGTATAGTTCAAACAGTATACTGTTGCTTATTGTTTTCTTAAATGATATTATTTTACTTTTATGCTTTTGTATTTTTTAGGTCATTTCCCAACAACTACTGGGACAAATTTGTTAAAAGAAAGGTAATACTTCTCAAAAAGAATGCATTCTCTGTTTCTTTCCTAGAGCACACTTCAGATTTGAATTTGATGCAGCTCATATGTAGAATGAAATATTGAGGTGTGCTTCATCTGTCAATGTCATTTCAAAGTGGCAGTGAAATTGAATATGAATTTCAAAAACTGCATGTAAAAAATACGCATGCGCTGTAGCTATAAGATAAATAAGCACTGTTTTATCTGCCTGTCCTCTGACTCCGGCGAATAAACAGTGCTCGGTCTGCACCGTATCAGGACTTGGTGAGAATTTTCTGAGATTGTTTGGGTAACATAAATTAGCTGATGGCCATTTTCTGATAAGACAGCTATAAATCACTAGGGCTGGAATCCTGCTTTACAGAAGTCAAGTCCTTGCATGACAAGAAAGGATCGAGTTTTATTTACTTTATATAAACTTCAAAGATCTTTTTATTTTCATCACGTTTTATCCTTCTAATGCCCACTGCCTCAGAGTGTAGTGGAAAGAACACTGATACAGAGTCAGTAGTCCACTGTGGCACCTGCTATGTCTCTGATTTTGAGTCAAGGATCATCTCTGCTTTTCCCACACAGAATTTTAATGTTAGATCAAATTTTTGAATGAAATATATGCACCATTACTTGTATGTTGTAAAATACTCTAGTGATTACATTCTAGCTCCTACTTATTCTTTGAACCTTTCTAATTGCCAAACTGACCCAGCTCACCCTCTGCTCCTTCATGGGTTCTAGCCCCAGAGGATGCTCTGTGGAGTGAACAGGCAGAAGTACCGGCCACATGAAGTGGTCTTGTTCCCTTAGATTTCACCAATTCAGTGTTACTCAGGACGGTTCTCCAGGAGCAGCTGCGAATCCTCTATTACCAGTCTCAGGGCAGATGGAGGGCTTGCACCACAAGTTTAAATCAGGTACATGATGAAACCATTGACCTTTTTTCCCCCCTTCTAGTTGAGAGTAGTGTGTTTTTTATTTTGGTGCAAGTTTTTTGTGTGACCTGGCATTGTGAGTAGCACTGAGCTACTGCCTAAGAGCACATCCAAACTAGGCCAAACATTGAAAGACTTATTTTTAAATAATTTAAAATAGATAATTTGATCATTTTAGTCTCCTTAATTATTTAATGAAGAAGCAGCTTTAAATTGTTAAAGCACAAGTTTCTCAGAAGGAAACTGCATATTCAGGATCAGATGAACAGTAATTGCAGCAGGACTATTCGTGACACTCCTGCTGTGTGTGTGTGTGTGTGTGCGCACACACATGTGCTGCCCAGTTTGTTCTTCTGGGAATGAGGTGAGAACACAGTCCAGAGGGAACCACCACTCAGCTTATCCCAGCCAGTCTGTAGTGCCAGGAGAATAACACAGAACAAGTGTTTTCATGAACCTTTGTAATCAGTGTTCACAGACTCTACTCTTTCATGCTTTCATTTACTTTCATTATATACATTTAGAGAAAACTGATTTCTTTAAAAGATTTATTTATTTTAGAGAGTAAGAGAATGAGGTGGAGGAGGGGCAGAGGGAGAGAAAGCATCTCAAGCAGACTCCCCGATGAGGGCAGGGCTTGATCCCACCACCCTGAGACCACAACCTGAGCTGAAATCAAGACAGACCCTTAACTGACTGAGCCACCCAGGCACCCCTGAATTTTATTTCTTTTTTTTTTTTAAAGATTTTATTTATTTATTTGAGAGAGAATGAGTGAGAGAGAGCATGAGAGAGGAGAAGGTCAGAGGGAGAAGCAGACTCCCCGTGGAGCTGGGAGCCCGATGCGGGACTCGATCCCGAAAGTCTGGGATCATGACCTGAGCCGAAGGCAGTCGCTCAACCAACTGAGCCACCCAGGCACCCCCCTGAATTTTATTTCTGCTAGTCCCTTCTTCCTTCCCATTAGTGTGCTGCTTCACCCACTCTGGCATTCCTTGCCTCCTTTCCCCATGTTATTTCCTCCTCTCCTTCTGCCCTCCTGTCCTACCCCCTTTACCTCTCAGAGCTGGTCCTCTCTCCTGCTCTTCTCTCCTTACTGTTTTTGTTGCCCCCACTTCCACTGTGTGGGGGACTCTCGTGGTCCGTCAGCATTGGGCCAAGAGTGGCTGTGTCGTGGAGTTGCATCCCCTGAGCTCAGGGGTGAGCTGTGGGCCCATGTCTATGCACAGGTCTGAAAACAGGCCAGGTGCATGTGACCAAGGGAGAGAGGGGCCAGAGCGATGACGGGGGTTGCTCAGAGGGGATTCAAATGGTGCCCCGGAACCTATGCTCGGACTGCACTGAAGACAGGAGGGCGGGGGAGACAAGGCTCTGGGGATTACTGAAGGGCTGCTCCACTCAGGAAACGATGGGAGTGTTGAATGGTGGGGATGATGGCATCCCGATGCCATCACTAGTGGCCCGCCCTTGGTCAGCAGTGGTCTATACAGACCTTGGCCGCGAGTCAGCTCCTGCCTGATAGCTTTCTCACTCCATGTCTTGCCAAGCTTAGCAACCTTGAGCATGTTCTGTTTTCTGAGACACAACTTCTTTATCTGCAGAGTAGGATCCTAATAACAGGAAAGTTATATACTGTGACAATCCTGTGAGGGAGAGCAAGTCAAAGTTCTTACCATGATTCCTGGCACAAAGTAGGAATTTGGGTGAAGTTCCTTTCATTCCATCTTCTTCTACTTCTTCTCTTACATATTTGGCCTACTCTCTTCCTTTTGCATGCCTCCCTCTTGAGTAAGAAATCTTGTTCTGCTGAGGGTATTATCTAAAACGCTGTAAGCTTGCTGTGACCTTAAGCAGTGTGATCACAGACAAGGAGCCATAAACAAGAATTTCAAGTGAACTTGAACATAAGGCAAAAATATAATAAGTGTAAAAATAATTAGATATTTGTGTACACAGGCATACAAGGGGTTAGTTAATGCATGAGTTGGGTCAAGTGCTTTTATTCCTGTCCCCCAGGTTATGGATAAGTACGGAGAGTTCTACGGCCGGGACAGAATCAGCGAGCTCCTAGGCATGGACAAAGCCGCTCTGGACTTCAGCGATGCCCGGGAGAAGAAGAAGCCGAAGAAAGACAGCTCCCTGTCGGCTGTGTGAGTGCAGCTTATGCCCTTTCCTATAGCTATAGACTGAAAGGAGAAGAAATTCAGACATTTCTGAAATTGCTAGTGCACTGATTTCCTTTCCCTCAATGTCTGAGGCATAGAGAGGAGGGAAACAGAAGATATACCTAAGGTCTGCTTTAAACTTGGAGGGGTTTTCAGTTATGGAATGACTGGATTTTTTTCCTACTAATTTTAGAAGGTGGCTTTTTGTTATTTACATAAAGCAAAAATAAATATTTGTGTTCTTAATTTGCTTTTTCTACTCCCTAAATGCCACTTAAGTCAAAGTCAAACTTTGACTTTCTTTTCTGATGCTTAGTGCCTGAAAAGAGGTTAATCTTTCTTATGTCTGGAAAAGGGATCTGTGTATCTCTTTCATTAGAAATGTTCAAAGTTCATATTCTTTTATTATAATGTGTTTCATTTAAATAGCAAAAACTCCTATGCTAGAAATACTATGCTGTCATGCTATAACTTGAAAATTTAATTTTAAAATGAGGTGCTCCTAATACCATGCTTTTAATGGACTAATTTATTATATAACTAGAAGGATGTGAACCAGTTGAGTTGAATTTGCCTGAGACTGAATTTTTCTCTCTCTCTCTCTCTCTCTCACACACACACACACACACACACGTAGTGTGAGTGTACATATAAATATATTTTGCAAATTGGATCACCTGTAATTCTGGAATAAATGTTAAGCATACATGCTTATAAAAATGTAATTTCTTATTGTAGCCACTTAAATGATTTTAGAAGAAATGTAACAGTTACCTTTCCTTTAATATAAATCAGCCTTTCCCATTTGTATACTTACGGTCTCAGCCAACTAGGGATGTGATGATGACTTTGAAACTATTACTTTGTCTCAGATAAATATTTTAGCATTTAAAAAAGAAAACCGGGGCGCCTGGGTGGCTCTGTGGGTTAGGCCTCTGCCTTCGGCTCAGGTGTGATCCCAGTGTTCCGGGATCGAGCCCCACATCGGGCTCTTTGCTCCGCAGGGAGCCCACTTCCTCTCTCTCTGCCTGCCTCTCTGCCTACTTGTGATCTCCGCCTGTCAAATAACTAAATAAAAAATCCTAAAAAAAAAAAAGAAGAAGAAAACCACTTTGGCTGACCTATCTTATTCAGTCATATATTTTTTATCTACCTGAAAAGTTGTTAGGGCTAGTGGTTTTTTTTTTTTTAAAGGTTTTATTTATTTATTTGACAGAGAGAGAAAGACCACAAGTAGCGGGGGGGGGAGGGGGGGAAGGAGGCTACCTGCTGAACAGAGAGCCCAATGTGGAGCTCGATCCCAGAACCCCAAAATCATAACCCAAGCCGAAGGCAGAGGCTTAACCCACTGAGCCACCCAGGTGCCCCAGGGCTAGTGGTCTTTAAAAATAATTTGAACTCATTTGAAAATCAGACAAGCAAACATATGACAAAAACTGTAAATTTAGATCCAAAATATCACCTCGGTGCTTTAAGAAAACACATGTGGGACTTAAAGACTGTTGCTGTATAGAAAATGAAGAACACTGATGGTGCTTAGAACTAAGACCCTTATGCTAGAATTTCAGATAAAACAAGAGTCAGAGTGGTGCTGAGCTTTCTACTAATATTCTCAGATCTCTGACAAACAGTGTAGAATCAACAAATTTCACTGGGTTATACACTTTTCCTGGCCATCTTTATGACCCTAGAACACAAGTCTGAAAAATGAAAGTTCAGACTGTTTTTATTGTTGGGTTTTTTTTTTCCAGGATGAACAAATAGTTTCAAATGAGGGGAATTTTCCATTGTTTCACCTAGGAAATGTTTCCAAGTTTGACTCCTTGCAAAGGACCAAGAAATTAATGTGGCATAATACATTTTTTTCCTTATGGATTAATACTTTTAAATTGATTAATTTATCTGTGCATGCATTTATCTGCCAATCAAAAATATAGGGCTTGTCAATCAAATAAGTGGCCAGATTACCTCCTGGGGACAGAATGACAGTTAGCAGCCTGCATCTCTTTCATTTGTGTCTTCATGGGGACCTGTATCTCAAAATTCTCTAGCAAAACTCCTCAGCTTCTGGCTGAAAGTTTCCCCTGAACCACGTGCTGTGGTGAGGTGAATACATGTCCTAGCTGGCCTAGATCAGGTATGGCCCATCCCTGGGGGTGGGTCAGCCCACACAAACAGTAGGACTACCCCCGATTGGTTAGAAAAGAGTGTCCTGCACTATGAAAAGGATATGCAGCTTCATGATATTGATAACAATCTTGTCATCCTAATGTTTGATAGGGATGAAAAATGAGAATGGTGTTTTAAATAAGTAAGAAACTGATACATTCAGGCATCCTGATAGAAATACTTATTATTTTATTTTTTTAGGTTGCTTTCATGGAAAATAATCATGCCACTGAGCATTTTACCACATTAAGAAAATATAGTCTTATATTGAAACCCATTGTAAATATTCACAGAACTTTAAAAAATATTCTTTAGCAGGGGCACCTGGGTGGCTCAGTCAGTTGAGCATCAGACTCTTGGTTTTGGCTCAGGTCATGATCTCAGGGTTGTGGGTTGGAGCACGTTGTAGGGCTCCACGCACAGCAGGGAGTCTGCTGGAAATTCTATCTCCCTCTGCCCCTCCCTCCACTCTGTCTCTCTCTAAAATACATTTTAAAAATCTTTATTAAAAAATGTTATTTAGTAATAAAATTGATTCCTTAACTTTTGAGGGTGAAGTCTCCTAAGAAGTCAGCTTTGATTAGCCGTGATCGATCCTACCACTTGTAATAAAAGATTGGCATTTTTCAATGAGTAAAGTAATCAAAGATTAAGACAATAAGTCTAGAGAAGCCTTTATGTAATAATGCTAATATTGCATTATATCAAATACCTGGCATATTGGAAAGGTGAACAAAGTTACACTTTTTAACCCATAAATCAGTGGGAAGTTTTGAAAAAAATGAAAATTAGAAAGTGTGTTTTAATTAAAACATGTGTATTTAATCTGCAAAGACCATGAATACTTATGCTAAGATTTATTTTCTCAACATGTGTTTAATGAGACATATTCCATGTATGATATAATGTGCTTGGTTGGCTAGGGAGCTCGCAGACTAGGGAGAGAGGCATAAATGTACATACATAGATACCTATGTACCCACAATCACAAAACAATGTGGGAAATCATACTAAGTCCAAGCCTACAAGGTGCTTTGGGAACCAAGGGGAAGAGGTGAATCCCTTCTCGAGTAGAGAGGCTTTTGAAAACAAAAGGAAACAAACAAGATGAAAAAGCCCTTTCATTGCTAAACTAAGTATAGTTGTAAAATGAATATGCCTCTTCATGCAAGTGTTTATCAGTGTAAGTAAAAATTATTTTGTTGGAATGTATTTACTAATGTATAATGAAAGCTAGTGAGGATACTTGATGTATACACTGGTTAATTTAGCAGTTTCCAGAGATCATTCTCACATAAATGAGTTTATCTTATATTTAATGTAGGACAAGAAAGCACTTCATGTACATACCTACAAATTCTTCTTTTTTGTCTTTCCAGATTGAACTCTATCGACGTGAAGTATCAGATGTGGAAACTCGGAGTCGTCTTCACTGACAACGTAAGCCCTCCTTCATTTCCATAAAGTACACCACACTCACATTAGAGGAGTCTGCTGGGCTCCTGCAGAGGGATCAACAGTTACTTAAGAAAGCTAATCAAATATCAATTCATTTAATACAGATCATTACTTGACAATGACCCAGGGAAATACATGGTTAATTAGCTGATCTGTCATCCCATTTCTTTCAATAGCCAAAAGATTAACATGAAAATATATTTACATAAGAAAAAGAAACTGAGATGGCAAATTCATGTGTATTTTCATTTAGGTTTTAGTTGGACATACTTCAAAGCTTTCTAGATGTTAAAACGAAAGTTCTAAGTAAATAAAATTTAAAAACACTGATAAATTTTTTTCTCCAATTAAGTATGTTAAATTATTATATTTTTTATTCTTGATCGATCCTTTTCTCAAAGAGCCTAGGAGCCTATGAACTAAAACTTAGGGCCCAAGTGTATGTCCAAATATAGGGAACAAAAATCCCCTAGTACTAAGAGCCACTAGCTGTCAGCTCAGTCACATTTTATTACCATGGCTTGCTCCACAGTCTGACATTTTTGACTTTTAGAATTTTCAGTTTAAGATTTTATTTATTTATTTAACAGAGAGATAGAGAGTACAAGTAGACACAGTGGCAGGGAGAAGGAGAGGGAGAAGCAGGCTCCCCACCGAGCAGGGAGCCTGATGCGGGGCTCGATCCCAGGACCCTGGGATCATGACCTGATCTGAAGGCAGCCACTCAACTGACTGAGCCACCCAGGCACCCCTAGAATTTTCAGTTTAAAAATTGTTACCATCACCTGCTTTTATGCTTCCATTTGCTTTCTATGGGAAGTTGCTGGAGATGGTCCTGAAACTCTGCTGGATGGATCAACTACACTTTTGCCCTGGGGTCTCAGCTCATCCCCTCCTGCTGGCTCATAATCCTCTTACCATCCTCACACACCTATGAAGGGGAACATACGAACATATCCAAAAGCTTAGTCCTAGACCTTCCACTGTTTTTGCTTCTGTGCCTTCTCCCTTGGACATCTCATTTAGTCTCAAAATGTCACTCTAATTGTCATTGACTTTTACAGTGAACATTAGTTCTATTCTCCTGAAGGCCCATGACACCCCCCAAATTCTCCTGCCTCTATCACCACCCAGCGATGGGCCTAGAACTCTGGGTCTCTTGGAGAACTCTCCAAAGAGCCCCAAAACAAGTCTTTTAAGTATGGAAGCATCTCCCATGAGTAAAAAGACCAGCTCACCTCCAGCACTGGTGTTTTCCATTCAAGTAGCCCTGCCATCTTGGCCTCTGGAGGTCTGTCCTTCTTCACCCCCTCATATGCCACAGTACTTGCATTGTGTAATACTCCCTTGCCCTGCAGTTCTCGTCCAGAGAATCGGCGCATGGGCAGATTTCTTCCTGATATATTACTATGATACATCATTCATCTTCCTGAAGATTCATGGCTTCTCTTTGGCCAGTCACCTTTCAACATGTCTTTATTCTTCACAGTGCAGTTTCTATCTGAAACACAGCTGAGGTTACTGGATGCAGTACAAGATTCCTAGTTAAATTTAAATTTCAGATAACTAAATGTAGACATCCCAAATACTGCAAGGGACATAAACTAAAAATTATTTATTCTTGGGGCATCTGGCTGGCCCAGTCAGTAGAACACATGACTCCTGATCTTGGGGTTGTTTGAGCCCCACACTAGGGTGTGGAGAGTACTTAAAAATAAAACCTTCTCTCTTAAATAAGTGACTAAAATCTTAAAGAACAGTAATAATAAAAGTTAATTCTTTACCTGACGTTCTGCTGTAACTTGGCAGCCTGTGTTTTTATTTGCTAAATCTGGCTGTCTAAGCAGAGCCCAAGTGTAGTCTACACACGTATCCTTGGCTCAGTTTATCACATGTATTAGGCACCTCCTTGCTCCTCACTCTTTGCATTTCTTAATAGCCTGCTAGATGTGTCCATCCAGATGTCCCATGACGAATGTATCTCCCCTTCCCCTTCCACTAAATGCAGTCCCCTATCTGCCATTTCCTCTTTCTCTCAGTATCTTATTCTTCTACACTCAAATGACCAGCTTAGGCTCCTCTTTTTCCTTCCAATTTATACATTTAATTATGTTAATAATCGTATTTTTTGTCCTCAGTGATTCTCCCTTTTGCCCTGGCCAGTTCTGCTGCTAGTCATGGCTCTCAAAACCTCACCCACCTGTGGGGTCAGCCAGTGGTGTCCCAACATGATGGCTTTGCCACTTACACCTTCTTTTAGGAGGGAGCTTGACCTGAGTGAGCTCACTTTTCCTCATTTGTAAGTTTGGAGCTAAAACTGCCTCCTTACCAGGGATCTTGCTAGAATAAAATGGAGACTGTATGCAAATATATGGGGCAGTGACCAGCACTTGGTAGGTGCTCAAGACATGTTCATAAGATGCTGCTTTTCATATACCATTATTCTGTACAATGCTCCAGGGGCTCCTATAGGCCAAAAGATGTGCCCGCACCCCTCACCTGGGCTTAAGGCCTTCCAACCCTGGGGTATATTTCCAGACTCATCTTCTGAAACGCTGCCAAACCAAACTGAGCACATTCTGCATAGTCTTATCTCAGCGTCTGTTTTCAAATACTATTTTCTTTTTTTTCAGCCTGATTTCTAACATAAGCCCCAAGCTGCCCAGAAAAACTATGTACCACCTCAGCCCCCTGTTTGTTCTAAGGTTTAAGATATACTCTGGTCAAAATGGAGGTTTCCACCCCTTCCCAAAATAGGTAGCTCCCAACCCTACTGGCAAAAACATAACTTTTGCCCAAGAGACTCTAATCCAAAAAGTAAGCATGATCACAGTATCTTTTTTTTTTTTTTGAAATTACCTATTTATTCATGAGTTTTATTTATTTTTTTTTAATTTTTTATTTTTTATAAACATATATTTTTATCCCCAAGGGTACAGGTCTGTGAATCACCAGGTTTACACACTTCACAGCACTCACCAAAGCACATACCCTCCCCAATGTCCATAATCCCACCCCCTTCTCCCAAACCCCCTCCCCCCAGCAACCCTCAGTTTGTTTTGTGAGATTAAGAGTCACTTATGGTTTGTCTCCTTCCCAATCCCATCTTGTTTCATTGATTCTTCTCCTACCCACTTAAGCCCCCATGTTGCATCACCACTTCCTCATATCAGGGAGATCATATGATAGTTGTCTTTCTCTGCTTGACTTATTTCACTAAGCATGATACGCTCTAGTTCCATCCATGTTGTCGCAAATGGCAAGATTTCATTTCTTTTGATGGCTGCATAGCCATTGTGTATATGTATATGGCTGCTTCCATTGTGTATATATACCACATCTTCTTGATCCATTCATCTGTTGATGGACATCTAGGTTCTTTCCATAGTTTGGCTATTGTGGACATTGCTGCTATAAACATTCGGGTGCACGTGCCCCTTTGGATCACTACGTTTGTATCTTTAGGGTAAATACCCAATAGTGCAATTGCTGGGTCATAGGGCAGTTCTATTTTCAACATTTTGAGGAAACTCCATGCTGTTTTCCAGAGTGGCTGCACCAGCTTGCATTCCCACCAACAGTGTAGGAGGGTTCCCCTTTCTCCGCATCCTCGCCAGCATCTGTCATTTCCTGACTTGTTGATTTTAGCCATTCTGACTGGTGTGAGGTGATATCTCATTGTGGTTTTGATTTGTATTTCCCTGATGCCGAGTGATATGGAGCACTTTTTCATGTGTCTGTTGGCCATCTGGATGTCTTCTTTGCAGAAATGTCTGTTCATGTCCTCTGCCCATTTCTTGATTGGATTATTTGTTCTTTGGGTGTTGAGTTTGCTAAGTTCTTTATAGATTCTGGACACTAGTCCTTTTTCTGATATGTCGTTTGCAAATATCGTCTCCCATTCTGTCAGTTGTCTTTTGATTTTGTTAACTGTTTCCTTTGCCGTGCAAAAGATTTTGATTTTGATGAAATCCCAATAGTTCATTTTTGCCCTTGCTTCCCTTGCCTTTGGCGTTGTTCCTAGGAAGATGTTGCTGCGGCTGAGGTCGAAGAGGTTGCTGCCTGTGTTCTCCTCAAGGATTTTGATGGATTCCTTTCGCACATTGAGGTCCTTCATCCATTTTGAGTCTATTTTTGTGTGTGGTGTAAGGAAATGGTCCAATTTCATTTTTCTGCATGTGGCTGTCCAATTTTCCCAGCTCCATTTATTGAAGAGGCTGTCTTTTTTCCATTGGACATTCTTTCCTGCTTTGTCGAAGATTAGTTGACTGTAGAGTTGAGGGTCTATTTCTGGGCTCTCTATTCTGTTCCATTGATCTATGTGTCTGTTTTTGTGCCAGTACCATGCTGTCTTGATGATGACAGCTTTGTAATAGAGCTTGAAGTCCGGAATTGTGATGCCACCAACGTTGGCTTTCTTTTTCAATATCCCTTTGGCTATGGTTCCATATAAATTTTAGGATTATTTGTTCCATTTCTTTGAAAAAGATGGATGGTACTTTGATAGGAATTGCATTAAATGTGTAGATTGCTTTAGGTAGCATAGACATTTTCACAATATTTATTCTTCCAATCCAGGAGCATGGAACATTTTTCCATTTCTTTGTGTCTTCCTCAATTTCTTTCATGAGTACTTTATAGTTTTCTGAGTATAGATTCTGTGCCTCTTTGGTTAGGTTTATTCCTAGGTATCTTATGGTTTTGGGTGCAATTGTAAATGGGATTGACTCCTTAATTTCACTTTCTTCTGTCTTGCTGTTGGTGTAGAGAAATGCAACTGATTTCTGTGTATTGATTTTATATCTTGACACTTTACTGAATTCCTGTACAAGTTCTAGCAGTTTTGGAGTGGAGTCTTTTGGGTTTTCCACATATAGTATCATATCATCTGCGAAGAGTGATAATTTGACTTCTTTGCCGATTTGGATGCCTTTAATTTCCTTTTGTTGTCTGATTGTGAGGCTAGGACCTCTAGTTTCTGAAACTAGAGGTTTCAGAAAACTAGAAACCTCTGGTTTCTAGTACTACGTTGAATAGCAGTGGTGATAATGGACATCCCTGCCGTGTTCCTGACCTTAGCAGAAAAGCTTTCAGTTTTTCTCCATTGAGAATGATATTTGCGGTGGGTTTTTCATAGATGGCTTTGATGATATTGAGGTATGTGCCCTCTATCCCTACACTTTGAAGAGTTTTGATCAGGAAGGGATGCTGTACTTTGTCAAATGCTTTTTCAGCATCTATTGAGAGTATCATATGGTTCTTGTTCTTTCTTTTATTGATGTGTTATATCACATTGACTGATTTGCGGATGTTGAACCAACCTTGCAGCCCTGGAATAAATCCCACTTGGTCGTGGTGAATAATTCTTTTAATGTACTGTTGAATCCTATTGGCTAGTATTTTGTTGAGTATTTTGGCATCCGTGTTTATCAAGGATATTGGTCTATAGCTCTTTTTATGGGATCCTTGTCTGGTTTTGGGATCAAGGTGATGCTGGCCTCATAAAATGAGTTTGGAAGTTTTCCTTCCATTTCTATTTTTTGGAACAGTTTCAGGAGAATAGGAATTAGTTCTTCTTTAAATGTTTGGTAGAATTCCCCCGGGGAAGCCGTCTGGCCCTGGGCTTTTGTTTGTTTGGAGATTTTTAATGACTGTTTCAATCTCCTTACTGGTTATGGGTCTGTTCAGGCTTTCTATTTCTTCCTGGTTCAGTTGTGGTAGTTTATATGTTTCTAGGAATGCATCCATTTCTTCCAGATTGTCAAATTTGTTGGCGTAGAGTTGCTCATAGTATGTTCTTATCATAGTTTGTATTTCTTTGGTGTTAGTTGTGATCTCTCCTCTTTCATTCATGATTTTATTTATTTGGGTCCTTTCTCTTTTCTTTTTGATAAGTCTGGCCAGGGGTTTATCAATTTTATTAATTCTTTCAAAGAACCAGCTCCTAGTTTCGTTGATTTGCTCTATTGTCTTTTTGGTTTCTATTTCATTGATTTCTGCTCTGATCTTTATGATTTCTCTTCTCCTGCTGGGCTTAGGGTTTCTTTCTTGTTCTTTCTCCAGCTCCTTTAGGTGTAGGGTTAGGTTGTGTACCTGAGACCTTTCTTGTTTCTTGAGAAAGGCTTGAACCGCTATATATTTTCCTCTCAGGACTGCCTTTGTTGTGTCCCACAGATTTTGAACCGTTGTATTTTCATTATCATTTGTTTCCATGATTTTTTTCAATTCTTCTTTAATTTCCCGGTTGACCCATTCATTCTTTAGAAGGATGCTGTTTAGTCTCCATGTATTTGGGTTCTTTTCAAACTTCCTTTTGTGGTTGAGTTCTAGCTTTAGAGCATTGTGGTCTGAAAATATGCAGGGAATGATCCCAATCTTTTGATACTGGTTGAGTCCTGATTTAGGACCGAGGATGTGATCTATTCTGGAGAATGTTCCATGTGCACTAGAGAAGAATGTGTATTCTGTTGCTTTGGGATGAAATGTTCTGAATATATCTGTGATGTCCATCTGGTCCAGTGTGTTGTTTAAGGCCTTTATTTCCTTGCTTATCTTTTGCTTGGATGATCTGTCCATTTCAGTGAGGGGAGTGTCAAAGTCCCCTGCTATTATTGTATTATTGTTGATGTGTTTCTTTGATTTTGTTATTAATTGGTTTATATAGTTGGCTGCTCCCACGTTGGGAGCATAGATATTTAAAATTGTTAAATCTTCTTGTTGGACAGACCCTCTGAGTATGATATAGTGTCCTTCCTCATCTCTTATTATAGTCTTTGGCTTAAAATCTAATTGATCTGATATAAGGATTACCACTCCTGCTTTCTTCTGATGTCCATTAGCATGGTAAATTCTTTTCCACCCCCTCACTTTAAATCTGGAGGTGTCTTCGGGCTTAAAATGAGTTTCTTGGAGGCAACATATAGATGGGTTTTGTTTCTTTATCCATTCTGATACCCTGTGTCTTTTGACAGGGGCATTTAGCCCATTTAACATTCAGGGTAACTATTGAGAGATATGAATTTAGTGCCATTGTATTGCCTGTAAGGTGACTGTTACTGTATATGGTCTCTGTTCCTTTCTGATCTACCACTTGTAGGCTCTCTCTTTGCTTAGAGGACCCCTTTCAATATTTCCTGTAGAGCTGGTTTGGTGTTTGCAAATTCTTTCAGTTTTTGTTTGTCCTAGAAGCTTTTAATCTCTCCTTCTATTTTCATGATAGCCTAGCTGGATATAGTATTCTTGGCTGCATGTTTTTCTCGTTTAGTGCTCTGAAAATATCATGCCAGCTCTTTCTGGCCTGCCAGGTCTCTGTGGATAAGTCAGCTGCCAATCTAATATTTTTGCCATTGTATGTTACAGACTTCTTTTCCCGGGCTGCTTTCAGGATTTTCTCTTTGTCACTGAGACTTGTAAATTTTACTATTAGGTGACGGGGTGTGGGCCTATTCCTATTGATTTTGAGGGGTGTTCTCTGAACCTCCTGAATTTTGATGCTCGTTCCCTTTGCCATATTGGGGAAATTCTCCCCAATAATTCTCTCCAGTATACCTTCTGCTCCCCTCTCTCTTTCTTCTTCTTCTGGAATCCCAATTATTCTAATGTTGTTTCATCTTATGGTGTCACTTATCTCTCAAATTCTCCCCTCGTGGTCCAGTAGCTGTTTGTCCCTCTTTTGCTCAGCTTCTTTATTCTCTGTCATTTGGTCTTCTATATCACTAATTCTTTCTTCTGCCTCATTTATCCTAGCAGTGAGAGCCTCCATTTTTGATTGCACCTCATTAATAGCTTTTTTGATTTCAACTTGGTTAGATTTTAGTTCTTTTATTTCTCCAGAAAGAGCTTTTATATCTCTCGAGAGGGTTTCTCTAATATCTTCCATGCCTTTTTCGAGCCCGGCTAGAACCTTGAGAATTGTCATTCTGAACTCTAGATCTGACATATTACCAATGTCTGTATTGATTAGGTCCCTGGCCTTCGGTACTGCCTCTTGTTCTTTTTTTTGTGTTGAATTTTTCCGTCTTGTCATTTTGTCCAGATAAGAGTATATGAAGGAGCAAGTAAAATACTAAAAGGGTGCCAACAACCCCAGGAAAATATGATTTAACCAAATTAGAAGAGATCCTAAATCGTGAGGGGGGAGAAAGGGGATAAAAAGAGGTTCAAAAAGGAAGAAAGAAAAAAAAAGTAAATAGAAAAAAAAAGAAAAGAAAAGAATTTAAAAAAAAGAAAACAAATAAGAAAAATATAAAAAAGAAAAAATATATATATTGGATAAACTAGTTAAAAAACGTTAAAAAAGAGAAAGGTAAAAGTTAAAAAAAAATTTACCAGAATGCGAGAAAAAAAAAATGAAAAAAAAAAATTAAATTAACTGCAAGACTAAAAAAAATCACAGGGAAAAAGCCATGAGTTCCGTGCTTTGCTTGAATTCTGCTGCTCTCCTTGGTATTGAAAATGCACTCCTTGGTAGGTGAACTTGGTCTTGGCTGGATTTCTTGTTGATCTTCTGGGGGAGGGGCCTGTTGTAGTGATTCTCAAGTGTCTTTGCCCCAGGCGGATTGCACCGTCCTTAGCAGGGGCCGGGCTGAGTAATCCGCTCGGATGTGCTTTCAGGAGCTTTTGTTCCTGAGCGCTTTCTGTAGAGTTCCGGAGGACAGGAATACAAATAGCGGCCTCCTGGTCTCCGGCCCGGAGGAGCCGAGAGCCCAGGGCCCCACTCCTCAGTGCGCCCTCAGAGAACAGCGCCCAGTTACTCCCGTCTGCCTGACCTCCGGCCGTGCTCCGAGCTCACCGAGCCTGCGACCGGTTCAAGGTTACACCGAGCTGTGAGCTTACTGTCGGCTCTGTCTCTGTAGCCAGCTTTCCCGTTCCAATACCCGCAAGCTCTGCGACACTCAGACACCCCCGATCCTTCTGTGACCCTGCGGGACCTGAGGCCACGCTGACCCCGCGTGGGCTTCGCCCCGGTTTAGCCTCTGGAGCGATGTCCCTCAGCAGAACAGACTTTTAAATGTCCTGATTTTGTGCGCCGTTGCTCCGCCGCTTGCCGGGAGCCGGCCCCTCCCCCCGGGGTCTATCTTCCCATTGCTTTGGATTCACTTCTCCACGGGTCCTACCTTTCAGAAAGTGGTTGTTTTTTTGTTTCCAGAATTGCTGTTCTTCTTCTCTTCGATCTGCCAGTGGATTTTCAGGTGTTTGCAATCTTTAGATAAGCTATCTAGCTGATCTCCTGCTAGCTGAAGTAGTCTCAGCCTGCTACTTCTCCGCCATCTTGACTCCTCCTCCATGATCACAGTATCTTTTCCTCTACTTTATTCATTCCCCTCCCCTCAAAAAGCATATACATTTTCTAGCCTCTGAAAAGTTAATCCCTTACATTGATTGTAATCAGAATCTCTACAGAGAGAACCAATTGTATCATGAGATCTGTGTTTTCTGCTCAACATGTTTTAGGTCACATAAAGTGAGATGCTTGATTAAGAATATGCCATGATATGATACTCTCAATAGATGATGAGAAAACATTTGACAAAGTACAGCATCCTTTCTTGATCAAAACTCTTTACAGTATAGGGATAGAGGGTATATACCTCAATTTCATCAAAGCCTTCTATAAAAAACCTACAGTGAATATCATTCTCAAGGGGAATAACTGAGAGCTTTTCCCACAAGGTCAGGAACACAGCAAGGATGTCCACTATCACCACTGCTATTCAACATAGTACTAGAAATCCTAGCCTTGGTAATCAGACAACAAAAATAAAAGGCAACCAAGCAAAGAAGTAGTCAAACTCTTGCTCTTTGCAGGTGTTATGATACTTTATGTGGAAAACCCAAGACTCCACTCCAAAACCACTAGACTTCATACAGGAATTCAGTAAAGTGTTAGGATATAAAATCAAAGCACAGAAATCAGTTGCATTTCTATACCCAACAACAAGACAGAAGAAAGAGAAATTAATGAGTCAATCCCATTTACAATTGCACCCAAAACCATAAGGTACCTAGAAATAAATCTAACCAAAGAGGCAAAGAATCTGTACTCAGAAAACTATAAAGTATTCATGAAAGAAATTAAGGAAAACACAAAGAAACAGAAAGATGTTCCATGCTCATGGACTAGAAGAACAAATATTGTGAAAATGTCTATGCTACTACAGCAATCTATACATTTAACACAGTCCCTATCAAAATACCATCAATTTTTTCCAAAGAAATGGAACAAATAATCCTAAAATTTATATGGAACCAGAAAAGACCCTGAATAGCCAGAGGAATGTTGAAAAGGCCAGAGTTGGTGGCATTGCAATTCCAGACTTCAAGCTCTATTACAAAGCTGTCATCATCTCAAAAGTATGGTACTAGCACAAAAACAGACACATAGATCACTGGAACATAATAGAGAACCCAGAAATGGACCCTCAGCTCCCAGAAATGGACCCTTAGCTCTATGGCCAACTAATCTTTGACAAAGGAGGCATGAATGTACAATGGAAAAAACACAGTCTCTTCAACAAATGGTGTTGGGAAAATTGGACAGCCACATGCAGAAAAATGAATGGACCATTTCCTTACAGCACATACGAAAACAGACTCAAAATGGTTGAAAGACCTCAGTGTGAGGCAGGAAACCATCAAAATCCTTGAGAACATAGGCAGCAACCTATGTTCAACCTCAGCTGCAGAACATAGGCAGCAACCTATCTTCAACCTCAGCTGCAGCAGCTTCTTCCTAGAAACACAGCCAAAGGCAAGGGAAGCGAGGGCAAAAATGGACTATTGGGACTTCATCAAGATCAAAAGCTTTTACACAGCAAAGGAAACAGTCAACAAAACCAAAAGAAAACTGACAGAATGGGAGAGGATGTTTGCAAATGACCCATCAGATAAAGGGCTAGTATTCAAAATCAATAAAGAACATATCAAACTCAACACCCAAAGAACATATCATCCAACTAAGAAAAGGGCAGAATACATGAACATTTCTCCAAAGATGACATCCAAATTGTCAACAGACACATGAAAAAGTGCTCAACATCACTTGGCATCAAGGAAATACAAATCAAAACCACAGTGACATATCACCTCACAACAGTCAGAACGGCTAAAATTAACAAGTGAAGAAATGACAGATGTTGGTGAGGCTGCCAAGAAAGGGGAACCTCCTACACTGTTGGTGGGAATGTAAGCTGGTGCAGTCACTCTAGAAAACAGTATGGAGGTTCCTCAAAAAGTTGAAAATAGAGCTATTCTACAACCCAGCAATCGCTCTACTGGGTATTTACCCTAAAGATACAAATGTAGTGATTCGAAGGGGCACGTGCACCCGAGTGTTTACAGCAGGAATGTCCACAATAGCCAAACTATGGAAAGAACCTAGATGTCCATCAACGGATGAATGGATAAAGAAGATGTGGTATATATATACAATGGAATACTATGCAGCCATCAAAAGAAACAAAATCTTGCCATTTGCAATGATGTAGACGAAACTAGAGGGTATTATGCTAAGCTGAAATAAGTCAATCAGAGAAAGACAATTATCATATGATCTGAGGAATTTGAGAGAGAGGGTGGGGTACCCTAGGGGGTAGGGAGGGAAAAAAATGAAATGAGATGGGATCAGGAGGGAGACAAACCATAAGAGACTCTTAATCTCACAAAACAAATTGAGGGTTGCTGGGTGGGTGAGGGAGTAGGGATCGGGTGGCTTAGTGATGGACACTGGGGAGAGTATGTGATATGGTGGGTGCTGTGAAGTGTGTAAGCCTGATAATTCACAGACCTGTACCCCTGGGGCAAATAACAACATTATATGTTAATAAAAAAAAGACATCATATATAATCTAACTAGTAGGTTTCAACAAACACTGATTTAGTTAAGTAAATGAAAAATAGAGAAGGGAAGTTGGTTGGTTTTTTGGTTAACTTTAGAGTCGGGGGTCCCAGCAGGGGCAGTTTTGTCCTCCAAAGTGACATTTGGCAATGTCTGGGGACATCTTTAGTGGCCATAGCTATGGAGGAGCTGCTACTGGCATCTGATGGGTAGAGACCAGGGTTGTTACTAACCATCCTACAATACCCTGGACAGTCCCCACAATAAAGAATTACCAGTGTAAACTATCAGTAGTGCATAGGTGGAGATCCCTTGCTATCAAATATTAAGTCAATAAAACTTTCTCTGTGGGAAAATTCTCAAGAACATGATCTCTGCTATAAAGGAGAGAAGGGACATTGAATCTCTCAGAACAAACTGAAGGATAATAAAATACACAAACTGATATAACTAATTAGAATGATATAAATGTATGGACTAAGAAGGAGTAAACGAAGTGATTATAGTAGAATGAAATCAGAGTAGCTTTTGACAATAGTCACTCATTCTATCTTCTAATATGCTTCCCTCCTGTTTTGTCTTCTCAGTCCTTCCTCTACTTGGCCTGGTATATGACTATGTCCGTTCTTGGACACTATAATAACTTCTTTTTTGCTGCTCATCTTCTCGACATTGCTATGGGATTTAAGACGCTAAGAACCATTTTGTCATCGGTAACTCACAATGGCAAGCAGGTAAAAGTTGATCTTTTTTCCCTCCTGCAAAAACCAAAAAAACCCAACAAATATACTAACCTAAATAAACCCAGCCTCCAATGGCAATGTACAGATTTTTGTGAATGGAGGATCTGTACTTTTCTTTTATAAACCATGAGAGTTATTAAGAGTCCCCCTAAACCCACATTCAAGTCTGGGCTTGACTGAGTCACTGAGTAACCTTGGATAACTGACTTACTTAACATTTTTTAAAACTACTCATTTTGTAAAATGAATACAATAAAAGTACCTGCCTTTTAGAGTTTGGGGGAAAATTAAATAAAAACATAAATGTGTTTTTATGGGGTGTTAGCACAGGCCCCAACACATACAAAACACCCCAGGAAATAGTTCATTTTTCCCCAATACAGTATTTACTCCGTTTGATACCAGAGGGAACCAAAATATGTCCTAGCATCCAGAGCCACTAGTTCTAACAGTAATAAAACACGAGATGCCACGTTCTTATTTTAACGTACTATTTCAAAAGTGGCTATCTAGGTATTCTTTTCTCCACTTTTAAATTGGGTAGAAAAAATAATAATGTTTCATACTTGACAGGGTCATACCTAGAGTACTTACCTAACAATGGTTTAGTTCCAGATAATCAATTTATGTTTTAATGGAGTCCAACTGTAATGTCATTTTACTGTAGAAGCATGTATTAACTGATTCATTCTCTATCAAGTATCCACTGGGAGGTAACACATTCTATGTCAGTTATTTGACTTAACAGAGTCCTCTCCCCAAATTTTATAATCCAGCATATTTTTAAATCCGTGCCCCTGCAGAAAACTTGAACCATGTACACTGTTAATTTCACATGATTCACAGTTAAATTTTCATGATCTTTAGTTTCCCAAATTTCAACACATTGTTCTTACATGTCACTTTAGTTTCTGAATGTATGACTTTA
The DNA here is from genome assembly GCF_009829155.1 of Mustela erminea. Lineage (NCBI taxonomy): Eukaryota > Metazoa > Chordata > Mammalia > Carnivora > Mustelidae > Mustela > Mustela erminea. The sequence continues at coordinate 12,390,150 of NC_045627.1, read as the reverse complement.
GCAAAAAAGTATATTATGCTTATTCACTTAGAGTATTGAGTTCCTCATATATTTAAAAAACTGAAGATGCTGAATCTATTGTATATTTTCACACAAAAGTTCTGGCACTAGTTTCAATTAACTTCTAAAATTCTGCTGTGATTATTCCTTTTTCCTTTTGAGCTATCAGTTTTTCATTTGCAGCAATCTAGAAAGCTTCGTAGTCCTTACAGGTAAAACATGCAGAAATTTACAGTGGCATTGTACTTAATTTGTAGAAGTGAATTAGCCCTCTATTCCCATAACATGTTCTCTCCAGATAATTTTAAAGTGATTTTTGAATGACTTAAGATGTGCTGCCACAGGGCACAACATAGGGATTCACTGTAGTCAGAGGAAGTAGACAGAAAAAGAATGCATTTTGTTGTGTTTAGAATTTCTGAGATAAAACCACACTTGATCTTAGCCAAAAGGCCGAGAAGCGATCTGAGATAAAACCAGAAACATATTTTCACCAACCTGGTGAAAGTCATGTTTTCAACATATACATACTCTGATCAACTTGGACATGAAAGTAAATCAGAGTTTATTCCTATTCCAGCTGTAGTATGCATTTACTAGCCAGTTAAGTAGGCAATTTTTGCATGAAATAGTCTGAAAACTTGATAAAATAAAGAGAATATGAAAATAAATCCTCCTGGGGGGGGATAAGAAAGGTATGGAGTAAGGTATGGATGCCATTACTTTCCAGTCCATAGATCCAACTATGTGCTCATAGAATGCTTTCCTCCCACACTGATGTCAAATATGCCAGGCATATATGTCTTATTTTCTAATGCATGTTCACTGTCACCTTGCATTCCAGCTTGTATTAACTGTTGGCTTATTAGCTGTTGTTGTATACCTATATACTGTTGTGGCATTCAATTTTTTCCGAAAATTCTACAATAAAAGTGAAGACGGTGATACCCCCGATATGAAATGCGATGATATGCTAACGGTAAGTTCATACACTTGATCTGATATGAATGAAAACATTCTCCTCCTTCTTCAGTCTGAGTGGTCAGTGTAGTTATTCTTCAGCCATGTGGAAGAGAAAACAGCATGTACAGTAAAAAGTTGTGTGGCAAACAAACAACTGTTTTCAGTTTTTTATGGAACATAAAGGACCATTTCTACCATTTTTGCACATCAGCTGCAGCAACCTGATAATGAGGAGATTTCCTACATAAAGAACTTAGAACTGGGAGGCTCACTATCAGCACTTTAGCTTACTGGTTCACAGAGTCCAGGACAGCAGGTAATATTTTTTCCTTGGAGACTATTTTGAAGCCTTAGTGACTTGTTCACTTTAATGGTATTAACTGACATCACTGAAGTCCCAAAATACATCTCTTAATAGAACTGTTGGGTTTTGCTTTTATATTCAGTATCCTGGCTTAAATTATCTTTCTAGTCTTGATTTTAAAATCAGTGGATAAAGTTTTCATATTGGTCTGTCACTGTTCCGTAACCCACCCCTCTGAAAATGGCAAATCAGAAACTATCCAACATGAGATCTTAGATTGGAAATACGTACCTCTAGCTGAAAGGAGGCAAATCTTCAATGACATCAAATCAAAATAGATACATAAACAGGGTTAGTGAGGTAAGAGACTAACAAACTGGTGGTAAAATTACTCTAGAAAAAATAAACATCCCAAAAGAATAGTGAGAGAGAATACTACAAAAACTATGATAAATCCATGGGGCAGGATAGAGTCTAGAAATATATTCAGATACACTTGGGAGATTAAAAATATGGTAAAAGTGACTTTTGAAATCATGACTGAAGAATTCAATAAATGGTGTTGGTACTATGGATGTGCTTTTGAGGAAATTTTGATAGAAATTGGTATCAGCCTAGTTCTTTAAAAAAAATTCTGAACGGAACAAATATTTTAATGCAAAAAAAGTTAGAATTTGACTTTTGAAGTAATAACAACAATTTTTAAGTGGAAAATGGTATTTCTGAGTATGACATAAAACCTGAGATGCATGGAAGCCTAAAAACTTACTTTAAAAAGGACCAACTATAAGCAAAATAGTAAAGACAAATGAGACACTGACAAAAATATACTCAACACTATAACAAAGGGCCAGTGTCCTTAATTTACTGAGTCCTTATTACATCACTAGGAAATAAGCCAATAGAAAAATGAACAGACTATGTCTAGACAACTCATGGTAAAATTCAATCAGCTTATAAATTGGGAAAATGCTTACCCTCTATTGTAATTAAAGAAATGTGAATCAGAACAACTGGCTGCCCGTTTTTACCTATCAGGTTTGCAAAATATTAAAGTCTGTTAATACCCACAGTTGTGATCTTGATGGGAAAACTGGCACTTTCATTAACTCTTGTTGGGAATTTAAATCAATACAATGATTTTAGAGAAATTTTTCAATGTCATTCTCACATTTTTAATTGTACTTACCCTTTTCCTTGTCAGTTCTACTACTAGTAGTGATGTAAATGTTTATTTACGAATATGCTCCTTTATGTCCAAGGATACTTGCTGCTACCACAATTATCAAGAGTCCCGATTAAGTCATTTATGGCAAATCCATACAACAGGAAAGTAGGTAGCTATTTAAAAATAAGATGGAAAAAAATAAAAACATGTTGATATACAAAGGCATACAAATTGCTTTTAAGTGGAGGGGGAGCAGATCTTCAGTAGTATCATAAAATCCTAATTGTGTGTACACCCTACACACACACACGCACGCTAGAATGTACATATTAGATATGCTACAATATGGACACAGGAAGGATACATAGGAAACTGTTAACAAGGGTTCCTACAGGGAGCAGGACTAGATTAGGGAGCAAATAAACTTAAATAGTAAGAGACTGGTCACTGGTAGCCTAACACCCACCAGAGTCACTAACGTTCAACACTTTACAATCAGTAAGGAAGTACTTTAGAGATACTTTGCCTCCTCTTCTGGAAGCTGCTTTTAATATCCACTTTAATTCTCTACCTGATGACCCTGAAGACTAGGGATAGAAGCTGGCTAGAGGCAGGGAGGGGACGTGAAGTCTGGAGGAGGCAACAAGGCACAGGAGAAACTGAGTAAGTACTAACAGCACGCCACTGTGTCTCCATGGACTCCAGGGAGATTCATTTCTCTGCCAGGAGAACCCTCTCACACCCTGTCCCCAGTGGTTAAATCTCAAAGTCCATGCTCCTTAGGTCAGAAGGTTTACTAAGGTCATTCATTCTCAGAGGGTATGGTCCTTATGCATTGCTGAAGAATGCTGGAAAGGTGGGATGACTTCAGGAAGTAGTATTGAGTGACCTGTCTTAGGGATTAGAAACAGTGTAGCCTTCATCCCCCTACCTCCTACCACAGTGGGTCCCCTGTAATATCCTGGTCTCTCCTCATGTCATGAGTCAGATTTGACCTGTTCAGTTATCCTAACGGTATCCTTGGATGACTACATTTTGAATATCACTCTCAGTATGTGTTTCTACTGCTTTTGTGAATTTTGCCAATGTACTTATTATGAGAAGAATCCAGACGTGCTTTGAAAAAGAGGTGGGTTAGGAAGACAACTAAGAACTCAGAATGAATGACCTTTACCAATTGCATGGGACAAGTATAGAGAAGGTAGAGAAATAAGGCTTCTTGATGTTTTCAACTCAGGGCTCAGGACTGAGCCTGGATTTTGCTCAGTTGAAGGGGTTTCTGCCTGTACAAGTGAGACTACCTACAACCAGCTCTGTTGTGCGTGTTTGTATCTCTAAAGCTTTCTGTCTTGCCTTTGGCTGGGGTGAGGTTGGAGGCACCACAAGAATACCTCTTAGATGTTTGTTCTTGCAAAAGACGACTCAATGCCATGATACAAACAGCTCAGTCATAACTGTGTGGCTGTTGAGTGGACCATCCAGACCAAGAGGCTGTGTAGCTTTACATGCTCCTATCTAGCTCATGGTGCTTAAGAACTGTCGCACCAGAGGCCACATGACCTAGATTTCCCTTGTAGTGTTAGGTCTCAAAACACCTTTTAATCTGTCTCTTACTGATACTCCTGCTGCGAGGTGTGAACAAGCCAACAACATATAAGATGTAACTGATCACTGATGGTAGTGCTCATCACAAGTCATGGCTTAGCACAATCAAGCAGGCAGCAAGACTGAAGGATGGTGTAGGAGGTGGTCAGGTTTGATTTCTTTCATGTGCTTCTCAAAGGAGAATCCTTCCTTTACATCCACGTCTAGCATTTAGTCTTCACAGGGGAGAACTAGTATTGTTGGCTTGAGATAGGTTTTCTTCACTCATGCCCTACTTTCTGGGCATCATGCTAAGCTTCCACTGCCTTTGTTATTTCTGGTTGTTTCATAAGGTATTGTAGGAACATTTTAGGTTTTCTCAGGGTCCTTGATCACCTGCCAGTGTTTCAAACCTAACAGCAGGTGGCGCTATAGCTGCAGTTTTTCAGACTAGTTGATGCTTCAGATTTGGCTGGCTCCCCCCCACCCCCCTGTTCCTTCCTCCCTCCTTTCCTTTCTTTTTTTCTTTCTCTACTTACTTATTTATTAAGGTGTAATCATTGTCCTTAGTTCTGATTTCTGTGCTGAGAGACCGGTAGTAGATGATTTTTGACGTAGAACCATAATAACAGACTTTTGCCTTTTGTTCCCCCTGAACAATTTTTTTTTACCTTAAATCTTTAAGGTTCTTGAAGGTGGAAGGTCTCATCTTCTGTAACATCTTCCTGCTGAATAGGGCATAGAGTTGTCCCTACCTACTCCGGTCAACATTGGTCAGTTGGGGACTATTTAGGGGAGTTACAAAAGATGGAGGCAGCTGAATCCAACACTGACAGTAAAGAAGTGTCTCTGTGGAGAAAAAAAAAAAAAAAAGTGTCTCTGTGTGTGGTCAGGATCATCTGCCCACATGAAGTCATTATAGTCAGGGACTGTCCCATAGTGAGCTTTGAGGCTCCTTTTATCAGGAGGGCTGTTTTATGCTTAGCTAAAGCCTTTGTTTGCAACTGTACCTCAAAAGAGGTGGCTTCTAGGATAAATATGACTAAGGAATAATACCATCAAGACCTCTTTGTTTGAGATAAAACGTTAATATTCTAATTACAAAGGATCAGTGGCAAGTGGGAGAAAGCTTGTCTCAGGAGATAAGGCTATCCCCAAGTGCATCATCCAATCCAATCATAAAGGAAGTTGGGCCATCCATTATCTCACAAGTCCATAGTTAATCCTGTGGAGTGGGATATGCTCTGGCTTTTAGGGAATAATTTCATTATCTACACCACACAGAATTGGTCAGGGTGCTAGTTGAGTTACACAATTGTTGGGGAATTAATCCCATTTTCCAGCTGTTTAAATAATTATGTGTCCATGGGGTCCTGTTATTATCCCCAGAGAATAATAAGTAGAAGATCGTCTATACAGGAGTTACTGTGGTAATTTCTGTGAAGCTTACCTCCAGTTGTCTAGCTTAGGTAAACTACAAAATTTAAAGACAATCAAATCTAGAATTTAACATCCACAAAGGTGCTTTTTAAATAACTTTTTTCTCTTAAATAGCCCTCATTTTCAAAGATAGCCAAGTTAGGACTAGTTTATTTGAAAAAAAAAAAACACACACAAAAAAACAAGTCCAGTTTTAATAACAACCTAGGCCTAGTTATTTACATAAACTCAGCAAGAATAGTGAGTGATCATACAGATCTTTTAGAATCTGCTTTGCTAGAACTTTATAAGGAATCTCCAGGTTGAACTTTTAGTAGCTCTAGGCCCAAAGCCAAGTCAAATATTTGCCATCAGACATGCCTGCAGTACCTGTGGAGTTGGGTGGAATTCCTCTTCCTGAGGTCCCCAGAGTATCCTGAGGTTCCTGCACCTGCAAGGAAGGACATTCTTTACTCACTTGGTGAGGCTGCTGGGACCATGTAAGCAAGATATCAGGCCAACAGTTCCTAGGGGCTTTGTGGCTCCAGGTTTCATAAAGCCAACCTCAATTCCTTAAAGCTGTCGGGTCATATCTGAGTCTGTGCATATCTTTCTCAAATATGACATTCCAGTCAAAGCCTTGGTAAAATGACCCATGTTTCCAATGGTGTCCTGTTACAGGAACAGATTCTTACTGAATTTATGCAAATGACCAGGATTATCATGGAAGAAAGAATACTTACTGAGACCTTTGAATTTGAGGGTATGGGTAGAGAGAAAGGTTGAATGCTTTGATTTGTTTACAAGTGAGTATTTTTACACTTCTACAAGTCACAGGTATCTTAAGAAAAAGTTTCCTTAGTCTGGAAGAGCAAACCTTAGAGAAACAGCAACATTTCAAACAAGAGTCACAACACTATAAACTTTTTATTTAGTCCCATGTTAGTAATTCTGGTTTAGCTTAAATGCAGCTTTAGTTAGCTCTGGAAATATTTCAGTTCTGATCTTAGAGATACTGAATACCTGTATTGTCCTAAAAGTCCTTCATGGAACTCTCCTTGAAATGAAACTCATTTTATCAGAGAGTAAGAACTATTATAAACAACAACAACAAAAAAACCCCTCAGAAATGGACATTGTTAATGATCTGATAGGAGAGTACACTATGATATAATTAGACAAGGAAAGTCTAATTCTGTGACACATAACACTTTAATAGCCAGAACTAGAACATTACATACCAAACAAGCAAGCCTAATTAGTTATTAAGACTTTGTTCATGATTTAAATCTTGGGGAAGTTTGTTAAAAAACCTTAGGAGGTTTTAAAGCACATGCCTAAATAGTTCAAGGACCTTAAAACCTGATAAAGGTAAGACACAGAAACTGGTTTTTCTAGGCAGGAAGGAGAGAAAAAACTATTTGCAGAATTTTCTTATCAAGAGCAGAACAACAATTGAGAATGCTTTGTCTTTTTAGACAGAGCAAAAGCCAACTTTCAATCCTATACCAGTGTCTTTAAAACTCATTCATTTCAATCTTAGTCCATCCTGAACACACCTAAAATTCATTTCCAAAGATTTCCCTTTGCAAACCTTCTACAACTTTCCTTTGCATTCAGATTTTGTCCCAAGCCATTTCTTTCCAAACAACCATCTCATTTAGGACAAAATTACCTTCTTTTATGTTCAACAAAAATGCATTCCCTTTCCTTATCTTTCTTTTCTTTTCTTTTTTTTTTTTTAAGAGAGAGAGAGAGATCATAAGTAGGCAGAGAGGCAGGCAGAGAGAAAGAGAGGGGAGGAAGCAGGCTCCCTGCAGAGCAGAGAGCCCAACGTGGGGCTCAATCCCAGGACCCTGGGATCATGACCTGAGCCAAAGGCAGAGGCTTTAACCCACTGAGCCACCCAGGCAGCCCCCTTATCTTTCTGACATATCTCCAACTTTTCCGCATACAGAGTTGATTCCCTTATTTCCATCAGTCTTAGTTACAGTTAGCAGAATTTTGCACTCTTTAGAAACCTTAATCTCCAGTGAAGACTAAGCAGTAACCAATTGTAAACTGTTACACCATAATTCTTTAGATGTCAAATTTATGAGTCAGTTAAGCACAAAACACGTTTACCAACAGATTTAAATATCCTTAGTTCTTTGCAGTAAGCCAAAAGCACAAAACTATGTCCAATAATCAATGCTTTAGCATTTTATCCCATTTCAAAAAGACCTAGATGTCCAACAAATTTAATTTCATTTGTCATCCAAGCAAAACTAAAGTTTCAGGTTACTGAAGACTTCAAAAGCTATCTTAACAATTACCCATGAAAACTTTGAGAAAGACAATTAACTATCAGTTTAGTTACCTTTTGGTAACAAATTCCAACAGAGATAATATGAGCTTATTTGACTTTCAGCAAACCTCCACAGAGTAAGTTTTACATTTAGTGCAGATAACTTAGTTTAAATACTGATTTATGTTCCACCTGGGCCCACCCCATTTTCAATTTTTACCTGAGACACTGGGGTTTGCAAAAGGTCCAGAACGAAGCGAGTAAGAGTTCAAGTAGACCATATAGTAATGGGAATTGGTTTTCCTTTAGCATGCAAAAGTTTTAATTCATGACCTACTTTCTCCCATGTCTACAGGCCTAACGTCCCTAATATACAGAACCAGGAGTAATGTTCTTTAATTACTTTAAAAAGCTACAAAAGTTTACCCTTGCTGACTGTTGCTCCTCCCACCTTTAGGAACCGCCTCAACAAACATATGTCAGGGCGATATTCGTTTGAGCTCTCTATATTACCCATACCCTGCAGTAAGTACCCACAACTCACCAGGGGAAAAAGGCACGGCCATGCCTGGTGTTTTGAGCCTGAAAATCTAATTAAGCCAGCAGTATCCTGAGAGAATTTGAACCTCCTCTCCAAGAATATAAGAGGAAAAAGTGAAAAATGATCCAAAGTTCCAGAGTCCTGGGCAGAGAGATGATTTTAGCTAGATAGCCAGGGAGACAGGCTTGATATATATAAAGACATTCATCTCCAAAGGGGTGGTTCTCAACTTCCAAGGCACACAGGATTCACCAGGGCAGCTCTTTATGAATCCATAGGTCTGTGGGAAGACCCCAGATCCCCTGAATCAGATACTGTAAGGGAGTTGTCAAGACCTGTGTATTTGGGGGGAAAAAACCAACCAGCCAAACAAACAAAAAACCAAAAAACTTTCCAGGTGGTTGAGATAAGGAGTCACTCCTAGGTAAGTAACCAGCTTAGGTTTTTTTTGTTTTTTAAAATTTATTTATTCATTTTAGAGAATGAGAGCACGCTAGCAAGCAGAGGGAGTCAGGGGAGGGACAGAGGGAGACAAAGACCTCCCAGCTTGAATGGGGAGTCCTACATGGGGCTTAATCCCAGGACCCTAAGATCATGACCTGAGCCAAAATCCGGAGTTAGGTGCTTAACCGACTGAGCCACCTGGGTGCCACTATTCTGAATCACTTATTTTACTCCCCCAACAAGTAATCTTGGTCTCTATCTCTATTTCTCCCCGTGGCCTCCCCCTGATCCCCATTTTTTGGATCAGCATAAAGATCTTATAAAGATCTTCACCAATCCACCAGAAACTGTTTCTCCTGTGTTTCCTACAGCTGTTGCAAACAGTGCTTAACCCCGGAATGAAGCCACTGAGATGAGTGACTGGTGACAGAAGCCATAGAATCTTGAGAATTAACAACTGTGTCCAGTGTTTGTAGTGCCAGGCACTCTCCTTCCTTGTGACTCAGATTCTCTGAACAAAGTATATCTATTTGTCTCCTGGAATAACTTCCCATTCTCCAGCTCTGATGATCAGGTTTGAGCTGATTTTATGAAAAGGAAGCTGAACAAGAGGTTTCCTGTATTCAGAAGCAGAATGAGAACCTGACAACTAAAAGCCTGATCGTCCCATGTTTCCGGGTGTTTACCACACTATCTCACAGTCCACCCTAGCAGCCATCTACCTGCTATTTCAGCAGGTAGTGATGGTTAAGGTTGGTAAAATCAGTATCAAAAATTCCACAAGTGAACCATGCATTTTATTCCTTTAAAATGTACTATCTTATTAAGTCTAAATAATTAAATCCCTGACTACTTATCTTTTCAGAATGGCCATAAGTCTTTATTGCTGGTGAATGCTTTTTCTGGCATCAAAGTTGTCACAGAATGAAGGCAAGCAGAGAGACAGGGCTATTGCTGGGAGAGGCTAGATGAATGAGATCTGAAAATCTGAGAATAGTAAATAGTAGACACTTACTTTGGTAATTTAGCGTCATTCCATGGTCTTGTCTCCAGCTGTGCATGTCTAGAAAATAAAAATGAATCGTTCATTTGAGGACAGACTCAAATTAACCAGGCTCCTAAGAGTCAGAAGTATGAGTCAGAATACCAACATCCTACTTGTTAAGAGTTTGTGCCACAAGTCAATACAAACTCTATGCTGGAAGCCAAATTATAATCCAGAGTCTTGGTTAGCAAGATTTAGCAAAAGGAAGGCGCTAGATGATCTTCATACTTGTCAAAGAAGAAGCACTTGGAGAGCTAGGACATTCCAGAACTTGGATGGGGCATTGCAGTGTTACACTGTTGGCCCAATATGGGTATAGCAGGAGTGTGGGAGCCAAAGGGCCAGAACTGGATGTGGAGAAGTGCTAGACCAGAGCCAGGCAGAGTATCAGAACTGAGTCTCCAGCCCACAGAGGAGTTACATACCTGGCTAAGTATGGTGAAGCCAGGAAAGGATGGCCTATGTTAGTTCATTAAGTAAAGAGTAGGCAGCTACAATAATTACTTCCCATGCCCACAACTAAGCGCATATGAAGACAGATTTAGAGAAAAATACACAGCCTGATCTTTTTTCTTAATAAAAATGCTTATGGTAAAAATAATCCTAACAGTATGCAAGAGTATATAGTGAAAATAAAATTTCTTCTTCCTATAGATCCACTGTTCTGAGTTTCAAGCACTGTTTTATTAGACAGTTACTAGAAATTAATGCAATGTCCCAAGGGATATTTTTTTAAGAGATGGTCTTCAAAATTTTACTTCCAGAGTTTAGTTCAGTAGGGGGTACCAGGAATTCCCAGTGTTTATGCCTGTAGGTGACCCAGATGCGTAGTTTAGTTTAGACACCACTGGTCTCATTGGGCTCTAAAGATGGACTTTCCAGGCCTCTCTGTAAGAGCGGCCCCATACCTGAGCTCCAGAACAGTTCTGGGTTGGCGGGGGGTAGGAGTGGGTGTAGAGCTGCCTTATGATACACTCTGTTCATTGTGTGTCAGACTGACAAACTTCCTTTCTGAGTGACCCAGTTTTTTAAAAATTTTGTTCATTAAATTCTAGGCATCTGACCCAGGAAACTTTTTAGCTTTATCTATCACTATTAGCTGTTGAATTATTGAGTTGAATATTGTGGTGTCCCCTTGCTGCCAGTTCTATGACTGCACTTCGTGCTTTTTAAGGTGATCTGAGAATCTGAGGTTTATAGTTTGAGGCAGTGAAGTCTCCATGAGAACACTGATCAGTCATGATTTTTCACTCCTGGTTCATCCCACAAGTGATTTTTAAGTTCCTATCATGTGCTGGACCTTCTTCTAGGAACTGATAATAGAGCAGTAACCAAAATAGTTCTTGTAATGAAGCCAACCCTAGTTGAATGAGAGAGATCATAAAGCACCAAAACTAGGTGAATTGGAGATACAAGTCTGGATGGAATTCAGGAAGGAGACCCATGATGTAAACAGAAATGTATTTAAGTGATTAGCACAGAGATGAGAACTTAAGTATGAACCTGGGCACATTCCCCTAGGAAGTGTCCTAAAAGAACAGAGGTCAGAGAACCCAGTGCTAAGGCACGGGTTCATGAAAAGACAGGGAGATGAAGAAGTGGCCAAGGAGGCTGAGAAGGAATAGCCAGAAATGTAGAAGAAAATCAGGGGATTGTGATGTCTCCCCAAGAGAACACTTTCAAGGCCTTTGCTCCCTTCATTATGGCAGACAGTGGGTAAATGTGTCTTGCACTGGTGGGTGACATCAATTGGGTAAATCAGAGTGTCTGGAACAGTTTAAGAAGGTCTCATGGAGGAAGGGTTATTCACTGAGGGTCGAAGGGATGAAAGGAATGCATAAGAATGTAGAATGAGGGGCACCTGGGTCTCTCAGTGGGTTAAGGTCATGATCTTAGGGTCCTGGGATTAAGCCCCACATCAGGCTCACTGCTCAGCAGGGAGCCTGCTTCTCTTCCTCTCCCTCTCTGCCTAACTCTCTGCCTACTTGTGATCTGTCAAATAAATAAATAAAATCTTTGGAAAAAAAAAAAGAATGTGGAATGATTTTTCAAGGTAAGGAACATGTGCAAACTGAGATCTAGAATCTGGGATAGTTTATCTGAGGGGCATGGTTAGGGTGGAGGGTGGTGTTTGGGAGCCATGACTGATCACCAGAGAGGGGTTAAGTGTCATTGTATCTGAGGTCCCAACATGGAGAATATGAACTTATCCCGAATAAAGATCAACATGGATGCTTACAGCCACTGATTCTCAACTGTTCTGATTTTGCCCCCCAGGGGACAGCTGGCAATGTCTGCAGAAACTTTTGGTTATCTGCGGGATGGGGTGCAACTGGCATTGCGTGGGTGAAGGCTAGAGATCCTTTCAAAATATCTCATGATGAAAAAAAATATCCTATGATGTATAGGACAGGCCCCACACAAAGAGTGATCTGGCCCAGAATGTCAACGGGGCTGATGCTGAGAAACCCCTCTCTGTTCTGCAGCAGGCACTTGAAGCTGTACTTATTACTGGTTGCTTTAATGTTTCATACTTAAACAATGACCTGATTTCCTCCCTGCCTCTCCTCTCTTCATTTATTATTCACATTCGAGTAGAAAAATTTCAGCATCACATTCCATACATAACAGATGAGGAGATGGTGAGGGTTATGGAGTTTGGTTTTTTCTAGTTTAAATTTCTGAGATTCCATTCGATTATACATTTACTTTTACTTCCTCCTTCCTATGTCTATTATGCTAAAAACGCAAACAGATTGATTAAACATAGATTTGTGGACTTTAATATGATCTTAATAGGATCACCTTATGCCAGATGCTAGTGAGGTATTTTTCATTCTCCGCAAAGTGTGACAGAAGGTGTTAAGCAGAGTGTGCAGTGCGGAGTTTTGTTTAAAAGGCAGCAAAGTGTAGGAGCCAACTATTTGCGTCATAATCACAGATACTGAAACAAAAAGAGGCAATGTAGAATGCAAAGATTCTCACCATTTCCAGAGTGAGGATTAGGAACTAGAGGGAGAATCTTAGCTTAGCAGTGTTCCTCAAGCAGTGACCGTTTCTCTCCTTTCTAGTGCTATATGTTCCACATGTATGTCGGGGTACGTGCTGGAGGAGGGATCGGTGATGAAATCGAAGACCCAGCAGGCGATGAATATGAGATCTATCGAATCATCTTTGACATCACCTTCTTCTTCTTCGTGATTGTCATTCTCTTGGCCATAATACAAGGTAAGCATTGTCTTCACTGAAGCACCAGAGGATCCAGAATTTGAGGCACCTGTTGTTTAAGTAACATTAAGGTGGGGTAGGAACGTCAAGTGCTCTCTGCAAAAGCCAAATAGAATGTTTCCTTTCAGGATTTCTTCTTTCAAAGTCTTTAGAAGGAAAATCAAAGCAGCATGGGACCCTGGGTGTAGGGGAAGATGGATATGGGGCTCTTTTCCCATAACCTGATAAAAGAAGCACTTCCCTCAGTTTGACTCTCTGCCCTGCCACTTACTGACACAGTGTTGGGTGGGTGAGCAGTGTAACTCCTTTGGATCTTTCAAATGCAAATTATATAAATCTCTAAGCTACAGTAGATTATTGAAAAGTTTTTTTTCTTTTAAAAGAAATGATATTGATACATAAGTATCCAGATAGTACCTAATGCAAGATTGTGCTTCCTAAATAATCTTAAGGCTACCATTGTTGGGTATCTGTTACCTGCCTGCCACAAGTATGAAACTCTACCCTCATGCACCCAGTGAGAATGGTGGTTTTTACATTTCCAGAAACTGAGCCATAACAAGTGTAAGTAACTTGGCCAGAGGACACAGTTAAGAAGTGTCAGGGCTGGAATCCAAACTCAGGGAGGGTGTCCGGACCCAGAGCCCTCACTTAAAAAGCTGAATGCCATACTGACCCCCAGTTCTTCCCTTCACTCCAGGGACGCTTGCAATGTGGTATTTCCTCCCTCAGAAAAATCACTCTTACTTACCTCTTTCTGTTCATCCATTGATCCTGGCTTGAATTAAATGTCTGTGAACATGATATTATCCTCCAGGTCGTACAGGCACAAAACAGTAATTTTTTTTCCAGTAAAATACATGAACAAGTTTAAAGGATTCAAAATCCCTCCTTTCTGTCTTCATTGAGTGTAACAATGATGTGTTTTATGAGAGAGCAAACTCATAAAGCCCCTGGAAGAGGTGCATGCAGCTCGTGAGTCCGAGAAGGATAAGGGTCTAAGGGAAAACAGTGCAGGGCAGTTAATTTCTGGCTGACACGGTTAATAACGTGCTGGTGAGTTTATCTGTCAGGAATTTATGAAAAGAATGATTTGAGGCACGTTCCTCAGTTAATAAGGTAATGTTTGATTTCCAAATTGGTACTCCAAAATCTCATTAGTGGAATTTTTGGCACTTTCCAACCGGAAATCACAAGTGCTCTTTCTCACAGTGAAGTAGCAGAAAACCTATCCTCTGTATGTGCCAAGGTAACAAAGGGTTTTTCCTGCTCTGTCCCTTCATTTTGAAACCCCTTTCCTGCCCCCAGAGAGAAGGCTGCTGCCCTGGGAGGAGTATCGGGTGTGTGCTCACAACTTGTGCCACACTCTGAGCCTCTCCTGGCATGGCTGTACATTTTCCCTGTCCTTGGAAGGATTAGCCAAGGGGCTTTGAATTTAATTATTCTTCTGTGGTTGATAAAGATTAGAGTGTGTTTTTATTGAACACTAGGTTTAATTATTGATGCTTTTGGAGAACTAAGAGACCAACAGGAGCAAGTCAAAGAAGACATGGAGGTGAGTCTTTCTGTGGCTGGCTTGGCTTTGTTGCTGCGGGCACTTGTCTCTCCTACTGTCTTTATCCAAGATTCATAAATGTGGGAGAAAGTAGGTGGAGGACATAAGCAACAGGGGACTGCCTTAGCCTGCTTCCGATCCAGGCAGTGCATACCACCGACCAGTTTGCTAGGCAGGAACTGTGGGGCTCTAGGGTGGGCAAAGTAATAAGACATTGTCAGCCCCTCAAAGAGAGGGAGAACCACCCATTCAAAATGATGGATTCACTGACAAGTAAACAGGCAACTGCAGAGCCCTATGTTGAGCCCTTTCTAATAAATAACTCAGAGGAGAACTTTATAGAATTTAGAGACTGTGGAAAACCAGAAATGGGTTTTAAGCAGGTTACGGGGGTTTACATTTTGTGAAGATTACTATGGTTTAAAACATAGGGAGTACATTAGCAACTGGGAAGATCAGGGGCAGAGAAGCAGGCTGTGAGCATTTTTTCGGCAGGAGATTATGAGGCTCCTGCTGAAGAAATCAAAGATATAGGGGCCAGACGGATTCAAGCAGTACTTTGGAGTTGGTGTGACAAGTGGGTGATTGGCAAGATGCACAGGACGAAAGGTTTGGAGCAAGCAGGAACGATTCCCAGATTTCCAGCGTGAGCTACCAGACAGATGGTGGCTCAGTTACACCCAGAGTAACTACGAGAGGTAGCAAAGAGGAAGGGCAGGTCCATGGGTGAGCTGTTACTTGTGAGCCCATCGAGTGTGGTAAAGACCTACTGCTGAATGTGGCCTATCGCTGTCCACGGTCATTGATCAATAAGGCAGAGAGAATTCAATAAATTCTTAAATCATCTCTAGTTGAGGCCCTAAAATCTAAGGCATCATAAACATGCCTTCAGTGGTATTAAATAGTTTCTAATTTGCCAGGAAGATGAGCATCTGGAGCCACACGAAGGACACAATGATTAAATTCACTCCAACTGATACATAAAAAATTCTAATAGTTAAACAGAAAGCCTGCTTCTTGGGGGGTCTTGCATGCCAGTCCCGTGGACGGCAGACCTAAGCAGGTGCCGCTCTAAGAGATGCAGTGCGAATGAGCAGGGAGCAGAAGGAGCAGCATCCCATCTCTAGAGTAGAAAGTTACCCCCCAGTACCTGTTCACTGGTTAATTCTGTATCTAGCACGGTGCCTGGCACACGGCAGACCCTCTCAGGCGTGGACTGAACACCCCACAGCCTGGTATTTGATTTGGCCCTCCCCAAACGTGAGTCATCTGTACCTTTCTCCCCTGGGTCATCAGACTTTGTTCAGGTAGGTACCAAGTTTGTGGTCTCAGTCGAGGACATACTGAATCCTGCCTACCTGATTTCAGTCAATGTCATGAACAAGAGTGATTGCTAAGTCTTGGGCATTCTCACTTAGGGGAGAGAAAATAAGGAAAAGACAGAGCTTTACCGCCATCATTATGGACCCTTCTTTCTCCATCTGTTACTTGTCGCTGGTACCTATGTCCTTTAAGCCTCCAGCAAGATACAGTTGAGGCCACAGTTAAATTAATTCTCATGTGCTTGGCACAGTCTTCCCTCATGACCTTATACAATACTGAGTGAACCAAACAGCTGCCCCATTGGTGAGTTGTGTGTTCCTTTGTTTTGCTTTTTGATATCTGACATGTTAATATTTCCCTTTGTCTTCTAGACCAAATGCTTTATCTGTGGGATAGGCAACGATTACTTCGACACAGTACCACATGGCTTTGAAACTCACACTTTACAGGAACACAATCTGGCCAATTACCTGTGAGTGTGCCTGTCTTGGACTCTTCACCCTCTCCCTGTCTCTCAGAAATGGAAGAGAGCTATGGCTTCCTTTTCTTTATACAATTGGGCTCAGGCTTTGAGAGAAAGACCCACAGCTAGTGGTTCTCTTGTCCCCAAGAGGAGGTTCACCTAAGAAAAGAACTTGTAGCCATTCATATGAACAATACCTTCTAGAACATGAAATGGAAAGATGGAAAAATTCGAATAAGTGGAATACAAGCTTAGCCTCTCAGAGAGCATTGGCCATGTTTCCCATTTCAAGTAGGAAGACTCCAGCTGCTTCCTAGAGATCTGTAAATCTCCATTTTTCTTTTCTGAGAACCTACAGATCTCTTGAGGCACTATTATCTCTTTAGGCACTATATTTTAACAGAGTCAAAAGCTGCATTTTTTAAAAAAACACACAGAAATCTGTCGCTTACAACTAGCCCAAACTGCAGTTTGGTAAAACAGAATTCTTACTTTCTAACCCAGTTTTAGTATCAAACAGAAGAGATGCAGAGTAGCATTGTAGCAAAAGCGGGGGAGGGAAGCAGGCTTTGGAATTCACAGCCATGAGGCATTTGGCAAGTTATGTGAACTTTTTGATCCCTGGTTTTCTAAGTGGGGACTGGGATTCCTGGCCCCTGAGTGAATAAATATGGATACTCTTGAAGGTGGGATATGGCACCAAGCGTGGCAGTCAGCAGCTCTCAAGAGGAATAACATGATCTATGCACACATTTTAGCTCCTCTGAAAAAATACTTTTAAAAAAGGTTAAGTTTTTGGTTCCCATGGCATGTTTTTGTTGTTGTTGTTGTTTGCCGTGCCATTTGTTCCATTTCTTTGGCCTCCCGACAGTGTGAAGAGTTAGCTTGTAGCCCAATCAGAAGTATCTGTGTATGCTGACATTTCCATTCCATCCATTTCTGATTAGTCTCTCTGTATCTGTAGGTTTTTTCTGATGTATCTCATAAACAAAGATGAAACAGAGCACACAGGACAGGTAGGTAAACAGTGACCACACACCATCTTCTGAAAGAAGTGACAGAGAATCCATACACGGTGGGCATGTGTGTGCATGAAATACAAAGAGTTGGAATTACTTTCAGATATTAGTCGTAGTATTTTACTAAAGAAATTCCTGTTATCCTGGACGAGTGTGCAAAAATCATCTTTGTAGAAAGGGTAAAATTGTAAGTTCACATAAAAATTTTAAGCTTTTATTAGCTCAACATGCTGAGTTTGGGGTTTGCTAAGTATAATGTCTTTGATTGCTTAATCAGCAGATGATTTCAGATGAACTTCAACCCACATTATTAGGGTCAGTTAAAAAGAATTTTGTATGAAATGTCTAAGGTTCTCCTTAAGTATTTGAAATTCTCCCTCTGCAGATATTTGCCTCCAGTTGTTAATAGTTTGAATTTGAAGGATACAATTAATAATAGTAATGTCTTTAAAAAAACTTATTTGTGGTATATGATTTTAAGAGTTCTTTTAATCATAATTAGATTATGGTCCAGATGAAGACTGGTTATTAATAGAAGTGAGGTCTGGTATGGTTAAGAACTCTCTAAATGAATATGGGCTTTTCCAATCATGTAAATTATGCATAACTACACAGTTACCTAGATATATACATGCAACAAATTTGCATTTCTTTCTGTCTTCTGTTTTGTGGTGATGCCCAGATTTGGGAGAAACCTGATGTTAATACATTTCCTTTACTTTTCCAGGAATCTTATGTCTGGAAGATGTATCAAGAAAGGTGCTGGGAATTTTTCCCAGCAGGGGACTGTTTCCGGAAACAGTATGAGGACCAGCTAAATTAAACTCAGACTCAGATCACCTCTGAAAACCAAAACATACACATTCATTCTTTCTGTCTCGGTCTCTCTCCCTCTGTCTCTGCTCTCTTGGAAACATCCTGCTGATTTTGTGAATTGCCAGCATTCTCTTCTTTCTGGGAGCAGTGAACTCTGTTTCTGAAGAACTGACCATGCTTTTCCCCCCACCTTCTGTATTTTCTTTGAGAATAAAGACTGAAGAATAACCTAAATTCCTACACAGACAAACTAGGAACTGTGGAAAGAACACCATTTCGGACACTCTCGATCATAATGCCAACAGACCAATTTCCTTCCAAGACTCCTGGAAGTCCCCTTGAGCTTTGGGACAGTCACAGAGAAGCATAACAGCCACACTCATCCGGCCTCTTTATTTCACCATCCTGAAAGGAACTCTCTGATGGTCACAGAGCACTGTAGCACTTAAGAGATTGCCGTGGACACCAGTTACGAAGGGAAATAGTGCCTTACTATATGTGGGTTGAGCTATGCAGAAGATATGTGCATGAAAAAACATCTTTATTTTCTTTATGTCGATTTTTTTTCTTTACTTAGTTAGATTGATTTTGTGGGTTTTTTTTCTTTTTTCTTTTCTCTGGTGGGGGAGGGTAAGAAAAGCAGTTTGTGCGCACCTTTTAAAAAAAAAAAGACGGGTGGCCTGTCTCAGGACTAGAGGAAGCTCTTCTCATTCGCTAAATTCACATTTACCCTCCCCATGTGCTCCTGCTCTTATTTTGGTAATGCTCTGATGCAACACTGCAACTTTATGAAATCTTTGTATGAAAACAAAAAGACTGCCAAAAAAAAAAAAAAACACTTTCAAAAGAAATAATTCATTGCATGTTTATTATGCAAGTTTAAAAGAACAAAGAAAACCTCCAGAAGCAAGTTGATCAACGTGAGAGAACTTTCATGATAATTATATTCATAGTAATAAAGTGTCGTGGGCTTACTTGTATATTTGGAGCCAGTGTCATCCACCAACAATGTGATACATTATGAACTTGACAGTAGTTTTGGGTTTTTCTCTTTCTTTTGGCCACCTGTGATCAGTTGCTGATTAAGGACTTATTGTCAGGCCATTTTTTTAATATCAAAGCTGAAGCAATATCCATTCAGGGATTTCATCAGTTGCATCAAAAAACACGGATGATAATTATCAATTACTCCATTTTGAGTCCTTTTAAATGTAATGCTTATCTTTACAAATAAAAAAGAGATTCAGAATGGAAGCAAGATCATTTTGCAAACATTGGAGCTCTTTTATTACAAGTCTGCTTGTTAATTTTAGAATTGTAAAACTGCTCTGATTAAACTATTTAACTAACATTCTCATTCTCTTCTTTTCCCATTTCACTTGCAGTGGGGAGGCTTTATAATAACCTGAGGGGGGTTTAATTTAAGGGCAATGCAAACCCTGCCGTACAGCCTTTAACAACTGCAGATTTCCGGATGGCTGACAAGTCCCCTGCTTTAGGATTACAGAACCTCAGAGTCAGCAGGCAGTTTGAATCACCTCGCTCTACCCCCGTCATTTCCCTGACTTGGGGCCATCCTGAGTTCCTTAAACACCACTGACAGAAAAATCACTCTTTCCCAAATCATTTTTTTTTTTTAAAGATTTTATTTATTTATTTGTCAGAGAGACAGCGAGCAAGAGCGAGCACAGGCAGACAGAGAGGCAGGCAGAGTCAGAGGGAGAAGCAGGCTCCCTGCAGAGCAAGGAGCCCGATGTGGGACTCGATCCCAGGACGCTGGGATCATGACCTGAGCCGAAGGTAGCTGCTTAACCAACTGAGCCACCCAGGCGTCCCATCTCTCCCAAATCATTTTAAATTTTACACAGCTCTCATTCTAGAAGGCTCCTCCTTGCTCAGGGCAAATGTGCTTCCCTGTAATAGTAGGGGTTCACTTCCTGCCTTCATATGAAAGAGGACTGGTATACTAGGAAGTGGTGTATAAAACACCCAAACACTAAATGAACAGGCAGTGTGCCAAACACTGGTGGGTTATCATTTGTCAACTTACTGACACAACATGAGGGCTGTGGTACCTAGATTTTGCATTTGTCTTTTGGTATCACTTTTATTTGGGAGAAAGAATGGAACCAATTTGGCCACACCATGGGAACTCCTGAGCTTGCCTAAGGAGGTGCTCTTAGATTCTGAGGAGTCTGAATAAAATAGATCAGTTCCATAAAACATCAGGAAGCATGTTCCCCTTTGACACGAAACACAGCATAAGCAGCATACAGCAAGGAGAAGTAAGTATTTCTCCAGGACATAAAATCTGCTGACAGATTCAGGTCTTCTATTTATAAGGCAAAGGCAGATTTGATATAAAACAACAGCACAGGTGAGAGGTGAGTGAACAAATCCCTAGTCATCACCTGGTCTGGATTTTGCAGAACTGTTCACTCCTTTAATTAATTGCTCCTGGCTTTAGTGCCTGGGAAGGTGATGGTGCTCACAGAGAAGCAAGAAAAAAGCCAAACTCTGGAAAGGAAACTTCCCTCCACCCGAGGACTCTGGGCATCAGTGTTAAAGAGTAAAGGAGCAGAGCCAGCCACTTTAGAAAGTCACCCACTGCCCAGCATCATCATGGCTAACACTGAAAGGTGGTCACCTCTCCATTCCCTTCTCAAGGCCTCAAGGGAAGAGGAGGCTTTTTTGTATCAGCATTATTAATTTTCCCAGGAAATGTCATAGAAATTAATGAGGCTCTCCACTTCTCTGATTAAACTCAGGCTGCCTAACTCAACCTCCAGAATCCCTTTAGATTCTGTATTACACAAATATTCAGACCTTCCCAACAGATATTGCAATGTCTGCATATTTCCATTTGAACACTCACAGACCTTTTTCTGCTATTCTTATTTTTCTCCTCCCCCCTACCACCTGCAGAAACATGTCTTGATCCTGCAGAAACATGTCTCCATCAAACAAATCTGGAATCACAGTTTAAGTTTTCTAAATGCACTAAATGGTACTTAGTTGTTGGACGGATGCTCATAATTTCTCACATGCAAGCAGCATTTCTTAGCCCCTCAAAACCTCATGTAAAAGACATATTGTAATGAAAATTCTTTCTTCCTGACTGTAAAAGTGTATCTGTGAAAATGATACTTTTTTTCATATTGCTTTTCATTTCAGTTTGCTTAACTGGGATAATGCTCATATTTCTTAAACTACAATTTTCTGGGTGAATATACCAATTTGCTCCCCGCCCACTGCTGGAAGGGCTTTGGGTGGCTGGCAGTGTGGCGAGTGCCTCATTTACTCTGGACACAGTAAAGAGGAACTTTAAAAAAATGTGTTTAATATATTTACCTGAGCCTGGTGTAACTTGACATGGAAAGCTCTGGACAGACATTCTCCAAATTATTTTACGGCATCTATTGTGTGGTGAAAAGGAAGACCTCCCTGTCCTTCTACTGGTGACATTTCTGACCAGCAGTCTGCAATACCTAAGACAGAAGCTGGAAAAGGAGTGTGTCCATGTTGGGCCAAGTGCATGCATGGCACCCAGGTTTGTTAATGGCCATAAATAATAATAACACATTCCTTAATAGGACAAGGTCTGAGCTTACCACATCATCTAGACCCATAATATTCAATTGTGTGCTAATGCAAGTATTAAACATAGCTAAGTAGGTCCTTCAAGTTCCATGTTCCCCAAATTACAGAGAATTTATAATGTCACAACTCAGTACAGAAACTGAGCAGTGGAAGCACCACTTTCCTTGTATGTATAATATTTGAGGCTTTCTAGAATGTTAGAGCTGGAAAGGATTTGAGCAATTATGTTTCAGCTGAGCAATCTAGGTAGGTTAAATGTCACAGCTCTGGTTAGTGGCAGAGCTGGGCCAGGTTTCCGTTTAATCTTTCTCCTATTGTGGCCAGAATGGTTCGAAAAATAACAGGTTCCTTATGACCCAGCAAAAATGAAACTGGAAAGCAGTTAGTTACAAAAGCTTTGATGAAATGTCACCAGTGCTCACTGACATTCTGTGTCTGCGATAAGGAGAATTCTGGAAGTGATTATGAAACGAATAGCTGGTTTCAGAATGCACCACTAAATGCAGCTATTTCTGAGAAAAAGAAACTTAGCATCAATTTTAATCCAAGACAGGGAGGCAAGATGGCAGAGGAGTATCAATGATCCCCTAACTTTAGCTGGATATCTACCAACCATTCTGAACAGCCATAAAATCAGCCTGAGATGTAAGAATATATATCTGGATCTCTATAAGCAGAAAAACACCACCTGTCCCAGGGTAGGAAGGGTGTAGTCCTGATTCTGTGGACGTATCTGAAGATAAACAGAATAGGAAGGGAGCTGCCATAAGCTGGTACTGGTAAAGCAATACAACACAGGAGCACAAAAACGGCCTACACAGGGACTGGGTGCAAACTCGCAGCATGGTAGCAGCTGGGCAGGGCTTTAGAACAGCTCAGGCAGGATTCTAGGTGCTGCAGGTGTGCGTGTGAACCTGGGGCTGGGCTGCTTGCAGTCTAAGAAACGCACAGAGCCAGAACATGCCTGGGTCCCTGGGACGACCTCTGACAGAGTCACTGTGGGTATGCACTGTGGGAGGCGGTGGTTTACAGGGACACATACAGAAACAGAGACTGTTTTGGAGGGTTTAGTGACAAGAACAGAATGTGATTTCTCTGCTCTGGACAGAGGTTTGGGTGCAGCCATTTTTGCTCAGACCCTGGGAGGAGGTGTGGAAAACTGCAAGGGAACAAAAGCTCAAAAAACTGGTTTCCATGGAGCCCAGCCTGCCCCCACCAAACACACATGGGGCAGGGCAACTCTGCCCAAGCAGGGTCACTGAGAAATGGTGCGGCAGGCCCTTTCCCTAGAAGACAGTCTGGAAGAACAAGAGAACGACAACCCTATGGTTCCCATAAAGTTGCAAACTACCAACACCAGGGGAAAATAGTATACTGAGGTCTAGTCATTGCCTCACGGCTTATTTTTCAGATACAACTGTTTTCTTTTTCTTCTTTCTCTTACGCTTCTTCTATGTTTTTTCTTTTTACCTTTTTGTCATTTCAACTAGATGTTTACTATATCATCCTTCATAGTAGCATTTAACTTGTACTTTTCCCACCTATTTGGGGGATATATACTTCATTATACTCCTTTTTTCCCCTATTCCCTATTTATTTCTCTTTTATATATAGATACACAAGTTTTACTTTACCTGTAATTTGGCAAGTAGTGACCTCTAACAAACAGAACAAATTACACCCAGGAGCAACTGAAAACCCTACTTTGTCCACACAGAGAGATTATAGCCCCCTGTCCCCTAGGCCCCCTTCTTTAAATTTTTAATTTCTTAAAAATTTTTTTTTTAATTTTATAAATTTTATTCTCAAGCTGTGTGTTTCTTCTACTTTGTCTTTTCAGCGGTGGCTTCCAACCGCTCTGGAATTTCCTAGGGTGCATCTTGCTTGAGTCATGGTTGATATTTTGGACTCTGTACATTCCTTCAACCATCCCTCAACAGGATGACGAGGAGGAGGACCTCCCAACAAAGAAAAGAACTACAGATGATGGCTTCTGCCACAGACCTAATGGATATGGTTATAAGCAAGATGTCAGAGAGAGACTTCAGGACAGCAATTATAAAGTCAATTGCTACTGGTGGCAATATAGAATCTCTGAGCATAGAAATGAGACCTAATCAGACCAAACTTAAAAAAGCATGAATGAGATGCAGTTTAAATTGAAATTTGTAATAGCCAGGGTAAATGAGATAGAAGAAGTAATTCGTGATCTCGAAGATAAATTGGCAGAAAGGAAGAAAGCCAAGGAGGACAGGGATAAATAGCCAGAAGCCCATGAGATCAGACTTAGAGAGATCAATGATGCCATGAAACTTTCCAGTGTCAGAATTATTGGGATCTCTGAGGAGGTAAGCTAGAGAGTGAGAGAAAGTCTTAGAAGGTATATTTGAGCAAATTATAGTCATGAACTTCCCTAATCTGAGTATGGAAATAAGCAGTTGTGTCCAAGAGGCAGAGAGGACCCCTACCAAGATCAGTAAAAAATAGACCAGCATCCCAGCACATAATAGTAAAACTTACAAACCTCAGAACCAAAGAAGTTATCCTGAGAGCAGCTAGGGGGAAGAGATTTCTTAAATCTTGACGGGGCAATATCAGAATAATGTCAGACCTATCCACAGAGACCTAGAAAGCCAAAAAAGGCTGGCAAGACATATTCAGCCAAGAATATTTGTCGAGCAAGGCTGTCTGCCATGCAGAATAGACAGAGAGATAAAGAACTTCCAGGACTGGCAAAAACTGAAAGACGATGTGATTAGCAAACCAGCTCTGCAAGAAATTTTAAGGGGGACTCTATAAAAGAAGAGCCCAAGAGTAACATAAACCAGAAATTTACAAAGACAATCTATAGAAACAGGGACTTTACAGGCAACATCATGGTACCAAATTAATCTCTTTCAATAGCTAGCCTCAGTGTGAATGGCCTAAATGGTCCCATGAAACAGCACAGGGTTGCAGATTGGATAAAAAGACAGGACCCAACCATATGCAGTCTACAAGAGACTCATTTTGAAACTAAAGACACCTCCAGATTGAAAGTGAGAGGATGGAGACCCATTTATCATGCCAATGGACCACAAAAGAAAGCAGGGGTAGCAATTCTTATATCACACAAATTAGATTTTAAACCAAATACTGTAGTAAGAGATGCAGAGGGACACTCTATGTCATACTTAAAGGGTCTTCCCTAACAACTGTAAATATCTATTCCCTTAACATGGGAGCAGCCAACTATATAAGCCAACTGCTAACCAAAATTAAGAATCATACTGATAGAGGAACCTGGGTGGCTCAGTGGGTTAAAGCCTCTACCTTCGGCTCAGGTCATGATCCCAGGGTCCTGGGATCGAGCCCCGCATCAGGCTCTCTGCTCGGCAGGGAGCCGGCTTCCTCCTCTCTCTCTTTCTGCCTGCCTCTCTGCCTACTTGGGGTCTCTGTCTGTCAAATAAATAAATAAAATCTTTAAAAAAAAGAATCATACTGATAATAATACATTAATAGCAGGAGACCTCAACACACCACTCCCAGCAATGGACAGTCTAAGCAGAAGACCAATAAAAAAATAAGAGCTTTGAGTCTGCACAGCAAAGGAAACAGTCAACAAAACAAAGAGGCAATGGGAGAAGATATTCACAAATGACAGTAAAAAGGGCTGAGATCCAAGATCTATAAAGAACTCCTCCAACGCAACACACACAAAACAGATAATCATGTCAAAAAATGGGCAGAAGACATGAACAGACACTTCTCCAATGAAGACATACAAATGGCTATCAGACACATGAAAAAATGTTCATCATCACTAGCCATCATGGAGATTCAAATCAAAACCACACTGAGATACCACCTTACACCAGTTAGAATGGCCAAAATTAACAAGACAATAAACAACAAATGTTGGAGAGGATGTGGAGAAAGGGGAATGCAAGTTGGTGCAGCCACTTTGGAGAACAGTGTGGAGATTCCTTAAGAAATTAAAAACAGAGCTGACCCTGCAATTGCACTCCTGGGTATTTACCCCAAAAATACAGATGTAGTGAAAAGAAGGGCCACCTGTACCTCAATGTTCATAGCAGCAATCGTCACAGTCACCAGACTATGGAAAGAACAAAGATGCCCTTCAATGGATGAATGGCTAAAGAAGATGTGGTCCATATATACTGTGGAGTATTATGCCTCCATCAGAATGAATACCCAACTTTTCTATCAACATGGACGGGACTGGAAGAGATTATGCTGAGTGAAATAAGTCAAGCAGAGAGAGTCAATTATCATATGGTTTCACTTATTTGTGGAGCATAAGGAATAACATGGAGGACATGGGGAAATGGAGAGGAGAAGGGAGTTGGGGGAAATTGGAGGAGGAGATGAACCATGAGAGACTGTGGACTCTGAGAAGCTAACTGAGGGTTTTTGGAGGATGGCTAGCGGGTTGGGTGAGCCTGGTGGTGGGTATTGTGGAGGGCACGAATTGCATGGAGCACTAGGTGTGGTATATAAACAATGAATTCTGGAACACTGAAAAGAAATTAAACAAAAATAAATAAAAATAAAAACAAAAAGAATTAGCACTTTGAATGACACATCAGACCAGATGGACTTTGTACATATTTGCAGAACATTCCACACTAAAACAACAGAAAACTCACTCTTCCCGAGTGCACATGAAACTTTCTCCAAAACATACCACATACTGGGTCACAAGTCAGGTCTCAACTGATACCAAAAGACTGAGATTATTCCCAGAATGTTATCAGACCACAGTGCTTTGAAATTGGAACTCAATCACAAGAAAAAATTTGAAAGCAATTCAAACACTTGGAAGTTAAAAAGCCTCTTGCTAAAGAATGATTGGGTCAACCAGGAAATCAAATTGGAACTTAAGCAATTCATGGAACCAATGAGAAAGAAAACATATCAGTCCAAAACCTATGGGATACTGCAAAGGTGATTCTAAGGGGGAAATATGTAGTCATCGAAGCCTCTCTCAAAAAACTAGGAAAATCCCAAATGCACAAGCTAAACTTAAATCTAAAGGAGCTGGATAACTAACAGCAAATAAAACCTACAACAACCACAAGAAGAGAAATAATAAAGATTAGAGCAGAGATGAAATAGAAACCAGAAAAACAGAACAGATCAACAAAACCAGAAGCTGGTTCTTTGTAAATAAGATTGATAAACCTCTGGCCAAACTTATCCAAAAGAAAAGAGAAAGGACCCAAATGAATCATGAATGAAAGAGAAGAGATTATGACTAACACCAAGTAATTAGAAACAATCATTAGAAATTATTACCAGTAACTATATGCCAACAAATAAGCAACCTGGAAGAAATGGATGGCCTTCTGGGAACTTAAAAATTACCAAGATTGGAACAGGAAAAAATATACAATCTGAATAGGCCAATAACCAGTAAAGAAACTAAAGCAGTAATCAAAAACCTCCCAAGAAACAAGAGTCCAGGAACAGATGGATTCCAGGGGAATTCTACCAAATATTTAAGAAGAAATAATACCTATTCTACTGAAGCTGTATCAAAAAATAGAAACAAAAGGAAAACCTCCAAATTTGTTCTATGAGGCCAGCATTACCCCAATCCCAAAATCAGGCAAAGACTCCATCAAAAAGGAGAATTACAGACCAATATCCCTAATGAACATGGATGCCAAAATACTCAACAGGATCCTAGCCAATAGGATCTGACAGTACATTAAAAGGATTATACATCATGACCAGGTGGGATTTATTCCTGGGTGGTTCAACATTCACCAATCAATCAATCAATGCGATAGAACACATTAATAAAAGAAAAGACAAGGATGTATCAGCCTCTCAATTGATGCAGAAATAGCATTTGATAAAATACAGCATCCTTTCCCGATTAAAACTCTTCAGAGTGTAGGGATAGATGGAACACTCCTCAATTTCATAAAAACCATCTATGAAAAGCCCACCGCTAATATCATCCTCAATGGGAAAAAGCTGAGAGCTTTTCCCTTAAGAGCAGAACATGATAGGGATGCCCACTCTTGCTACTATTGTTCAACGTAGTACTAGAAGTCCTAGCATTAGCAACCAGACAACAAAAAGAAATAAAAGGTATTCAAATTGGCAAAGAAGTCAAACTGTCTCTCTTCACAGACGACATGACACTTTATGTGGAAAACCCAAAAGACTCCACTGCTAAATTACTAGAACTCATACAGCAATTCATTAATGTGGCAGGATACAAAATCAATGCACAGAAATCAGTTGCTTTTCTACACACTAATAATGTAACTGTAGAAAGAGAAATTATAACAGCACCAAAAATCATAAGATACCTAGGAATAAACCTAACAGCACCAAAAATCATAAGATACCTAGGAATAAACCTAACCCAAAAGGTAAAGGTCTATATTCTAGAAACTACAGAACACTTATGAAAGAAATAAAGGAAGACACAAAAAGATGGAAAAATATTCCATGCTCATGGATTGGAAGAATAAACATTGTTAAAATATCTATGCTGCTTAGAGCAATCTACACTATCAAAGCCATCCCTATTAAAATACCATTGGCCTTTTCCAAAGAGCTAGAACAAACAATCCTAAAATTTGTATGGAACTAGAAAAGACTGCAAATTGCCAATGGAATGTTGAAAAAGAAAAACAAAGCTGGGGCATCATGTTGCCTGACTTCATGCTATATTACAAAGCTGTGATTACCAAGACAGCATTGTTTGCCACATTTGCAGACACATAGACCAATGGAACAGATCAGAGACTCTAGAAATGGACCCTCAACTCTATGGTCAACTAATCTTTGACAAATCAGGAAAAAAATATCCAATGGAGAAAAGACAGCCTCTTCAATAAATGGTGCTGGGAATATTGGACAGCTACATATAGGAGAGTGAAACTGGATCATTCTCTTACACCAAACACAAAGATAAACTCAAAATGGGTGGTAGATCTCAACGTGAGACAGGAATCCATCAAAATCCCAGCAGCAACCTCTTTGAAATCAGCCCACAGGAATTTCTTTCAAGACATGCATCCAAAGGCAAAAGAAGCAAAAGCAAAAATGAACTTTTGGGACTTAAGATAAAAATCTTATTCACAGCAAAGGAAACAGTCAACAAAACTAAGAGATAACCCAGGGAAGGGAGAAGGTATTTGCAAATGACCGTACAGATAAAGCGCTGGTACCAAGATCTATAAAGAACTTCTCAAACTCAACACACACAAAACAAGTAATCTAGTCAAAAATGGGCAGAAGACATGAACAGACACTTCTACAAAGAAGACATACAAATGGCTAACAAACACATGAAAAATCGTTCAACATCGCTAGCCATCAGGGAAATTCAAATCAAAACCACAATGAGATATCACTTTACACAGGTTAGAATGGCAAAAATTAACAAGGCAGGAAACAACAAATGTTGGCCAGGATGTGGAGAAAGGGGAAGCCTCTTATGCTGTTGGTGGGAATGCAGCTGGTACAGCCACTATGGAAAACAGTACAGAGGTTCCTCAAAAAGTTAAAAACAAAGCTATCCTACCACCCAGCAATTCCATTACCAGGTATTTACCCCAAAGATACAAATGTTGTGGAAATAAGGGGCACATGCACCCCAATGTTCACAGTAGTAATGTCCACAACAGCCAAACTATGGAAGGAGCAGAGATGCCTTTCAACAGATGAATGGATGAAGAAGATGTGATCCATACATACAATGGAATATAACTCAGCCATCAGAAAGGATGAATACCCACCATTTGCATTGACACAGATGGAACTGGAGGGGGTTATGCTAAGTGAAATAAGTGAGGCAGAGGAAGACAATTATCATATGATTTTACTCATATGTGGAATATAAAGGATAACATGGAAGACCATTTCACCTGAAGGGGGTGAAATCAGAGAGGGAAACAAACCATGAGAGACTGTGGACTCCAGGAAACAAACAGAAAGTTTCAGAGGGAAGGGAGGTGGGGGATGGGGTAGCCAGCTGATGGGTATTAAGGAAGTCATGTGTTGTGATGAGCACTAAGTGTTACACACAACTACTCAATCACTAAAGACTGCATCAAAAACTAATGATATACTATATGATGGCTAACTGAACATAATAAAAACAAAATTTTTATTCCAAGACAGTAGGAAAGTCTCACCTCAGGATTGTCTCAGTATCGTATCTACCTTACTTCTTGATAGAGTTCTGTTGGATATTTCACCGGTTTTCCTAATGGTCATAAGTACTTCATTGTGGCTAACAGATTTAATTCCCATTGTAATATTCACCATGATTAAAGTAATTCAGATTTCGGGTACCTGAGTGGATCAGAAGGTTAAGAATCTGACTGTTGATTTCAGCTTAGGTCATGATCTCAGGGTCATGAGATTGAGCCCTGCAGCAAGCTCCACACTTGGCCATGAAGTCTGCCTAAGATATACTCTTTCTCTAACTCTGCTCCTTCCTCTACCCTGCTTGCAGGGACATGCATGTGCACCCCCTCCTCCCAAAAGAAAATAGTAATTTGGGTTCTTACTTCCTTCTTGAACATTTTGGGTATCACCAATTGACAAAAAGTTTGAGGGGATCAAAGAATCCTACATGTTAGCATGTCAAAGGTGGTTTTTATTTTTTTTTAAGATTTTATTTATTTGAGGGTGGAAGAGAGCATGAAAGCAGGGTGAGGGGCAGAGGGAGAAGCAGATTCCCCACTGAGCAGGGAGTACAATGTAGGGCTCCATCCCAGGACTCTAGGATCATGACCTGAGCTGAAGGCAGATGCTTAATTGACAGAGCCACCCAGGGATCCAATCAAAGGTGTTTTAATGGCAAAGGAGCATCTGATTTGCCTTTCTTGTCCACCAACTCCCACACACCCACAGTATGTTCTGATTCCTTCCACACTTCATAAACCTTATTCTCCTCCAAGAAATTTGTAAACCTGATATACGTAGCCTCCCTTTGCATTAAGCATGGCTAAGCTAAGTAGGCCTTTGAATTTTTGTTTGTAAAGAAAAAAATTTACTTTCTATAGACCTGGTTAACACTAATAAGTATTATAAAATGTGATGTTCCTAACATGAACAATACTATATTAACATATAAGCAGAAACCCTAGCGTTAATGAGTTTTTTAAAGGACCACGAAACCTGGAAGTTATTGCTTATTGTCATTTGAATTACCTGCAGTTTTCATCCTAATTTTCAAAATTGTGTTAACATTTAGGTAGACTTAATATTTCATGTGTAAATTCAGAAATATAGGAAGATACAATGTCAAGAAGAAAAATAATTGATGATCTGGAGATATTACATTCTTTATCAGCAGAAAGAGAAATTGGAGATAGCTATTTAATCTTTGAATATTATAACCAAACTAAGGACTTCCATCCTACATAAAATAAGGATGAATAGAGCAGAAGTTTTAGCAAGATATATTATGAATTAATAAAAATTCATAGTCAGATGACTGTCATTCTTTATTTCTATACATACAGAAGAAAAACATTTAAGCATTTTTTTCACCAGTGAGGTAAACTTCCAGAAACTCTTACCATTTTGTTTTAAAGAGTATAAATCATGAGGTGACTGCCTGCATATGAAAATGTCATGAAGGCCAAGTTTAGAATGAGCTGAGGCAAAATGCTACACATTTTATAAATTGTAAAAATAATTTACACCCCACACTATGCTTAACAGCATGAAAGGAGCTAAACAGCTAGTGCCTACATGGTTTTATATTAGCCTGGGTTCTCCAGAATATAGCCTGAGGCAAGGAGGGAAGTGATTATGTTTATTAAGACAGCCAAGCAAGCAGCAAGGGTGAGTCAAGGAAGGATGTGTAGCAATGCAAGCTCATGCATCCATGCAATGGCTGCACCATACCCTGAGTCCAGAAAAGGCTGCTTGGCAGGTCTGTCCAACTGGCATGCTAGTAACTCAGACGACATTCTGTAAAAAGAAATTCTACCTTGGAATGGTCCAGGGGAAGGAGATAGGGCAGGGAGTACGTCTATCATTTCTCCTCCATCTCCTGTTTCCCATTGGTCAACGTTCACCCTGAGGCTTATCAAATCCTCCTCCCCATCCACTACTGGACTGAATTATCTGGACTCTAGGGGCCCACTCTGAATGTCAGACCCATATGCTCTACTGGGCAGGTGAATCCAAGTCAGAAAGTAGGAAGAGGAGCCACTCAGCCTGAATGCACACACAGAGCCTAGAGGAGGCCAGTGTGTCAAGGGCAAGAGATTGGTTGGCCCCAGGGAGTAGAACCATGAGGGCTTAAAAAAAGATGCCTAGTACAGGAGGCTGAGGCAGGATGAAAGGCTGGAGGCCCCAGAAGCAGGAGGCACAGAGATAATCTGAAGAAGCACATGAGATTTGGGTCTGCTACAAATGTCCATCATATGAGTTTTCATTTTCTTTTTACATACTTGAAATATTTAATAATCAAAAATGAAGACAAGAAAAAAGTAGCTTCAAAGCTTAGGGGAACATGGACTCATGCTAATAGGTCACATAAAGAGAACAAAGTTTTAACACTTACTTTACGTTCATTTTCTCCAACAAGGAGAATGGTTCAATTAATCACTTGAATGAGAGCATAGATCGTCTGCTGATCAAATCTGAAAAATTCAAGTTTCTGAAGATGTCATAGGAAAAATGAAAATAATTTTTTTCCAAAACGGTGTAACTACTTGTCAGAAGTAATATATAGATAGATTTTTTACCTCAACTTTCCAATGGCCTTTTAATACTTCTGCTGAACAGGGAGGTAAGTGAATTTGGGAGATGATACTCCCTTGAGAAGTACTTAAGTAGAGAGTATAGGGCAATTTTTCAGCATTCCTAAGAGAGATTCTCAGTCAAGGAGCATAAATCCCCTGGGAATTCATAAGCAATTCATATACCAAAGCCATACTCCAAAATATTCTGATTTGGAAATCCTGATAAGGCCAGGGAATCTGCATCTCAAATCAGTTCCCAGTCACCCGACTGTACAGTATTTGGTTCAAGTGGTTCACTGACTACAGCTAAAGGGAAAGTTGCATTAATGATCTTGAAGTCCCTAAGATCCTATGATTGATTAACTGCTGAGGACAGGAGGCACTGGCCTCCAGTGTGTCGTGTTAGAGCACTGACCTAGGAGCAGGTGACCTGGTTTTCAGCCCCAGCTCTTGCTCTTAGCAGCTATATACATTTGGTAAATTTATTTAACCTGCATTGATGAATTCATTTAACCTGGCAAGGACTGGACTGCTTTATCTGATGCTTAATGGCAGAATTCTGAGGATCAAAGTTTATGCAAATGTTAAGAACTGAAAAACAATTAAAGCGAGGGACTTGACATTTACTTTCACAGTGTAGATGGGCAGAAGTAAGAGACCCTGTTTCAACCAATCTCCTAAAGTGAGCTAATTATCTACCAGAACACTCTGAACACCCATGAAATCAGCCTGAGATGTAGGATTATACACTTCTGGATCCCTACAGAGGCAGAAGACTCCAGTGAAGAGAAGCATAGCATTCCAGGGTGCACCTTGCCTGGTTCATGGTTTATGTTCAGTTACATATCCCCTCAACCACCTCTCACCAAAATGACCAAAAGGAGGAACACCCAACAGAGGAAAAATTCAGAGACTGTGCCCTCTCCAACAGAATTATTGGATATGGACATAAACAGTGTGTTGGAAAGGGAATTTAGGGTAACAATTATCCAGGCAATGGCTAGGTTGCAGAAAACTATTAGTGACAACATAGAATCTCTAAGGGCAGAAGTGAATGCCTCCTGGGAAGAAGTTAAAAAATGCTATCAATGAGATCCAATCTAATATAAATATTCTAACACCTAGGGTGGCTGAGACAAAAGATAGAATTAGTGATCTAGAGGACAAACTGAGAGAGAAAAAGCATCAGGAGGAGGCATGGAACAAACAGCTTAGAAGCCATGAAAATAGAATTAGGGAAATAAATGATGCTATGAAATGTTCCATCATCAGAATTATTTGGATCCCTGAGGGGGTGGAGAAAGAGAGAAGCCTAGAAGATATAGCTGAACAAATTCTGGATGAATATTTTCTGAATTTGAGGAATGGAACCAGCATTCCTGTCCTAGAGGCAGAAAGAACACTTCTAGCTTCAACAAATCTAGAAAGACCTCAAGGCACCTGATCATGAGACTGACAAATCATAATTTTAGACAAGAGCTCCTGAGGAGAGCTAGAGGGAAGAGGTTCCTTACATACAGAGGAAGGTCCATCAGAATAATGTCAGACATCTCCACAGAAATCCGGCAAGCCAGAAAAGGGCTAACAAGACATATTCAGGGCACTAAATGATAAAAACATGCAGCCAAGAATACTTTATTCAGCAACGATGACATTTAAAATAGATGGAGAGATAAAGAGCTTACAACACCTGCAAGGTTTAAAAGAGCACGTGACCACCAAGCTGGCACTACAGGAAATATTAAGGGGGGTTCTAGAAAAGAAAGAACCCAAGAGTGACATAGAACACAAATTTACAGAGACAATCTATAGAAACAAGGGCTTTACAGGCAATACGATATCAATAAAAACGTATCTTTCAATTATCACTCTCAAGGTGAATGGCCCAAATGCTCCCATAAAATGGCACAGGGTTGCAGACTGGATATAATCATAGGACTCATCCATATGCTGTCTACAAGAGAAACACTTGGAACCTAAAGATACATCCAGACTGAAAGTGAAGGGATGGAGAAGCAGCTTTCATGCCAATGAGTCTCAAAAGAAAACTGGGGTAGCAATTCTCATATCAGATAAAAAGAGATTTTAAACTAAAGGCTGTAGTTAGAGATAAAGGCATTACATCATTCTTAAAGGGTCTATCCACCAAGAAGATCTAAAAACTGTAAATATTTATGCCTCCAATATGGGAGAAGCCAATGACATAAGCCAACTGTTAATCAAACTAAAGAGTCATATTGATATGAATACATTAAAAGTAGGGATCTTAACATGCCACTCTCAGTAACAGACAGATCATCCAAGCAGAAAATCAATACAGAAATAAGACCTTTGAATGACACATTGGACCAAATGGACCTCATAGATATATACAGAACATTCCACCCTAAAACAATAGAAAATGCATTCTTCTCAAGTGCACATGAAATCTTTCCCAGAATAGATCATATAATGTGTCACAAATCAGGACTCAACTGATACCAAAAGATTGAGATTATTCCCTGCATATTCTTAGACCACAATGCTGTGAAACTGCACTTAACCACAAGAAAAAGTTTAGAAAGAATTCAAACACTTGGAAGCTAAAGACCACCCTGCTTAAGAATATTTGGATCAACCAGGAAATGAAAGAAGAACTTAAACAATTCATGGAAACCAATGAGAATGAAGACACATTGGTCCAAAACCTATGGGGTACAGCAAAGGCGGTCCTAAAGGAGAAATACATAGGCACCCAAGCCTCCCTCAAAAAAAAAAAATGAAAAATCCAGAATACACTGGATTTCTTTAAACCTTAAAGATTTGGAGAACCAACAACAAATTAAGCCAACCCCATGCACAAGAAGAGAAGTAATCAAGATTAAAGTAGAGATCAATGAGATAGAAACTAGAGATACAGTGGAACACAATAACGAAACTAGAAGCTGGTTCTGTGAAAGAATCAGGAAGATCAATAAACCAAACTAATCCAAAAGAAAAGAGAGGACCCCAATTAATAAAATTATGAATGAAAGGGGGAGAGATCATGACTAACACCAAGTAAATAGAAACAATCCCTATGACCCTGCCATTGCACTCCTGGGTATTTACCCCAAAGATACAGATGTAGTGAAAAGAAGGGCCAATGTTTATAGCAGCAATGGCCACGGTCGCCAAACTGTGGAAAGAACCAAGATGCCCTTCAACGGATGAATGGATAAGGAAGATATGGTCCATATATACTATGGAGTATTATGCCTCCATCAGAAAGGATGAATACCCAACTTTTGTAGCAACATGGACGGGACTGGAAGAGATTATGCTGAGTGAAATAAGTCAAGCAGAGAGAGTCAATTATCATATGGTTTCACTTACTTGTGGAGCATAACAGAAAGCATTGAGGACATGGGGAGTTAGAGAGAAGGGGGTTGGGGTAAATTGGAAGGGGAGGTGAATCATGAGAGACTGTGGACTCTGAAAAACAATCTGAGGGGTTTGAAGTGGCGGGGGGGTGGGAGGTCGGGGTACCAGGTGTTGGGTATTATAGAGGGCACGGATTGCATGGAGCACTGAGTGTGGTGAAAAAATAATGATACTGTTATGCTGAAAATAAATAAATTAAAAAAAAAAAGAATCAGGAACTTATAGATACCCAACAAGAATCAGGAACTTATAGAAGTAAGCACATGATCAGATAATCTGCTAGTTTAGCTTATCTGAAAAAAAATAAAGATTTTTTTGTTATAAGCAAAAAAAAAAAATTATTATCAACAGTTATATGCCAATAAGTTAAGCAACCTAGAAGAAATGGATGTATTCCTGGAAACCTATAAACTTCCAAGACTGAATCAGCAAGAAATTGACAACCTGAATGGACCAATACCTAGTAATGAGATTGAAGCAGTGATCAAAAACCTCGCAAAAAAAACAAGAGCCCAGGACCTGATGGTTCCTTGGGGAACTCCACCAAACATTCAAAGAAGAAATAATACCTATTACCCTGAAGCTGTTTCAAAAAATAGGAACAGAAACAGAAGGAAAATATCCAAGCTCTTTTTATGAAGCCAGCATTACCCTGATCCCCAAACCAGGCAAAGACCCCACCAAAAAGGAGACTTTCAGACCAATATACCTGATGAATATGGATGTCAAGATTCTCAAGATCCTGGCTAATAGGATCTAAAAGTACATTAAAAAGATTATCCACCATGACGAAATGGGATTTATCCCTGGGATGCAAGGGCTTTGCAAATCAATCAATGGGATAGAACAAATCAATATTTGAACAAATATAGAACAAATTTATCCCTGGGATGCAAGGATTGATTCACAAATCAATCAATGTGATAGAATAAATCAATAAGAGAAGAAAGAAGAAACACATGGTCCTCTCAATTGATGCAGAAAAAGCATTTGACAAGGTATAGCATCCATTCCTGATTAAAACAACTCAAATATAGGGATAGAGGGAACATTCCTCAGCTTCATAAAACCTATCTGTGAAAAGCCCACAGCGAATATCATCCTCAATGGGAAAAAGCTCACAGCCTTCCCTTTGAGATCAGGAACGTGACAAGGATGTTCACTCTCACCACTATTGTTCAACAAAGTACTATAAGTCCTTGCAATAGCAGTCAGACAACAAAAAGAAATAAAAGGTATTCAAATTGGCAAAGAAGAAGTCAAACTCTTTCTCTTCAGAGATGACATGATACTTTATATGGAAAACCCAAAGGACTCCACCCCAAAACTACTAGAACTCATACAGCAATTCAGGAATGTAGCAGGATACAAAATCAATGTACAGGAATCAGTTGCTTTCTTATACACTGACAATGAAAATATAGAAAGGGAAATTAGAGAATCGATTCCATTTACTATAGCACCAGAGCCATAAATACCTGGGAATAAACCTAAGCAAAGAGGTAAAGGATCTGTACACGAGGAACTACAGAACACTCATTAAAGAAATTGAAGAAGACACAAAAAGATGGAAGACCATTCCATGCTCTTGGATCGGAAGAATAAACATTGTTAAAATGTCTATACTGCCTAGAGCAATCTATACTTTCAATGCCATTCCGATCAAAATTCCACCAGTATTTTTCAAAGAGCTGGAGCAAATAATCCTAAAATTTGTCTGGAATCAGAAGAGACCCCGAATCGCTAAGGAAATGTTGAAAAACAAAAATAAAACGGGGGACATCACATTACCTGATTTCAAGCTTTACTACAAAGCTGTGATCACCAAGACAGCATGGCAATGGCATAAAGACAGACACATAGACAAGTGGAACAGAGTAGAGAGCCCAGATATGGACCCTCAACTCTATGGGCAAATAATCTTTGACAAAGCAGGAAAAAATAAACAGTGGAAAAAAGACTGTCTCTTCAATAAAAGGTGCTGGGAAAATTGTACAGCTATATGTAGAATGAAACTCGACCATTCTCTTACACCATACACAAAGATAACCTCGAAATGGATAAAAGACCTCAACGTGAGACAGGAATCCATCAGAATCCTAGAGGAGAACATCGGCAGTAACCTCTTCGCGACATCGGCCACAGCAACTTCTTTCAAGATATGTCTCCAAAGGCAAAGGAAACAAAAGTGAAAATGAACTTTTGGTACTTCATTAAGATCAAAAGCTTCTGCACAGCAAAGGAAACAGTCAACAACAAAACAAAGAGGTAACCCCCGGAATGGGAGAAGATATTTGCAAATGACAGTATAGACAAAAGGCTGATATCCAGGATCTATAAAGAACTTCTCAAACTTAACACACACAAAACAGATAATCATGTCAAAAAATGGGCAGAAGATATGAACAGACACTTCTCCAATGAAGACATACAAATGGCTATCAGACACATGAAAAAATGTTCATCATCACTAGCCCTCAGGGAGATTCAAATTAAAACCACATTGAGATACCACCTTACACCAGTCAGAATGGCCAAAATTAGCAAGACAGGAAACAACGTGTGTTGGAGAGGATGTGGAGAAAGGGGAACCCTCTCACACTGTTGGTGGGAATGCAAGTTGGTGCAGCCACTTTGGAGAACAATGTGGAGATTCCTCAAGAAATTAAAAATAGACCTTCTCTATGACCCTGCAATTGCACTACTGGGTATTTACCCCCAAAGATACAGATGTAGTGAAAAGAAGGGTCACCTGTACCCCAATGTTCATAGCAGCATTGGCCATGGTCGCCAAACTGTGGAAAGAACCAAGATGCCC
This sequence comes from Mustela erminea, assembly GCF_009829155.1. Classification (NCBI taxonomy): domain Eukaryota; kingdom Metazoa; phylum Chordata; class Mammalia; order Carnivora; family Mustelidae; genus Mustela; species Mustela erminea. The sequence continues at coordinate 12,351,438 of NC_045627.1, read as the reverse complement.
TTCAGTGGACGAATGGATAAGGAAGATGTGGTCCATATACACTATGGAGTATTATGCCTCCATCAGAAAGGATGAATACCCAACTTTTGTAGCAACATGGACAGGACTGGAAGAGATTATGCTGAGTGAAAGAAGTCAAGCAGAGAGAGTCAGTTATCATATGGTTTCAGTTATTTGTGGAGCATAACAAATAACATGGAGGACACAGGGAGATGGAGAGAAGGGAGTTGAGGGAAATTGGAAGGGGATATGAACCATGAGAGACTATGAACTCTGAAAAACAATCTGAGGGTTTTGAAGGGGTGGGGGATGGGAGGTTGGGGGAGCCAGGTGGTGGGTATTATGGAGGGCACGTATTGCATAGAACACTGGGTGTGGTGCATAAACAATGAATTCTGTTACGCTGAAAAGAAATTAAAAAAATTGAAAAAAAAATTCTACAATATCTTTATAGAAAAAAAAAAGAAAGTTCCTTAAGGAGCACCTGGGTGGCTCAGTGGGTTAAAGCCTCTGTCTTCGGCTCAGGTCATGATCCCAGGGGTCTGGGATTAAGCCTCACATCGGGCTCTCTGCTTAGCAGGGAGTCTGTTTCCTCTCTCTCTCTCTCTCTCTGCCTCTCTGCCAACTTGTGATCTCTGTCAAATAAACAAATAAAACCTTAAAAAAAAAGTTCCTTAAAAGGTGGTTTTAGTGGTAAATTCCATCCAAGTGTGTCTTCCCTACTATTTCAAGTGTCTTTTCCTTCTAGTTACAATCATTCTTGCATAAGAAGATCCTTTTTATATTGTTCAAAAGATGGTCAGCAATGAAGTAACCATGTCCTTGACCTTGTGAGTGTTATAACAGCAGGTAGGTGACTTAAGATGGCCCAACGGAAATAAGCTTGGGACTTTTATTTGATAGGGAACTTGACATATCCCCTTGACTACGAATCTATCACGCTGGATCTAAATGACAAACATTGAGCTCTGACAGTTCAGACAGATGTTTTGCTACTGTGAGAGAATGCAGTCCAAGAATGATGCTGGCAGAAAGGGAAGGCAGAAAAGAAAGCACAGAGAAACAGCTATGATCCTAGTGTCATTATGAACATCTAGCGCACAGCATCCCCAGAAGCCTGCCATACAGCCTTTCATTTATATAAAATACTAACATTTTCATTACTGCTTAAGCTGGTTTGAAGTAATTTTGTTACTTGCAACAGGAAGTGTCGAACAAAACCTACATTAGGACCTATTTTAATCACTAAAACTTCAAAATATTTTAATATATAATAAAGCAAACCCTCCCTCCATCCTCATTTATTATTCCTCCCCAAGCTCTTGATTTTTCTAATGCTTCAGTTCTTTTCAGGTAATACCTAAATAATTTTCACAAGTTCTAAAAAATTTTATCAGGGCTTTAATTGCTACAATTATTGACTCATTTGTAGAAAACTGACATTCTTCTAGTTGTCAAACTAGAAACATGTTCAATGCTCTGTTTGTTTGTATCTCTTCAATCTGAGTGGCTTAAACAGAAATGTATTGTCTCAGTTCATTCTGAAATCACACTTCCCCTTCAGTCTGCCCCATACCTGCCCCATGCCTCTGCCCCAGCAAACACCATACTTGCAGTGTTCGCTAATGATCTTTGAAGCAACTTTACTATGTCAATGCAACTTTACATGCCATTCACCCTGGATCCGCATCTGGGTTGTATTTCCCTTCTTGATAAGGATACCTGTCATACTGGATTAGCACTGCTCCCTCTTGCCTGCCGCATAATGATCTCATTTTAACTTGATTACCTCTGTAACAACCCCATCTCTAAATAAGTCAACATTATGAGGTATTGGGGGTTAGGGTACCAATATGTCTTTTGTTAGAAAGACACAATTCAATCCCTAACAGTCCTGAAATGATTTTGGATTTCTTTATACAGATTAGTATTTCTCAAACTGATGTTCAAGGATATAATCTTTGGTCTCCATGAATATGAGTTTAACTTTTTGATATTTCCAATTCCATATAAATCAATTACTTAAGGCAGTGCTGGTTAATTTCCCTTACTTGAAACAACACTACCACCTTGTCTAAGTTAAGGAGATGTTGCTAGGAGTCTGGGGAAGCCAACAGTAGTTAGGGTTCTGTGGGAAGAGAACCAGAGAGAGAGGAAAACTGCAGAAAGAGAGAGAAATCTCTGTGATGTGTGTAGGGTCCCCTCCAGTCTTTAGCTGGGTAATGATCAACAGAAGCCTGTAAGGAAAATACCTAAAGCCAGGAAAAAGAAACAAAACAACAACAACAACAAAACACCTGAAAGAATTTCCTCAGGCTGAGGGCAGAAGAGAGACAAGTCAGAAGAGGTTGTTAGAGTAAGACTGAAAGTGTGACAAGAACAGAAACCAGAGGTGTCTGTGTTAAAGATAGAATAGCTGGGACCAGAAATGCAGGTGACCTCTAGAAGCTGAGAATGACCTTGGCCAACAGCCAGCAGGGAAACAGGAGCTCTGACCTACAGCAGCATGGAAGTAAATTCTGTCAACGCCCTGAATGAGCTTGGAAGTGTATTCATCCCCAGAGTCTCAAGAGAGGAACATAGCCCTGCCAACACCTGGAGTTCAACCCTTTAAAACACAAAGCTTAGAATCGGCTGAGTCACACAGTGTCCGGGCTTCTGACCTATAGAACTATGAGATAATAAGTAAATGTTGTTTTAAGGTGTCAAATTTGTAGTAATTCATTCTAATAACAGTGGAAAACAAATACCAGGACAGACACTGTAATGCAATGATACAGCATCTGAGATGACAGATATGTGGGATGGGATTAACAAAATTTGGAGTGCAAAAGAAAAGATGAGGAACTTGAAGAAATCACAATGAACACTACTGAAAGTAAATAATGGAGAGAAAAAAGACTGAAAATAGAAACTTTACTTAAAAAATGAATAAAGCACAGGGCGCCTGGACGGCTCAGTCATTTAAGCCTCTCCCTCTGGCTTAGGTCACAATCTTAGGGCCCTGGAATGGAGCCCCTCGGGTTCCCTGCTCAGTGGGGACTCTGCCCCTCCCTCTGCCCCTCACCACCCATCCTCCTCCACTGTGCGCTCTAATAACATCTTAAAAAAACCTAATAAAGCATGAAAAAGTCTATGATCATCTCAACAGATGCAGAAAAATGATTTAACAAAATCCAACAGCCTTTCATGATGAAAACAAACAAGAAATAGAGAATTTCCTCAACTTGATAACATCTGCAAAAACCCCTCAACTAACATCATAATTAATGATGAAAGACAGAATGTTTCCCACCTAACATCAGGAACAAAATTGAAATGTCTATTCTCACCATTTCTATTCAAATTTTATTAGAGGTCCTAGCCAGGGAAGGTATGCAAGAAAAAGTAATAAAAAGCATTCAGGGTGTGCCTGGGTAGCTCAGTTGGTTAAGTGTCCAACTCCTGGTTTCAACTCAGGTTGTGATCTCAGGGTCATGGGATCAAGTCTGGAGTCAGGCTCCATGTTCAGCAAGGAGTCTTCTTGGGATCCTCTGTCTTCTCCCTCTGCTCCCCACCAAGTCTCTCATTTTTCCTCTAAAATAAATAAATCTTAGGGGCACCTGGGTGGCTCAGTGGGTTAAGCCTCTGCCTTCGGCTCAGGTCATGATCCCAGGTTCCTGGGATGGAGCCCCACATCAGGCTCTCTGCTTAGCAGGGAGCCTGCTTCCCCCTCCCTCTCTGCCTGCCCCTCTGCCTATTTGTGCTCTCTCTCTCTCCCTGTCAAATAAATAAATAATATCCTTAAAAAAAAAATAAAAGGGCAACCAGACTGAAAAGGAAGAAGTAAAACTATCCATATTCACAGTAGACAAACCTAGGGGATAGAGATGTATTTCCACCCACGCACACTTACATCTTCACCCACATTTATTTCTGTATTTCTACATATTGAAAACTATGAATTTACACAATATCTCCAACTTCAGTCCAAAGCCAGAGTTCATTCTAGAATCTCACCTTCCACATTTGTAAGTTTTTTCTCCAGCAGTTAAAAACCTGGGTCCCTTCATTCTGAATAGATTTATTAGATGGATACTTTATGTAACCAATTTCCCATTGCCACATCATCCTCCGTTTGGTCCCTCTCCTTGCCTCACTCAGATTCTGATATTTCCACCACACTGCTTGTGCCTATGTAGCCACTCCATGTCCAGTCACTGCTGCTACCAGCTTGGTCACTTTCCTCCAACCTGGACACCTTCCTCATCCCTCAATAGCCCTCTCTCGCTGCTCCCATCCTCCCTCGACTTCACTCTCACTCTCCCTTGAAGTTGTCATCTTCACTTCTTTGGAATGCCTACACCCCACACAGAGATGCTACCACTGCCCCCTCTTCCCCCAGATGCCCCACCTAATGGTTTTGAGGCTGAATTATTAAGGAAGGATAGATAGGAGGAAGGAAGGGAGGGTGGAGGGGTTCTTTGTCTTCCAACTATTCCTCACTTTCCTGCCAATTCATCAAAGCTGTGTAATAAGATGAATTTCCTACATAATGATATCTATAAAGATAATCGCATACACACCATGAACCAGAAATTCCACTAGAGAATACCCAACTGTACATATGTGCACTTAAAAAACGTATACAATAGTTTTCACAGAAGCATTTTTTGTAATAGCTAAACACTGCAGAAAAATGTCCTTCAACAATTCAATAAACAAATCAATTCTACATTTATGTTCTATATTCGCATAATGGAATACTATACCTCAATGAAAATGAATGAACTACTACACATGGAACAATATGCATGCATCTCAGTTGAAAGAAGCTAGATCTAGAAACAATAAATACTGTATGATTCCCAACAGGCAAAAATAACCTAAGATTTTAAAATCAACTTGGGAAGAGGAGAAGCTTTGTGACAGAGCGGACACAGGCTAGCTTTTAAAATGCAAGTAGGGTTACATTTCTTGATCTGGGTGGTTATTATACAGATGTGTTCACTTTGTGCTAATTAACTATGCAATCACTGGAGTATTTTTCTCTATGCATGACATGATTTAATAAAAATGTTTAGTTAGGGCACCTGGGTGGCTCAGTCAGTTAAGCATCTTCCTTCAGGTTAGGTCATGATCCCAGGGTCCTGGGAACGAGTCCTGTGTCCGGCTCCTTTCTCAGCCAGGAGTCTGCTGCTCCCTCTCCCTCCTGCTTGTGTTTTCCCTCTCGTGCTCTCTCTCAAATACATAAATATTTTTAAAATGTTACTTTAAACCAAAGTTGTTTTTTGTGTTTTATTCAGTGTTTTTATTTTTCCTAGGACAGATGATCAGGATAGCTACCCTACTTATACCACCAGATAGGAAATCCACCCCCATCTGTACTTTGTATGAGCACTTAGCACTTCACTGAAACATTTCTACAAAGACAAGGCAAGGTGTAATCAGAGCCAGGAAAAAGCTACTGAACAGAGCTAAAAACATGCAGCTTCTCCTAGCACTGAGTTCTAGGCTGGATGCTTGTCTCCCAGGGAATCACTACCAGAGTTGCTTAGCAAGGAGCAACAGGAAAGCAGTCCTTCAAAGCATGTTTGCTGGCCTCCAGACCCCATGTTCGGCTCCTAATATAACTGCCATCCAATTATGGTGCAGCAAGTAGAGACAATCTGACCACCTCCCTGAAAATGCACAAATGAACGTGGGGCAGGACGACTTCTTGCTGGGGTGGACATGGTAGATATCACCTCTTTTGCATGACTCTGATTTTATTCTTTCTCAGTTGATGTTTTGAAACTTGTCTGAAGGTCTTCATTTCTGTCTCCTATGAGCATGGTTTCTTTTTCATCCCTGACTCTCAACCCCTTAAAAAAAAAAAAGACTGTGATGTCTGTCTGATTGTTGAATACTTTGGGGTTTAATTTATGTGTAAGGATGGGTTTTTGTAGGTACTTTAATACACATCTCCTCTAATGAGGTTTTTTTTTTTTTTTTAAAGATTTTATTTATTTGACAGAGAGATAGTGAGAGAGGGAACACAACTAAGGGAGAGGGAGGAGCAGGCTTCCTGCTGAGCAGGGAGCCTGATGTGGGGCTCCATCCCAGGACCCTGAGATCACGACCTGAGCCGAAGGCAGATGCTTTTTTTTTTTTTAATTTCTTTTCAGTGTAACAGAATTCATTGTTTATGCACCACACCCAGTGCTCCATGCACACCCAGTGCTCCATGCAATACGTGCCCTCCATAATACCCACCACCTGGTTCCCCCGATCTCCTACCCCCTGCCCCTTCAAAACCCTCAGATTGTTTTTCAGAGTCCACATTCTCTTATGGTTCATCTCCCCCTCCAATTTCCCTCAACTCCCTTCTCCTCTCCATCTCCCCATGTCCTCCGTGTTATTCCTTATGCTCCACTAATAAGTGAAACCATATGATAATAGACTCTCTCGGCTTGACTTACTTCACTCAGCATAATTTCTTCCAGTCCTGTCCATGTTGATACAAAAGTTGGGTATTCATCCTTTCTGATGGAGGCATAATACTCCATAGTGTATATGGACCACATCTTCCCTATCCATTCGTCCACTGAAAGCAGATGCTTGATGACTGAGTCACCCAGGCATCCCCCCTCTAATGAGTTTTCAAGCCTATCTTGAATGTAGGTACTAATTTTTGGCTTGGAAAATGAGAAGAGGAAGAGGCTAAACTGCAAGTTCTATTTACTTTCTCTGTAGGTATTTGGATTATTGTGGTGTACATCCCATTGGATTAGCCACAGAAATCCCAAAGAAAGGATGTAGCTAACTTGTCTTTGTGGCTACTTAAAGTTATTAATACTACTAAACTCTCCTTTCAAACTGTATTTCACAGTCCTATTAGTTATAAGCAATAGAGCAGAAACCTTAAAGATTTGGCATTAGGTAGCCCAGGATGTGAATCTAGGCATTGCCCTCCCCTTTATCCCTCCCCTCAACTTCATAATCCATTCATTCATTCATTCAGCAGATAGTTACTAAATACAACTGCTATTGTACTATGAACATAGGTGTGAATGAAACTGAATATGGCACATTTCCTCACCCTTTTAATCTCACTTTTCTCTACCATAGAATGAAGACTGAACAATGTCTAACCTCACTTCACTGTCATGAGACTTAAATGAGATTAAGATGCTAATGCTACTATGTGCCTGAACAATGCTCAGTAAATATTAGTCTTTATCATATCTGTTAATAATCTGTATCCATGCTTCAAACAGATGGTAAATCAAATGCTCTGAATTCTCCATGCTGTTTTTGTTGACTGAGTGGTTTAGAATACTGAAAAATCTTACATGATTAGGGTTTCTGGTTACATTATAATAATCTTCACAATGGCATTGTAATAAACTGTGTGTGCATCAACTATTCTTCAATAGTTAAGAGAGAGTTTATGGTCTTTTTTTTCATTTACTTTATATTTGCTTACTGGAAGCTGAAAACCTCTAAAAGTTTCTCTTGTGTTCCTTAACTGGAATCCACCTTCCATGATTTGCATTTGATATTCCCAGGTCAATTACAAAGCATTTTGTATTTTTAAAATTTTTAAAATCCTCTTGATAAGAATTTATTAACTACATTTATAAACATGTTGGCAGTCTGGTTTTATGTAGAATCCTCCCAGAGCCTTTCTCTCTCTCTCTCTCACACACATACACAGATCAATCTTACCCTATTATTATCAAGCTTAGCCTGAGCTTTTTGCCATGTCTCCAATTCCAGAAGAGCAAAGGTTAAATTTCTCAATTATTATTGAAGCAGGAGAATAAAATCATGGCTTCTTTTATCCTTAATCATTTTTATTGAGTAACAGCTAGATGTATCCATAGCTTGCAGCTAAATCCCTCATTCATATAACTATGCCCTTAGCATAACCTTCTTGTCCATATCGCTTGCAGCTTCTAAAATAAACTTCCTAAATTGCCTTTGTTTCTTAAGGTCTTGACCTTGCCTATCCCTTTCTCAACATTTTATCTTCTCTCTTCACTGCCTGTACTGTCTAAGGATGATTAATCTCACAAATATTCTTTCCTAGTTTCTGCCCTACCTCCAACATTCTGCCTCCAACACTTACATACCTGCTTCACTCAGTCCTTCTCGGGATGAATCACCCTTCTGACTCTCTTTCTCCACAGTGTCATCTGCGTCATTGACTTTCTTCAGCTATCCATTGTCTCAGGTTAGAAAGAGCATAGACAAATACCATAAGGTCTGTTTTCCCAGAAATTGTAACAGACTTGAAAGTTTTCTTCAGGCTTTAGACTGACTCTTTTCAGGTAAATACCCTACTACCTTGCGCTAATGTCAGGCTCTCTTCCTGAAAACATCCTCAGAATGAGAAATCACAGCTGGTGAAAACTGCAACCACATGCTTGTAGTTTATATAGTTAAGTAGCTCACTTTTCTGTGGGCTGGAGGATTGTTGTTTTTCCTCAGGGCAATGCATCGTGTTCTTTCATTAACTTAGATGGTGAAGGTCATGTTTTCTCTATAGATCTGAATGTAAACCACCTCCTTCCAGTTACCACGGGTGTGACTTTTAACCAGAGTGGAGTAATTGATTTCTGAAGACACTCTGGCCTTTACATATTTGCCTGTCTTACTGAGTGTAATTCATCATGTTTTTCAAATACATGATTAGCCACAATGTGATAAGTATATAAATCAACTCCCTGCCCTCTAGAGTCTTGTGCATTTAAATTTAGACTCTAAATTACTTTTGTTATGCTGAAGAAATATAAAAATGCTCTATCTGAATCACATGTGAGCCACTTCTGAAGCAGACAGTGGTTTTCTGCATTGCCAGAGGAAAATATTTTCCCAAATACATTCTGTTTGGTAAGGAAGCATTCATTTTCTCTGAACCTCCATCATCTTGGGTTTGAAGTCCCCTCATTCTCTACTCTAAACGGTATCGAAGTCGGTGGCAGAAGCTTTCCAGGCAGCCACTAGCTTCCACAGGACAGTGTTAAAGCAGTGTCATGCTTTAAGCAAACTCCTGATGCTTTATGGGGGGAGGGCATTTCATTGCTGCTTGACTCCATGACATGCCTGCTTCCCCAAATCAATACTCCTCTTAAATGTGTGCTATGGTATTTTAAAACACAAGTTCAAATCATTTTGGAGGATTTTACAATATTTCTTTGAAATAATTGACAGCACCCAGACTGTCATTAAATAGTGCTGAGAATCAACTAATTTTCCTTCTAAACTTCAGATCAAAATGAGGGGCACCAGATAAAGGATTTGAAAAAGGGCTGTATCATTTGAAATCACATTGGAAGTAGAACATTAAAAGGGCTGAAGGTACAAATTCCAGTCTGATCTCTAGTGCACACCTCCCTTCCTTGTGCATCCACACCAGGCATCTGCTGGCACTGGGCTGCTACTTCCTACAACACCTTGCCTGGATCATGCCACAGACCTGTTGCTTCCTGCTCTGGGCTTTTCTCCCTTGGCAGCATAACAAGCCTGAGGTTTCTATCACCTGTGAGGTTATAGGTGATACACCTGCTACCCCGAAGTACAACCCGAAGAGTTAAGTCCTATTGATGAGCGAGCCTTCTGCTTGAAGGCAAAGCACAAGCTGACACCAGTAACCTCCCCACATTGCTCCACTCCTGGGTGGGACATGTGTGACATTCATCCAGAAATCTCCCAACCATCTTAACGTTAATACCTTGCTAGAGGGGAAAACAACCTTAACTTGGCAATGGCAAGACCTTTGGTATCTTACAGGTTGGTCCTCTTTAACATATGGAAGTTCTTTTGAAACCCCCCTTTCCTTACTTCTCCCAACTTCTAAATATATCATCACTGCTCAAGACACTGGCACAGCAGTTCCTTTTGCCCACGGGTCTTTTCCCCTGCTTTAATAAACTACCATTTTGCACCAAAGACACCTTAAGAATTTTTTCTTGGTCGTCGGCTCCAGCCTCACCCCACCTATATTCCAAAAACACATCACTATAACCAGGGATAGGGAACCAAGGTCAATGGGTAAATGCTGCCTCCTACTTCCCTGGAAAAGACATTCAGAGCCACAGATCGGAATGATCCTCAGGAAATGCAAGTGTTGCCAAAGGCTGAAATCAGATTCGTGAGTCTGATGCACAGTAAACCAATCGCTGAATTACTGGGTTGGAAGCAGAGAAAGCTTTATTACCAGGACAGCCTAATGAGAAGGCAAGGGATCGATCCCAAATGTGCTTTGCCCTGTTGAGCCTAGGAACAGTTTATATATGATCAGCAAAGCATGTGGAGGTCAGGGCAGGACCTACACAGACCTCAAAACTTGTCCAGGTTATAAGTTGTTGTTGGCATCCTAGCACCATCTGGGACTTCTGGTTTGTCACATGTTAACCTCATGCCTGATATCTGTTTTGCAAGACAGACATTATCAACCAGCATCCTAACCCTGGTCCCTGTACTTAACTTCAAGAAAAAGAACAAAAGGACAAGGTTAATACTTCTTGCAAGAAGGTAGAGAAATGCGCCCAGGTGCAGCAAATGAAGTTACTGGAGGGAGGGCCTAGTAAAGGTTTAAGGGAATGTAAGAAATATATCTGAGTTCAGAAGGATGGAGTCCCTGTGCATTGGAACAGTGGTTAACTTGGCAACATGCCCTAGCATTGGTTTTCACTCCTTCCCTTACTGAAAGTGTAACCCCTCTCCGTCTCTCACTTTTGTCCTGCCAACATGGAAACTACTTGCCCTGAAGACTTTGTCTCTGTTTTCACCTCAGAGGAACCCTGGCTAAAACACCAATGGTTGACCCAGTTCAAAAACGGCTCATTTAGATCAACTGTGGAGTTTGGCCTTCTCTTCCTACCAAGTCTCTCCTTTGGAGAGCAAGGGGAAGGACACAACTAGTTATCAACAGAGGATTCATAAGACCACCCAGTTACAGAGACAAGTTAGGGAACAAAAGATTCACAATCTAATCATGCTCTCCCGAAGGAAAGCAAATCAGTAATTAGGATAAAATCTCCAGAGAGGGTGCGGGGAGAAGGGAAATGACTTTAGCAAATGCATATTTAATGACTTAGCAAGATAAGATAATTAGGCATAGTTGACTGAACTGTAGGCAGGAGGGGGGATGGAGGGAGGGGGGATGGAAAGGCTGTCACAATTGAGAAATCAAAGCTCATTTATAATGTAATTAAGTCTCAAGTGCTACTGTGGCCCAAAGAGATTTAACTTTTTAGGAATTTTAATCTTTGACTCAACTTTTGAAAAGCTGGTTATATCTAAGCCTTAAAGTGAGTCAGCCATGAACAAAACAGAGAGGCATGTAGACAACCTGTTGCACTGGGAGGTGGGCATTCAGCAGCAGAAGCGAGACCCTCTGAACATCAGACTCTTGATTTGGGCTCAGGTCATACCTCAAGGTTGTGGGATCTGGCCCTGCATCAGGCTCTGTGATGGGCATGGAGGCTGCTTGGGATTCTCTCTCCTTCTGCACTGTACTGCGCACCATCCCGCCCCCCCCTCCATATCATGTGCTCTTGATTTCCAAAAAAATGGAGAGAGAGGAAGGGAATTTGAGGCAGGCTCTCTGCTAAATGCCTGAAGTGCATTCCCTATTCAACTCCTTCTACAGCAACCCTTGGAAGTAAGTATCCCTAACCCTATTGCACAAACAAGCTGAGGGGCAACTGGAATGCTCCAAATTTGAGACTTCGGGACTTGGGTCCCAGGGTGTGCCCAGCACACACTGACTATAGCTTGACTTTATTTCTTGCTGAAAGGGGAGGAGGATATGAAGGTAACATTGATGTTTTTTATATTCCTTTTGTAAATGGCATATAGGTTGTATATAAATTGGGTGAAATGTCTTTAAATCCACAGACTGAGGTGGGATTGTGGCACTGAATTTCCTACAGGGAGAAAATAAATGCACTGCTCAAGGTTGGCCAACCATTCACCTTCCCCTGGCAATCACAGATTTTATGGAAAACTAAAGAATTAATGTTCTAGTTTTCTTCACAGAGCCTGCTGAGTTTACTTTGAGTTTGTGTCAATTCCTGTGAGATGAATCAAGTCAGAAGCACTAGATATAAAGTTTCTGGACCTACTGAGTTTGTGGACCTGAAAGTGGGGGATGCCCCAGTTCTTTCAGTAATTCCAGGCCTGGTCGGCTGGCCATAGCCAGTCAGGCCCTGAGTTCCAGGCAGAGCTTAGCCAAGGCTGTGAAAGTAGCTGAGCAGTGGTGTGAGGGAAGCCCTAACCAGCAGGAAGGAGTCTGACAGAGTTATCACCACTTTAAATTATAAGTCCACATCAGTCACATATCAATAAACCCATGAGGAAACTATTTATTCAAAAACTATTTAGGAAATGGTATCTATATACTGGTTGCTATATATACACAGATTGGTATTAATAATGAAAAAAATAACAGGTAAAATCTATATAGTGTATACTGTGTGCCAAGTACTATTCTATATATATATTTCTAAATATATTCTAATCTATACACACAAAAAATATATAATCTAAATACATGTGATCTACATATATGCAATCTATATTATATACACATATTCAAAATATGTATTTTAAATATCTGTATTCTAAATACACATATTCTATTTAATATATAATCTAAACCTATATAATCTATATAAGCTCCAAATATGTATGCTATAACATAATCTATATATATGTTATATGTATTAGTATATATAATCTATATATCTCTATATATTTTAAACATATATATTCTAAATATATATCATATATAATCTATATATGCTTTAAATATATATTCTAAATATATGCACAATCTATACATATTCTAAATATAAATATATTCTAAATTTATTTATTTACTTCTCACAATAACCCTATCATATTACAGACAAGGAAACCAAGACAAAGAGAGGTGAGTAGCTCAACAGAGAGTAAGACATCCTGAAAGAGTTCACTGGGCAAAGAACACACGGACCAAGAAACCACCCAATAATGGGATAATGCTTATAGAAACATACAGGAAGTGTGGTAGGAAGAGACTATGGTATGATTTGCACCATCTGGGGGAGCTGGGAAGGTTGTCAGGCCAGTGACATCGGTGTAGCTCTTGAAAAATGAAAACCAGCTTTCAGAAAAGGACAGATAGGCCATAAGAGAAAGAGGTCATACAATCTACAGCAGCTTCATTCATTACTGGAAACAACTGAGATGTCCTCCAGTAGGTGAATGGGTAAATATAAATGGTGGTCCATCCAGACATGGAATATTATTCAGCAATAAAAAGAAATGAGCTACTAAACCATGAGAAATTACAGAGGAAACTTTAATGCATATTACTAGGAGTTTGGGGAGAGAGGGGAATAAACAGGTGGAGCACAGAGAATTTTTAGGGCAGTGGAACTATTCTGTGGGGTACTGTAATGGTGGATATACAACATCAGGCATTTGTAGATAATGTACAATATCCTAAAGAGTGAACTGTAATATAAGCTATGGACTGTGGTTAATAATAATGTAGTACTACTGTTGGTTCATCAATTGTGATAAATGTACCATATTAATACAAGATGTTAATAATGGGAAATTGTTGGGGTGGGAAAAGAGAATATAGGATAACCCTCCATATTTCCTGTCAATTTTCTATAAACCTAAAACTTCTCTTAAAAAATGAACCCTGGAAACACCTGTGTGGCTCAGTCAGTTAAGCGTCTGCCTTCCGCTCAGGTCATGATCCCAGTGTTCTGGGATCAAGTCCTGTATTGGGTTCCTCGTTCAGTAGGAAGCCTGCTTCTCCCTCTGCCTGCTGCTCTGCTTCTCTTGGACAAATAAATAAATAAAATCTTTTTTTTTTTTTTTTTAAAGATTTTATTTATTTATTTGTCAGAGAGCGAGCGAGAGCGAGCACAGGCAGACAGAGTGGAACGCAGAGTCAGAGGGAGAAGTAGGCTCCCTGCCGAGCAAGGAGCCCGATGTGGGACTCGATCCCAGGATGCTGGGATCATGACCTGAGCCGAAGGCAGCTGCCGAAACAACTGAGCCACCCAGGCGTCCCATAAATAAAATCTTTTAAAAAATGAACTCTGTTAATAGAGGGGGGGGAGGACAAAAAGCAAGTAATACAGTGCTACAGAAAGAGGGCATCAAATCTTCAGTGTACTTTCAAAAACCTAAATTAAACTTGTGAGAACAGATGCAACATTAAAGCCATGAGTAAGTTACAACTTACTTTAAGAGCTAATCTTTCTTGTCATTGTTGGCTTCAAGGTGTGAAGAAAATGAAGATTCCTTTGGCTGCAAGTAAAATAAACCTAAATTAGAGTCCTTCAAGGAAAGGAAAAGTATTAACTGCTTACAAGGGTGTCACTTCTGGGGCCGGTGAATCAGAGGTACAAAAAAGTCACTTTAATGCTTCTCTCTTCTTACTTACTTTCTCTCTCTCCCTTCCCCCATTTATTTTAGTTGGTTGAGTGCAGGATGCTTGGTTTCTGCTCAGGGCCTGATCTCCCAGCTGTGAGTCTGCTCCACCCTCAGCAGCAAAGTCAGCTTGAGAGCCTCTCCCTCTGCCCCTCCTCCCACTCACATGTGTGCATGTGCGCACACGTTCTGTCTCAAATAACATAAAATCTTTAAAAAAAAAAAAAAAGACAAGATTCAACTTCAGGATTCCTCAGTTTCCTTCCAGTTTATTTCTCAGTTTCTTTCCCTTTCTGCCCTGTGAGGATTATTCCTGCCCATCCAGGTACCCCTCCGGTTACAAGAATAAAGGGAGGAGAGGCAGTAGGACCCTCATTAATCCATTTTTTTTTATTGTGCTAGGACCAAACACTGTGCTTCTAATGCTTTAAGACCATTTTTTGAGGGTCATCTTGACAGAGCAAACAATGGAACCCCTGTTGGCATGGGTATCAAATCTGACAGTTTTAAATCTGGGGCTTCCATGACAGAGATAAATGAATCAAAAACAAAAAACAAAAAAGTACCCGTGTTTTCATTTTTTCCCTTATGCATCTGTAGATTTTCTTGCTGATCCCCAAAATCATGGACCAGGCCACAGCTTAGGAAATAGAGTCTGCCTAGTTAAGAAAGTGATGGCTGAGGGTCGTCTGGGTGGCTCAGTGGGTTAAAGCCTCTGCCTTTGGCTCAGCTCGTGATCCCGGGGTCCTGGGATCGAGCCCCACATCAGGCTCTCTGCTCAGCAGGGAGCCTGCTCCCTCCTCGCTCTCTGCCTGCCTCTCTGTCTACTTGTAATCTCTGTCAAATAAATAAATAAAATCTTAAAAAAAAAAAAAAAAAAAAAACATCTTATGCATGCCAGAAATACACACAATATTCCTGAGCTGGAAGGAAACTGAGGAATCCTGAAGTTGAATCTTGTCATTTTTTTTTTTAAGATTTATGTTATTTGAGACAGACAGAGAACGTGTGTGCACATGCACACGTGGGAGTGGGAGGAGGTGCAGAGGGAGAGGCTCTCAAGCTGACTTTGCTGCTGAGGGTGGAGCAGACTCAGTGGGGAGATCAGGCCCTGAGCAGAAACCAAGCATCCTGCAGTCAACCAACTAAGCCACCCAGGTGCCCCTTGTCAGTTGTTACCATCAGAAAAACAAAGCCATGAAAGGCTACTGTGTGAGGCCACATGGCTTGTTTCTGACAAAATTTCATGTTTTTTTCTGAAGGTTTATTAAAAACAAAAGCCAACAACAAAATCAAAGAAAAACCTTATCATTGTTTACTTTTAGTAAAAGCAAAACTAAACAGAATGATTAAATTACTTTTAAGTCTAATTTAACTTTTTCCAGACCTGGCCAGCTTAAGGGGCCTACAGTAAGTTATAGTCCAAATCTGTTGTCATTTACACCTGCATGAGTAATGTGGGGCCTCTATTTTCTAAAATATCATACTCCTACCCAAGTATTTCTGATCCATGCTCTCTCCTGTCTTCTGCTTCCCACCCACCTGGGGAGCTGCTTTGCAACTGCCTTGTCTGCACACTGAGGGAGTTTTGACCTCTGTGCCAAGGCCACTGTTTCAGGACTGGTCCCAAAGCACTGCTGGCCTTTGGTGGTTCCTGATTAACTAAAGCCATATTGGAGAAACAGAGGTCATCAGGGCATCCCAGGGACAAGGCTCGGCTGGGCAGGAGAGAGCTGAGTCTAAGACCAAAGTGAGGGGAGTGGAAGGGGTGTGTTGCGTATTTTGTAAGCAATGAATAGCGAACACTTAAAAAGGAGAGGAAGAAATCAAATTTGCGTTTTGGGAATGCCACTTCAGCTATAAGGATAGTTATGCAGGCAGGAGGGATAGACTGTGAACCAGGGCAGGACTAATGGGATACTGAGACTAACCAGATAAAGAGGGTCAGATAGCCGAGCCCTGGGTTTCTGTCCTAGGAAATGGAGGCATGTTGGTGCCACCAAGAGTGGAAACATCCAAAGAAGAGGGTCAGAACAGGGCAATTTTGGTCTAATTGCTTGTGGCGTTTTTTTGTGTGTTTGTATTAATGGACATTTGCTTGACTGGAGTTGTGATTTCATACTGTGACTTCTTTTCCCCATTAAAGATTGCTTTTAATAAAATAACATGTGCTAGTATTTTGTTTTCTCATAAACATTTATCTTTCACTTATTATTTGTCAAATAAGTCAGGAGGCTTTTGAGGCCACTCCTGGGTTTTGAACATGACTGGGCTGAAGGAGGCTGCTTACCTTCCTGTTTGCTGAGGGGAGGGTGTGCTTACAGTGTATGAATGCTGAAACACATCGGATTTTGATTAAAGGCTGCCTAGACGCCAATGGGAACTGGATCACTAATGACGAGCATTCTCCTGGTGGCATCCACTCATTCGTCAGCGAGCACCTGTGTGAAGCTGCTTTACCAGCAGCTGTGCTTGGACACTTAAAACAGACTGACAGCACCTGTTTTCCAATTTCCATCAGGTCATTTACAGGGCAGCGGGGGCACTGCCCCCTGAGGACTAACTGCTGCGGGATCAGCGCTGTGATGCAAGCTTATCAAACATTCATGCTTCCAGTCATCAGCTGTCCATCGATTACCAGTGCTGGTCAGACCTGCGCTGCTGAGACAGTAAGACAATGCTATGGTCCCTGTCCTTGTCATTCCGTCCACCCTGCTTAGGAGTCATTTGGTACTGCCAGCTTCTTCCTTCTCTCACTTTGCCTCAGTGGAAATGGATTCAGCCAGTGCAGTAATTGGCTCGCACTTTCAAACAGGACAATGAATAAAACAAGCATTTGCCCCATGGGAACTCAGCCTGGGTTCCAGGATTTGACTCCTATCTCTCCGTACCAGATCCTGCCCCAGGTAACCTTGAGACTGCCTGCTTTCCCCCTCTGTCTGTTCTTCACTCAGTGGAAGTTTGTTTGTTGTCCTTTTGTTTGAAAGTGAGAAATATTTATGTAAATTGGTTTCAGTCATGTAAAGAAGATTTAATTGGTCACTTAAAGAGTCTAATCTTTTTCAATTCAGAAATTGGAACTGGATTATTCCTGTCTGGACCTAAACTGCCTGCTCTGAGGAGCACTGACTGAAGTGAGTGCTAATCCCTTTTTTGGTAAGACACCCCGGAGCCAGGAGTTCCGTCTTTTCCTACTGCGCTCATCCACCCTCAGGGAACTGTGTCGTCCCCTTTACTTGCAGATGGGAGAAAGGACTAAAATTTCACTTCCCATTCCTCCCCTTGAGGGCAAAAGAGAAGGAAATAATAGGATTGCACGCTGAAAGGAAAACCCTAATTCTAAACAATTCCATTCATTCGCCTAGGACTATGTACTTGGTCCCTCCAGGACTGGGAGGCTGGGAGGGGGAGGTCTGTGAGGAGCCTGGGCTCTAGCCAGACTGGGAAGGAAGCAATCTGGGCGCATATCTTAAGTTTGGGAATTGACAGTCTGAAAACTGATTCCTTTTACTTCTGTTTGGAGCTTTGTATTTTATTACCCGCCTTTAATTTTAAAGTACTGCTTCTTTGGGAGCACCTGGGTGACTCTGTGGGTTGAGCCACCCGCTCTTGGTATCAGCTCAGGTCATGATCTCAGGGTTCTGAGACCAGCCGCTGCGCCCCCCACCCCCGCCATCCTCGTATTTACGCTCCTGTTCGGCAGGAAGTCGGCCTGAGATTCTCTCTCCCTCTACCCCTCCCCCCACTGCCACGTGCTGTCTCACATATTTAAATAAATATTTTAAAAAGTACTCTTTTTAACCCAACTTTCTTACATATTGGTTTTTTTTGTTTGTTTGTTTAGTTTTTTGTTTGTTTGTTTTTGTTTTTATAAAACAGGCAGCCCACATACCCAGCAATTCCACTTGGGAGAAATTCATCCAAGGGCCTAAACAAGAACTTCAGTTGCCTCCATTTTGACCTCAGACGGTATTTTCTAGGTGAGTCATTTTTTCTTTCCAGCTTACGTTTTAATGGAAGCGAAAGACGCGAGTCCTCCATGCTGGCTGCCTCAACAAACGCCAGGAGAAGTTCTGAAGAGACTGAGGAGGGAATGGAGTGACGACTAAGTACGGAGCGGCAGAACCGGAAGTTCCGTGCGCAGGCGCAGTAGATAGACCCTACCTTGTGGGTCCCCTCAGTTCGTTAAATCTCCACGGTGGGGGGCGATTTTAACTTTACAACGTGGGACACAGCTTGTCAAAGGGTTAGCGCTGGGGTCCACCTCGGAGCAGACTGGTTTGGTTCTGTCTTTGCCCGGCTTCGTGGTGGAGGCCCCCTATGGTAAGCTTCTTGCCTTCCACGTTCCCGCAAGATGTGTTACTCCGCGGCATGCTTTCCTCTGTCAGGGAGTCCTGGGGTTCCAGTCAGGATCGAGGGGACACCCCCGGCCAGCCGGCTCTGTCTCATACCCATTGACTTTTTGACTTTTGTACCACCTCCTTTATTTTTATTTATTTATTTATTTTTTAAGATTTTATTTATTTGACAGACAGAGATCACAAGTAGGCAGAGAGGCAGGCAGAGAGAGAGGAGGAAGCAGGCTCCCCACTCCCCACGGAGCAGAGAGCCCGATGTGGGGCTGGATCCCTGGACCCTGGGATCATGACCTGAGCCGAAGGCAGAGGCTTTAACCCACTGAGCCACCCAGGCGCCCCCTGTCCCACCTCCTCCTTATATAAACCTAGAAGTATTTTCAGCACTTTGGAGACAGTCTTTGAGCCCTGAGTCCCATGTCTTCCTGATGTGGGGTGCAAGCTAAAGGTCAAGAAATAATTTTGAGACATTGTCAGGGGTGATTTTATTAAAGCATGAGGACAGGCCCCGTGGGCAGAAAGAGCTGCGCTGGGATTGTGAGGGGTTACTGATTATGTACTTCTTAATTAGTGGGGATTAGGAGTAGGGAAGGTCTCTAAGTAGTTGGTGCTTATTAGAAGCAAGGTCTCTGGGACCTCGGAGGGCTAGTTGTTTTAGGATAGGTTGCTTTTATTGTTGTCGAGTAAAACCTTAGTTATGAGATCCTTCAGATGGGTGTCAGTGGGCTATATGTTTGTCAGATGACTTGCTAACGTATTTTGGGGGAGGAAGGTTATGTTTATCAGAGTGAAGTGACTCTAGAGCAAAGCTATAGTGGTAGAACATTAGGTTCTACCACTTAACATTAGGTTAGGTAGAACATCAAGCCCTTGAGGGAGCAGTAGGAGTTACAATCTGTGTGCCTCAGGAATCCTGCCTGGAGCCTATGAGCTGCAATATGGTCTCGACTTTGTTTCTTTTTCTCCCATTATTCCCAGTGTTGGCCTCATGGAAAGAAGTCCCCCCCCCCTTTTGAAAAGGATTTTATTTATTTATTTCACAGAGAGAGGCAGAAGCAGGGGGAGTGAGAGAGGGAGAAGCAGGCCTGTCGCTGAGCAGGAAGCCTGATGTGGGACTTGATCCCAGAATCTGGGATCATGACCTGGACCTGAAGGCAGATGCTTAATGACTGAGCCACCCAGATGTCCCAATAAGTTCCTATTTTGCGTCACTACCACTCATCTCGGCCTTTGGATTTTATCAGTGGTGGGTGGCTGAACCTGGTCTTTTTGGGACCCCTGGAGCCAGGTGCTCCTGCCCCCTCGTACCCCAGTTACAGAATAATTAGAATAGGGCACGAAAAATATATGTAGAGGGCATGCATCTCTGAATTGTTTATAATATAAAAAAATGGGCCATGGCATAAATATGTATTAAATGATGATTCAAAAAAGTCTGGTGTAGACATACATTGGAATACAACTGCATTGTTTACAGCTATGTCTATTACTTCCTTTAAAGTATTTTGCCATAGGCAGTGTTTTAAAGGTTACACCCTGGAGGGGTGCCCTGCTGGCTAAGTCAGTGGAGCATGCAACTCTTTTTTTTTTTTTTTTAAAGATTTTATTTATTTATTTGACAGACAGAGATCACAAGTAGGCAGAGAGGCAGGCAGAGAGAGAGAGGATGAAAAGCAGGCTTCCAGCTGAGCAGAGAGCCTGATGCAGGGCTCTATCCCAGGACCCTGGGATCATGACCTGAGGCTGAAGGCAGAGGCTTTAACCCACTGAACCACCCAGGCGCCCCAAGGAGCATGCAACTCTTGATTGTGGTTTGTGGGTTTCAGCCCTCTGTTGAGCGTAGCAATCACTTAAAAAACAAACAAACAAAAACTTAAAAAAAAAAAAAAAACAACAAAAACAAGCTACACCCTGGATATATTCCCTCGGAATATATTCCCTCGGAAATTTGAACCCTAGAGGGATAGTCAGCTAACCTTCCAATCAGGAAGCCCCACTTAGTGTGACCACAGCCAGGGATCCTTGCTCCCATTGCTTCCTCAGCCCCACAGACTTAGCTAATTGCCCTAATGATTGTTAGAGATGGGCCTCATTGGTGAAATCAGTGGTATTTATGATCATGGGTTGAATTCATTATTTGAAATACCCCCTAACTTCACCTTAAGAGGGTGTAAGAATTTAGCAAGGCCTGCGGCCCACACCTAAAGGGGTGAAACATTGAAGCTTGATTCTAAAAAATCCAGTAGCTGATTCAAGCTGGCCTTTCAACAGTGCTCCATTTCAGTCTGGATTCTGGTTTCTGTTGCCCAGGCTGACTGGATTCTAGGACATTCTGTATTGCTGGACTGAAGCTTTCATTCAAGATTAACTGAATCAACACGAGTCTGCTGCTTGGTGAGTCACAGAAACAATATGAAGGAAACTTTATTTGCCCAAATAAGTAGATCACTGGGAATAAATTCCAAAGCTGGGAGTTCCCAGCAAAGGTGGATGGGTTCTTTTATTTAGTGTTAGAATGAATATTCGGAAAGGGAGCCTTGTCATCATAGGTAGAACCACATAAGGCTGCACATGGGCCTTAAGGTAACATGCTTTGTACAGACATTGCATGTAATGTAAATGAGGCTGAGGCTCTTCCTTGGGTGGATATTTTAGTAGTATAATGAGGTAGGGGTAACTGGGTCACCCTGGATCACTCCCTGGTCTATCTGTGTAGGCATGAGGCAAGGGTTTTGCTCACACTGGTCTGGCTGGTCTTCCTCTGGGCAGTCACTATATGGGGTGCTATGCCCATTGGGTCCTTTGCCTGAGTTAGAAGCTAATGTGGAAAGAAGAGGTTACGGGGGAAAGTGGCACAAAGGTTAGTGGCTATAAGTAGGTGAGCAGTAAATGTCAGGTCTTGGGGTCTAGCTCATGACAAAGATGGTAAAAGAAAAAAAAGAAAGAAACTCACAGAGTTGGGTTTTCACCTAGCTTGTGGTACAGATGACATTGCCCACTGTGTATGTGTGTGGGGATAAACTTGGGCTGAGCCTTGCTTTCATTTGTGGTGGGAAGTAACTAACTCTCAATTACCTAAATGTTCTGTGGCTACTATTATCTACCAAAAGAACCTAAGATTTATACATGGACAGATTGGCTAAGGTCGGTTTGCCACACCATTTAATATAATCAGATTTACATACATTAACATTGAGATGTCCATGATGTATTGGTGTATTTATTCTTATTCTTATTTTGCTGTACAATAGCAGCACAGAAGACAGAAGCAATATCTTCTTCATGACCTCACCTTAGAATTCATACCCTGTCTTTCCAACATACTCTGTTGGTTAGAAGTCAGTCACAAAGCCTGACCCCCATTCAAGGGAAGGAGTAAGGCTCTACTCTTAATGGGAGAAATGTCAAAGAAATATTTTAAACCAACTACGGGGATGGGGACCATAGAAGGGAAACACAGAACATGAATTATAATTCTATTTTGGTAAAAAGAAAAATAATATATAAGAATTTTGCAAGAGAATGCACTCAAGGGTGATGTTTGCTATCTTTTTACTTTATATGTTTCTAAATGTTTAATGCACACCTCTACTTTTAGTCATGAAAAGGAGTAAAGGATTTCTATTTTTATTAAACTTATGTAATATATAAATATTTTGTAAAGAATTCAAACAATATATAGTGATAGAGTGAAAAGTGAAATTCCTCAGCATTTCTGCAATGATTAGAAATGCTGCCTTTTTTTATATACAAAATTCACTGGTATAAATGGTTTTCTTTCAGCTCTCTGGTCCGTTGACCATTCTAGAACCATTTTCACGGTGTTTGAAGATTGATAGCTTTATCATATGCTTCGGCAACTATTGGTACATCGGGCTGTTTGTTGCCTCCCCCTGACATTGATCATGCCTTTTCTTCTGTTTGGAATGTCCTCCTTTGTCTCCTTCTAAGTCCCTAGCCCTCACTGTCCCTCCCACTCCAGTTATTCACCAGTTTAACCCTCAGCTTTTTAAGCCATTACATTTTGGGTCCCTGCATGTGGTCCCTGCAAGTACCCTTCCTTGTTTCTATCTCTGTGTTACATTTACTTCAGTAAGTTATTCCCTAGACTGTGAGTTCTGATCCTTAGTACCTCTCTCACACAGTGCCTGACAAGAGAGTGGTTTTTTTTTTTTTAAGATTTTATTTATTATTTATGAGAAAGAGCACACAAGTGAGCATAGGGGGAATAGCAGAGGGAAAAGGAGAAGCAGACTCCCCACTGAGCAGGGAGCCTGATGCAGGGGCTCAACCTCAGAACCCTGGGATCATTACCTGAGCCAAAGGCAGATGCTTAACCAATAGAGCCACCCAGACCCACTGAAAGAACGTTTAAGAGAATGTCTTCGAACAATGAATTTTACTTTGGCTTCCATGAAGGAGTGTATCCCTCATTCTCACCAAGGAAAGTACCAGGTGGGTGGGAAACCAAAACAATCTTTGGCATCCTCCCACAATAAAGTCAAAAGAGACCTTTGGGTACATAAGTTAAGAGTTTGCTCTCCTATGATTATCTGATCTGTAGGATGGCAGCATACTATAAATATTCAGCAGGTTTTGCTATTTTTGCCTTGTCTAAATATTTAACAGCTATGGTATATTTGAGGGGTATTTATCTTAAACCAAAAGGACATTTGTTACCACATATAACTACAAGTCCACAGAGAGGTTGATTGCATGGCTCAGTAATGTCCTCAGGAATGCCGGTAGTTTTCCCTAACCTCACTCTGTCCCCTTAAGCTAAGCCTGTGAAAGTAGAGAAAAAGCACACAGACCTCAGCAGTGCCAGCTATCAGAGCTGCACAGACAAGTTACCTGGAGGAAGAGGAGAGTATCCCTGATAGCTCTCCCCTAGGAGGGAGGACTCTTTTCCAAATTCCCTCAGCAGGAATTCTCCAGTTTCAGAGCCGTGGTATGTTCATGCATTCTCTCCAGAACCAGCTCCTATTAATAAAGGAGGCGGATGACTCTTAGACCAAGGAGGCCACTTCCTCAAGCACAGGTGGGGTCAGCTTCACCTAAGAATATGAAGATGTGGGGTGAGGTAGATTCAAATGACTGTTCTGTCAGGAAGGAGGGATGGAAGTGGGGTCCTGGAGAGCGCATTACTTAGGTACAGCTGTATTTCTGTACTGAAAGTATAATATTTAATAAGCATCCCATGGTGATGTAGTGATGATGTCAATACTATGAACCTCTACCATTTTTGTGGGTGATGTGCACTGTGCTAAGCTGATTAAACATATTCGATTTAATCCTCATTTTCTGTATATGAATGTCATCTGACTTTCTGATCTTCCCAAAGCGAACTTTGGAGCTTCCTGCAAGTAGCCATTTTGAACAGGGATTTGAAGGCAGAAAGGAAGAGTATGCTCAGTCAGAGCGGGTTCATGGGTGAAGTTTCCAGCAAGTGATCGGACAGAGGGAGCTGAATCCTCAGGGGCCAGGAAGGACAAGGAACACATTTAGGTGAAGGTGGTTATGTGTATTTGGAGGGTCTTGAAGGTCCTGCTGGGGACTGATAGAAGAGGCACTTTTTTTTTTTTTTTTTTAAGATTTTATTTATTTCTGAGAGAGAGTGGGAGAGTGGAAGGAGGAGTAGAGGGAGAGGGACAAGCAGACTCCCCGCTAAGCACTGTGTCTGACATGGGGCTTGATATCAGGGTCCTGAGATCATGACCAGAGCTAAAACCAAGATTCGGACACTCAATGAACTGAGCCACCCAGGCACCCCTAAGAAGAGGTACTTTTGAAACCAATTACTGAGATCCTCAAAGTCTTGGTAGGAGTTGAACTGTGATAAATTAAAAGTCAAGGTATCTCATATTAGTGACTTAAGCCACAGGTTGTTTGAACGGCCTGTTGATGGAGATAAGAATGCGGAAGTAGCTATCCAAATACACTAACGAACAAAATACACTTACTCACAGAAGGGCTGATGGGAGAAGCTCTTTTACTGAGCCTCAAGGTGGGGAGTGCAGACACCTAGGCCACCGGCTTCCATTTGTAAATCCTGTGCAAGCACCTAAACAGAGGTATGGAGCCAAGGCTTACATGGATTACTGCAATTTGATACTTCCAAATTAAATTGGAGAAAATAAAGAGAACTATCAGAATGAGGAAGAATATAGGGAAGTGTTACAGTAGAAAGGACATGCTCTTTGGAACTGGGAAAATTCAAATCCAAATTTCTATTACCAAGTATATTAATGAGTGCTCTGGGTTTCAGTTTCTGAAGCTGCATTGAAGCTGGAAAGTAATAAAGCAGAAATTCGAAAAGCTTTTTGAGGGGGGATATACAGGCATACCCTGTGAAATTAGGGATTTGATTGGTTCCTTCTTTAGTTCCTAACCTCTTAGAACCAGAAGAGTGTTGATCCCTGGGTCAGCCTGCTTGGTGCTGTGGTGTAGGCCATGGACAACATTAATTCACTATTCATTCTTGAAATATTCATTGCAGATCTACTATAAACCATGCTCTTCTATGTAGCCCCAGCTTACAAAACTCAGAAATCTCTCTTTTTGTTTTAAGGTATTGCCTATTTCATAGATTATTGTGAGCATTAAATAAAATCATCCGTGGAAATTGCTTACACAGTATTTGGCATGTTGTATATGCTAAAAAATGATAATTGTTATTTTATGCTTTCTAAACATTTGCTTCAGGGGTTAAAATGCACAAATTAATATTTTCATTTCAACTCCATCTGTTTCATAGAATAACCTTTCACTTGGATAAGTTCATCAGGGTGGACTCATGATTAATTCTGCATCTCATTTTGTTTTTAATCTTACCCAGTGCATCGTTAACACGAAATAAACATTTATTGCAGTTGTCATATTTAAATCACACAGTTTTTATGCTCTGTCCACTTCTCCATTAGTATATTGTACTATATTGTTTATCAGACCTCAGCGGGTGAGTACTTCCACTGTGCTACCACATTCCAGATTTTATTTTTCTTCTGTGGCCAGAGATGGTTTCTGAGGCAACAGATATTGAAAGAAAGAAAGAGAGAGAGGACAAACAAAGGAACAGGTTAAAGTGAGAATTTAGGAAGTTATAATGTTGCCAGTGGGGTGAGATGAGGGGAAGGACTCATTCATAGGAAACACAGAACATTAAGTCAGTTGGCCCCAAACCAAGGGCACCGAGTCATCCCAGAGGTGTCTCAGGGCTTTGGTGTCATCTTACGGAGGCCACTCCAATAGATTATATTAAGCTTGTCTGTATGGTAATTGCAAAAAGGGTTGACTCATCGAATTTAAATGTGACTTTGACAGAGGGCTTCTTCCCTGGCCTTCATTACGGACAGGCTTATTTATGAACACTTCCCCATCACTTGTCTCTGCAGCTTCCTGGGTAACAGCAAATGCCAGAAACAGCATGCTTGTAGGTAGAAACCATTTGAAGGAGACAAGGAAGATAATGTGCAAAGTACTAGCAGGAGCATGGAGCCTGATCTAACAGCCTAATGCAGAATACAATGCAAGCACACAAAAGCACCACTGACCCTGGCCTCTGCCTTCTGCACACCCAGGATTTACTTTAGAGTGCTCAGCAAAAAAGCCAACACAACCACCTTCTTCCCACTGTGGTCAAGGAAAAATGATCTCGTGAAAATTGTTTTCCTCTATGCAGAGTGCTTGATTAGGCCTGTGAAAGGAAACAGAGGGAACAGATACTGCGATGTCCTTCAGGACTCCTGAGGGGCGGGCATGCATGCCTTCCTGTGCCAGCATGTCCTTATTTTTTGGAGACTATAGGCCTTTTGGACAAGAGTCAGCTAACATATACCATAGGAAAAAACAGTAACAACTATGTATAGGAGGGTTTTCACCATTGTGAAAACTGAAACACACATGCACGTGAGACTTGTTTCAGGACTGACATGCAGGATACGTTTGAAGACCATTGTTTTCAGGAAGAGCAACTGGAGGTAGAGGATGGTGGGAGTTCTGTTCTTTTCATTTGGCTTTTGTATACAATTTGAATTATTTAGAATCATACACTTTAATATTTTTTTTTGGTAGGATTATGGGTGCTGTCATTGTCTTTATGCTTTGTTATATTTAAAAATAGTTTACAAATGTTGCCTTATAGTTAAGAGACAAAAAGACGGGTAATAGGTGTTAGTGAGGATATGGAGAAATGGGGGCCTCGTACGCTCCTGGTAGGACTATAAAATGGTGTAGCCACTTTGGAAAATACTTGCAAAGCTCTTAAAATATTAAACGTAGAGCTACCATATGATCCCCAGAATCTACTCCTAGGTCTAGATCGAAGAGAAATAAAAACGTCTGTATGCACAAGAACTTGTACATGAATGTTCATAGCAGCATTATTCCTAATGGTCAAAGATGAAAATCCAAATGCCCATCAACTAGGAAATGAAATAAAGAATACTATCTAGCCGTAAAAAGAACTGAAGTATTGACACATGCTATAACATAAATCAACCTTGAAAATGTTACACTAATGAAAGAAGCCAGTCACAAAGGGCCATAGGGCCATATATTATATGATTTCATTTATGCGAGATATTCCCAAATTGACAAATCTCTAAAGACAAACAGTAGATTAGTGGATGTCAGGGGCTGAGGAAAGGAGAGACAGGGGAGTGACTGCTAATGGTATTTCTTTTCTTTCTTTTTTTTTTTTTTTAAAGATTTTATTTATTTATTTGAGAGAGAGACAGTGAGAGAGAGCATGATCGAGGAGAAGGTCAGAGGGAGAAGCAGACTCCCCATGGAGCTGGGAGCCCGATGCGGGACTCGATCCCAGGACTCTGGGATCATGACCTGAGCCGAAGGCAGTCGTCCAACCAACTGAGCCACCCAGGTGTCCCTGCTAATGGTATTTCTTTTGGGCTGATGAAGATGTTCTAAAATGGAGTATAATGGTGGTTGCACAACTTTGAATATACTAAAAACCATGGAAGTATACATTTTAAATTGTATAGAATGTGAACTGTGTTTCAATAAATCTATTAAATTATATGAAAACCAAAGACTAGGTTTCTGAAGAGAAAAAGCTATAGTTGCCATTGGATTTGTAATTTTTCTTTGTGGCATTTTTATGCTTTGGCCAAGTACTTTTTCTTAAAGGGAAAAAATGAGTTGTGGGTGTTTTAATAGGATATCAAAGTCTGTGGGTTATCTAATCATCAAAAGATTAAGACACTGGAGTTTGTTCTAAGGGACAATCCTTTGTTATCCTGAAGCATTTTCCATTCCTGTGAACCATGAAGACTCAGGGAGTTAGGTATTTGCTAACAGAACTAGACGGTGCCCATGTCCTAAAAGGCCAGCCTGGTCAGGAATTCCTGTCTTAGGGAGTGACTATGTTCTGGATAAATTCAGCCATTCTCTGTGGATTTTCTAGGCACCTTTAAATCTGGTTGAATTATGTCATAGTTGGTGTGATTCACTCAGCAAATGTTCCCTGAGCTCCCAGGCTGTGCCAGTCCCTTTGTCCCAGACAAGGACAAGGGAATTTTTAGGATGAGAGTCTGACTTTGAGGAGGTCTGGGTAGCACAACCAGCTGTGAAGGCAACTAGCAACAGGAATCAGACCTCCCAATAGCTGTGTTGTCGGTCTCAGGGCACTTTCTGGGTGCGCCCTTTTCCATTGTGAGGAAATAGTGACCAGTAGACAATGGGTTTCTCTCCTTAGCTTGTGCTTGTCTCCTCACCCACTCCTTGCCAGCACCCCTAGGGTTATCCTGAAGAACACAATAAGGCCAAATAATCATGAGGGTAAGAGAACAGATTCTTCTTTGAAAACTAAACTCCTAGGTATTTTTGACCCACGGAAAATAAAGTCAGCATCCTGAGAGAGCCCTGTTTCTGGACGGACGAGGGGATGAATTACCAGATAGGCACAGGGGAGGAACAGCCGGTAAACATGCAGCAGTAGCTATTACAATCCAGCTCTTACTCTAATATTGAGATTAAAAGTTAAAACCTGATTGGTCTATTTCATTTTGTCTATATCATTGAAGCCTAAATCTTTAGCTGATCACCATCAATCTTTTTACAGTCAGCACTCTGCCCTCTGCTTCCTCCGCTCCCAATCTGTTTGAGAGACTTCACTGGATTTGGCCATTTCTTGTCACCTAACTCAGCTATTGGGAGTGCTGGGGAAGGTGATATATTTCTCTTTGTCACGGTATTCAGTCCTTTCCATAACAGCAAAGATAAAAGAGTACTTGTTGGAAAAAGTGGGAAGAGAAGAGGTTGGTGAGTGGCTTCTAATTTCTGCTCCCCTTGGCCTATGGCTATTGCAATAAGACTTGCTCAGACTTCTATTGAAAAACAAGGCTTTGCCTCTTAAAAGGCAGAAGTGTGCTGTGGTGTAGGACAAAAGCACATTGCCAGCTCACAGCATGAAAATCCTGAGTGAGGAATTAGGGAAGTCAAATTTCCAAGGGATAGCCAGGAATCAAGACCAACAAAAATGACCAAAGGAGATTCAGAAAAGTCCAAGAGCTAAGAATTTAAATCTAGAAGGAAAGAAATAATTTAGTCCTTATTTCAGATATGAGAAAGTCAAGTCTGTAGAGGTTAAATGTTTTATCAACAGTCATGTAGCTAGTATCCTGGTCTGAATATTTTGGGTGAAGTTGGGGGCAGCAGGGGCTGACAATCTCTTAGAATGGTCACTGTGATAGCAGGTTCAATTTCTGGTTCTCTGTTATTTCTCCTGTTCTCAGACCATCTAAGTTCTCTGTAATTGTAATAGATCACTCTAATTTCAATTCCCAATACAAAAGGGAATTTTGTTGAACATGAAGATCAAAAAAAAAAAAAAGTTTCAATATGTAGTGCTCAAATCAAGATATTATTTCCCATCATCTGCCAACTGTTTTGGGTTTTCTTAGATTTAACCTAGGAAGAAATTCTATTTCTCTGGAAAGTGACAGAATGATGGAATCTTAACACTTAGGTCCTTAAGTGGTCAATGATCAGCAGATTTCCATCCTTCTTGACATAGGCTTATTTTAAATCTCCCTTGCTTATGGGCTGATTAGACACAGGGAGCAACAACCTCCCAGCTTGCTAACACTGAGGACATAGCAGTCTAATTGGATCTGCCAATACCAAGGTGCATAGTGTCAGAAAACAGAGTGATGATGGAAGGGACCCTTGTAGCCAGGACTAGGTACAGCCTAAGGAGGAGTAGCAGACACTGGACTATAGCAGATCTTACCTCTGAAAATAGGTGCCTCGCCTTAAGGGATATAGAGCAATTAGAACTCTTTTACATAGTTAATAGCGAGCCTGAGCGTAAAAAGTGAAATACTTTGGAAAACAGTTTGGCAGTTGCTTATGAAGTATACATTTCCCCAGGACTGAGCAGTTCAACTCTTTCACATCCAAGATCACATAGCTCCACAAAAGTAAGGGATATTAGTTACCTCTTGTGCGTTAAAAAAAAGTCACCCCAGAAACGTAATGTCTTGTAAAAGTAATAATCAGTTCTTTTTCATGGTTGTGTAGAACCAGCTCAGCTGGGTGGTTCCAGTGCAAGGTATTTTTTATAAGGCTGTGGGCCAGAGGATTCTCTTCCAAGGAGGCACTCACATGGCTGTTTTCTGGTGAGAGGCCACAGGGCTGCTTCAGCATCCTTATTGTGGCAGGACAACTGACTTCTCCATAGACAAGGCAGAAGCTTCACAGTCTTTTATAACCTATGCCCCGGCCCATCATCACTTTTACTATGTTCTATTGTCACAGGGCCATTTTGGTTCAGAGGAAAAGATTGCATAAGTTTGTTGTACACTAGGAAGGAGGCTGGTTACCAGTATTTAATAACTCCAAACTGGAAACCACTCAGATACCCATCAATAAGAAAAAAAAGAGGAGTTTTCTTTTTTATATATTTTATATTAAACATTTTATTTGAAAGAGATCATGATCGGCGGGGAAGGGTAGAGGGAGAAGCAGACTCCTCACTGAGCAGGGAGTGTGATGCAGGACTCAATCCCAGGACCCCAGGATCATGACCTGAGCCAAAGGCAGACACTTAACCGACTGAGCACTCAGGTACCCTAAGCTATTTTTGAATGATCTTGTTTGAGGGAGAGGGGAGAGAAAGCGAACACAAACAGGTGCAGGAGCATGGGGAAAGGGACAAGCAGACTGTGAGGAGTATAGAGCCTGATGGGGGCCTCAGTCTCATGACCCTTAGATCATGACCTGAACCAAAATTCAAGAGTCAATACTCAACTGACTGAACCACCCACGCACCCCTAAACTGATATTTTTAATGTAATGTAGTACATGAAAGAACAGTTGACACATGTAATGTAGATCTCAGACACTAAGGAGTCTGAACCGAAGTGTATGTATGGTTCCATTTACATAAAGTTCAAGAACAAGTAAAACCAAC
This sequence comes from Mustela erminea, assembly GCF_009829155.1. NCBI lineage: Eukaryota > Metazoa > Chordata > Mammalia > Carnivora > Mustelidae > Mustela > Mustela erminea. The sequence goes on along the minus strand of NC_045627.1, from coordinate 12,320,244 downwards.
CTTTGGTGATAAGACAGCACCTCTAGAAAATGTTCACCAGGAATAAAAATGAAGAAACTTCCTGGGATTGCTTCTTTTATTTTATCTTTTGATTAGGGTGGTGGTTAGACAAATATGTATTCAGTAGGCTCTCTACAACATTGGTACGCCTTATATGCTTCATTGTATGTATATTAGGACTAGAGAAGTTAAGGGAAAAAAAAATCCAGGAACTGTTAAACACCTGATCTTTCTGTATATGACTAGGCCATTTACTTTCTTCCACCCTGGCAGTGAACAGATGGACCTGGGACAAGGGATTCCTGGAATTTAGGAGTATAAGACTCTTCCAGTCTACTTTGAATAAGTAGATCCATATAAATGTGGAAGAAATGTGATCACTCGTAGTTTGTGGTCAAAGTTGGTGCTTCTTGGTCTTCAGTTACACAGAGCTTCCAATTGGCTTTTATACCATGTGAATGGACAAGATTGATACTTGAAGACATTATCAAGAAAAAAAGGTCTGAGAAGACAATTCAGGATAAATCAGATTTGTATTTGAAAAGTCAGAATATACTATGTTTTTAAATCTCAAAATATGTGCCTAAACAAAAGACAGATCAAGGAAATAGACAATTTAAGAACATTTCATCTGGAAATGAACTAGGGGGATAGAGACAAGACAGAAGGGGGATAAAGCAGAAACAAGGATTTTTCCTTGAGTTATTAGTCATGTACTCTGTATTAAAATTTTCTATCAACAAATCACAGATAGAAGACCAGAGAATGGTGATAGAGAATATTCTAAGTTCTAAAGCATATGGAATAGCCAAATACAGGAGTTCAGAAGTCAGAGTAATGGGCTGGAATAACCTTCCAGAATAACCTGGAGGTCAACAGAGCAATATCTTCAAAATAGAGAATAGGCCACTCATCTGTAATTTGGTACCTAGCTAAACTGTCAAGAGCTAGCTTGGGGGAGGGGCAAGAAGAAAGATGCTCTCAGGCATCCAGGTTCTTAAAGTTTGCCTTCTATGCCATTCTTTCTCAAATGGATATCCAAAAAAAAAAAAAAAAAAAGTATATGGTGCCAGAGCTAAGTAACAAACTGAAACATGAGCTAAGATTCATCTGAGAGAAAGGGAAGCCATCAAAGGGAAATCTTAGGCTGATAGCTGTGTAACAGGCCTAGGGAGCTACTTAGAGAAGACTCTGCAAGATAAATTAGTGATAGGCACACAAAGGAATAAACAAAATGAGCAATTATTTTATCCAGGAAAAACCCATAATATACAAGAGCTAGAAATCAGTTTCATTAAGTTTGGAGTATATTGTGAAGGTAGGGAAGAGTCTGGGTGACAATATAAGCTTCTAAGAAGTTACCAGAAAAAGCCTATTAAAATTGACAAATGCCAAAAAGTAGTATAAATTTGAGAATGTTTAAGAATTATCTCCTCTGGGAATAATAAAGTTTCCAATTTAGCTAAGAGACTGTATTAATAAGCTATTCAAGTAATGGTTCCAACTGATACTTCACTTTAGAGCTATGATTTAACTTTAAGGTAAGTAGATTTAGCCAGCGGCTTTTCTATTCAAAGGTACACTATAATAATTTCTCCTTGCAATATTCCTTTTTCCCTGTTGAGCAGTCTAAGTTCCAATAAGGATTCCATGGTTAGGAAAGCAGAAACACCCTAGATATACAGAAATATGTTCTGTAGAGCTCTATTCCTGTAAGATTTTCTGAAAGAAAGTTTCCACAGTCACATATGTTTGGGAAATAGTTTTTAGCTCCCTTTGGAGGCTAACAACGCATTAATATAATCAATCTGAGAAACCTGGCTGGAGATAACCTGGTAAGTTCTAGGTCAAGGCTTAAGCTCCTTGATTTATTTCCTTGATTGGATCTAGTTTAAATATAGAGGTTACCACCTTTCCAAAAGAAAAAAAAGTGGGGGACACCTGGGTGGCTCAGTCAGTTAAGTATCCAACTCTTGGTTTTGGCTCATGTCATGATCTCAGTGTCAAGCCCAAGTTGGGCTTGAGCTCAGTCAACACTGAGTCTATAGAACTCCACACACTGGCTTTGTTTTACTGGGATAAGCCAAGAACTCATGACCTTATTCACTTAGTTTTCTCACAGGCAGAGCAGGACTGGACTTGGCAATTCCTTCTCCTCATTCTCTTGATTTTTTCCCCCCCTTATTTACCGTCATAATTTGTCTGCCCTTGTTGCTGGGACATCATCTTTCATGGTTTATGTTGCTATTCTTCCCATGCTAGTATAATGCCTGTCACATAGGATGTCTAGTACATATTTGAATTTAGTGACTTCACTCATGCTGTAGCTCCTTGCTGAAGTAGCTCCTAGCCAGATGTGGCTATAGACTCATGAAGTATGGCTAGTATAAGAATTTTTAATTAAGAGGGATGCCTGGGTGGCTGAGTTGGTTAGGCAACTGCCTTTGGCTCAGGTCATGATCCCAGGGTCCTGGGATCGAGCCCCACCTCGGACTCCCTGCTCAGTGGGAAGCCTGCTTCTCCCTCTCTCTCTGCTGCTGTGCCTGCTTGTGCTCTCTTGCTCTGTTAAATAAATAAAGATCTTTTAAAAAAAAAGAATTTTAATTAAGAAAAAAAAGAATTTTAATTAAATTTGGGAATACCTACTTTGTTCAGCTATAAGAAAACTTAATGTTTGGAACAATTTGGGTACATGAATCTGTTTTTTCACCTGTAGATATTAGGAGACCTAAAAATATGGTACTTCCAATTTTTAACCTGTAAATTGAGATGTGCTGCAAATATACATGAATATAAAAATATCAAATTCTGCTTTACTGAAGTGATAAATAAATTAATGTAAGTTTTTAATTTTTTAAAGATTAATTAAAGAGAGAGAGAGAGGTCACAAGTAGGCAGAGAGGCAGGCGGGGGTGGGGGAGCAGGGCTCCCCGCTGAGCAGAGAGCCCAATGTGGCGCTCGATCCCAGGACCCTGGGATCATGACCTGAGCTGAAGGCAGAGGCTTTAACCCACTGAGCCACCCAGGCACCCCTAATTTATTTTAATTGTACTTAACCTAATACATCGATTCATGATTGCCCAGGTAATCTACTGTTATACTTGGTTACTGAACAAGTTAACCACTATCACCACTGCAATCCAAGACCACTGTTCTTCCTCTTTAGCAAAAAGGGGAGTCTGTCATTAGTCCCAGACCTTTGTTCTAGGCATCTGTTTTAGGAGCCTCCCTCAAGCAAGTGTCAGGCAAACAGGCAAGCTGCAGAAAAACTTTGGTCAAGCTGAATCTCTGTCCCACTGGAAATTGGTCCTATGGAAAAACTGAGTATTTTTCAGTAGAATATGGAGTTAAGAACACAATATCTGAAATCAGACTTGAATTCATGGTCCAGTCTTGCCATTAGTTGACTAAGTGATACTGGGGAAGTTTGGCTTTATAGATGTTCCAAATCCTGGAAATTCGGGATTTACCTTTTTAGGTTTTCATAAAAATATTTACTTTAAGTCACCATGTGTTTCTTTTAATCTTAAGGACTCTTAAACTAGGGAATTGCTGGTATGGCTCAAAACTAAGCCTCTTCTGATCAAACCACTTCAAGCTGACCAATCCATGATCAGATACTTCTTTTAGTCATTGTTTTTGACATTGGTTTTCAATGTGATGCTTAGAATATCATCCTCACCTGAGAAATGGTTAGAAATATAAGTTTTTTTTTTTTTTTTTTTTTTTTTTTAAAGATTTTATTTATTTATTTGACAGAGGGAGATCACAAGTAGGCAGAGAGGCAGGCAGAGAGAGAGGAGGAAGCAGGCTCCCTGCTGAGCAGAGAGCCGGATGCGGGACTCGATCCCAGGACCCTGAGATCATGACCTGAGCTGAAGGCAGCGGCTTAACCCACTGAGCCACCCAGGTGCCCGAAATATAAGTTTTTAAGCCTTAGCTCAGACCTGCTTAAAATCTGGGGGTGGGACCAGTAATCAATTTCATCAGCCCCCTTTGATCCTGATGTACACTGAAGTTGGAGAACCAGTGTCTATAAGATACCAGACTAGCTCTAGGCTAGTTCTACCTTAGTTTGATGGATTTTGTGGAAGAGTTTTGTTTTATACTCCTCTTAAACTTGTAGCCTTCTCTGTATTTAGTTTATGACCTAACTTGTCAACCAACTATGAACTACTGAAGTGTTCCATTCAGAAATTAGAAGGACTGAAGGAGAGGCCCAGGGTATCATTGTTGTTATTCTGTTGTCATGCAAAATACTGCCCCAAGCTGGAAAGAGGAGATGCCAACAGCAGGTTATTTACTTTCTTTCAAATGAGAAGCTGGGCACAGTCTGATAGTTCAGTCTGGTTTTATTAACACAACTGGAATAATTCATCTCCATTTTCTGATAGCCAAGTAGGACACTAACAAGGCTCCAATGATTAAGGTCCCAGAAAGGCCTGCCATCCACAGAGCTTGGGAATCTACAGGAGAACCTGTGGGGTAAAAAGGTAGGTTAATGTATGCCAAGACCAAGTGATTCTATACCCTTTATATATATAAGTAGTTTTGGCTTGACTATTGGTTCACGTAAGGGGCTTCCAATAGCTGCTTAAGTCTCTGCCCACTCACTTGGTTTTTTATGGAGCTTTTCTGAGGAGTCCTTAGTGGCTTGGAGTAAGATCATGGGACCCTTGCTAGAAATGCTAGCAGTATGGTTATGAAAATGGATGTTGGAGTTTCTTCTTCCTGTCGAGAAAGGAGAGCTAGGGATTAGTTAGAATTCTTTGTACATGGATGGGAAGGAGAGAGTTAGGTCCTTCAATGGGCACAGCTCTGTTCCATGTCTTAAGTGTGTTAATAGAAACTCAAAGAAGTCCAAGAGTTTGTATCTAACACTGCTACCTCGTTTTCACCAGAATTTGATAATAGAATTATGATATTTGACTTTCCCCAAACGGCTATTCTTCTGTAAAAGAGGTATTTAGTCAGTAATAGTTTAATACCAAGACCTTTTCCTAAGCTACAAAGGTAGCTAAGACAGTAACAGAGCAAAGCTGTTTGAATCTCATTTCTATTGCCAGTTATAGGACCTTGGAAAAGTCAGTCTAAGTTTTAGAAGGGTATCCGTTTCTTTCAGAAGCATAGAAATTTTAGAAAGGTGTAGAATATAGGTCATCAGAGTTAGGTTCTAAATATTTAATGCAGTATTTCATAACTATTATTGAGGTGTAACTATACAAGGCCTACCCACACCAACAAGGGACTTAAAGCTTTAAGGGTCATGATTCCCAATGAATTCAGGAGCTAGACAGGTAAAAGTCAGTGGACCAGGTAGGAGTACACACACATTATTGGAGGACTGGGTCTGACCAACTAGGACACCTACTCTGTCTGCAGTCATATGCCAACTATAGATCTTTAGGCCGTGTTGCTAGACAGGCCTATAAGCAGTTGTCAATGGCTTGGTTTGTGAGCTGGCCAGATAAAAGTTTTGTTCGACTGAGCCATGTGTAGGTCTTGGGCCAGTCTGATTCCTCACTTAGCTTTTTCCATATACATTTTGACTAAGGCTGAGACTTGAGGATTTATAGCTTATATTTAAGAGGCCTGGAATTCTAGGAAGCTTGTTATCTGTTCTGCTGCATCCTAAAAATTCCTAAAGTGGACTCATTAATAAGAGGATTCTTTACTTGGAATCATTTGCCTGTAGGCTAAAGAAGGTTAGCTGTGGGACTCAAGAGGATTTCAGGTCTGTCCTCCATTGTGGACAGCTTGACTACTCACTCCTGGCAGCAGGACAGGTTATCATACAGGATGGTGTCCCAGCAGGCTGGCAGATGGACGCACTACAGTGTAGGTATACCTGGGAGCCAACAGAATAGAGATCATTGTACAGAACCACATCACAAGTCTTCCAACTTAACTCCCCGGAAAGAAGTTGAAAGTTGCTATTTCCTGACATCCCAAGCAGATACTACAATAACACTAAAGAACTGGAGTCCAGTAGGCAAATGTCATTCATGCCATTGGACCAGCGATGGTGCTGAGGGAGTACCCAGCCACAATTAAGGAGCAGCCCTGGCCAAAGAGTGGTAGGATGTGGAAATAGTTCTGAATTGGAGGGTTCTGAGCCCTGCTGAGAAGCACAGAGGGAAGCATCATACCGATCCTCCGAGTGCCTTCTTTGTCACTGAGTCCACAAAGCTGAAGGTGAAAATGCTGAAACGCTGGTAGTGAGATGGAAATGGAGGATCCAGGGCTTTCTGGACAGGGATCAGCTGCGTCTGATAGTTGTCTCCAGCGTAGGGGCACCTAAGCAAAGATAACCGACAGTCAGGAGAGGCTTCTCCTAAGGGACTCCAGCACAAGTGCACAGAAGACCTCCTTACCCTTTCACCAGCATGGGCCACTGGCGCTGATGTTGGGGGTTTGTGCTGGGTGTGGCCCAACAGTGCTGGAGGAACAGCCCCAGGTGGGGGTCTGTTCTGTGGCGGATAGACACCTCCACGTAAATGGGATCCCGAAGCAGCTTCACCACTGGGTAGTCACTGGCAGTGTAATAGGATTCATAGTGCTTATCTGTAAGAGGCCAAAAGGAGTTGAAGCAATAAAACCAGAATTAGGAATTTCTATATTGCCTGAGACCGAGCATATACACATGAATACCTCCAGCAGGTTCTTATTACTGGGTTATATCTCTTAATGCTCAGAGAAGAGCGAGGGCTCGAGACCGTAGGCCGGATGCTCCAGCCAAGTGGGTCTTACCTTTGGCAATCTTGAGTTCCAGAGTAAGGGGTCCAGCCTGGGTTTCAGGAAGGGGTGGTGGGAGCGTAAAAATCTGGACATTAACCTGGGAGGCATTGCTGCTGATCAAGTAGCTGCAGCTAACTTGAAGCCTAAAAAAACACAAGAGCTTTGTTAGCTAGTGTGGGTAGTAGGATGGGCCAGGCCACCCTTCAGTTTTTAAAGGTTTTAGGAACCATTACATGCGAGGTACTGGACAAGTTTGTAAACCTAAGGGGTGTGGTTCCTGAGCTTATAGGAGCTAGATCTTAGTTGGGGAGACCAATATGTAGACAGGATCATGGTCCGTGTGGTACTGCGAGAAAGAGGTGCTTTCTGTAGAAAGGGTAGTCCGGGAAGAGCTTGCAGGGGGTGGTCTTGAAGGAAGATAAAAAGTAATGGAGGTAAGAGGAAGGAGAGAAACAGCAGACAGAACAGAATGGAGACCAGAGTTTGTCCTTTTAGGGAATCTTCAAGGGACTTCAGTCTGAGGTTGGGGAATAGTGAGTGAGGGATGGAGGGTATTCGGGGGGTTTGCACTGGAGAGGGAAGTAGGAGGTATTTTATGCAGGTGCTTCAGGTTCCGTTCATGTCAAGTTTAAGCTGTGACAAGACAATGAGGCAGCTTTAAGTGTGCCATTTTCTCTGAGGCATTGAGGGGATTCTTTCTGTTCCAGAAAGACTATGGAGGGAGAAGGCCAAATTGAGGGTCCAGATAACTGAAATAGGAGTCTGGGGGAGTTTGATGGCAGTGATTCAGGATGACTTGGTCAAATAATGGTCCTGGAGATTGGACAACCAAGGCAGGAGACAGGTTCTCCTGTTATGAAAAGAGGTTTTGTGGATTCCTATTTTATGGAAGAGAAGGCATTCTGGTTAAGCAAGATCAGGTTAACTAACACCTTTACCTGAAAATACTGTCACGGGTGATAGAACCATGGCTCCAAGCTCTCACATCTCTAGTTGCGACCAGCTCATTTTCATATACTACCCAGTCTCCAATGATCTAGATGTATGGGGAAAGAAGTCTTATCATTCCTGTTAACTAGGTGCCACTTTATTCAGAACTTGATCTCACCTAGCACTTAGCAGTGCTAGGCTATTTTAGGCTGCATTTTCTGCTCCTTGAACAGAGCAGAAGCAGGTGACAACTTGGGACATGATCACTTCACCTTTCCTCAGGATAAGGCAATAGGGCTTGTAGTACTCAAATGAGGCAGCCAGGAACAGGACCAGATAATGTCAGCCAACCTCCCTGCTTACTTCTCTGGGGCGATGTGGCAAGAAGAACCTATTACTGGTACCTCCCATCCAGGGCTTGGTAGAAGTCCTGGGCCCTTGAGCACAGCTGGGATCTTAGCTGAACGCCCAGGGGTGGTTTTGGCTTTCTCAGTGGTGAATATTCTTCTGTCCTAAAGACCATCATACGCACCATGCCGCAGTCAGCTGTCTCCTTCATGGCTAAGATATTCCATCTCTCCCTCCAGTCACTAGGGCATCTCTATCTGACTTCTAGAACTAGGAACAGAGCCAAAGGTCAACTGCTCTTACCCGTCTTGTGGTACCACAGGAATTTAATGGAAACCAAAAGGTGACAAAGGTGTGTGTTGTCATCACAGGGGTGCATTCATGGTCATTCCTGAAGGCCAAGCGCACAGAATTTAAGAGCAGTGGGGGTGAGGTCACCTTCCGAGACACGACAATGGAGAAGTGGCCATCTTGGGTACAGTGGGACGTCACTGAAAAACCAGAGTGGCTGTGCTGAAAACAGGCCATACCTCCCGTTTTGAGCCAGATAGATATTTAGAGAGTTTTGATTCCTCCCCTAAGAGGCTGGCAGTCCCAACTAATGGACTCTGTGCAAGGTCAGCTGTCCAGAGCTTAACTGGAGCCCTGAACGAGCACCTGGATGGAGCCCCTGGATTTGAGTGTTGCCTCCACTGATTTCTGATAAAACTTCAGCCAAGCATCTACACTCCTGGCTCTAGCTTCACTTATAAAATGGGCTTAATAGTACTTGCTTTGTTCTACTGGTCAGTATTCAGAGCTTAGAATAGAGTGTGGATTTTACATGTTTTGCATTAGAAAAACTTAGACTCTGATTTGGGACTCACAGGAAGCAGTCTGAAAGGGGGTTCTCAAGACACTTAACCTGTTCCCAAGCTGGCTGATTGTCTTAAATTTCTGTCAACTAGTTATTTTTGCAAGTAGACTTAGCTTCTTGAGTTCATTGAATATTTGGTTTCTGGGCCCCTGGGTGGCTCAGTGGTTAAGCGTCTGCCTTCCGGTTAGGTCACGATCCTGAGGTCCTATGATCCAGACCTGCATTGGGCTCCCTGCTTGGCAGGAAGCCTGCTTCTCCCTCTCCCACTCCCTCTGCTTGTGTTCCCCCTCTTGCTGTCTCTGTCAAATAAACAGATAAAATATTTTAAAGAAAAAAAATATATTTGGTTTCTAGGAGAATTGACAAGGCAAGGCTGCAGAAAGTGATCAGTTAGAGTCAATATTCTAGGATACCCTCTGCTTATACACTAACTTCTGGTCATCTTTAACATTTGTCTTCTGGGGGTTGAGGGAAGAGGGAAGATCACTCTTCTCTGGATTTAATTGCAAGTTACTGGTACTTTTCTTTAGCTGGTTTCAGAGATGCACTAACTCACCTGTGTTTCCATAGTAACAGGAATTAGCCTCCAAATTGTAGCAGCAACCAACCTTCTCACAATCTCTTTGACTGATAGGTGAAGGAGCACATGGCAGCCTGTCCCACACTGGGACAGAATCACACAGGTCAGCGTTTGGAGCATCTAGGGCTACATTTTGAAGAGGAGAGTAACAAGCTAGATAACAAAGCTAGATAACAAAGTTGGGTCTTAAGGAAAAAAAAATCATTTCATTACTAAGTATTAGCATTCCCACAGATGTCTAGATGATCAGGGTAGCTCTGTATTACATGCTAGCAATAAGTTTCAGAAAGTTAAGTAAATATTAAGTCCCCTGAAATTGAAGGAGCTCCTTTTTCCTTCAAGCAAAGAATTCTTCCTTCTGTAGAGGTGCTTCTCCATCTTCCTGTACTGTGAGTTAACAGGCGATCTTTTTGAAATGTGAGGTCTGGTACAGCAGGTTTGATACGGGGATTGTGATTCTGCATTCTACCTCTTTGGATTATATTTTGGGTACAAGGCAGGGGAAAAGAGGGAACTGCAAGTTTGAATCCCTTAGGACTTAAAGGTAGGGCTTGCAGAGCACAAGACAAGATTTGCTGAAGCTGAGTCACACTTCCTGCTAATTCCCCAGTTAAGTGATCAAGTAGCCTCCAGCTGAAAGGGCTTAGCCCTATTTTCAGGGCACAGTTGATTCTCGGAGACATTTGCCAAGTATATTTAATAGCTTTAGATCCTTCCCTGCGCTTCTCAAGACTGAGGAGTTCCTGATCTTAGGCTAATTCTTGTTTGAATCCCAGCTCTGGAGCTCCCCAAGAGCTCCCCAGTGAGGGGCAACAATAGCACATACAGTACTGGTTAGGACTGGGGAGGGGACAGTGCTCTGCCCTCTGTGGTGCCTGGCACCAAGTAATCTAGTCACTCAAGTAGTAATTCTCTTAAGGACCTCATGTGCAGGGGAGCTGGAGGACAGTCCTTCATGTCACTGTCATGGCACAGCACAGGTAGAAGAGCCCAAGAGCACCTTCCAGGCAGCTCAGCGCCACCCAGACCCTGAGAGTTTCCAACCCTTACCTGGGGGATCCACAGGACACTTAAGCAGCTTTGTCTTTGTAACCGTGCTGCGTTCAGTCACATCTGCTCCTTCAACTCCAAGTAGCATGATATAGTGGGGATCCTGGGGAGTCACCCCTGATGGTGGTGCAGGGGTTCGCAGCATTCGTGGCGATTGGGTTGTCCTTACCCACTCGGTGACATAGCAGCTGCTGTAAGAGGCTTCTAGCACCATGGAGCTGCCTGGGCCTTCCCTTAGCCAGGTTCCACAGCCAGAGTCATTCTGCAGCCTGTGTGGCAGCCCGTGGTTGTCTGGAGGGCAGGCAGGAGCGAAAAGCACAGGGGTTAGTGGCCACAGTCCTCAGTGCTGGGAAAGGATAGCCCGCTTTGCTGTCAGACCTCAAGGGGCAACAGCAAGAAGAGAGACAGACTCTGGGAAGGGAAGTTATATTTTAGAGGATTCAGTCTATAGGAGAGGCTGCAGAGTTTACTAAAAGGGGAAAGTGTTAGGAAGGCAAACTAAAGGGCTAAGATGAGTGAGTCATCAAACTTACCCCAGGCTATCAGAGTAGGAGCTGCTGTCCCCTGGCTCAGGTTTATGGTGAACTGAAGACTTTGCAGCCCACAATGGAGTTCACCAGGATAATCTGGTGCCTCGGGCTTCTGGTGGCCACTTAAAGCAAGAGACAAGAGTAAACAGAGCAAGATGGACTGCAGCATCCACATAGCGCCGCTAGGAGCCCCCACTGGCCGTAAGACCCTCCTAAACTCCCAAGAACCAGAGCTCCCCATGCTCCGTGAGGTTCTTTATATACAAAAGGAACTGGCTTCAGGTGCACGCGTGTGTGATATGCAGGTGGACCTCCTTTGGGAAGGGTGATTCTTCCAGCTTCATTCACTTTGGGCCATGGTCTACAGCTGCATTACTTTAAACATTGCCATTGCAATCCAGGCAATTCTGAGCTTAGGTAAAATGTGGTACCTTTCAGCTAAAAGAGGCTTCCCCAGAGTTGCTCAAGGTAGCACTTATTCTAGTAGCTTATTGACTTTAGAAGACCATACTCTCGAATTTTGCACATTTGTGTAGGAATGTGAACTCTGTCATCTATGAACCCTGCAATCTGGCTAAGTTACAACCTTTTGGAAACTCAGTTTTCTCTTCTGTAAAATGGGAATAATATCTCCCTTTAATAGTGTTCTTGAGGGTTAAGTAAGGTGTTCTAGGTCAACAACTGTGTGCCAAATACTTAGGCAAAGAGTGCTCAGTAAACACTGTTGGGGCCTTTTGGGATCCCCTGTTACCTTCATGGTTCTAAGCTTTGCAAAATTGGAAAATTGGAGCCTGGCTTGAAATTCCACAGAAATTTAACCTTGATTAAAAAAAAAAAAAGTGGATTTAGAACCTTTCCCTTGTCCTAAGAGTTCACCACTAGAGTCTTGACAAATTCCAAAGCTTTTATTTGCCATAGTTATCCTATTGGTCTCCTATCTAGAACATACGTAGAAATGTGGATCATAACATGGATTCCCTAAAGGAATTTGGCCTCTTAAGGAAATTTCAAAATCTCTCATCACTTATCTCTGTTTTAGACATATTTTCATAAATATGTGCAAGTTTCTTTTTCTTTCTTCTTCTTCTTCTTCTTCTTCTTCTTCTTCTTTTTAATGTGGGAGTTACTTATTTGCTTGGTTTCCACAGTGTTGTTTTCCTTCTTACAAGGCTTATGGTTCACATGTTCTGGCCACTATATGGGTCATAGCGTCAGACCAGGCAGGTTCTAGAGCTATTCTAAGAGTCTGAGGAATGGATGGATATGCTCCTTACTGGAGAGGCAGGAACACGAAAACTGGCTTCCACGGTCTTTCCCCAAAATGGTCTTCTGATTATATTTAGCCCAATATTTATCATACAATAACATATCCCAAGTCAGCAGAAGTTTTAGCCGAAGCACTGAGAATGTATGTACAGGTATCTCTAATTCTTGTCAACTACTAGATGTGAGCAAATAAGTATATATCTTCCCGGGAAATTGGATGACCCATTTAACCACATGGTAACAGAAGACACTGAAGGAACGCTGGACTCAGCCTTCCTGGGTGGAATGTGGCTTCCTGATATCTTTTGTCTGCACTGGATTTGGCCACTGGCCTGACACAGCCCATATATTTTCTCAGGGGACTTACCATGTTGGATTCTAAGGGCCTTTTACTTACTTTTCATTGCATCCTCAATGCCTTAGACTGTGTGTACTCCTTGCTCACTGAGTAAAGAATGCATCCATGAATTTGCATTCGTTAGTGGCCATGTCCTAAGTCTGTCCCCCTTGAAAATGTGGCTTTAACTCATAACCTTTAGCTGTTTTTCCTTCAGGTCACTCTATATGTGATTGCAGGTGTAAGAAAGAAGGTGAAGCGTGCTGTGTCTCTGTAGCTTACAGGCCAGTTTCCCCACTAGACTTACGGACGCTGTTCTCTAAAGCAGTGAAAGATCAAGGAGAGTTGCCCTTTTCGCTAATGCTTGGGGGCAGCGTAGCATCACGGTTATTTGGATTTTGGCAATGAATGAAGCTGGGTACAAATTCTAAGTCATTACTTCCTAGCCCTGTGACCTCTGCCAGTGAGGTACAACTTTTCCATCTGTGAAGTGGGGATAGTAACACCTGCCTCATATGTGAGGTATTAGTATAACCAACAGGTATTGTTCGATGAAATAAGATGACGTGTGTACAATGTCTGTTACAAAACTTGCTGCATAACTGTTACTTGTCAGTGTCAGGATTGTCAACAAGACCAGTCCACCTACTGGAGACAGAAAGGTGAAGCACGTGCCAAGCAGTGGCCTCCTTGGATCGGTGGGGAGTCTGAGGAACAGCCTATCCTGGTGGGATTGCATTCTCTAGGGAGGTTGTGTGTTTACAGAGTTAAAAAACAAAATTGGGTGGAGATATCTGGAGGTCTACCTGGCCTATACCAGGCTACCTGGGTCTACCCAGGTGTATACCAGTCCCTCTGATGCCACAGAGGATGAAGGATGAGTTCCCAGGAGACTATGCCAGCAGGGGTCTGGGATTAGGTGACTCATGCTCCCTCAATCCTGTGCTAAATCCTCTGAAGACATATTCATTCAACTGCACCACTCAGTTTCAGGAGAGAAGGTGCACTGATAGCGTGTGATCCACCTTGAGGAGCCCCAAGTTTAACTGATAAGATATCCTATCCCCCTGTTGAAATTTGGAAGGGTAGATGCTGTTTTATGTTAAAATCACTCGATCACTTAAAAATAATTTTTGTGGAATTACATACAGAATACAAATCAGCATAACTTGTAGAGATTTACTGAAAACCCTGTAATCAAGGTAATATTCCTTTGATCCATATTTTACAGGCATATTTAGGGATCTACCTTGTGTCAAGTACCGGAGTACTGGAGAGTCTCATACAGGAGGCTAAACTGCTTGTAATGGTTAATTTTATGTGTCACCTTGGCTGTGGCATGGAGTGCCCAGATTAAATATTATTTCTGAGTGTGTCTGAGAAGGTGTTTTTGGATGGCATTAGCATTTGAATCTGTGGGCTGGGAAGATTGCCCTTCATAAATATGTGACCCAGTTCCTCATAATAAATCTCTATAGAGAGATATATAAGCATGTGTGTGTGTGTGTATATATATATGTGTGTCTGTATATATATACACACACACATATATATAGCTTTCTGTTTCTATGGAGAACCTTGACTAAGATCCTGCCAGTTCCTCTTTCACTGGTCTGCCACTGCAGATCCCGCTAAGAGGGGAGGACAGGGTAGTTTCCACCCCTGGGACAAGACAAACTGATTTCCAGAATCCTTACTCAATTAGGGTATATTTTTCCTGAGTCACATTTGACTATTTCAATTTAAACTAGAAAACAAGGGTATCACTAGTTTACTAATGTTCCCTTTTTTGGAATGCGGGCGCACGCAGTGATTTCTGTAGAGATGGTTGCATTTTGATAGTACAAGGGTTATTATAAAGCTTTCTGGCCGTTCCTCGGGATAGGCATTTACAGTGGTTCCCTTGCCGTGACTGGAGTGTGTCCTCCTCACTGGAGGTTGAGGTATGGGGTAAACAAAGCCCCAGGAAAGCCTCTTCAAGTCTGATAAAGCAATAATCAAAATTACCCCCCAAATATAGAGGAGCGATGAGACCATTTTGTGTGCTAATCAGTAATTACGGAGCAGTGAGGGAGTAGTACCCAGCTGTTCTCGGCATGTGGTGGAAATTAGGACACTTCTCTTCTGAAGGAAGATGTCAAACTTAATTTACTATAAGTACTTACATGGTTTTTCTTTTCAATAAGCAAGAATGAAATGTAAGCCTGACTCAGTTTTGAGATTTTGAGTCCCCTTGCTGGGTCTCTCCTTTTGACTTCCTGTCTCCATCCTGGGCCACACAACACCCCTCCCTAGTGCCCACTCTGCTCTGAGGTTGTCTGACCCCTCCACTCTATCCCTTTCTTTGCCACCGAGACCAATGGCTACCTGTAGGGAGAAATATCCTTCCCCTTTCGCCCACAGGTAGACCTAGCTGCGTAGCTTTTTGGACTTTGGGAAGAATATATATATTGGTGTTCCTCTCTTTGAAGTGGAAGGGGTGTTTAATAAAGAGGTAGGAGAGTAAGTTGCAAAAAAAAAAAAGCTGAAATTAAGGACTCTGGGGTAGGGATTTACAGATGCAGTTGCTCTTTCTGATTCATATAGGGAGTCAATTGAAATGATGCCCTCCCTCCTTAATTATGCTCATCTACTTAAGGGAAAGGCACCATTCATATTGGATTAAGGCCTTCACTAATGATCTGATTTTAACTTCATTACCTCTGTAAGACCCTATCTTTAACATGTCTTTGTTAGGCATATTTCTACTTAAAACATCTTGCAAAACATTGTAAAGCTGCATCAGCCAAACCAATCTTTGTTTGGACCTTTTTTTTTTCTTTATATTTGGAAGACATGAGAATTATGTGCATGTGAATGCCTTTGTTTCTCCACTTTCATAATTTTTATTTCCTTGTTAAAATTCCTTTTAAAACATTCCCAAACTTGGCTGCCTGGGTGACTCAGTCATTAAGCAACTGCTTTCAGCTCAGGTCATGATCCCAGGGTCTTGGAATCAAGTCCCGGATCAGGAAGCCTGCTTCTCCCTCTCCTGCTATGCTTGTGTTCCCTCTCTTGCTGTGTCTCTGTCAAATAAATAAATAAAATCTTAAAAAAAAAATTCCCAAGCTTGCTTTGGCAAAACGGAAGGGATATTTTTTATGTTTATTATTTAAAGTTTCTATTTTTATTTATTTATTTATTTTAGAGTGGAAGGGAGGGAAGGGGCAGAGGGAGAGGGAGAGAAACACTGAAGTAGACTTCATGCTGAGCATGGAGCCCATTGTGGGGCTAAATCTCATGACCCTGAGATCATGACCTGAGCCAAAATCAAGAGTTGGTTGCTTAACTGACTGAACCACCCAGGTGTCCCATAAAGTTTTAAATTTTAATTTCAGTTGGTTAACATACAGTGTAATATCGGTATGAGGTGTATAATACAGTGATTCAACAATTCCATATATCACCTGGAGCTCACCATGAGTGGACGCTTTATTCCCTATCACTTAATTCACCCACTCCCCCGCTTCCCCTCTGGTAACCATCAGTTCTGTATAATTAAGAATCTGCTTCTTGGTTTGTCTTTCTTTTTTTCCCTTTGCTCCCTTGTTTCCTCACTTCCACATACGAATGAAATCATATTGTATTTGTCTTTCTTTGACTGACTTATTTCACTTAGCATGATACTCTCTAGCTCCACCCACATTGTTGCAAATGGCAAGATTTCATTCTTTTTATGGCTGAGTAATATTCCATCATCTATTTATCACCTCATTTATCAGTTGATGAACACTTGCGCTGTTTCCATAATTTCATTATTATAGATAATACTGCTGAAAGCATTAGGGTGCAGGTATCCCTTTGAAATACTATTTTTGTATTCTTTTGTGTTCATAGGGTAGTTCCATTTTTAGCTTTTTGGGAAACCTCCATACTATTTTCCAGCGTGATAGCACCAGCTTACATTCCCACCAGCAGTGCAAGAGGGTTCCCCTTTCTCCACATCCTTGACAACACCAGCTGTTTCTTATGTTGTTGATTTTAGTCATTGTTGTAGCTGTAAGGTACTATCTCATTGTGGTTTTGATTTGCATTTCCCTGATGACTGGTGATGTTGAGCATCTTTTCATGTGTCTGTTGGCCATCTGGATGTCTTTTTTAGAAAAATGTCTATTCATATCTTCTGCCCATTTTTTAGTTGGGTTATTCACTTCTTGTGTGTTGACTTTTATATGTTCTTTATATTTCAGATTCTAACCCTTTGCTGGATATGTCACTTGCAAATATCTTTTCCCATTCTGTAGGTTACCTTTTAGTTTTGTTGTTTCCTTTGCAAAAGCTTTTTAATTGATGTAGTCCCGGTAGTTTATTTTTGCTTTTGTTTTCCTTGCCTGAGGAGGCATGGCTAGTAAGAAGGTGCTGTGGCTGCTATGATTTTAGGTCACACAACTAGGTGTTTAATCTATTTTGAATTTATTTTTGTGTATGGTGAAAGAATGTGGTCCAGTTCTATTCTTTTGCACGTTTCTGTCCAGTTTTCCTAACACCATTTATTGAAGATAATTTTTTCCCATTGGACATTCTTTCCTGTTTTGTCAAAGATTTATTGACCATACAGTTGTAGGTTCATTTATGGGTTTTCTATTCTGTTCTATTGGTCTTTCTTTTTTAGTGCTGGTACCATACTGTATTGACTACTGCAGCTTCATAATATTACTTGAAGTCCAGACTTATGAAGCCTCCAGCTTTGTTTCTTTTCCTTTTCTTTCTTTTTCTTTTCTTTTCTTTTTTTTTTTCCCGAAGACTGCTTTGTCTATTTGGGGCTTTTTTTGTGGTTCCATATGAATTTTAGGGTGGGTTTTCTAGTTCTTTGAAAAATCTGTTGGTATTTCGATAGGGATTGCATTAAATGTGTAGCTTTCTTTGGGCGATATGGACATTTTAACAATACTTGTTTTTCACATCCATGAGCATGGAATGCCTTTCTGTTTCTTTGTATCAACTTCAATTTCTTCCATCAGTGTTTTATAGTTTTCAGAGTACAGGTCTTTTACCTCTTTGGCTTGGTTTATTCCTAGGTATTTTATTATTTTTTGAGCTATTGTAAATGGGATTGTTGTCTTAATTTCTCTTTCTGCTGCTTCATTACTGGTGTATAGAAATGCAGCAGATTTCTGTACATTGATTTTGTATCCTAGAATTTTACTGAATTTGTTTATCAGTTCTAGCAGTTTTGGGGTGGACTTTTTGGGTTTTCCATATATAGTACTTTGCATTTGCAAATAGTGAAAGTTATACTTCTTACCATTTGGATGCCTTTTATTTCTTTTTGTTATCTGATTATTGTGGCTAGGACTGCTAATTCTATGTTGAGTAAAAGTGGTGGGAGTGGACATCCTCATCTTGTTCCTAATCTTGGGGGAAAATTTTCAGGTTTTCCCTGTTAAAGATGATGTTATCTGTGAATTTTTCATAAATAGCCTTTATTATATTGACATATATTCCCTCCAAATCTATTTTGTTGAGGTTTTTTATCATGAATAGCTTTGTACTTTGTTAAATGCCTTTTCTGCATCTACTGAGATGATCATATGGTTCTTATCCTTTCTCTTACTAATCTGATATGTCACGTTGAATGATTTGTGGATCCTTTGAAGCCCAGGAATAAATCCCATTTGATCATGGTGAATGATTTTTTTTAA
Source organism: Mustela erminea (assembly GCF_009829155.1). Classification (NCBI taxonomy): domain Eukaryota; kingdom Metazoa; phylum Chordata; class Mammalia; order Carnivora; family Mustelidae; genus Mustela; species Mustela erminea. Next base: position 12,301,928 of record NC_045627.1, on the reverse strand, counting down.
TGTATTGCTACATTCTGATTGGTAGTATTTTTTTGAGGATTTTTGCATCTATGTTCATCAGGGATATTGGCCCATAATTCTCTTTTTTTGTGGTGTCTTTATTTGGTTTTAGTATCAGGGTAATGCTGCCCTCATAGAATGAATTTGCAAGTTTTCCTTCTAAACGAAAGGATTTTTTTTTTTAAACTAAAGGATCTTGAAGTTCTTTTTTTTTTTTTTTTAGAAGAAAGGGATCTGTAATGCGTACCATGGCTGAGTTGGTTGGTACCAATTGGCTGCTTTGGTTTAGAAAGCAGGGCAGACCTGGTGAGCCAGGGCAGCTGAAGGTTAGAAAATTTAGGAGGAAAGGTGCAGCCCATTTGGAAGCCATGCCCACTTTGGTCATTGCAGTTGTTCTTAGCTGATTGGAGTTGATTGGAGTTTACAAATGTTGTGTCTGATGCTATCTTATATACTTAGGTTTCTTACATTCTACCCCAGCTTGTAACCAGGATATAACCTTGCTTTTCTAGCCAGGTGCCTTTACATACATAGTTTCCTCTTCATGTGCTGATTATGATCTGGTCTCTGTTGGACCAGTTCCCCACTTTCACTTTAAGCAAACATTCTCCAAAGACTCATCCCTGGACCAACAGTGTATGCCTCAGCTGAGGACGTATCAGAAGTGTAAATCTGGGTGTCTAATTCCAGACCTGGTGAATCAGAAGCTCTGGTGTGGGCACCAGTATTGTATGGATAAGTCTCCTAGGTGGTTGTGATGCATATTCAAGTTTGGGAAGCAGGCCTTGGGGTAGTGTACCTTGTGGCGGGACCAGAGTCCAGCTCCTCTTCTCCATGAGGTGTTTCCTAGTCCCCAGACTGGAGGTCATTACCTCTTGATTTGGTTTTCAGTGCTCTCTCTGTTCCTCTTGGAACCATTATGATCCAGTATTTTATTTCCCCTCCTGGAGGATAAGGTCCTTGAAGGCTGTATCATACTCACCTTTGAATTCCCCACATAATTTTCCCATGTGCTCGGACAGTATTTTTGAGACAAATGAACTCTATTTATTTATATCTGTATGTATTTATTTCAACTCTGAATATTTAAATTGTTTGCATAATGTTTCTGAGGGAAGCTGGTTTTGCAGGACCTACTTCATAATTGCCATCAACCTGTATTTTGGGGCTTATCTCAGCATGTGAGTAGAAACTTCCTGTTATCTTCAGGCTAGGATTCAGGCTCCTTGGCATGGCCCCCAAGCCCTCCCCAACTGTGCCCCTGCCCACAGGTCCAGGGTAGCCTCTTTCCTGTCCGTGGCTGGACAAATAGAATTGCTGTGAGTTTTCCCAAAACCACTCTGACCTCTCCAACCCTGAGCTGTGGCCTGTGCTGTTTTTTTTTTCTTCTGGAACACCTCTCTGGCCTTATCTGCTTGTTTGCTCCTGCTTGGCTTATTTTAACTTATGTCATTGCATTTAAAAAATATATATTTATTTACTTGAAAGAGAGAAAGAGAACACAAATGGGGGGAGGGGCAGAGGCAGAGGGAGAGAAAATCTTAAGGAGCCTCTCCTCTGAGTGTGGACCCCAACACAGGGCTCAATCCCAGGACCATGAGATCATGACCTGAGCTGAAGTCGAGAGTAGGATGCTCAAGCAACTGATCCACCAGACGCCTCATCATTGTATCTTATTCTTTCAAATGTCTGGCTGTGGTATCACCCCCTCTGGAAATTCTTGTCTGGCCACTGGCCCCCTGGGCCAGGTTGGGGACTGTATCCTGGGACACCTCTGTGCCTTGTGCTCTTACAGCCCTTCTCAGTGCATCTTAATTATTACTTCCTCTGTCTGAGGTCTTCTCAGCCACAGGGTCTTTGAGTGTAGGCTGTGTTCTTTCTACTTTAGTGTCTTCAACACAGCAAGGCCTCAATAAATAATTCCAGAATGGACAGATAATGTTCTGGGAATGAGTCTTAAAAGAAATTTAACTAACCCATTGAATGCCCTCCTACCCTCTTGCATCTGGCCTGCATTCCACACTGCTGAGTAGCAGTCCTATTTGCATTCAGTTAAACAGAGTTGGTTTTTGTTTTTGTTTTACTTTCTTTACAACCTTCCCTGGAAGTGGGACTAGTTAAAATGATTTTGCCAAAACATATTTGAGCATATTCAAAAATATATCTTGGAGAAGAGTGGCTGCTAACTGGGTTCATTTCACTGTGAACAAATAATGAAAGCATGAAATTTTTTTGTTAAGATCTTTTTATCCAACCTGAACACAAATAACTCAAATCATACAGTTAGTGAATGTTCTGGGAATCAATGACGTTAATTCATGGGGCGCCTGGGTGGCATCCAACTCTGGGTTTCGGTTCAGGACATGATCTCTGGGTTGTGAGATCAAGCCCCGAGTCAGGCTCCATGCTCGGCTGGGTATGGAACCTGCTTAAGACTCTCTCTCTCCCTCTCTGCCTCTGTCCCCCCTGCTCTCTTGTACATGCACTCTCTCTCTCTCAAAAAAAAAAAAAAAAAAGTTAATTCCACTCTATGTAAAAACAACAACTAACATTCACTGAATGTGAATAACTAACATTTTGGATCATATATTTTCCTAGATCCTGGGGATGGAACTCATTTTTCTTCTGCCCTCATTTTCTGGTTCTCTCTTGCATTGGGCATAGTCCCTGCCACGTACTATGCTAGACTCAGGGGGTCTAGTGGTAAATAGGAGGTACTCAGTCTCATGGAATTTACAGATGAGATGCTTTCTGAACAACAGTTAATCACACATGGATTCTTTTTTTTTTTTTTTTCCCCACACGTGGATTCTTATGCCTAGCCCGGTATCTGGCGATGGATACTTGAAGAATGAATAAATGAATAAAACTATAAAATAATGGATAAGCCAATTTCAAATGTTTTTATACATTACAGTTAAGAACAAGCAGCCTCTGGTTTTATCAGGCCATGTGGTCTGGGAGCTGTCTTTCCTGACAAGGTGCCAAGTATTGCAGAGAATGCCTCCAATATTCATCTTCTCTGTGTATTTCTCACTCTCCTCCTTTTCCTTTCTTCCTTCATGAGGCAGAATTTGAGCTAGAAAACCTAGTCAAGATTGCTTTTTTATTTTCCCCTCAAACTTCAAACCCCTCATTTTACAAAGCCATCTGATTTCCTTGATGCCAATAAAATTTTAAGTAAGATTCCTCCAAATTCATCAGGGGCCTATGAACAACTAGCTTTTGGGCTGATGTCACTGACTGGGGGACCTGTAGGTTCTGAAGGCTACCCCTTTGAGTCTCCCCTAGAAACTGAGACTCACCTGGTGTCCTCTGATGAAGGACACACAATCCATCCTCACCCCGTTCTTAGTGATACTTTGCACAGCTTTATCACAAAATTTCTCCAGAACTGATGAAAATCGTTGCAAGGACAAATTGAGGTAACAGCTGGAGAGAGATTGCTTGTGGATCAGAGATGCAAATTGGCTACGGCATTGGGTAATAAATGATTCCAATCTGTGTAAGAGGCTGGGGTCATGCTTATTATGGCCCCAAGCACCCACACTAGTGAGAGCTAGACTCTGGCAGGGATTTATCGTGGAGTATATTAAAAATGTCATTAGTGAAAAATTAATATTATAAAACATTTTAGAAGGGTTGAAGCAATCATCTCACTTTAATAACACAGGACAGTTCCCATAAATACCCTTTATTTTTTCCTCAAGCAGAAAATGAGGAACATGCCAGGATTATCAGATCTCACCCTCTCTTTCCAAATTGCAAACTCAGACTGTTGATCATTTCGTTTCTTTCTTCTTAAACTGGGTCGTGTTGTTGGTTTGTTGTGTGATAGGTCATGCCTGTATTTAAAAATACAGAAGACTTGTGGCCTTTGGAGGTAAAGAAATTGCTTCTCATCAGTTGAAAATCGTGTTTTGAAGATGAATTTTTAGGGAGCTTTTCTCTTGCAATAAGTACTGAGCTGTGTGTATATAGTATCCTGTTCGGGACTTTAGAGGGGGAAAAAGAAGACATTTTGATGAAACTCATAGCTTAATAGGAAAAGCCTTAGGAATTGGGGGACTTTATTTCCACCCTTGGAATCCTAGCACTTCTACAGAGTAGTCAGGAAATGATCTCACTGGCCTCATTTAAACTTTCTCCTTGATTTAGGATCTGCTGTTGACCCTTCAGCAATGTAGGGATTAGGAGTGCTGACCCCCTCCAGAGTTGAAAATCCATGTGTAAATTTTGATTCCCTCAAAACTATTGGCTATTTTTGACCAGAAACCTTACCGATAACATAAACAATTAATACATATCTTGTATGTTTCTTACTGTATTCTTAAATAAAGTAAGCTAGAGAGAATAAAATGTTAGGAAAATCTTAGGAGAAAATACATATACGGTACTATGCTGTATTTATAAAAAAAACCAGTCTACCTGCATATAAGTGGACCCAAACCTGTGTTGTTCAAGGGACAACTATATGATATGCTATAATTGTGGTAGGAATTGAAAGGAATGATAGTAATTTAAAAAACTCAAAGGAACAAATCTGAATTTTTAAACAGTAAAGAAAATCTCAGACTTATGTACTATTAGAGCTGGAAGCAATTTTAAAGATCTTATTTTTTATCTAAGAAAATGGAATATCTTTGGTTTTGCTCAGAGCCATTAGGAGTAGTTGAGAATTGGAACAAGAAACTAAGACTTTTGATTAAATCGAGTAAGAGTTCAGAACTCAGATGGGAACCAAGGCAAACCCAGTGAAGCAATAAATAAATAATGCAGAAAAATTCTAAAACAATAACACAAGACATTATATAACCAAGGGAAAAATGTGTAGTACTAGCCGAAGGAGTGAGGACTTCATAGCAGAGCAAGGCCAATGACATTGGAATGGAAGCTGTCCAGAGGTAGAATTTGAGTTCTTGTTGAGGATGGTCTTATAGGAAGGGGTAGATGGCAAAGAAAGAGGTTAGTCTAGATGTGATGAGTAGTGCCCAGTGAAAATTCAGTGACTAAAGAAAGCCATGAAGGAACACTTACTAGAACAAGGAATCAACAGGATGTAGAAGTGGGAGACAGTGAAGGTTCATGCCAGGAGAGAAATTTGACAGGAGATGCCTCTTTAGCTCCTCTCATGTGCCTTGCATTGATAGCAAATGTACAGGGTGAGTAATTTAGATCTGGAGATGTTTATATTTGAATGTCAGACCTGGAATCAGAATCCAGCTCTCTTAAACCTAAGTCTAAGGACTTTTCTGTGGAAATAAATACCTTTTTCCAGTTGTGTCCTCTGGTGGTGCACATGTATTCATTTTCCTCTGTGTTTTTAAAAAAACATGGATTCTTGCTTGCCAAGTTAGATAAAGAATCTGGATTATATCTCAGCTTGGGAAGCCATCAGTTAATTAGGAAGAAAAAAAAAAAGAAATTTAAAAGGGAAACACTAAGATGATAGTGATGATGATGGTGTTGTGGATAGCCAGAAGAGGTCAGTGCAGGAGAGAATTAGGAATAAATACTATCAAAATAAAAACTGAGAGACAGTCTGGGTAGGGGAGGTAATTCTTCAAGCCTCCTATTTTATCTACATAATAATAATACCTTTCCCTGTAAGGAATTCACTTTGGTTAGAAATTCCAAGTTTTTTTCCCAAGTGATCAGGGTGATTGCTCATGCTTCCCCTATCCCATCTGTGGCCTTCTTCTCTGCTGCTAAATGATGTGGCAAATTGACATTTCTGTAACAGCACAGGGGAAAAAAAACCCCACAACAACCAACAACCTGTTTTTGATTTATGCACTGCATTTTCATGCTCTGGGGCATAGATAATTTAGCAGAGGCTTGAAATGAGGGAGAAAGCATTCAAAGTCATGCAGGGATTTGATAATACCATTGGATTCAGAGTTACTTGTATGACTTTGGAAAAAAATTCTCCAAACCTTCTTTATTTCCAAACAGAGGTTATTAATCTATGGGTGTGCAAGTCACCCCTTGACAGTAAGTAAAAACCTTAGAGTGGGGGATATTGGCTGGGTATTCACTAATGCAACCAGGCATTGAATGCCATTCTTTTTGTTTTTTTTTTTTAATAATATTTTATTTATTTATTTGACAGAGATCACAAGTAGGCAGAGAGACAGGGAGATGGGAGGGGGATGCAGGCTCCCCACTGAGCAGAGAGCCTGATGTGGGGCTCGATCCTAGGACCCTGAGATCATGACCTGAGCCGAAGGCAGACGGCTCAACCCACTGAACCACCCAGGTGCCCCTTGAATGACATTCTAATTAAACATCGCAAAAGGAGCAGAAGCTATTGCAACAGTCTGTCTTCTAGGGAAGGAAAAATAAATTTGGCCTGGGATTAAGAAGGCCTGGGTCCTAGTTCCAGCAGATTATTCCATGTACAGTGTCTTCATCCTTGGACTTGCTTCCGAGGGTTCTCATGTCAGAGTTGTGAGCTCACAAATTGCTGAATGCATGACAAGCTAGTTGTGGGATCTTGTACATTTGCTTGTCTGGGTGTCAGTTTCCTCTGCTGGGAAATAAAAGCATCCTTGTTGATCATCTTTCCTTCACTAAAATCCTATGACTTGGACCTTGTGAGACTGGAGCTTATTTTATTTAATTATCATTTTGACTCATCTGATAAAAATGCTAGCTGTGGCCTGTGATGTATGAATTGAAAAGTCTTCCTAACAATTTTGTTCATGATGAAAATTCTGTTTAAGGCAACCTCTATATTTTTAGATTATATGTAAATAGTTATGAATTGTTAGGCATAGGAGATCATACCAAGACCAGTGAAATAAAATATTATTTGAAAAATGAACAGTTTTCCATTAAATTTGTCAGGGCACATTACCTGGATCCATTCAGCTTTATTTCTAATTCTAAAAATTAGTCCAAATGAGGGATTTTACCACCATTGAGTTACCTAGTAAGATAAAGGTAATAAAAGAAAAGCTTTGTCTGACATAAGAGCTTAAGAAATCCATATCAAGTCCATTGGTGAATGGTGGGATGTGGGCTCAGTATGCTTTATGTTATTTTTATGTATTCACTATGGATGCATGGGGATGCCCTACTAGAAATTACATTTGTACCTTTTTTTTTTTCCTCTTCTGAAAGAAAATCCAGGAAAGTGCTTTAGAACCCCAGTAGGGAAAATGTTAATTTCTCCAGCCTGGGTGTTGGCCCTCCTGGAATCCCTGCCAGAGCTCCCCTGGAAAGGGTAGGAGTTCTTGGGGTATTGAAGAAGCTTCTTTTAGATGGGTATTGCTGAGGAGTAACCCTGCCTCTGTAGAAAAGTAAGTGTATGTTGATTCCTTGTATTTTTGTATTTAGAAAGAGAGGCTGGGAGCCCCCAAAGTGTGGGTTCCTAGGAAGTGGGGGGAGGGCTGTGGCCAAAGAAGGAGAGGAGTTTGCTGTGGTTTTGGACCAGTGAGAGGAGAGGTGAGTGAGCACATCAGAACCAGCCCTGAGTCCACAAGAGAAAACCAGTTGGTCCTCAAGGAGGTGGCTACATGTGGCAACGGGAAGATCCAAACCTGAAATTCTGCAGCCTCAGGTGCACACTGGGTTATTGAAGGAGAGGGTGACTCTACTGTAGAGAGCCTCTAGGCAGGTGGCCATTCCCTAGAGGCTCAGCTCCTGCTGTTGCTATGGGCACAGGACATGCCTGCCACAGGGGTAGAACCTTCAGGGGGTGGTGAGTAGGCTCTGGCGCTAGTCCTGCTTCAGTGATGAGATCTCTGCCCTCCCTCCAACCCTCACCCCTACCAGTATTGGGACTGCTGAAGTACCCGGACAATTCTGGAGGTGAGGGGCATCTCAGTGGTAGACAATAGATATGCTGCTAATGGAACAGATCAGGGCTTGAATCATTACTTTCAGAAATGACCCATGGCAGCTGGAGTTGATAGAAAAATTCATAATATTTTTTATAAGCAATATGTACACATTTAGAAGATGTGGAAAATGCAAAGTAGGAAAAGAAAGAAAATCATTCAAGCTCCCAATCCCAATGACAATCCCTTTCAAAATTTTGGTGTGGCTGTCCTCCTAAGAAAAGAATATTTTAACAAGGAAACTGCAAGTCTTTAGGGGAGACCAATTCTACATCTTTTGATGTAGGAACATCTTGGGCCAAGTGGTGGCTTGGGATCACTCCTCAGACAGGGAAGCCTGCCAGGTTTTTCAAGCACCTAGGTTTGGTTTTCATCATGGACTAAAAGTTTGGTGAGGGAATTTATTTTGTTCACTGCTGAGCCTTAGCAGTTAGAACAGAGACTGGCTCACAGTTGGTGCTCAAATATGTTTGAAGAATGAATGAGTGAATGAATGAATCAATGAGTGGACTTTGGCTAGGGTTATCAGATTCAACAAATAAATATACAGCATACCCAGTAAATGTGAATTTCTAATAAATGAATACTTTTAAAAGTATAACTAAATGTTGCATGGACATACTTACATTACAAATTATTTGTTGTTTATCTGAAATCCAAACTTAAGTGAATGCCCTATATTTGCTCTAGCATCTTTTTTTATGAGGTTCGGTATTCCTGTTGGATTTCTTGCTGCTTTGTTATTGAGAGATTTAAGTTATCTTTCCTAGGAGAGGGGAGATGGATGACTGGCATGTGACTTTCAGAAAGCAGAGGAGGTTTGTCATAGTCTCTTCACCCAAGTGGGTCCTTTACTCATACGCCTACCAGCCTCTCAGACAGTGAAAACTTTGCAACTGAAAACTTTGTGACACACCTTTGCTGCCAATTCCTGAGGGAACCCTGCCTTGGGAACCAATGGAGTAAATTTGATTATTTTCTATTGCACATCAGTCAAAACAAGTGAAGTTGGTACTTCTTTCACCCTAGGTTATGAGGCGAGTCTACTTTACAGGGAAAAGATGAAAGTATGCCCATGAGAAATTTCATGCTCTGTTCTGTTAATAATTCAGGAGAAACAAGTAAAATTTAGGGGTGGATAGCCTATGCTAAGAAAATACCTTTCCAGAGCTACTTAAAATATGCCAGATTGGCTTAATTTCCTACAACCTTAACTACCCTACACATTCTTCCTTGGGTACCCATGAATGACAGCTCTCTCAGGGTGCTTTCTTGGATCTACTTATCTTTTCATTTTAGCTGAGCTCATCTGATCCCACAGTTTTAATTGATTAATCATAAATCTGACATCCCTAATTCAGACATTCATCCAGTAGATATGTGGGGAATGCCAGCTATGTATGAGCAAAATGCTGAGGGATAACTTTAAAAACTGTTTTTTAGAGAAGACAGATAATCAAGTATTCCAAAAATAAATATGTAAAACTTATGATAAAGGCAAATGAAGAAAAAAATGGAGAGTGCTATTAGACTGGCCAAGAATACTAAAGAAGGTTTGGGTGGCTGGTGTGGAGAAAGAGGAGGAGGGTGCTATGAAGACATGTCTGGGTTAGATCACATGGAGCCTTGGAGAACACATCACATATTTTGTTCTTTGGCATGAGAACAATGGGAGTTCCATTATGAAGTTCTGAGCTAGAGAATGGAATAAGCAGATTGCAGTTTGAAAAGCTGAGCCTTAGCAGCTAGAACAGAGACTGGCTGTTCATCACTCTGGCTGTGGTGTGAAGAAAAGATTGAAGGTCCATTTTGGATATGGGCAGGGCCAGTTAGAAAGCTTGAACTGTAGTCCAGGTAAGATAAGATGGTAGTTTGGTTTAGGGTGGTAGTGGTAGAGACAGAGTAAAGAACGGAAACTAGGTAAGTAGTAACTGGCAGAGTTGGAAGAAGGGGGTGCGGTGTCAAGACTGGCTCTTAGGTTTCTGATGTGCATAGCCTGATGGTGTTAGTTGCCATTCACTAAGATATGGAAGACTAGAAGGAGACTGGGTTTTTGGGAAGGTCCTAAGTTTGGTTTGGGACATGCTGAATTTAATGTGCCTTTAGGGCTTTGTATGGTAATGTTGAGTAGGCAGTTGGGTGTATTGGCATTGGAACTCCAAGGAAAGGTCTGGGTTACATACTTAAATTGGAACTTGTTGACATCTGGTTGACGTTTGAAGCCATGAGATCACCTAAACAAAGGGTATAAAGTGAAAACAGAGTGCATACCTATGTCTAATTCCTGAGGAGCCCCCTCTTATTTAAAAGGTATTCAGAGAAGGATGAATTAACCAAGGAGATTGGAGAGTAGCCAGAGGAAGCTAAAAGTGTATAGTTCCATCAGTTCCTTTTAAGAAGGACGGCTGATGGTGTTTCTTGAAAGGTTAAGTGAGATGAAGACTGAACAATTTAATGGGTTTATTGTCATTGCAGTCACTGACAGCCTCTGGAGAGTTGTTTTGATACAGAAAGACATGAAAGATATATGGAAAAGAATTGAGTTTGGGGAGGTGAGAAATAGAGATAGTGAGTTAACACAGAATTATCTTGACATTTCAGTGTCAAGGAGAAGAGATAGGGCAGTGACTTGAAGAGTAAGTGGTAAAGGTAGAAGAAATTTTATTTTAAGATGGAAGAGACTTAAGACTGTTTAAAAATGTTGAAAATAGAACTGCCCTATGACCCAGCAATTGCACTACTGGGTATTTACCCTAAAGATACAAACGTAGTGATCCAAAGGGGCACGTGCACCCAAATGTTTATAGCAGCAATGTCCACAATAGCCAAACTATGGAAAGAACCTAAATGTCCATCAAAAGATGAATGGATAAAGAAGATGTGGTATATATACACAATGGAATACTATGCAGCCATCAAAAGAAATGAAATCTTACCATTTGCGACAACATGGATGGAACTAGAGCGTATCATGCTTAGCGAAATAAGTCAAGCAGAGAAAGACAACTATCATATGATCTCCCTGATATGAGGAAGTGGTGATGCAACATGGGGGCTTAAGTGGGTAGGAGAAGAATCAATGAAACAAAATGGGATTGGGAGGGAGACAAACCATAAGTGACTCTTAATCTCACAAAACAAACTGAGGGTTGCTGGGGGGAGGGGGGTTGGGAGAAGGGGGGTGGGGTTATGGACATTAGGGAGGGTATGTGCTTTGGTGAGTGCTGTGAAGTGTGTAAACCTGGCGATTCACAGACCTGTACCCCTGGGGATAAAAATATATGTTTATAAAAAATAAAAAATTTAAAAAAAAACCTGATAGAATGTAATCATTAACTAGAAAGAAAAGAATAAATGTAGGATAAGAAGAAGTCATTGATAGTGGAAGGAAGAATCCAGCTAAGGGAAAAGGAAATAGGCCCAGAGCATAAGCTGAGGAACTGACCTTACATTGCTGAAGGGGCATAGCAAGAGGGAGAAGCAGACATGTTTCACTTTCAAAACCTGTATAGCTCTGTTATCAGAAAGCTGAGATCTCTATTCTCCTGAAGTAGGAGGTGAAGTTCTTCATCTACTGAGAGGAAACAAAACTGGGCAGTACTGGTTCCTAAATGAACCAATTGGGTAGTATCGTTCCCAGTAGAATGCCAACAGTGTTTACCATGAGCATCCAATCAGAAGGATAAATTGGAACCCACACCAAAGTTGAGTCCATTTGTTGGATGATTAGAACAGAAACAGTGTAAATGCACCTTTTGTAAAACTTTCTCGGACATGCACACCATTAGTGTTTTCTTACTCCCAGTTATTGTAACATATAATAATCTATGTCTATGGGATGCCTGGATGGCTCAGCCAGTTAAGCGTCTGCCTTCACTCAGGTCATGATCTCCGGGTTCTGGGATCGAGTCCTGCATTAGGCTCCTTGCTCAGCAGGGAGCCCGATTCTTCCTCTGCCTGCCACTCCTCCTGCTTGTGCTCTCTCTTTCCTGCTCTCTCTCTGACAAATAAATAGGTAACAGCTTTTTAAAAATATTTAAAAAACGCAAATAATCTGTTTCTATAAGTAATGTATCTAGTACAAAAAATAAGAATTTCCCTCAAGTATAATTAATTTTGTCACAAAGGTAAAAAAATTAGATTGGAAAAGTTACTTGCATTATATAAGGTGATGAGTGTGTAAAAAGTGCCTTCACTTGCTTCACTTTTATATGCTTAAAGCTGATTAGTAGTTGTTATCAACCAAAACTCTTTTCTGAAACCACTGAATTGGAATTAACTTGACAATGGCATAAGAGATGTTAAGAATGTGAGTGACCAATGTTAATGAACAAAATATAACTCATTTTGAGCTTTTCTTAAAACTATGTCTTTCTTTTAAAAGTATAAAGAAAGGTAATTATACATACCAATGTTTGAGGGAAAAATAAAAGTTGAACTGTTCATTGAATAAGAATAAAGTATCCAGAAAGGTTAGTTTTTCTTGTACTCTGAATTAAATGAAGCAGGAATTATATCAGAATGGTTTTTTCCTCCTCATTTAACAATTTTCCATTCATGCAGAATATGTATATTAAAAATTTAAAGCTACTATGGCCATTTGCATTAATGTGAATTCTCTGAAGTTAAATTGGGAGCTAAAAAATCTTTTGTTAACCTTGTGCAAACTCACATTATTACAGAATTACTTCTTGGCCAATAGAACAATTCCATAAAGACTTTTCAACTAGTTTGCTAAGATCCATGAGCCAGTTCTTTTCTCCAACATTCTGGTGGTTTTTGTTTGTTGGTTGGTTTGTTTGTTTTAATTTTATTTTATTTAAATGTAATCAGTTAGCATATAGTGTATCATTAGTTTCAGAGGTAGAGTTCAGTTTTTCATCAGTTGCATAGAACACCCAGTGCACATTAAATCATATGCCCTCCTTAATGCCCATCACCCGGCTACCCCATCCCATCCCCCACCCACTTCCCTCCAGCAATTCTGTTTCTTAGAGTTTAGAGTTTCTTATGGTTTGCCTCCCTCTCTGATTTCATCTTATTTTGTTTTTACCTCCCTTCCCCAATCATCCTCTGCTTTTTTCTTAAACTCCACATATCAGTGAAATCATATAACAATTGTCTTTCTCTGATTGACTTATTTCACTTAGTGTAATACCCTCTCTTTCTATCCACATCATAGCAACTTGTAAGATTTTGGTTTTTTATTTTCTTTTTTTTATAATTTTTAATAAACATATATATATTTTTAAATTTATTTTTTATTTTCAGCATAACAGTATTCATTATTTTTGCACCACACCCAGTGCTCCATGCAATCCGTGCCCTCTACAATACCCACCACCTGGTACCCCGACCTCCCACCCCCCGCTCCTTCAAAACCCTCAGATTGGTTTTCAAAGTCCATAGTCTCTCATGGTTCACCTCCCCTTCCAATTTCCCCCAACTCCCTTCTCTCTATCTCCCCATGTCCTCCATGCTATTTGTTATGCTCCACAAATAAGTGAAACCATGTGATAATTGACTCTCTCTGCTTGACTTATTTCACTCAGCATAATCTCTTCCAGTCCCGTCCATGTTGCTACAAAATTGAGTATTCATCCCTTCTGATGGAGGCATAATACTCCATAGTGTATATGGACCACATCTTCCTTATCTATTCGTCCGTTGAAGGGCATCTTGGTTCTTTCCACAGTTTGGCGACCGTGGCCATTGCTGCTATAAACATTGGGGTATAGATGGCCCTTCTTTTCACTACATCTGTATCTTTGGGGTAAATACCCAGTAGTGCAATGGCAGGGTCATAGGGAAGTTCTATTTTTAATTTCTTGAGGAATCTCCACACTGTTCTGCAAAGAGGCTGTACCAACTTGCATTCCCACCAACAGTGTGAGAGGGTTCCCCTTTCTCCACATCCCCTCCAACACATGTTGTTTCCTGTCTTGCTAATTTTGGCCATTCTAACTGGTGTAAGGTAGTACACCAGTCAATGTAGTTTTAATTTGAATCTCCCTGATGGCTAGTGATGATGAACATTTTTTCATGTGTCTGATAGCCATTTTTATGTCTTCATTGGAGAAGTGTCTGTTCATATCTTCTGCCCATTTTTTGATAAGATTGTCTGTTTTGTATGTGTTGAGTTTGAGGAGTTCATTATAGATCCTGGATATCAACCTTTTGTCTGTACTGTCATTTGCAAATATCTTCTCCCATTCCGTGGGTTGCCTCTTTGTTTTCTTGACTGTTTCCTTTGCTGTGCAGAAGCTTTTGATTTTGATGAAGTCCCAAAAGTTCATTTTCGCTTTTGTTTCCTTTGCCTTTGGAGACATATCTTGAAAGAAGTTGCTGTGGCTGATATCGAAGAGATTGCTGCCTATGTTCTCCTCTAGGATTCTGATGGATTCCTCTCTCACACTGAGGTCTTTTATCCATTTTGAGGTTATCTTTGTGTATGGCGTAAGAGAATGAATGGTCGAGTTTCATTCTTCTATATATAGCTGCCCAGTTTTCCCAGCACCATTTATTGAAGAGACTGTCTTTTTTCCACTGTATATTTTTTCCTGTTTTGTCGAAGATTATTTGACCATAGAGTTGAGGGCCCATATCTGGGCTCTCTACTCTGTTCCACTGGTCTATGTGTCTGTTTTTATGCCAGTACCATGCTGTCTTGGTGATCACAGCTTTGTAGTAAAGCTTGAAATCAAGTAACGTGATGCCCCCCGTTTTATTTTTGTTTTTCAACATTTCCTTAGCGATTCGGGGTCTCTTCTGATTCCATACAAATTTTAGGATTATTTGCTCCAGCTCTTTGAAGAATACCAGTGGAATTTTGATCAGAATAGACTCTTTCTATGAAGCCTGCATTACCCTGATCCCAAAACCAGGCAAAGACCCTACCAAAAAGGAGAATTTCAGACCAAGATCACTGATGAATATGGATGCTAAGATTCTCAACAAGATCCTAGCAAACAGGATCCAACAGCACATTAAAAAGATTATCCACCATGACCAGGTGAGATTCATCCCTGGGCTACAAGGATGGTTCAACATTCGCAAATCAATCAATGTGATAGAACAAATTAATAAGAGAAGAGAGAAGAACCACATGGTCCTCTCAATTGATGCAGAAAAAACATTTGACAAAATCCAGCATCCGTTCCTCATTAAAACGCTTCAAAGTATAGGGATAGAGGGAACATTCCTGAACTTCATAAAATCTATCTATGAAAGACCCATGACAAATATCATCCTCAATGGGAAAAAGCTTGCATCCTTCCCGTTGAGATCAGGAACACAACAAGGATGCCCACTCTCACCACTCTTGTTCAACATAGTATTAGAAGTCCTAGCAACAGCAGTCAGACAACAAAGAGAAATAAAAGGTATCCAAATTGGCAATGAAGAAGTCAAACTCTCTCTCTTCGCAGATGACATGATTCTTTATATGGAAAACCCAAAAGACTCCACCCCCAAACTACTAGAACTCATACAGCAATTCAGCAACGTGGCAGGATACAAAGTCAATGTACAGAAATCAGTGGCTTTCTTATACACTAACAATGAAAATACACAAAGGGAAATTAGAGAATCGATTCCATTTACTATAGCACCAAGAACCATAAGATACCTGGGAATAAACCTAAGCAAAGAGGTAAAGGATCTGTACTCGAGGAACTACAGAACACTCATGAAAGAAATTAAAGAAGACACAAAAAGATGGAAGACCATTCCATGCTCTTGGATCAGAAGAATAAACATTTTTAAAATGTCTATACTGCCTAGAGCAATCTATACTTTTAATGTTTGTTTGTTTTTTGCTTTGTTTTGGTTTTGGTTTTTTTTTTTTTTTGAGGCTTTTATGAGGGGCTTTCAGTCATATGTGTGTGTGAATTTGTTTTAATCATGCTACCAGAGGCTTTTTTTTTTTTTTTTTAGCTGCTGAGAAACAAGTATGAATCTTGGCAATTGGGAACACATCAAATAAGATGAGTGTGGTAGAAGTGTGCTGAAATTAGTAACAGTGTGATATAGAGTTAAGCATGTAGAACCTTGTTAGAATGAGAGAGCTTTCACCACATGTGATCACCAAGGTTCTTCGAATAATCATTTATTGAGCACATACTGAATTCTGGGACCTGTGCTATAGGCCAGGGAAGATGAACATGTATTTTGCTTTTAAACGTCTAGGATAACCAGTAGATAGCTCGGAAGAACAGCTGGCTCATGAAATCCTGATAATTTGAGAAGACACAAAGTGGGAAATGATGTTAGCTCAATTTGTTAAGCAAATCATCGAGTGGCAGAAACTCGGGAAATTCAGTCCCCTGTTCCTTCACAAGGAAATATAGAAATTTCCTTCTGTTTTCCTTCTCTAAAAAGTTGCACAGTCCTCTTCCTCACCTCCAGAATCTCCCTTAGTTCTTACTTCTTTTTGAAGTCTTCCCTGGATGGTGGGATGAGGTACTAACTTCATTTGTGTGTCCCACACCAGTCCAGACACAACCTTCACCTTCCCTCCTCCATCACCACATTTCCCCTTCAGATTGATGGGCTTGTGTAATCCTTTGTTCAGGTCATACATTTCATCAATTGTTAGTTATCTGTGCTTTCTTTTTTGAACTTGAGAGCTGTGTCTGAGTGTGAGCGTCACGCTCTTCTGTTTTTGTTTGTATGGCCTTCAGTGTGTGATCATGAGATAGGCAATAGTTGATATTTAATATTGATTTGAGGCTAACATTCTGAATAGGGCTCAGAACAGTACTAATGAGTCACAATTTGTAGCCACTTACTACTTTTTAGGCACTATGCTAAGCGTTCTTTATGTATGAACTCATTTAATTATTCTGACAATCCTGTGAGAGAATTAGCTCCACTCTGCAGATGATAACAAAACTGAGGCTATACAACTAAAATTGAAAAACCTTAGGTTTGAGTCCAAGTTTTCCTGACTGATCTTGAATGTATAGCCACTAAATATGTAGTTATTAGCATGATGGGCAAGGGCAGAGACTCAGGGGTCAGGCCATCTGGCTCTGTCTCTCTAGCAACTAACTGTATGACTCCAGTCCCTTAAACTCAGTTTCCCTATCTGCAAAAAGGGGATAATAATATAACTTGTTATATGGAGACTTTTACAAGAGATAAATGAGTTTGTAGCTATAATAGAATTCCTTAAGTAGTGCCTGTCACATAGTAAGTGCTAGTCAGCATATCATTACTATCAATCTTGTTGTTTAGCTTTTCTGATGCTAAAGTGGTAAAAACAGAAGTCAGAAGCAAATCTATAATGTTCTTACCAGCGTGTTCTGAAATTACGTGGTGCATATAGTAGTGGGACAGTGATATTCATTTTTTTTTTAAAGATTCGTTTATTTATTTTAAAGAGAGAGAGAGCACAAGTGGGAGGGGCAGAGGGAGAGAATCTTCTGAAGCAGACTCCATGCTGAATGTGGGACTTGATCTCATGACCCTGAGATCACAACCTGAGCCAGAACCAAGAATCAGATGCTTAACTGAGGGAGACTCCCAGGTGCCGCAGAACAATAGGCTATTAATGCAGGTTTGATGAAAGTGTTGAAGGGATGAGCAGATTGAGTGTAATGAAAGAGCTGTGTCCCTGTCTTGTATAGGCTATGATGGAAGTCTTTGGCACAGTGATATTTTATCAAAGTAAAGAAGGAATCAGAACCCAGGAGTCCTTCAAGAGTCACACATGTAGAAGCCGTAGAGAGGAATCCAAAATACTTGTGCTATTTGTCCTACTCTGCAGCTTAATTCTGTACAGAGAAGCCAGAAGAGATTTCTGGTACACATGTTGAATGCCACATGAAACAGCAGTTATGGGCATAACTGACTGGGTTGAGGGTAAGTTCTGGACCCAAAGGAAGTCAGTACTTTACAGACTGGGCTTCAGGAAGACCAGCAGCCTGTGAGAACTCCTACCTACTATGAGTGTCGTGTCTGTCAGAGATAGCTTCTATGTGGAGTGACAGCCCCTCACATCTCCTCTTACTCAGAATCTGAGTGTAAACACTTCAGAGAGAGACACTCAGACAGACAAGGGAGAATGCAAACATCCACTAGGAGTCAGGGGAGCCCATGTTGAAGCAGAATCCATGAGCTAGAAGGAGGAGGAAACAGAAATACCATGGGCAGGCAGAGCCGTGGTGGAGGGAGGTGAAGCCCACACAGGCTGAAACCATGGATCAGATCACTCCAGGGATAGTTTCAGAAAAAAATTTGTTTTGTGGATCTCTGTCTGACATTGCAGGCCTTCCAGAGGCCTGACTGAACTTGGAGTTGGATTTCTGTGGCTCATTAATTTATTGAGTATCGGTACTGCCAGTCTTTCCACCCGGGGTGACAGACCTTGATCTTGAGTCTGTGCGTTGTGATCTGTGGTTCCTAACACCCAGATGGGCTCCTTCTAAACAAAAGGACTGTTGCAATTTCCATGTGGTCCCCCCACCCCCTTTCTGGGACTATGCTTAAAAGTATGTTATTGCAATGACTTCTGGGACCAATAAGCCAGAGATAGGCCAAACATCACAAGTGAAGGTCACAGTCAGTCCTTGCTTCAGACACCAGCCACAAGCTCAGGGGTCCCCAGGACTCCTGTACTTCTAACCAACTGGCTACAAGTTCAGGAGTTCCCACTACCTTCTCAGATTCCATAATTCACTAGAATGACTTCTAGAACTCAGGAAAAAGCTATGTTTAATGACTACAGTTTTATTATGGAAGAAAGGATACAAATCAACACCAGCCAGGATGAGGTCTGAGGGGATCCCAAATGTGGAACTTCTGTGTCCTTTTTTTGTGAAGTCAGGATGTATCACCTTCCCGGCACATTGTTAGGTAAGAATATGCACAGAGTATCATTAACCAGGGAAGCTCACTGGAGCTTAGCTTGCGGAACTGTTACTCCAGTTTCATCATTGAAGCCTGATGGATTGAATCAGTGACAATGTAATAGAACACAGTCTCCAGCCTCCCTCCCCTCTGGATATCCGGCTGATATCACATGGCTCAGAACCCTCACTGCCCTAACATGGTGGGTCTTTCTCCTGGGGCCACCCCCCTTCTGACTCTTACATTAACACGAACTATCCAGCCCACCACCAGCCTCCATGATAGTGTGAGTTATCGGGGCATACCCTAAAAACAAAGACATCCCCTTCACTGGGTTTCTTCTAAAGATTCAGAGACTTCCTCCCAGGATCTGGGGGACAAACAGCAGCCAAATTCTTTATAACAGTTCTCTCATGCTCCTTTTCTATATTTTTTAAATCCCTCTTTCATATTTTTATCTTCAGTCTCTCTGAGCTTCAATTTTTAAATAATTATTTCCCATGTCTTCCCACTAATTCCCAATTTTTTCCTTGACTGTGGCATAATGTACTTTTTAATTCCTCCACCTGTGATTTAATTTCAAAAAATATATTTTGCTTCTAATAGTTATATTTAGTTCTTTTTTTATATCTGCCTATTCATTTTTTTATAGCTTCGTCATTCTCGGTCTTTCCTCCACTTTTTATTTTATTTTAATTATTTTATTATTTAATGTTTCATATATGGTCACTCTCTGTCCTCTATTTAATAATTTTGTTGACTATGGGTTCTAGGGGGGCTCTAAATGTATTATCAGTTGTTTGTCACCATCAGATCTGTTTCTGTGAAGATTTGGGGCTCTTTGGTTACAAGTTTTTGTTTCATTAACCCTTATCTGTGGGGATCATGAGGGCTTAAGTTGAGAGCCCACCAGACCTTTGCTCCTTGCCCTACCATTTGCACCCCTGGTTGGGAGAGAGTATAAGTAACAGCTTTATTTTCTATACTGCTCTTCCTACTATGACATTAAAGAATAATATGAATTAAACACAGAAGTTTACAATATTTTAAAACCTTAAGAATCCATCTCAAGAAATTCAATGAAAAACAGAGTAAGGGATGTGATGAATTTCAATTAAAGATCAGAGAAATTGGGGGCGCCTGGGTGGCTCAGTGGGTTAAGCCGCTGCCTTCGGCTCAGGTCATGATCTCAGGGTCCTGGGATCGAGTCCCGCATCGGGCTCTCTGCTCAGCGGGGAGTCTGCTTCCTCTTCTCTCTCTCTCTGCCTGCCTCTCTGCCTACTTGTGATCTCTCTCTGTCAATTAAATAAATAAAATCTTTAAAAAAAAATCAGAGAAATTGTTCTTCCTTCTGAGCTGGGCCTTTGTAAGGTGTGTGAATGTGGTGTAGGGGAGGGGAGGCTGAGGAGGAGGGGATGCCTCTATCCCAGATCAGGGGAGCAGACCTGTTCATGAGCTGGCTGTACTCCGCTGTTCAGACCATGATAGTTATGGGCAGTGTCTATAGCATAGGCCACCAGAGATACAGTGAGAGCACTGAGTACATAGGGTAGCCTCGCTTGTTGGAGGTGGAAAGGGAACTGCTCTGAGTTGATGTACCTGTCTTGCGCCTTAATAGCCAATACATTTTTCCCATGACCATGAGAAAGCCATTGCCTGTCCCCCAAGAAATCCTCAGTATCCTCCTCCCTTAAAAAGATAATGCAACCACTGCCATTATTATTTGCTTTTCAGTACCTCACAGGGTTTTTTCATTCTGCAAAAGCAAATGTGATGGCAGGTAAAGATGGCTCTGAAAAAATAGAATTCTTATTAATTCATTGGGGAAAATTCCATCTTTGACATCACATGATTGATTCCTTTGGGTTTAAGGGTTAAAGGTTAACTTCCAGATGTTGATGTCAATGTCAACTTGTTAAAGCCTCAGCCCAAATACCTTTGCTCAGTTAGCCTCTACAGGGTTCTATCAGTTGGCATAAGGCCCAGTGGGCACTCATTCAGGCAGGCATGCAGGAAAGTTGTCCTGGACCTTGAAGGTAGGAAGACGGGGGTGTAAAGACCTGGCTGTGGACATTAAGAGAGGTGGGCCCAAGCACCTGCTTCACCACCTCGCCTTTGCTTAGCCCTTGATGCCAACATCCCTTACCCAAATCTACAGTTCAAAAATAAATGGAGTAACAACTCTTTCTGCTTACCATGCTTCTGTCTCATTCCTTACTTGTCTGCTTATTTAGTTTCATTGGCTTTTAGTCAGAAACGCGTCTGTAAAATATTTGGAAGAGAAAATGAAGTAGAGCACTGAGAGTTCAAAGGGACAGAATATAAATAATGAATATGATTTCTGTGGTCAGTTATTTCTTGTTGCTTTGTTTCTTTATCAAAGGCATATTTTCAGAGGCCTGAGAGAGCCCTCCTTGTGGTCCTTAGGAGCTTTGTTACCAGGGAAATGAAAACTAGGCCAAATATATAAATGATACCCATTTGCAGAATCCTAATGGAAACAGAAACGGGCAACAATGAACATGCCACTCTCGTGGGCTCATTTTTCCCTGATAAACAGGCTTTAATTTAAGACTCATCCTTATTATAATATTAATTGCTCAAGTAAGATTTGCAAATTTACATAAACATTAGTTAAAATTGATTAGACAAGCCTTTAGAATGGGCAGATTTCCCCCCCATTTAATTAAGCAGCAAAAATGTCAAACTAATTATTAAACAACCTAATGGAAGGGTCAAAGGATTTATGTCACAAATTTAATACTTTCAGATATCTCCCCTCTAAGAACTCATTCTTGGGATTATTTTGTACAAACATCCATAAGATGTTTTTCTTTGCAAAAGGGCTTTCTGTTTGTATCAGTGGAATCTGTTCTTTCAAAGTCTGAGGGAAGGCTCCAGAAAGCAAGAGTTACAGAGAGACTTCTTATTTTTCCAGGTTTTTGGGGAACATTGCAACTGATACTGTTAACATAGGATGAGTCCATGCCATTCTGACTATGCCAACAAGGAAGAAAATTGGGATTAAAACAATAAAGAAAAAAAAAAGAAATGAAGCACTTCATATGCCCGGAAGTGACACTAAGGGATTGTGTTTTCTCTGACATAAGCACCTTGCAGCACTCTGTTGTTGGAAAGGGAATTTCCAATGATTACTTTGAAATGACCCAGAAGATGTTTTTCACCACCATTAAATCTATTTTTACTGTGGCAGTAACACAAGATAAGCTGAGACAAGACAACGTAGCACGGCACTACACAATGAACTACTACTTCGGTTGTAGAGTGCATATTTTAGCCTAAAATGCAGACTGCTGGAATCCCATTAGCTTATGTGAGAAGAGCAGAAAGACTGTATTCTGGGTTAGGACACCCAAAAAAAAAGGATTGTAAGTTGGTTCTTCAAAATGGAATTATCCTGCTAGCAGTTTCGTGGGGATGTCGAGGCTAGCAACAGAAAAGGAAGAGAGAAACCACTAAGGAAACAAAATATTAGCTCGTGTTTACAAATACATGATGGTTGTTTGTATAAAATGGTGTTGCCTGGGGCTGAAGAATGTTGTGGGACTTTTCAGACCCAGAGGACATTTTGGGGAGCAGAGGAGACATTGGTTCAGAGCCACTCACTCTCTGGCCCGATGCATGCACCAAACCCTGTTCCAGTGCCCGATGGTAGCGGGGAGGGTGTTCATGTGTCTGTGTTCTGCAGAGAGACAACTGGCACTGATCATCTGGGACCTCTGACAGGTTATTTAACCTGAGTCTCAGTTTTCTTATCTTTCAAATTGAGATAATAGTACATACTTTATAGGTTTGTTGTATATATGAAATGATGCATGTATAAAACACTTAGAATACAGACCTGTATAATGATGATGATTCTAGTTATTGTAATCATCATCTCTCTTCATCTTGGACAGAGTTATTGCTTCTTTCTGAGTACTAAGGAACAAGAGTGGGTGGTATTGATAAGGCAGATGATTCTAGGTAATAAGGAGTGGGTGAATAACGCATCATTGAAATCCGGTCTTTTTGCCACAAGGCATTTCTGGACAAATATTATGAAGCATTATCTTGAGTTGATTGTAATTTCCCAGGGGAGCACTATTATAATTTAATTCTATAAATGTGAATTGAGCACCATTATGTCCCAGGCATTGTGCATGGCTTGGCACGGTAGAAGTAGAAATAAGAGGATGGTTTCTACCCCTGTTCCCACCCCTCATCCCCAGATTCACAGTCGAATGAGAACAGGCCATCCAGAAACTAGTAACCTGAATACAGGTAAGATTCTGGCCAGTGGGATCAACAGCCTGGGGCTAGTTTGAGTCAGTCTCCCTCGGTTTGAATCCCAGCTCTACCTCTTATGACCAGGTATCTTCCTAAAATTTCCACACCTGTTTTTTTCACTTGTAAAATTGGGATTAATAAAACCATCATTATGTGGGATATTGGTAAGAGTAAATGAGGTGATCTCTGTGTTGGTTTGTGGCCCTCTCTGGAACTGCCAGAGTGAAATCTGAATCTACCGTCTATACAAGAAGGGCAGGCAGAGACCAAAGAAAGAGGCAGGTGGTCCAGGTGGCAGTTTTAATAAGCAAGTGAACTTACATATAAGGCTTGTCTTGGATGGCAGCAAGACAAATGGATTCCTATACCCATCTGCCAAATCTTAAAAGTTTGTAAAGAGGCCTTGACTAGGTTTAGTCATGAATAACGTGTCGGTTTTATCAACACCACATCACTTTCTCAAGGCTGTGTCCTTGGATCAACCTCTGTGAGTGGGAAAGGCAGGAGATACCCACATTTCAAGGACAGGGGAGGAGAAGAGGCATCTCTGAGTGCCTGGGTCCACTTCATGGGTCATTAGACATGTGACTTTCCCCAATGCTCTGTCGTGTTTAGCATCAGAGCCTGCCACATGGTAAATCCTCAGTATGTTAGATTTACCATTTTTACGCATTTTATGCAATTGGAACACAGAGAAAATACCCATACATTACGATGGAGGGAATGAAGAAAGTTCTGTTAGTGGTGTTGCTGTTGTTTTTTAAGTTAGCTATAGTAGGACTTTGATTAGTGGAGGAAGATGGAACAAAAGACAGGGAGGAAAGGAGGGAGAAAGAAAAAGAGAGGGAGAGGGAATGAGACAGAAAGACAAAGAAAGAGAAAAAAAGGGAATGAGAAGGAATAACAGGCAGAGGAACTTTCCAGAATGGAGAGTGCCCTGACTATCCAGGGAACAGCAAGTATGTTAGAAGCTGGACTGGAAGGGCTGAGCCGCTCTGTAGTTTAGGTCAGAATACAAAGACCTCCCTCAAACAAACAAACAAACAAAAAACCCGCAAAGACCTCCCTCAGTGTCTACACTAAAATTGTTTTCCTGTCCAGGGACTCAATTTCAATAAAGGAGAGCTTTGTGCTGGGCAAGAGAAAGATAGCACAACTAAAAACCCATGATTGTTTAAAATGACAAAATGCAAGTCCAAGTCTTATAACATGGGTCAGAATAGACATTGATTATATAAGAGGACATCAAATATTTGGATGAACTGAAGAGGCAAATGAACACCAGCAACAACTAGAACTAACACTAGTGCTGATATTGATAAAGCTTCATGAGAGTTTGGTCTGTGTATTTACAAGGACTTTGTTGAGTATGATTTGCGCATGTGTAAAAAGTGACCTTTGACATTTTAATGTCAGAATTCATAACATTCCTTTGATTTGAGGTCTGTCCTCAAAGATGAGATCTCCAATCACTTGCTTAAAAGTAGCCACTACAGACTGGAATCGATGGATCATATGAAAATTCCATTTTGAGTAAGCGACTCATTACTTCCTAAGGTGGCCATCCCATTTTTCACCCCCAGCAGCAATGCATGATGGTTCCAATATCTTCACATCTCACCAGCATTGGTAATTGTCTATTTTTTTTTTTTTATTATATCCATCCTCGTGGGTATGCAGGGGTATCTCATTATGGTGCTGATTTACATTTCCCTTATGGCTAAAGATGTTGAATGTCTTTTCATGGACTTATTGATCATTTCCATGTCTTGGAGAAATGTCTGTACAAGCCTTTTGCCCATTTTAAAATTGTGTCATTTGTCTTTTTATGGTGAGGTAGTAAGATATTTTTAAAATGTATTGTGGATATAAGTCTCTGAAGTGACATGTGATTTGAAAATGTTTTGTCCCACTTCGTGAGTTCTTTTCAGTTTTGTTGGTGCTGTCATTTGAAGCAAAACAGGTTTTCAGTATTGATGATGTCAGATTTATCTTTTTTTCTTTCCCTTCCCTTCCCCCTCCCTTCCCTCTCCCCCGCCTTCCTTCTGGCCTTCCTTCCTCCCTCTTTTCCTCCTTCCTTGTCCCCTTTCCTCTCTCTCTCCCTCATGCCTCCTTCCCTTATCCTCTCTCTCTCTTTCTTTCTTTTGTCACTTGTGCTTTTGATGTCCTATCTAGAAAATCATTGCCTAATCCACAGTCACAGAGTTATGCCTCTGTTTTTTTCTAAGTAGTTTATAGTTCTAGCTCTTATATTTAGGTCTACATAACGTTGAGTTAATTTTTGTATATAATGAGGTAGGAGTCCAACTTCATTCTTTTGTATGTGAATATCCAGTTGTCCCAGTACCTTTTGTTGAAAAGAATTATCTTGGTACTTTTGTCAAAAGTTAGTTGATCATATGTGAACTTTTATTTTGGTCTCTCTATTCTTTTCCATAGATCTATATCTCTACCCTATGCCAGTACCATATGGTCTTGATTATGATCTTTGTAGTACGGTTTCAGACTAATAAATGTGAGTTCTCATACTTGGTTCTTTTTCAAGTTTGTTTTGGCTACTTGAGTCCCTTGCATTTCTGCATGAATTTTAGGACTAGCTTGTCAATTTATGTGAAAAAACAAGCTGAAACTTTGACAGAGATTGTATTGAATCTATAGATCAATTTGGAGAATACTACTATCTTTACAATGTTGAATCTCCCAAACCATGAAATTTATTCTTAAATATTATATTCTTTTGAATATTTTTGTAAATGGAATTATTTTTCTTGATTTAGTATTTTGGATCTTTCAATGCTATTCTATATAAATTCAACTTATTTTTGTAAATTGATCTTATAGTCTATAATCTTGTTGAACTTGCTTATTTTCTCTGGTAGTTTTCAAAACACATTTCTTAGAATTATCAATATTTAAGATTATGCCATCTGTAAATATAGTTTTGCTTCTTCCTTTCCAATTTGGATGCCTTTTATTTCCTTTTCCTTATCCAATTGCCCTGGCAAAAATCAATTAGGTGTAGTTTTGACAAGATCCATCTTTATATCTGCTAACATCTATTTACTTTCATCTTCAGTATTTCATTTTTCTAGCCTTTTTTTTTTTAGCTGATGTCCTTCAGATTACATGAATATATGTTAGTCAAGCTGCGGAAAGGTAACCCTGCCAGAGATTTCCATGCATCTGGGACAAATGGAATGCCAATTTGTTTCCTTTTCCCTTTCCCTTTCTATTTTGAAGATTAGATAGAAAAGCAAGTCAAGAACAGCTAGTATGTACTACGTGCAAGGCACTAAACAGAGATATAGATTGATGATCTTATTTCAGTGTCAATAAGTCAATGAAGATGTTATAACTATCTCCATTTAATAAGGAAAACTAAGTTTAGAATTGTCAATTAGTTTGTTTCAAAGATGTAGCTTGGAAATTGTGGCTGCGTAAGTGGAAAATTGATGGACGAGGCTGTTCTCTAGGGAAAACAATGATATCACCTAAGAGGAATCTTCTATTTGAAATCTGTAGCTATCGATGTACATACATCTATTTTTAAAAATACATGCATCATGTCATTATTGTGGGATAGTGTTGTCCTTAAAAACAGGGATTTCTGCATGAATTGAGTACTAAAAAGTGGATTGTGAGGAAAATAAAAAGTGTGACATTGCCTATAAGTTCAATAAAGCTCTTCAAATGTCTTGAAGAACTTTATTGTCTCTACCCTATTTGAGTTATCTGATCTTCATATATATCTTGTGCCTATTTTGCTAGATTTATGCTTAAAATATTTCAATTTTGGTGCTAATATAAATAGCATATTTATTTTTAATTTCAAATTCCAATTGTTCATTGCTGGTATACAAAAAGTGATTGACTTTTTGTATATTAGTGTTGTATCCTGCCACCTTGATATGATCACTTACTCCAATTCTTTGTTTTGTTGTTGATTCTTTGGGATCTTCTATGTAGACAATCATATCATCTGAGAACAGAGATAGTTCTATTTCTTCCTTCCCAATCTGTATACCTTTTATTTCTACTCTTACTACATTAACTAAGACTTGTGGTGCAATGTTGAATACAAGGGATGAGAAGGGAAATCATTGCCTTTTTCCTGATCTTAGTGGAAAAACAAAACAGTTTCTCTCTATTAAATATGATATTAGCTATAAGTTTTTCTGTAGATATGCTTTATCAAGTTGAGGAAGTTCACCTCTATTCCAAGTTTTCTGTGAGAGTTTTTTTTTTCCTATCATATATTGGTGTTAGATTTTGTCAAATGCTTTTCCTGCTTCTATTAATATGATAATGTAAATTTTCTTCTTTAGCTTGTTGATGTGATAGATTAATTGTTACCATTTGATCATAGTATATAATTCTCTGTATACATTGTTGGATTTGATTTGCTAGTATTTTGTTGAGGAGTTTTGGATCTATGTTCAGAAGACATATTGGTCTGTCATTTTCCTTTCTTGTAATGTCTTTATCTACTTTTAGTATTAGATAATGTTGGCCTCATAGAATGAATAAAATATTCATTCTGCTTTTATTTTCTGGAAGAGATTGTAGAGAATTGTTATTGTTTCTTCCTAAAATATTTGGTAGAATTCACCAAGGAAACCGTCTGGCCCTGATCCTTTCTATTTTAGAAGATGATTAATTAGTGTTCCAATTTCTTTAATAGATATAGGTCAATTTCACATTACCTCTTTATTCTTGTATGAGTTTTGACAGATTGAATCTTTCAAGGAATTGATCCATTTCATCCAAGTTATCAAACTTGGGGGGCAGAGGTTATTTGTAATATTCCCCTATTATCCTTTTAATGTTCATGGGATCAATAGTGAGAGCCCCTCTTACATTTTATAATAGAAGGAAAGACATTTTAGAATATGAAAATCATGAACTTTATAGTAGGATATTCCATTTTAAATAATAATGAAGTATCAATTCTCTAATCAACAAATATTTACTGAGCTCTTATAATATTACCAGAAATGGCTTTAACATTGCACTGAATGAATTGTTGTTCCTGTATTCACTGTGGCCACCTTCTTTCCATTGGGAAAGAGGGACAGTAAGGGATACCTTTATATTGAATTTTTTAAAAGTCCATCAAAATTGAGATCTTGACCATGTATCACTCACTATGCTAAACCCCGCTGCACATTTTATTTCAAACTTGGGATAACCTTGTGAAATATGTAGCACTTCTGACAAAAATTAAACATAGATGAAGTAAGTAATGCCGTAGGTCTCAGTCACAGATTGAAAAAGTCAGAATTT
This sequence comes from Mustela erminea, assembly GCF_009829155.1. Classification (NCBI taxonomy): domain Eukaryota; kingdom Metazoa; phylum Chordata; class Mammalia; order Carnivora; family Mustelidae; genus Mustela; species Mustela erminea. The sequence goes on along the minus strand of NC_045627.1, from coordinate 12,273,660 downwards.
TAACCAAATCTGATTTCAGAGGTCTGACCTGACCCTGAAAGTTCTGAAGTTCATATCAGTTATTCAGATGTTAACATTAGATATTTTAAGTAACAAAATTATGGTTTTTTTCTGAGAAAGACCTCTTCAGCTTTTCCTTATAAATGAAATTCTAAGATTTTTCAAGTAGAAAATACTTAGAACTTTTCAAGAAGCTTTAATTTTGTGTAATAATTGATTAGATCTATTATTTAGAATGATTGGAGCTGTGGGAGCACTCTGCAAATCCTTTGAAATTGATTAAAAAAATGTGCTGTTATCTGATAGCAGTCATCAGTTTGCTACATCATTTCAAAGTTCCCTGTTATTTTCTGTGACATTTCTCAGATTACCTAGAGAATGCAAGCTGTTATAACAGCTTCTTTTATCAGCCATCTCCAGTGGCTCAACCAACTGAGACTTGTATAATGTTTTTGGAATCCATGTGGACCTTACCAAAGATGGACTGTTTGGAAGATAATAGTGTTGACGTCTAGTCTCTTGTTAAGATCAACACTTACTGGGTGATATTTTTATATTAATAAAAGAAGCTAGCTTAATGCTAAATCTTTGTTCTTTGAAAGAGTAAAGAGGGTTTTCTTACAACTAGAGTAACCACAGGTAGGGAGTTATCAACTGGTATTCTTTAATATGAAAATTCAATGATAAACCCACTTGAAAAATTAAGTTTATTTGGGGCACTTGGGTGGCTCAGTCAGTTAAGTGTCTGCATTGGCTCCAGTCAGGATCTGGAGTCCTAGATTCAAGCCCCAAATAAGGCTCCCTTCTCGATGAGCAGCCCACTTCTTCTCCCTCCGCCCCTCCCCCTGCTTGTGCTCTCTAACTCTCCTCTCTCTCTCAAATAAATAAAATCTTTAAAAAATTATATTTATTCTTTGTATCCTATTATCCAAATTTGTACCTTCTCATTATATATTTATAATTCTATGTGATTTCACATTGACTTAAGTATCTTTACAAGCATTCAATAGTTTTAAAAAATATTATGGGTTTTATTTTAAAATTTTGTGTTGGCTTGCAATGAAATAATATTGCTCAGAAGACCGCTGTTTTTTTTTGTTTTTTTTTTTTTTTTTCCCTTGGTCTCTTTTTTTTTTTTTTATTTCCAGCATAACAGTATTCATTATTTTTGCACCACACCCCGTGCTCCATGCAATCCGTGCCCTCTATAATACCCACCACCTGGTACCCCAACCTCCCACCCCCCGTCCCTTCAAAACCCTCAGATTGTTTTTCAGAGTCCATAGTCTCTCATGGTTCACCTCCCCTTCCAATTTCCCCCAACTCCCTTCTCCACTCTAAGTCCCCATGTCCTCCATGCTATTTGTTATGCTCCACAAATAAGTGGACCGCTGTTTTTTTTAAGGTTTTATTTATTTATTTGACAGGGAGAGAGCACAAGGAGAGGGAGTGGCAGGCAGAGGGAGAGGGAGAAGCAGGCTCTCTGCAAAGCAGGGAGCCACATGTGGGCCTTGATCCCAGGAATCTGGGATCATGACCTGGGCTGAAGGTAATATGCTTAACCGTCTGAGCCACCCAGACACCCTAGAATACCACCACATTATGACATCTATTTTCATGACATCTATTTTGTACACTAAATACAGGAATAAGAGTGTTTTTTTTTTTAATTGGCAAGTCATCAGCATTGTTAAGGAATATAAGTAAAACATAGGTGACAACTTTCTGAAAATCCTCAGAATCCCACCAAATAGACTGCAGCCTGATTAACTTATATGTATGTTGATACAAGTTTCTAGACCTACTGTTACACTGGTGGGACCAGAAGTATTGGTTTCTAGGGATTTCCAATTTATAAAGTGTTCTGTAATAAACCCATTACACTGTTGGCATGTGTTTGTGAAAGCTGGAAAAGTATTATTACTGATCTTCAAATGCCTACTGCATTTTCCCTACACTTTTTCTTTCTTTTATCTTCCTGTAGGTGAAACAGGATGAGTATCTTAAGTTGTACCTGATCTCTGATGGTGAACTATGTTTTTTGTTGACATCTGGAGAATCACTTTCTTAACTCATTATAGAAGAGCAGCATGATGAGGATCACAAAGTCTGAGGCCAGGTAGCCACACACAATCCCAGCTGTACCACCTACTACTTACATAATTGCAAGCAAATCACTTAACCCTGTGTTCCTTGGTTTCTTCACCCAGAATGGGGATGACAGTATTATCCACATCAGACCTCTACAAAATAGTTGATAGATACTAGAATTTATCACAAACATTAGTATTTATTCTCAACACATCATTAGAATTTAGTCCATGTCCCTGCTTCAGCTGACAGAAAATTCTGTTTCTCTGGGATCACAGAGTAGGGTGGGATTATAATTGTGCCTTATTCTATTGAGATTTTTAAAGCCAGTTCACTAAAATGCTTCAGCATTTACTTTAAAGATTTTTATTTATTTATTTGATAGACAGAGAGAGATCACAAGTAGGCAGAAGGCAGGCAGAGAGAGAGGGGGAAGCAAGCTCCCCGCTGCAGCATTTACTTTATAGGAGGTCATGAAGGATCCAATATTTTAGAAAATTAGTTTCATATAATTCTTGAATCAGGAGAGTAAAATATTTTCAGAGTTATTAAATGTAAGTTGAAAAATATAGTATTGGACTTCTTGAAAATCCAAGACTACCTCTGAAAGACATGGTAACTTTTTCTTCACTTGCTCGGGAAAAAATGTACCAAACTCCATTGTTTCTAGGCAGGTAATTTAAGCTAAGGGAATGTGATCGTTCCCAAGGAATTGGGATCGAAACAAATAATCTGTGCTCGTACAATAAGTGCTGGTGGATCCACTTTAGATGTTGTTTCTCGGGAGCTGAGTGAAGTGGGTTTAGGAAATTAGGAAGCAGGGCTCAGACTTGACTGTTCTAATCTTGAACCCTCTAAGTGACTGCAGAAGCACAAATTCCTCATTCCGAGTGAATGTTTAACCATAGATCCATCCAAAGTAAACTTCTCTCTAGTTCCCTTTGCTTTGATTTATCTAGTTGGTGTTTCCAAAAGCATCAGGTTAAAATCACTCTTCCATAGTAGTTTATATAGCTTCTGGCATCAAATATAATCTCTGTTCTTCTTGCCCCAAGAGTCACTTCTGGATAAAGTACTGCAAAAGTGATATTTAGGCTATAGAAGTTTCAGGAAAGCACCTTGATGATTTCCAGCTATGAAAATTATATGCTTCATGTGAGACCTTATTTTCTGCTTTGGCAGGAGAAATCCTGAAATAGTATGGGGACAGAAGTTAAAATATTACAGGCTTGGCTACCCTGTATCATCCAGGAAAGGGTAACAGCAGCTTTTCGTGCCTTATAGTATTTGGGGGAAAACAGAATAGCATCTTAAATAAAGTTTAAGGTCATACAAAGTGAAACTCTGGTAGAGATAACTCAGGCAAGAGGTGTTTGTTGCATATTTACTATGTGTAGACTAGAAGCTGTAGCATATGGGAACAGGTAAATATACCATTTTAATTTCATGATAACCCTAAGGAATAGAAAGGCTCTGTGCCTTGGAGAGGTGAGAATGGAGTAGATTAATCATAAGCATTAAATAAATAGAAGAGACATGAAGGCTTTACAATTCAGATAAATTATATCTAGTTGAATTCTAGGCTGTGCCTCAACGAGAAGATGGGACTTTATTTTGCTTTTAAAGGATGTAAATATTTTGACTAGAGGAGCAGAGGGGGTGTGGCCTGAGATGAGAGCAAGAACGAGAATAAATTCTAGGTCCGTGGTGTAAACAATGAAAGATTTCAGAGGTAGAAGAACCCTAGCTGCATTCAGTGGATGTTGAGTGACGGATTTGGCTGGAGCCCTGTTTTAATAAAGGTGAAGGAAAAATTCTGGAGAGGGCATCTTGGGAGAGGGCGATTGAAGTCCTTAAGGCACTGAGCTTTTGGATGGTTTGGCAGGGGTGGTTCTTAAATATTCTCAGGAATGAAGTAAATTTGGGAAGTTAGGGGATGTGGATTTGAAATGTCTGGTCTCATCTTGAACTCTGTAAGTGGAAGAGCTTTTTAGGATGATTAACTTGTGTGCATGATAGATTAGAGAGAGTGGCAGAGGGGAATGCCAGGAGGAGTCTGGACAAGTTTGGTATGGTGGCGGTTGCTAACTTGCGCACCCCAACATCCATTATCCCCTTGCTGCCTAGGACCTAGGAACAGAAGGCTGTTTTTCCCCTGAGGAGAGCTACGATAAAGTTGTCAGCCTTCTCGCAGTTCGCTGTGGCACATACCTGAGTTCTGTCTGGTGAAATGTAAGCAGAAGTATGTGCGGATGTCTAGGAAGGAGCAGGCTCACTGTTTATTACTTCCTCCCATTGGCTTAGAAGAGCCATGTGACAGCAGGAGCATCACCCACTGTCCTGGACCGCAGAGTGCTCTGGCTCCTGCAGACGGTAGACAGCAGACAGGTGCGGGGATAGTGGAGCAGGAAGGCGGGTTGGTATGCAGTCTCTGGTCACCTCCTGGAGCTGCCCCACCAGCCCGCATGCCTAATGCAGGACTTTTTTTTTTTTTTTTTTTTTTTTAAGTGGAAATGGGGAATAAACTATTATCTTATTTAGGCCATCTTTAGTTGGAGTTTTTCTGTTTTAGGAAACCAAACTTGATCCTAAGAAAGTGGTTTGTAACAGAAGGAAAAGAAGTGGTATATGCAAAAAAAAAAAAAAATTATTCATTACTGTTAGTTGGAGGAGTGGCAGATTGGCAAACTGGTGGTCTCCTCCAGCTGCCTGAGTTGCCCAGCCCGTTCCTTGGTACTCCATCTGAGGCAATTTTTGGACTCAATCTGTTTATTTATAAGACAATGACTATTCTTGATTTAAGTGTGTGGAGCCTTTCCCCCTCTAAAAATTGTATTTATCTAATATTCCTTTTATTCTAGAGGAAGAGAATTGATATCAGCGGAGCATTTACTATGTGCCAAATGGCATGATATATTTTACATATTTTGTCTTTTTTTTTTTTTATTTAATATTTATTTTATTTTTTTTTTATTTCCACCATAACAGTATTCATTATTTTTGCACCACACCCCGTGCTCCATGCAATCCGTGCCCTCTATAATACCCACCACCTGGAACCCCAACCTCCCACCCCCCGTCCCTTCAAAACCCTCAGATTGTTTTTCAGAGTCCATAGTCTCTCATGGTTCACCTCCCCTTCCAATTTCCCCCAACTCCCTTCTCCACTCTAAGTCCCCATGTCCTCCATGCTATTTGTTATGCTCCACAAATAAGTGAAACCATATGATAATTGACTCTCTCTGCTTGACTTATTTCACTCAGCATAATCTCTTCCAGTCCCGTCCATGTTGCTACAAAAGTTGGGTATTCATCCTTTCTGATGGAGGCATAATACTCTATCCCCAGGGGTACAGGTCTGTGAATCACCAGGTTTACACACTTCACAGCACTCACCAAAGTACATACCCTCCCCAATGTCCATAATCCCACCTCCTTCTCCCAAACCCCCTCCCCCCAGCAACCCTCAGTTTGTTTTGTGAGATTAAAAGTCACTTATGGTTTGTCTCCCTCCCAATCCCATCTTGTTTCATTTATTCTTCTCCTACCCACTTAAGCCCCCATGTTGCATCACCACTTCCTCATATCAGGGAGATCATATGATAGTTGTCTTTCTCTGCTTGACTTATTTCGCTAAGCATGATACGCTCTAGTTCCATCCATGTTGTCGCAAATGGCAAGATTTCATTTCTTTTGATGGCTGCATAGTATTCCATTGTGTATATATACCACATCTTCTTGATCCATTCATCTGTTGATGGACATCTAGGTTCTTTCCATAGTTTGGCTATTGTGGACATTGCTGCTATAAACATTCGGGTGCATGTGCCCCTTTGGATCACTACGTATGTATCCTTAGGGTAAATACCCAATAGTGCAATTGCTGGGTCATAGGGTAGTTCTATTTTCAACATTTTGAGGAACCTCCATGCTGTTTTCCAGAGTGGCTGCACCAGCTTGCATTCCCACCAACAGTGTAGGAGGGTTCCCCTTTCTCCGCATCCTTGCCAGCATCTGTCATTTCCTGACTTGTTGATTTTAGCCATTCTGACTGGTGTGAGGTGATATCTCATTGTGGTTTTGATTTGTATTTCCCTGATGCCGAGTGATATGGAGCACTTTTTCATGTGTCTGTTGGCCATCTGGATGTCTTCTTTGCAGAAATGTCTGTTCATGTCCTCTGCCCATTTCTTGATTGGATTATTTGTTCTTTGGGTGTTGAGTTTGCTAAGTTCTTTATAGATTCTGGACACTAGTCCTTTATCTGATATGTCATTTGCAAATATCTTCTCCCATTCTGTCAGTTGTCTTTTGATTTTGTTAACTGTTTCCTTTGCTGTGCAAAAGCTTTTGATCTTGATGAAATCCCAATAGTTCATTTTTGCCCTTGCTTCCCTTGCCTTTTGCGTTGTTCCTAGGAAGATGTTGCTGCGGTTGAGGTCAAAGAGGTTGCTGCCTGTGTTCTCCTCAAGGATTTTGATGGATTCCTTTCGCACATTGAGGTCTTTCATCCATTTTGAGTCTATTTTTGTGTGTGGTGTAAGGAAATGGTCCAATTTCATTTTTCTGCATGTGGCTGTCCAATTTTCCCAGCACCATTTATTGAAGAGGCTGTCTTTTTGCCATTGGACATTCTTTCCTGCTTTGTCGAAGATTAGTTGACCATAGAGTTGAGGGTCTATTTCTGGGCTCTCTATTCTGTTCCATTGATCTATGTGTCTGTTTTTGTGCCAGTACTATGCTGTCTTGATGACGACAGCTTTGTAATAGAGCTTGAAGTCCGGAATTGTGATGCCACCAACGTTGGCTTTCTTTTTCAATATCCCTTTGGCTATTCGAGGTCTTTTCTGGTTCCATATAAATTTTAGAATTATTTGTTCCATTTCTTTGAAAAAGATGGATGGTACTTTGATAGGAATTGCATTAAATGTGTAGATTGCTTTAGGTAGCATAGACATTTTCACAATATTTATTCTTCCAATCCAGGAGCATGGAACATTTTTCCATTTCTTTGTGTCTTCCTCAATTTCTTTCATGAGTACTTTATAGTTTTCTGAGTATAGATTCTGTGTCTCTTTGGTTAGGTTTATTCCTAGGTATCTTATGGTTTTGGGTGCAATTGTAAATGGGATTGACTCCTTAATTTCTCTTTCTTCTGTCTTGCTGTTGGTGTAGAGAAATGCAACTGATTTCTGTGCATTGATTTTATATCCTGACACTTTACTGAATTCCTGTATAAGTTCTAGCAGTTTTGGAGTGGAGTCTTTTGGGTTTTCCACATATAGTATCATATCATCTGCGAAGAGTGATAATTTGACTTCTTCTTTGCCGATTTGGATGCCTTTAATTTCCTTTTGTTGTCTGATTGCTGAGGCTAGGACCTCTAGTACTATGTTGAATAGCAGTGGTGATAATGGACATCCCTGCCGTGTTCCTGACCTTAGCGGAAAAGCTTTCAGTTTTTCTCCATTGAGAATGATATTTGCGGTGGGTTTTTCATAGATGGCTTTGATGATATTGAGGTATGTGCCCTCTATCCCTACCCTTTGAAGAGTTTTGATCAGGAAGCGATGCTGTACTTTGTCAAATGCTTTTTCAGCATCTATTGAGAGTATCATATGGTTCTTGTTCTTTCTTTTATTGATGTGTTGTATCACATTGACTGATTTGCGGATGTTGAACCAACCTTGCAGCCCTGGAATAAATCCCACTTGGTCGTGGTGAATAATCTTTTTAATGTACTGTTGAATCCTATTGGCTAGTATTTTGTTGAGTATTTTCGCATCTGTGTTCATCAAGGATATCGGTCTATAGCTCTCTTTTTTGGTGGGATCCTTGTCTGGTTTTAGGATCAAGGTGATGCTGGCCTCATAAAATGAGTTTGGAAGTTTTCCTTCCATTTCTATTTTTTTGGAACAGTTTCAGGAGAATAGGAATTAGTTCTTCTTTAAATGTTTGGTAGAATTCCCCCGGGAAGCCGTCTGGCCCTGGGCTTTTGTTTGTTTGGAGATTTTTAATGACTGTTTCAATCTCCTTACTGGTTATGGGTCTGTTCAGGCTTTCTATTTCTTCCTGGTTCAGTTGTGGTAGTTTATATGTTTCTAGGAATGCATCCATTTTTTCCAGATTGTCAAATTTATTGGCGTAGAGTTGCTCATAGTATGTTCTTATAATAGTTTGTATTTCTTTGGTGTTAGTTGTGATCTCTCCTCTTTCATTCATGATTTTATTTATTTGGGTCCTTTCTCTTTTCTTTTTGATAAGTCGGGCCAGGGGTTTATCAATTTTATTAATTCTTTCAAAGAACCAGCTCCTAGTTTCGTTGATTTGTTCTATTGTTTTTTTGGTTTCTATTTCATTGATTTCTGCTCTGATCTTTATGATTTCTCTTCTCCTGCTGGGCTTAGGGTTTCTTTCTTGTTCTTTCTCCAGCTCCTTTAGGTGTAGGGTTAGGTTGTGTACCTGAGACCTTTCTTGTTTCTTGAGAAAGGCTTGTACCGCTATATATTTTCCTCTCAGGACTGCCTTTGTTGTGTCCCACAGATTTTGAACCGTTGTATTTTCATTATCATTTGTTTCCATGATTTTTTTCAATTCTTCTTTAATTTCCCGGTTGACCCATTCATTCTTTAGAAGGATGCTGTTTAGTCTCCATGTATTTGGGTTCTTTCCAAACTTCCTTTTGTGGTTGAGTTCTAGCTTTAGAGCATTGTGGTCTGAAAATATGCAGGGAATGATCCCAATCTTTTGATACCGGTTGAGTCCTGATTTAGGACCGAGGATGTGATCTATTCTGGAGAATGTTCCATGTGCACTAGAGAAGAATGTGTATTCTGTTGCTTTGGGATGAAATGTTCTGAATATATCTGTGATGTCCATCTGGTCCAGTGTGTCGTTTAAGGCCTTTATTTCCTTGCTGATCTTTTGCTTGGATGATCTGTCCATTTCAGTGAGGGGAGTGTTAAAGTCCCCTACTATTATTGTATTATTGTTGATGTGTTTCTTTGATTTTGTTAATTGGTTTATATAGTTGGCTGCTCCCACGTTGGGAGCATAGATATTTAAAATTGTTAGATCTTCTTGTTGGACAGACCCTTTGAGTATGATATAGTGTCCTTCCTCATCTCTTATTATAGTCTTTGGCTTAAAATCTAATTGATCTGATATAAGGATTGCCACTCCTGCTTTCTTCTGATGTCCATTAGCATGGTAAATTCTTTTCCACCCCCTCACTTTAAATCTGGAGGTGTCTTCGGGCTTAAAATGAGTTTCTTGGAGGCAACATATAGATGGGTTTTGTTTTTTTATCCATTCTGATACCCTGTGTCTTTTGACAGGGGCATTTAGCCCATTAACATTCAGGGTAACTATTGAGAGATATGAATTTAGTGCCATTGTATTGCCTGTAAGTTGACTGTTACTGTATATGGTCTCTGTTCCTTTCTGATCTACCACTTGTAGGCTCTCTCTTTGCTTAGAGGACCCCTTTCAATATTTCCTGTAGAGCTGGTTTGGTATTTGCAAATTCTTTCAGTTTTTGTTTGTCCTGGAAGCTTTTAATCTCTCCTTCTATTTTCAATGATAGCCTAGCTGGATATAGTATTCTTGGCTGCATGTTTTTCTCGTTTAGTGCTCTGAAAATATCATGCCAGCTCTTTCTGGCCTGCCAGGTCTCTGTGGATAAGTCAGCTGCCAATCTAATATTTTTACCATTGTATGTTACAGACTTCTTTTCCCGGGCTGCTTTCAGGATTTTCTCTTTGTCACTGAGACTTGTAAATTTTACTATTAGGTGACGGGGTGTGGGCCTATTCCTATTGATTTTGAGGGGCGTTCTCTGAACCTCCTGAATTTTGATGCTCGTTCCCTTTGCCATATTGGGGAAATTCTCCCCAATAATTCTCTCCAGTATACCTTCTGCTCCCCTCTCTCTTTCTTCTTCTTCTGGAATCCCAATTATTCTAATGTTGTTTCGTCTTATGGTGTCACTTATCTCTCGAATTCTCCCCTCGTGGTCCAGTAGCTGTTTGGCCCTCTTTTGCTCAGCTTCTTTATTCTCTGTCATTTGGTCTTCTATATCACTAATTCTTTCTTCTGCCTCATTTATCCTAGCAGTGAGAGCCTCCATTTTTAATTGCACTTCATTAATAGCTTTTTTGATTTCAACTTGGTTAGATTTTAGTTCTTTTATTTCTCCAGAAAGGGCTTTTATATCTCTCGAGAGGGTTTCTCTAATATCTTCCATGCCTTTTTCGAGCCCGGCTAGAACCTTGAGAATTGTCATTCTGAACTCTAGATCTGACATATTACCAATGTCTGTATTGATTAGGTCCCTAGCCTTCGGTACTGCCTCTTGTTCTTTTTTTTGTGTTGAATTTTTCCGTCTTGTCATTTTGTCCAGATAAGAGTATATGAAGGGGCAAGTAAAATACTAAAAGGGTGGCAACAACCCCAGGAAAAAATGCTTTAGCCAAATTAGAAGAGATCCAAAATCATGAGGGGGGAGAAAGGGGATAAAAAGAGGTTCAAAAAGGAAGAAAGAAAAAAAAAGAAAAAAGAAAAGAAAAATATTTAAAAAAAAGGAAAACACCTAAGAAAAATGTAAAAAAGAAAAAATATATATATTAGATAAACCAATAAAAAATCGTTAAAAAAGAAAAAGGTAACAGTTAAAAAAAAAAAAAATTTTACCCGAAGGCGAGAAAAAAAAAAAAAAAAATGAAAAAGAAAAAAATTAAATTAACTGCAAGACTAAAAAAACATCACAGGGAAAAAGCCATGAGTTCCGTGCTTGGCTTTCTCCTCCTCTGGAATTCTGCTGCTCTCCTTGGTATTGAAACCCCACTCCTTGGTAGGTGAACTTGGTCTCGGCTGGATTTCTTGTTGATCTTCTGGGGGAGGGGCCTGTTGTAGTGATTCTCAAGTGTCTTTGCCCCAGGCGGAATTACACCGCCCTTACCCGGGCCGGGGTGAGTAATCCGCTAGGGTTTGCTTTCAGGAGCTTTTGTTCCCTGAGCGCTTTCCGTAGAGTTCCGGAGGACGGGAATACAAATGGCGGCCTCCTGGTCTCCGGCCCGGAGGAGCCGAGAGCCCAGGGCCGCACTCCTCAGTGCGCCCTCAGAGAACAGCGCCCAGTTACTCCCGTCTGCCTGACCTCCGGCCGCGCTCCGAGCTCACCGAGCCTGCGACCAGTTCAAGGTAACACCGAGCTGTGAGCTTACTGTCGGCTCTGTCTCTGTAGCCGGCTTTCCCGTTCCAATACCCGCAAGCTCTGCGACACTCAGACACCCCTGATCCTTCTGTGACCCTGCGGGACCTGAGGCCACGCTGAACCCGCGTGGGCTTCGCCCCGGTTTAGCCTCTGGAGCGATGTCCCTCAGCGGAACAGACTTTTAAAAGTCCTGATTTTGTGCGCCGTTGCTCCGCCGCTTGCCGGGAGCCGGCCCCTCCCCCCGGGGTCTATCTTCCCGTCGCTTTGGATTCACTTCTCCGCCGGTCCTACCTTTCAGAAAGTGGTTGTTTTTCTGTTTCCAGAATTGCTGTTCTTCTCTTCGATCTGCCGATGGATTTTCAGGTGTTTGCAATTTTTAGATAAGCTATCTAGCTGATCTCCGGCTAGCTGAAGCAGTCTCAGCCTGCTACTTCTCCGCCATCTTGACTCCTCCCCCCCCATATTTTGTCTTTTAAAATTCTCATAAAAGCCTATGGAGGGAGTTATGAACTCTGTTTTCCAAAAGAGAAACTGACACTTAGTGCAGACACTGTTTACAAAGCTATTGACTGAGGTGGGGTCCAGATCATGGCCTGCAGGAACTCACAGTCCATAACTTTCCATCACAGCAATGAATTTGAGGGGCTCAAAATATCCATGTGATGTCATAGCCAAGTGGGAAATACGGTATGCTTGTATACATGTGTGTGCAATATAGTTATAAAATACGATCAATTTTTCACATCAAAGTTTTGCTTCTGAGTTCTCTCTTTTAAAAAAAGTATTACAAATCATAAGCAGTTGTCATGTCAGCTTCATCTGATAGAATCAGTGTAAATTAAATGTTGATATTTTACAGTAGACACACTTCTCAAAATAACTAAATATTTTTCAAATTAATAAAGTTTAAAGAAACATTTCATTTAAGGCAGAATGTCCCTGAAGCAGTAAGCCAAACCCTGCATTTCATAATCGCCCATTGGAGTATGTGACTTTTGGGTGTCTGGCTTGTTCATGAGTTACTAACTGTCTTTTTGGAGGGGGGAAGGGAGGTGAATCTCCTCTTCGCCACTCATCTATAAGGCAGCCTTCTCACCCTGCTTCTGCATCTGCAGAGACACCTTCTTACGCTCACTGATTTAATAGCAATCAAATACGATAATAGGCATTTTGTGTTTCTCCTGTTATTACTATGCATGTATAGCTGTGTTCCCACATGCACTGAAGACACATGGATAGAGAAGGCTTTCCTTTTTGCAAATTTGGGAATGAGATAATATATGAACAGGGAAGCAGGCCATTTCTTTTTAAGAATGACTAACTTTGTCTCTGCTTTTTACAATCAACGAATCTTTTTTTTTTTTTTTTTTTTTTAACTTGGAGACAGATAGGATTGAAAACGTTTTATGATTCATGGTGTGCTTAAAATGTTAGCAGACTGCCAGAAAGCTGCAGGATACATCAAGATTTTAAGTAGCCCCCCCCCCAACCCCGCCCGCCAACTTCCTTTATGCTGCTAGGGGTAAGACATGGGAGTGGAGATTGCTCGAATGTTTTGAGGTTCTGTAGCCAGGAGCGAGGCAGTGAAATATATTTCAATGGGAATTGGAATTAAGATGTTTCCTTGGTCATTCTTTGTAAAAAATTGATGATTATTCTGCCAGAAGTGCACATTTAAAAATCTTCTATGTATAATAAATTGCTTGTCATGAAGTGTGAAGAACTATAGGAAGTGTAAACATGTCAGTATTTCAGAGATGAATATTAATGCTGGACACAACCTTTGTTCACATGTTTAGACAAAATGGGAGATTCTTGATTTGCTATTAGCTTAGCTTATGCGGAAAGCAGTTAATGGTAATTTCTCTTATTTAAAAAAAAAAAGCTCTTTATTTCTCTTCATTTGGCTGTTGGAAGCATCTGAGGGCCACAATGATAAAAGAGTATATAATTTTGGGTTGATTTAGACTTCTTTGCATGCAGCTCACTTTCTGCATGGTAGCACTTTATTCTGCCTAAGAAAATTTTTGCAGATTTCCCATGTGTCAGAAGGGGACAAACAAAATTCCTACTTTTCTCCCTGGGTGTGTTTGGCAGAGGCCAGGAGAAAGAAAAAGGGAAGGGGCAGCTGCCTTACACACCATCCACATGTGCAAGAGAGTGGCCTCTAGATACCCAGATGCTCACTTCAAATAAATGATGCAGGGTCTGGGTCACAAATTGGGCTGGCCAATTTATTTTCAGATTTGTTTTTCTTTTCTCCTTGTTTTTAGTACATTTCAGGAAAAGAATGTTCCATTTGGTACCTGATTAAACATAAAATTGCTATTTTCTTAGATTGCCTATTATCAAAGGTAGGTATTAAGCTAGCTGTTTAAGTGTCTGAAATTATTCAGGTTGTATAAGCACTGTGGTTTTGTGGCCATTCACTGTTTTTAAAATTAGAAGACATAAAAGGGCCCATTCTGTGGAGACTGGAATAGATCTGGGACAAGGGGAACTGGTAGGTATTCAGGGACAGACTTTTAAATTGCTAACTGTGTACATACTACCTGGAAAAAAAAAAAAAAAAACCTTTTTAAAAGTTTTGAGTATGTTAATTTTGCTCTCAGCTGAGTTCCTGCTTCCTCGTTTGAGGGAGTTCTGGTCATGGCATATGCAATATATGATTTTCCACCAAATAGTTATAAAATAAATTTATGAAAGTTGTTACCAAGGATAGTGAGCTGCTCTGTGAAAGAAGGATTCTACAGTTTAAGAACTTAGGTGAAATGCTTGGTTTGTGTTCTCCCTTTGGGATTTACAATATAAATTCTCACAGAAGTCTTTTAATAAACAAAAGTGTTTAACCTGGGAATTACCATGGAAGAATGCTTTTCTAAATAGTATTTAGATGGCTTACAGAACTTTTTTGGAAATCCTGGTGGAAGATACTGTAATTTGATCTCTTGTGCCGGGGCTACTTGTAGAGTTTACCCAACTGTTGATGGAGCGAGCCATCGTGGTGAGGAGCCCATTCCAATGGCAAGATTCTCATGCCCCAGTAATTAGCTTGCTCCATTAAGTTCTTTCCGTTTGTTGTTACTGTTTTCAGCTCTTTAGGACCTAGGGACTAGGTCACTATTATTGCTCTGTAACAAAATCCCTAATACCCCAATAATTTTAGAAATATGATCATTTTCTTTGAGCCCGTGTGCTCTTGGGACCAGGACTCTGGGGTGGGGGCGGGGGACACTGGGTATGCCTGCCACTTGCATGTCTGCTCATTGCTTGCTGGTTAGACTCCAGTAATAGCCTGGATTCCTTCTCTTTGCACAAAATCCTGGCTATTGGGTGTCATTCATTTAACAAATGATGCACTTAACAAATTCATTCATTTAACAAATGCCTACTTTATCCCAGACATTTTTCTTGACTCTGGGTACAGCAGAGAACATATCAGATAGAACTTTGTTCTAATGGAGCTGATATTGAGGGCAGCAGACAACAAACACATAAGTAAGTAAATAATGATGTGTTATGAATAGATGTAAAAGCAGAGGAAGAGGGTTGAAAACCTACAGTGACAGAATGCATTGCTGTTTTAGATGGCTAACCAAATCTTCTTCCTGAGAATCTCTTCTAAAGATCTAGTTCTGCGCTCTAGATCTGTTTCTCTGGTGATCGGGTAAGGGTAAAAAATACCAACTATGTTATTAAGCAAACTTACGATACAAATGATGCTGTATTGGTAGATTGCATCAGTATCTGATGGGGGTGACATGCTTTGGGCTTTTCTGACTCCATGAGTCTTACAGCCAAGCATATTGTTTTCGGGGACACAGTAAGATATGCACATTAATTTATTATCAGAGTTATTGGCTCCTGTGGGACAGGAAGCTTTTATGCCTGGTCAGCGCCCACACCACCCTAGTGGTTCTCTTCTCCCTACCCTGGTGTGGCCTGTGACAAGGGACTTCCTGTAACATTGCCCACTGATGTAGAGAAATACCTAAGACTATGGCTTGGCCCACTCAAATTGGTTTCTGTCACACAGCCTTCTCAAACTGGTGTCACAGTGGCTTCAGCTCTCTTCTAAGACTGCATGTTTCATTTAACCTCCAAAGGTCTCCTGGTGGGCATAGCAGAAGGGGCGGTTCTGATGAGCAGAAGAGGAAATGGGAAAGTGAGCAGGGGGAAAAGCATTTTAGCCAGGGAACAGCAAGACAAGTTTACCATGATTGAAGAAAAGCAAGAAGACTAGTGTAACCTGAGCAAAGATTCCAGAAAATTTCCACACTCATGATTTCATTCCTGTGACTAAACTTTTGGAGAAGTAGGTGTGGTCAAGAGAGAGCCTTCCAAAGGCAGCGTTCTCCAAGTTCCATTGGGAATCACCGGTTTTTGTTTGTTTTAATGTTCATTCACGATTTTTAAAAATGCATTTTTATGTTGCTTTGAAGCAACTAAACTGCACATTGTTTTATAATGTATACACCTGATTTCGTGCTTTTATTTTAAGTATCACATCCCCTTATAGCTACACATTTTTCCCAATGTGGGAAATTGGGGGAGAGATCACTGCCTGTTCTATTACCTTCTCTTTCTGCAACTTTCCCCTCTTCCCTGTGTGTTTAATATAACTGACACAATCCCAGGTAAGATAAGCATCATTGTCTGCCATTCTCAGATGCAAAAGTAAATGACACAACTGACAGCATAAGGTGGTAGAGCGGAAATGTGAACACTGCTCATTTAACAGTTTTTTCTGCTGCCCCCTGGCGGTTGGATTTTTGACTAATGAGGTTTGTATCTGATGGCCTTGCTCTTTTACGATAGTCTGTAGGTAAATTTCTTGTCTTTGAATCTTCCTGCGGTTCCCCTCTGCCTCCAAAAGAGCCAGTTCCTGCCCTGAATCTCTTATTTGGACCCCTAACAGCCATCTGCCTTGCTCTGGCTGTTTCTGGTTGTGGTCTCAACTGTTCCACTTCCACTTCCATTTTTTGTACCTGACAGTTGGTAAACCATCATCGGCAAGGATCACCTCCTTCTGATGCTTTATCAGTCGGCCACTGGTGGAATTCTGTGAGTTGGTGTATTCCAACAGAAGGTATATTTCTAGGCAACGGAGGGAGAAGTTTTGTGGTCTTCCCCTTTCCCATTCCAAATTTGATCTCTTGATGTGTATCTCTGAAGAACTCTTAGGAAACTAAGGTTGCTACAAGTAACGGGGTTTGACTAGAAGAACTGAAATCCAGCTGAGGGTTCAAAGGTTTCTCAGCAACAACAATTGGCAGTAGAGAGTTGTTGGTGAGGGGAGACTATGGCCGACTGAGAGAAGGAACAGCAGCTCCACTACAGGAAAGCCAGACCCAGACTGTAGCCAGGAGCCAGCAACTAAAGAAGATGGACTATCCAGACTTGAAAATGGAATAAGAAGCTGGGCAGAAGGGAGGATAACAGAAGAATCAAAAAGGGAAGATGGAAGCTTTTATGGAAATGCCATCTAATAGAAATACAGAGCAAGCCACGAATAAGAGCCGCACTTGTGTTTAAAATTTCCAGTAGTCATGTCCCAAAAAAGTAAAAAGAAACACATGAAACTAATTTTAACAATGTATATAATTTTTATTTGATTTATTAATTTTTTTAGTATAGGTACAAATTAGGTTTCTTTATATTTTTTTAATTTAAAATCAATCAGTTAATGGGGCGCCTGGGTGGCTCAGTGGGTTAAGCCGCTGCCTTCGGCTCAGGTCATGATCTCAGGGTCCTGGGATCGAGTCCCGCATCGGGCTCTCTGCTCAGCGGGGAGCCTGCTTCCCTCTCTCTCTCTCTCTGCCTGCCTCTCCGACTACTTGTGATTACTCTCTGTCAAATAAATAAATAAAATCTTAAAAAAAAAAAAAAAAAAAAAAAAAATAAAATCAATCAGTTAACATAGAGTGTATTATTAGTTTCAGAGGTAGAGTTTAGTGATTGACCAGTTGCATATAAGAGAGTTCATTATATTGCATACCCTCCTTAATGCCCATCACTCAGTTACCCCATCCCCCCACCTACCTCCCCTCTAGCAACCCTCGGTTTGTTTCCTGTGGTTAATTGTCTCTTATAGGGAGGCTGCTGGGTGACTCAGTGGGTTAAAGCCTCTGCCTTCAGCGCAGGTTGTGGTCTCAGGGTCCTGGGATTGGATCCTGGGATCAGGTCCCGCGTCGGGCTCTCTGCTCGGCAGGGAGCCTGCTTCCCTTCCTCTCTCTCTGCCTGCCTCTCCACCTGCTTGTGATCTCTGTCTGTCAAATAAATAAATAAAATCTTTAAAAAAATAAAGAGTCTCTTATAGTTTATCTCCCTCTGATTTTGTCTTAGTTTATTTTTCCCTCCCTTCCCCTATGTTTTTTTGTTTATTAAATTGCACATATGAGTGAAATCATATGGTATTTTTCTTTGACTTATTTTGCTCAACATAGTTTGAGCAAAATAGTTTGCTCTGCATAGTTACAAATGGTAAGATTTCATTCTTTTTTGATGGCTGAGTAATATTCCATTCTATATCTATCTATCTATCTATCTATCACATCTTCTTCATCCATTCAGCTGTCTTTGGAGATCTGAGCTTTTTCCATAGTTTGGCTATTGTGGTCATTGCTGCTATAAAGGTGCATGTGCCTCTTGGAATCACTCTGTATCCTTTGGATAAAAACCTACTAGTATAATTTCTGGGTCATAGGGTAGCTCTATTTTTAACTTTTTGAGGAACCTCCATACTGTTTTCCATAGTAGCTGTACCATTTGCATTCCCACCAGACAAAGCCATAGTATCCAAAAATGTATAAAGAGCTTATCAAACTCAACATCCAAAAAACAAATAATCCAATCAAGAAATGGGAAGATGACATGAATAGACATTTCTCCAAAGAAGACATACAGAGGCCAACAGACACATGAAAAAATGCTCAACAGCACTCAGCATCGGGGAAATCCAAATCAAAACCACAACAAGATACCACCTCACACCGGTCAGAATGGCTAAAATGAACAAGTCAGGAAACAACAGAAGTTGGTGATGATGCAGAGAAAGGGGAACCCTCTTATACTCATGGTCGGGATGCAAACTATGTGTGTGTGTGTGTGTGTGTGTGTGTGTGTGTGTGTATTTTTTTAATCTTTTTTTAAAAAGTGATCTGTGCCCAATGTGGGACTCAAAGTCACAATCCTGAGATCAAGAATTGTATGCTCCCTCCAACTTAACCAGTCAGGTGTCCCAACAATATGTTTTATTTAACTCAGTTATATCCAAAATATTATGATATTACTATGTGATCAACATAAAACATTATTAATGAGATACATTCTTCCTTTCTCTCTTTCTCATACCATGTCTTCAAAATCTAGAGAGTATTTTATAGTTACAGCACATTTCAGTTAGAACTAGCTCTTAGTTCATGTGGATAGTGCTATCATATCAGACAGGAAGAGACAGTGAAGCAGAGATGGTTGAGGAGGGTAAATGAAGGAGGGAGTCTAGGTGCTTAGAGGCCCAGAGAAGCCCCTACTGGCAGCTGGACTCTTGATAAGGTGACATCTTGAAAATCATTCTTTAACTAGGACTTTGAGTTTTCTAATTTATTATGTAAAAATTATAATTTTACTTATGTTTATTTAAAATTTTTATTCTAAAATGTATTATTAGAAAACTTTAATAGGTATGGGTAGGGATTATAGACTGAGATGGAAATTTTCTTGGAGACAAGATGCTGAATTTCAAGGATTGAAATTTGTTTCCAACTCCTGAATGAACTGTGATCAATTGGTTGAAGCTACCCAGAGCCCTGTGTTGAGGAGGATTCTGAGGTTATGTCTTTTCTCAGCAGGGAAGAGCACTGTGCTTATCTGCCAGGCAGCTGGCACATATTTGTTATTTAATCTATACTGGTTGAGGGACCTATTTGTACTTGGTATTGTTCTGTTAATCTGGGGATTATGATATGCCAAACTCTGTCCTTACCAAAAGGATCCAGGTTAAAGAAATTATTACATATTAAATAGTGAATAGTCCACTGTAGTATATACTTAAATGCGTCATTATGGTTCAGACTGTGTGTTATTACTGTTAAAAGGAAAGAAAAGTAGAGTCAGGGAAATCTTTGTGAAGGTTGCAGATCTTGCATTGAACAGATGCATAATCATTCACGACATTTGCAAGAAATAGACTATTTTTTTTTAAAGATTTTATTTATTTGAGAGAGAGAGAGCATGAGAGGAGAGAGGTCAGCGGGAGAAGCAGACTCCCTGCCGAGCAGGGAGCCTGATGTGGGACTCGATCCTATGACTCCAGGATCATGACCTGAGCCGAAGGCAGTCGCTTAACCAACTGAGCCACCCAGGCACCCCTAGAAATAGACTATTTTAAAGGACACAGACTGAGAACTGTCCAATTAATTCCCAAAGTGAATTCTTAAGCCTTTCAATTCAAACCCTGCCAATCAGTGATCACAGTTTGGAGATGTAGCTTATGTTGAGTTAGTGAAATTAGTATTATATTTTGTGGTCTCTTGTGGCTATCATAGTGTCTTGTTTCATAAAGTTGTTAATGCTCAGGAGTCAAGGCAGAAACTTTCTTTTTATTGTGTCTTAAATTTATGGATGCTGTGTGAGGGCTGAGGAATGGTTCCAGTAACAGTTGTCTCCCCTGATTATCTTCTCTAGTGGAGATTCCGTGGAAGGGGAGAGACCAGAGCCGTGGTTGAGCCATTTCGCATTTCACCCGCTTCAGTGCCTTCGTCTTTAATTCCAAATCATTTTATTTCCTGTGGCCAAAACGAGTCTTTGAACTTTGCAGTCTTTAATCAGAAGATTCATTATTCCAGAAACATGCCTAGTTTTATGATTAAAATAAGTCAGGCTGCACACATTTAATTTTTCCTGTAAGAACCCAGCAGCAGGCAGTAAAGAATCTGTCAAAGGTTTGCTTTTAACAAATATGGAGGCCGGCTACTTGGAGCCCTGAAGCTGTTGGAGGGAGTCCAGACTTAATGGATTTATGCATTAAACTTTCTTTCTTTCTTTCCTTTTTTTTTAAGTGCAGAGGGATTTTTAGGGGAACTTTGGAATTCTGCTTTTCTAAAAGCTCCTCTCCCTAGATTGGTTGTTTTCTACTGAAAGTAGAGTTTCATAATCCGGCACCTGTATTTACTTTGTGATGTGCTTGTTATTTTCCTATTCTTTTCTCTTCTTATAGGTTCCCTGAAAAATGAAATGGATTTCCACAGCCACTGAGGGGCTGTGGTCTGTAGTCTGAAGTCTGGGTCTTGTCTAGGTGCAATGGCTTTCAAAGGATATGCAGTCCTTGTCTTTGGGGGGGAACCTGGATCAAAATTTACTGGTCAAAATTCACCACTAGTTGGCAGCAAAGGAGCATTATAGCTTCTTACCCATAAAGGTAGGGGTTTGGATAGGCCTTGAGAAGGAAAATCAAGATAGGATTGTTGCTTGGGCCAAAGTCTCAAACCTTTGGTAGTGCTATAGATTTCAGTTTTCAAAAGGTCAGAAAGAATTTCTGCCGAAGGTACCTGTTTCAAATTACATCATACAATATCTTATTAAACATATTTTCGAACTATTTCTTCAATTAGCTGATTTTTATGACCTATCACTAAGGGGAAAAAATCAGCTAATGTAATAGTATATATAGTGTGATCCTGTTTGGTGGAACATTAGCATATATGTATAGGAAAATATTTGTATTGTGTATATATGTATATGTATGTGTGTACATCTATATGTATGCATACATAAATGTATATATGAGACTAATGGGATGTAGATTTTATTATTGCCTTTTTTCTAATGAGGAACATTATTACTAAAATGCAGATATTTACATGTTACTTTAACTCCACAAACTAGTCTCAAGCTTTTAGTGCCCTCTGACACTCTGTGAGGAATACAAAAGTGGCCTAAGTGGTCTAGATGGTGCCATGTCCTGCTTTCAAGAGAGCCTACAGCAAGCACAGGGAAAAAAACAGAGTTGTAGTCCTGCTTTGAGATGTGACTGGTTTTGGCTTGTGCAAAATATGGACCTCAGCCCCCTTCCCTGACCTATCTTAGCATTAGTGAGAAATTGGTCCTTTCCTATATGGTACCCTGGTGCTTACCAGCAGAAAGGCTGTTCGTGCTTGGGCATTTTATCTTAGTCACAGACGAAGGTGAAACCAAGTGGCACACATGGGGTCAAACCTTGACCTTGGCTCATTAGCATCTTGTACCACCAACAGATTTAATAGCTGATGTGAAATTTGTGAGTCGGTGGGAACATTCTGTGTATGAATTAGCACAGCTCACTGATCTTCATTCTTGCTTCAGTATTAGACTTTGGGAAGGTTGTTCAGTGGAACCACTCAATTCAAAACACCAAACGGTTTGACAAGGTTATTATAATCTATAAACTAGACTTAGTTAAATTTTAACACACCTAATCTATTTTTCCCTCTAGTTTTTAGATGCAACATCTTATCACATTAGCTTCAGATGATTGACACAGCAAACAGCTGCTAATTTATTCGTGTCGTGTCACTATCTATTTAGAGAGACTTTAACATACAGCTGTTGACACAATACAAGTCAGCACCTCTGTTGAAACTATGAGACTGTGACTTCACAGTATCTCTCCAGGGAATCGCTCACACTATGCCCTTGATGTAACGCACCATATTGGTTCCTTGGGTGTAGTTAGGGTTTATTTTGCCAATTTGTATGTAGAAATCACATAACATCCTGGTCCGTGTGAGCAGAGTAATAACAAGTACTAATGATTCCCGGGCACTTTGCTGAGTGCAAGCAGTTGATGGAAGTGCTTTAGGAAAGCGGCAATGTGTGGACCTGGAATGACATGCACCTTTTCCCAGGCTGCCTTGTGACAATAGGGGTGTCTCATCTTTCAGCTCCCATGGTGCAACAGATCTCCATGTAATTAATGTCACTCTTCTCTGTTTGGACTAAGGTGGTACCTGCTTTCTCAATAGCGATGACCTTGGCATCTTTATGACTATGCCTGATAGCAGGCTTTGCATCGACCTGAACTTGCTTTAGGAAGCCATTGGCATTTCTCCCTGTCCTGTGTGTGAGGCCATGCTCTGGAGAGCCTCTGGGCCGAGACCGCTTGCCAGTGACCTCCAGCAAGCTTCACTTCAGCTGTTCCCAGTATCTCTACTGCCACAACTTAACCATCTACCGATGTATTTTTTCAATTTTTACTTTTGGAAGTTGATAGCAAAAGCATGCTTTATCCGGTCATAAAATATAAATGAGCATACACATGTTAGCATCAGAGAAATATAACATAAAGTGGGAATTATAATTATGAGGAGTATTTTTTCTCCCAGAAATCTCTAACCTTTTCAGTTTTGAACCACTTTGGAGTCTAATAATAGCTAAAGAACTTCTTGTCAAAAAAAAAAAAAAGTGCACACACCCACATACACGGCAATTGTTGCCAACAAATCTACATTTTTTTTTTAAGATTTTATTTATTTATTTGACAGACAGCGATCACAAGTAGGGTCTTCGTGCATTCTCTGAAGTCGAAGCATGAACCAATAGTAGTGCACTTGGACCCATGTTAAGACCTTGCTTAAGACCTGCTTTTGTTTGTAGGACATTAACTGAGGTGAGGAGACTTGTCAGAGAGAGTACATGTCCTATACCAACACTCGTCAGCATGTGGGCTTCTTGGTGCTAAGAAGGACTGATCTTTCATGTGAAGGAGTATATGCAGTGACCCAGACCCAGATCGAAGGTGAATAGGTGTTATTTTCTGAATTGGGGGCAGATATCTTAGCGATTGGCCTTGGTGATTTATTTGCTGAATTGAGACACTGATGAACCTCAATGGAGGCGATGAGTGGTCATAAAGAACTAAATACTCAATATTGTAACCTTTCTTCCTCTGTTTCTTAATACACCACAGCTTTTTCTTTCTCCATGATTACTGATTTCCCTAAGTCATCTGGAAGACGTTTCAATTGCAAGTTTTCCAAAATACAGCCTCTCCTTTGGGAGGAGAAACTTTTACTTACTATTCTCTCCTTCCCCACATATTGTAGAATAGGTATAAAGTAACAGGTATTGGGGTGGCAAAAGGATTACTAGCTTTACTACCAGACAGAATACGTTTTTTTTTTTTTTTAAGATTTTATTTATTTATTTGACAGAGAGAGATCACAAGTAGGCAGAGAGGCAAGCAGAGAGAGAGAGAGAGAGAGAGAGAGAGAGGAGGAAGCAGGCTCCCTGCCGAGCAGAGAGCCCGATGATGCGGTACTCGATCCCAGGACCCTGAGCTGAAGGCAGAGGCTTAACCCACTGAGCCACCCAGGCGCCCCCAGAATAAGTTTTAAAACCTGACCTTGCCACGTAGTAGCTGTGTGTGACCTTGGTCAATGTCATGGAATAGCTCTGAACCTTACGAAGTAACATATATAAACAAGTATGTAGTTAGTCTCCAGGGTCCAATACATAATAGCTTTCCAGCCTTCCTTGTCTTTCTGAACCCTTCTGCTTTGAAGGCATAGGACAATTCGCCAATGTCAGGGGAAAAGGACTGAGGAATTCATTTGTTCATCTGTTCATTCATTAATCTGTTCCTTCAGTTCTGCAAACAGGCTTTGAGTCTTTACAGGTGTTAGGTACTAAACAGAAGGGAATAAGTTATGGTTTCTTTTCTCAAAGGAATTATAGCCGGGAGGCATATTCACAAGTGATTAACCCTAGTTGGCATGTAATTGATTCCCTAAATCCCCCACTGGGTTGAATCTCTTAACTAAGCCCTTTCCCTCTGGAAAGGTCCTTACTCCATTTTTAATAGCTAGGGTTTAAGACAGAAGGAACAGGGGGACATTCAGATTGTATTTCAGTCCTACAACATAGAGTGGGAAAAGGAATTGACAGATCCATTGTGATCAGATGGAAGGCTTGAAGCGAAAACGTGGCCTGTATTCTGCCCTGTAGTCTGATCAATGACTAAAACAACATCTAATCAATTAAAAAGTCAAATGATTAGTTTAGTCTAATCACATATGGATCTAAATAATGGGTAAGTTGAGTTTGCATTTAGTCTCAAAGCTTACTTCATATAAAAGTGCATGTCTGTGGTGAGAAATATGTAAATAGCGACCATTAATGACTTTGGTTCTCAAAATTCTTCTGGTTTTGAGTCATTCCTTTTGTGTGGATGGCTCCCTGGTAAGCATTTAGATACAAGTAAAAGAACATTAATTTGGCCCTCAGGGTTTGCCTTTTAGTCTGTGTTAGCTTCGTTAGTCATTTAACTTCAAAGAAATTATATATGTTCCAGGGAGAGTAGAGTACATTATTTTTAAAGACTTTAGTTGTTACTCTGTATATTTTTTTTTCTTAAAAAAGGCTCACAACTAGTAGTTTCTTATTTTCAAATGTTAATAAACTCAATTACAATTCCTTGCATTTGAAATGAGAAAATTATAAAAACCCTCCAGTTGCTCCAGAGAATGTGAAGTTTAAAATGTCAATGGAAATTAATGGAGATGGTTTGATTTTTAATTGTGGTAAAGCAAAAAAACATCTGGTATCTCAAAAAAAATTAAGAAGAAAGAAAAAGCCCTCTAGATTTTGGTGTTTAGAAGCTCTTAGAGAAATTGTGACTATTGATGAGAGTTTCACTAATTTTTTTTGAAACATTGTGAAACAGAGTACAAGAATCAACATTGTGGTTTTTTCCCCTATGATATTCTTCCTATAAAGAAGAACCTTGTAATGTAAAGGAAATCTATGCATGTAACTATAATATGGTTATAACATCATCAGATTTTCATTATTGAACACAATAAGGAGGCAATA
Organism: Mustela erminea; assembly: GCF_009829155.1. NCBI lineage: Eukaryota > Metazoa > Chordata > Mammalia > Carnivora > Mustelidae > Mustela > Mustela erminea. The sequence goes on along the minus strand of NC_045627.1, from coordinate 12,248,510 downwards.
AGAAGGAAAATAAACATTCAAGAATTTGTGACTATTTTTGAACTCTGAAAAAAAAATGCTTACCAGTTCTTCATTTCTAGTTTAGTCCTTTTCTTCACTAGAGTATACAATTTCTTTTTCTTCAATGGCTGTCCTTTAGGGTAAAGTCTCAAAGCTCAGTTTCTGGGAATTTTTTTCTCACTAATGTCTGATGGAGTTCTCACGGCGCTCCTCTCCAGGACTCTTTTCTTCCTGAGATAATAGAATGGTTTGCTATCTAGGAAAACACATCATTTTTGCTGAGAAAAGGACAGAACTTCTATACTTGGCAAGGGAAAACAATGTAAAATTCTAGGATTTTTCCTGATGAGGCCAATTTAAAGGGAGGGCATTTATACTAAATGCAAACAGTTGACATTGCCAGTAAACATGATAGATTTCTCCTGCTGTTATTACTGCTGCTGCTGTTTGAACAAAAGTTGTTCTGGTCACTATCCATCTTTCCTATTTAGAAAAAAGGATCCAATAGCTATGTACTAAGATTTGAAGCACCCTACTAGAGAAAGTATTTTGGGGCTAGGTCATTTTGGCCACATGGGGAGGCTGACAGATTCATAGTAACTCCAACCAAAAGTGCTCCTATGAGTCTAAAAGATTTTTACAAATCTATATAGTCAAGATTGACTTTCTTGATTTATGGTAGGGTTATATCTCAAGAAACTCATTTTAAGTTCAAAGTATCATAAATCAAAAATGCATTTAATGCATCTAACTTACCAAATGCCATAGATTAAGCCTGGCCTACCTTAAATGTACTCAGAACACTTCTAATAGCTTGCAGTTGGGCAAAATCATCTAACAGAAAGTGTACTTGTTTAAAAATTTGGAGAGAGAGGGAGTGCAAGCCAAGGGAGAGGTAGCGAGAGAGGGAAAGGAAGAAAGAGAACATCAAGCAGCCTCCATGCCAAGTGTGGAGTCCAATCCCAGCTGAAATCGAAAGTCAGACACTCAGTAGACTGAACCATCCACGCACCCTCAGAAGGTGTATTTTAATAAAGTGTTGATTACTTTATATAATTTCTTGAATACTGTACTGAAAGGGAAAAACAGAACAGCTTTGTGGGTGCAAAATGGTGGTGTGTGTATTGGTTGTCAGCCTTGTGATTTATGGAAGCCTGGGAGCTATGTGGGTTGCCACTGCCCAGCATCATGGGAGAACATCAGACCACCTATCTCATGGTAAGTGTTCCTGCCACAAAACAAACAAACCAACAAAGAAACAAAGGGCCACAAGGAAACTTTGGGAGCTGCTGGATATATCTATTACCTTAATTATGATGATGGTATCCTGGGCGTTTACATTATGTCCAAGGTCATCAAATTGTACACATTAAATATGTGCAGTTCTTTTATATCAATCACAAACTCAATAAAACTGTTGAAATGTTAAGTAAGAGAAGTAAGGTACTACTATGGACAGCAGCAGCAGCAGCAATAGTAGAGAAAAGAAAATTGAGAACATAAATGGCACCCTTCAACACACTCCGAAGATGAAAATCAATATAATTCAGTGGGAGCAAGAAAAACACCAATACTCATTTTAGAGAAGAAACTATGTCTGTTTGTAAAATCTCCCCAGTGAGTACTTGGTTTAGGAGAGGGAACCCCAGGAGGTGTGTAGAGTTGATCAGCATGTGGCTCTGGGAGGTTTCTCTTCTGAGGCTTCAGAGGAAGGATGTGTTTTGGAAGAGAAAGAGAAATTGGTGGATGAGGAGCCAGAGAGATTGCTAGTTCCATTCCTTCCTGCGAATGTAGGTTATCAGTACCTCTAAAACATTTCTTGTGGAGCTGATGATGGTGACCACCAGCCCAGATGTGAGTGGTGTGGAGGGGAGAGAGGAAGGGGGGGGCTCATGGACTCCAGGTGGAACTCCTGGTGAGTGGTTTTGACTTCAATGGTTTTGAATTCAGGTCAACTCTCAGAAGTTACCTCAAGGGTAGCTAACATCTCTGGCTTACATGACAAACCCAACTCACGTCTTGCCCCCAAATATCATTTTCCACTTCTGCCAGGAGCTTCACATTATCTTTATCACTTTCTTCTCTTGCTTCAGGTCTAGCCAGTGCTTGAGCCCTGGCAAATTTCTTATTCAACTATCAGCAGAAGTTATACATAATATCCCCAAACCAGGCATTTCTAACCCTGACATTTTTTTCCTTGCCAATTTAAATTGGTTTCTGGAGAGTCTGGACTACATTTAACATTTAAAGTTATTAAATACAGCCCACTCATGATCTTACTAACATCCAAGCTATTTAAAAAATATCACTGTCATTTCATGCAGAATTGTAGATACCCCCGTCCACTATTTGTTTAGGACAAACAGTGTCATTTTAATGGGCTAGTCATTAATCTTGCCTTCAGGGAAGGTTTAGTTTTACTTACATATGCTACTAGGAGAAAAAACGAGGTTATGCAGGTTAGGGGTGATTGATGAGGGAGTTTCATGGGCACAGGGATCCCCAGTAGAATAACCTGAGTTCTACACAGGGGTTCAATGTCAACCCAAGGTTGTTTTTAGACTAAACGACAGCCCTGGTTTTCATCAGTTGTTGGATCCTTTTATTATTGTTGTTTGCTTGTTCTGGCAGGAGATATTCTGCTGGTTGTCTGGGCTTTGTTTCCTGCCTTTGTTTTAATCAGGTCTCCTAGAGAAGGGAAAGGATTAGGAGATTCTAAGGCAGTGAATTAAATGACTCTTGTTCCACAGGTTCACTGCTAAGGGAAAAGGCAACAGTAATGGAACCAGATTCCATGTCTTTCTTATCTGCTAGTATCCTTGAAAATATTTCCAAGGAATTTGTCATTGGGATGTTGATGACTCTCCCATACCTTCTTGTTATTTAGAAAACTTAAAAGTCTTGTATTAACTAAAATTGTCTATTCTTTTAAAAATACATGCTAAGGGATTATCCTGATCAATGTAAACTGATCCAGTTATTCTGCCCAATTAATTTGGGTTTAGATCTTCTAGTTTGGACATTTATTATAATCAGATTCATTATGAGACAAGTGATGGTGCCAAAAGCAGGGGAAAATGGTGGAATGGAGAATAGAAGATAGTAGGAAGCATGCTAAATTAATAAGAGCATGGAGTTGATGGGGCAGGATCAGCATTGTCCATGAAAGGGATAACCACCTGTCCAGGAAGACATATGGGGCTGCGTAAACACTGGTGTGGTCACACCGTGGAGCAGGGGTCAGAGACAAGAAGAGGGGAGGCATTGACAGGGCTGTGACAACAGGTGGGTCTGAGATAAACAAATCACATCTTGGTGAGGAGAGCAGCTGGGCTAATCTTATCCAAGGCCTCTATCCAAGCTGGGAACTGGGGACATTTGTGACTCTAAAGACTCAAAGAACAGGCAACTGGTGAACACTCAGGCAGGCAGATGAGCAGCTTAACACCTTAACAGTTTCACAGAAACAATAGCCTGGTTTTTGGAGATGTCAGGCAGTCTCAGGCAATGAGGCAAATGTGCATTAGGGGAGAATGGAGGTACCAGTTCACTAGTGCTATCTACTAGACATGGCAGTGTGTCATGTTCCCTCTTGGCTTGCCTGTCTCCCCTGCACTACACTTTCTTGAGAGCAAGGTTGTCTTATTCTCCTTTGTCTCTACCTCTCAGGTACCATTCTTAGCATGGGTATATATTTAGGAAATTTAATTAAATGGATTCAAGCATGGACTATTTCAGGGGCACAACCTGGCAGCTTCAAGAACCAGAAGTCCCGTATCAGGGGCAGGTGGGACTCACTGTTGGCCATGTGCATAATTACCCTAGGGCTATGTCAACACTAGGGTCAAAGTTGGGCCTACACTCTACTTCCAGATGTGTGGTGGAGAACCCCTTAATAGGGTTTGGAGAGTAATGGCAGTGGGAATCTGGTCATTAAGTACATAGATTTTTTTTTTTTGGGGGGGGGGTGACTATCTCAGAAGGAATAAAAAGCATCCCAAAACTTAGTGACTTGAAAGAACATTTACTATTTCTCATGATTCTGTGAATTCCTCCAGCGATTCTTCCAGTGTGGGCTGGCCTGGCGGGGACTGGGTGGTCTGCAGTGGCTTCACCCACATGTGTGATGTTTGGCAGACTGTTGATCTGGGAAGAACCTCTGATAAGACAGTTTATCTCTGTTCTAAGTGTCTTGTATCCTTCCGCAGCCTACCTTGGACTTTGCACTTGGCTATCTCAAAGTTCCAAGTCTCTGCTTGCATTTCCTATTGTCCCATTGGCTGAGGCAAGACAAAGACCAAGTCCAGACTTAGGGGAGGAGCAATCAGTCCAATCCTTGATGGGAGGAACTGCAAACATCACACTGCAAAGAAAAGAATATGGAAGAATGGGAAGCACATGGGGCCATCTTTGTAATCTACTGCAATCATTTTCCAGATACTGTGTTTCCAGATATTTATGTTTCCATTCTATAGGATTATAAGGGATGGAAGAAAAAGAAGAGCAAAGAAGTGGGGACATTAAAGTAAAGCAAATACTCTTTTGGTGGGAGGCAAATTAATAATCCACAAAAATATATTTGCCATAGAGGGACAGGCATGGTTTTTGAATCTTCTCTTTGCTAAATAACAGATTTGTGTTAACCTGTGAACCATTTTTGTAATTATGGGCTAATCACCTTGTGTCTGCCAGGCTTTTCCAGTGTAAAGTTACTTCTTTCCATTGTCATACTCTGTTCTTTGGAATTGCGTCACTAAGACCTGCTTACACTCAAGAGGACAGGAATTAAGGTCCACCTTTTATGGGAACACTATCTACATATATTATATGGAATTCTGCTATAATGAAAACTTGTCCCCTTTTCTTATTTTTTAAAAATATTTATTTATTTATTTTAGAGAGATGCAGAGAGAGAGTGAAACAGAGTGAGTAGTGGGGAGAGGGAGAGAAGCTTCAAGCAGACTCCATGCTGAGTGCAGAGTCCCTACATGGGGCTCAGTCCCCATGACCATGGGATCATGACCTGAGCCAAAAATCAGTCATTGGAGGCTTAACTGACTGAGCCACCCAGGCACTCTTCCTTATTTTTTAGATGTCTTTTGGGTGTTACTAATGTCCCCCTTCTCATTCCTGATACTAATTATTGGTGCTTTCTATCTTTTTCTTGATTAGTCCTGTTGGGGTTTATGCATTTTATAAATACTTTCAAAGAAACTACTTTTAGATTTTTCCCTGTTTTATGTTCGTTTTCCATTTCGACTTATTTTCTTTCTTGTTTTCCTAATTCTACAGTCCTTACTTGTAATTTGCTATTTATTTTGTAGTTTTTTGAGATTGATTATGAGTACATTTTTTTTCAGTCTTTCTTCTTTGCAATATATTTATTCAAGGTTACAACTTTTCCATAAGTATGGGTTCAGCTGCAGGCCACAGTTTTGATATGTGTCCTTTTTACCTTAGCATTTAGTTGGAAATATTTTCTGATTTTCATTGTGATTTTTCCTTTGACCCATGGATTATTTGAGCTCATTACTTTCTAAGTATTTGGAAATTTTCTAGCTTTTTATTAATGTTTCCTAGCTTCTTCCGCTATGGCTGAAAAATATAATCTATGAGATTTCAATATTCTGAAATTTTTTGAGATTTGCTTCAGTCCTAGTCAGTGGCCAGTTTCAGCAAATGTTCCATGTGCAGGTTAATAGAGCATGTATTTTACACCCATTGGTTGTTCTGCCCTGTGTTTGCCAGTCATGTCAATTTGTCAGTTGTGTTGTTCAGTTTTTATGTGTCCCATCTGATTTATTGTTATCAGTCATTGAGAGAGTCATGTTAACATCTCTATAAATGTAGATTTTCCCATTTCTTGGGGTTTTGATATGTTTGACTTTATATATCTGTAGGCTATGTTATTAGGTGAGTATCAATTTCAGGTTGTTACATTTTTATTTAGCATTGACCTCTTATCTTTAGGAAATGTGCCTTTTTTTTTTTTTTTTTGAAATGTGCCTTTTTTAACCTAGTTATTGTGCCTTCCTTTCAAGTCCATAGGTCTGAATGTTAGTAGGGTCCATATCAGCTTTCTTTTGGTGAGTGTTCACATAATATACCCCCTGGCTTGTTTCTGCTTTTAAACTTTCTGAATCTCTCTTGCTTGCAATATAGTGGGATTGAAAAAATATCTTGTTTAAGAGTCTTTTTAATTGGGGCACTTAAACATTTATATTTAAAAACATATGGTGCATTTGGGTTTATATATATTATATATTATATATTATTTCTTTTCTCTTTGTCCCATCGGTTTTTATTCTTCTTCCCCCTCGTTTCTTGACTAATTTTTATTTATTTATTTATTTATTTATTTATTTTTAAAGACTTTATTTTTAACTCATCTCTATATCCAACGTGGGGCTGGAACTCACATGTGATCCCCAAATCAAGAGTTGTACATTCTACCTACTACCAGCACCCATTCTACATTATACCAGCCCAGCACCCCTTGACTTATTTTTAGATTAACCAAATTTTTAAAAATTATTCCATTTTACCCTTTATTTGCTTTATAATAAAGCAAATATGCTTTTGTTATATTTCTAATGGTTCCAACAGGAAATAAAATACATATCTCCTTAAGCATTTTAGGTCCTTTTTGGAACTATATATGGTACACTCATAGGTAGGGTGATAAAAACTTATGGTTCAAACCTATAGCAGAGAGGGCACTCTTCATTTTTAAAAAAGATTTATTTGTTTATCTGAGAGAGAGAGGAGAGAGGGACAGAAGGAGAGGGAGAATCCTCAAGCAGACTTCCCTCTGAGCGCAGACCCTAATTTGGGGCTTGATCCCAGGATCCTGAGACCATGACCCGAACCAAAATCAAGAGTCCACCACTAAACTGACTGAGCTACCCAGGTCTCCCGGCACTCTTCATTTTTGAAAGTGAGAGGGAAACTATTTGTGGTCATGTTGGAACAACAGCTATAAACCAGGTCTGTCATGGGCCAACTTTTTCCCAGGTCATTCTCTGAACAGGACACCCATTGTTAAAGACACAATATAAAATCACCGAGCACTTACTTTAACCGAGTGCTAGTTCTAGGTGTTGGAGAATCAAGTAAAATATGGTTTTTCCTTGTAGTTTTTTGTATTATGCTTTTCTACCTTCAAGTCCATTTATCTGAGTCTTTTCCTCACACCCATAAAACAAGTGCATGTGTTAGATGAGCAGGGAGAGAAAGGAGTATTAGTGTAGACAGAGCATAGAAGGTGGGCAGAGGGTCAGAGGATAAGGAACCCCAATCTGCATCTTGTGAGCAGATAGAAAATAAGGATGAGAAGAAAGCACTGAAGACGGGGGAAAGTTTTTATAGGCTGAGGTAGATGTTATCTAGAAGGAAAAATGAAACAAGTTACTGGAGAGGGAAGAGTTGAGGAGGCTCCTGTGGCGGGGAGAGGGGAAGGCTGAGACTAAGATTAAGATCCTTTAGGGAAGAGAGAGATGGATATCAGCATGCTGAGGAAGCTCTACCGTCTGTTTAAACACAGATGATGCCCTCCATTTGGAGCAATACACAGCAGGAAGACTGTATCTTTGTCTTTGGAAATACTGTTTTCCTTCCCCAAATCATTATTTGAGCCAGTCGGTTATGAGAGATGCTTTATTCATTACACTGGGGATAGCAAATAAGCTGTATCCATTTACAAAACTCTTGTCTGCCTCAGGAAACATAAAGAACTTGTGATCAATGTTCAGTGTAAACAGATTGGGAAGGAGGCCCTGAGCGATGTGATGTGTTTTCAGAGTTGTAAACTGTCAGTGAATTTTTATTGTGTGGGGGGTGTCTGTGTGTGTGTGTGTGTGTGTGTAAGTGTGTGCTGGGTTTCTTTTTTTTTTTTAGCTCTTTCATTCCCTATATGTTCGTAGTACTGAAGAATTCATAATAGCAGCAGTTTTCATGTGTTCAATAACATTATGAAAAACCCTCTTAGCTAAATTAGATAAAACTCAAGTTATCAACCTTCTACATCCACCCTGAGTCCCACCTGCCACCAGCCAGAAGGCCAAGGACTATCGTGTCCCCACATGTCCTATCAGAGAAGTTGCTTTTGAGAAAATGTACTTTCACAAAAGTGCCCAATTTAAATTGGCTTTTCTTCTCCCCCAGAAAAAGAAAAAAAGAAAAAAACAGCTTTTGTCAGGTTTTAGAAAAATGCAATAGTCTGAATCAAATAAAATTGCTTTGAATCAGTTCCTAAGAGATATATCTGCTGCTTCAATTCAGGCCAACTGATAATCTCACCTGAAGCGGGAGACAGATGGCGAGGGCAGAGCTAGATTGTTCTACTCTGCTTCCAGGCACAGCATTCCCTGGGAGGGTCCTGTGAGGGTTGGTGTGGGAGGTTTAAACTGATGCCTGCAGGATTAGAGGGTCCCATAGGACCAGCCAAGAGGGTCTCTGGTTACACAGGATAGAAGTCACGGGATAGAAGTCAAATGTGAACCAGCAGGAGGTGAGAGCACCTTATTCAGGGTATAGAGAGAGTGCAGGTAGAGATGGAGACTTAGAAAGGAAAGGAGGGAGTCTTTGTGTGGGGTCTGGGGTTTTTAGTGAGGGCCATTGTCTGGTGTATGTGTCTCCTCAGGCATCCAGGAGCCATGAGAACAAAGATGGGCGTTATTCTTTGGATCCAGGGGTCTTGCTGTGGAGATGACTAGCTCTGGTGGTCTGTAATATACGTATGGTAACTTCTTCAGGTCGCTCTCACCTGGTCCTTCCTTAGATTTTCTCTATTCTGGAGAAATCACTGACTCCTTGTCCCTCATGGGGAGGACATACATAATTCGCCTTACGCAGCATGTATAAAGTGGGGGTGTATGTTCTAGCAAGAACAGAAGCAAGGAAAGGAGCAAAGAGCAGGTTTTTGTGGAATGCTTCTGTTTCCCTATCTCAGTACTGCTGAGTGTCTCTCTGCATTCTGATAAAATCATTCCTGTTTCCTTTCATCTGCATTAAAATCACTGAAATCTTAGTCACCTCAGAAACATTGCCATGCAAACAGAAAGACAGAAACTCAAGTTGTCTGCATTTTCCTCTTCAGTTTGTCTCTAAATGCAGCTGTGTCACAGAGAGCAGAGTGTAGGGAGAAGGGGAGAGAATGGGATAGGGCAGATGGTCTGTCAAAGGATATGGATGCCAAGCTATAAAAATTATAAAGCATATTTTTTCATGACAGTATTAATTCCTTGACAGAATCCATGAGCCTTGATGTTGGCAGCTGTGAAAGTCCCTCTGGGGCTGTCACATGAGCGGCTGTTACCAAGAAGGCCCAACTGTCTCCCCTTCTCTTTCCTGATGGACACGCATAGGGTTCTGGTAAGTAACCTGTGGCTTCAGAGACCAGCGTCCTTTTCACCTTGGCAACTAAGCCCTCCCACAAGATTTCTCAGCTACAAAACAAGGTCTAGCTAAAGTGTGACACAGGCTCAAAAAGTTCCAAAATTTTCTGCTTTCTTGAAATAATTTTAAAGTGATTGGGACTTGCGTGTGTCTGTGTGTGTGTTTCTGTGTATTCTGTGGTTCTTCAAACAATACGAGCTTATATGTATTGACAGTTTTGTGGGTAAAGAAAAATCGGACAAAGACATAACTTGAGAATTTAGTTTTGAAATTCCGTGCTATTTCTAGCTTCTGAGGGACACTTATCAGTAGCATTTGTGATAATATTACTTTGACATCGTGCAGGACTTACATAGGAGAAAAGATTACATGGATCACTTTTCTATAACGGAGTTCTTTCTTGAGGATCCTACATTTTGCTTGGATACTCTGGCTGTTAGACAAGTGTGCTGTAAATTAAATGTTTTATCACAAGCATTGCATATTGTGAGGTAAGAGAATGCTAACATTTTAGTCCTTGTAAAGTTATAATTTTGGTTACAAATGATAAATCTCAACTCAAACTTTGAAAAAGGGATGCATTTGCTGGAAGCATATTTGGACATTTCGTATATTTGAATGAAGGGTTGAACGACGATGTCATGAAGTGTTGAGATACAGATGGACTTTCAGAGTATCTGACACCAGAGGTCTGAACACCCCCAGAAAGTTCTGTCACCAGTATTTTCTTCTGTTTCTCTCAGTTTGCTTAGTTCTCACCCACTGAACCAGTTTCCTACAGATGATCTTTTCTTAGAGACACTGAGGACCTGGAATGGGACAGCAGAGGGCACAAAGATGGTACCCCTGGTCTCCCTGTGTTCTGAAGAGGACTGTAGCCTGCCCTGAAATGTGTGTGTAATAGGAAGCCTGCCACTCTGGTCACACCTATGAAAAGAAGGTAAAGGAAGACTGGGGATGAATTCCAGCCTGTTGTCTCCACGGTGTGCCCTGGGGTGGACACAGCTGTTTTCCCCATGCGTTTCAGTCCTGTGGGACCATGACTATAAGCCTCGCTGGCCACCAGAGCCAGGCAGTCCACTGAAGTGCCTGGATAACAGGCCCCCAAATTGGGGCACCATAGGAGCATACGAACTCCCTTGTTGGGGATACCAGCAATCTGGAGTCAGGTAGCAAGAAGGTGTGAAAACAGCTCCTGCGGGCTTCAGGCTTTTGAGAGTCTCTCGGGAAACCCCTGCATGTGTGTTCGGTTAGATGCCTGCCCCTCAAGCCCAAGTTTTAAGATAAGTCAGCAGGCCTCTTTCACAGAAGAATTGGGAGCTTTTCAGTTGGCTGCCTCTGTGCTGAGTCCTGGTGGGTGAGTCTGTGGAAACTCTGTAAGAACTATTTCTTAGGGTTCCTGGGTGGTTCAGGCAGTTAGTCTGACTCTTCATCTCAACTCAGATCTTGATCTTTGGGTCATGAGTTCAAGCCCTGGGTTGGGCTCCATGCTGGGCCTGGAGCCTATTTTAAAACAAAAACAAAAACAAAAACAAAACCCCCACACAGAACTGTTCCTCGTTTCAGTATACCATTGTGGATCTCGTGGACAGAAGCACTATTGGTTTTCAAAGCTGGGTGTTTTGGAGTCTCATTTCTCAATTACAGATCTTAAAAATTGGGATATCAGATATGGGATTCAAACCCTTCACTCTTTAGGGAGAAGCTCAGAGTTGTGAGTTCCCTTCCAGGTGTGGGTTATTGTACCAGGGGTGTGATGTTTCCATAGAAGGAGATGAGTTCAGAATCCTTTTATGTTATCATTTTGAACAGGACTAATGTATCTGATTTTAAGTGCTGGAGAAAGTAATCATTAATGGAATGAAAAAAATAGGTAGAAATTCTAAGTTACTTGTGGATTATTGCCCCAACAACAACTATTTATTTATTTATCAAATGAATTTAGGGGAATTATGTCAAATGATATATTGGCAAAGAAGGTCAGGCAACCAAATAACAAAAACAGGAAAAAATAATATGAAATAAGATAATAATAAAATCACCTAAAGAAGACCAAATGTGAATTCTTCAACTGAAGGAAGAATTGATAGGCTAGTTAATAGGAGCTAAGATTACCTACACCCACTGTTATGGATCCAATACTAGGATAAACAAGCCTGTGGGGATAGAGTTATATCCGTCCATGAGATAATGTAGAACAGTTTTCTTTTTCTTTTGTGTCTCCTTTCATTCCAAATAAATTCACCTTAATTTGGGTGTCCTGGGGTCTTGTCTTTTTCTCTTCTTCTTTTTTTCATCCCTACCCATGGCCCCCTCAATCCTGCCCCCAGGGCCTTGGCTTTGTCCTCAGTGCAGGACCACCTACATAATTTGTGGAGCCCAGTGAAAACAAAAATGCAAGTCCCCTAATAAAGATAGTAAGAATTTCAAGTTACTGATAGCAGAGGCATTTATGTTAAACACAGGGTCCATCTGAGTCGGGACCCAGTGTGATTGTGTGGGTAGCTTGCCCAAGAAGCCAGACCTGCTTCCAGGTTCTGAGCACTTTTCCTACTCCATCCTTGAGGAGAACTGGTAGGATCATCCCATGCCTCTGGCTCTCTGAGACCAACCCAGGTGGGAGACAACTCCCTAACACTGGCCACCTCTCCTCCTGCGACCCACTTGAATTATTATGCTTGACTCTGTCTCCCAACAAAAGAACCACCTCCTCACTGGGCTTGAGGGAGGAAGAAAAGAAATATTAAGGTGAAGTCATAATTCTGTTTTGCTGAAAACTGTAAGATGGGAGACTAGATCACATAGGATTTTAAGCAATATAGTCTCCATTTCCGGGGGGTAATTAAATGAGCCCGAGGAGGAGGAGTCAAGTTCACTTTGATGATGTTATGTTTGGCTGTTACAATGAGATGTTGTTGAGTCGCAGCAGGTGTTCATTGAGGTGAAGAAAGAGTACCTTTCAGGTTTATAAAATAATTTTATGTCAATTCCTTTATCACTGACTAGAGATATTCCATAAAACCAATCACAACACCTGATAACTTTATCTTGTACACACTTCACACATGAAAAGCTCAGTTATTTAAGCCCATCACAGAGAAACTTTGCCAGCAGTGCCTCAGAGTAACTAATCAACTATCAAAGTCTGTGCTAACACTGCCACGCTGTAGTTGTTGGTTGTGTAGCAATCAGCATCCTTCACATTCAGTAGATGAAGTGCTTGATGGCTATTCTGTGTGTTGAATCACAAAGCAGCACACTGTTTTTCCCTTGAGGTCCCAGACAATTTTCCCTTCCTCCAGGATTTCCAGCCATGCGGACTGATTGTCCAGGAAGTGTACCACAGAGTCACAGGTGGGACTGGTTTCTGTGGCAGACAAATTGTTTACAGGTCAATCCTGGTGTGCAAACAGTGCAATATAATGTAAAAACGTGAACATTAGAGTTCTAGGACATTGGCTCTGCCAGTTAACTTCCTTTTCCCCTCTTGTTTGGGAATTTGACAAAAATTTAAATATCTTAGCAAATTCTAAAATAAAATAGCAAAAATCTCCTGCCCCCATCCTAGTCACGTGGCACAGAGATGATCCTCTTAATTACTTATTGGTTTAGTTCTTCTGGTTTCCTCCAGGATCCTAAGTGTTATTATTATACATTTAGGTATCTGTTCATCAATTGTAAATGTTATCTGTTGATTACCCCACAAAACTTCTCTCCCTGATTGTTACTCATTTTATTATTTATATTAGTTCTTTGGTCTGATAAGCTTCTTGCCTATCCAATGGAATCATGGCAGTAAATACCATATAGACTTGCTGTAAGAATTAAATGAGGTGATCCATGTAAATATTTACCACATTTAGTGCCTGGTACAAACCCGAGTATGCAAGTAAACATCAGTGCTGTGCCCACTCGTGACCTGTCTGTCCTGAGGCCCATCCTCACTCTCCCTTTGAGGCTCAGTCACCCTTTTCAGTCTGTGCTCCCAGAGCTATGTGTCTGCCAGTTTCTAGCTGGGGAGAGAAGCCAGCGAGAAGCCAGGTGTTTCTCCTCCCCTGTTTCTAAGTCAGGTGCACTTTTGACAGTTCTGTCTTTCCATGGCTTCAACCCCAAAGATGATGTATCTGTGCTTTCAGATTCTTCTGGTAAGGAGACCCGCAGGTTCCAATAGCACCACCTCATCTTTGTGTGGATAGCAGTGACCTCCCGAGATTGCAAATTTGTGGTCTGATTATTCCTTGTTTGGCTGTCCGGACACTTCCGTCTCCTCTGAAACCAAGTCTCTGTATTAAATGCCCTCATTAATAAGAAGCTCAGATGGTTTTGTTTCTCTAGTTGGAGGCTGACTGTTAAGATGTTACAAGTAGAAGCCTCTTCTCTAGTTTTTGTTTCATTTGGAGAAGCTTCCATGTGTATAGCGTTCAGGGGGTCTTATCCCCAAGGGGGACGGGTGACGAGTCTGATTGGTGACTTTGTGAAGAGGGAGAGTGATACATAGTTCATTCATCTCCTTCCCTTCTCTTAGTTCTTTGGGGCCAGCCAACCTGTAGAGAGCATGCATTTTGCTCTGCTCTCTGGGAAGGGGGGCCGGCCCCAGGGAGTGGTCCTGGCAGACCTGCCTGATTCTGGGTTGTAGTACAGCCAGGCTCATGGGTGCTGGAGACCTAACTCAGGTTTCCCAGTTGCTTTTTTATTCATAAAGTTAGTATTTTGCTCTCTTGTCAGACGACTCCCTACTGGTTCCATAATCAGGCAGAAACCGAGGTTAGCACTTGTTCAGCCTCCACACACAAGGCATGTTAGCTATCATTTTATTACAGTGGTGATGGCGACAGAAAGACTCAGCCTCAGCCTACTGCACCCTTCCAGGGCACTAACCCCCTTTCATGACATACAGGTTCCACTTGAGAGCACGGAGCTGAAGGGAAGGTAGGCTGGGGCAGCCCCACAGCAGAGGAGAGAGGGAAACGGATACTCACAAGAGAGGCACTAGCCCTCCCCTAGATAATCATTCAATTGCTTTAGAAGACAGGCTCCCAGGAGTTGGGTGTGATCTGCTGTGCCAGGTGATTTGCAGGTATGGTGAGGTTTCTGGGTGGTCTCACAAAGCTGTTCCTTAGATTTATCTCCAATGAATCGTGCTGCTCTGTCATTCTTTCCACTCCCACCTCCATGCCTGAATATTCAGGCTCTCGGGAGCCTCCCTTTCACTCTGCTTTATCAGTTCTTCTTTAGTTTCAGAAACGGCAACAAATCTCTCCTCCACAATCTCTCTCTCCTTTTCGTGGCCTGATTATAAATGTATTCCCTTTTGTTCTTTGCTTTCATTTCGAAGACTTTAGAAGGGATAGAAACTAAATGCATGTTCTTGGTATACAATCTTGAACCTGAAGCCTTCACTGAAACTTCCAGAATCTCACATTTCTTTCTGAGATGCAGGGAAAATCATACTGAACTTTAAAAAAAAGGAATCAGGGGTATTCTTTCGGCTTATTAGGAACTCAGTAAATGACAACTTTCCTTCTTATTATGTATGTGGTGCAGTTGGTGGTTTGGATCACTTTGGTGGTAATAAAAGCAACACTCAAGTGAGCTTTCATTATATGGGGACCGTTAGGACTGCTCTCAGTTATTCTAGAGAGTCTGGCTTTCTCTACTTGCAGGCTCCTGGGAAGACCACACTCCATCACCCTTTCCTGCCCCCATGCTTGCAGTTAGAGGTGTCCAGAGCACTTATTTTAGCCAACTGAATGTGCTTGGGAGATATGTTTGTTCATATTGCAAATGTGTTCTCAAGCTCTCTTAACCCTTGTCTTGGTGGCCAGAATATATCAAGGTAGTGGCTGCTGGATTTTCCTGATCCCTAGAAAGATGATTGGACCCAAGCTCACTCTCAGCTATAGTTTAGGAAAAAAATTAACCTTTGTGGTTTTAAACCTCTGAGTTTTGGGGGAATATTTGTTACTCAACATAATGCCGCCTATTCTAAATGATTCATATTACATCAAACCCTTCCTCCCCATTCTGAGCCTCCCTCCTCTTTGCAAATGTCCCTCTTTGTTCTCAGTGTTAAATTTCACTTTCCTCTTACTGACTTATATTCCAGGCACAGACTTAATTATCACCCTGCTTTACAAGTTGGGTACTAGGTTTTGAGCGTGGGTGTGACTAAAATTCTTATAATTTCCAATGCTTTAAACAATGATGACAATATCGGCAGCTTTCTGAGATGCTGTTTTGTAACAGAAAAAGTATGATTTTGAAATCAGACCAGAGTTTGACTCCCAGACCTACCAGTGGCTGTATTATCTTATGCATCTTTTTTTCATCTCTCCAAAACTTAATTTCATCATCTGAATGAAATAAGGATAGTAATATTTCACCCCTAAGGATTAGACCCTTTATTTTGGAAAGCACAGCCTCTTTGCATTCTCATTGTTCACAGGCATCTTCATCTAAGTTAGTGTTATTTCTGACTGTCATTGTGAGCAGACACTGAAGTCATATATTGCATTGAAGGTGCTCCAAAAGGTCTTGTCCTAAAATCCCATCCCTCTCAGCAAGCTAGAGGCATGTCACGGTCACCACGTTTTTGAGATAGGGTCAGCATTCTAAGATGCCTTGTGCGTATTTGGAAAAGAGGATAATCTGGTCATTTGCTCCCAGGCTGTAGAGATGGTTGTTCTTTCCTCCTGGTGATGTGATGAGGCAAGAGAAGTGGACTGTTCTACTGATGGAGGTAAATCAACCCAGAAAACATCCTGTTACACCCTAGCCCAGAATCATAGGTATCCACCTGCCTTAACACTCAAGTAATCACACGCAGAACAAAGATGTATTTGAGAGTGACTTGCTATGGCCTCTCTTGTACTGGTTGTGGACTGGGTCACGGCTTTGGTAAGGCTCTGTCTCCCTCTTGATTGACCCTGGTTCTCTAGGATTTGCATCTGAGAACTTGAAAGATTTTCCAGAATCCTTTCCCACCGTGGGCCACTAAATTTCATCTTGGTCTCAGGAAACCACTGAAAACCCCATTCTGCTTTTCAAATGGTTTTTGCTAAGGAATCCATTGTGCCACCCCACTTACCCCTAGATATGGCAGTTGGCAAGGGGAGAAAGTGGGCTGCTGAACTTGGACTGTTGGAATCTCTGCCAGAGCCTCCCTGACTATAGACCCCTTGAGGGGGCCAAGCCCTGATTCTGATCCTTGTGTCTGTGCTCCCAACTGGCAATTGCTTTGCAGGAGAAGCAGCTGCGGAGTCAACTCTTCCCAGTGTCCACATTTTCCCTTAACTCTCTACTTGTCCTGGCACCTCCCTACTGCCTTCACACGTATCAACTCTGTACATTATGTGTTTTTCACTCTTCATTTTTAACTTTGGCTTTTTTATTTATTCTCAGTGGGAGGCTGGTCTGTCCTAAGTTACCACTTCCCACCAGAAGAGTTACACTTTTGCTTTTCCTACATCTCTTTCATTTTGACCTAGTCACATTCTGCATGTCTAATTTTGCAATTACTTATATTACTTAGAAGTATGTGTTGATAATCTTTGGAAAATTGGAATCTTTGGATCCATTTTTGGAACTTTGGACTTTTGCAACCTCAATAATGTAGCTTATAGATTCCATATCCAATATTTCCAATTGTTCTTGATGATCTTTTTTAAAAAATAGATTTTATTTATTTATTTGAGAGAGAGCGAGCTCAAGCTGGGAGGAAAGGCAGAGGGAGAGAGAGGGGGAGAAGCAGACTCCCCAGTGAGCAGGGGGCCTGATGCACTTAATTCCAGAACCCTGAGATCATGACACTTAACCAACTGAGCCACCCAGGCACCCCTCTTGATAATCTTTACACACACACACACACACACACACACACACAAACACACATACATTTGGTATGCATACATGGTGATCTGTCCATCTGTCTTTCTATTTATATAGTTCTCTTAATGTGAAATATAGTATTACACATTACGGCTGTACTCCAATTCTTTTATACTTTATCTTTTGATTGATATCAGGGTGATTTCATTTTCTTAAAATTTTATTTATTTTAGAAGTATAAACAAGGATAAAGCACTATAAGATTGGTAGTGTACTAAAATTTTTTTCAAGTTTTATTTATTTTAGAGCAAGAATGAGAGCACGAGTAGAAGGGGCAGAAGGAGAGGAGAGAGAATCTCAAGCAGACTGTGCACTGAGCACGGAGCCCTGTGTGGGCTCTGTCTCATGACCCTGACCCTGACCCTGACCCTCTCAGAACCTGAGAGGAAACCAAGAGTCAGAGACTTAATTGACTGCATTATCCAGGTGCCCTCCTGGTATGTTAAAATTTTTAATAAATATTCTAAATTGCATTACACCATGTTAAAAAATAAAAATGAAAGATCATTTACTTTCAAAATTACATCACATGGTAGCAGCAACAAGGGAAAAGGATGAGGTCCCTAAGAGGTCTAATTACATTTTCTGGTTTTCTCTTCATGAGACACAGATAATTCCAACTACTGAATAAAGACTGAACTACTGTTCTTGTTCTTACTGAAAGGATTAGTTGGAGGAGAAATGAATTAGACTTCGCTTATGAAGAAATGCGATGATGATGTGAAAAAGACATTTAATTGATGACCTTGAATCATGAGGGGTAATAAGGAATATCAGTTATATTTTACCTGGACCATAGAGATCTGTTTTATATACTCCTAACATTTTCTTCTAAGTTTTGTCTTTATAGCTACTTTGGGTTATATTTTATCAATAGTTATTACTTAAATGGATCGGATATTAAAGGTAAATGATGTTTTAGATTTATGTGCTTTGTCCTTAGATCATGTATCAAAAGAGTCACCATTTTTACTGGACAGTTATAACTAAATTTTTTTTTAAAGATTTTATTTATTTATTTGTTAGAGAGAGGGAGAGAGAGAGAGAGCATGAGCACAGGCAGGCAGAGTGGTAGGCAGAGGCAGAGGGAGAAGCAGGCTCCCCACTGAGCAAGGAGCCCGATGTGAGACTGGATCCCAGGACTCTGGGATCATGACCCGAGCTGAAGGCAGCCGCTTAACCAACTGAGCCACCCAGGCGTCCCATAACTAAATATTTGTAAAGATGTATTTATTTATTTGAAATAGAGTAAGAGTGCAAGCTTGGGAATGGCAGAGGGGAGAGGAAGAGGAAGAGAATCTCAGGCAGACTCCCCATTGAGTGTGGGGATTGACCTCAAGATCTTAGAACCCTGATATCATGACCTGAGCCAAAACCAAGAGTCAGTCACTTAATTGACTGAGCCACCCAGGTGCCCACAGTTATAATTGAATTTGAGCAAAATATCCGAGAGTGGGAAGGGAGAGAGAAAATGAGATAGAGAAAATGAAGGAAAGAGGGGTAGAAGAAGGACCTAGAGACCGAGAGATGGATTTGACTCTATATAGATCATAGGTGAGAATGGAAACCTTTCTTACTGTTGTAATCATGAGGATGTCATTCTCTGTGTCCAGCATTAGAAGGCATACGAAATTCCTTAGACTCATTGCTTGATTGTGAAAGCATAGCTTTTTAAATTGATAGAAGAAAGTCTTAGTAGGTTACATGTCTATGGAACATGCCAATTCACTTAGCACTATGTATACAAAGTTTTCTTGAATGCTACATGTGTTGTTTCCTTCCCCAGATAATTATAAAATTGATCATCATGTATTTCAAATCAATGAACTTCTTTTGAAAGTGTTCTTTAGTAGGTCAGTATAAAAGGGAAAGCTAGTAATAGTACACCCATTGATAGGACATTCTAAAATAGAATGCATAAGGTCAGCATTATCTTCTTAGGGAAAAACCTGTGTGTAATGCTTAATATGTCTTTTTGCAGTAGCAAAAAGGAATTTTTGAAAATAATAAAATCATACCCTCTTTTCTTTCCTTCATCCAGTCCCTCTGCCTTTCACTTATTTTTCACAAAGGGTATATTTCTTTCTAGAAAGTACTTTAGGGGACGCCTGGGTGGCTCAGTTGGTTAAGCAGCTGCCTTCGGCTCAGGTCATGATCCCAGCGTCCTGGGATCGAGTCCCACATTGGGCTCCTTGCTCAGCAGGGAGCCTGCTTCTCCCTCTGCCTCTGCCTGTGCTTGCTCTCTCCCCTTCTCTCTCTGATAAATAAATAAAATCTTAAAAAAAAAAAAAGAAAGTACTTTAGTTACTTTAAAGTACTAGAAAGTACTTTAGCTTATTTTATTTAAAAAATAAAAAATAAAATAGCTAAAGTAATTTTATTTTTTAAAAAAGATGTTATTGATTTATTTGACAGAGAGAGATCACAAGTAGGCAGAGAGAAAGAGGTGGGGAAGCAGGCTCCCTGCTGAGCAGAGAGCCCGATGCGGGACTGGATCCCAGGACCCTGAGATCATAACATGAGCTGAAGGCAGAGGCTTAAACCACTGAGCCACTCAGCCCCAGTTATTTTATACTAATAAATGTTAATATGAAATTATTGAGCCTGAAACCAAACTTGGTAATTTTATTTACATTTTGTTCATTTTGATCCCTTTTTTCCTAAAACTGTAAAGGGTTTTAGGTAAGGTAAAAGTAAAATATTTTGGTTTTACTGGTAATAATAGGAAATGATGAAACTGAAAAGATTGAAACTAGAAGGTGAAGGAAGGAATAGAGTGATAGAAAAAAGGGACAGGAGTCCTTTGGTTCAAAATGACATGCTGAAAAACTTCTGGAATTAATAGGCCATTATAACAAGGTGGTAGGATACAGGATTAATATATGAAAGTCAATTGCTTTCCTAAATAGCAAAAATGAACATGTAGAATTGAGATTAAAAAAGTTTACATTAGGGGTGCCTTTGTGGCTCAGTGGGTTAAGCCTCTGCCTTCAGCTCAGGTCATGATCCCGGGGTCCTGGGATCGAGCCCCACATCGGACTCTCTGCTCAGCGGGGAGCCTGCTTCTCTTCCTCTCTCTCTGCCTTCCTCTCTGCCTGCTTGTGATCTCTCTCTCTGTCAAATGAATAAATAAAAATCTTTAAAAAAAATAATAAATAAATAAAAAAGTTTACATTAGAACCTTCCAAAATGAGGCACTTAAGTATAAATCTAACAAGATATGTACAAAATCTGTAAGAGGAAAACTAATAAAACTCTAATGGAAGAAATCTAAAAAATAAATAAATGGGGAGATAGTCCATGTTTGTGAAGAGGAAAACTCAATAGTCTCAAGATGTCAGTTCTTTCCAACTTGATCTATTGATACATTGCAATCCTAATCAAAATCCCCCCAAATTACTTTATGAGTATTGACAAATGGATTCTAAAATTTTTATGGAAAGGCAAAAGTCCCAAAATAATCAACATAAGATTGAAGGGGCAAAACAAAACGAGAGCCTCAGGTTTTACTCTACAGTTACTGTAAACTAATTGAGACATTTTTGTATTGGCAAAAAAAAAAAAAAAATAAATAGATATGCCAGTGGAACAGAATAGAGAATCTGGAAATAGACCCACATAAATATAGTCAAAGACTTCTTTTGACAAAACAGCAAAAGCAATACAATGGAGAAAAGACAATCTTTCTAATATATGGTACTAGAATGACTGGATATCCACAAGCAGGAAAAAAATATATATATAGACAGACTTCACACCCTTCACAAAAACTAACTCAAAATGGACCATAGTTCTAAATACAAAGGGCAAAACTATAAAATTCCTAGAAGATAACACAAGTGAAAATTTATGTGATGCATTGAGTAGGCCTTTTTATTTTATTTTATTTTATTTTTTTAAAGATTTTATTTATTTATTTGACAGACAGATATCACAAGCAGGCAGAGGCAGGCAGAGAGAGGAGGAAGCAGGCTCCGTGCCAAGAAGAGAGCCCGATTCGGGGCTCAATCCCAGGACCCTGGGATCATGACCTAAGCCGAAGGCAGAAGCTCCAAACCACTGAGCCACCCAGGTGCCCCGAGTAGGCCTTTTTAGATAAAACACCAAACACATCCACAAAAGAGAGATGGGTCGAGCGGTACTCCATTAAAATTAAAAGTGGCTCCGCAAAATAGAATATCAAGAGAATAGGAGACAAGACATAGCCTGGGAGAAAATATTTGCAAAGGACACACCTGGTAAAGATTGTTATCCAAAATATATAAAGAATTCTTAAAGCTCAACTATAAGAAAACACATAGATCAGCTGAAAAATGGGCCGAGGAGCTCAACAGACACCTTACCAAAAAGGACATGGAGATGGCAAATAAGTATATGGAAAGTATATGGACATCCTATGTGATCAGCGAAATGTAAATTAAGGCAATAAGATACCATCAGAATGGCCAAAATCTAGAACACTGACAACATCACACCCTGGTGAGAATGTGGAACAACAGGAACTCTCCTTAATTGCTGGAGGCAATGTGAAATGTTACAGCCATTTTGAAATACGGTGACAATTTCTTTAAAGAAAAACTCTTACCATATGATCTAGCAGTTGTGCTCCTGGGTATTTATACAAAGTAGATGAAAACTTACATCCACAGAAAGCCTGCATATGGACACTTGTAGTAGCTTTAATTATAATTATTAAATCTTAGAAGCAATGAATATGTCCTTTAGTAGAGGAATGGGTGAATGAACTGTGGGAAATGCACACAATGGAATATTATTCAGTGCTAAAAGAAGTGTGCTGTCTAGCTATGAAGAGATATGGAGGAAACTTAAATGCATATTACCAAACGAAAGAAACCCATCTGAAAAGACTTCACAGTGAATAACTCCAACTGTAGGACTTTCTGGGAAAAGGCAAAACCACGGAGTCAATAAAAAGATGGATGGGGGTGCCTTAGTGGCTCAGTTGGTTGTGTCTGACTTAGGCTCAGGTGGTGATTTTGGAATCTTTGGATAGAGCCTGGTGTTAGGCTCCCTACTTACTGCAGAGTTTGCTTCTCCCTTTCCCTATACCTCCTTGCCCCTCCACTGCCATGATCTTTCTGTCTCTCAAATAAATAGATAAAGTCTTTTTAAAAAGGTGGGGGAGCTCAGTGGTTGCAGGTGTGTATTTTTATATATGGTGGGGGGAGATGAACAGCAGAACACAGAGGAATTTTAGGGTAGTAAATATATTCTATATGACATCATAATGATGAATTTATGTCAATATACTTCTGTCCCAAACCATAGAATTACGATACCAAGAGTGAATTCTAAGGTAAACTATGAACTTTGGTTGACTATCATATGTCAGTGTAGGTTCATCCTTTATTTAAAAAAAAAAATACCATTCTGAGAACACTGTTGGTAATGGGAGAGACTATGCATGTGTTGAGATAGGGTGTATATGAGAATTTTCTGTACCTTCCTCTCTGTTTTGTTGTAAACCTACACATACTCTTAAAAAGTCCAAGAAACAAACTGAGGGTTTTGGAGGGGAAAAGAGTGGGGGGTTAGGTGAGCCTGGTGGTGAGTGTTAAGGAGGGCACGTAGTGTATGGAGCACTGGGTGTGGTGCATAAACAATGAATCTTGGAACACTGAAAAAATAAAATAAAATTTTAAAAAAATACCAAAAAAAGAAAAAAGTCAGGTTAAGAACAGCTGTGACTCTCCTTCCTTCTTAAGCAAACAATAAAATGATTTAAGAATGGAATGACCCATGTAGTGAAGTGGATGAGTGGTAGATTATAAATTTCTGGAAGGCTGAGGCAGATGGAAGCTTGTTGGAAGAGAGAAAGCAAAGAAACTGCTGCCAAGAACACACAGGATGGGGAATAGAATAAAAGAGAAAGCTGCCCAGGGAATGGTGAAAGGCTCTGGGTCAAGACGGGGTGGAGACCAGGGAGGCTGAGAAGTGTGAGGAAACACGGCCACCATGTTGCTCTGTAAACACATAACTGGAGAACTCCATTATCTTACTAAATTCAATGATGTGTCTTGGGAAAATAAGAGCAGCTAAATAAAGTTGGTACATGAACGCCAAATAAAGTTCTCCTCCTTCAGACATCTAGAGCCCACAGTATACAGACACACTCTGTGTCCAGGGATATACAGCTCCGACCTGACTTCTTCAGGGAAGGCAGACTACCCAGGAAGTAGGCTTTCTGCATGCTTATGGTTCATTGTTTGCTCTTTCTACCTGCTCACAAATCATGAGCAAACAGTGTATGGTGTTCTCTTCAGAGAAACGCCTCTGGTTGTTGGATCTAGAATATTATTGGAGTGATGTCACTCAAACCTGTAGATTTCTCAGGGTTACAGGGTGAATCTGTGTAAAATCTGCTAGAAATTGAGACTTTTTCTTTTCAATAATAAAGTTACTAATCAGTTTTTGTGGAAAATATACAATTCATTGAAATAGCACTACATAAAATAACTCTGTCTTTATCCTGAGGATAAATCTAATCAAGTAATGCAAATTAGCTTAACTAAAGAATATTGGTATCAAAATCTTCATGCTAAGCTATTCACTGATATTACCATTGGGAAAATTTTCTGAAAGCTCCAACATGATGAGATAATGTCACTAATAATAATGTGACAGCATGGGATTAATTGTAGTTAGGCAATAAGAGTGAAATGTAAATATTAAATTTATAATATGTGCGTTATGACATCAGTGACAAAATTCTGTACATAGAGATTTTACAGCTGTTCTAAAGCATTTCCTAACATTAAATATGGTTAATTCTCTGGAAATCCAACTAATGCAACATTTTTGTAATGGAGGTAGTAGTTTGAAAATTATTTAATTTTTTTTTCTTTTTCCGATATCATTAGTTCAAGAACCTGTAGGGGAATGATACTCGTTTTCTGGCTCTTATAAATAGGATTTACTATAAGAACATAAGATTGAGGGACAGGCATTCCTGGGCGAGAACTGATTTTCTAAATTCCTTTATCCCTGCCTCAGCATCTCACCATCCAAGGGGGGGGTCCTACACTTAGGGTCCTCTATAAGAGTTGTGTGGATAACTAATTTTTTATCTCACAGCTTTTGCATCACAGAAGTGGATTGATTTATTTTTGGAAAGTCATTGGTATGCAATCGCTGTTCAATGACAAAACAGAACAGTTGACCCTTGAACAACATGGGTTTGAACTTTACAGGTCCCCTTATACTTGGATTCTTTTCAGTAAATACAGAACAGTATTATAAAACTATTTTCTCTCCCTAATGGTTTTCTTAATAATATTTCCCTTTCTATAGCTTATTTTGTTGCAAGAATACAGTATATAATACATAAAACATACCAAAAAAAGTGTTAATCAATTGGTAATTCATCAGGAAGATGTTTAGTCAACAGTAAGATATTCATAGTTAAATTTGGGGGGAATTCAAATTTGTGGGTTGGTGCCCTTAACCCCCACATTGTTCAAGGGCCAACTGCAGTTGGTAATTAGTTACAGTGCTTTGCTATACATGAATCACAATAAACATCATCAACTTATGTTGTCCAGAAAATTGTAGGTCTTTCTAGACTTCCCAGCATTGAGTTTCTACCAGTTGCTCAAGGTGAAGAAGATTAAAGACAAAGTTTGACTTTTGGGCTTTCATAATGAGAGTGTAAATTGTGACCCCCTAAGATTGTCTGTGGAGGATTTTAATTGGATTCTAATCACAGTTGAGAACTTCATGTTAATTTAACTTACAAAAGGAAATGCAGCCCTAATTATGAAGATCTAAAAGCTAGCAGTTCCTCATTTAAGCCATGTTAATAGAATTATCTTTACTGGCTTATCATCAGGATCCCCTTTTCAAATTATAGCTGAATTCTATTAGTTTCTCTTTTCCTCTTTTCCTGCCTCTCCTTTCAGAATCAAGCTGTGGGCTTATTGCCCATCAACCATTCACCTACAGGTTTTAACATCAATTTTTGCCTTAATCAGTAATTTTCTTAGAATTTGAAAAAAAAAGATACCATTTCTTTTTTTTCCACCTTAAATATATAGAGTTTTTGTCAGTTATACTTCAGTAAAGCTCTATTTAATAAATCAATGAAGATTTTGTATTATTGAAATAATACAAAGGCATAGACATGAAAAATGATATCATTTCTTAGACATTTAACTGGAATTCTTTTAAAGAGGTTTTGCTGGTTAACAGGGGCCTTTGGTTATCCTGAAATTCAGTTCTTACTGAATAACTGCCTTCTTCTTTCCCTTCAATTGCCAATTTTCAGGTTGAGGGGTTGATTTAATAAATAGGCTTTTGAATAGAGAAAGAATAGATTTTTCTGGCCTTTGTGAGTGGACATAGATGAAATGTGTTATCCTCCTCTTCCTTCTCATGTTCATGTCATTATAGTAGCCCCTGGGCACGTCTTTGGGCTGGACACGATGTCCCACTGACACAACATTAGAAGTTTCTTTGCCTCCAGACCCACCCAGATGTCCTAAGTCCATCTCTGGTCTTCCCTGTCTTAGGCACAAAATCAGCACTTTATCCAAAAAAGTTCATCTTGTCAGTGTGAATGTTACTAGAAAAATCTGCATGAAGGAAGCTCATTGCTGCTGGGGTGGCATTGCTTGGGTACCATTTCATGGAATGTAGTCAGAAAAGAGATAGTTTGGAAATCATAAGCTCACCCTGATAATTTTTTTAAATTTATTTTTTATTTTCAGCATAACAGTATTCATTATTTTTGCACCACACCCAGTGCTCCATGCAATCCATGCCCTCTATAATACCCACCACCTGGTACCCCGACCTCCCAGCCCCCGCCCCTTCAAAACCCTCAGATTGGTTTTCAGAGTCCATAGTCTCTTGTGGTTCACCTCCCCTTCCAATTTCCCCCAACTCCCTTCTCCTCTCTATCTCCCCATGTAACTCCATGCTGTTTGTTATGCTCCACAAATAAGTGAAACCATATGATAATTGATTCTCTCTGCTTGACTTATTTCACTCAGCATAATCTCTTCCAGTCCCGTCCATGTTGCTACAAAAGTTGAGTATTTGTCCTTTCTAATGGAGGCATAATACTCCATAGTGTATATGGACCACATCTTCCTTATCCATTTGTCCATTGAAGGGCATCTTGGTTCTCTCCACAGATAATTTTGTTTCATTTGAGTATTAGTATTCATTAGTATTAGCATTTTAATTCTTTGATTTCTCAGTTGTGCCTTTTCGCCTAAGCTGAAAATCTTGTTTTTGACATTAGCCAAATTACTTATTTTCCTTGTTTTCATAATGTAAAAGAATAGTATCAAAATAACAAGATATTATTACTAACAATAACTCTACAAGATTTACTCTAGTAAAACACCAGTGAAATTTGAAATTTCTGGATCGTTCTTTTCAATCCTACACAACATCCCTCTAACTATGTATACGGTATTAAAAAAACCTCTCTATTATTAACCATTAGATATATGATTACATTGATTTGTTTTGAGTTGTCTTTAATTTTTAGTTTTTTTTATAAAGGTAACTCTTTGGCTTTTTTTTTTTTAATTTTTTTTTTTTTTATTTCCAGCATAACAGTATTCATTATTTTTGCACCACACCCCGTGCTCCATGCAATCCGTGCCCTCTATAATACCTACCACCTGGTACCCCAACCTCCCACCCCCCGTCCCTTCAAAACCCTCAGATTGTTTTTCAGAGTCCATAGTCTCTCATGGTTCACCTCCCCTTCCAATTTCCCCCAACTCCCTTCTCCACTCTAAGTCCCCATGTCCTCCATGCTATTTGTTATGCTCCACAAATAAGTGAAACCATATGATAATTGACTCTCTCTGCTTGACTTATGTCACTCAGCATAATCTCTTCCAGTCCTGTCCATGTTGCTACAGAAGTTGGGTATTCATCCTTTCTGATGGAGGCATAATACTCTATCCCCAGGGGTACAGGTCTGTGAATCACCAGGTTTACACACTTCACAGCACTCACCAAAGCACATACCCTCCCCAGTGTCCATAATCCCACCCCCTTCTCCCAAACCCCCTCCCCCCAGCAACCCTCAGTTTGTTTTGTGAGATTAAAAGTCACTTATGGTTTGTCTCCCTCCCAATCCCATCTTGTTTCATTTATTCTTCTCCTACCCACTTAAGCCCCCATGTTGCATCACCACTTCCTCACATCAGGGAGATCATATGATAGTTGTCTTTCTCTGCTTGACTTATTTCGCTAAGCATGATACGCTCTAGTTCCATCCATGTTGTCGCAAATGGCAAGATTTCATTTCTTTTGATGGCTGCATAGTATTCCATTGTGTATATATACCACATCTTCTTGATCCATTCATCTGTTGATGGACATCTAGGTTCTTTCCATAGTTTGGCTATTGTGGACATTGCTGCTATAAACATTCGGGTGCATGTGCCCCTTTGGATCACTACGTTTGTATCCTTAGGGTAAATACCCAATAGTGCAATTGCTGGGTCATAGGGCAGTTCTATTTTCAACATTTTGAGGAACCTCCATGCTGTTTTCCAGAGTGGCTGCACCAGCTTGCATTCCCACCAACAGTGTAGGAGGGTTCCCCTTTCTCCGCATCCTCACCAGCATCTGTCATTTCCTGACTTGTTTATTTTAGCCATTCTGACTGGTGTGAGGTGATATCTCATTGTGGTTTTGATTTGTATTTCCCTGATGCCGAGTGATATGGAGCACTTTTTCATGTGTCTGTTGGCCATCTGGATGTCTTCTTTGCAGAAATGTCTGTTCATGTCCTCTGCCCATTTCTTGATTGGATTATTTGTTCTTTGGGTGTTGAGTTTGCTAAGTTCTTTATAGATTCTGGACACTAGTCCTTTATCTGATATGTCATTTGCAAATATCTTCTCCCATTCTGTCAGTTGTCTTTTGATTTTGTTAACTGTTTCCTTTGCTGTGCAAAAGCTTTTGATCTTGATGAAATCCCAATAGTTCATTTTTGCCCTTGCTTCCCTTGCCTTTTGCGCTGTTCCTAGGAAGATGTTGCTGCGGTTGAGGTCAAAGAGGTTGCTGCCTGTGTTCTCCTCAAGGATTTTGATGGATTCCTTTCGCACATTGAGGTCCTTCATCCATTTTGAGTCTATTTTTGTGTGTGGTGTAAGGAAATGGTCCAATTTCATTTTTCTGCATGTGGCTGTCCAATTTTCCCAGCACCATTTATTGAAGAGGCTGTCTTTTTGCCATTGGACATTCTTTCCTGCTTTGTCGAAGATTAGTTGACCATAGAGTTGAGGGTCTATTTCTGGGCTCTCTATTCTGTTCCATTGATCTATGTGTCTGTTTTTGTGCCAGTACCATGCTGTCTTGATGACGACAGCTTTGTAATAGAGCTTGAAGTCCGGAATTGTGATGCCACCAACGTTGGCTTTCTTTTTCAATATCCCTTTGGCTATTCGAGGTCTTTTCTGGTTCCATATAAATTTTAGCATTATTTGTTCCATTTCTTTGAAAAAGATGGATGGTACTTTGATAGGAATTGCATTAAATGTGTAGATTGCTTTAGGTAGCATAGACATTTTCACAATATTTATTCTTCCAATCCAGAAGCATGGAACATTTTTCCATTTCTTTGTGTCTTCCTCAATTTCTTTCATGAGTACTTTATAGTTTTCTGAGTATAGATTCTGTGTCTCTTTGGTTAGGTTTATTCCTAGGTATCTTATGGTTTTGGGTGCAATTGTAAATGGGATTGACTCCTTAATTTCTCTTTCTTCTGTCTTGCTGTTGGTGTAGAGAAATGCAACTGATTTCTGTGCATTGATTTTATATCCTGACACTTTACTGAATTCCTGTATAAGTTCTAGCAGTTTTGGAGTGGAGTCTTTTGGGTTTTCCACATATAGTATCATATCATCTGCGAAGAGTGATAATTTGACTTCTTCTTTGCCGATTTGGATGCCTTTAATTTCCTTTTGTTGTCTGATTGCTGAGGCTAGGACCTCTAGTACTATGTTGAATAGCAGTGGTGATAATGGACACCCCCGCCGTGTTCCTGACCTTAGCGGAAAAGCTTTCAGTTTTTCTCCATTGAGAATGATATTTGCGGTGGGTTTTTCATAGATGGCTTTGATGATATTGAGGTATGTGCCCTCTATCCCTACACTTTGAAGAGTTTTGATCAGGAAGGGATGCTGTACTTTGTCAAATGCTTTTTCAGCATCTATTGAGAGTATCATATGGTTCTTGTTCTTTCTTTTATTGATGTGTTGTATCACATTGACTGATTTGCGGATGTTGAACCAACCTTGCAGCCCTGGAATAAATCCCACTTGGTCGTGGTGAATAATCTTTTTAATGTACTGTTGAATCCTATTGGCTAGTATTTTGTTGAGTATTTTCGCATCTGTGTTCATCAAGGATATCGGTCTATAGCTCTCTTTTTTGGTGGGATCCTTGTCTGGTTTTAGGATCAAGGTGATGCTGGCCTCATAAAATGAGTTTGGAAGTTTTCTTTCCATTTCTATTTTTTGGAACAGTTTCAGGAGAATAGGAATTAGTTCTTCTTTAAACGTTTGGTAGAATTCCCCCGGGAAGCCATCTGGCCCTGGGCTTTTGTTTGTTTGGAGATTTTTAATGACTGTTTCAATCTCCTTACTGGTTATGGGTCTGTTCAGGCTTTCTATTTCTTCCTGGTTCAGTTGTGGTAGTTTATATGTTTCTAGGAATGCATCCATTTCTTCCAGATTGTCAAATTTATTGGCGTAGAGTTGCTCATAGTATGTTCTTATAATAGTTTGTATTTCTTCGGTGTTAGTTGTGATCTCTCCTCTTTCATTCATGATTTTATTTATTTGGGTCCTTTCTCTTTTCTTTTTGATAAGTCGGGCCAGGGGTTTATCAATTTTATTAATTCTTTCAAAGAACCAGCTCCTAGTTTCGTTGATTTGTTCTATTGTTTTTTTGGTTTCTATTTCATTGATTTCTGCTCTGATCTTTATGATTTCTCTTCTCCTGCTGGGCTTAGGGTTTCTTTCTTGTTCTTTCTCCAGCTCCTTTAGGTGCAGGGTTAGGTTGTGTACCTGAGACCTTTCTTGTTTCTTGAGAAAGGCTTGTACCGCTATATATTTTCCTCTCAGGACTGCCTTTGTTGTGTCCCACAGATTTTGAACCGTTGTATTTTCATTATCATTTGTTTCCATGATTTTTTTCAATTCTTCTTTAATTTCCCGGTTGACCCATTCATTCTTTAGAAGGATGCTGTTTAGTCTCCATGTATTTGGGTTCTTTCCAAACTTCCTTTTGTGGTTGAGTTCTAGCTTTAGAGCATTGTGGTCTGAAAATATGCAGGGAATGATCCCAATCTTTTGATACCGGTTGAGTCCTGATTTAGGACCGAGGATGTGATCTATTCTGGAGAATGTTCCATGTGCACTAGAGAAGAATGTTTATTCTGTTGCTTTGGGATGAAATATTCTGAATATATCTGTGATGTCCATCTGGTCCAGTGTGTCGTTTAAGGCCTTTATTTCCTTGCTGATCTTTTGCTTGGATGATCTGTCCATTTCAGTGAGGGGAGTGTTAAAGTCCCCTACTATTATTGTATTATTGTTGATGTGTTTCTTTGATTTTGTTATTAATTGGTTTATAGAGTTGGCTGCTCCCACGTTGGGGGCATAGATATTTAAAATTGTTAAATCTTCTTGTTGGACAGACCCTTTGAGTATGATATAGTGTCCTTCCTCATCTCTTATTATAGTCTTTGGCTTAAAATCTAATTGATCTGATATAAGGATTGCCACTCCTGCTTTCTTCTGATGTCCATTAGCATGGTAAATTCTTTTCCACCCCCTCACTTTAAATCTGGAGGTGTCTTTGGGCTTAAAATGAGTTTCTTGGAGGCAACATATAGATGGGTTTTGTTTTTTTATCCATTCTGATACCCTGTGTCTTTTGACAGGGGCATTTAGCCCATTAACATTCAGGGTAACTATTGAGAGATATGAATTTAGTGCCATTGTATTGCCTGTAAGTTGACTGTTACTGTATATGGTCTCTGTTCCTTTCTGATCTACCACTTGTAGGCTCTCTCTTTGCTTAGAGGACCCCTTTGGCTTTTTTTTTTATTTTGAAATAATTTTAGACTTACAGAAGAAATTTAAAAATAGTGCAAAGAATTCCCATATATCCTTCACCCCAATTCCTCATCTAATATGAGTTTCTCATATTAGAAACTCATCACTTTTGCTTTATTATTTTGAGAATTCTTTCTACACATATGTTTAGACATTTTCCCCCTCGATCCATACAAGATGTAATGCCCCTTTACCACTAAATATTTCACATTGTTTCCTAAGAAGGACATTCTCATTCTGGCTCCATGTTCGCTTGTTGACTCCATCGTATTGTTCTTTCTTCTGTGACTTCCTCATTGTTTTCTTACCTCCATGGTCTGAACATTTTTGAAAAGTACAGACCAGGGGCATCTGGGTTGCTCAGTGGTTGGACCTCTGCCTTCGGCTCAGGTCATGATCTTAGGGTCCTGGGATCAAGCCCTGCATCAGGCTCTCTGCTCAGCAGGGAGCCTGTTTCCTCCTCTATCTCTGCCTGCCTCTCTGCCTATGTGATCTCTGTCTGAAAAATAAATAAATAAAATCTTAAAAAAAAAAAAAAAAAGAAAGAGAGAAGAACAGGCCACTTATTTTGTGGAGCATCCTTCACTTTGGGTGTGTGTGATGTTTCCTCATGATCTGATTCATGTTATGTATTAAACAAAACTCAGGAGTACCATACAAGTGCCATGGTGTCCTTCCAGTATATGGATGCTATCAGAAGGAACATGGTGGTTTTTGTCTCATCACAGTTAATGCTAACTTTACTTGGTAAGGGTTAAGTCTGCTGGGTTTCTGTACCACACACTAATAACTTTTTCTCTTTGGTGATTAATAAACACATTGTGAAGAGATATGTCTAAATGTCCTATTTATCATAGAATTTTTTCACTACTTTTAGCAAAGATTGGTGCTTCTTCTCTAAAATAATTATTTATTGGTTGCTTGATAATGAGTTTATAATTTTACCATTCTCTCTACATTAGTTAGCATTCTGTTATAAGGAAGATATTTTTCTCTTCCTTTCTCCCTTCTTCCCTTCTTTCCTCCCCCTCTGTCTCTCTCTCTCTCTTTCTTTCTTTCTTTCTTTCTTCTTGTTTTCTTCAGTTTGTAATACTGTGTTGTCACCATTACTTATTTTGCTGCTCATATTGTCCCAGACCGGTTAATGGGAGCTCGTTCATACTGACATTTGTGACCCTCTGCAAACCCCTGTTACTTTTTTAGCACTGTCTTTTAGTATTAGCTTTTCAGCATATCTTTGTTTGGGACCTGTTCCTCTTACATCACATGTAATTGGATCTTACTTTGAGAACCGAAAGGAAAATATTTTTCTTTTAATGGGTTAAGTTCTGCCCATTGATATTTATTGATATGACTGAATCATGTTGTCTCAGTTCTGTCTTATATTTTATGTTAGAGATATTATGGTATATTTGGTATGTTTTTTTGTGTGATTTATTTTCTGTGGTATTTTATTTTAAGAATTCTTTGGGTATTCAGGAAAGTTTGTATTTTTGTTTTAGTGATTATCTTTGTACTTATACGGTTTTTAATGCCCCTGGTCCCATATCTTTTCATTTCATCTTCTAATATGATTTATAAGTCTTTCATACAATGTTTAACTCCCTTCTCTTGTCTATACAATAAGCAATAACTTTTCCTGCTTCTTTCTACTTGTTAAAATTTGCTTTATTTCTATTTAACAGAGCATATAACACATGACATGTTACTTACAATATAGAACTTATTGTTCCTACTTTATCTCTACTAATCTTAAATAAACTTCCTTCAGTTTGTTTTGATGTACAGACAGATTTGAAATCCATTCAATCTTCTCCAAGCTGAAACTAAATGATTATTCAGCTCTTTATGGACATAAGCTTTGAATAAGATCATTTGCCTCCTGTGTATCTAGTTATACAATAATCTACCTTATATCTTGCTCCATACAGGTTTTAAAGGACTTATTGCCAGGCAAAAAGGGAGTAAAGAGAAAAGTTGAAGGTACATTGTCTATGTGAATGAAGTAGGTTTTAAGAAATAGATCTCAGTGAAGAAACTGAGAGTTTATATAATTTTATAACCTACGTGGATTCATACATCTTGGAGTCTTAGTTATGTGTATATTGATAAGGGGGGGAAAGACAGAACAGATAATTATTGAGCAGTTATGATCTGCCGTAGGTGCTGGACTATAAGGATGAGAAAGACATACAATATTCATGGCTTAATGAATCCTTATTCTAACGAAGAGCCAGACAACATAATTAAATAAATAAATATTGTTTGTAAACACATACACCATCATTATAAGAACAAATATGGAGGAGGAACAAGTAATAGGACACACTGGAAAAGGAGAGACAAAAATAATTGGTGGGAAATAGAACCTATTTAGATCTTAAAATCATTTGAACTCCTTCCAACATAAAATCTGAAGTAGCCATAGTGTTACAGTTTACTTGCAGAAAATATTCTTCTTAAACATTTATTAATTTTTTGCAGATATTTATTGATTATTAATTGTACAGAAATCATCTTTATTTGATCCCATTTAGTTTATGTTTTTTATTCACCAATAAAAGTCTTTATCATTTTAGATATTACATATGAAGAAGGTAGCAATTCATCACAAAACTAGCCAGGATGTGGAAAACAAACACATTTGTTTCTCTTTCTACTACTTGAATGTGCTCATAAGAAATCATATTGAGAATCTTAATTGTTCTTTCTTTATGAAAGATTAGAATGATTTAATATGATCACACTTACCGTGCCTAATAGCAATGGGTAAAGCTCTGAACGGCTAAGGATAAAGAAGAATGAATTTAATTTCATGAATTTAAGGCTGGCTCTTTGTTTTCAATAACTTACTGGTGATACAGTATGACTGATATTCAGTCATATTGAGCTTTTGGTTTTATTGAAATTATTGATGTAGCATGTAGCAAAGCCCAGGCAGAAAAAAAAAAAAAAAGCCTAATGAAGGCAGAATTCTCTTAGGATTGCCACTTACCTTGACTGTTATGATATAGTAGATGTACTGAATTCAGGCATCGATATATTTTGTAACATTATTTATAAGATGTTCTTTAACTTGGAATCTTATGAACATTATATATGATTTAATGTGAATGGCTAAATCAAACTCTGTAGTAATAAAATATAAATTTTTTTAAAAAATGGATTATAAAAGAGTGGATTCTAACCAGACTAGGTCCATGTTTTTGAGGAAAATCAGAAGGAATTAAAATTATGATTTTCTTTCAGGCTTGTGTAAGGCTAATGACATTTCAATACATGTACAACTGTCAAAAATAGCAAGTGTGGGGCATCTTATTTATAAATGCATAATTGGAAGAAGAAAGAACATCTATAATTTTATTACTAGAAACAAGTTTGTTAATATTTTGTTATACTTGTATCCAGTTTTTTAAAATAGTTAAGATGGCTATTATGGAGGGCACTTATTGCATGGAGCATTGGGTGTGGTGCATAAACAATGAAATCTGTTACACTGAAAATAAGTTAAATTAAAAAATTTAAAAAATATAATTTGAGCTTTTGTCATTTCATTTATTTATTTATTTTTTAAGATTTATTTAGGAGAAAGAGAGAGCAAGTGGGGGAAGGGCAGAGGGAGAGAGTCTTCAAGCACACTCCCTGCTGTGGGCGGAGCCTGGACTAGACTAGGGGGTAGATCTCAGGACTCTGAGATCACAATCTGAACTAAAATCAAGAGTTGGATGCTAATCCAACTGAGCAACCCAGTGCCCGTGAACTTTTGTAATTTTAATTTAGTGTCACACAAGAAACCTTTCCTCATGTTTATCGTATTTATATTTTGAATGGAGTTTCTTAAAGTTGCTACACTATCTCTTTATAACTATTCTTCCCATGAAAAATATTAACTTGAAAAACAGAAGCTAAGTTCAGGAGAAATATAGGTGACAAACAGTCTCTGGTGTACAATATTGGTAAACAAAACCCAAGAATTAATTGCAATAAAAATTTGTCTGTGTTGAAAATTAGATAGAAAAGGAGCTTACTAACAGAACAGAACTCAAGGGCCTATGACATACAAGGTCATTTTGAGTCGTGTCTAAAGCAATATTAAATGGCTTTTGCAATATCTTATCCTTTAATATCAAAGGTATATTGGTTGTACCATCTTGGTAAAAACGTCTGATACTATATGACATAAATAAACAGGATTAACTTTCATAATCTCCTGGATATGATTTCATGATAAAATGCTTATGTAGATGACAAAGGTGTAGAAAAGAAGTCAATGAATTTATGTATTTTTTCAATCTATTGTTGTCACTGCATTGAATTCCTACTATTAAATCTGACTTCAAGGAACTGCAGGATATTCAAGAACAGGACAAAATCAACATTCAGGGATGTAAGATCTTTGGCAGAGCTTTTTAAGAAATGAGATACCATCTAATTGCCTGTTCCTTAGCTGTTCATCTCTTGAAGTTCACATTGCATAGTTTTCTGCTGTGGCCTAAAAACAACTGTAATATGGGACTCAATCTTGTCAGCTAACTGTACAAGGCAAAAACATAGCAACTCTGCTGTTGTTAAGACCTGAGATTATCATCAAATTGAACAGGGAGATAAGATTGTTTTGTTAAATGAGAGAAGAAAGAAAATCAAGCCCCAGGAGAGAAGAGGTGTTGGAAATTGTTTTTGTGAAGAACAGAATCACTTCAGTTAACTGGAGAGAATTAGTGCTTCTGGTAAAGACATGTGCAGCTAGAGCCTGGAGAATGAAGGCCCTTGGGCAACCCTAGGAACCAGCTTTTCCCTCCTGGCCCATCTCTCACCCTCTGGGTGTCTCTTTCATTTTCTTCTCCAAGTTGAATATTAACTCAACTGTAGTCCACATCTTTTCAGCTTCTGTATACCTTCCCCTTCGGAATGTATTTGGCTCACTAGGGTCCCAGCTTGCTCTTTGGCATCCTTTTACCTTTGATTTCCAACTGCCTTAATCTCTTTAGTTCCCAATTCCCTATTCCTGTGAGGGTAACATGAAAGGCAAAAATCACATTTTAAAGACTGGCTACGCAGATGGTAGGTTTATTGGCCATTCTGTGATTTGGCTATGCTTGGGTCAGGTGACAGACATAAACATCATTATGTCTTTGGGGCTGTGGTGGGCTGTCTGTATTACTAGAGATGGGCAAGGAAACCTATAAAATGAGGTGCACTATATTTACCACATGTGCAAAAAGAATGATATCATGGTCAAATTGATTGATTTTGTACTGGGCAGTGGACAGACATTCATTGCCTCCCAGTGATCCCCACTTCCTGATATTCACACCGTTGTATAATTTCTTCCCCTTGAATGTGGGTGGGGCTGATAATTTTTTTCAAACAATAGAATATAGCAAAGGTGAAGGGATGTCACGTCTGTTGCTGCAGTATACAATAGAAAAAATTGTCTTGCTCACAGACTCACTTTAGGGCCTCTCTCTTTCTTGCCTGCTTTGATGAAGGAACTAGCCATGTTGGGGGTTTTGGATGATAAGGAATTGTGGATGGACCCTAGAATCTGAGGGCCATCTCCAGTACAGCCTGCAATAAGCCACAGCCCTTGGTTCTGTAGCTTCAAAGAAACAAAATCCTCCATGATCCAAGTGAGAAGTAGGTGGACTGTTTCCCAGGTGAGGCACGAGATGACTGCCTGATTACTGCCTTGCAGAGAACCCAGCAGGACTGTCCCTGGACTGCTGACCCATGGAGACTATGATATAGTACATGTGTGTTGCTTTACACTGCAGAATTTGTGGTCATTTGTTATGCAGCAACAGACAAGGAATACACACTGCTTCCTGGTTTAAAAGGCAACAGAGCTGACATAATTGGGATGCTAAAAACTTCAGAATCAGAGCCATCATAGAAGAGCCATGTTTCCTCTGCTTTTTCCACCATTTGTAACCTAATGTAACCTCTGTTACTCTCCATTTGACTCTCCGTATCTACCTCCCACACTGCTCTCTACCCATTTAGGCTGACCCATTGCCATCTGAGTTCAGGTTCCATTTAGGTTATGGGGACCCCAGCAGATGATGTACTGGCTGAGAGGAGAGGGAGCCACTTCCTTCTTTGATTTCCTCCTGCCAGGTCTTAGCACCTATTCCAAAAATCACAGTCTTCTGAGGTCACTCATTCTTTTTTTTTTTTTTTTTAAAGATTTTATTTATTTATTTATTTATTTATTTGACAGATAGAGATCACAAGTAGGCAGAGAGGCAGGCAGAGAGAGATAGAGAGAGAGAGAGGAGGAAGCAGGCTCCCTGCTGAGCAGAGAGCCCAATATGGGGTTCGATCCCAGGACCCCGGGATCACGACCCAAGCTGAAGGCAGAGGCTTTAATCCACTGAGCCACCCAGGTGCCCCCAGCTCACTCATTCCAACAATCTCTTTTTGTCCCTTTTGCCTCTTCAGGCCTGGGGGTGGTGATGGCTCCCGCTGTTCTCAGCTCCATAGTACTGGCTCATACCTTGATGCTTTCCCCAAACCCTTGATTCCTTCTTTGTAAATAGTCCCCCTATTAAAGTAACATCAAATTATCCACTTCAAGGGTGCTGTTTTCTGGTAAATAATACAATTTTTTCCATATAACCTTGCCCAGCACTAAAAGTGGATGTTTCTTTATGTAGATTCTGATTTGGAAGAAGGAGCTTTCTAAGGGAAGGAAGATGAGGGGGAGTACTGGTACTCAGTGCCTGCCCAGCTTGACAGCTATGTGTGAGTGGGGCATGTCAGGGGGTGAACCAGAAACATCTTCCTGGGGATCGTGCTTTGCACACTGTAGGCCTCGAGTGGAGAGCATGATGGGCTTCGGTTGTCATTGAAACCTGTGTGGAGAGCACTCCATTCTTTCCTAAAGAACACTGAACACAGGCTGACGAGGATTAGGAAGAGAAACTGAAATATCTCCTTCTCCAGAGACACAACCCCATGTCTGGACAGGCTGAGGTACAGGGCTGCATGGAGGATTCTTTGATTCATTTTTTTTCTCAGAGGTTTGGAACCAAATGCTAAAATGGCTGAATGCCACACATGGCATTCTATTTCAGATGTGTATGACACACAAGATGCGTCTGGGAACTCAACATGATATTTAGATTTTAAAAGAATCTGGCTTTTTCTTAAGTTCACAAAAGGTGGGAACGAGAGCAAGTCCAATTTAGAGGAGCTTTCTGATGCCTTGGGAAGAGAGTATTTCCCTCCAGTGTAGTACAGCTATGGGATTTGAATAAGCTGGGAGAATGCCATGTTGATGGAATAAAATATTTAGGGAAGCAGATGGGCTGGGAAGGTGTATATGCCCCTGCCCCCCCCGCCTTAACTTCCCACCCCCCGTTCCCAATCAAGGGTTCTGCTTAACCTTGATTATAGAATACTGGAGCCGAGATGGACCTAAGGGATTGACTAATCATCATTTATTCATCTTCCAGATGAGGAAACTAAGCCATTGCAAATTACATGGATTCATCTCAACTCACATGCTGTGTGTGAGTTTGGTTAAGCCTAATTTTCTATATCTGAGCAGATTCTTCTCCATCAGAATGAACTGGACCTTTACATAGAAATGCACACTCAGAAGTTACAGATGAAACTCAAACTAGCTTTAGGCCACTTTCTATGTTTTCTGTAAATCTGTAAGGGAAGAAAGGAGAGGGTCCTTAGCTAATGAGGAGAGTAAAATGTCATAGTGATCACTCTCCAGGCAGGTTACACAGGCCACAGCAGTATTACAGAGATTATCAAAGTGACCCAGGGGGTCCTGAGGGAATCTGGGCCTTCCCATCCCATTCAGGGAACAGTAACTGCTCAGCCTTAATACCATATTTTGTCTTTGGGTGGATGGTGATTGGGCTCTATTTATGTGTTCCTTTGAGAATGGTCTTGAGTCTCTCTAAACCTGGCATGACCTTCAGGACCAGGCTGCCCCAGGAAAAGTAATTCATCAATAATTTCTAAATATGCTGACAAAGTCTTGTCATACACCTAGATTTTAAACACTGTGTTTTGGTTCAAATTGCTAAATTATAATAGTTATTGGAGCAAGTTTTATATTTAATACTAATACTAACATCTAATTAGTTTTGAAGACCAAAGAGAAAAGATTTGTTACAGAGTGGTAATTTTATGTGAGGCTTGGAACTCCTCCCTCCTGAATAAGTTGCTCCAGAAGTACTTGCTCAAGATGTAGCCCCAACACACTCCCCCTCATACACACAGACACACACATATACACACTCCCTCTCACACATAGACACTCCCCCTCACATGCACACACACATATACACACTCCCCCTCACAAACACAGATGCATTTACACACTCCCCCTGACAGACACATACATATACACACTTGCCTTCACACATACACTCTCCCCCTCACACACACATTTACACACTCCCCCTTACATGCAGACACACACATACCCTCACATAGAGATACATATTCTCTCTCACACATACACACTCCCTCTCACACACCCAGACACACACATATACACACTCCCCCTTACACACACTGACACATACATTTACACACTTCCCCTCACATGTACACACACACTCCCTCACAGAGACACATATTCCCTCTCACATACACACACTTATACACATACTCCCTCTCACACACAAAAGTACTACACACTCCCTCTCACACACACAGACACATGCATATACACACTCCCCCTCACATACACACACACACACTTAAACACTCTCCCACTCCCCCAAACCCCTCTCACACACAGCCAAACTAACACATCCTTGGACTCACACTTTGGTGCTCCCTTCTCAGTGCAATGTTCTATCTGGTACATGAGAAAAATGTAATATGGTAAAAATACTTTCTTCTAGGCCCAAGCTAAATTTTCAGATAAGATGGATTATTAGTTGCTTATCTCAGTCTACAGCCTGATCTGTGTAAGGAATAGAACTGTCTTGATATTGAAAAATCAGTTAAATTTTATTATGACTGTCCATGTCAGTAATCAGAGTCAGTTCAGGGGAGAACTTTCCTCTGGTGCTCCTTGTGTCCTGGGCATCAGGGGCAAGGGGTTTTTCTCTATCTTTGTCTGTCCAAGCAACCTCTTTCACATCTGCCATCCTCCCAGGTCTGCCATTCTCCTGGGTCACATCTGTGTCATCCTTTATACCTAATCACAAGACCTCTTCTACTGAGCCTCTCTGCTACTTCAGGGACCCCCTCAGGGCACCTCGTTGTCCTTATGCCACTTCCTTCCACACTGAGGCACAGGAAATTTAGTGTGGCTATCTTAGGACCAAGATACCTACATTCTCCACATTGCTGTTTTTCTTCCAGAGCATTTCTCTTGGGAATAAGCTCATATATTCCTGAAAGTTTTCAGGATTTCTGTCAGACCCTACATTCCAGAAGCAGGTTGGTCCCTTCTCAGACCCCAGTCAGATCTAAGCTCTCCTTGCTCCTCCTTTCCCCATTCTCTCTGCTGCTGTGCCGCAACTTGTGGACTTTTTTAGTCTTGGGACATGGAAGTCCTGTCCAGATGCATCAGATATTCTCCGAAATCTATTGTTTATGCTCACATTGTCTTACCAGATTTTAGGCCTCTCTGTTTTGTCATCCATCTTTTGAGTTGGTGAACCTGTGTTGCTTAGATGCCCTGGGGAAAGAGCCAGAGGTAAAAGGAAATACCAAGAACAGAAATCCTTGATAGTATTTAAAAAATGTAATACCACCACAGAGGTATTACCCAAACATTTTATTTTGAAAAGTTCAGACTCCCAACTAAAAACAAAATAGTGTACACTAAAAAATGAGGCTTACAGAACTTCTAGAGTTGGACATTTCAGTATTTTAAACTGGGACACTGACTTGAGGTTATGCCATTACTTTTCTTTCAACCTGAGTGTTTAATAGGCACTTTAGACTCATAGTCCAAAAAGTTTATTTTTGTTCTCCCCTCAACAAAAGGGGGAAAGGCAGAGGCAGAGATTCTTCCATTAAACCCTTGTGTAAGTATCTCCAGGTATTGGGAAGGATGTGGAGAAAGGGGAACCCCCTTTCACTGTTGGTGAGAATGCAAACTGGTGCAGACACTCTGGAAAGCAGTATGGAGGTTCCTCAAAAATTTAAAAATAGAATTATCTTGTGATCCAGAATTGCACTGCTAGGTTTTTGCTCAGATGATATAAAAAAAATACAGACTTGAAGGGATATACGCACCCCGGTGTTGATAGCAGCATTATCTCAATAGCCAGATTATGGAGAGAGCCCAAGTATCCATCCGCTGATGAGTGAATAAAGAAGAGGGGACACATATACGATGGAATACTACTCAGCCATAAATAAGAGTGAAATCTTGCCACTTGCCATGACATGGATGGAGCTAGAGGGTATTATGCTAAATGAAATAGGTGAGCCAAAGAAGGATAAATACCCTATGATTTCACTCATATGTGGAATTTAAAAAACAAAATAAATGATCA
The DNA here is from genome assembly GCF_009829155.1 of Mustela erminea. Classification (NCBI taxonomy): domain Eukaryota; kingdom Metazoa; phylum Chordata; class Mammalia; order Carnivora; family Mustelidae; genus Mustela; species Mustela erminea. Next base: position 12,206,626 of record NC_045627.1, on the reverse strand, counting down.
TGGGAGAAAAGAGAGAGAAGGAAGCCAAGAAACAGGCTCACTACAGAGAACAAACTGATGGTTACCAGAAGGGAGGTAGGTGGGAAATAGATGATGGGGGTTAAGGAGGGCACTTGTGAGGGCACTTGTGATGAGCACCGGGTGCCAAATCAATGAATTGAAACTAATATTATACTGTATGTTAAATAGCTGGAATTTAAATAAAAACTTAAGAAAAAAAAAGCTCCATCTCAAGTCCTGCTTCTGGGGAGTCCAAATTAAGACACAGATGGACAGTCATAGGATAAGGAAGTCTAATCCTGAGTGGGGGTCAGACGATCCTTCAGGTGTCGCTGGCATCCACCACGAGAGCAGTAGCTGTCACTCTGGGCAAGCATCGAGTAGACATTCTTTGGGCTAAAACACAAAGTCCTGAGGGACATGAGCTTTAGGTAATGAGTAAATGAAAGCGGGAAAGGGACAGGAGACTTGCATAGTCAAGTCCAGAATAAGGAGGAATGTCACAGAGGTCTAGGGAGGAGAGAATTTTATACGAAGTTTCAATTTACTCATTTAAAACAGAGGAGTTAAGAGGTGCCTGGGTGGCTCAGTCAGTTAAGCGTCTACCTTTGGCTCAGGTCATGATCACAGGATCCTGGGTCCTAGCCCCACATCAGGCTCCCTGCTCAGTGGGGAGCCTGCTTCTCCCTCTCCTGCTGCTGCTCCCCCTGCTGCTTCCCCTGCTTGTGCTCTCTCTCTCTCTCTCCCTCTCTCTGTCAAATAAATAAATAAAAATCTTAAAAAAACAGAATTTAAGAAATAAGAATTGATATGACTGTTTGACAGGTGGGATGTCACTGGTGATCGTTGTCTGAGTGGTTTCAGTGGAAAGGTAGAGTGCACAAGAACCAAATTGCTGCCAGTTGCATGGGAACTCAGGAAGTGGATACAGTGAGTGCAGACAGCGGGAGCCTTTAGTTACTTTTTTTTTTTACAGCATTAGAGAGACTTGGGAGCCAGAGGAAAGAGAACCAGAAGAGGATGAGAACTGAAAAGAGAACAATGAGACGTGAGTGGTTGTGGGATCAGAGGAGATCATAGACGCTAGCGTCAGGACTGTATTCTCCCCACTGAGCTGGGTCTAGCAGTCTCCTGGATATCATATTTTTAAAATATTTTTCATCCATTTCTCCATCCACTCACCCATTCATTCATTCATCAAACATGTTAAATACCTGTCATATGTCATTTTAAGCCTACTTTTTAAAAAAAGATTTATTTGAGAGAAAGAGGGAGAGAGAGAGACAGAGTGTGTGTGTGTGTGTGTGTGTGTGTGTGTGTGCATGAGTGAGGGGAAGGGCAGAGACAGAGAATTCCTCAAGCCCAATGCAGGGCTCCATCTCATGACCCATGAGATCATGACCAGAGCTGAAACCAAGATTCCAGTGCTTAACTGACAGCCACCAAGGTGCCCCAGCATACATTTTTTTTTTTTTTTTAAGTCAAGGTCCCAGTCCTGCAGAAGTTCATAACCTAGTCATTAGACTTTAGTGCAAAAATAGAAGCATAATCTCAAAGCAGTGCTGTAAGAAAGGGTGGAACGTGCTGCAGAAGTGCAGGGGTGAGGCCAGTGATTCTGATGGCGGATGACAAAATAACTTGCAAAGGAGATGAAGTTTGACCCAGGAATTGAGGGGTGGGTTTTAAATGTCATTTGGGCTTGAGAAGTCAGTGTGTGGATATGTGAACTGGGCCCCATGAGTATGATTAATTAGTTTGTTAAGAAGTCCATATTCTGTGTCAGGCATTCATCTTTCCCCTTAATATCTCAAGTACAAACTCTATTTGGATGTTACTTTTAATAAATGCTTTCTTGAAAAAAATCTATTACTAAGAACAGTAGAGAGAAGGTAAGAGAAGGAGAAAATGAGTAATTTTTCTTCTGGCAAGAGATCTTACAGTATTGTTTTCTTGGGTGGAGTAGGAAGCCTGGCCTATTAATACTTTTGAATGTTTTTTTTTTTAAATTTTTTAAAGATTTTATTTATTTATTTGACAGAGAGAGATCACAAGTAGGGAGAGAGGCAGGCAGAGAGAGAGGAAGGGAAGCAGGCTCCCTGCTGAGCAGAGAGCCCGATGCGGGACTCGATCCCAGGACCCTGAGATCATGACCTGAGCCGAAGGCAGTGGCTTAACCCACTGAGCCAGCCAGGTGCCCTATTAATACTTTTGAACTAAGCGGACACCTTTGCATGTTGCCTTCAGTAAACAACAGACAGATCTGTAAAATACTCAAGCAACTGACTGCCCCGCTCAGGCATGCCTTCTCTAATCTTTTCTTCCTGTGAAAATCCCACTTGTGCTGAAAACTCCATCAAGTTTCAGATCTTCCTTAAAGGCATTTCTGAAGTTACTCTCTCATTTCTGGTTCTACCAGAACTTACTTTCATTGTCATTAACTCAGGATGTTTATGTGCTTATGTTAAGACATCCTTCTACTGTGTCCGTTAAATGTGTTGATTGGCTCCTTAATGGGTTGGGGTGTGAGTAGTAGTGACTTTAAGAATCAGGCATTAGGGGCAGCTGGGTGGCTCAGTCAGTTGAGTGTCAGACTCCTGGTTCTGGCTCAGGTCATGATCTTGGGGTCAAGGGCTTGAGCCCCGAGATGAGCTCTGTGTTGGGCTCACGTTCAGCATGGGTACTGCTTAGGTTTTTCTCTCCCTCTCCCTCTGCTCTGTACACTATGTGTGTGCTCTCTCTTAAACAAACAAATCTTTTTAAAGAAGCAGGCATTAAACACATATTAATTAGAGACTCAGATATTATTTACTTGGGTATCAGATTATAAACATTTCCTTTCCAGTGATTTGGCATGACTTAATTCTGTTAAAAAGAATAAGAGAAGCAGCCAAGGTCCATTTTGTGTGTGTGTGTGTGTGTGTGTGTGTGTGTGTGTGAGAGAGAGAGAGAGAGAGAGAGAGAGGCAGAGAAAGAAGCAGATGGAGAGAGAGAACCATTTCCCTGGTGATTTCTTTCTTCCCTACTCCATCTTTTCTGTTCTTAGCTACTAATTATTGCCATCAGCTAAGGGATGAGAAGAGCCAACAATTTAAGAAGCGGTCCTTTTGTATTGGTTGGAATATGAAAGAGGAAAAAAAATTAAGATTTAGTTCTTATTTTATTTCTTCATCTCTCGTACATTTGTTTCTCAAATTCAGTGTGCATAAAAATCACCTAAGGTGCATATAAACATGCAGTGCCTTCGGGAGCCTCTTGGGTTTTCTTATTCTTAGTGTGGAATTGAAGTCCTAGAATTTGAATTTTAAAAAAATGTTTCAGGGAGGGGTACCTGAGGGGCTCAGTCGGTTAAGCATCCTGAGACTCTTGATTTCAGCTCAGGTCATGATCTCAGGGTCCTGAGATAGAGCCCCAAGTCAGGTTCCAGTCTTAGCAGGGTGGCTTTTTGAGATTTTCTCTCTCTCCCTCTGCTCCTCTCCTACATGTTCTCTCTGTCTCTCAAATAAACAAATCTTTAAAGAAAGGAAAGAAAGAAGGAAGTCAGTCTCAGGAATTCTGAGTGTTCAGTCCAGAGTCCAACCTTGGTGGAAACAGCTTCATCTGTTTCTTACTTCTTCTGAAAGCCCAAAGTGGACCTCAAACCCAGGAGATCAGGGAGGCTTAGTAACGTGGACCTCAATTCCAAAATTCAGAAATTTTATTCTTGAAGTTTGAAAGGAAATGGAATCCTAAATGTAAATACCATTTTTCAGCATTTTACCAGTCCAGCAGTATTCTTTTTACCTATGGTCATAGCTTAATCTCCAGTTGGTAGAAAAGAGTGTGCAGAATCTTGGCTACAGGAGATGAAGTGAGCTTGACATTGTTTGTAAAAAGGCAATTGAGACATTGTTTAAGATTGTGAGAAGCACCAGTCTGTTTTATTCAATGTGCATTACTCTGAACTGCCAATTTCTAGTTGGGAAGGGAGAGAAACAAACAAACAAACAAAATCACCATTAAAGAAAATTATGTTAAATGGACTTTTAAGAGCATACCCATTCCTAGCAACATCTTCATTATTTCAATCTCACAAAATTGTTTTTTGAGTCATCAGGGAAGAAAGGTCATGTGCCTGAACAGTGAAAGCCATCTTTCATTGAAATACATTTCTAATAATCAGACTTTACAACTAGAAACATTTTTAGCGTGTTTCTGAAACCAGCTCAGATCACGTTTAACGGTAAAATGATGCAGTGTAATTCTGGAAATGACTTTTTCAACAACTCAGAATCTCTTTTTTATGCTGTTTCATTTAAAAAAGTCACAGAAAATATTATTTCTTTTCCTTAAGTATCTTTCTTAAAAGAAACGTTTGAAGGAAACTTAGCATGCACAGTGTCGAGAAGTTCATCTAATACATTGTCAGTGGAGAGTCAGTGAAGAGGAACTGATGAGGGCCCATCAAGGAAGGATTCCCTAAGTTGGGGAAAGTAGGGGAACAGGGCTTGTTTACAAGTGAAAAAAAGACCCACATGGAGGCAAAGACACTTCACCAAGTAGTTTAGAGCTCTGCGCTACGGAGCCGTCTTCCTGGGCATGGTGTTAGAGAATGTGTGTGTTGACACAAACTCATAGATTCACTTAAGTGCATGACATTTGATTTCAGGAGACCACAGAGAGAAGCAGTGAAAGATCTGTAGCTTGTGCAGAAGATAGCTATCACAGATAAAGGAATATCTCTCACTGACATGAGTCCCGAATTACCAAAAGATACAAAGAGCCATTAAAAATTTTCTCCTTTCCGTAAATCTTCCCAATTTATCGAACACGTGGCATGTTCCAGATTCAAATGCAATTGCCAGGAAACCAGGCTTTGTTGTCTTAGCACTTGACCTCCCAGTGCCTGGAACAGTGTGTGGAAAACTCTAATTGCCCTGTAAATATTTAAGCCCTTGAAATAATTGGTGAACGCAGAACTCCATGCTGTGGAGGGAAAAAAAGAGGTCGGTGGCATATAGTTCTTATCTCTGTGAAGCTTACTGCTCTTATTTTTAGGGACTGGAGCAATTGAAGGGTAGATTATTTTTGAAAAGTGCACTCATGGTTTTAATAGAGTCCCTGCAGTCGTCAGTGTGCTCGTGGCTTACCCATGGGATAAGCCCATTTCTTCCTTTCCGCCATTCTGCAGCCCACTAGCATCTATCCTTGCTTAATGAGGAGCTACTGAAAATGAGATTAGGGTCCAGAATGTATTTGTTGGAGATGCTCAAATAGGCCCTGTGTATTTTAATGTGCATTTTAAAGTCTTATTAAATTCAGAATAAGAATCAATGTTGGGGAAGAAATCATACTAATAACACAAATTTCCTTCCCTTCTCGTAGGCAGTGATGTTGCCCTGCAGGCATTTCTGTTGGGTAAAACAATTTCTTTTCTCATAAAAAACCAAGAACTCACTTATACAATTGAGCAATCACACTTTGCTATGCAAATGGCAGTCTACGCAGTAAGTGAGTGAGTGTGTACCATATATTAGAAATACTCCTGTTATAATGGAGCCTAACAAATCATAGTGGGATAATGAGAGCCTGCTTTAGTAGAAGTAAACACTCTTAATATCCAAATACTAACTATTATTACTGCTGGACCATAGCCTATATTTATGCTATATTTAGAAAAGGATTCATATGTTTCGTTCTTACAGGGTTTCTTGCCAGTATTCCTGTCAGATCTCGTTAATTCTTACGCATCTGTAAAAGCTGGGTTTGCTTTAGATAATGGAGGGAAAGCCAATGTGGGAGAAAGAGAAATAATTCTCACAAAATTAAGAGTAGCCTCATCTTCCCTTTAGCTTGGAGCAGAAACCGGTTGGCAACAGTGGAGGCTGGGCAGATTGTATGGTTTAAAGTGGGAAGAGCCATTTTTATAAGTTATAATAAGAAACACATAATGTAAAATTTACCACCTTACCCATTTCAAAGTGTACGTTTCAGTGGCATTACATACGTTCACACTGTGGCGTGACCATCACCCCTGTCCATCTCCAGAACACTTCTCATCTTGCAAAACTGAAACTCAGTCCCCATTAAACAACAGCTCCCCATTCCCTTGTCCCTGCAGCCTCTGGCCACCACCATTCTACTTTCCGTCTCTATGAATTTGACTCTTCTTGGTACTTCATTACATGATTACAAGTGGAATCATACGGTATCTGTCTTTTTGTGACTGGCTTATTTCTCTTAGTATAATGCCCTCAAGATTCATCCATGTTGTAACCTATATCAGAATGTCCTTCTTTTTTAAGGCTGAGTAATATTCCATTATATGTGTACATGGCATTTTATTTATTTGTCTGTTAATGGACAGTCAGTTTGCTTCTACCCTTTGCCTCTTGAATAATACTGCTACAAACATGAGTATACAAACATCTGTTCCAGTCCTGTAATTAATTCAGAGGTGGAATTGCTGGATCATATGGCAATTATATTTTTAATATTTTGAGGAACTGCCATCCTGTTTTCCATAGGGACAGGAGGAGCTCTTCAGAGAAACTCAAAAATATCTAATAACCATGAAAACTTTCCTTTCCTCTTTTTCCTTTTTCCAAATTTAAAACTACCTTTATTTGTGGTTGGTCAGACTTTGATCAATCAGTAGAATTATGAGATTGTACAGGAGGTACAAAAATATGCCATTTAACTTAATTGCCCTCATATCATCAAGCTTTAAAAATACACATAAAAGTTCTACAGTCTTACAGTTTATAAAATATGAAGCTAAAGAGAGGATTTTAGGCTCCACAAAAAGCATTGCATCATACAATGAACACATACCCATTAAGCAATGATCTGTCCACAGAGAAGACACAGTGGTAGAGCATTTATTTAAAGATCACTTAAAAGTGAACATTTTTACCCACACCAAAATATCACTCTTTAACAACAAAACTGCTGGAAGGAGTCCATCCTGTGGAAGGACACAGTGAAACTTCTTCCCCAGTTTTAAAATGACCAGAGGTGTCACCCACAACAAATCCGATAGGCTTTTTAAGCAGGTTACAGTTGTAACTGGATACATTTCAGATTAAACATTAAATAAACATAAATAGGTTAAATAAATATGTCACTGCAAAAAGAACACTAAGTAGGCTTCCCCTTCATTCTTAGAAAGGGACACGAACTGGCCTACAAATGGTTGGTTTGTTTCACTGGGGCTATTTCTATTCATTTTGTCTGGAGTGGGTCTGCACGCCTCCTTATTCCCCCATCTGAGGAACTCTGTTACATTTCAGACGAGATCGGGCACGTTCAGGGTGGTATGGTCGTAGACTCTATTACATTTCAAATGAAAAATGAAAGCTGGTTTATGGGCTGCTATGGAAAATGCTACTTTCCAGGTAGTATTCTTGATAAGAGGGTAAAAAAATGACAGGGAGTAAAGTTTATTTATTGTTATAATGTCATGTCACCTTTTATAAAAATACCTGAGTATTGAATACCTACTGTGTGCCACCGGCTTTGTAAATATGGAACAATGGAATTTGTTTTGTGTTTTAAAATTAATATCTTTGATTCACTTATTTTTTAAAAAATATTTATTTATTTATTTGAGAGAGAGAGAGAAAACAATTATGGGAGGGGTAGAGGGGAGAGAGAATCTCAAGCAGACTCTGTGCTGAGCTCAGAGCCTGATGTGGGCTTGATCTCATGACCCTAATATCATGACCTGAGCCAAAACCAAGAGTTGGAAGGTTAACTGACTGATCCACCCAGGTGCCCCTTGATTCACTTATTTTATGTTTATTTCCATAAATATCATACTTACAAATAATGTCTGAGCTTACAAAGAAAAAACCATGCTCATATAATATACTATCATAATTTCTAAGTTCTCATGTTACAATATGTTATAGTAAGATCAAAGAGGCCACAATTAGTAGGTTAATTTTCAAGATATATATGAGAAAGCACACTTTTTTTTGACAAAATGTGTATTTCGAATGCTGTTCTAATTTCTTCTATGACTCATAAGTTATTTATCTGAATTGTTGATTTCCAGTTGAACTTCATTTGGCTGGATAATGTGAACTGTTAGATACTAATTCTTTGAAATTTGTTGAAACTTCTTTCATGTCCTAAAACATTGTTCTCAATGGAGATGATCTTGATTTCTTGTCATTTTGGCAGTTAAGACTTTTTTCTCCTCTATTCCCTGATTCATTGTAGGTGTAATAATTGAAAACTTAATGTGAAGATCTAATTTCTTCCTTGTAACATTTGTGCGGCCAAGATTTTGTCTTCTGTGCTCTGAGTGGTTGTGTGGTGGTAAATGTCTGCACATCAGGCTTCTGGCTTTGTCACATCTCCTGGGACAGCTGTGGGTTCATTGCTAACTCACTACTGGATTTTCAGCTCCCTCTTCATTTTTGGTCCCTGAGTTGTGTCTTATATTCTTGGAAGCTGAACTATGTATTTAAAGGACACTCGTTGAAATATTATCCATCATCTAGATGTTTTCCAGCAGGAAGGATTATCAGAATATCTATTCTACCATATTTCTGGAAATAGAAGATTCTTATTCTCCTAAACAAAGGGTTGACTCAATGTTTTGCACCATCAAAAGTAGTTATGAGTAGTTTTGTCTTTCCTCATTTCTTGTTTTCTTTTTTAAAGATTTTATTTATTTATTTGACAGAGATCACAAGTAGGCAGAGAGGCAGGCAGAGAGAGAGGGGGAAGCAGGCTCCTTGCCAAACAGAGAGCCTGATTCAGGGTTCGAATCCAGGGCCCTGGGATCATAACCTGAGCCGAAGGCAGAAGCTTTAACCCACTGAGCCACCCAGGCGCCCCTCTCCTCATTTCTTACTGATAATGATTGCTTATGGTTTGAACCATCATTTTATCCAAGGTAAAATTCACGTAATACTGAGTTTATGATAATGTTACTTCATTTGATTTTATGTTACCTAATGTCACATTACTTAATCTTCATGCTAATTCTTAAATATACCAATGTCATCATGAATTTTATTCTATTATCTTCTCTTCTCTTATGTTATCTTATCATGGTAAGTGTACTCTTTAATCCCCATCTCCCCACTTCCCTCCCTTCTGGTGGCCATCAATTTGTTCTCCATAGGTAAGAGTCTGTTAAAAAAAAAAAAAAAAAAAAGAATGTCTCTCTTTGTTTCCTTTGGTCATTTGTTATGTTTCCTAAATTCCACATACACATGGATCATATGGCATTTGTCTTTCTCTGACTTATTTCACTCACCATTATACTCTCTAGCTCCATGTTATTACAAATGGCAAGACTGTATTCTTTATTGGGGCTAATATTCATACACACACACACATCACATCTTCTTTATCCATTCATCCATTAATAGACACTTGGGCTGCTTCTCTAGTTCAGCTATTATAAATGATGCTGCAATAAACATGTACATGAATCCCTTTGAATTAGAGTTTTTGTATTTTGGGGGTAAATACCCAGTAGTGTGATTACTGGATTATAAGGTAGTTCTATTTTTAATTTTTAGAGAAACCTCTGTATCGCTTATCACAATGACTGTACCAGTTTACATTTCTATGAACAGTGCAAGAGGGTTCCTTTTTCTCTATCCTCACCAACACTTGTTTCCTATATTTTTAATTGTAGCCATTCTGACAGGTGCTATCTTCTTGTAGTTTTGATTTTCATTTCCCTGATTATCATGATGTTGAGCATCTTTTCATATGTCTCTTTTTTTTTTTTAAAGATTTTATTTATTTATTTGACAGAGAGAAATTACAAGTACACTGAGAGGCAGGCAGAGAGAGAGAGAGAGAGAGAAGGAAGCAGGCTCCCTGCTGAGCAGAGAGCCCGATGCGGGACTCGATCCCAGGACCCTGAGATCATGACCTGAGCCGAAGGCAGCGGCTTAACCCACTGAGCCACCCAGGCGCCCCTTCATATGTCTCTTTTGACCACCTGGTTATCTTCTTTGGGAAAATGTCTGTTAATGTCTTCTGCCCATTTTTAATTGGATTGTGTTTTGGGGGGTTGAATTATCTGTTTTTTATATATTTTGGACACTAACCATTTATGAAATATGTCAATTACAAATATCTTCTCCCATTCTGTACATTGCCTTTTAGTTTTATTTATTGTTTCCTTTGCTTTGCAGAAGCTTTTTTTAAAAATTTTTAAAAAATTATTTATTTTTTATAAACATATTGCAGAAGCTTTTTATTTTGATGTAGTCTCAATAGTTTATTTTATTATTTCCCTTGCCTCAGGAGACATGTCTAGAAAAATGTTGCTTCAACTGATCTCAGATGGATAACTGCCTATGCTCTCTTATAGGATTTTTATGGTTTCAGGTATTGCATTTAGGTCTTTAACACATTTTTGAGTTCATTTTTGTGTAGTGAAAGAGAGTTGTCCAGTTTATTTCTTTTGCATGGGGCTGTCCAGTTCTCCCAACACCATTTATTGAAGAGATTGCCTTTTTCCCATTGTGTATTCATTCCTCCTTTATCAAGGATTAATTGGCCATATGGTTGTGGGTTTATTTCTGGGTTTTCTATTCTTTGCCATTGATCTATGTGTTTATTTTTATGTCAGTATCATTCTATTTTGATTACTACTGCTTTATAATATAACTTGACATATGGAATTATAATACCCTCCAGGTTTTTTTTTTTTATGATTGCTTTAGCTATTCAAGGTCTTTTGTGGTTCCATACAAATTTTAGGATTATTTGTCCTGCATTATTTTTATTTGAGTTGTGAGAAATAAGGTGCTGCCCCAATATCCATAAGCAGCAAAACCAAAGTGGATCCCATGTATATCTGCATTCAAACACTATGTTGTCTTGTTCTTCAGTGTGGTTGCACCTTTCAATCTCAGTTTTGTGCCACAAACATTTATTAAATGTCTATGATATGGGAGCTATCATTTATTGTGTTTATATGATTGTGTGTGGTGCTGGGGGATAAAGATATATTAGAAACAGTCATTACTGTAAAAAAAACCAAAAAACAGAACTTTAAAACAATTTGGTAAATATCCAGAGATAAACATAGATCCTAGGATTGATATATCAACCCCCCCCCCCTTTTTTTTAAGTAAGCTCCACACCCAGAGTGGAGCCCAGCATGGGGCTCAAACACATGACCCTGAGATCAAGACCTGAGCTGAGATCAAGAGTCAGACACTTTACTGACTAAGCCACCCAGATGCCCCAAGAATATCAGACTCTTAATTATGCCAGAGCACTGCCACTCCCAATGCCCCTTTGTAAGTTACATCTTTTGGCTACATTGTCTTTTACAGATAAATATGACGAAGGAAAACAGAATTCCAGTTCCCCATAGAACAGTATTTCTCTCCATGATGTCTACAGTGGTTGGATACTTGTGTTTACACAGAGTGGTGGTCATGTATCTAGAACTGATAGTTGACACTATGGAAAGTTTAGATTAGAATGATGAGAACTGAAGATAGAACTTTGGGCAATGCCTAATCATTAAGGAAAGGGAAAAGAACAGCCTTTGAAAAGATGATCAAGATATGAGAAAAACCGGGAGCTGGTATCTTAGAAATCAGTTATGGAAGGAATAGTCAAGAGTGTCAGAGCAGATGAGCTTTTGACAAGGGGATTCAGCTTGTACTGAGAGAGTAGGAGAACAGGAGAAATGGAATGGAAGAAGATGCAGGTCAGGTTGTCTGCAGGTGTCAAAAGAAGGAAATACATTATCGTTGGAGGAGTGAGTCTGTTACATAGTCATGATTAAGGTTTTGATTTCCAGTGATACATCTGTTTACCTTGTGCTATAGTATGTGGATTTGGAATGAAACCCAGATCTCGTGCTCCAACTAGGCACACATACCTACCATATGTCCCTTTTCCTTATTTAATTCTGTTTTTGTTTCACTGTCATGACTGCTAGAATTGTGTGTGTGTGTGTGTGTGTGTGTGTGTGTTATTACATCCAACTAGAGACAGCTTGTAACCTAGGTGGTGTTCTATTTAACAGCCTGTTTTCCTCATGCTACGTGAAAGCATATTTTCTAAAAACAAATTGATTTTTTTTGGCCCAAAAGTTGTTCATTTTGTAATCTCCAGGTTTTTTCCTGTTACATTGTGAAAATGAAATAAATTAAATTCTGTCCGTAATTTCTTTCTTTCATTCTTTTTTTTTTTTAACTTCTATAATGCTACTCTGGTTTTATGTTGGCTAATCTCATGTTATTTAATCTTCATGCTAACTCTAAGATATACACAGCATGATTTTTATTTGAGTTGAGAGAAATAAGGCGTTGTCCCAGTTCCCCTAAGCAGCAAAACCAGAGTGGATCCCACATATATTTGAATTCGTGCACTATGTTTCATTGCTTTTCAAAGTGCTTGACATCTTTATATTTCAGGTTTGTTCCATAAACATTTATTTAAGTTTCTCTGATATGTGAGTTGTCATTTATTATGTTTATTTGACAGTGCTAGGCGCTGGGTGATAAAGATATATTAGACTTGTTATATGTTAACTGGAATTAAGATAAAAACTTTAAAAATATATATTAAAAATAATTTAGCATGCCTCTATTTTCCTCTGTAGACATGCAAGACAAAGATGTCAGCCATTTATATGAATACACATGGATTCTGGAAGAACCTTTCCTTAAACTTTAGTTTTCTATTTAAACTTTCTGTAGGTCAGTTCTGCTCTTCAGCTCATCTGTTGCTTTCTTAAAACATTTTGGCCATCATATATTTAATTTCCAAAACCAATATTTTTTCTTTATATCAACTTCTTTGGATTTTTGAATAAAGATGTATTTTGGCTTTCCCTGAGAATACAAATTAATGTTATTTTTATGTTTTCTTCTGTTTACTCTGTTAACTCTGAATCTTTTAGTTCTTTTCCTTGGCTTTGGGGCCTCTCTTGCAGTTCTTGATTTTCCTCAATTGTTTGGGCATATTTGAGTGACTATTGGCATTTCTCATTGGCCATTTTTGTTTGCTTATCGTGGAATATAGATTTCTGGTGATGGGAGCCTCCTTGTAATTGTGTAGGAAGCCTGGCAAGGATGTGAAGTCAGAAGCACAGGTACAGAAGGCTTATCTTCTAGATTTGGGTGCTCCGACCTCCTGTCTCCTCTGATCTGTGACAGTTCCCCTGTCTTCCTTTATCTCTCCTGTGACAGGTTAGAAGAGTACTTGGAAGCTGGACATGTCTGATGTTCTCCTTGTGACTACACTGGGGCTATGAACAGTTGTCTTTGTACAGCTAAAGAGCCCTTTTCTGTTTTCTGCTTCTCCACCAGCTGGCTAGTGTGGGGCTTTATCTTTTCCTGATTGTAATTCTTAAGAACCCAAGCTTTATATTTTAAGTTACTTGCCTCAGGGGACTCATTATTATTTTTTTAACACGCAAATCAGTGAGAATATCCTTTGTGTTGGTGCAGGAGACTAAATTTTGATAGTGTAGAAGTCAGAAATGAGATGATTTAGTCATTAGGGAGAAGTCCACATTTCACTGACTGTCTGATAAAGCAAGATGTTAAATAGCCCCTGTATATTCTCACCATCAGTGACCATTGGGCAGTTATGATTATAAGGTAGGTTATTTATGATACAGAAGTTGCTTTCCTTACCCAAATATGATTTTCCAAGCCTTTGAAACAGTCCATAAACCACCTGATAATTTGCTTCAAAGAATTTTCTGTAGAAAATGTAATTTAAAGAGAGAACAATCGTTAAACCCAAATCTCTCTCAACCTGATAGACAAGATACAGTTTATTTCCAGTGAAGTAATCTGAGTTAAACCAAAATACCATTTTCCAATGTTCACAGTAACTTGATTCAGCATCTTGAATGCAAATGGATTAGAGTGATAGAAGGGAAATAAGGCAATAAATTTAGGTTTTTGAAGAAGATATAAACTACGCATAGGCAACAACTTATGGATTCAGAGCCAAATTGATTACTTTTTGATATAGTAATCAAGTAGCATAGCTTAGCTTTTTGACAGCTCTTTTTCTCCTTTCTCCATGCGAACCTGAAAATTTATTTTTATATGTATGCAAGGAAATCACACAAAAATTCAAGCTGTAATTTGATCCTAGTCCTGATAATGTTAGGTGAGCAAGCAGTTTCCAGAGTGTCAGTTGAGGTAGATGGGTCACTGGGATATCTAGTTGTTGTGGTTGTTTCTGTAATATAATGATAGGGGCAACTTTATTACATTGTGGAGCAGAAGGTACAAGCCCACTTGATCTTTACTTGAATGACACAGAAAGGGTGGTGAACTTCAATTACTAAAAGAAACACAGGGTTCTCTCCAGGCTTTGTTTCTCACTGAGTCCTGGGACTGGGATAGCCACTTTCCTTGTGGGTTTGGAAGACTGGGCAGGAGACCCTGCTCTTCTATGGTGAGAACTATAGCGCCTCTCTGGCATTCTACCTGCCTAAATGGGGTTGTGGGTCTCTATACACAGTAAATTCGACTTGTAGTCATGTAGATAACTTGTAGTCTTGACATTTTCCCAAATAGTGCAGAATGTCTAAGTAACACAGCCATTGAGTGGCAATCTATCACATAGATGCAGACACTAGACAAGTAAAAGGTTTATTATGGTGCTCATACATCAGCTTTAGACTGAGAATTTTCCATAATCAGAATAGCTAAGGGTTATGGGTGCTGTGATCCATAGTGGATCCCCTAAAGGCCAGAATCAATGCTGATGTTGTCAGGGATGTAGCAGCTAAGAGCACTGTGTCAGCAATTCCTTGAGACTTCTGTTGAATTAAGGTGTGTGTGTGTGCATGTGCATGTACGTATGTGCATTTAAGTACGGGGATGAAAGTTTAATAATTAGCTATTTTTAGAGGGATGGTGATAAGGAGAGAAGGCTATATCTAGGCCAAAGAATACTCATCCCAGAAGTTCTTACTTACAGGAAGTTGTGTGCATCCTGTTGCTGTCCCTTAACAAAACCAATACGGTTACTTGTTGGACGTCTTGTGGACTAGAGTTGGCTTTATGCAGACAGTGCAGAAGCTCTTGGAAATAATAGATAAGGAAGGAAGCCTAAGATAGAGAACAGGGGAGGGAGTGGGAGGAAAAGTTTCCTGTAGATGTGTGGGGAAAAAAAACAGAAGGAAAAATATTGGCTATAAAACCTCAAAAGGAAGCTATTCTTAGCCGTTTTCCAGGTAATACCAATATACTAATCTGTGTCTACACTTAATTTGCATGTGTAGCCCTAGGTTTTAAGCCTTTCCTAGGAAGAAATTGAAGGTCTGAATGTAAAGCTTGGATAAAAAAATTAGTAATAATAACAAAATCAAAATAAAAAATTTGAAAGACCATGTTATCTGATGGAGAGCTAGATGGGATGGTGTAACGTAGTTTAGGTATGTAAGCATGTGGGTGCTAGTCCCTATATTAGCAGCTTATGAAAAATCCATCTCTGGTAAGTGTTATACTTTAGTTAATTTTGAGGGGCTTGTTTTGGGATCTCCTCTGTTATTAACATGGAGCACCGTAACTGGTCTTTAATTGTTGGTCAAATTCCACCTCTGTGAGTGGCCAAATACTTTAGGCAATGGCTTTGTGAGTCTCGGAAGCATGCAATAGCAAGTGGTATTAAAGCACACGTAGAATCCGAGAAAACCAATGAAATCGCCGTCTAATTCTAATGTCTTTTCTTTCAAGTGTTAAAGATATTTTCTTTTCAGTCCTCCTAAGTTGGTAAAATTCAGAATTACAAAATAATAAATGACTCTAGGAACAACAGTGGGAAACTGTCCCATGTTCCAGCTATTGGGCAAGGGTGGAAATGTACTCTCTGGGAGGAGACAGATCTGAAAATAAATGGTGACATGCAATGTGACAAGTTAAAATGTTTCAGGAACCTAGAAGAGGAATCCAGCAGCCTGTGGAGTCAAAGAGGACGACGCTAGTGAGAGTCTGAATGCTGAATGAACAAAGGGGAAAGGGCATTTGAGACCGAGAACATGGAAATTTCCTTGGACGAATGGCAATGGAGTTGCTGTGGCTAAAAGAAGTTGCAGCAAGGGGAAGAAGTAGGCAGTGAGAATGGAAAGGAAGACTGGGGCCAGTTTCCAAGATGTCTAAGGAGTCTGTGCTCTGTTGTGTAGGTGGTGAGGCAGTGAGACATTGGTGCCTGTTAGAGGTACAACTGTGCAAACAGAGTTGGGTCAGAGGAAGGAAATATCAGAGACAGGAATGCCAGTTGGGAGACTGTGGCTGTAACATGGTTAAGAAACAATGGAATCTTGAAGCAGGGGAATGGTTGTGCAAATAGGAAGAAATGGATGAATAACACTTTGAGGTAAAAGAGCCAAACTTGGTAAAGGTAGGTGAATGATAAGAAAAGAAGAGTAAAAATTAAGTATGAATTCCTTTTTTTTTTAGCCATTAGTAATTTGATGAAATAAAAAAATTAATAGATGACAAATATCTTGATTTTTTAAAAAAGTATATACTCTCCTTACAGAGAGTAAGAAAGTGAGGCTCATTAATGTAAAATGATAAAAATAGCTGAGTGTAGGTGATGGATAGAGGAGCGCTTATTGTTCTATTTTCCACTGTAGTTTAGACATCTTTTCTAAATTGCAAAGTTGCTGATGATTTGAGCTATTGATGTGTTTAAACCACATGGAACTAAGGGGTCCGTGGCAGAGGATGACAAGACGTTGCGGTGTTCCTTCCAGCTCTCCTCTTGCCAGTGCCAGAGCCCGGCCACTCCGTGTATTTTCTAAACAGACTGATGAAGAGAAAGCAGATTCAACACCTAGGTTTCAATTAACAATTCACATAACTTCACAATTAGACTATTTTGATCACACATTAAAAATCATGACAACTTCCACATACCCAGTACAGACTCATCCCCAATGATTATATTTTCACAAGATCCTTCTGGGCTTGTTTGGCCCTTCCTAATTCTATCTTGTGTCTCATCAAGTGATTCCCACCTATATCCAAATAATCAAAGACACATGATCAAACTCTTACATAGCTTTGTTTTACTCTTTAGTATTCTACTGTAAACTGCCAGTTTTTTAAATAGGCTGGCATAAATAATTCCTGCAGCTGAAATGTAATGAGTTCTGAAAATAGAAGTATCTCAAAATGTGAAGCCTTGACACTTCCATGTTTTTGAAACTTGTATACAATGATAGTTTGTTTTATATTTAATTTAGTTTGTTTACAAGTCACATTAAGGTGTGTATGTGTATGTGTGTGTGTGTGTGTGTGTGTATAATATATACAAAACTATATATACAAATAAATAATATATACAAAAAAGTCTTTGGAGGTATAGATATAAATATAGATAAATATAGATATGTTTATATCTATATATCCAAAGACTTTTTTTTTTAAGATTTTTTTTCATTGTGGCAGGGAGACACAGAAGGAGAGGGAGAGAATCTCAAGCAGACCATGCACTGAGCGCAGAGCCTGGTGTGGGGCTCAATGGATCTCTTGACCCTGAGACCATGACCTGAGCTGAAACCAAGAGTCAGATCCTTAACTAACTGAGCCACCCAGGTACCCCCAAATCCAAAAACCTTTATCTTAGTGTTAATATGTCCACAAAATGTGTTATACTATATTTTTTTAGGTTTTTCTTGTACGCCTACTTTAATGTAGGAGTGAGATTTTTGGCTTTTTGGTAACCTGAGATTAGGATCGTGTAGTATTTACTTGTAGCTCCCACTTCAACTTCTTTCCCACCCTCAAACTGTGGTGTTCTGCATATGATAGAAAGCAATGAGCCTATAGAATTCACCCAAGTTACCAGCTAGGATGGCTGAACAGAGATGAATATGATTGAATGTCCTAATCAAATAAAATAGCAACAATGCAGGTTTGGACCATTTCTCATGCTACCCATAATTAGATATAAATAATAAGTCATTCAGAGAGATGGTGGTGATTTTTATTTCATTCCTATAACTGAAACAAGTGGAAGTGAGATTTCTTAGGAGGTAGTATTTTTTTCTCCCTTCTTTTTTCCCTCCTTTTTTAACCTTTTCCATTCTTCTAGTTAAAAAAAATAACTTCTATTCACAGTTTTCATTTTGAGTAGTTGGACTGCTAATGTGGGCATCCATCTTTTGTTTGGGGGTGACTCCTACTTCTTTTTGGTCCCGCACTGTCCATTGATATTGACCCAGAGCCTTGGCATCGGTTCTGTGAATAGACTGAAGTTACTTCAATCCTCATTTCTATTGATGTATTAAGCATGAGAGTTGCTGGAGAAAGGATGAGAAAAATAGCAGAGGAGCCCAGGGGTCTTCTGAGAATGGTTGTTATTGAACAGTTTGGGTCACTGTTGCACTATTGCAACAGTGTGAGTCACTTTGAGTCATGTTGAGTAAATTAGAATGGCTCCATCCAACACTGGTTGTTGAGAAAGGACAAAAGGGACTTGAGAACAAATACTCCACTTGAGATGGAGAGAGTGTGACAGGAAGGATGGCTGTATTTGGCCCATGCCTCTGACATAGGTCTAGACTGTCGTATGTGTCTTGTTGTGTGGCTCAAGGCTAGACTCCTCCTGCATCAGTCTCGTCACTATGGGCATGATTCTGGGACAGTGATTGCTGTGTCAAACTTGGCAGTCTAATGTAGAAAATGTTTGTGAGTTTTCATTTTGTGCTTTCATCCTGTTTTGATTGAAGTTAGAAAAAATCTTAACCATTATCAGACATCAGATGTGAGCTGAAAGTATGGATTTTCTACCCTCCTCTTAGCAGAGATATTTACATAGGGAGCTGCTTTTATGTCCACACTCCTGTTTCTCTGGCCTCCCTTGAGAAATTCCTGTAGCTTACTATTATGGAGACCCCAGATAAAATAAGATTGGTTAATTTAATGAACTCATTATTTAAGGAGCCCACAGTGGGTATTGTTGGTTCTTTCCCCATCATCTGCCTAATTTTCTCTTGAGGAATTCACTCACTCCCATTTGATTATGTGGTTTGAGTGGCCTTGAAGTAGTCTTCAAGCTCCAGGGCTTGATCTTTTCTCCTTTTCCTCCTTCTCTTTCTTCTTTCATTTCTTCTTCTTTTTTCTTTTTCTTTCAGGGTTAGATCTTGATTGGCTTCAGAAAATTGAGATACCACAACCCCCAGATCACAGTGGCTGGGTCAGAGATAGGCACATAATCTACCCAGAGCCAGTGAGATTTTAGGACACAATCTCTGAGGCAGTCTCCCCACCACCCCGCACTGTGAAATCAATCAAAAGAGACTTTCCTTTTCCCAGTGCGTAAGAATGAATAAAGCTGGCTCTGGAGATAGGCAGCCACCAGGGACTGTAAGAAGAGAGTCTACTTAAGGTCTAAAAGCAATGACATTGACCCCCAAAAGGACAGTGGGACCCTGGATCCTTGCCAGATTTAAACTCTGTCATAAGTATTGAAATACTTCTTTTTAAAAAAAGAATATTTATTTATTTATTTGACAGACAGAGATCACAAGTAGGCAGAGAGGCAGGCAGAGAGAGAGGAGGAAGCAGGCTCATTGCTGAGCAGAGAGCCCGATGCAGGACTCGATCTCAGGACCCTGGGATCATGACCTGAGCCAAAGACAGAGGCTTAACCCACTGAGCCACCTAGGCACCCCATTGAAGTACTTTTCTATTCAAACCATTGTTTAAGCCCATTTTAATTGGATTATGAGTAAACCGAATAATAAACGCAAAATGTTTCCTAGGCTCAAGAAAATAACCCTTCACAGAGTTTTACTAGTGACAATAACATTTAAGAAAAAGGAGAATCATAGTCACAAGGAATGTAATCAATACATGCATAGGTCAGAGTTGGGAAAAAAGGGGAAAATATTTTTAGATAGTACATTTGTGCAAAGTGAGCAACTTACCTTGCCTCTCGTGGGGTCAGCATATGGTTGTACTTTTCCAGAGTTCAGATAAAACATACCCTTGAGATAATTATACCTTTGTTGTTAGAATGAAGGACCAGAGAGCAGAGTTGTGAGAAATAATTGAGGATTTGGGTATCTTGGTTTGCTGAGGACAGGGTGTCCTGAGTAGGAACTGAAGCAATACTGACCATGAAAAAATGATAGGTCTACTGCCAATTAGCTTTTCACTTTATGTACCATTTTGGGATATATTTAGTTCCTGTCAGTATTTAGTTCTGAGTTATCAAGTGCCTGAAGATACAGTAAGAAAATCCAGGGTGGTGAAGTGAGAGGTTGGGGACCAGATTCTGAAGTATGGTACCCTCATAGAAGTACAGATGAAGATATCCTGTCTGCCCTCCTGAGAGTGTTATTTTGACTCTGGGTTTTATGACTCTGTTTAGAACCAAGGTATGCTTTGCAGAGCAGAGTAAAAATAGAAATTTGTGTGTTTCAAATACAAGGTATGAATTATGACCTCATAGGCATGAACCCTTAATTTAAATTGTGGTAGATATGACATATAATGCTATCTCATTAATTTAGAAGTTATTAATCTTGTGAATCTCTCCAGAGATCATCAGAATTGAGACAATACAGACACAAAAAAGAAAAAGAAAATTTCTTTTCTCTTTGGAAAATAGAACAGTTTGACATGGTAAATACTATTTATAAATAAGTAATAAAAACTTTTAGTGGAAAATTACATATCTAGAATTATATTCTCCTATTCCAACTGTCAAGGCACATCTCTCTGGTTTAATTTTAAAATTCATTAAAAGTACTGCTTCCTTAGCTTAGGCATTACCATCTGGAATAAAGTTTGTTCTGGTATGGAATAAAAGGAAAACTTTTTTATTGTTGAAGAGTTAGACTGAAGATTGCTAATTCTAGAGTTTCATTCTTGAGAGAAAGAAGAAATGAAGGCTTGAGTTTTTCATGATAAAGCAGTTATTTTCAAGTCTGGTATTTAAAGTTCTCAGTATATACTTCCTAACTTTCCGTTTTACTCTATAATAAAAGTAGTACATCCATGTTGAGATTTTCTAAGCAATAAGAATTCCCTCACAAGATATATGGATATCCGTGGGGCCAGAGAATTTTACAACTGGAGTCTTAACCTCCACCTAATGGTACCAGCCATTCTTTATATCTCCATTGAGAACATACAGGAAAGGCTCTTTCAAGTGTCGTTTATGGGGCACTTGCATCAGTGAACTGGGGAGACTTCCTTTCTGGCTGGGTTGTAGGAAGCCACAAGAGACTATTGCTTCTACCCTGAAAATAATAAACCAGATTAGCAGCAAGCTATAAAATCATAGTTTTAAAAAAAATCCATCAGAGGACTGAGGATAAAAATGGACTTACATGAACTAAAATCCAGGGAGCTATTAAGTCTTCTGGGAGCTAAGAGACACATTATTCCTTTCATGCCTGGCAGAGTGCTGGGCATGCAAAGAATGTACCATGGACAGGGGCAGGGAGAAAACAGTAGAAGTTTGAACAAGTTTTTAATATATATGTTTGGACTGACAAGATAAGGACTGAGGAAAAGCAGCCACCGGAACCTGCAGAACCTGCACACACTCACTATTTCTTTCTTGTTACCCCTCACTTAGTGGGTATGGATGCCAAATGCCGGAGACAGGCAGGGGCACTGAGATAGAATCTTTTCAGAGACTTTGAGGAGACCACCATAGATGCAGAGAGGATAAATAAGAGAACATTATGGGCAACCTTATGCAATACGTTTAACAAATTAGATCAAGGACTTAACTAAGAAAATCAATAGGCAAATAAGTCCCAGACCCAGAAGACATAGTCAGAATCCACACGTATGATGTAATAATCAAATCTAGATATATTTAGAATTCCTACACACACAAGGCAAAAAAGCTAATATAAAGATGGGCAGAAGTCTTCAACAGACACTTTCCAAAAGAAGAGAATATAATGGACAATAAATACAAGCAAAGGTACTCAAATTATGGTTATCAGAAAACACAAATTAAACTATAATGAAGTACCATTTTATACATATTTCTATGGCCAAAATGAAAAAGACTGCTAATATAGAATATTGGGGAAAATATAGACCAGTCTTGTATATTAGTACTATTGGGATAAAATTACATAATTAGTTAGGAAAAATATTTGAAAGTATAAAGTTTAAAAAAAAAAAAAAGCATCTACCTAGGACTCAACAATTCTACTCCTAGGTGTTTAAACCAAGATACATGAAAAACATATGTCCACAAAAAGACTTATACACAAATACGAATAGTAGTCTTTTTCACAAGAGCCTCAAATTGGAAATGTCCATGACTAGAGAACAATAAATGAATTGACAGTACATTCATGTCACAAAATGTCACTCAGCTACAAAAACAAACACACCAGCGTGCCTGGGTGGCTCAGGCAGTTGGGTGTCTACCTTTAGATATGGTCATGATCTCAGGGTTCTGGGATCGAGCCCCTTGTAAGGCTCTCTGCTCAGCAAGGAGCCTGCCTCTCTCTCTCTCTCTGCCTGCTGCTCCCCCTGCTTGTGCACTCTTCCTCTCTGTCAAATAAATAAATAAAATCTTTTTTTTTTTTAAAGAAACATACCAATGATAGATGCTACTACATGGATGTCTTTCACAAACATCGTGAGACACACAAGATGGAATATATTGTATGATTCCATTTATAGGAAGTTTTAAAACAGTAAAATCCAATCTCTGGTTTTCCCCACTCTCCTCGATGTGGGAAAACTGAACTGAGAAGAGTATCAGGAAGTTGCTGAGAGGATTAAAATGTTCTATATGTTGTTTGGAATGGTGGTTTCACCAACTGTCAAAACTCATCAAACCAAACATATAACATCTGTGCGTGTTATTGTTCTACATAAATTATATCTTAATTGAAAAAATGGTATCATTGAAGAGTTTGTTTACAATGCAGATTCTTAGGCCCCACTCCAGAGAGACTAAATTAGAATCTTTGGGAATAATTCAAATGAATATGAAATTCTAAAAAGTGTCCCAAAGGTATTTGACATAAAGCAGAACACTCTCTTAGATGAATATATATAGAAATGGAGAGAGACTTCTTTTTTGAGACTTACTTATTTTAGAGAGAGAGTGTGTGGCAGGGAGAGGCAGAGGGTGAGGAAGAGAGAGGCTTAAGCCTACTGCGTGCTGACCAAAGAGGCTGTCGCACGTCTTGATCTCAGGACCCCCGACTGGAACTGAAACTAAGAGTTCCTGCTTAACTGATTGTGCCATAGGCCACCTCTAAAGGGATTTTTTTTTTTTTTAAGATTTTATTTATTTGAGAGAGAGAGTACAAGCCAGGGAGAGAGGCAGAGAGTCAGGGAGAAGCAGGCTCCCTGCTGAGCAGGGAACCCCACACAGGGCTTGATCCCAGGACCTTGGGTCATGGCCCAAGCCGAAGGCAGATGCTTAACCAACTGACCCACCCAGGCACCCCAGAGGGACTTTTTCTTAAGTAGACTTAGAAAGAGACTTATTTTTGTATAACGCTGGATGATAACCAGTGACAACTGTTATGAATTTCTTAACTCTTCCTCTGCCAGAGAGAGGAGTATATTCCAAGGCACACAGGATCTATTACCTTGAGGAACCAGGAATAGGAATAGGAATGAATGGTGGTTTTGTGGGACTGAAGTGCTCTAAGGTAGTAGATTTAAGTCACACCACTCTGGGTTAAATCTAGTGGGCTGGACTGGGACCTAATCAACATCATCTTAATTGCTAGTTTGAGACAATATATTCCCAGTTCTCAGCAATTGACTTACAAATGAACTTGGGAAACACAGCCAGTTTATTAAGTGGAGGGCAGCTCCTGCTGGGGGAAAAAATCCTTATTTACATGACAATTGAGAATGGGCGGGAAGAACAGGATGTGGAGTATAGATTTGTGAAGTGAGAAAAATTAGTCCACTGCAGTTTTGTAAGCTAAAACCCATCAATGGCAGTAACAATGTTCGGCTAATACTAAGTAAACTCTCCTTATGAACTCTCTTTCCCCTTGTGACAAGGAAGAAAAAAGCTTCCCAGACCTTAGTGAAGTGGATAAACTTCCAAATAATTGCAGTTGGATTCCTTTCTGTTCTCAGGCATAAAACGTGCAATGGGTAATGGGTAGAGACCTTTGGCCAAGCTATGAACCTAAGAACTTGCTGTTCAGGTTTTCCCTTCCACAGGAATTTCCAGCCTTTGGTTTGCCTTAAAGAATTTCACACAGAAAACTAGCCTCGTCTAGTATTTTAGGAGCATGGGGCTATGCTCAGACCTCAGCGAGCCAAACTTTAAGGAACAGACAAGAATATTTCAGGAATTCTCTTCCTTCTTTGAGGGGAAATGATATGACTGTGGTTGGCGGTTGTTATAAGTCCAGTAACCCCCCAGATCACTCTCCATACTGTTCCAGAGAATGTTCCAAGCCACATGGCTCACCTGTCATGTACCGGCAGGTTCTAGAGACTGGGAGTGTGAATTCTGGGCTCAAACCCCAGCACTACTACTTACTAGCTCTGTAACTTTGGGTATGTCATTTAACACCTTTCTCTACCCCCCTCCTCAGTTTCCTCTCTATAAAAATGATTTAATGCTGAGTACTACAAAAGGCTGGGAAAAAGATCTGGAAATTTCCTTCCACATAGGAGTTGTTCAAAAGACAGAGATGTTGACCCTTACCTCCTAAACACAGTGTTGATGGCACTTCCTAATTTGGCCTACATCCATCCTCAGCCCATCGCTTGCTCCCTAGAGTCCTACCTGAGCTACAGATGATTCCTGAATATTCTAGGGTGCTTCAGTACTCCAAGTCTCCGATCCTGCCTTCTTCCCTTTGTGTTTCTTTGGAACCGTGAGGAGACATTTGATTAGAGCATCTGCTTTATGGCACTCATTTGTCTGCCTGCCTCTCCATCCTAGATGAGTTCCATGGAACAGGGGCCCTCTGAAAGTCGACTTAGTCCAGACTCAGACCCAGTATGACATATTAGTGGCAACAGGAGTAGTTGAAGTAGTAGTGGCAGCCATAGTAGTAATGGTAGTTACAGAAATACTGTGCCATGAAGAGCAAACCATGACAATGAACACTTCTTACTAGTGATAAGCTCTTTACTTACATTATCTCATATAATTATCGCAATAACTTTATGTGGCATTAATTATAAGTGTCTTCTTCTACAAATGAGGAAATGAGACAAAGAGGTCTGGTATTTTGTGCGGTGTTGCCCCCTTCAGTAAACAGAAGCTCTGGGACTTGTCCATGGCTGGTTCAGACCTCATGCTCCCAGTCCTTGGTGTGTACTGTCTCTAGTACTCATTGAAAGTACTCATTGTAGTGGTAGGGGGTGAGGGGGTCAGTTGTGGGTAGACTGCCAAACCCTTTCCCCTTAAAACTGGCATTTAGAGCCAGTTTGGAAAACATTGGTAAACCATCTCTTCAGGTATATATCTTAAATCGATGAGGAAAATATGTGAGTGACCCATTTATGACAGTGATTCAAAAATGTTAGATTGCTGACCCAAGGTTAAGTCACTGGTAGAGTTCATATTCACCTGTAGCAATGGCGGTATCATTGTTTACAAATGATAAATTCTGATGTACAGATTTTCCTTGTCCCACCAATGAGCATAGTGACAAAGCTGGACATACATCTTGTCTTCTGTGAACGTACTCTGCTTTCTGTTTCTGTGAAGGGTTGGTAAACCTGTAGCTGTGTGGGACCCCATCAGTCTTTGGGAGGCTTCAGGCTCACCCGAGGTCAAGACCACAGAGTAGATGTTAGAAGTCACCTTGGAAGGTGTTCATTACTTGATTTGTGACATCACCAACCATATCCTGTCACTGCAGTTTAAAGGTCATTTACAGCAAGCAGTGAGGCTAGATTCCATTTGACCCTGAATATTGTGAAGAATTATGGAAACTAGACATTGATGCCAGAGGGAATATCGAGAGACAGCACCAGGAGAGAAATGGCAGAAGTCATTCAGAGATGCCTTGCATTTATAGTCTGGCTAGGTTTCCCTTATTGTTCAAGTCAGGAGGATAGCAGTCCCAGTCCCCGGCTGGCCATGGTTTGTAGCTCATGTAGTTTCTACCATGTATTCAAGACATTTTGATAGTTTTATTCCCTCTTAATTTTCTCCCTATAGATTGTATATTTAATTAGCTAACTTCTAATAATTCTGTCTCCTGTATTTCTATCTCCTATGTATTTCTACACATACACATGTGTGTAAATAATTTTACAAATTTTGGATTTTATTGTATAAAAATAAAGATATATACATATGTGTGTGTGTGTGTGTGTGTGTGTGTGTGTGTGTGTGTATTTCTTTTTCTTTGACAGCATATTCAGACCACAACTGATCGTCTAACGGATGTTTTACTTATTGAAAACACTCAAAATATTTCACAACACTAACTGTGTGCCATTACAGGCAAGGAGTCTAAAATGAAGAAGTCTGTCTGAGGTCTCTTACTTCCCTTTTATCCAAACTCGGTGTTAGAATTGACTCCAAGTTGTGGCAAAGGTTTCCCCTCCTCCGCTCTCACCTCCCTCTCTGAGTGTATCCCAGTACTTCAGCTGTGTTCCTTTGAGGAATGCTAATCCTGGTCCTTGCTTCCATCCACTTCATCTGAAAGTAACTCAAATTTGATTTTCCCTGCATTAGCAAATCAAATTATCAAAGCTCATCACATTTATTCTGCGATTATTTTTGAAGGTTCCAGGGTTCTCCTTTTCTCATTGACTAAGTTTTGCACTGTTAGTTTTTACTGTAGCATCAATTTCCAATTTTTTATCTATTCTTCCCTTTCCCAGCTCGTGAGTTTTATTCAATGCTCTAGTGTCATGGGGAGGTCAGATAAAGAAAGAAGAGAGCTCTAGACTGAAGACAGGAAGAATCAAGAGAAAATGTTAATATGGTTTAACTGTTTCTTACTCGACTAATTTCTCTCCTTTGAGGTTAGTCGTCCCTTTGTTCTGCTGCATTTCATTGGCCAGTTGATTTAAGTGAAAACAACTTTTATCAGAGGGTAAAGAAAAATAGAAATGTTTTCATGAATGATACCCCATGCTTAGTATCACAATTCAAAGGGCAGTCAAATAGCTCACTGAAAAACAAGTAGTGGCCTACTACTACTACTGTACACTACAGTGTGCCTGGGATTGTGCTGCAGCTGGAGCACAGAGTGAGGGAAACTTGCTTTTCCCTGACTCCAGGGACTAGTGAAACGAACAGGTAACACAAGGGCAATGGTGCAGTATGAGTGCAGGCAGGAGGGGAGCACAGGTGCTATGGAAGACGGAAGAGGGTTATCTGACCAAGCACCAGGATTTCAGAATAACGGTGTTATGGTGGTGGTGAATATAAACTCTTCTTGGACAGTCATGTTATTATCCATCAATGTATAGGATCTTTATATATAAATAAAGGTACACAGGGGTGCCTGGGGGCTCAATCATTTAAGCATCTGACTCAAGTCATGATCTCAGGGTCGTGGGATTGAGCCCTACACCGGGCACTGCACACAGCACAGAGTCTGTTTAAGATTCTCTCTCTCTCTCTCTCTCTCTCTCTCCCTTTGCCCCTCCCCCTGCTTGCTCTCTCAAACCCACAGATATATCTTTAAAAAAAAGTACACCAAGATGGTGTGCATAGAACGAATAGTTTTCTAGCCAAAGTGTTTGAATTTTGCTCCTTCATTCATATGTCCATTCTTTCTTGTTTATTTCTTATGTTTTGCACATAATTGCAACTCTTTAGATGTGGGGACTAGATATTTATTTCATACAAGAGCCATGAGACAGCCACCCAAAAAGGACTGTTTATTTTTGAAAATGCACTGGGAATTAATGACTCTGTGTCATTACCTTAATCTACTCAGAATTCCTTCGGCTAAGAGTATCCTGCTTATACTTTTCTGGGAATTATCATCTTAGAAATTAGTTTTGTTGCACAATAAGCCAGCTCAGAACTTGGTAGTTTATTTTTTTAAGGTTATTATTATTATTATTTTCTTTTATTTATTTTCAGCATAACAGTATTCATTATTTTTGTACCACACCCAGTGCTCCATTCAATCCGTGCCCTCTTTAATACCCGCCACCTGGTTCCCCCAACCTCCCCCCCCCTCCCCTTCAGAACCCTCAGATTGTTTTTCGGAGTCCATAGTCTCTCATGGTTCACCTCCCCTTCCAATTTCCCCCAACTCCCTCTCCTCTCTAACTCCCCATGTCCTCCATGCTATTTGTTATGCTCCACAAGTAAGTGAAACTATATGATAATTGACGCTCTCTGCTTGACTTATTTCACCCAGCATAATCTCTTCCAGTCCCATCCATGTTGCTACAAAAGTTGGGATTCATCCTTTCTGATGGAGGCATAATACTCCATAGTGTATATGGACCACATCTTCCTTATCCATTCATCCGTTGAAGGGTATCTTGGTTCTTTCCACAGTTTGGTGACCGTGGCCATTGCTGCTATAAACATTGGGGCACAGATGGCCCTTCTTTTCATGACATCTGTATCTTTGGGGTAAATACCCAGTAGCGCAATGGCAGGGTCATAGGGAAGCTCTATTTTTAATTTCTTGAGGAATCTCCACACTGTTCTCCAAAGTGGCTGCACCAACTTGCATTCCCACCAACAGTGTGAGAGGGTTCCCCTTTCTCCACATCCCCTCCAACACATGTTGATTCCTGTCTTGCTAATTTTGGCCATTCTAACTGGTGTAAGGTAGTACACCAGTCAATGTAGTTTTAATTTGAATCTCCCTGATGGCTAGTGATGATGAACATTTTTTCATGTGTCTGATAGAAGAGTCTGTTCATATCTTATGCCCATTTTTTGATATGATTATCTGTTTTGTGTGTGTTGAGTTTGAGGAGTTCTTTATAGATCCTGGATATCAGCCTTTTGTCTGTACTGTCATTTGCAAATATCTTCTCCCATTCCATGGGTTGCCTTTTTGTTTTCTTGACTATTTCCTTTGCTGTGCAGAAGATTAAGGTTATTATTATTATTTTTTAAAGATTTTATCTATTTTTTTGAGAGAGTGTGTGAACCAGGGGTGGGGTAGAGAGAGAGGGAGATACAGGCTTCCTGCTGAGCCGGCAGCCTGACATAGGGCTCAATCCCAGGACCCTGGGATCATGACCTAAGAGGAAGGCAGAAGCGAAACCAACAGAGCCACCCAGGTGCCCCTGAACTTGGTGGTAGTTTATGACAACAAATTTTTCTTTTATGCTCAGGGACCCACACAGCAGCTTCTTCTTGTCTGGACTTAACTCTAGGTTCCAAAGTGCTGGTTGGGTCCAGGACTCTTCCACCTGCCTCTCCTTTTGGGGTCCTGGCAAGGGGGAGCTGCTGTTTCAGGCCAGCTCTTCTCTGCCAGTGAGGTGGGGATATTTGGGACGTCCGGGAGAAGCATGACAGTGGCAGGGAGGGAAGGAGGAATCCCGGAGAAATAATATTACCTATCCTAGGAATAACGAAGCTAGAAGAGAACAGCGTATGTGTGTGTTGAGTGTGGCAGTGTGTGCAGTGAAGCACTGGAGGCGTGATCAAGAAATAAAGATGATACTTTTCAGTAAAATCCGAGTACATACCTGGAGGAATATGTAAAGTGAATGAATGGTCTTTTTTTGGTAGATAGGTGTTGCTGAGTATAGCTTGCCCAGTGACCAACATCGAAATTATGTCTTCCTGGGACGCCTGGTGGCTCAGTCAGTTCAGTATCTGCCTTCCGCTCAAGTCATGATCCCGGGGTCCTGGGATCTGAGTCCCGCATCAGGCTTTTTTGCTCAGTGGGGAGCCTGCTTCTCCATCTACCTGCTGTTGCCCCTGCTCATGACCTCTCTGTCTGACAAATAAATAAATAAAATCTTAAAAAAAGAAAAGAAAATGTCTTCCTCCTACTTATGTGAGCCATGTTATCACCTGTTTTTTAGTAACAATAACTTAACAAGATTTGCAGCAACACAGTTAAGGGTTAAATAAAAGCTGTAATCCCAAAATGCTATCAAATGATGCCTGAAATTTATGATGAAAACTTCAAATAAGACAGTAGCAACCAAAGAAATAGAATGAGAGCAAAAATTTATATTATTTCGCCTCCCTGGAAAGACTTCCCGTGTCCCCTTCAATGTAGTTTTCAACCAAACAGCAATTACAGCTTATTTTTTAACTTCCAGAAGGGACTGTATGAATTGTAGGTCTTTCTGAGCTTGTTAGAGTCCTTTGTTCAGCTTAAATTTGAGAATCAGCAGGATATAATAGTCTGTGTGTCTGATGGAGGATCTTTGTTTTGTCACTCAGTCTTCAGTAACTTAACACTGTTTCCACATTAGTAAAAGAAGGAGAAGGTTTCTGCCTAAGTAGCGTATTATAATTTTGCCATGTGTCTTTGTGGCACTATGAAGTTATTAAAACTGGTGTCCAGATAACCTCAGCAGTTACAGTTTTTAACTTCCATGGAAGAAACCTCATGATAAATGTTTTGATCTTTTTAACTTGCTTTGAATGGTGTAAATAATTCTGCGTACCAAGACAACCTTTAAAAACTACAGTAAGAGATGTTTACAAGATCAAACTATTTTATCTGCTAGGTCATGTCTATTTACCATCAAAACAGGCTCAGTGTGGGAGGAAAGAATCCCTTCCTTCTTTCTTGTGCCTCTTGGAAAGATTGGAAGTTGTTTATTTTATTTCAATTTTATTTCAAATAACTAATTTACATTAGTACTGTTCATTATTATTCAGTGCACTTAGACTAGAAGCAATCAATTTCATTTAAAATGGTATTATTATTGCATTTTATACTATTATTCATTAATATCCTGAAATTAAAAAGCAAAGAAGCAGAAAAAAAATAATCTATAATTCTATCCCCAAGAGTACTTGGTAACATTTCAGAGTATAAACTCCCAGATGTTGTTCTGTGCCCATGTTTAGAAGATTTTATCTGTTTATAGGTGCAGATATATTTACAAAATACTAACCTGCTATCTGTGCTGTTTTATAATCCATTGTATTCACCCAATCACATGTATAGCACAAACATTTTCCTTATCAGTGATCATGTTTCCAAAGTAATGCTTTTGATATATTCTAGCAGTTCCATTCTTCAGATATACTTAAGTAACTGGAAAATTTGTTTTTTCTTTGCTCTTCTATGATGTACACTGTGCATATCTCTAACAGGTAAATATTTGCAAACATCCTTATTTATTTTACTTGGATAAATCATTGGTGGTTGAATTAGTACCTTTATTATAGTCTAATTCATATATATATGTTTTCATCTTGTCCAGAATTTTCTAATCTGTTACATTGCTCTCTCAGTCCATTTCTATGCTGGTTCCTCACTCTTTTAACTATTATCAATATTATATTATCAGTACACAATTTTTAAAGGTGGTTTTCTCTCAGTGTTACCAGATTCCTCAGCCTTACCCAATAAATTAATTTATGTCAGAAAACCCATAGGATCAAGGATATTTATTTCTAATGTTTAACCTGTTTTGTTGTTATTTTAGTTAATGATTCATTAGTCAGTGCCCCCACAAAAGTGGGTAATGGCTAATCATCAAACTGTACATGCTGTTTTTCTTCACGAACTCCTTTAAATTTTCTTTCCTCTTTCTGCCCTCAAGGGTCATTTCGCAGTTGTCTACATTTT
Source organism: Mustela erminea (assembly GCF_009829155.1). Taxonomy (NCBI): domain Eukaryota; kingdom Metazoa; phylum Chordata; class Mammalia; order Carnivora; family Mustelidae; genus Mustela; species Mustela erminea. Next base: position 12,174,993 of record NC_045627.1, on the reverse strand, counting down.
GATCCAATTCTGAAGCTCATTTGTTACCAGTTGTGCTTACAGAGATGTGATTTCCTCCTTCCCCTCATCCATATTGCTTTCTCATTTCTACCATTTATGCTGCTATGTCTCTCTTCATTTCAGTGAAGTCAAGTTCAGAGGAGGGTAGAATAGTAGACTTCCAATGGAGGAACCAACTGGCAGAAGACCCAGGGACAGGAAAGAACGCTTTCTAGGAGACTATAAACAACACGGTTTATGCAGAGTACATAGTGCATATTATATAGAATTGCAGAGAGATATAGATGCAAAATGAAGAGATTTTCCTTTAAGTCCCCTCCCCCGTCAGATCCCGTTTCTTGAAATCTGTCTCAGTGATACACTGGCAATGACAAATGTATATAGCTATCTGCTGAAGCATTGTTTTAAAGCACAGAATTGGAAGTGGCTGCAATGTTGATCAAAAGCAGATTGGTTGAGTGAGAAAATGGCATATCTGTATAATTGAGAAATATTCAGCAATAAAAGGGAATGAATGATGTCCAAGATCTGTTTTGTTTAAAGATTTATTTATTTTTGAAAGAGAGAGAGCAGGGAAGAGGGGTGGAGGGAGAAAAGAGAGAACATTTCAAGTAGACCCCCTGCTGTGCACAGAGGCCAGTATGGGTCTAAATATCACGATCCTGAGATCGTGGCCCCAGCTGAAACCAAGAGTCAGATAGGTGCCCAACAGACTGAGCCACCCAGGCACTCCAAAGATCTATTTTTAAGTAAAGACAGCAATTTGCAGGGGCCCATGGCTGGCTCAGTGTATTAAGCAGCTGCCTTCAGCTCAGGTCATGATCCCAGGGTCCTGTGATAGAGCCCCACATTGGGCTCCCTGCTCAGTGGAGAGCCCTTCTCCCTCTCCCTCTGCCTGCTACTAATCCTACTTGTGTTCTCTCTCTCTCTCTCTCTGTCAAAATAACTAAAATCTTAAAAAAAAATAAAAAAGACAGCAATGTGCAGAGTATTTATAGAAAGCATCTTTTTACACAATAAGAAAGTACACCTGTCTATTTACCTACCTACATATTAAAGAAGTATAAAATTAAAGTTAACATGTTAAGCTATGGGAAGGAACAGAACAGAAAGGACAAGTTTGGAAATGACATTTGTGTACATGTTCCTGGTATATAATTTTAACTTTGAAGTTACGTGAAAGCTTTATATAAAAAAAATCAAATCAAACCTAAATTTAAAAAAGCAATCCATTTTTTGGTTTGTTTTTCGTTTTTGTTTGTTTGTTTTTGTTTGAGAGAGGGAGGGAGAGATTGAGCATGTCCAGGGCAGGTGGAGATAGAGGGAGAGAGAGAATCCCAAATAGGTTCCATGCCCAGTGCAAGCACAATGTGGGGCTCGATCTCACAACCCTGAGATCATGACCTGGGCCAAAATCAAGAGTTGGACACATAACCAGCTGAGCCACCCAGGTGCCCTGAAAGGAATCCTTTTTATTTCTGGATCAGATCTTGAAGAAGTAATAGATTTAATACCTACTTTCACAATGTAAACAATTATAAAAGTGGAGAAAATGTATGAAGCAGTTACTTACAGGTACTGAAAAACAGACAGGGTATGGCTGACAGCTGCCATCTTGGAGGATAAGGGAGACACATGAGATGGGATCCACATTCACTCCAGCTTTCTACCTGCAGCAGTTTCCATAATGCAGCAGTGGGCAGTAGAACCTAAGCAGAGACCAGTGGGTGTCACTGAATTAGGAAAAAATAGATTGGAGCTCAGGGATTCCCAGGTTGCTAGAATTTTTGAGACAGGATATAGAAGGGAGAGCTCTGCAGAGTAAAAGTTCCAAAAATCCACATGAGTGTCCTTTGGAACCTTTTTTTTTCTTTTTTTCCTTAAGATTTCATTTATTTATTTTGAGAGAGAGAGAGAGAGCATGCACATTAGTAGAGGTAGAGGGAGAGAGAGAATCTCAAGCAGTCTCCATGACGCAGGGCTTGACACAGGGTTCAGTCTCACGACCCTGAATTCATGACTTGAGCTGAAATCAAGATTTGGCCGCTTAACTGGCTGAGCCACCCAGGCACCCCCTTTGGAATTTTAGACTGAATACTAATTTCATGTGTATCATGCAATTCCAGAAGATTGGTCTGAGAAGAGTTACTGGAGGATGGTGAGCTAAACAGGATATAAGAGGTTACACAATGCTTGGGACATGAGAATTCAGGGCAGTCAGAGTAAAGAAACCATGCTGAATATCCCAAACATATGTTTGAGACCACAGAAAGTTTATGCCTAAGGAGTAGGTTTATTCTCAAGTCTTAGAGCTGTCTGGTTCAAAATGGTAGCCTCTAGTCAGAGGTGTTTATTTAAATTTAAATGAAGTAAAATGAAACAAAATAAAAAATAGTTATTCAGTCATAGTAGCCACATTTTAAAACACTCAATGGCCACATGTTACTAGTGGCTATACTATTAAAGAGTGAAGATACATTTCCATCATCATAGAAATTTTTGATGGATATCATTGATTTAGAATAATGGTCACTTTAGACCTGTCTTGTCAAAGTGTAAAACCAAGTATTGAACAAAATACACCGTTCCATCAGTAATGAGCTGTCCTCTAGAAGAAAACACAATACTTTTTAATGGAAGAAGAAAACATCCAGACTTTCAACAATGTAGCACCTACAATATATAGTATCTAATGAAAAAATAAAATTGTGTATGCTAGAATTAGGAGAAAGGACTTAAAAATAGCTATTGCAAATATATTCAAGGGTTTAAGTGAAAGTATGGATTTTCAATGCGAATATAGTGACTACAAATGGGATCCCAGCTGAGAGATTAAAATTATAAAAAATAAACAAATGGGAATTCTAGAAATAAAAAATTCACTAAGTGGGTTTAATGACAGGTCTGGCCCAGTGGAATAAAAGAAATTAACATGAAGACGAGATGTTAGAAACTCACTGAAGCTAAACCACAGAGAGGAAAATACTGGGGAAAAAAAAAAAAAAAACAGAGACTCAGTGACTTGATCAAATACCATGTTTAACATACATGTTATTACGGTTCCAGGGATAAAAAAGACAGAAGGAAATTATAGCAGAAAAAAAAAATTGAAGAAAAATTTTCTGAAAAATTACTGAATTTGATGAAAACAATAAGCTCACACACCTAAGAAGCTCAGTTAACCAGAGATAGGATAAATACAAAGACAAACACACCAGGTTACATTATAGTCAAATTTCTAAAAACCAGAGATAAAAAGAAAATCAAAATTACCTAGAGAAAAAAAAAACATTATATACAGTAAAACAATGAAAGAATGATGACTGAGACATAATAAGAAACAATATTTAAGAGGGGAGACAATTCATTTTATACCTATAAAGTGGAAAATAGAGGGGCAACTCGGTTTCTCAGTGGGTTAAGGGTCTGCCTTCAGCTCAGGTCATCATCCCAGGGTCCTGGGAATGAGTCCCGCTGTGCTCTCTCTCTCTCTCTCTCAAATAAATAAATATGAAACCACAAAAACCCTGTCCATTTAAATTTTATATAAAGGAAGAAAGAGTCTTTAGACAACACAAGTTAATGGACTTCTATACGTCAGAACATCTTTTCTAAAGGGGACTTTTGGGCCTTCTGATGCAGCCTTTTGTGTTGGACAGTTGTGTTTTAATTGTCACATATTGGACCTTATCTTAATATAATGTAATCTAATATGTCTTCCCTGATGTATGAAGATAACAAAAAATGCACTTGAGTCTTTCTTTGATCAAGCAAAGAAGCCTCGTGCCTTTAATAGTTCCTCATGGGACCTGGTTCTAAAGCCTTCAACATTCTAGATGGGCTTTCATTTGTTCACATCCTTAACATACTTGTAGTCCCAGAAATCGATTCCATTCTCCAAGTACCATCTAACCAGGACCTTCCTTACAAATTCTGCAAAATAATGCTCTATAATAATCTGTTACAGCAGCATTAGTTTGTATAATTTGCAACTACATATATGTAATCATATACATAATATAATTTATTTGTATGAACGAGTAGTCAACTAAACCCCCTTAGTCTTTTCAAACGTAGTTTTGCCAAGACCTTTTTGCTCCATCCTGTTTTCTGTATTGCTTTTAGATGTCCGAAGTGCTAAATCTGAAACTGATTCTTCTACATTTCAGTCTTATAAAATGTAGCCCTCTTGTTGTGATCTGCATCTCTGTGTTTTCCAGGAAGTTTCAACTTTATTGTATCCCAAGTAAGGGATGAAGTTTCGTTTTGTTTTTAATGTACATTTCCTACTTTTCCACAGAAGTGATTTCTTTTTCTATTTTTTATATGGTATCAATGAAGAGTGTCGGTTTTAGGATATATAGACCAGATGCCTGTCCCGAGGTTAAGACATGAGGAATTATTTTAGGAGTCTTGATCTGTCCAGTTAATTGAGGAAAACAGATTTCCTTTAAACTGTGACCAACACTATCAAAGTTGATGAAATTAAAGGCTTCAGAAACAATGTCTTCTGGAAGCCCAGGGCTTCACTGGAACACCCGTCAGCTGCATCTGAATGAAAAGGAATTAAAGAGCCAAGACATTCTTTCCTAGATCCATTTCCCTTTTTTCTTTTACTCTGAGACTGTTAACTTGCTGGCTTAGCTCTGTTTGAACTGCTGTTGAAAGCGCGCTCATCCGACAAAGGCATTTTTGTATTCACTGTACAGATTTTTAAAAAGAGATTGATTTTTTTTCCCCCAAAGGTGAGAAACAAAAACCACAAAGTCTTTGCAGGGACTGCCCTGCCGTGGGTAGTCTTTATGGCAGCAGGCTTTTCAGTAACTCACTGTCAGGTTACCTCACACCTGTCAGCTGAAAAGCTCCACGGTTCCTTCTGAGCCCACAGTCATTACCCAGCATGCTGTGGGGCCCCCATCCTCTCTCTGGAGAGCGGCTCTGGAAAGAATCCGCTACCTGGGCTTCAGGGCAGCCATACGATCCTTAGGAGGAGTGGTGAAAGGAACATCAAAAGTTGTTCCCAAAAGTACTCTTCACTGAAAAACAGTGCCAAGGAACTAGTAGGGTGCCCGACTGAATAAAATTGGAAAGTAATGCACTCTCCAAGGCTAAAACTCAGTATCACAGGCTGAGTTTAGACTTTGTGGCTTGGAGGCAGCACGTACGACATATAAATCCTTATGTTCTGTGAATGTTCAATTAACACAAGGATGGAATTTTAAAATAGCCTTCTTTTAAGATAAATTTAACATACAGTGAAAAGCCCAGATCTTTTTAATATTGTAGTTAAATATACATAAGATGTACCATTGGAACCAATTTTAGGTATATGATTTTTTGGCATTAAGCACATTCACATTGTTGGAAATGCATAGATCTGAAGTGTACAACTTGCTGAGTTTTGCTAAATGCGCATTATCTGGGAAAACAGGATCTCTCTTTATTGTAGTATACGTTATGTTAGTTTCAGGTGCATAAAGTAGTGATTCCACAGTTCTACACAGGATGTAATGCTTGCCTAATCTACATGACAAAACCAACCACCAAACAAAAAACAGGAAGCACTTATAAATACAGAGAACAAACCAGTGATGGCCAGAGGGGGAGGGGTGGGGGTTGGGTGAAATAAATGAAGGGCATTAAGAGGTACAAACTTTCCATTATAAAATAAGTCACGGGGATGAAAAGTCCAGCATAGGGAATATAGTCCGTAATATTGTAATAACCTTGTATGGTGACGGATGGTAACTACACTTATTGTGGAAACCAGTATCTCTTTTGAGATATTCACATTTTTTTTTTAAAGATTTTTTAAATTTATTTATTTGACAGAGAGAGAGATCACAAGTAGGCAGAGAGGCAGGCAGAGAGAGAGGAGTAAGCAGGCTCCCCGCTGAGCAGAGAGCCCGATGCGGGACTTGATCCCAGGACCCTGAGATCATGACCTGAGCTGAAGGCAGCGGCTTAACCCACTGAGCCACCCAGGCGACCCGAGATATTCACATTTTTATCACCCTAGGAAGTTGCCTTATGTCCCTCAAGGGTAAAATTCAAATAAGAACTTATTTTTCTATTAAATGCTCTTTTTCACTAAAAAAGTCTCATAAATATAAAAAATATCAGGAAAAATTACTAAGATAAGTGTTGATACACTGAATCTTTAAGTGGACCAATGACACAGCGTGAGACAAAATTGAAAAGAAATGAGGTTTTTACAGCTGTAGTGCAGCTAGAAATTTCTTTTATGGTAATAGAAAGATTTTGAGGGTGCTATCCACCCCTATCTCCCACCCAAGTTTTTTTTTTTTTTTTAAAGATTTTTTAATGTATTCATTTGAGAGAGAGTGCACAAGCAAGGGGGGCAGCAGGCAGAGAGAGAGAGAGAGAGAGAGAGGAAGTAGGAGGCTGCCTATGGAGCAGGGAGCCTGATGCAGGACTTGATCCCGGGACCCTGGGCTCATGACCCAAAAGGATGACAGACACTTAACCAAATGAGTCACCCAGGTGCCCCTGACCTTGTGGTTTCAATAGGGATCATGGAAACACTAAAATAGTGGTGACAGACCCCACTTCTCATTATTAAGCAGGATCAATAGATGCCCATGGGTTAGGTGGGGCCTTACAAAAACATAATGAATGTGCTGGGGAGGTAGGGATTGAGCTATTAGGGCCAAGGAACCATTTATGGAGCTGATGACCCCTCAGGAAGGGAGTTGTTCCTATCTGTGTCATCTGGTGAGGACAGCTTTGGAAGCTTGGGGAAATGTTGGGGATAGGGCATGCTGGAAAATGCAGCCAACCAAGGCCAGTGGTGATTATGTAAGCTGGGTCCTTCCTTTGGATAGCCACAGCTGTGGTGGATATTGTGGCTGTCTCTGGGCCTTTCAAGAGGCAGGATCTGCCCAGCCTGGATAGACGCCTCCTACTACCCAGTTGTGCCATACTGCGTTTCCATCCGGCCCCAGTGCTTTCCTGGCTGCTGACTTGTAGATAGGGTAGACCAGGGAATCCTGTTTACTACTACCGTAATCTGGCCTGGTCTTCAGGGCTGCAGCTACTAGATGGCCCCACTGAAGGGATATAAGCTGCCCTAGGGTACCCATCCTTGAGAAGCAGCCTTCCTGAAGCAGGTGATTCAGGGTACGCTGACTGAGTGAAGACAAGAGAGGCCTATCTCTGCCACCATGTTCACCAACCAAATTTGCAAAAATACCAGAGTGATTACAAGTAGGAATTGGGTCAAAATTACCACCCTGGCAAGTTTTAACATCAGGAGAGTAAAACGTTGGCTTCTAAGTGATAAGAAAGAGATGTTTTCATCACTGGCATTTAGTAAATCAAGTGCCTATCATTCCAGGTGACTCCCTGTTCCAGCGTGCCCATGCGGAGGCCAGCAACCCCAGGGGTTCACTGTGGGGATAGATAGACTAGGAAAGTGGATGCAGTACCTGTCTACTCTTTTATCATGGAGATGTACCTCTGTGTGAGGGAGTTCCAAGGATGGTTAGACTGGCTCCCGCTGGTGCCGGTAGGGGCTCCTGGTGCAGCATGCTGGGCTGCCCCCTGAAGCCCTAGTACGTGGACTGCATAGAGCTGCGGGGGGTCTGGCCTACATGACAGGTGTTGGCTTTGCAGGGGCCCGTGCTCGCTATGGAGCGGCTGCACTGAGGGCTCTCAGTGGTTTCCCCATGACCCTTTGTGTCCCTGGTCAGCCACATGGTTCATTTTCTGCCTCATTGTTCAAACTAAAGTTTGTGAGAGCGGCACAGCTGAATGCCTTTCTTTGCCAATGGCTGAGGGAGTTTCTCTGACTTACTGGCAGCCACGCCTCACTTTCAGGGTGTCCATATCCCAGGAGGTAGCGTGGGTCAGGACTGGCCAGCCAGAAATATTCAGTGTAAAATCGTGGTGCCCAGCCGCCTGTCCACTGGCAAAATGGACATCAGGGTATTACTAAATGTATCCCCAGGGGAGGTGAATGATGGAAGTTCTCTTCTCCTCAGTGACTACTTCTTTTGATGAGTGTGAAAGATAGCTTCTGAAAGCTTTGGCTTTGAGTTATGCCGTTATTTTTGGCCATCAGCTTGGTTTCAGCAAAGAGCAGTGGATAGTCCAAACACACATGACGGTTGGTACAAAACACCAGAGAAATTTTCTTGAAAGAAAGTATTCTGTCTCATTCTTTTTTTTTTTAATATTTTATTTATTTGAAAGAGAGAGAGAGAGCATGAGTGGCAGTTGGTGGGGAGGGACAGAGGGAGAGGGAGAAGCATCCTCACCACTGAGCAGGGAGCCCAATGTGAGGCTAGATCCAAGGATCCTGAGATCATGACCCAAGTTGAAGGCAGATGCTTAACTGACTGAGTCACCCGGGCGTCCCTCTGTCTCATTCTTAAAAAGAAAAAGAAAATTCCAGAATTAAAGGTCATTTTCCAATATATTTGAATGAAACTGAGTGGGGCAGATAAGTTACCCTTACTACATCTTACTGTCAGTCCTCAGAATGAAGGGATGGGCATGGAACTATATTATAAGTGCTACTTTATTATTTATTTTTTTTCCCATTTTCATGGCCTCTACTTTGGGGACTATGGGACTGACTGTCTCGATCTGAGAAAATGGCAGATTCTGGGCAGGTTCCCAGGGTCACCAGCAACTTAAAATCCCCCACCATCTGGGTTCACTTGAGAAAATCCTCTTGTGCTTCAGAGTGAGGGGTGATGGCAGGGTGGGAAGGGGGCTGATTAGTGTGGACTTTTGGGGGATGTGAAGTTGATTGGGGGTGGGCCATGATGATTGTTTTGATGCGTTAGCTTGGCTAGACTGCAGTCCCCAGTTTCTCAGTCCAACACTAATATCTAGGTTTTATTGTGATGGGATTTTTCAGGTGGAATCAAAATCTCTAATCAGCTGACTTGAACTAAAAGAGATGGTTCTGGATAATCTAACTGGGCCTGCCCTTACCAGTTGGAAGACTAAGGTATCCCCAAAACAGAGAAGGAATTCCTCCTTTGTACAATAGCTTCCATTTGTACATGGAATTCCAGCTTCCCTCCCTGACCATTTGACCTATGGCTATGATGAAGTATTCCAACTATTACCTCCAGCTGGAGTCTAAATTGACTCAATCTAAGTAACATTTGCAGATACACAATGATATAAATATTGCCCATTGCAAAGTTCTGTGATGAGTTTGGAACCATAAAGAAAGGAGTATGGTCCTCTGTAACCAAACTCCTGACAGTGGGTGAAGACAATCCCACATCTCCCACAGGTTCTTGGCTTGTTTCTTTTTCATTATCATGTATTTCCTCAAGGTGAATTCTAGTGATGCTACTTTTTGTTTCTCATTTTGTGCTGTTTTTTTTTCCTTCTTCTTCTTATTTATTTTTTATTATTTTTTTTTGTAGCTCTGAAATTAAGGTTTTAGGTGTGGCAGAGTTCCAAACTGACATCTAACAAGTAAATGCAAAGACATGGGGTGGTGTAGTGGGCTATAAAATGGGCAATTATCTAAAGAAATAGAGCTGAAATAACTGAGAGTAACTTTGTTGTGGGATCCTGAGAGAGAAGTAAGCAAAATTTGTCATAGCTCTCGCTCTTCCTAACAAACACAAGTGAAAAGAAGAAGAGAAGCAGCTTTGGTGATACACCTCAACTGTACTAAGTACCCTATTGTATGTATGGAGTCTACCTCCTACTTCAGTATTACGTGTATGTTTTCTGAGAGCTTGTAGAAGTCAGTATTTAGGTCCGATTGACCTTTGATTTCAGGCCCTACCTCCCCGCATCTTCCCACCCCCACCCCGATCCTTATCCCTTGTCTGTCTGAGAATTTGTTACTCTGTGTTGTACAAAGTGGTCACAGGACAGGACACTGTACCCAAGACAACAGACTATGTCCCACTAACTACATTCTAAAAACGTTGTTGCATTCTTAACAAAAAACAATGTTTCTTCTAAAACATATCTCATTTTTGGAAATAAGCTCTTTCAAACACAATAGCAATATGATACCTAACAATTTCTTTACCTGTATAAGGAAATAGCATTTGTGGTTATTCTTTATAAAGATAGGATAGAATAATTTATGGTAGGAATAAAGTTGCTGTTGCAAAATCATTTAAAACTTGATTTTAGTTTTCAAATTTAATCAGAGATATTGCAATTACTACAGCTCAGGAGAAAAAAAAAGAAGGACCTTTAAGAGACTCTTCTTGCTAAAATTGTGATTACAAATAAATAAATAAGCACTCTTGAATTGATAACAAGGTTTTGAGATATTCAAAACAGGCTTATCTCAAAATAGGCTCTTGAGATATTTAAAAATAGGCTTACCCCATTAAGATTATTACACTCAGAGGCATATTCGAAAAAGAGTTTGGGAAAACGGATTTCTTGCACACTGTCATCAAATATTCATAGATAAAATAATTATGTGGAACGATAAAGGGATGATGGAAATTGAAGAGGGCTGACAATAAAGGAAACTGGACCAGATGATTATTCAAACTTTGTAAGAGAGATATTTCTCAGGGTTGGCATGAGGCTTAGACATGAGAATGGGAGCTTCTCTTTTTTAAGATTTTATTTATTTATTTATTTATTTATGATTTTATTTATTTATTTGACAGAGATCATAAGTAGCAGAGAAGCAGGCAGGGAAGGCTCTTTGCTGAGCAGACAGCCCGATGTGGACCTCGATCCCAGGACCCTGAGATGATGACCTAAGCCAAAGGCAGAGGCTTAACCCACTGAGCCACCCAGGTGCCCCTATTTTATTAATTTTTTAAAAGATTTTATTTTTTTATTTGTCAGAGAGACAGGGTGAGAGAGAGACCACAAGCAGTGGGGAGTAGCAGGCAGAGGGAGAAGCAGGCTGCCCACTGAGCCATGAGCCTGATGCGGGACTCAACCCTGGGACCCTGGAATCATGACCTGAGCTGATGTCAGACACTTATCCGACTCAGCCACCCAGGCACCTCTGGGAGCATCTTCTTTTGTAGCTTCTTCTAATTCTTGCCCCATTACTTGGCTGTGGTGGAATTAACTCCAAAATGGGTTTGCATCCTAGTCTCATTGCTGCTCTGTGGTCAGCAGTGTTCTCTGCAGCCTCTGTAATGCCTAGCCTAGTTCAGAATAAGCAAGGCCAACCGATCAGCTGGTGTCTGAGAAGGATGCCATTCCTTGCTAAAGGCCCCAGCATGCAGACATTTGAATTTTTGTGGTTTTATGGCTAATTCTGATGGGAAAGAGGAGGATTTGTGAAACTAACAAACTTCATTTATATGTGAGTATTTGTGGTAGAATGTAGGAAATCCATTTCCAAAGGGACTCTGTAGAAAGTTCTTCCTGTATGTTTCTATTTCCTAGTGCCTTCCCTGGGTGTCTGCTCCTTAGTCTCATTTGCCAGTTCTCTTATGACCCCACATTTTGATACCATCAAGGCTTGGTGAGTGAGCCTGGCATCCCCCTCACTGAAAAAGGCCTCCACACCAAATGATATAAAAGATCTCTGGCTTGCCCATGGAGTGGTTACTGTGTGAATACTTCCTGATCTAGACACCCGAGGGAAACCTACCTGAGTCAGTGCAGTTGTGGAGTAGGAATTCCTTTTCTGAATTGGCCAAGATCCCTATTATGCTACAGAGAAATAGATTTATTCTTTATATCGTGTTATATCTTGTAATGTGTAGATATATTCATAAATCTATAAAGTATGAATATATTTTAGGTTGTATATATACACAAATCACTGTATATAAGTAATGGCCTAGTAACTAGGTTTTATTATTTACTAGACAATCAGCTATGGATATGTGAGGGTAATCCACACAAATATGCCTAAAAAAGGATACTAATCATAATGAACGCAAACATGGTTTAAAAAAATCAATCACATGATATGATACTATATGTGGAAAACCCAAAAGACTCCACTCCAAAACTGCTAGAACTTGTACAGGAATTCAGTAAAGTGTCAGGATATAAAATCAATGCACAGAAATCAGTTGCATTTCTCTACACCAACAGCAAGACAGAAGAAAGAGAAATTAAGGAGTCAATCCCATTTACAATTGCACCCAAAACCATTAAGATACCTAGGAATAAACCTAACCAAAGAGACACAGAATCTATACTCAGAAAACTATAAAGTACTCATGAAAGAAATTGAGGAAGACACAAAGAAATGGAAAAATGTTCCATGCTCCTGGATTGGAAGAATAAATATTGTGAAAATGTCTATGCTACCTAAAGCAATCTACACATTTAATGCAATTCCTATCAAAGTACCATCCATCTTTTTCAAAGAAATGGAACAAATAATTCTAAAATTTATATGGAACCAGAAAAGACCTCGAATAGCCAAAGGGATATTGGAAAAGAAAGCCAACGTTGGTGGCATCACAATTCCGGACTTCAAGTCTATTACAAAGCTGTCTTTATCAAGACAGCATGGTACTGGCACAAAAACAGACACATAGATCAATGGAACAGAATAGAGAGCCCAGAAATAGACCCTCAACTCTACAGTCAACTAATCTTCGACAAAGCAGGAAAGAATGTCCAATGGAAAAAAGACAGCCTCTTCAATAAATGGTGCTGGGAAAACTGGACAGCCACATACAGAAAAATGAAATTGGACCATTTCCTTACACCACACACAAAAATAGACTCAAAATGGATGAAGGACCTCAATGTGCAAAAGGAATCCATCAAAATCCTTGAGGAGAACACAGGCAGCAACCTCTTCAACCTCAGCTGCAGCAACATCTTCCTAGGAACAACGCCAAAGGCAAGGGAAGCAAGGGCAAAAATGAACTATTGGGATTTCATCAAGATCAAAAGCTTTTGCACAGCAAAGGAAACAGTTAACAAAATCAAAAGACAACTGACAGAATGGGAGAAGATATTTGCAAATGACATATCAGATAAAGGACTAGTGTCCAGAATCTATAAAGAACTTAGCAAACTCAACACCCAAAGAACAAATAATCCAATCAAGAAATGGGCAGAGGACATGAACAGACATTTCTGCAAAGAAGACATCCAGATGGCCAACAGACACATGAAAAAGTGCTCCATATCACTCGGCATCAGGGAAATACAAATCAAAACCACAATGAGATATCACCTCACACCAGTCAGAATGGCTAAAATAAACAAGTCAGGAAATGACAGATGCTGGCGAGGATGCGGAGAAAGGGGAACCCTCCTACACTGTTGGTGGGAATGCAAGCTGGTGCAGCCACTCTGGAAAACAGCATGGAGGTTCCTCAAAATGTTGAAAATAGAACTGCCCTATGACCCAGCAATTGCACTATTGGGTATTTACCCTAAAGATACAAACGTAGTGATCCAAAGGGGCACGTGCACCCAAATGTTTATAGCAGCAATGTCCACAATAGCCAAACTATGGAAAGAACCTAGATGTCCATCAACAGATGAATGGATCAAGAAGATGTGGTATATATACACAATGGAATACTATGCAGCCATCAAAAGAAATGAAATCTTGCCATTTGCGACAACATGGATGGAACTAGAGCGTATCATGCTTAGCGAAATAAGTCAAGCAGAGAAAGACAACTATCATATGATCTCCCTGATATGAGGAAGTGGTGATGCAACATGGGGGCTTAAGTGGGTAGGAGAAGAATAAATGAAACAAGATGGGATTGGGAGGGAGACAAACCATAAGTGACTCTTAATCTCACAAAACAAACTGAGGGTTGCTGGGGGGAGGGGGTTTGGGAGAAGGGGGTGGGATTATGGACACTGGGGAGGGTATGTGCTTTGGTGAGTGCTGTGAAGTGTGTAAACCTGGTGATTCACAGACCTGTACCCCTGGGGATAAAAATATATGTTTATAAAAAATAAAAAATTAAAAAAAAAATCCATCACAGTTTTAGTAACTACCAAGTGATAACTCTTCACAAAATTTTACCGGATGTTTAATAGTAGAAGAAGTATGGACCAAAACGTTTTCCTTGATCTTTCAGCAACATAATATGGATTATCTTGTGTACATTAAGTACCACCATTGTTTCTAGGAACAAAAATTTTTCATATAGAATAACAATATCTGTATCCAAGGTGCCAGGGAAACAAAGGGCTAATGGTGCCTTAAATACTAGAGTGTAGAAGACCCAGAGTCTGAGGGCATCACTGGGAAGGCCACTTAGTCCAAACAAGGTCTGAATGCATTCAAGTGAGTTGATGTTTGAACGATGTCCCTCTGTTCTCTTTCTGAGGCACGGAAGTCTTGGGTCCCACTCCTGGGGAGTTCTAGTTTAGTCAGTGCAGTGTTTGTGTTAAAGAGCAACATGAATAAATGCACAGTAAAGTGTTAGTAGTTGATCATGGCTTCATGTCATCTGTTTATGCCTTTTCATAGAGAGCCAGAGATCCTGTGTCTAGTTACTATAGCTAACACATTAATAGTTAATGATGAACTTTCAATCTCCCAGTAGTGCGGTGAATTAATTTAGGTAAACTGTGTTGTCTTAGCTCCTTCAAATTACAGAGACTCTTGGCAGATAATGCTGCCTCTTCTTGCATGTTTCTTCTCTCTTTAGCGGCTACATGCTCCCCCAATCCCCTCCCTCACCCCCCATAGAATTTTAGGAAATTTCCAGTTCTCTGAGATGGATCTTAAAATCTCCTGAGCTCAGATGAGATTAGCTTTTAAAACCGATTCAAAAAACAGCCAGCAGGGTCCCCTGGGTGGTTCAGTAAGTTAAGCATCTGCTGTTGGCTCAGGTCATAATCTCAGGGTCCTGGAATTGAGTCCCACATCAGGCTTTCTGTTCAGTGGGGATCCTGCTTCTCTCTCTTCCTCTGTAGCTCCCCCTGCTCATGCACTCTCTCTCTCAAATAAATAAATAATTTTTTTTTTTAAAGCAGCCAACAGATGTCCAAGGAAACAAGGAGTTTCAAAAAACATTATTTTCAAACTTTTAAAAATTTTTTATTTTATTCTATTTTTTTCAAGTGTTAAAAAAATTCATTGTTTATGCACCACACCCAATGCCCCATGCAATACGTGCCCCCCTTAATACGCACCACCAGCCTAACCCAGCCCCTTAACCCCTTCCCCTACAAAACCCTCAGTTTGCTTCTCAGAGTCCATAGTCTCTTATGGTTCGTCTCCCCCTCCAATTTCCCCCAACTCACTTCTCTCCATCTCCCCATGTCCTCTGTGTTATTCCTTATCTTCCACAAGTAAGTGAAATCATATGATAATTGACACTCTCTGCTTGACTTATTTAACTCAGCATAATCTCCTCCAGTCCCATGCATGTTGATACAGAAGTTGGGTATTCATCCTTTCTGATGAGGGCATAATATCTATAGTATTTTAAAAATAATTATAGCGAAGTTTCCATTTGTTCTTCACGAACCACCCCTCTCTGTCAAATTAATATCTTATGTCACTGTAGCACAATGATTAAAACCAGGAAGTCAACATGGATACAGTAGCATAAACACAATCATAGACCTTATTCAAATTTCACCAGTTTTTTCACTAATATCCTTTTTCTGTTCTGGGATCCAGTATAGGATAACACATTGAATTTCATTGTCATTGGTCTTTAGTCTTTTCTAATGTCTGACAGTTCCTCAGTCTTTCCTTGTCTTTCATGACATTGCCACTGTTAAAGAGTGTTGTCAACAAGTCAGAATGTCGGTTGTTTTGTAGAATGTCCTTCAAATTGTGTTTGTCTGGTGTCTTGAAATTTGATTGAGGTTAGACATTTTTGTCACAAATGCCCAGAAATGATGCTGTACAGTTAGTACATCGTATCAGGGGTACCTGAGGTCTGTATGTCCTATTGCCATTGATATTAACCTGAGTCATTTGATTAAAGTGGTGTCTGTTAGATTTCTTTATTGTAAAGTTTCTCTTTTCCTTTTGTAATTAATAAGCATCTTGAGGGAGATACTTGGATACTATGCAGATATCCTAGTTCTCCTTGTTGTGATACCTCTAATTCCAGTCCCAAACCACAGGTTTATTTCTAGCCTTCCCTTATTCTTTGTTTACAGGAAATATGTTCCCTAGCATTGTTTCTTTAGTCATGAGAAACTTGGCTTTCATTATTTCATATACTTACTTATTGGTTTAATCCGAATATAAACATAAAATGGCTTCAGAATTGCTAACCAATACCCCTAGGAGAAACAAAATTACTAATTAGATTACAGTTTTTGAATAGACTGGTTTTTGTCTATAGCCTCATAATATCTAATCAACATATTGTTTTCTAAAGTTAGGTTAGTTCTTTTTCTCTCTCACTCCCTTTCGTGTGATTAAAATATTCATTTACTTAGGCTTATTTGTTATTGCTGACATTTCACTTGGGAATACCAACATTCTGGCTGGTTTTAATTGTTCACCTATTTTGTAGTATATGAAACATGAGGTTCTAAGAGTCAGAGCTGTACAAAAATATATGTTCTGAGAATCGTCACTACCTGTTCTTATTTCTTCCTTCCTTCTTTCTATTCTCTTAGCTCACACCTTCTGCTAACCTCTCTTTTCATGAAGTTTCAGGTTTATCCTTCCTGTGTCTCTTCGCACAAATGAACAGATCCATATTTATGGGCTCATATCAATTTGTTTCTCACTTGAAGGATAGCCTGCAGTCTGTAATATTTTGGACATGGCTTTTTTTACCTGACAGTATGTCGCAGAATCATTCTGTATCAATTTATAAAGATCTTCCTCATTATTTTCTGACAAGTGTATAGTATTCCATCATGGGATGGGCTGTACTGGATTCAGTTGCTCTTCTACATGTGGACATTTAGGTTGTTCCCATCATTTTGCAGTTACAAATAACACTGCAATGAATAAATATGTTCATATATTTTGATATGGTTGGAGGTATAGCTTCAGGAATTGATTCTTAGAACCAGGATTGACAGATTGAAAGGTGAATGCCTGCTTCTTTATAGAATGTCCAGTGGAATGTTTTATCATACTTGTAAATTGTTCCAATCTAGTAGGTAAGAAATGGTATCTCAGTATTGTATTAATGTATTATTTCTCTAATTATGAGCAACTTTGAGCCTTTCTATTTAAATATTTGAAGGCCAGTTTTATATCTTTCTGTGGTGAACTATTGTTTCCTATCCTTTTTGAAAATCACATGTTTCAAAAGAACAGTTTAAGGAATGCTTAAGAAGAGTGGTTTTGAGTTAGTCTTTACTCCAGTCCCATATGTAACATTGGTTACTTCAAAGATGAAGGAAGTTTCACTTTCAAAACAAATCAGTATATAGGGTTGGTTATAAATGTATTTTATGCATATGGTAATATAATGACAGTGTCATCCTCAGACTCAGAAAATTGAGGCCCCTGTTTTTGAGTCATACATTTTTCCAGGCTCAGAGTAGGCCCTCTTCCTGCCATGCCCATCTTCTTGGAGTAGGAATTCCATGGGGCAAGAAGGACAAGCCACTCAGAACTGGCAGACCCTTTCTAGACTATGCATGGAACACTTCAAGTCCATGCCCCAATTGTCTCGAATATAGCTACTAGGGCGGGCCCGGATCAGCCTATACCGGAAGCTAGCCTCCTAAGTGGAGACCATGCTTGGTCCCAAGGGGCTGGGGACCGGGAGGCAGACTGTGATTAGATATGCAGCAGTGGTGTGTACACATTTGTACATAAGGTCTCTCACACTGTGGGGTGGAGCTTGGAGTGGGAAGCTGGCTGCAAGCTGGAGTCCTCACACTTGTATCCATCTGCAGGCCTTATAAATGTTAGCAGCAGTTCCATGTGTTGAAATAGTCTTTCAGTAATACTGTTTAAAAAAATTCCTTGTTTAATTACTTAAGAAAATTAATAAGACATCTGCATGTCCCAAAGTGTGAAACATGTGGGATAAAATAACAACCATTTGAAAAAATTGCAGGGAGGCAGTGTCTTCAGGGAAAGCCAGGTTTTAACGAGCGCAAGAACGTTGACAGGAATGTTGAGAGCAGATGAAGAGAAAGCAGGTTTTGTGATCACCTACGTCTAATTCCAGAGGGATGGGATGGCATGGGATCCAGGAGGGATGGGATATGGGGTAAAATAAGTCAAGAACACATTTGAAAGGTGAGCATAATGTAAGAAATGAATTATGAATTTGGAGTGCTGGGCTTCTGCCTCCCTCACCCCTCCCTTCTTTCTTCCCTCCCTCCCTTCCTTCCTTTCTTAAGAGAGAGAAGCAGACAGAGACTGCGAGGGGCAGAGGGAGAGGGAGAATCTTAAGCAGGCTCCATGTCCAGCTGAAAGCCTGACGTGGGGCTTAATCTCACAACCCTGAGATTATGACCTGAGCTGAAATCAAGAGTCAGATGCTTAACCGACTGAGCAACCCAGGTGCTTCAGAATGCTGGGCTTCCTATGGTGATTTTTAAATAACTGTTGAGATATAAATCACTCATCACAACACTTACCCATTTAAAATACAGAGTTCAGTGGTTTGTCCTGCCTTGTATTCACAGAATGGTACAATCACTAACACAATCTAACTTGAGAACACTTTTATCATCCAAAAGACGTCCAGGACCCCTTAGTGCTCACTCCCCATTCTTCTCCCCTCTAGTGAATTAGTTAATTTATGGTAGTTTTCAACTGCAGAGCTCTGTGCATGCCTCATGATTTCTTGTTGAAACCCGGACATTTTAGATAGGAAGTTGCAAATCCTATCAAGCGAATCCCCCTTGCCTTCCCCCCAGAGTTTGTTTTTGTTTGCTGGCTGTTTGTTTTTCTTAATTTTATTGTTGCTGCTCATTTCTTTATGGACCTTCCTAAACTAATTCTGTGGATTCTGTATTCTTTGTAGTATAATATATAGCGTGCATTCTCCATTAATTTTTTTTTTAAATTCATGTATTTATCTTCATGCCTGGCTTCCTAGGGGTCATCAGAGATCAGCCAGTGATTGGCAGATTTCCTTAAATGCCTTGCCCATGTTTCTCCCAGCATATCTGAAGGTGTTCCATATGAGAAAGCAACCTTCAAATTTCAAGCAGTACACAAGACAGTTTTAGCTCTCACTACCTGCTTTGACAGGACTTTTATGCCCGCCAAGGGGTGACTACAGCCTTTCCTGGGTATGCACACAGCCTTGCATAATGGAAACAGCCTTCAGGCTCACAGGAGTATATTGGAGCTTCTTCAAGTTCCTTCTGCTCTTTTTATTTTCTAGGATATCCTTGTAAATTCACGGCCTGGCTCTTGTTTGCACCAAATGACATCCCAGCCAAAAGCTGTGATGTTGTCAGTAGACTCCTGTTGCTCTGTGAACACCATGGAGGTAGGGACTTGGTATTTCTGCTGAGCTGGGTTCTGAGTTAAGTCAAATAACCAAGTTTCCTAGGAACAGAGATTTTCTAGGTGTCTAGAAGGTTGGATAAGACACTGAACTTCAGCTTTTCTTAGAGCTCCAGGAGTGGGCAGCTCTCTGCTATCTGTGAGACCACTGAGTTTTCATGAGGCTGCTGAGCCACTGGACAGCACAAAGAGGAGTGAAGGGAGTAATTACATGTGAAAATGTTGTAGACCCCACGGTCTTACTGAGGGTCAGTGGTTTCTCTTGCATACATAATTTTGTTTTTCTGTGGCTTTGAGTAATTTTCAGATTTCTGAAATGGTTCATTTTAGTTTTTTTTCAGCATTTTAATAGTTTTTGTAAGAGAGTGATCTACCGAGATCCTCACACTCCCAAT
Source organism: Mustela erminea (assembly GCF_009829155.1). Classification (NCBI taxonomy): domain Eukaryota; kingdom Metazoa; phylum Chordata; class Mammalia; order Carnivora; family Mustelidae; genus Mustela; species Mustela erminea. Next base: position 12,155,265 of record NC_045627.1, on the reverse strand, counting down.
CTGGAAATGGATCTTTCCTACGGTAATTGACAGGGGCAGGCAAAAATGACATTAGGAGATAAGTCTCAGTAATCCCCAGATTAAAAAAAAATGTGGGAGAGTCTCCAAGTGTCAAGAGAATGGAGAGGAACCTTCTCAATGGCTGGATGAGCTCTGGGGGGTGGGGGGTAGTGTTGTCTCCATTTGACTCCACTTGGTGAAGTTATGGAGTCTTACAGATGAAAACATCTCTAGAGCGGGGTGGGAGGGATGAGGTGGCTGAATGATGGATGCTGGGGAGGGTGTGTGTTGTGGTGAGTGCTGTGTGCTGTGTGGGACTGATGAATCATTGACCTGTAGCCCTGAAAGAAATAAATAATATAATATATGTTAAAAAAAATAATAAAGTATCAAGATAAAAAAAAATCTCTAAGAAAATTCTGAAAGGAGGACTGGGAATTGTTTGCGCAGTTTAAAAGTCCATGGATGTGGCAGGGCTTTCTGGGTAAATCCACAAAACCCACCTTAGCTTTTAATATGCTTTTATTTGGGGTGGTAGCAACATGAAAGACAGAGATGCCTGCAGTGTCCTACTCGGTGTAACCCTAATCTGGTGTTAATATATTAGGGGGCTGTAGCATCTGGAGAAAAGATTTCCAGTTGGCAGAGGTGTGTTCCTGGTCGACTGGCAGAGGCCTCCCGTGTTTTAGTATACAGTCCTGTGTGTGGCTGAAGCTGCTCTAAGTAGAAAGGGGTTTATATTTGGTGTCTAGATAAGTTGTCTGAAATCTTACAATGAGTGATCACGTATCTGGTATTGGCTAAGGATGCATTTGATTTGATAATCAGGGAAACTGTACTGGGGATATTTGATTGTGGTTAAGTATATTTTGTGTTGACAGAATCACACATGGAAAGGGCAAATGGCTTTGTTAAAGCTGGAGAAGCCTCCTTCCCTTAAAACACGAAGTGGATGGTGTGCTGGGTGGCTCAGTCAGTTAAGCGTCTGCTTTCAGCTCTGGTCATGATCCAGGGGTGCTGGGATTGAACCCTGTGAGGTAGGGCTCCCTGCTCAACAGGGAGCCTGCTTCTCCCTCTCCCTCAGCCCCTCCCTCCCTGCTCATGGTTATTTTCTCTCTCTCTCTCTCTCTCAAAAAAAAAAAAAAAAAAGTGGATTAAGGTATTGATTTGTTCTCCCAGATCGACTGTAACAAAGTAGGCTCCTCTTTACTTCCTTGTGAACTGTATCCAAGCCTAAAGCATTCCCCACATTGTCATGTTTCTCCTTCTCCCCTCTGTTTTGAATTTGGGTTAGATGCCAATTGTGCTTTGGAATATAGAGTCATACATCAAGTTCTTTGCAGTGGTTAAAATATTTCATCAATTTATGGCTAATGAAAAATAGGGGCCTTTATTCCATAGGGCATTTTTCATCTTAGGAAAAAAAAATCTCAATAAAATTATTGTAAAATTAAGTGCCAGTGAGATTAAAATGACCCAACTAAGTGGCTGGGTGAAATCAAATTCACTTGAAATCAAATTCACTCTTAGGCAGAAAGAAATTTTACTGTAAGAAACTGAGAGAGCTTTGGTATTTAACATAAGAAAAGAGCTTTAGAAGAAACACAGAATTTCAGGAAGAAAGAGTGTCTTACCCTTACAGGCAATAAGAATATTGACAAACAAAAAGGAGCGACTGGTATGCTCCTAACAGGAAGAGATGGGCCTTATTTGTGGTAGAGTTGGAAGAGGTCCCTGGCTGATCTCTTAAAGGGAATAAAGGGATGAGAGAGGTAGATACCAGAGGCATCTCCCATGAATAGAGAGAAATAACATCAGTGTAGGTTTCTGCCATTACTAAAATGGCCCACATTACCCAAAGCCTGGAAAATTAAAAGATGAAGGGGAAGCAGGACAAGAGCACACTTCAGAGGACACAACACCCTGCACTGAGCCCTGGAAGGGACCAGCCTCTGAAGCATGAAGACCTGTGCTTCATGGCAGGCGTATGTTGAAGGTGACTCTCTTGCAGGATCAAACATGAGGACCAAAAAGAACATTCTCTTAGGACACAGCCTTCATAGGTTTACAGAAACCAGAGCGAGAGGCTTGGACCACAAGGTAAATACGCCTTTGTTAGGGTTCTGGTTGGGACATAAACACACAAGAAAGGGCTAGGCTGTAGGAATTGGGCTACTCTTCTCACAGTAGAGCTTTTCAAGTAGACTTCTGACCCATACAGTTTTGTGACACTAGAGAGCCATGGTTCAAGGTGACACAGAAATAAAGGTAACTTGAATATGCGGGCTGTGTCCTGTGATAAACACAGGGTCACTCTGGTGACCTGGCTTCTTCCATTTAGCAGTTATAGTCAGTTGCATTTCAAAAGGCAGGGGCATGTTGAATGCTACCCTCTGACAAAGGAGAAACCATGTACAGGAGGATATTCACACCACCCCCCCCCCAGGTTATAGGAAATTTTAATCACAATTTCCTAATGGGAGGTTCCTTCCATTTCTATTTCAATTCACAGATTTTAGAGCAAACATTGATAGAGTGATTGATAACTAGTGAAAGTAAGAGTCATTTTTGTGTAAGAGTCATGTTTCTTTCATTTCATAATTTTTTCTTGTTCTTCCAGATAACACTAAATTTCTCTATGGTGTTTATGTCTCTAGATTATGAAGAATATGGGTTTATCAGGATAATTCTGGCTAGAAGTAAAAGACCACAACTCAACAGACATTGTCTCCTAAAAATATACTTTTTTTCAGAAATAAGACATCTGACAGGATAGTTCTCAAAGTCGGTGGATACAGCAGCTCACTGATGTAACCAAGAGCCCCAATTCCCTCCGTCTTTCTGTTTCCCAATGCAGTGGATTTGTACTATGATATAGCAAAGCTGAGAGTGTATTTCTGGGAATTCCCTTCCCTCTATAGTTCCGCAGTGAAAGGTGAGGCAGCAACCACTTGGTTGCGAATATGCTGTGGTTGATCACACCTGTTTTCTCTGATCTGCTGACCCGAGTCCTCAGGGGAAGGGCAGCAGGTAAGTCAGCAGCTTCTCCAGCACAAATCATCTCCTTCTTCAGCTTTGCTGAGTCTCTGGGTAGATGTGTATGGCTCTTTGGTGATGGGTACCATCTTCTATAGGTTACCTGCGTGCAGCCTCAGGCTCCGGTGCTGTTAGAGACAGATTTTAATTTGTTTTCATGGATCCTGCTGTGTCTTTGATTAGCCTCTCTTCACATTCAGCTTTTCATCTTATTGATTTTTATTTTTTAAGATTTTATTTATTTATTTGAGAAAGAGAGAGCAGGAATGGGGCATGGGGAGAGGCAGAGGGAGATGAGTAGGCTGAGCAGGGGGCCCCTGGATGTGATGTGGGGCTCTATTCCAGGATCATGAAATCAGGACCCTAGCCAAACACAGATGCTTAGCTGACTGAGCTTTTCTTCTTAACTGCCTACCCTGATGACCTGCACTGATTTCACACCCGTGACCAGGTGCAAAGGAAATAGACCTCTTGCAAAGACTTCTTCACTTACTTTTTGATGATCCCTTAACCATTCCCTTCTGGATAGTTTTCTCCCCTAGCCTCTCCTAGAACTGTAGATGATTGAATCCCTACTATAAGTTCCTTATTCTGTAGCTCATATCAGTTTTGCTTCTCTGAATGAACCTTTACTGATAAAACCATTATCAGTGTCATGATTGGCTCCCCTGGTGGTTGCAAGTTGGCTGGTTCAGAATCAGGTGTCACATACAGACATGATAATACACAGTGGGGCAGGTATGAATGGTTGGGATTCATGTCCCCTAAAGCACTTGGCTTCACAGGGAAGGCTGGACACTGGAACAAAGTCAGGGACGTGCCAACAAGAAGGAAGGAGTTAACAGCTGTTGGGCAGGCTACCAGTGGAGTTGCTGGTGTTTTATAAAGGCTATGAAATTGGAGCTTGTACTTGAAAGCTCTATGTGTCCTTTGGATTCTGAAATTTTGCAAATACAAGATACATGAGAGGTTTGGAATTGGATTCTGAAAAAGCTACATCACTTCCAGCAGAAGATGGCATGGGCTGCTGAGGGTGATAAAGCAGGAAAGCAAATCAGCCAGGCATTTGACTAAGGATGTTTGGGCTCACATGAAGAAATAGAGAAATTGGCCAGAGAAGATTTTATAACTTTAATTTTGGGGGGAATTTAATTTCTTCAATGTGATAAGTTATTTTGCTTAGGGATATTTCCCTCTTCATTTTGTAAAAACAAAATGAAACTTCCATATTTGAATTTTCATTTGTAGGAACTTAAGATCAGGAGTTAATTGTTTTTTAATTTTGGAAACATCTGGTGCTTGGATTGTCTTGTGTTTATAGTCATTTTTGGTGAATTATGTTAGGTAACATAGCTAGGTATGCTTTAAGAAGGAAATAGAATATGAATTGAACTTTAAGACTAGTTGACTGTGTAGCCTTCAGATTAACTTAATTACTATCTTCTCCTAACCTATAGCTGAAGAGCTTCTAAGCCAATATTGAACTCTCATCTTACTCGTCCCAGGAGGTGCACACATAGAACTATAGCCCTGGAGACAATCCCAAGGGTCAGGCAGATCTTCTATAGCTTCTCCCTTGAGAGGAAGCCGTTCTCATGGTTGGCCATAGGCTTGGCTCTTACACATTAGGATATGGATCTGACAATAGGAAATGTACACATTCCTCTACCTCTGAGATTTGCCCTTCTTTTTCCACCTCTTCCTTCTGAAAGGAGGAGAATTAGCTAATGTGTTTTATTATTTAAAGACAAAGGATGGTAATAATAACAAAAAGTATGACCATTTGATAAAGATTCCCTCTGATAATGGAAGTGATGAAGCTTATAGATGTAGATCAAAAAGGAAGAGAAGTCAAATAAAAATGTGAAGACTACATAGAACAGAAAAAGAATGTGTAATTTTTTTATTTTTGTGCCATACTTCAAACCAGGCCATGTTTAATTAACAATGTTTATATTATGATGATTTTATAGTTGAATGAAGCTGTGGGTGCCTGTTTGGGGCACAGTGGGATAACTCAAAATCTCTGTGGCTTCAGCCATAAAGGTTTATTTTTTGCCCGTGACACAATCCAGTGTGGATCAGGGTGAGTGGCATTCTGCATTCTGCAGTCATGTGAGGTTCAAGGTTGTTCCAGCCATTGGCTCTACCATGTTTAGTGGCCTCTTCCATTGGATATAGGTGATGTAGAGAAAGAAAGGCATCAGAGGACTGCATGGTAGTTGCTATAGGTGGGTCAGAAGTGTTATAAATGATTTCTGCTCTCATCCTATCAGCGAGAATGGCTTCTATGGATGTCTCTGTCTGCTGTGGAGGCTAGAAACTCTAGTGTAGCTATGTAAGGAAGAAGAGGGAATGAGTCTGATGAGTGTTATAGGTTGAATTATGTTCCCTAAATTGTAGCTCAGAATGTGACCTTACTTGGAAATAGAGTAAAAGCAGATACTATTAATTAAGATTAGGCTATAATGGAGTAGGGTATGTCCTTAATCTAATATCATCATTGTCCTAATAAGAAGAGGAGAGCCACACTGGGAGAAGATAGCCAATGGGTGACAAAGTCGATATTGGAGTGATGATACTTCTATAATTATCCATCTAGGATTGACAGCAAATATCACAGGCTAGAAAAGGCAAAGTTGGATATTTCTCTATAGGTTTCAATGGAAGAAACTCTTGATGTGAGCCTCTAGACTCTAGAATTGTTAGACATTGTATTTCTGGTTCTTAAGCCACCCATTTGTGGTAATTTGTGATAGCAGCCCTAGGACATTAATAAAATTAGCACCTAGGAAACTCTGACAATTAATTTTGCTTTTCCTTTGTCAGTGTGTTCCAAGAATTATTTAATCATAGGTGATAGGAGAGACAATGGTTATAATAACCCCAAGACAGGAGTAGTTAGTACTGGGAAAGAGCTTTATCTCCCCACCTTCTGCACAGGTACATGGACCCTCTGTCATGTTCCCCCTAACATGTCACTAAGGGCTCATGAGACCCAAGTGAGACTCACCTGGGCTCTGTCTGCTATCCAGGTTTGTGACCATAAAGAATTCTGTGTGTGGAAAATGTACAGAACCAATATCATAAGAACAGGGGCAACACATTCTGTGTATACTAAGCAAATACAGTTGACAATGAAAGCAAAAATAATACAAAACTTCCTAATACCCTCCTGAGAGTCCCTGCTCCTGAGTTGTGTTACAATGAAAAAACACACTTGAGTCCTTTGCTCACAGGAACTAATTAGGAATGTTTTATGAGTATAATACTTAACCAAAACCATAATAGAAAATTCTGAATAGTTTTAAACAACTATTTTACTTTTTTTCTGAGAGAAAAAAAGCCTATGGGTCCCTATATACTTTTAAAAAATAACATATACTTATTTGAAAAGTTTAAACTTTAAGATTACTTATCAAATTATGTATATCCCATTCCTAAAAACTTATCATTATACATATGATTTTAGCCACTATTCTCATAAAACAGAGAAATCTCATAATGTCATTTAATGAGCACTGATTATTGTTCTATACAAGGAATTGTTCATGCATAGTATTTCCTGGAAAATTCCTTTGATCAATATGAACTTTCTGGTCATGGTATGATTTAGCATTGATAAATTGAAGAACATTAGTTTATTAACAAAATACACTAAACCTTTCTTATTTTTTTGTCCAGTAGAATATGTTTTTTAAAGGTCTTTTTACACTTAAAAAAAAAGATTTTATTTATTTATTTCAGAGAGAGAGAGAGAGAGAGAGAGCAAGCACAGGCAGGGAAAAAGGGGGTCCAGAAGGAGAAGCAGACTCCCTGCTGAGCAAGGAGCCCGACATGGGGCACGATCCCAGGACTCTGGGGTCATGAGCTAAGCCAAAGGCAGACGCTTAACTTACTGAGCCACCCAGCCACTGAGCCATCTACTGGAGTATTTTATACCGAGAGCAAAAGTCATTCTTACGGACATTTTCTTTATTTCTGTGAAGCTGTCTGATTATTTATTCTGAACTATAAAGAAGGATCTAATTTTAATATTAAGAGTATTAAATGCTGGATGAATAAAAGAAAGCGAAAAACCAGTCAATTAATCTTTATTTTAATATCCAGATATTAATTTGAATTCTTAATATTTTATTCAAGAAATTATAGTAATTCCAGGATGCCTGGGTGGCCCAATAGGTTATGCATCTGACTCTTGATCTCAGCTCTGGTCTTGATCTCACAGTCTTGAGTTCAAGCCCTGCATTGGGCTCTAAGCTGGATATGGAGCCTACTTAAAAAATATATATATCTATATATCTATATATCTATATATCTATATATCTATATATAGATATAGATAGATAGATGGATAGATAGCAATTCCAGTAAATCCAGAATGGAAATGTATGCATACAATATTAATACTAACAAATAATATTGTTAATCAGCTAGTCTACAACATGACTGGTTGCAACAAAGACACTCCCATGATCCCTGCTCTTACGGAGTAAATATTGGTGCCACCTGTATGTCCCCTGGGGATGGCATGGGTGCTGCTCTGTTTGACAGGCTTCATCTTTCCCAGGCCATTATAACAAAGTTTTTGCTTCTTCCCATTCCTTCCCGAGAACTTCTCTCTTTCTTCAAAACCCAGTAAGCACTCTGGGAAAATAAACAAGGAAATGACTGCAGAGATATAGTGAAAGGGAAACATTATCAGGAAAAGAACTAAGTCAATCCATACTATGTCTATAATCCTGCCATTAATCCAATGATTTGCACATACTTAATGTCATTAATAGTTTCCTGTATGTTCAATATTATAATATACATTCATTTAAGGCAAATTTCCTATACATTTAAAAAAAATGGGGTGTCTGGGTGGCTCAGTTGTTTGGCATCTGCCTTCAGCTCAGGTCAAGATCCCAAGTCCTGGGATGGAGCCCCGCAATGGGCTCCCTGCTCGGCTGGGAGCCTGCTTCCCCCTTTTCCTCTCCATCTTCTTGTGCTCCCTCTCTTGCTGCCTCTCTCTCTGTCAAATAAATAAAATCTTAAAAAAAAAATTATTAGTGCTTAAAAAGTTCTAGAGAACCCAGCATATATATGGATGCGTACATGTATTTTGTCACTGAACTTTTTTCTACTTATTTCCTCCTGTAAAATGGTTGAAATACTCTGAAGCAATAAAGTTTTCAGGGTGCCTGGGTGGCTCAGTTGGTTAAGCGTCAGACTTTTTTTTTAAAGATTTTATTCATTTATGAGAGAGAGAGCGCAAGTGAGGGGAGGAGCAGAGAGACAAATAGAGCCCCCGAGCTGAAGTTAGATGCCCAACCAGCTGAGCCACACAGGCACCTCTGTGTCAGACTCTGGATTTCTGCTCAGGTCTTGATCTCAGGGTCATGGGATGGAGGCAGGAGTGGGGCTGTGTGCTCAGTGGGGAGTCTGCTGAAGATGATTTCTCTCTCTCCCTCTGACCCCCCGCAACTCACTTGCATGCTCTCTAGATAAACAAATAAATAAGTAAATAAATAAAATCTAAAAACAAAACAAACAACCCCCCCCCCAAAATCTTGAAAGTTCTTTTCTCTTCATATTCCGAAAGCACTTAGCGCAAAGTGTTCTATGTGGCAGCCTCTCAGTATCTTTGCTGAGTGAATGATATGCTCGCAACCTGGTAGGCTTTAAAAAAATGTTTGTCGAATTGCATTACAACACTGCAAGGTTCTAGATTCTCTGGAAATCAGCTTATCCCTGCCCTACTTCCTTGGATGTGATATTGGCACTGTAAACTGAAATATGTCTTTATTGTTAAATTGCAATGAACACTTTATTGAAATCTCACTGGCAGTAAGCATTCACAGATAAAATACCCAATTGTTATGAGTCTCTCTGGAGTTGATCTTAACCAAGATACTTTCCATCATTTCAACAAAACTTAATGGCTTTAAATATTTTCACTTATGCTCCTTAGCATAAATAAAAATCATTCCAGAAGATGGTTTCTCCCCAGCTTAATTCTTTGTGCAATGAAGGAGTTATTCCTCTATACCATGGTCCATGGAATTTTTCCCTATATCACCTCAAATCGGAAGGCTTGTTTTGTTTTTATATAAAATAAATTATTTAAGAAAAAATTGCTCCTTTATTGTATCAGAATGTGTTCATTATAATAGAGATTTTTCTCTAGTTCATGGTGGAGGTTTGGTTATATAATAATAAGGAAAAGTGTGTCAGTCTTTATTTGCATGGATTTATTCTTTGCTGTGAGAGAAACTAGTGTTCAGCATATATATACTTATATTTTTCATAAGAGATAATTTTTATGTCTCTGCAAAGCCCCAACTAAATAGGTTCTAAATGTGAGAACTACAGGACCATACCATAAAGAAAACTGTGTGACTTTTCAGCTCTCTTGCTTTTCCTCTGCAGAAAAGAATAGGATTACTGGATACAGTGAAATGATGTGACACTTTTGCAACAAAACTAGTGACTTAATAGAGAGAAAGCACTAATTATTTAAAAATGTGTGAAATTATAGAATTTTTCTAAATTTTATTTATTTGAGAGCAAGAGAGCCAGAGAACATAAGCAGGGGGAGCAGAGGGAGAGGGAAAAGCAGGCTCCCCACTGAGCAGCAAGCCCCATGCAGGGCTCAATTCCAGGACCCTGGGATCATGACCTGAGCCAAAGGCAGACACTACCCGACTGAGCCACCCAGGCACCCCTAGAACTTTTGAATTAGAGTATCCCTTGGCATTCTTCTAGTCTAATCTCATTTTAGTAGATGGGGAAAATATTACCCAGCTGCAAATAGGCAGCTCATGAATTTGAGAATAAAAAGAGGTTTAAGGAAGATAATATGTATGTGAACTGCCTAGCCTCAGGTATCTAGTTCTTCCAGGAGTGAAGGTGGTGTGACGTTGGGGAAGAGATAGTTTAGAACCATAAGAAACTTCCAGGACAACTACTGTGAAGGAGAACAGATAGAGAGAAAAGGTGGCTGCAGTGGGAAAACAGACTTTTTTTTTTTTAAGATTTTATTCATTCACTTGACAGCGATCACAAGTAGGCAGAGAGGCAGGCAGAGAGAGAAGGGGAAGCAGGCTCCCTGCAGAGCAGAGAGCCTGACTCAGGACTCAATCCGAGGACCCTGGGATCATGACCCGAGCCAAAGGCAGAGGCTTTAACCCACTGAGCCACCCAGGCGCCCCAATAGACATCTTCTTGCTGAGTGCTTGGGGCTGACTGAAAGAGGTTCCTGCTTCTAGTTACGGTGGTTTCCTGTTTGTTCAACCATGTGGAAGAGATGAAGATATTTAAATTGAGTTTAAATTAAAATTAATTTAAAAGAAAATTAAATTCACCTTGATGGGAAAATGTCTCCACTTTTAACAGAAGTCAAACACTTGTGGGTTTTTTTTTTTTAAGACTTTATTTATTTATTTGACAGAGAGAAAGATCACAAGTAAGCAGAGAGGCAGGTAGAGAGAGAGAGGGAAGCAGAGAGCCCAATGTGGGGCTCCAACCCAGTACCCTGAGATCATGACCTGCAGCAAAGGCAGTGGCTTAACCCACTGAGCCACCCAGGAGCCCCTTGTTTTGTTTTTTTAAGAATTAAATCTAGCTGTCTCTGAAAATGGCAGACTTATGTATACTGACATCACTATCTTTTGAAGGCACATCTTGCCTGATGTGTGTGTACTCTGGGTCTCAAAGTTTTGACTGAAATTTTAAGTTGTGACCCATCTGATCAATGAACACCTGTTGTACACTCTGAAGGTAGCATGGAATGGTCTAGCTGGGGACAGAAGTGCCGCAATCCACCCACCCCTCCTAAGAATTCTGGCTAACATTTGTAATTTATGACATCTAAAGAGTATGTTTACCTTCTTAGGTATATGTCCCCAAGGACCTGCTCACACACATTCATAAGGAAAACAGTTGCGGAATTGTGTGTGGTAGTAGGGAGGAGAGCCTACATCCCAGAAAATGGTGCTGAATGAGAAAAAAAATCAGAATGAGATCTGTAGTAAAATGTGCATAAATCAAATGTATACACCAAGTCCGCATATTTTACAAATTTATTTATACCTATTAAATATATGAGGTATGTACCTCTCAGGGAGGTTTGGGAGACATGAAAGGATGAACAATGAATGACAAAAAATATTCTCAGGCAAGGAGCACATCTTGCATGAATGCACGGAGATTATCTGAGATGACTGTAGGAATTGGGTTTATTATAACTTTCGTATCTGAGGTCGCAAGAAAGAACAGAGGGGAGAAAGGACAAGAGAGGGAAAGAGGGAAGGTGGGAGAAAAAGGAAGAAAGAAAGTTCTGTAATAACACATAAATGTAGTCTTTGCAGAATGAGATGAATTGCAAGATTCCAAACATACCCCGTGGGATTTTACAGTTTACTGAACAGTTCACAAGGAGGTGCTATATACTCATTGTCTTTGCTCCCTTGCGCTTGTCTTCCTGTCTCCGTCACATAAAAGAAACGACAAATAATCCTCCATCAATCATTACTGAGATGGAAAGGAAAGCATGTAAGGGAAATATGTGAGTCCAAAGTTGAGCTTTTTCTTGAGAAATAAGTTTTGTCATTTGCAGATACACTGATATTCTGGATGTGCTGTTACATTTTCTAATTCACTAAAAATTTTGGCTAACATTTGTCATTTATGACATCTAAAGAGTATGTTTACCTTATTAGAGAGCGTGTCCATGTACAGCTCAGAATTAGAATAACTGGAAACCAGACGTCAGCTTGTTTAGAAATATTTAAAACACAGGCTACATACTTGCAAGCTCCAACCGCACAAAATGAAAACCAGGGGAGGAAATTGTTTGGAAAATTCATGTAGAAAATATTCTGGCAGATGTCGTGCCTGGTCCTTATTCCCCTTCAGAGCAAAGACATTGGTTTCCCTGTGGCTGGGAGATTATTGAAATCACAATGAATACTTTATTTCAGTCTTACTAACAGTATTCAGGGAGAAAGTACCCAATACCTGAATAGTTAAAACCCAGTTGCTCAGAGTCTCTCAGCTGAGTTCCTCTTGAGGCCTTGCCTTAGCTAGAGGGAGCTGCTTGTCCCCAGTGAGGTGCCCCTCCCTGGATCCGCCCGCATCCAAATGCCTGGTCCTTGAGGGCCAGGTCCCCAGGCCTCAGGGAAGAGCAACTGGGAGGGGCCTTCCCAGCCCAGAGTTTACTATGGGATGGATCTGCTGAGGTCTCTGTGGACACCAGGCATCCCAGTTTAGCTTCCTCCTCTGCCCAATCTCTACCCCCCAGGTGTACGTAGATCCTGAGCACCTGCCCCATTACAGCTCCTGCACCTGATTTTTCTCTGGAAGTCTGTTTCTCCGGGGACCCCAAACTGAGATAGCTAGAGAAGGACTTCCAAGTGAAGACAAACACTTGAGATGACATGGTGTCCTTTTACCAACATGCAACACTCACCACCTTCAGTCTGCAAAGTAATAATAATCACAACCATAACATTGATTCCATTCATAATAGAGTGCCTTCTTTGTGTCAGATTCCATATGAAACAACGGAATTACAGAGACCAGTAAGACATGGCTCTGGGCCTGGAGAACCTTGGGACAAGTGAATTTCTGGACAATTGTTAAAACTGAAATTTCCTTTTATCTGTGTATATATGTTTTTCATTTGACTTTTCTTACTTAGTCACAAGAATGTTGAGACAGTATCTGGAATATACTAGTAGTTTTACAACCACCTTTTAAAGACTGGAATCAGTGGAGAAGATAATAGGAAAATTTTGTATTTATATTGCCTGGAGTAGAAAAATCTAGCATTTATTTATTTTTGCCACCCATGACATGCTTTCAGATTACTTTTCCTTCAATAAGGCTCTGTCAGCTTAGGTTGCTAAGACCCAGGCAGATCTTCCAGGGAGCAAAATATCTACCAGGGATGAATAATTCAGAGGTGATCAAGGTTGAAATATTTGTATCAGGTTTTCTTCCTAATATTTAGCACTTTGAATGCAGCATATTCCAGAAGAGAATTCTATTGACTTTCCTAAGACTTCTCAAGAAAAATTGTTAATGAAAGTATCTCTCTGGGAAATAAAGAGGCAGAAGACCTTATGGAATTTATAATCAATCTGGTTGAAAGGAAAAAAGAAGATATAACCTAGAAAATTCAGAATACAGTTAAGAAACAGTACATGATAACTGATATATAATTATATGTATACTTATATATAATATGTAAGGTATAGTTCTATATTGAAAGTGTTAACTTTTTCAATATATATAAGGTCAAATATAGAATGAGGTCAGGTTATTAATTGAATATTTAATAAATCAATTAATCCCAGAAATCCCTGGGAAAGGGTGTAGGACAAAATCGTTCTCACTTCAGAAACTACAGGTGATGAAGGGGATGGTCGACGTGGCTGAGATAACTGGTCATTACAGTTGAAGGGACCCAGGGTATCAGACGGTGCAGTGGGGGCAGGGAGGAGTCTCTGAAATGCTGGAGTTCACTGGCGTGCTTCAGAGGACTCCCTTTCCTATGGCAGCCATGACAACCAAGGACACAGGCCCTTCAGGAGTGGAGATTTTAGTCATCCTACTCTGCAAGGGACAAGGACCACCTGGAGTTTCTGCTGGCAGCAGAGGAACATGGAATGTGTAGGAGAAAAGCAATAATTTTTTAAATATTATGACCATACGCCTGGTTTCAGAAACAAGGCCTAGAGCAGTATGAGTACTTCTTCCTTCCCTTTGCTGTGAATATATTTGCATATATATTAACAGTTCTTTTTTTTTTTTTAATCTTCCTTCTGTCTAACATGAGATACATTGATATAGATAATCTTACATTGAAGAGACCAGATACCAGAAAGGGAGTGATGAGTGTAGGGGCTACTTGGGCAATAAAAGTTACTTAAGAAACAGCAGGGGCAAGGACAGTCAGACCCCACTCTGTTCCCCGAAAGCAGGAAACAAATTTTCCACACTGGTCCATGATAAACTACTTACTGTAATAAATGTAGTTCAATTCTATACATTTTCAGGCATCTCTACACAAATGTATCACAGTGAAGAAATATGGGTGACTTGCGATACCTTACATAAAATAAAACTATTAGTAAATTTCAGAAAGTAGAAATTCATCTGTCCCTTGAAATACCCACATGCCCTTTTTACAAAGGCATAGCAAATGATTTATAAAATGTGAGTTTATTTTATGTAACTCTGCTGTTACACAGGGCATCACATTTTCACAGGGCTCTTTAAGGAGACAACAGGGAATGATAAACCGCAGGCAGTAGTGGTCCAGCCCTCCACATGGCCATTGCTGGACAAACCAGATGCTCCCTCACAGGTGTACACATCTGCAGGGGAAAGCACTGAAGTTTCAGAGGTGGACATGTGGGCCTTATTTCCCATTTCTAGTGTCTTAGGGAATGACGTGGCCTTTCATTTGCCGAAAGCAAGGCTTGTATTCTGGTAGCCCCATGTTAACTCTTTCACATGGTAAAGCGAATACCAATACCAGAATGACAAAGACAGGTTGTCTGCTTTAACCACAGCCAGTGAGGAGTGACTAAGGAGACTCCCTGTTGTCACAGACAGACAAGACCTCCTTAATACACAGGAGGCTTCTCAGTTTGTGACTCCCGGGCTAGGAAGGTCAGCTGCTTTTCCATTCAATCTAATGCTTCTGGGTTCCTACTAAAAATAAATCATGAAAAGCACAGGAAAGTTGTTTACTGAAGGGAAGTCTTAAAGAAGAGGAAAGAAGTGAATGTAGAAATTGCGAAGTTATATAGACCACTCTTTGAATGTAATTAACTGTCTTTCCAGAACTTGACAGCAATATAAGACAATATAAAACACAGCTACTTGCCAACTGGTTCAGATGATACTTCAATACCAGATGCACTTTTAGTCCCGTACATGAAACGTTTGGATGTTATTTGTGTCTATATGAATTGAAGCCACTAATACTCTTCTAGAGCAGTAACTGCACACCAGGAAGGACAAGACAAACATTAATCAAGGAATAGAGTTTCCCCAAGCTTGCAGAATGGAAAGTCTGTTTACACATCGTTTCCATACGCCCGAATGGGCTTCTTCACCAGAAGAGATGGAATAAGACATGGAGAGGTATGGAAAGGTTTCTGGAGGGGGAGAAGGATGCCCCCCACACCCCTGCATTTAGTCTTCTGCCCGTTCTACTTTGTCACATGCTTCTCCTGCTCTGTCTGGTGTCAGGGTTGTCTCTAAGAGACTGCATGAGGAGGGTGCTGTTTGTCATGACATCCTTTGGTGTATAAGTTCTCTGAAGGCCTCCTAGAAGGCTGTTTTAGTCCATGTATATAGGTAAGCTCCGGGTTATTAAGGAGCTCCTAGTAAAATACAGAAAAATGAAGAGCCAGCCCCAGGCAGAATGGTGTGTGGGTGGCTTCTCTTTCTGACTTATATCAAATGCCTATTGGTAAATTTCTTGAGAATTATCTGTCATTTGTTTTTCATCATCACCACATGCAACTTCAGCTACGTACTGGGAGTAATCTTCTACTTTTAGATGCAGGACATTCCTCTGTGTTAGTAGCATTGGCTACTCAGTACCCAAGGATTCCAGATGGGGTGCAGATAGATCTCAGTAAAGATGATGATGACACTTTATTTCAATAGTCCTTAATCAGCTGTACCTTCTCAATAAGGGTGGCCATCCTCTGCTCCAGAGACCCTCCAGGTTCACCTGCCCCTTCCTGCTCTGGAACAGCTGGGTCTTCTTTGTAGCAGCTTGGGGGTGGACTGGGCTGGCAAGAGGGAAGCACCCAGGGCAGGGCACCATCAAGATGGGGTGAGCCCTCTGCCAGAGCCCACCATTCTCGTCTACTTTTGGCTCTATGGGAGGATCCTTCCTTCTCAGACCTGGTGTTTTTTAAACCATTTGAAATTGTTTCATGAGTGTCTTCCAGATAGTGAAAAGCCAAGCTGAGGATAGAGGATCAAATTAGGTAGTAAATGGGTATGAATAAGAAAAAAATTAGTATGTAAATTGTACCAAAACCCTGTTTAAATGAATGTGCTTAGGAATGAAAATCCAATATATGTGAATATTTTTATATATATTGCACATACTGAATTTTTGTGTGTACATATACATATATGTACACATATTTACCTGTATCAATATACATATATTACACACACCAACAGAAGGGCTCTGAGTGATGACCCAAAGAAGAAATTTTAAGTTGTTCTCAGGAAGCATGGCCTCAAAATAGTTCTATAGCGTAAAAGCTTAATAAAATATGTAGTATCATGAATAAGGCCACTGAAACAATTCAGAAGAAAATGATTTAATTCTAAAAGTAAAGTTTGCAACATTCTAGAATGCTGTGCATTTGCTATTAATTGAGCAAATACTATATGCTCCGTGCTCTTCTAAGGGCTCTTCTAAGGGCTGAGGTAGAACAGTCAACAAAGCAGACCAAATCCCAGCTCTCCTGGAGCATAGGTTCTAGTGAGAAGAGAGAGGGGACAAATGAGCAAGTGTGTGATACAGTGTGAAGTGGTGATGTGCCCAAGGTAGCCAGTGAAGGGAGTGTTAATTCCCTACGTGTGGTTAAACTTTAAACAGGCTTCTTCCAGACGCTGGGCCCCTGACCTCCTTTGTTTTGGAGCATTGACTTTTCAAAGTGTAAATTATACACTGCCTCTTTGAGTTGTATAAATCTTTAACCAGCTTCTTGCCTGTTTTACTAGCCACAACTTCCTTTCTCAAGGACCTGAGAGCCATCCTTCGAAATGAGATTGTCCAGGCAGACAGTACCCCTAAATCTCAGTCTCTGTGGGACAGAGGAAGCTTCACCAGGGTGGCCGCCTTGCTCCAGCTTGTAAAACTCACCTCCTATTGCAAAGTGGAAGTTTTACTTTTCCTCTGGGTGAAGCCAATTAGCAAATACAGATGGCCTCAGGTCTCCCCGACCCAGCTCTAAGAAACTCTCCTGACCTCTGTTTCTGAGGGGATGCCATCTAGACTTGGTCTGTGTTCTCTCTCCTATCTCTGGAAATAGTCTCAGAATAAAATGAACTTCTGATTGCTCATTTTGTTTGGTGCAATTTTTCTTTAGCAAATAGATGATACCAGGTAAGGGAGTTTGCTAGGTCAGGGTGTGTGTGTGTGTGTGTTTAAAGATTTTATTTATTTGAGAGAGAGAGAGAGAGAGAGAGAGAGAAAGCATGAAAGAGGAGAAGAGGGAGAGGGAAAAGCAGACTCCCTGCTGAGCAGGAAGCTCCAGGCAGGGCTCGATCTTGGGACCCTGAGATCAGGACCTGAGCCAAAGTCAGGAAGGCAGATGCTTAACTGGCTGAACCCCTCAGGGACCCCTAAGGGTGTGTGTTGTTTTCTAAGAAGGTGATCAGAATAAAACCCTTTGATGGGTACTATTTGGGCAGAGGATTAGATGCTGAGAGTGAGTGAGCTGTGTGGATCTGCAGTAGGCAGTATTTTGTACACAGGGGATTATTTGCAGGTGCTTCTGGAGGTGGCAATGAAGCCCCTATGGCAGCACAGAATGAAGGAGGAAGACAGTGGCCGGCCTTAAGTGGTGGAGAGCCAGTTCCCATGAGGCCTTGCATGCCCTTGGAAAGACTTCAGCTTATATTTTGAAAGGGGTGGAAAGCTCTCAGAGGAAGGTTTGGGATAGAGGAGTTTAAAGGGATCTGGCATAGACTCACATGTAGCTGCCGCCCTGAAGAAAACAAAACGAGACTTCAGGGAAGCAGGGGGAGCAACCGGGAAGCCAGTCTGGAGCTGTTGCAGTGATGTGGGCAGGCGTGATGATGTCTTAGACAAGGGTGGAAGTCCTGGTGATAGAGAGAAGGGGCGGTGGGTGGAGAGATTCCGAAGGTGGAGAGGAGGCTTGGCCACAGAACTGGGTGTGGGGTCCAAGAGAAGGAGCCAACTCAAGGACGACTCCCAGGTGTGGCCTGAGCACACGCAGGAATGGCATAATCAAGGTAACACCCCCAGAAGGGCTGGTCCCGGGTTAGGCCCTTCCCAAGAGTCACCTTCTTGGGCTCTTTCAACATGCCTGTGGATTGTCTTATTTTTAGCGCTTTGAGAGGGGGAAAGAGAATTCCAGAGACTGTGAGTCATTCTCTAGAGACTGCACAGCTAACTATAAATGGCTGCCTTCATTTGGGTTTCCCAGAGAACGGAGCCTGGGACAGGACGTGGGTGCAAGGTGGTTTATTTGGGCAACAACTGAGACCAAGGATAGGTGTGAGGGATTGGGGAGAGTAAGGGTGGGTCAGGAAGAGCCAACGTAAGGACTTGTTACCGAGTTTGTGGGCTCTGATGTCTCCTCGAGACCTCTAGAACGCCTCCATGAAGTGTCTGCTGGAGGGATGGAAGGGGGATCTTTCGTCCATCCACGTGGCTCCATTCCTCACTAATTAAAGGGTGCAGGGGTGGGTGGGGCGGGTGGGACACTCTCCCCTCACTTCTGAACTTTGCCTGCATGTAATTCTAGAGTTCATTGTCCATGCCTGTTTGTCTGGAGAATCCCAGGGCAGGAAAAGAAGATTCTCAGCACCGTGCTAAGATCTTGATATATGTTCTCATTTAGTTTTCACAGAACCCAGGGTGTTCTATCTCACTCTGTGTCTCATATGTTTATATCTATCTATCTATCTATCTATCTATCTATCTATCTATCCATCTACCTATCCATCTATCATCTATCCAGCTGTCACTATCTATCATCTATCTATGTGTCTATCTGAACCTGAGACCAGTGAAACTAAGCAATGCTCACTTTCACCATCAGACTCACTGTTCAGGCCTCTACATAGTCCCACATTGCCTTGCAATCAGGGCAGGATAACAGGTTATAATCAGCGAATCTGGCTGCCAAGGGTAGCTCACTTTCACCTCCAGGATGGACACCTTGTTTCGCACGTACCCTGCCTGGATCCTTAGAGTTGACAGGGGACAGTGTAGATTGGGGAAATCAAGGTGATGACCTGTTGGTGCGGGGGTTGTTAGGAGCTCCATTCTGGGACCCCCCGGGGTGGCTCAGTGTGTTAACTGTCCTACTCTCAGTGTCAGCTCAGGTCATGATCCCACGGTCCTGAGATCAAGATCCACGTCAGGCTCCAAAGTCAGTGAGGAGTCTGCTCCAGATGCTCTCCCTCTGCTCCTCCCCCTGCACTTGCACGTGCTCTCTCTCTCTCAACAGCAACAGCAAAGAGCTCCATTCATTCTGAATCTCTCTGAGGTATCACCTTGGCAGGTCACCTCCACCTTGAGCTCCCAGTTTCCCCACCAATAAATGAGGGGTTAGGGGATGACCTGCAGGATCCTTGTGATTCCAATATTCTGTACTTCCTTAGCAGTTCTAATGCGTGTGCAATCCTAACCAATATATCTTTGTAGTGACAAAGAGGAAACTCCCAAGCTTTAAACAAAACTGGGGATTTTCTGAGTACTCTTCTCTGTGTAGGGTGCTGCATTCCTGGGGAAATCCATGCATAATCATGTGACTGTTTCCAGTTGTTTCTGTAAATTCACCTCCTTGAAAGCAAAGCCTATAACAGCTTTACCTCCTGTATTGTGAAAGTAACAAAAGCAATTGGGATGATGCCAGAATTTTTAAATGCTGATTATAATCAGTATTTGGGTACACACTTCTTTAGCTGGAGCCAACATTTTGTCTTAAAATTAATGATGCAAACCTCCAGCCAGAAAGCAAGCATAGAAAATATTCCTTCTTTTTTCTCCCATCTCACTCAGCTGTAATCTCTGTAATTATTTTTGTGATTCTGAACATTAATCTGTTGTATCAGAGACTAGAGGTCGGGATAGCGAAACAGTACACCATTTTCATAAAGATTATCAGACAAAACTGCAGTGGGTTCACACACAACGGCTTTTAGTATTTTGGCATGATAACGATTATAATATATTATTTTCAGTTAGCACCTTCAGCCAAGACATTTTCATCACTCAAGCAGGTTGAATCTGTGGGCTATTGAGTGTAAAATATGTTGTACTAAAAGCTTGGAGGAATGTTAATTTCTTCAGTTTAATTTCTAAAAGACAGCTCGGACATTTACTTGACAGGGGAGATTGCTAAATCCAGTCAAGCAAGAAACAATTATGTGTGTTTTAAAATGCAGAGGAAAGATGGATCAATTATCTCTTTGTTATTCCTCGTGGTCCTGCACTGACTGCCACTCAGGATTCAGAAGTTCATTCTGTCCATGTGAAGAGGGCATAATCTATCCTTATAACTGATGCCTTTGCTCCATTTCTTTTCCCATCAAGATTTCGTGTGAAAACCTGCTCCACCTGCCACTTGTCAGGGCCAACATAAAATTGTAATTAACTGTCAAGTATTGGTGAAAAAGGAGTGAATGCATGTTTCCCTTAAAATATTCAGAGATTTCAAGAGGTAAGCTCTGTGATTTCCGGTATAGAGATGGGGCCGGACAGTGCTCTGACCAGAATGGTTTTTGGTCTCGGTGCCAAAAGCACTTTGGAGCAGAGGAGGAGGGAGACCCTCTCTGGACCTGGCCTTAAAATATTTGGGACCAGAACTTAATATTTCCTCTCAATAACTATAATATTGGAAAAAGGTGTTTTGCGCTAAAGGGTGAAATTTTTCCAAATGTGGAGTTTCTTTCTCTTCCTGGGGATTGATGATGGAATGGTTGTACAACAATGTGAAAGGTTTAATTTCACTGAATTGTACACTTAAAAATGATTAAAATGGTACATTTTATATTATCCATATTTTACCATAATAAAAAACATTTCTCTCTACCTTTTTCCAAACAACAAAATAATGCAGCAATATATGAAAACTGAGTTAGATTAAACCTATTTGAAATGCAAGAGGTGGAAATTTTTATCCATTTAAAGTTAAAACTTGTCATTATGGACTGAATTTTATGTAGTATCTTGCTTTTTTGTAATTACAGTATTGATTTCTCTTCCATTGTTATGCTTTTATGCTGTGTGGTGTTTTTTTTTGTTTTTGTTTTTGTTTTTTTAAAGATTTTATTTATCTGACAGACAGAGATCACAAGTAGGCAGAGAGGCAGGCAGAGAGAGAGGAGGAAGCAGGCTCCCTGCTGAGCAGAGAGCCTGATGCGGGGTTCGATCCCAGGACCCTGAGATCATGAACTGAGCCGAAGGCAGAGGCTTTAAGCCACTGAGCTACCAAGGCACCCCTATGCTGTGTGTTATTATAAGGATTAAAACCCTAACAAATTTTCTTCTTCTTCTTTCTTTCTTTCTTTTTTTTTTTTTTTGAGAAGAACCTAACACTTGTTTCTTGGAAAGAAGGAAAGCCCCTGAGAAACACTTTTCTGGTTCTTATTCCAAAGGAGTGGATATGGATTGTGGGGATGGGCAAAATAAAGATTAAAATCCTGATATGACTGTAAACTGTAGGATGAATTCAGGCATCTTTTAAGTAACTGCTTAAGCTGATGAAGATTCCTGAGAAATGCAAGAGGACCAACTTTGGGTAGGGATTTGAATATTTTGTTGATATTTTAAAACTACCGTAGTGTCAGTTTGGGGCATCATTTTTTATTCAGTCAGAAGAAAATACTAAAATTTATTTACTAATATTAATGATGTATTTTTCATGTTTGTTTTGTCAGCACGTATCACTTAGATCTTGGCAACCCAAAGGAGAAATGCTTACAGTATCACCAGGTAGAGAGTGAATTCTTCTTCCTAATTGTAGAGTCAGTCATTTCCATCCAGAGTCAAATTGTTTTCACATTGAGATTCATGGTCTTTTATTTTTGAATTTGGAGCAGAAATCTGTGGTCTGGTCAGTGTATTGTCTTCGTCTGGAAACCTTGTCTTCTCTGGGAAATGTGTTCTCTCTTTGGTTTATGTTCTTCTGAGTCTTCATTCTCCAGCTACAGTGGACTGGCCCAGAAGCAGATGTCTGTCCTGATTTTTCCTATGGCTCATTGGCTCATGTTGGGCAACTGCCCCAGGAACAGTAGGAGAGTCTGTTTTTCCACGGGATGGGATGTGTAGGGATGGAAATGAATATGTGGAAAGCGTCCTTATGACCTGTAAGTCACTGGTTTCAGCCACCCTGAGACAGCTGTCCATCTCCTCATTGAGGCCACACTATTCTGTCAGTTATAACCCAGTTTCCTTCCATCACATTCCTGTTTGTGAAAGCCGTATCTCAGTTGACTTGGCTCTGGCACTTGCAAGTAGCAGTCTTGACTAATCCAAAGGCAAACCCTCTTCAGACAGGTAAATGAATTTTGGAATCAGAGTCCTTCGTCTCTTTTGTACCATGAGTAGAAATCCTCGGAAAATCAACATTTCTTATTTGTACATCCTTTGGGAAGATATCTAGATGCATAGTGCCAACATCTCTTATTGGAGGAAGCCCACCTTTTGGTCTTGTGGGCAGGATAGCAGGGGTGGTGAGGGTTTCAGCCCCTGCTGTTTGGGTTTCTAAGAATGGCAACAAGAATAAGTTACGTAAAGTTAATTTTAAAACAGGCAGAAAAGAAGTTTAATATTTTGATACAATCTCTCCGCGTCTATTAAGTCCTAGGATTTTTTTTTTTTTCCTGGTCGAGATTTAGGAATAAAAGCAAAGGCATTTTTATAGCCCCAGCATGTTAAAAATGTTCCAGTTTTTGAACAGCTAAAAGGCAAGTAATGTTATATTTTTCAACCCCTGTCACTTTAAGATGAATGTTCTTAGGATAAGTAGTGATTTTCACTCTAGAAAGAAAAGACCTCTTTTCCCTTGACCAAAAAAGGAAAAACAAAACAAAACAAAAAAACCTTCGAGGATAATTTTAAGTCTGTAGAAAGGAGGTTATACACTATAAGTTTCTTATATGCCTTCAAAGTTTGGGCATAAAGATTTGACCCTGTGAGATATTTAATTGAAAGAGATGAACAAATATCAACAAATAAATCCAATATTTTAAAAAAAACCACACACACAACTTTTCTTAGCAGTACATGGGAACAACAGTATCTCATTGTGCCTACCAATTACATAGGTTCCTTCTCATAAAAGCTATCATAGAAGGGTTTCTTTCCTCAAAAATCTGCTATGCTCTGAGACATGACCTGGGTACATTGGCCACCACTGTCCGGATGGGGGACTTGGACCCACGGTTGCACAGGCATGCTAAGACGAAGCACGGGATGTTTGGTGTGGGAAAACTTCCAGTAGTATGCTCTCTGTTGGAAAGAGACTGATGATCTATGTCAGGTCTCCTTTCCTTGGGATTTGGAATATGAGACCCAAGAGCACATAGCAGTTCAGCACAGTGAGATTGAAGCTGTTGTAGCTTCAGGTCTGCTAGGAGAGGACACACGGGATAAGCTGGGTCATGGGAATGGAGGAGTGACTCTGGTTGGGAGCAGAGTGTGTGGGCTCCTGGCTCTGGCTATATCCTGACTGATTTTCCTGTGATGCATAACACCAGTGAGCCCAACTCAAAAGAAGGTTTCCTCACTCCCTGAATATTCTTATACTAAGTCCATTTAACATTAAGGTGTCTTGAACAAGTCTATGCCATAGATTCTGAAAGACGCTGGCCAAGAAAATAATGCACATAGTTTATAACCAGCCACTTCCTAGCATGCTTCTAGAGGCAGAGAAATAGCAAAAATCAGTGAAATCTATTATCTTCAATGAAAATTAATAATAAATAGCAAATATATGGATAATACTCTATTGCAGGCACTATTCTAAAGATACAAATTTATTTACTCCTGATAACCCATCCCTATGAGGGAGGTACTACTATTGCCCTGATTTCATACATGAGGAAATTTGACCACAGAGGGGTTGAGTGACTTGCACAAAGTCACACAGTTGGCCAGTGGTAGGGGTTAGCCCGATACAGGGCTCAACCCAATGACCTGAGATCACGACCGGAGCCCAAATCAAGAGATGGACGCTTAACCGACTGAGCCACCCAGGTACCCCATGATGTTAACCTTTTCTTTTTTTACTTTTTTTTTTTTTAAGATTTTATTTATTTATTTGACACACAAAGATCACAAGTAGGCAGAGAGGCAGACAGACAGAGAGAGAGAGAGGTGGAAGCAGGCCCCCTGCTGAGCAAAGAGCCTGACTCGGGGTTCGATCCCAAGACCCTGAGATCAGATCTGACCTGAGCCGAAGGCAGAGGCTTAACTCACTGAGCCACCCAGGTGCCCCATGTTAACCTTTTCTTAAGTAATGCAACTCAACTAAGAAAAAATGACTCAACTAAAGAAAGATAAAGAATTTGTTTCAAGTTTCTAAAGTCCTCATGCCCTGAGGACTGTTAGGTCACAGATTTGGACACTTAGAGGTAAAAGAAGTATTGCAGATTAAATGTAAAAGAAAATTCATGGTGAGTATGAACCCTCCTGTCCTCCCAAAGATGGGTCTGATGCTCTTCCCTGGTCCTTATTAGCACTTTTTGATCACCCTAATTAAAGTGCTTGGCACCTCTTACTGTAACTACTGTCTCTGTGTTGGCTCTTGAGATGGACTTGTGGAACATGCAGGGATTGTAATCATGTTTTTCTTGTCTGACTGAATGGAGTTGGTGGTAAAAAAGGAGAAGAAAGTTAGATTTCTTGGACCCCTGAATTTGTGACTGAGATTTGAGTCCACTGCCTGTGGTGAACAATGTGAGATTTCTCAGAGTACCCACATGTGGCATTTTTCTGAGCCCCAGATTAAACACAGCCCAGTAGTAGAGTTGGGTGCCAAGTCACTTGGAGCAGTAACTTTGACGTGGTAGGAAATTGTGTGTAGCAGGGAGGGAGCATTCAAAACTTACAGCCATTGTGTGCTCCCTTCCATAGGAAACATTAAGATGTCCTGAGCTTCTTGGGGCTGTGGAAAGGGATGCCTGCTTGGTTTTCCCATTTTTCTTTCTTCTGCTTTCACCTAAATGGACTGGGGGAAGTCTGGGGTCTTGATAGCTTCTTGGAAAACACTCTGTCCTCTCTGCTCCATGAGTTCCAAGACTATCTAAGCTTCTATCTATTCCTCCATGCTGGGAGGAATGGGCACAACTCAGGGAGAAACTGTTATCTACAGAGTAGACATTCCCTGTCTTTCTTTTTAGCAGAAAGCTAATTTATTTGGGAAAACAATGTATCCAGCTAGAATATTACATTTCTTAACTCCTCCACTCCATACTCCTACCTAGAGGTGGCAATGAGATATAAGTAGAAAAGTCCTTGGATAAGACTTGTGGGGAAGTATGCAAAGACAACTGACTTACCTGGGAGGCTTTCCCCTTTTTGGAATGCAGAGGTGATGCCTGGAATGTTAGCAACATTCTGTGCTTGTGAGGCAAACTTGAATGGAAGCCAAAAACTAGGGATGGCAGAAGGATGAAGCAGCCTAGGCCCCAGATGGAGCTGCCCTAATAACCCTCTATTGCCTACTACTACTATTTTTTCACAAGAAAGAGGAAACTTTTATTCACAGGGTCACTTTACCTTGGTCTCTGTCTCTTGCAGGAAGATAGAGGTCCTTGTTTTATTTCCACATCAGTGGAACTAGATGTTCCACATCAGTGGAACACTGGATCAAGGTTCTAGTTCACGGTTCATCAAGGTTCTAGTTCCACATCAGTGGAACACTAGATCAACGCAGACTGAATGAAATTAGGGCCTACCATTAGAGAATTAACTACATAATTAGTGAGAGTTGCTCCTTTGGACATCAGACACCCCTAAATCTTGTAGCCCTGCTTCTTACTTACTCTTTGTCACCCAGTTGCTGGGACCTGTTCCGATTCAGAGAGGCCCATCCCTTTCATTTCTTCCCTCTCTTCTCTATCTGGTCCTCATGAATGGAAATGAACTGAAAATACCTTAACATACAAATGCATTTTCTGCAGAAATCCATCCAAGCCCTTATTGGGTCATTTACATAATTTTGCATACTTAATCAGAATACTTCTGTTCAAGTCACAACATTTGCATTTGGATTAATTCACAAGTGCTTGGGATTCCCCGTGGACAGTAATTAAACAGTTGACTTAGTTCTCAGTGATCAGGAGGCTCTGCCAAACGGTCCTTCCCAGAATAGGAGAGTCTACACCCAACCCTGTAAAATCCAATTTTCACCCTTATGCTCTTGGAAGCAAATGCTGGTCATTTAAAAATAAAAGTTGCATTTCTTTCTAGCTGGCCAGCCTTCAGTAATAATGAAGTGCAGTCTTAGAGCACCCCTCCACACAAATATCTTGGGGGGTGGGAAGTCCTAAGGCATTTTTATTGGGCAAAGAATGGAAAATGGGAATATCTGTGTGCACTGATCAAATAATACAGATTTAAAATGACAGACCATCACTTTGATAAATTTGGTGAAGGATATAATTATATTCCATTATATGAGAAAGAATAATTCCTTGTTATGCATGGCCATTGAGAACCTACCCCACTATCCCTTCTCTGCGGCACAAAAACTCAACTACCGATTCATCTCCTACAGGTTTTTTAATTCAGTGAACTCTTTTTTATATTTCTCCCTGATAAAATGTACTCTCTGCATAAAAAAATTTTTTCACATTGATTCCAGCCAAGATCCAAGAGGAGGTGAAGGAGAGGATAGCACAAGTAATTCATTTCAACATTAATAATATAAAGGGAGCCCATTGTTTTATACACTAAGAAAATTAAAAACAGTCTTCACTGAACTTGGTTCACCACTGAAACCTGCATCACACTGGAACAATAAACGTAAAATCTCTTAATGACAAGTAGAGGGAAAGAAAAAAAAAACAACCTAAATTCTTTCTAATTTGCATCCAGTACAGAAGCGTAGTATGCGAAGAAACAATAACACTGGCAAAAATACCCTGTTAGGCAGCTTTCTTTTATTTAAAATTTTCAAACTTAAGATGCTGTTAAAATTTAATTCAAAAATGTGACTATGAACTATCTCTAAAGACGAGGAAGTTACCTCAAACATGACCCAAGCTACAATGAAAAAAGGAAAAAGAATGAATGTTAATTTTATTTCTTTTGTAGGCCAGGCTTTTTGCCTTAGTTATTCCATTCAATTTTTCAGCAGTTGCATGAAAGGAATGACATACTTGTCACTATCATGCATGTGAAGACAATGAAGCTGAATTAGAGAGTTTTTCCAAGCGCGCATAGCCGGTAAGTGGAGGAGGTTGGTATTAAAACTATGCTGCTCAGACTCTGTAGCTCTTTTCACCATTATGTGTTCTGCCATTTTCCTATCTTGAAGGGAACGTTATTGTGTAAGTTCAAATAATTTTACAAGGTGATCTTGTGCAGACCGGTCCTCATAGACAGAGGGCAAGGAGAAACCAAAGAAAGAGAAGGATCACTCCAGACTGGTAGGTGGCAGTTTTAATAAGCAAGAGAACTTTAATAGGAGCCTCTCCTGGGTGGCTGCAACATGAGTCGATTCCACATCCACACTCCAAAACCTTAGAACTTTATACAAAGGCCTTCACGGAGCTCAGTCATGCATTCAGTCCAGGCGGTCTCAAGGCATCAGCCTTGAATCAGCTCTGGCTCTGAGAACGGAGAGCAGAATGTATGTATTCCAAGGACAGGAGAGCAGGTAAGGAGCCTCTGATTGCTTGGCTCCAACTCATGGGTCAGCTGGTGGTCATGTCCTCTCAATGACTTCTTCCAATGGACGTAAATTCTCTTAGGCTAATGCATAATCCAAGAAATTAGAGGCAAAAACAGAGAATATTGAAGGTTTTCCATTCCTAATATAACTCAGCAGTTGATTCTAGGTGGAGCACAGGGTTCTAGAACATGGCATAAGGCGCAGTGACCTCCGTCAGCTAGACACAGAAAGCTAGCTTTCTCGCACAAATCACAGAAGTATGTAAAGCCAAAAATAATGGTTGCAACTTCTGAAACAGGGGGCCCTACCTGTCAGACTGGTTGGACTTTCCAAATTGTGTTCCCATGTGTATTAGGGTTCTCCAGAGAAACAGACCCCGTAGGAGATAAATACTTCTCACGGGGTTGTTTACACCATCTTATAGGAAATTTCTTGGCTTTTAAATCATTCTGAGAAGCAGAGAAAATAGAAATTCCATTCAGAGGAGGCAGCATGTGGCACCACAGGACTGTGGCAATGAGAAGTTCAGTCAATAGCACGTCGCGGGCTGTGGGTGTTTTCTTGTAGTTCTTTTTTTGCATCAAAACAGCTGAAGTAAACTGTGAGCTGAATCACTTTTTGGTTGTTGTCAGGATGGACATGTTTTGATATATACTGATGTTTTAGATCTAATTTCAGAATTAGACCTAGTTTCCTCTTTTGAAGAGATAAATTTTTTAATGCTGATTTTCTCTAGGTAAAAACCACACAAGATACTAAAATGTGTGTTTTTACAGAGTCAACTTGAGAGGTAGCTGTTATATGTTAAGTGTAAATAATACATTTTACCAAGTCTAAATCTCAGGAGTTTTTTTAGATGCTTTTAATTTAACATTCTACTTCATTTTCATCTTGTGGCCCCCATTTGGGCCAGATGCCTGACTTTAATCTCCTTAGATTGGGTTCTAATCTGGATTTTAAGTTTCAGGAGATCTCTGTTTCACCAGGTATGGACTAGGTGCTGGAAGTAGGGGTGAGGTGGGGAGAGATGAAGGTGCACTTAGTTTTTGGTATCATCTGGCCAATCAGGTATCAGTTGAGGTGACCATCTCCTTATCTAAGATCTCTGTACCAATCAGTTGAGCTGCTGTCTCTTCCTCTTCTGAGTTACTTCAGGGCACTTATGTCTATCTGGGAAATGAACATAGTTTGTCTCTGTTTGATCTGACAAACGTATTTAAGAGATACTTTAAAAACATTTTTTTTTTTTTAGTTTAGAATAAATTTCAAGCTTCCAAAAAAAAAATTGCAAGAGTAGTACAAAGTACCCTGTATACTCTACCCAGTTTCACTAATTTTTAATATCTTGTCACACTTGCTTTATCTTTCTCCCTCTATAAAAACATATTTTTTCAATCATTTGAAAGTAGGTTGCTTGGATCATATCACTTTACCCCACAATTTCAGTATTGTGTATTGCAGAAGAAGAATATTCTCTTACATCTCCATAGTTTAGCTATTAAACTCACGAACTTTAACACTGATGCAAAACTTTAATCTACAGTCCATATTCTGATTTGTCAATATTTTATTTCCATCAGTTGTCCCAATTATGTTTTTCATAGTACTTTTTTTTCCTTGCCTGGGATCATGTATTGCATTCAGGTGTCATTTATGCTTACTACCATTTAATCTAGAACAATTAATCAGTTTTCCTTTGGTTCTCATGTTATGGGTATTTGTGAAAAATCTGACAAGGTTGCATCCCTCTATCTGAGATTCTACAAAGTACCCTCATGATTCAATGGTTTGTCTGTGTTTGCCTAGAATCCTGCATGGCTGACATTGGGCCCTACTGGGTGTCACATCCGGAGAATCATGGTTTTCATGTGGCCCTTGTTAGAGATGATAATTCTGAACATATGATTAAGATTTTGTGCTATTTCCCCATGACATCATTCTTCTTCTTCTTTACATAATTAATATGTATATCTCAAGGAACTATTTTGAGATTATATAATATTCTGTTCCTGATCATACCTACCCTCCCACCTATTGATGATGCTTGCCCGAATCAGTTTTAACCATGACACTTGCAAATGGGGATTTTTTGATCCATTAATCTTTTTTCTAAGTTGATATACTAGAGCAAAAGAGAGCTTTCCTGTGTATCTATCATCTACATATCTGTCTGTCTGTCTATAATCTGTATCCTCAGTAGAGACTCATGGATCATCATTTTATACATTCTTGATGTCCTCATTTATTTTGTTGATCAAATTGCCCTACATTTGGCCAGCAAGAGCCTCAAGCTTGTTTCTGTATCTTTTTGACATATTTCTTTCAATTTGGGGGCACTTTTAAAATTTGTGGCATAAGATGTTCCATTCTTTTCTTACACCTTCCTTGAACCAGCCCTGTAATCAGGGAAAAACGTTTCCAAGGATGCTTCTTATTTTTCATTAAGAATGATACCTAGAGGGATGCCTGAGTGGCTCAGTCAGTTAAGCATCTGCCTTCCGCTCAGGTCATGATGTCAGGGTCCTGGGATCGAGTCCCGCACTGGACTTCCTGCTTGGTGGGGAGCCTGCTTCTCCCTCTGCCTGCCACTCTCTTTCTCTCTCTGACAGATAAAATAAATAAAGTCTTAAAAAAAAAAAGAATGATATTTGGAAATCAATATACTCTGCAATATACTCTTCACTTCTAGTACCTTACAAAGAACAGTTAGAAACACACACACACACACACACACACACACACACACACACACACACACACAGAACTGTGAACTAGGAAGTGTTTTTGCTCACCTAATCCTTTGCCGTAAGTGTGACTGCTTTTCTTCCACAGTGAAACCTTGACTTTCAATGACATTAATACATTTACTCAATCTTCTAGTACACACAAAACAGTCTCAGAAGTGTCATTCCTACACTACTCCAGAACATAAACAAACCAATCAAGATTAGTTTGAAGCTCTTTATTCCTCTTTAGATGAGGGTAGATAGAGTCAAAACACAATGTCCAGAAGTTACTTCGATTGAATCTGTGGTTATTCCCTCAGGGTAGTCATATATTTCCTTGAAATAATGCATCTCATTATGAGTTCCACCTATTCTTGTTGACCTAATATTATTTTTATATGTTGAACATAAATATGATTCAAAAAAGCAAAACCACACCAAAAAATGCACTTAGAAAAGGATTTCTCCGTTTTCCAGGCTTCATGCTATTTTCTTTTTATCCCCAATACCATAGATTAAACCAATTGCATTATTTTCTAGTTTATCTGCATTTCTTTTGAAAAGTGAAAAAGAAAAAGACCATGTATTTTTTTTTTTTTTTTTTTTTTTTTGAGAGAGAGAGAAGGACAGCAAGAGAGGGAACCCAAGCAGGGAGAGTGGGAGAAGGAGAAGCAGGCTTCCCACTGAGCAGGGAGCTCGACATGGGACCTTGATCTCAGGACCCTGGCCAATCCCAGGACTCTGGGATCATGACGTGAGCTAAAGGTAGATGTTTAACAACTGAGCCATCCAGGTGCCACCCACGAATGCTCTCTTATTTTCCCTTTCATTTTCATATATATCTTAAAATCTTCAGGCTGTGAGTCATACTTAATAAGAGCCTCTAACAAAGATCACTTAGCTCTGGTTACCGCAATGATATCCTATATATCCTGGAAATCACTCTCATCATCTCATCATTTCATGAAGATATTTCTTATTCTTTTTTCACAGTTGCACAGTATTCTAACCATCATGTTTTCCCCTTTAGGTAGTTTCCAGTATTTTATAGTTTCAGAGAATGCTGCAGTGAATCTCCTATTGCTCAGGTATTTCTGTATTGTTGGAAATATAATTTCAGTGTAAATTCTTAGAGGAAGAACCAGGTCTCCTTGGGGAAATGCCTGACTTTGGGCTTGGAGCAGGGAAGATTTGAAATAATTTGGATATCTTGTGACAGAAAGTAAGAAAGTGCCCTGAGAGTGAGGGAACTACGTCAGGAAGACCCAGAAGTGAGCCCAAATGAGTTCCCTCTGGCCCCATCTGGATCAATTGGAGTTTCTAATAAATAAGCGTCCAAGGGTAATGTGAGCATAGTTCTGTTCCATGTTGACAAATTCTTGTCACAAAGGCTGTGTTGTGTTGGGTTGTAGTCCCACAAGCAAGGCGTGACAACGTGTGCTTCTCCTCTCTTTGACAGCAGATGGTATCGTTGGGATTTTGAATTTTTGTCAGTTTGATGATGAGAATTGCTCTATAGTTTTAATTTGCATTTCTATTACTCTCTAAGAGTTTGAACATCTTCTCATAGGTATTTTTACATTGTTTTTGTTTAATGTTTTAGTCTGTTTCCCAATTTTCTCTAGAATTTGTGGTCTCTGTTTTCTTAATTTTTGAAGTGTCGTTCTTTGTGCAGTAGGATATGAGTCATTTACCTGTCATATGTGTTGCAAGAATTTTCTTCCAATTTGTCATTTGGCTTTTGACCTTGCTTATGTCCTTTTTAAAAAGATTTTAGCCAAAATAAAGTACTTAAAACTTTTTGTATAGTAAATTTATCAATATTTTTTCTCTCCTTTTTTTTTTTTTTTTTTTCATATCTAGAGTTTCTGTTATCATTAGAAAACCTTCTTCCACTCTCAGGCCGTAGAGAAATTCACTCATGTTTTCTTCCAAAAATACATGTCCCCTGTATTACATTTAGATTGCTGAGGGATTGGGGCCTACCGGGAGAGTTCTTTTTTTCTCCATTGCATTGCATTAGCTTGTTTTATAATCCTCTTCCAATTTGCTTTCTAACATCTGCATTCTTACTGACAGTCGTCATTTCCCTTTTATCCCAGCATGATTTTCATTTCCTATTTGTGTCGAGGATGGGGTCTAGAAAGAGCTCCATGGGAGTACCTTCCGCATCTCGCCATTTAGGGCCTAGAGCAGTATAGTTGCTACAAACCAATAAAAATGTAATGTGAGTCAGGTAGTGTGTACATTTATGCCCTGTGCTAACCACATAACACCAAAAGTCAAAAGAAACAGGCAAAATCAATTTTAATTGTGTATTTAATGTAACCCAACATATCCAAAGATTATCATGTAGTACACACAGATCTGCTTATCCTGCTTAACTCTGCTTATCCTCATGGAAGATACTGTAGGTCAGAGCAGTTTATCTAGCATCAGGAACTTAGGACACTTGGTCCAGAAGGAAGATTTTAAATGATGATTTGTCAATTCTGTGACAATTTTGGAATCCCTTGATGAGACCCATGAAGGCATAAAGGCATAGTACTCCAAATAAGGGGCAAAGATCATACATGTGGGTTCCTTTTTTTTTTCTTGCAAGTGTTAGGAGTCTTCACGGTGATAGTTGGGACAGTTGTTTATGTGTAAGCCGAAGCTTTTGTACATTCCTGATGGTGGAAAGCTTACTTCTTTGGTGTGTGTGCTGACAACATCATGAGCACATATTAAGATTACACAAACCTGATTGGTTTTGGGTACCTTGATAATTTCAGGAAGGTCGTGGCCACTAGAAAGGAATCATAACGTGGGGGAAAAGGAGGAGTCATATTTAAATCAATCCTAAAGTTTTTAGAGAGATGACTGGGTATCATTTTCCATGTGGGTCAATTTCAGAACATCTACTTCTTCAAAAACAGTTGACTAGTCATTCTTAACTGACATAACAAGATTCCAGAATGAAGATTGTGTGCTGACACTGAGCAGTGTTTGTCCTTTGACCACTCTGTAGTCCAGGACACACTTAGAAAATGGACCATGGGTAATAAAATCACTGTAATATAGAATATCACAAATTGGAGGACAGAAAAAACAAAACAAAACAAAACAAAACCTCTTGCTGATAAATTCTAAAGGAAGTTCTAAGGCTCACAGAGTATTCTGTCTTGCATCTACAGTCTTTTGGGAATTAATAAAAGCTAAGGACACTGAGAAAGCTGCACATAAGCACATCTACACAATATTTGGTCACCATTTCAGGGTCAACTGAAGCCTAAGTGTTCAGGAACCCCAGGATGGGATGGGGGTAGGGCACTGATCCAGTGTTGTATCTTACTTAGAGCAAAATGTAACTGTAGTCTTTTGGCCTAAGAGAGACAGAGACAGCAAACTTCTAAGGTCAGAAAGAAATAGCCATCTTTACTTTTAGCAATTAAGGAACTAAGATCAGAATCTTGAGTCAACTTTTTTATTAAATACCCCTTCTGCCCAACAGTGTGAGGGGAAAGCTGTAAAGAAGAGAAATAAATACTTCTCACCCTCAAGGAAGAAAGCAGAGAATATGATAACATAGTCTGAAATCAAATGTGAACTGTTGTAGCATAGATTTACAATTAGACCAGACTGCAACATTATTTTTGTTTGTTTACTTTTATTTTTTGCAAATAATAAAAATAGTATTTTTAATGCTAAAAATTGAAATTTTAAGTATTTTAAGTACTAAGTATTCTTAATTTCTGTTTTATATAGAATATATTGAGAGGGCTTACATGGTATTACTTCTGATTTTCCATAAATAAATTGATAATCAAGGATCCTAAATTCACAGTGACGTTTTGCTAAAGCAGCCACCATTTAAAACTTACTTGCCTAGTTCCTAATGCTGTTGCAGAAAAGTTGCTTTATAGTCCGGAAAGAGCAGCTGCAGGTGAGCAGTCAGCTTTCCAAAGCTGTCTCCAAAAGGATGCTGTGTCTTTGGGCTAAGATATTCTGGGAATAAAAGCCTATTGACTTTGGCTGAACCTGATGAAACAATGTGACTGCTGACTGCAGCATGAACTTCTCAGAACGTCCAACGTTAGTGCTTGTGTTGCAAAGAAAGGCATTTTGTTTCGTTTTCTGACAGCTATGGATCCTGGAGAGTTGGTCTCCTGGGTCACTCGTGCTGAATGCAAAGTGAAAGTATTTTCTCTTTCCTCCTGGAACTTTACACAAATAAAAAACAGTGTCACAGACTACAGTCCCAGACAACCCAAACTCTAGCTCTAGTTACTTTGCATTTTCATAGAATGGCAATTCCCTGGAGAGACGTGGAGCACACTTGTCTTTTGTTAGAGCAGAGATCTTAAAAAAAACCTTCTGTGGAGAGAAGATACTGTTTGGCAACATAAGGACAAAGAGTGGGGAGATACAGTTCAGTTCAAACTCTACCGCTGGCTGCGTGGCCTTGGGCAAGTCTTTCATCCTAGAGGATGCTACTGTGTGCAGATTTAGTGGGAGGGTGAATGATTAAGGGGTCAGAGAGGTGTTCTGAACAGTGACGGATACAAAGTAAATATTAGCTTAATTAGACTATTTCTGGGGAGGCCTGGGTGGCTCACTTGGTTAGGTGTCTGCTTTGTCTCAAATCATGATCCCAGGACCCTAGGATCAGGCCCCACGTTGGTGGGGTGGGGCGGGCCAGGCTCCCTGCTCAACAGGGATTTGGCTTCTCTGTCTGCCCCTCCCCCTGCTCATCTTCTTTCTCTGTCTCTCTCTCTCCCAAATAAATAAATAAAATCTTTTTTAAAGGAGAAGAATATTTCTGGGGATGCCTGGGTGACTCAGTTGGTTAAGTGTCTGCCTTTGGCTCAGGTCATGATCCCATGGTGCTGGGACTGAGTCCTGCATAAGGTTCCTTGCTCAGTGGGGAGCCTGCTTCTTCCTCTGCCTGTTGCCCCCCCCCCCACTTCTGCTTTCTCTCTGACAAATAAATAAATGAAATCTTAAAAAAATTAAAAAAATAAAAAAAGAGCATTTCTGGAATTTCTCTCTTTCCCTTCTAGTGAACCATAAGAATAGCAATGCCTCCATAGTAATATGGAAATAAAAGAAAAAAATACAATAGCACCATAGTTGTTTAGATCTGCCTAGCATTGATAGGATGGAAATAGCCACAAAGGGTTTTCCCCAGTCTCGTGCTCCTTCTTCCAGAGAGGCTGCCTTTCCTTCTTCCAGAGAGGCTGCCTTTGCTGGTGGCAGCACCCATCAGCAGTAGCTGAAATAAGCCACAATAACCCCAGGGCGGGAAGTGTCAGCTCTCCATGGCAGAGCGGCACAGGGGACAATCGGGAAGGGTTGGGCTGGAGAAGACATCAAGGCAACAGGCCAGGGCATGGGCTGGAATGAGGCGGTCCAAGAAGGGCAGAAGCAAAGGGACAAGTGATCTGAGAACTGAGTGGCTGGGTATGGGACCCTGGGTTGAGTTCCCCTGCAGCGACACTCAAAATTTTGCAAGTCTGGAGTGGCGTTTGTGATGATTTGTGATGAAGGTGCACGTTAGCTTCTGTGGGATGCGATGGAAGGTGACAGATGAGGTTAGAGAGCTTCAGTACCCCTCGCTGCACTGCGCCCCCACTTCCCTGCACTACATTACCCTGGGGGATAGGACGCCCTCCTGCCAGGTGCTTGGCAGAGATTTTAGCAATATTGGGACTATTGGACATTGTTCTTAACTGCACCTTTTTTTCTTTTCGGCTTTATTTCATCTCATCTCTCCTTTTCTTCTTGCTTGGAGGAATTCACATGTTTAGATAAACTATTACAGGTAAAATGATCATCCCTGCAAATGGCCTGCTCCTTAAACAGGAACTCTATAAATATTTTTGTATCCTGTTAATAGCTTTCTTGAGTGCTTACTCTATATTAGGCACTGCATGAAGTCCATTATTTACAGTAAACAAGCCATTTAGTCCACATGGAACCTTATGATTGTATCTGTTGACGTGGTGATTTCTACAGAGGAGGATAATAGAAGATTACATGAGATGTAGTCCCTGAAAGGCAGAGCTGGGATGTGAATCCCTTGGCCTCCGAGGCCGCCGAGGCTCAAAGCCACCCTAACCTGCTTGGCTCCAGTCTGGGGCTTCTTGTGTCTCCCACAACAGCAAACCAGCCAGCTGGAGCAAAGCCCTTTTTCAAGGGATTTTACTAAAGCCCTCCATTGTAGCAGGCTGTAGATTCAGAAAACACCTTGTTTCCCCATCACTTTTTTTTTTCCTATTAAAGATTTATTTATTTATTTTGAGAGAGAGAGAGAGTGAGAGAGAGAGAGAGAAGTTCAAGTGGACTACCCCTGAGTGCAGAGCCCCACAGGGGGCCCATCTCAAGACCCAGGGATCATGGCCTGAGCTGAAACCAAGAGTCAGACGCTCAACTGACAGAGCCACCCAGGTGCCCTGCTTCTCCATCACTTTTAATCCCACTCTCTGAATGCATCACGCACCCTTACTCTCCCTGTTTTCCATTTTTATACATCATTAGTGTCTAAAGTCCACCTATGCTCCCTTCCCCATGCAGGCTTTTGGGCTTTCTTTTCGACTCTATTGTTAGGACTCTGCCCCCTTGTGACACCATGCTGGTTTTCTCACTTGTGTCCCCTCCGTAGACTTTGTCTTGTTGGCTCTTTGGGATTTGCTTCAGTCTGCTTGATCTCTCCACTCCAGGACTTGATCTACTTTCCTCAAGCAAGCCTCAGACCCTTCAGCTTGACCCTAGAAGTGAACCCCATATCTATCTCCCTTTCCTGATAGCATCCTTTTCAGAAAAGCCACCATTTCTTATGCAATCAGTTTTATTATTTCATAATTAGGAGGTTTGGGGTTGTTATAGAATCCACTAGTTAGGAAATGCATAGTGCTTGAACATGAAACCAGACTGTGTACATCTTGTATTTTTACTTTTTAGAGGCATGTATGGTGGATTTTTGTTCTGCCGCCTAATATTTTGTATGGTCTTGGGCATATTGCTTACACCCTCTAAGCCTGCATGTAAAACGGCAGAAAAAAGTCCTACCACACAGGGATCTTAAAAGATAAAATAATGCATTTAAAGCACTTAGCACAGGCCCTCACTAATTATACGCCATCAACAAACTTTTACTGTTGTCAATATTAATATTAAAAATTTCTGGCTTTATCTGACTTTCTTATAAGCCAGAGTTTGCAAGTCCCAATGACCTTAGTCCTTACAAACACATACACATGAGCCTCTACAGGAAATACTGATGTGAAGCAGCATTTTACCTTCTGGCATAAACCATGATAGACAAATTATTTGGACCTCTGATCCTGAGGAAAGTTAAAAAAATCTGTGAAATCTTCTACCTTGTATCAGAATCTTTCTAAGTAATAAGCTTCATTTCTCTCTATTTTGTGGGCTCCTATGAGTGGGAGGGGAGTGTTTTTGAAATCCTATCATCTCAGTTAGTTTCTGAAGAATATTTTCATAAAAATGAATCTTCAAAGATTCTCCACTAGCATATAGCTCAAGTTAAAAATTTAAGAGGTGGGAGGGGAAGACATTGAAAAGGGACCATAGTGATTAGTCAAATCCATTCTGTTCTGAATTTTTTTTTAAACAAAGCTCATTTTTGAGATAAAGGAAATAAACTTAAGGTAAGAAGACGAAGAGGTGACTCTTCAGGTAGATAACTTATATATGGAGATAGATGGATAGATGTTGCAGAGATGGGGTTGAGGGGGGAAAGAGGGGAGAGACAGAGAGAGGGGAAGACAGAGCTTCCAAGGTAGAATCCTATAGTAACTTCCTGAGTGTATCAGACGCTTTTCCATGTGATGTATGAGCACTGCATCTGACTCTGTAATGCTCTTTTCATTCTTTTTCTGACTTTGAAAAGTCTAATTCTATACCCTATGTATTGCAGGGAATGGATGATGGAATAAAACAAGAGTCTATAACACTAATTGAAGGCAGACCTGTGTACATGTTCAACTTTCAGATTATTTTTTGAATAGAAATACTAATACCCAAACATTTCTACTGTAGAGTTAGGTAGTAACTGATCATTTGTGAAAACCCTTTGTAAGCTTTATTACGTAGATAACAGCTCTATTCCTTTCCTTCTGGAATGAGCCAGCCTCCTTCCTTCCTTCCCTCTTCTTTTCTTTTTTCTTCCTCTTTCTTTCTTTCTTTCTTCCTTTTTCTTTTTCTTTTTTTCTTTCTTTCTTCCTTTTTTCTTTTTCTTTCTTTCTTTTCCTTCCTTCCTTCCCCCTTTCTTTTTTTCTTTCTCTTGTTCTTGCCTTCCTTCCTTTCTTCCTCTCCCTTTCTCTCCTTTCCCATCCCAGACATACGCCACTTTCTCCAGACCCCATGGCATCAGTCATGCTTCCCCCACCTTTTTTAGAATGTCTTTCAATCCTTGCCCATTTATCCAAGACTCTTCTTTTGAGACTCAATTCAAATTCTTGTTCTACAATATTGTCATTCTCTCCCTAACTCCAAACTCCATAGCATTTAATATCTGAACCATATGAATCATGTCATTTTTAAGAGCCCATGCTCTTCATTTGCTCTAAAATTCTGGCTTGAGTAACCCTGGATTAGGCTGATCATGCATTATGCATCCCACTGGTGATTATATGATTATTTTGTATGTTGAGTACAATGTTTAGTCTCCCCAACTAGATCATCATCTACTCAGAAGTAGTGACTACATCTTGTGTCCTTCTAGCAGTGCATACTCCGGCTTCTTCAGCTTTTCTTTTGTTTAGCAGGCTGGTAGACTTCAAAACACCCCCGACAAGCCCAAGTTAGTGAAGTGTATAGGGCTTCAATTCACTATTTTGTTTGTTGGTTTCCTTTTGTTATTTATGCACCACTTGTCTCTGTTGGAATCTAATCTCTCAGAAACACTGTTAAATAGCCAACACATCTTGGAAGAATGGCTAGCATTGACTATATGGGCTGGGACACACCTGGCTTGTGTCTTAGGAGCCAGACTGACCTACAATTGATTTCCCCTCTATTACTTCTTAGCTCTGCAATCCTGGGTTTAATCTTCTTAAGCCCTGCACAACATTCAAAATTTTAGTAGAGATTATCTTCCTAAGGACAACCTTTAGGGTGGGACAGAAGCTCTGAGGAAGTCCAGATGTATCTCAGAACTGGTGTTCTTCATTATAATTCCTCCTTCACCTGCACCCAACCCCAGGGGTAACTATTAAAACGAGGATTTTAATTGTAACAATTTCAGAAGGCTACTTGGGATCTTTCAGTAAGGGTTCTATGAAGAATAAATGATGTAGTACATGAAACATGCCAACAGTAGCAAGAGCTTACTACCACCCAGGCATGGTTCTCAGTGCATGCTGTTCATATCCTAGCTCATGAGAGGTTAGAAGAGTTTACTACAGCAGAGGTTAATGTAGATGGAGTCACACATCTAGGAGGTGGTGGAGTGTGGACTTGGATGTAAGCATTGCACTCTAGAATGTGCACTTTTAATCACTGTGTGCTCAGTATAACTGTGACTCAAACCTTGAAAGCATTGGAAATGTTACCTTCTACTCTTGTTGCAGAAAGTATAAATCCCCTCAAAACAAAATGAAATGAAAGATTTATATAAAAATATTGATGATTAAGGAGGACAGAGGATCTTTTTTTGCTCAGTTTAAGTAAGTTAAAGATAGACAACTCTTTTTTTTAAGATTTTATTTATTTGAGAGGGAGAGAGCATGAGCAATGGGGAGATGCAGAGGGAGAGGGAGAAGCAAACTCCCCACTGACCCGGGAGCCTGGTACCCCAAGATCATGACTTGAGCCAAAGGCAGATTCTTAAGTGATTGAGCCACCCAGGTGCCTCAAGATATAAAACCTCTTAACTGGGAAGACCATGAGAGCAGCATGGGAGACTCTGCCTTGCTCTTGCCTGGCAGCAAGAGAGGCTCACTTTGGTTGAAGTCATTTTATTTACCTCATAAGTAATGACAGCTTAGTAAGGAAGGCTTCACTCTTTGCTTATCAAGGTAAACTTGGCTGTAGTGTTCTTTGAGGTCAGGCAAAGGTTGAAGAGCTAATTCTTTTTCTGTTAAAAATAACCTTGTTCTCACAACTTTAAAGAGGTGATCCTCCCTGGGCTTAGTTATGAAGGTCCAAAGCTAATCTTGAGCCAAGTTTGAAAACTGTGTCTTTATTGATAAATAGCTCCTGTGCTCACCAACAATGCCTTGCTGCCTGTGAGCTTGCTAATATGTAGACTTCCAACTACTGACTTTAACCCATTAATTTTTGCTTTTGTAAATTCCCTAGCAATTTTTGGGGGGAAAAGTGTTAACAGATAACAGTGTTGAAGTTTATCAACTTGAAAGGCACTTTTCCATTGCTTATGGTGACCAGGTGCTCAGGGGAACCCCAGATGGACAACCATCTCTGGGGAAGATGGGAACAAACCCTGGGCTGCACCCACTCTGAGTTCCGCACCATGGTGCAGCCCTCATTTGAACATAAAACTATTTACTCTTCATTATTAAGGGATTGCTTTCAAACAGACATTTGAAATAAATGTCTTAGGACTGTCCCTCTATCTCTAGTTACAGCCTTATTTTTTCCTGTCTATTTTTTCTCCTTGGCTCCTCTGATCTGTTCTTTCTCATGGCACCCAGTGTACATGCCGTCAGCTAAGGAGGCCTCTCAGCTTCATGCTTCATGCTCTGGGCTCCACCTTCCCTTCTACCACCGAAAGGTACCTGTCACACTCTCTTCCCTGGGAACATCACCTTCTGCTGGCAAATCTGACAAGCTGATAAGGATTTGAGGTTATTAAGTGATAGCACCTAAGAGCTCACTCTTCCCAATGAACATATTTACATATTAATGGTGGCCTAGTGGTGGGTATTATAGAGGACAATTATTGCATAGAGCACTGGGTGTGGTGCATAAACAATGAACTCTGGAACACTGAAAAGAAATTTTTTAAAAAAGTGATTAGTATGCAAATTTCTGAAGAGTATCAAGGGACAGGAGGTGGGGGAAGCTATTTGAAGCACAACATTCAAAATTTTAGTAGAGATTATCTTCCTAAGGACAACCTTTAGGGTGGGACAGAAGCTCTGAGGAAGTCCAGATGTATCTCAGAACTGGTGTTCTTCATTATAATTCCTCCTTCACCTGCACCCAACCCCAGGGGTAACTATTCATTTGAAACCACTCTCCTGGCTCCAATTAAACAT
This sequence comes from Mustela erminea, assembly GCF_009829155.1. NCBI lineage: Eukaryota > Metazoa > Chordata > Mammalia > Carnivora > Mustelidae > Mustela > Mustela erminea. The sequence goes on along the minus strand of NC_045627.1, from coordinate 12,113,649 downwards.
GGGGGTCATACGTTAACTACTCCCAAACAGGTTTTCAGTAACTGATAAGGGGAGACCCCCCCAAATTACAGAAAATAAAAACAATTTAAATAGTTATTATTTTTTTTTTCCAAAATAGAGGATTCCTGTACTAAGAATCTATATTATTATATGCTATTCCTAAAGGACTTGGTGACGCTTGGCAGGCATCTTGCTTAGTAGGATAGACGTGCTTGGTCCTTCCTAATCTTCCCTTGCTACCTCATAAATGCTCCTGTGGCCCTTGCCAATGGAGTGGGCATAGGTCGACTTGATTGAACCAGGTGACTCCTCTTTCTCCTGGCCCTAAGTGACTGGATCAAGGACAAACAATGACCCAAGGATGCCTTTCAAAAGAATTTGCATAAGAAGTGGGAATTAAAGACAGCTGGTGTTGTACACTGGAATCACATGGTGGCATAGAGTTGTGGTCAGAGCTGATGTCATGGAAACTAAAAGTCAGGAACAAATCAATGTCAGATAGAAGCAGGTATAATAAAATAGCTAACATTTTTCAGGTACTTACTATGTGCTGTGTAACTTATTTTATCCTCATGACAATTCATTTCATCCCCATAACCATCTTACAGGGCAAGTGTTGTTATCTCCATCATTAGAGTCTTTGAATGATTTTCCTAAGGCCACACATACACAAGTAAGACTCACCAGAACTTCAAATCCAAGTAACCTCTGGTTCCAAAGAGAGCTCTAGAATCTTCTAGACTATGTTGCCCTTCTGAGCCTTCATGGAGTGCTAACGACAGCAATAACAACAAAAAAGAGGACTTGTTCAATGAGGGATAGGGAGGAGCTGGACTGAGCAGATCAATTAGAAATTTATTGTAATGGTTCACATGAAAAATGATGAGGGCAGGAAGACAGAGATGGATGAGGAGACATCATTTTGTAGATAAAATAAATAAGAGCTAGTGATGAAGTAGTTATAGGAGGAAAAAGAAAAGAGTTTAAACATCATTAGGAGTTTCACATCTTGGGGGACTAAGTGAATGGGCTTATTTATTACACAAAATAGCTTTGAACACTGATTATATGCCATGAAGGAGAATGAGAGATGAAGTCTCTGCCAGAAGGAATTTCCCTTCTAGCAGGGGGTTCAGATGGTCCATAAATTCATACATGAAATAATTTCAGATGGTGACAGAATGCCAAGTCATTCAAACCGATGATGGGAAGAAAGTTGCAGTAAGAAGGATACAAGAGCTGCTTTAGGTGGGATGGTCAGGGATAGCCTGTTCTCAAGGTAACATTTGAGAGGAGACTGAAAAGTAGAGAAGCAGTGAATTGTGTGGAGGTCTGAGGAAATACATTTCAGACACGGATGGGGGTGCTATGAGAGGGAGAGAGGCAGGTGCATTTAAGGATCCCCAAGAAGGCCAGTGTGGTTGGAATACCATGAGTGAAGGAGAGTTAGCAGCACCTGCCATCAGTGAGTGATGCAGCAGCCAGATAATGTGGGGTCCTGTAAGCTTGAGTAGAAGTTGAGTAGCAGTACAGTGGAAGAATTGAAGTAGGAGAAAGACACAACTTGACTTATGTTGTGGAAAGATCACTCTGGTTGTGTTGGTGAGGAGCAGACTGCAGAAAGATCCAACTGGGAGCAGACAGACTATTTTATTGGCCATTTGTAGAGATGAGTGTGGTTTAGGCCAGGTGTTGGGAAGTGTGACACTGGAATATACTTTGAAGGGGAGCTGAGGGAACTGGTCAGTGCATTGGATGTTGGGGACATGGGAACATCAAAAGAGAAAAATGCGGAGTGAAATCAAGGTTGGCTCTTAGATTGTTGGTCTACGCAATGGACAGAATGATAGTGTCATTCACTGAGTCAAGGAAGTAGTTTTGGGGGGAGAAAATCAAGAGTTCTCTTTTGCCTATCAGATCTCTGAAGAGTAGCAGAGTATGTCACCCCAAAATAAGGCACTTTGACAGAAGGGTTATTGTGAGCTGTAGGCAAGTGAGATGAAGGAGATATAAGAAAAGCTCTCTTCATCCTACTATTTGCTTAAAGGCAGGACATACATTTTAAAAAAGTGTTCTTCTCCCCTCTACCAGGAAGGGACAACTTAATCCCCCAAATGACTTTAGACACTATCAGCCTGGTGAAGGCATGAGATGAATCTATGCAACAGGCTCTACTAACTAGCCTTTATCTCCTGCCTTGGAAGTCTAAAACTGCTCTCCTTTGTCCCATCTTTTCTTCACAAATGTATTGTTCTTTGTTGAAGATGATATACACATTGGAATTCTAAGCCTCTTCAGGAGTTGTTCGTTTCTTTCCTGGGTATCCCCTATGTGTACATAAGGCACATATGTTAATGTATCTGTGTTTCTCTTGTTAATCTTTTATTAAAAGAGTCCCATTCAAGAACCTGAAGTAGAAGGAAAATTATTTTTCCTCCCTACATGTCTAAACAAGTAGGCGGTTGGATATGTCAGGGTATTTCTGAGAAAGATGCAGACTGGGAAACCCCTATGTAAGTCATTGGAATACAGTTAGAAGTTCAAGTCCGGAAGATGAATGAGTCCTAAATTTAGAGATGGAGAACAGAGGCTCCATTGACCCCTGGGTCATTCCAGAATTTAGAAGTTCTGGAAGAGGAGGGAGTATGGCATAGAGCTTGAGAACGAAGCAGCCAGAGAAGCAGTTTCTGAGAAATGAGTAAGAGGGAATAGGGAAATTAAACACCAGCCAGAATAATGGTTAAATCTCACACTAGATTTAAAGTTTTCAATGACAACCCCCTAACAATAGGCTGATAACCAGAGCATAATTTTTCACAATTACTAAGGTGTGAAAATATTGTAGTGTGACATGCCCATTCTTTCACAGTGAACGTTGTGACAGTCATGAAATCACACCGAAAAGGCATTGGCTCCCGCACATCCTACAGAGCTTTCTCTCTTGTGTGGAGGGAACACAGCTTCCAGGTGTCATCTATGAGACCTAGGCTTTCTGTTGCCTCACATGGGATTCTCCAGTTACAGAAGGAGGGAGAAAGACAGAAGAAACTAGTATTTTTGAGCCAGGCATTATGCTATGTACTTATGTATTTTATCTCACTTTTACCCTTCAACAAGCCCATGAGGGAGGTATTGTGACCCTATTTTTATGCAGTAGGAACTCTGTGCCCAGAGAAATTAAGCAAATTATCCAAGGTCAAAAATTTATCGTGGCAGAGCTGGCATTAATATCCATCACTCTGATTCTTGGCCCACTTTTATTAACACATCATGTTACTTTTAAATGTACTTATCTCACAAGGCCCATTTTTCAGTACCTTTGCCTTGATGAATGAGAGAGATAAAAATATTTCATTTATTAGCAGTCCAGTATGGAGTTTTGTTTTTCCAACCAAATATTCCTCAGGAGGCATTCACTTCCCTGGAATAAGGCCTTTGGGTCTGGGATAATTTTGTGAGTGAGTTTTATAAAAATGTGCCTCAATTAAAGTAGGCTTGAGTCTCAATTTAATTATTTCTGCTAAGACACTGAAGAACACTGAAGCTGTCACTATAAAACACTCTCTTTCCCACTTTAATGCTATTCTTTGCCTCTCACTGCATTTTGACAGGAGTGGGTCCATTTTAAAGTAACCAACCTAAAATTTTAACAAAGCCACTGTGTTCTGAGGGAAATTGTTAATTTGAAAACCGAAGTTCATCTTGAAAAACTCTGAAAGATACTTCGTAATAATTTCGCTTAAAACAAAAATTGGAAGCCTCTTATGGGAACTGTGAAATGAGATTTCCTTTTGCAACAGAGCAAGGACCAAACGGTATCCAAGATTATTGCACCGCACTCCTGATGCTAGAGAAGTAACAACATCTCAGGTCATGGTAAGAATGTGGGGACTCATGAGCATTTTAATTAAAATCACTTATGTAAGTCTTTGAAATTCTGAAAGGCAAGGATGGAGGCTAGAAATCATCTAAGAAAATTGTTCCAACTTAGAAATCATGCAAGCAAGCACAGGATGGTTGTTTGAGTAAAAGCCTGGGTGGTGGGAACTCCAGAGGGAGAAGTGAAAGGCAGGGCATGAACCGGAAGCCAAATGTTGATAAGACGGAATTTGCATCCAAGATGGCAGCAACCATATTTGACTTTTTTTTTTTTTTTTCACTGCCTTATATTCCTGGCACACAGCAGGAATTCAATAAAGAGTTGTTGCATGAATGATGGAGGAAAGCAGTTCTTTTGAGTAAATATATTAATATATCTAAAAATACATTCAATTCAGAGAGAAAAATGTAGCTTTTTCAAACCATTAAAAGCATTTTCACACTCAATAAGTGATCGGACTTGAGTTTCAAGTGCTGTATCATGTGGCTCAGCTGTGTGAGGGGCACCAAACACTCTGTTTTCCTATTTCGGGGCACATCTCCGGTTAATGTGAGGATAGGGAGGGAAGGATTGCAAAAAGACATAGAGACAGAGAGTAGTTGCCAAGTTCTGAATGCAAGTGGACTGAAAGACCTAAAGGGGAGGTAGATCATATGACCCTGCCTTTACATTTACAACCAAAGAGACCTTTATCAGAGGTACTAATATACTGAAATTATATTTAGAAATATTACAGAATAAAGTAAAAATCTGTTGAATAGGAAAGATTTTAAGTAATGATTTTTTTTATTTATTTAAAAATTAATTATTTCTGGTCTAGTTTAAAGATCCCTTAGGATTTTCAGAAATCACAAAAAAACTTTTTCCTTCTTTCCTGCTAGGTTCTTGGGCTGGTCTAATAACTAAATCCACACAAGACAGTATCAGGGTAAAGGGCAGGCTACCCAGAGTGTACCACAAGGGCGTATTGATTATTTTGAATTGAAGCTTCTTGGGAAATAGCCTGTACAAGGACACTCGGACCCTCCCCTGTCTCTCTGAAAGCGTGAAATAAACCTACCATGTGGATTTGTCAAAATGGCATATTTTGAGGTGATGTATTCTTCTCCTCTTCAGGAAAAAATTCAAAATGTATACATAACCATGGCTTAACTTGGAAAGAAAAAATAATGCTAATGAGCATTTCAGAATTAAATTATTCTTTAGAACAAGAGAATTTTATTTAATTTCCTTTTTTTAATGATGAGATTTTGACAGTTGCCATCTTACTATTTTTTTAAAGGTTTATTTATTTATTTGAGAGAGAGAGAGAGAGAGGGCATGGGTGGGGAGGGCAGAGGAAGAGGGAGAGACAATCTTAAGCAGACTCTGTGCTGAGCACAGAGCCCAATTCAGGGCTATATCTCAAGACTCCAAAATCATGACATAAACCAAAACCAAGAGTCGGATGCTTAATTAACTGAGCCACCCAAGTGCCCCAGTTGCTATCTTACTATTTTAATATCATTTCAGTTTTCACAATTGGCCTACAAAATACCAAGAAATGATATTTAAAATCAGTAACTATTTATCTACTATCATGAAAATCAGGAGCTAAATTAAGTGCTAAATCATTATTCCAATTGATGCTGCAGATAAATGTTAATATTTGATTTTGTTGGAAGAGGTAATTGGAAAGGACATGACCTACAGTTGACCCAGTGGAAGGCTCCTCACCCCTCCCCTGTCCTTGAAATGTGCCTTTCACCCCCATTCCCCCAGGGGGAGCTGATCCAAGGACAGCCTTGAGAGAGTGAGGTGTTGTGGAGATCATCTGGATAACAGAGCTGACTAAACACCTTTAAAAAGGCTTCTGGAAGGCAGGTGTCTCCTCTCTTAAGTTCCCTTAAATATCAAACTTGCTACCTGCAGATCTGAAGACGTCTGCTTCTCGTCTCATCTCTCCTTGCCCTTTGTGTGTGGGAGACAGTCTGTGAACCAACAACTTTATGCCTAACAATGAAGAAAGTTGTTTTTGATGCTGTTGGACCTTATGCATTGGTTTTCAAGTCCTCTGAACAAACTCCTGACTTGTCAAGATCTGTTTTCTTAGGTTCCATTTCTTTTCTTTTTTTTTTTTTTTTAAGATTTTACTTATTTATTTGACAGACAGAGATCACAAATAGGCAGAGCAGCAGGCAGAGGGGGGGAAGCAGGCTCCCTGTTGAGCAGAGAGCCTGATGCAGGGCTTTATCCCAGGACCCTGAGATCATGACCTGAGCTGAAGGCAGAGGCTTAACCCACTGAGCTACCCAGGTGCCTCTTGGGTTCCATTTCTATACATCTTATTCTTTCCTAGCTAACAACAATCCTAGAGGAACCATCAGGTAGAGTTCATAGAAATGGCATGCCTACCTGGAAAAATGGCATTTTTGCGAGGCTCTTTCAAACCCAAAGCAAAATGATTGAATGGTGTTTTGTTTGTTTCTTTGTTTTTCAGGAACTATGAATGGGTTCCATCTCTGTCACTCTAAGATTCTATCCCAGTACGAATGAAACCTGTGTTTTCTGGGCTCCCTTTAACACAGAAAATGATGACTAGCATCACTTTTATAAAAGAAGTAAGTCTCATGATGGGAAGTGGACAGTCAGGGAGAGATTTTTGAGCAGGAAGGCTTACCTACGAATTCTTAGGCACTTTTTGGCAAAGAGATCCATAAAGATGGATGTGAACTCAAGTAAATAAATCTATACTTTGATTTTAAAGTTCACATCACAACTTGGTGACAAAAGATGATAGATTGGGGTCTGCAAGAAAATTCATCAACACTATCAACTTGCCTCATTTTACTCACATGCCACATTGTCGGTCTGCTCTCTGAAGAAAAAGTACTAGATTGATGATTCTTTGAAACTAAACATTTTAAGTGAATGTATTTCGGAAAGGAAATACCAATGTCTGACCAATATGAGAACCTTCATTACCTTAGTTCATAGTGACCTTCTAGAGCATGAAAGCCAATTATTTTCCATGATTCCCTCAAATACCATTATGGAGGGAGTGCTTTATTCCTTCACATCCCTAGATTGATTCAACTTTGACCAATATTTCAAGACCTGTACTTTTATTTCTTTCTACTGCCTATTCCACATAGCTGAATCTCAATGCACCTCCCACCAGGGACCCAGAGAGCCAGCTAGCTTTCCTGGACTTGAAATCAGGTAAAGTGCTCCTAAATTGGGAGATGTTAGCCACAGGGCATTGACTTCTAGTTAGGTGAATATGTTCTGGGGATCTAATGTACACTAGGGTGATTATAGTTAATACGGTATTATATACTTGGAAGTTGCTGGGAGAGCAGATCATAAATGTTCTCACCACAAAACAGGGATGATAATTATGTCAGGTAATGGAGATGTTAGCTAATGTTATGGTGTTAATCATTTTTCAATATCCAAATGTAGCAGATTAGCACCTTGGACACTTTCAACTTACATAATATCACATGTCAGTTGTATCTCAAGAAAGCTGGAAAAAAGTAAAATATTCCTAAATAATGATTCTGTTGGTCAGAGACATTTCTGTTTCTCAATCTTGTACTATATTTCAGAAACTCTAACACAACATGCAAAACATTTTTTCAATTTGTAGCTCTTTGAAATCCATTTTGTTTGTTTGGTTTATTTTTTTTATAAACAATAGCATCTGCGATTTGATGGAATATGGTATCTTATTTTATGAATGTTATTATGTTCTATTTATTTCTGGATTTACAGTGTTGACCTTAAACTCTTAAAGTTCATTTTTTTTGGAATGTAGATTTCTGTTCATTGCTTCAGTTCCTAAACCTGACTGTCTACTTATCACCTCCTATTAATAAATTTGAAATTCATTTTTTTTTAAACCACCTGCTTGAAACTTAACTCTTTGGTCTGTGCGTATTTTGCACCCATGGGGGAAGTGAACTTGGTGCTCTAGAGTCCTAGCTACATTCCTCCTGCCTCAATTCCCAAATATAGAAATGCCTTGATTAAATGTCCAGTGATGGTCAGGGATGGATGTGCAGAACTGAACAAAATTTAGGAATTTCGTGTCACTTAGATATGTACTGTAGAGTATAGGTTATATGTGCAGAATTAAAATAATCCTATATATACAAGGGTTGCTTCATGGATAAATATAAATACAGATGTAGATGTATTTTAATATATTTAGGGGCTCTTGATTAACGGGTGCATTTCTAGGTAATGTTTTTAGCGAAACAGTCAAAACAGTCATTTGTAAAGCAGACACAAATAGGCTGCATTGAAAATTTTCACTTTCATTAAGAAGGTGATTTATCCTTTTCAAAATGCTCTTATACTCATTAACTCCTTTTACCCTTAGCCATTACACTGAGCCACATATCAGCGCGGCCCACGCCATAGAGGAGCAAATTGCTCTGTAGGAGATGCTGAGTGCTTTGGCCAAGGCTATCTGGCCGTTAGGAGGAAGACTGTGCTATCAGAACTTGGCCTTATGGCATGTCACCCAGGAGCAACACTGCTCAGATGCCCCAGATATTCTCAGAAAGGACTCATAGAATTCACAAAAGTGACTAGAGAGTGCAACCTAAATAGGCCTAGACATTTTTCCTTAAAAAAAAAAAAAAAAAAAAGTCCCATTTGGGCACCTGGATGGCTTAATCGATTAAGCATTCAACTCTTGATTCCAGCTCAGGTCATGATCCCAGGGCCCTGGGATCAAGCCCCAAGTTGGGCTTTGAGCTCAGTGGACAGTCTGTTTAAGGATTCTCTTTCTTCCTCTCCCTCTTTCCATGCATAGCATGCTCTCTCCCTCAAATAAAGAAAGAAATCTTAAAAAAAAAAAAAAAAAAAGTTCCATTAAGTAGTTAGTACCCTAGATTTTAATGAATGGTGCTTTGCTATTTCAGACCACTAATGTATTTACAGATATATTGTCACTGTTCAGGGCTGCCTGGGTAAATGTTCAGTCAAGCAGCCGATTCTTGATCTCAGCCCAGGTCTTGATCTCAGGGTGGGGAGTTCAAGCCATGTTGGGCTCCACACTAGGTGTGGAACCTACTTAAAAAAAAAAAAAAAAGTCATTGTTCAGTCTGAAAGGACATGCATTTTTTCAAGCCTGCCTTAGACTTCCTGTCTTTGCACTGGACCCTTCAAACTGAAATAGAGTTGATTTTTATAAATTGAATGCATGTTCCCAAGTGTGTCCGTCTCTTGCCAACCCTCTAGGGAGCCATCCCAGCTGCTGGTAGCTGCACTGAGGGAAAGGAGGGAATACAAAGAGCTCTATAATGCAGTTACAATTGTTGCCCAAACTAAGAAACAGTTCTTGCTTCTAGAAGGGGTTAGTATTATGACAAAGACAAACAGAACGTTTTGCTTGTTGGAAAAAAAAAAAAAAAAAAGATAAAATAAACTAACACATATCGGGGCAGGGGGTTGCTTTAGTGAAATGGGTCCATTTTAGTGAAATGGGTCAAGGAACTCTTGTGCTATTTACTTTATTCTCTTATGTTGAGATAGTGTGACCTATTATGTATTATTTATGTAGGGGACCCTTTATTGATAACCCCCTCTTTTTACTAGTAATATAGTCCTTAAAAAATGATAGCATGACTGTGTAATAGAAGCTGTTTCCAAACATAGCTAATGAGCTCAGCTTAGCAACATCTAATGAATGATGCTGGTAAGTACAGGTGATCTAAGTGAATTTCTCAGCTTATCACTCAGCAGGCATTTGAGTGCTTTGCCCATGTTCCTAAATGCTCTGCTTATGTCATCAGGGAGAGCTACCTTTGGAAGGGAAGCCACATTTTTTTTTTTTTGAGTTAGCACATGAATTTCAGAAGTTATATGATCTCAGACTGTTAATCTGATCATAGGATAATAAAGCACTTCCAGTCTCAGAATCGGGTGAATGAATAAAATAAGCTATAGGTCTCAGAATTTCTGACTTTTAACTTTGGTTATGAAATCTACTTTCTCTACATATTCTCTGCCCTTATTCATATTTTATCCCTTTCAACATTGTAACTGTAAGATATAGTGTTAAACTATCACATTCTTCACATCAGTCAGCCTAGTCGGCAAACAGGTGTTGTGATGCCCAGATCTTGGTGGAATTCCAAAAGAATTTAGATACAAAATGGTTTTAAATTTCAACCCAGGGGGCACCCGGATGGTTCAGTCAGTTAAGCGGATAACTCTGGGTTCAGGTCGTGATCTCACAGTTGTGTGATTGCTCAGGGCAGAGTCTGCTTGAGATTCTCCCTCTGTTCCTCACCTCTCTCATGCTTGCTTTCTCTCTCTAAAATAAAATAAATAAAATCTTAAAAGAAAACTTCAATACAGAAATAAAGCACATTAATTTAGCAAAATTATACTGTATCTACTTTCCTCTTTCCTTCCTTCCTTCCTTCTTTCTTTACAATTTATTTGTGTGCACTTCCCTTTATACCAGCCAGGGCAATCAGATGGTAGTCAAAGGGTTATAAATACCTACTAGGGTAAAAGTAACTAACTAGGGAGAGCAAGGTCACAGATAGTAGGGAAGAGAGGAGCCACAGAATAATCAGATTTAAACACTGGCTTTATAGGGCAGGTTCAACTAAACACGAATATTTAAATTGAAAAGCAGGGCTTCTCAGCATTTTATTTCTATGCACTAATACAAGACTTGCAAATGATGAAATTACATGCACAATGAGCATGAATAACTTCCATTACTATCAGGGGCTAATATCTACCCTCAATTAACATGGGTGATTCTCTCAGGAAGTAATGTGCTAATCTTTGCCCTCAGATAATCAGGTCAATTTTGTGAATGAATATCTAAGGGCAATGTTTGAACCCTTTTTTAAACTTTAATTGGAAAGGTATAATATGTAAAAATGGAAAAGGAGTTAAGAAAGATATTAACAAATCAAAAGGTTCAGCTTTTGATAAAAGATTTCTGATTGTAGAGCTATTGCATTAATTACATTTACAGGATTATATGCTAACATGTCAACTTGAAATGTTAAGCGGTAAATTCACGAAGATAGAATAATTGTCTTCACTGATTCCTCCCTAAGCCACCATTCCCCAAATATCACAGCATTGTCAATACCTTGAAAAAGATATTGTTCTAGTGTAGTGATTAGGAAGTGGAAGTAGAATGAGACCAGGTGCAAGGTATAAATTTAAATATGAAATCAACTCAATGGCTCATGTTGATCTGAAACATTCTGGAAAATGTATTTGTCCTTGAAAAAATAATTTATGTAGATCTCTGGGATTGAAAAATTCTACCTCCCTTTCAAATGTGCCGGAGTTGGAAATACTCTTTGAGTATCTGAGTTTTCTGGTATAAATTATTCATGCTGAGATTAATAATTTATTATGTCTATAAATATTACTCATTCTAGATTAAGAAACATCTTATTCTGTCTGAATTATTGCTTACATTTGAAGGGCTGAAAGTGACACTTTAACCAGTGGTCTGGTATATTAGAATCAAAACATCCACATGAAAATTTGGTCTTTCAATTATCTTGTCTACATGGCAATACCAAACCACACCAAACTATTAAGAAACAATTAAATAATGATTGATGCTTAAATTTTCATCTTGACATTATTTATCTTTAAATAGGCAGTTTTTTTTATTAGCTATGTTTTCATTATATTTATTCTGTACGTGTGTCATTTTGATCAGTAGACATTATCTCTATCATTTGCCCATTCTAATTTTCTGTGGAAATAATCAGATCTATTTCATGAGAATAAGACTTTTTATTTTCACTTATCTTCTTGGCTTAAATTTTCTTGAAATGGGACTATCGGGAAAAAAAAAAGTCTTCTAAATGCTTACAAGTATATTATTGTTAAATAAATATAAATGTAACAATATAGATCATATTAAAGTATTATTTTTATGTAACATGTATTTTTATTAGAGAAAAGTGATTAGGTATTTGTAAAATCTCACATGAGGAAAAACGCCCTCTAAGTGTGAAATAGAAAACTATTTCTATTCTATTCTGTTCTACAAAACAGTAATGTTCTGTTTGCCAGAAGGCTTATCCAGTTGTGCAGGTGATAAATCACATTATTAAATGATGTATATGCCTGTGACCAGCACAAGGGCACTAGATGAAGGTACTGAGGTGGTTCTTTCTTATTTCCAGTGCATCAGTCTAATCTGGGAATGAGAAGAACACTTCTCTGGTCCCTCAGTCATGGTGTAATACATTCATTAGATGTAGTGTCCTGGCAGAAACATTTAAGATCCCAGTACTCTTTATACAAGTGATCCCCCTCACCCGCAATTTGGGCAGAAAACAGATGGTATTCGCAAATTGTTACTGTTGTCTTTGTTCTTAAATTCACACTAAGATCTGTTTGTAACTCTTGCAGAAAAATAAGTACATTTATTAGAACAAAGGGAACATACAACACTTGCTTGTTGTTTGGGATTCTGAACACTGACTAATTTCCATATTAGTACATGTATCTGTAGCCTAAGTGCAGTAGCAAACACCTCACATATCTCGGAGACTTAACAATAGAAAGTAATGCAATGTTTATTGTTTTCTCAAGTTTCCATCCAGTGTAAGTGGTTGGAGCAGCAGGGAAGCTCTGCTCTTTGCAGGTTTCTTTGTCATTATCACTAGGGTTGCTGCGGATGAAGAACAGAGGATTTTAATGAACTGGATCCAGATGCATGCCCAGCTCTTCTGCTTGCACACCGCTAGCTAGACTCTAGTCCCACAGTGATCCCATTTGCAAGCCAAGCTGAACGTGTAGCCTGACTGTAGAACCATGCTCTGAAGAAAAGGAAATAGGTTTCTTAAACTTTTAACCAGGTGCTGCCATCATTTACCGTTCTAATGACCAAATCTCTCATTCTTTCCACACAATCAACATCTCTTTAAGAGAGACAAACTAGAGGGCACCTGGGTGGCTCAGTCTGTTAAGCATCAGTTTTTAACTTGGGTCATGATCCCAGAGTCCTGGGATCAAACTCCACATTGGACTCTCTGCTCAGCTCTTCCTCGTTTTCTCTCTCTCTCAAATAAATAAAATCTTTTAAAAAGAGAAAAAAAGGAGACAAAGTAGACTGTCACCAATAACTTTATTCAGATCGATATCTATGTACAGCAGAGACCGCTTCATCAGATAACAGATGTGACTCCTTTATGAGTGTACAAAACCAAAAAATTAAGATACCAGTATTCCCCCTTGTGCACCCCAAATCTTTTCAATAGTGGGTAAGACATGTATAGGATGGTTATAATAAAAACTCTCATTCTAAAGATGCAGTGGTCCCCAGTACTCCTGGAATCCTGTGAATCCAAGAGATGGGTCTTTTTGGGTCTTGGGAGCATGGTTCTTACTGGTTACTGGTTCAGTTCTTAGGGAGAAACTCTTTCTTTCCTTCTTCCCTCCCTTCCTTCCTTCCTTGTTCTTATTGTCTGGTTGGTTGTTTTGCCCTGGCTGCTGCCTTTGCCTGGGGGGTGGAGTGAAGTTTTATCTTGCCGGTTGTCATCTGGCCACCACATCTGGGCATTGGCACGTGTTCCCTCTTAGGGACTGCATAGGTTTTGGAGTTTATTTACCATTTGTGGAAGGTTGGAGCCCATGGGATATTTTAGCTCTTGAATAGTCTTAAGTTTTTGTTTTTGTTTTGTTTTGTGTTTTTTGGGGTCCAGCGTTCCTTTAAAATGGAATTTCCTGAGCAAACTTAGAAGGCTTCTGATATATTCCCTTCTAGACAGTTACGTTCTTAATAAGCGCAGCTCTGTCAGTTTCCAAACCCAGCCTTCTCACTGGCTCGCCTCCCTCCATCCCTGTCTTCTGCTTTCCCTTCCTTCCTCTTTCTTTTATCTCCCGCCTCTCCTTCGTGTTGTCTGTTTTCTTTGCCTTTACTTCTTCCCCAAACCTAACAGTGGCTACGCCAAGGCTATCGGGCCTGAACAGAAGGTCTACATCCTTAATCCAGCCTTTGCTTGAGTTTAGCCAGGCTCTACCAGGTCTTTGCCTCTGAAAGTCTTTTAAAATCCTATCTTTTGCTGTGAAATTCAGAAGTAGTTAGCTTTTCCAAACCTTTAAATATCCAAAATTCTGGACTCTTATTCTATGTTACATCTGAGTATAACTTGTCTACTCTTCCCTGAACTTATCTTTTTCTCAAAAGGCTTTGCCAAACACAGCCAGGAGTAGAGTAGGGACTATGGCATATAATCTTCCACGGTACCATGGATGATAATTTTGCTGTCTGACAATACAGAACACAGACCACCATTTTTTTGAGCCTCCCAACATTTTAGAGCCTATCTGTGTTGTCCAGACAGCAGTCTCCTTCAAGTGAAGTAAAACATTTGGACTGGGGATCTCTCCAGCACCTTCTTGCTCTGAAGCGGTTGCCCAGCCATAGGCAAGACCCCTTTCCTGGCATGCCAAGAGGGGGGTTTTCAGAAACACATTCACTTCAAAATCCAAAAGAAGATAAGCAGAAAGCTGAACTCTTTGTAGTATCATCTGAATCTATTTTCAAAATTATCTAGAGTAGAGAATAAAGGGTCGATAGAAAAATCTTTTTGATTCACCTCATTCTTCCATCACTTAAAATGTCTTTTTCATTTCTTATTTTTTTAATTTTATTTTTAAAAAAAGATTTATTTATTTGACAAAGAGAGAGAGAGAGAGAAAGCACAAGGGGTTGGGGGTAGGGAGAAGCAGGCTGCTTGCTGAGCGGGGACCCCGACGCAGGACTCCATCTGAGGACCCTGGGATCATGGCTTGAGCCAAAGGCAGATGCTTCACTGACTGAGCCACCTTGGTGCCCCATCCATTGCTTGTTTTAGAAGAAACAAAGGAAATATGGCTCAGGGAAGGGAATTACACATGACTATGTCAAACCTTAAAGCACATCAATGGAAGTTAGAAAGGAAGAAGGAAAGGAAAGAAAGTTAAAAAAAGAAAGAATTATTTTTTTTATTTTTTTTTTTTTTTAGCAAAGCTCCATTTCCTGAACAAGTTGAGATTGAACTGCTCAATGAACTAGGAGATTAAATGTTTTGGGAAGAAAAGGAATAGTTCTCTAACTTAAAAATTGGCAGAGCATTTAGTTCCTGCAGAATACACAATGGGGCCATGTAAGCAGACCCTAGGAAGAGAGTATGATGTGGAAGAACATTAGTAACAACCAGTAAAAAACACCGTAGCTAAATGCAGTGGAGTGCAAATCCTGACGCAGCCCCGTACTACCACTAGCAATCACTAGCGAGTTACTGAACTTCTCTGTGCTTCAGTTTTCCCATTCATAGTATGGGGCTGATAAGGAGCATGCATTTCATAGGGTTGTATGGAGATTAAATGAGTTAATATTACTGAAGCATTTAGATCAGTGCCTGACATGCAGTAAGCACCTTATGTGTTTTTAAATTAGTGGAGTCAGTTGGAGACTGAGCCAAGATGAGAATTTCTGCACTGTCTTATCACTACAATTCCCGAATGAAACAGAAGTCAGGGAAGCAGCAAAAACAAACAGCCCAGAAATCCCAGAGGGTGAGCAGAGAGAGATGGAGGAGCCACTCTCAGCTTACATCAGAACTAAGGGAGGCAGGAGCAAGCTGACCCTGGTGCCACTGAGGCAGACCAAGCTCCCAGCTGTCCCCGGGACCCAGTGTGCCCATAAGTGGTCCTCTTCCACCATTCAGCAACTGGGCCTCCCACCCTTGCAACATGCTGGGAGGCAGTCACGGGACCAGCTCACATCATCAGGCTTTGCACCAGCCAAGAAGAAAATGACCAAAGAAGAGTGAAGCCGTCAGTCAGAATGTGGGGAGGGAACACAAAGCAGAGTCTAGGTGAAAAGTTTGGAATATATTAAAACAAAGTAAAACAGGATGCTTATTTTTAGAACTTCAGAGCTCTTAATTTACTAATGTATATTGCACATCTCTAAGAGAAGAGTATATGGTAAGCCGTGTTTTTTAAAATATATTTGACCATGAAACCCTTTTTAAAATTGACTATGTTGTGACATAGAAAACATATTTTGGAAATGCTGTCATAATCAATATGTCCTTCTATAAATATAATGATTTATTTTCAAATCCATAAAATTCTATTAAAGCATGATTTCGATCAAATGTCGATTCAGTTGTCACAATTAAATGATAAAGTTTAGTGCAAAATAATTTATATTTAAAGAGAGCCCCCAACATTACTAAAACAAGAGTCACCCTGGAAGATTTTCTCATTATCTGCTACATTTGAGTAGGCTTTGTGAACTTTTCATGCCAAGCTACTGTTGTTAAAACTAACAAAATACCATTTTTCTTCACAAAGTTGTAGATTGTTTGATGTGTTTGTGCCAGTCTACAAACCTCTTTTGTTCTTAAAATAATGTACCCTTTAGCAGTAAAAATTTAAGAATTTGATTGATATTTTAATAGTACACTTGAGAAAGTTTGATCTTGTAAACAATTCTGTTTTCACTTGTGACTTATTGAAAGCACGTCTATTTGACATAATCCTGAAGGAGAATTGATGTTACTCACAAAAAAGTGAATTACATGGATGCAAATTACTGTTGTAAGGTTGTATGCAAATTACATAGAATTGTATATATAGCTTTTCTCTTCTGTTTAATGTGATTTTATAAAGAATCAACTATATTTTACAGTTGTGGTTTTTCTACATATTTGCATGCTTATTTTATACCATTATTTTCTCATAAATTACTTGTAATAATTTTTAAAACAATAATGCTGGTGAAGGTATGAATAGCAGATTTCTCCTGCTTGTTGTTGGGTGGAAATGTAAGATGGTACAGTTTGCATGGAGGACAGTTTGACAAATATACATAAAATGTACATAAATACACATACAAATATACAAAAAAATACCCACACACTTCAGCCCATTAATAGTTAAATAGTTATTTGGGGAGAATAACTAATAGTCTAATACTATGAAATAGACTAAATGAATTCTAGAACGTTTGTATGTTGAAACACTAGATATGTAGATTGGGTTGTTATATAGTTATTTAAGTAATTATGCAGATTGTGTGTTTTTACATGTAAAGATTATAAGATCTCTATGATCTATTCCTAACTGGTAATAGCAGGATCAGTCTGTGAAAACACATATACATAGCCCACATCCAGCACCGTCACCAAAATAGTAATAGTAGCTTACCAAGCTGAAGTTGTTAGGATGGCTGTACAGTATTGTTGCTTTGATCATCTTCTATAATTTTTCCATGACGAACTTGGGTTATTTATGTGAAGACCAAACGAACAAATTATTATTTTAGGAAGAAAAATAAATCTTTTATAAAATTGTTTGTTTGATAGCCCTTTGCAAATAAAGCTTCCAGAGATGTGTGTTTTTAGTCAATAATTAGAGATTCATTATTCTCATATTGTTAGATGAACTTTTCTTATAACAGTGATTATGCTTTATAGAAAGTGAGATTTTGACATCAAAAAATGTACTCCTGCTTATGCTTGTGTGTTTCCTGGACTATGAATTATTCAATTTGCCCATCCTTCCATGTGATAAATGATTTTTAAATGGGTGATGTCCTTCTTTAAGGAGAAATTTTTGATAAAGAGGAGGTTTGGATCTCAGTCTAAGTGGTGGGAGTTTCTTCTTAGCACTTATTCTTTTTTTCCTCTTTAAGATCTTATTTATTTGACAGAGAGAGAGAGAGAGAGAGAGAGAGATCATAAGTAGGCAGAGAGGCAGGCAGAGAGAGAGGAGAAGCAAGCTCCCCACTGAGCAGAGAGTCCGATGCAGTCCCAGGACCCTGAGATCATGACCTGAGCTGAAGGCAGAGGCTTAACCCACTGAGCCACCCAGGTGCCCCAATTAGCACTTATTCTTGCTGGTCTTCCAAGAACATTGATTCTTTTTCACCTCCTAATATAAATTTTCAAATGTGGAGATTGTGATCTTGCCATATGACATGAAAATTGGCTCCTGGCCCACTGTAAACACGCAGTAGATGCTTTGAAATGATGATAGATTCAATAGTTTTTGATTGATGACCCACATCTTAAAGTAATCAGGGATTGTATTAGCCCCTGAGAGATCTGCCATAAAGGGTGGAATGCCTTTGATGGTCATAGTCTTCCTGTAGACAAAAGTCTTCTGAGGTTAGAAGACTGTGCTAGGCATTACAGCAAAAGTTACAGTTTATTTCCCTTCTTTCTTTATCACACTCATTTTAGACATAAGTAACCTGAAGTTCAGAGCATTACATGCTCCTAATACACAGATACGGGGTGAGAAAAGCTGGGTTGCTAAGCATTAAATTTGGTTCTTCATTGGATTTGTTCTCTGCCTTCTTGGTGTACCCTTTCCATTGATGTTTTTCCATTCCAATAATCCAGTGTCCATATATTATATTATGTGTTTTTTTCCCCTGGAGGACTTTCTCCTGACTTTAATTTCCTTATATCCATCTGACTCTAGACATGCCTGCTTTGACATCAACTAAACTTCTCATTTCCCCATTCTTCTTAATCCTTAATCATGATGCATGGGCACTATGGGCAAATAGTTTCCACACACAGAAACTTAATAATCACCCTGATTCCCTCCTCATCCTTGATAACTCTGTAATCCGTTGCCACATCATATCAATTCTATGTTACAAATATATCTTCCAAACCCATCCCTTCCCTTTTGTCCCCATTAGGAGACAGCATTTGCTATAATCCAGTAATCTTATTGTTATTTATATATTCTGCATACAAGCCTTTTATCAATCAATATATGATTTGCAAACATTTTCTTCCAGCCTGTGGCTAGTATTTCTATTTTTTAAATGACATCTTTTGAAGTGCAATAGGTTTTAATTTTTATGAACTCCAGGTTATCAGTGTTTTCCTTTATAGGTCATGCTTTTAGTTCTGTGGCTTTGCCTAACCCAAGGTCGCAAAGATTTTCTCTGTTTCTTCCAAAGCTTGTATAATTTCATTCATACATTTAAATCTGTGATCCATTTTGAGTTGTTACTATTGTCATTCTCTGTGTGTGTGAGTTAAATATTTTTGCATGTAGATATCCAATCATCTCAACACCATTTATTGAAAAGACTTGTTCCCCCATTGCATTATCTTCATACCATTGTTAAATATAAATTAACCACCACGAATATAGAGAACTGTCAATTTTGTTGTCTGTGCCTCTCGTGGTACCTATATGACATTGTCTTCATTACTGTAGCATTGAAGTAAGATTTGAGATCAGATAAAGGTCTCTGATTTTTTTCTTTTTCAAAATTGTTCTAGCTGTAGTAGGTCCTTTGAATTTTCTTTTAAATTGTTGTATCAACTTGTCAATTCCTCTAAAAAAGTGATGTTGGATTTTGATGGGGGTTGTGTTGAATTTATGGATCAATTTGTAGGGAATTACTATATTAACAATATGAGTCTTCCAATCCATAAACATGGAATGTCCCCTCTTTCATTGTGAGTTTCCTTAATTATTTCAGCAAAATTTTGTGCTTTTCAGTGAACAAATCCTACAATCATTTTGTTAAATTTATTTAACGACTTGATTATTTTTGGTCCTATTGTGAATAAATTTTTTTTCTTGAATTAGTTTTGGATGTTTGAGATGCTAGTGTATAGAGATATAATATTTTAGTGTAGTTATCTTGTATCCTGTGAGCTTGCAAAACTCATTTATTAGTTCAATAGGTTTTTATGGATTCCTTGGTGTTTTCTACATTAGGATTATATTATCTGTGCATAAAACCAGTTTTACATCTTTCTTTTCAATCTAGATGATTTTAATTTTTTTTTTCTTATTGTAATGGTTATACAATCCAGTACAAAGTGGAATGGAAATAACAAGAAGTCATTACCTTATTATTGCCTTGGGAGAGAGCATTCAGTCTCTTACTATTTAGTATGAAGTTCCCTGTGGGTTTTCTTAGGTTAAAGAAGTTACCTTCTCTTCCTGATTTTTGGGAGTTTTTTTAAAAAGTCATCAGTGATGTTAGATTTTTTTTTTCTTTATTTTATTTACTTATTCAGAATTTATTGATTTGATGGGGGTGGAGAGTGGTGAGGGAGGCAGAGCAGAGTAGGAAGGAGAGGAAAAGGGAAAGAATCTGAAGCTGACTTCTTGCTAAGTGCAGAGCCTGACACAGGGCTGTCTCATGACCGTGAGATGATGACCTGAGCAGAAACCAATAGTTGGATGCTCAACTATCTGAACCACCCAGTCTCCCCCGTGTTAGATTTTTAAAAATGAGTTTTCTGCATCTAGTCAGATGATCATTGCTTTTGTCCCTTTTGTATTTATTTTCTGTGTATTGCATTAGTTGAGTTTTACATGTTAAGCCAGTTTTATATTTATGGGATAAATCCCACTAAGTCATGGTATATGATCCTTTTTGGTTTTACTGCTTTATGTGTGCTAATATTTTATTAAGGGTATTTATAAATGTCATGAGTGATATTCATCCTTGGTTTATTTGTTATGTTTTATCTAGCTTTGCTATCAGGATAATACTAGCTTTATATATTGAGTATGAAAATATTCCTTCTTCTGCTTTTTAAAAGAGTTTGTGAGTTATTGGTATTGTTTCTTACTTACATGTTTGATAGAATTTACTAGTGAAGCCATCTGGGCCTGGACTTTTCTTTGTGGGAAGATTTTTAGTTACTAAATTAAAAACTTTAATTGTTAAAAACCTATTCTATTTATTCCTGAATTTATTTTGGTAATTTGTGTCTCTTTTTTAAAGATATATATATATATATTTTTTAATTTGACATACAGAGATCACAGGTAGGCAGAGAGGCAGGCAGAGAGAGAGGAAGGGAAGCAGGCTCCCTGATGAGCAGAGAGCCTGATGCTGGGCTCGATCCCACATGATCTGAGCCGAAGGCAGAGGCTTTAACCCACTGAGCCACCCTGGTACCCAGTGTCTTTTTTTAAATCAATTTTTGTGTTTCTTCTAAATTGTCCATTTGTTTGCATAAAGTTGTTCTTACTATTTCCATACATCAATGGCTTTATATGGAGCTTATCCCACATCACAGGTCATGATCTTGGGGTCGTAAGATCGAGCCCCACATCAGGCTCCATGCTTAGCACAGAGTCTGCTTGTCCCTCTCCAACTGCTCTTCCCCCTACTGGTGTGAGCTCTTTCTCTCTAAATAAAATCTTAAAGCAAACAAAAAGACCTTCATTTTCTGAAGTAGGCTTTTAAAGTTAAAAATTTCCATTTAATCACTGCTTTAACTTCATTTCATATATATATTTTTTTGGACCCATGGGTTATCTAGAAGACTACTGTTATATTCCAAACATTTAGTGAGTTATTAGTTCCCTCTGTTTTGATTTCTAATTTAGTTCTGTTGTTACTGGAAAACATACTTTATATGATTTCAATTCTTTGAAATTTATTGTTTCATGACTTGGTATGTGGTATATTCTAGAAAAAAAATTTCATCATGTGGTCATTGGATTAAGTGTTCGATATATGTCAGTTATGTGGTTTAAGTTCTCTGGATCTTTGCTCATTTTCTACCAAGTTGTTTTATTTATTTTTAACCCTGACTTCCTAAGGGTCGCCCCATGTCTGGATAGCTGGTTGTCGGCCGGTGATTAGGCAGAGGTTGTGTTCAGATAGCTGAAGTCGGGAATGCTTCTGTCCTCTGCCAGTGGATTTATGTGTGGGCAAGGGAGTGCATTCAAAGTTCAGTCTATTTTCAAGCATGCCCAGCTTTTACTTTCCTTTGGGTTCTTTTGTTTCTTCTCTACATTTGTGTAATCTTAGGGTAAACCAGAAAAATGTGGACACCTTGGTTCCCTTTTGGTCTCTGCTGTGTAGCCTGCTTTATCCAGGAATAAACCTACCCCAGCTATAACTGAAACATCAAGATAACAGAGTCATTGGCCCTTTTTTCCTACCCACCATCAAGACTGTCACTTTCACAGACAGTAGAAGATGCCAGGCGTAGGCATCTTCTTCTGTTGGGTGAGACCCTTCTATTGGGTTGACCAGTGCAGCAAAGCCACTGGTCCCAGTGGCCTGTTCAACTCTGGCAGAACCTCCGTGCTAACTAAGCGGGGGCTTGGTGGGAGACTGTAGCATGAATGCTAGAGCCTTCCAGTAATCTCACCTGAAGTCCAGCAGTTCTCAAGCATATGCTCTTTTCAGATTGCTGTACGTCTTTGGTCCATTTCTGCAGCACCAAAATGGTGCTTCTGTTAATTTTTCTCACCTTTATAGTTGCTCTTGGGGGAGAGGATTTGCTGACCTCCTTCCTCAGCCATAACCAGAAATCAGAGTGCTCTTTAATTTGAAGACAAAACATGAATAAGGAAGAGGCAGGATTTTCTCTCCCTCTAACTTCTTAGGGCTGTGGCAGGGGGTCGTGTGTCTGTAGCAGGAACGGTGTTTGCCAGAAATTAAGGAGAGAACAGATGGAAAAATCAAAATTATGAGTTCAAGATCGCACACCTATTTGAAGTGTAGGTGCAGGAAGGATACAAAGAGATGCTTCTGATGTATAATTCATGGGCCTCTATGGAAATGACTATGCAAAATGCTTAGAGAAGGCAAGGAAGGGATTCTTGCAAATGATAGTGCTCCTAGGCTGTCACTTGCATGACTAGTTCTTGTCAAGTGGGAAAAAGAAAACATCCCAAATGCCCGACTCTTAAAGATTTTATATTCCAGGCACAGAAGTCTGTGACCTTGGGCTCCCTCTTACATTTTTCTGGGTGACTCTTTCTACATCTTTCAAATGGGAATATGATTATATTAATAGAGGTGATGTCAGTCTGCCTAAAGTTAATGTTGGGAAAGCATTTTTAAGACCCTAGAAAAAAATAGGTCTCAAGTTATAGACTTCAGAGGATGTATTATTTAAACTGGCATTTTTAGATGCTTCTCAGTTTCTAATTTCAATATCCAAAATAAACATCCAAACCCTTACCACTACTTCTGTCCAAAAAATGGAATACTATGTAATAAATTAAAATGTAATGCCATAGCTACAGTTAGTATAAAAATACACTTTTATATTTGTTTATCATTTATAGATGGACCAAAATAAATGTGGTAGGGTGTGGGTGTGGGGCTCTGGGGGTGGGAGTGATGAAAGACGGAAGGAGGATCTCAGCTTTCCTTACTACATCCCCTCCAGCCCTCATCAAAAGGAATCTAGTCTTTTATGATGTTTCATGAGTTCCAAGGGGTACATTCGACCTGTAGTGAACTTCAGTGAAGTTCTTTTCTCTAATGTTACTCTCTTCTCGGATGAAAACTATAATTACTTACAGGTAGAATTCTCTTGAGGGTATGGCTTTGGGTGAGGGAAAATGAGAAGGGCAATTTCCTTTGCAGCAGGAAGGACATTTAAAAGATTATATATATAGATAGATATATAAAGAGATTTACTATCAGGAATTGCTCATATAATTATAAAGCCTGAGAAGTCCAAGATCTGCAATTGTCAAATTAGGGACTCAGGAGAGCTGATGATGTAATTTCAGTCTAATCTGAGTGTGTAATTAGGATAAGACTGATATCCTAGTTCAGAGACAGTCAGGCGGAGAGAAAGAATTCTTTCTCACTTCGTCTTTTATTCTATTGGTCTTCAATGGATTGGATGAAGTCCATCCATACTGGGGAAGGCGATCTGCTTTATGTAATGATTCCAGTATTAATCTCATCTAGAAACACCCTCAGACACACCCAGAAATAGTATTTGATATCTGGGCACCCTGTGATCCTGTCATGTTGACACATAATATTAATTACCACACTATTTCCTGAGTATCAAGGGACCCCCTCCCCAGAGACAGTCATAACCAGATAATTTTCTGACCACTTCCATTATGGGTACTGAAGGTTGTGGCACCCACCAAGGCATAGGGATTCTATTAATTATCCATTGCTATGTAACAAATTACCAAAAACTCAGAGACCTAAAACAACACACACTTATTATCTCATGGTCTATAGTTCAGGAGTCCAGACACGGCTTATCTGGATCCTCTGTTTTGGGTCTCCCACAGAGCTGTAGTTAAGATGTCAGCCATACCTGAGGCCTCATCTGAAGAGCCCCATTGGGGAACTGCCTGCTTCCACAATCACCTGGTATTTGGTGGGATTTGTTGTTTTCAGTTGTTGCACTGGGGTCCTTGTTGCTTGATTTCTTTGGCCATAAGCTACCAACAGTTTCTTGCCACATGTCCTCTCCAACATGACCTCTTGCTTCATTAAACCATGCAAGCCAAGAGGGCAATAGAGAGTCTGCTAGCAGACAGATATGGTAGTTTTGTGTTATCTAATCATGGAAGGGACATCCACCACTTTTTAAATATTCCATTGGTTGGAAGGATATCACAAGTCCCAGTCACAATCAAGGACAGCAGATAAGGCTAGGGCATGAATACCAGGAGATAGGGTCGTTGGGGTACATCTTGGACTCCAACTCTGTGATGTTATGACTTGTAATAAGAAATACATATTTGGTCTTCACTCCTGGTCCTGGCACAGAGCTCCCAGAACTCTTAGAATTTCCTAAGTGATAAGAGAGGTAAAGATTCATTTTGTTGTTTGTAACAAATCCCTATCAACCACACCTGTGTTTATGTTAATGAGAGGACTTTGGGATGGGGGCTGGCTGCCCTGGGAACCAATCAGGGGATTAGATAGTTGGCATTTTCAGCCCCCAAATTCTGGGGAGGTAAGAAGGGCTGGGGATTGAGTTTAGTCATTGATAGCCAATAAACTAATCAATCATGCCTATGTAATGAAGCCTCTCTAAAAATCCCTAAAGTGTGGGACTCAGAGAGCTTCCAGCATGATGAATGCATTGAGGTGCCAGGAGGGTGGTGCACCCAGAGGGGGCTGGGAAGTTCCAAGCCCCCAAACCCTTCCCCAAACCTTGCCCTATGCATCTCTCCTATCTGGCTGTTCCTGTTATATCCTTTTGTAATAAGTTGATAATAGCAACAAAATTAAGTTCTTTGAGCCATTCTAGCAAATCATCAAACCTAAGGAGGGGTTGTGGCAACCTCTGATTTATATAGTTTGGTCAGAAACAACAGGTGACAACCTAGACTTGAAATGAGAGTTGGGGGTGGGGAGCAGGGAAGAGAGGGCAGTCCTGTGCCACTGAGCCTTTATCCTGTGGATTCTGTGCTAACTCCAGGTAAGTAGTGTCATAACCAAGGTACATTTGTTGGATACCCAGTGAGTGCTGAAGAGTTGAAAATTTCTTAGTGTGGACATACTGCTACATGTTTGATGAACAGAAGTGTAGAGTTGTAGTAGAGGAGAAACATGGGAGAGTTTTTCCTCTTAAACTCCCATACTCTGTCAGGAAGGACCAAGGAAAATCATCAGCTCTGCTTCTACCTCATGACACTGCAACTCCTAAAGTGTGTTTTGTGTTTTCTGGTAGCTTCTCCCATCTGCCATGGGCTGGGATGCCTCACATTCCAGCTCCTCCCAACCTTTTCATCTTGCTGGGTTCCTCCTTACCCTTTCATTTAGCTTACCCCCTTATCTCAAACCAAACCCCTTCAGATTGTTAATGATTTTTCTGTGTCTTGCACAAAGGAACACATTTGCCTCAAGGTACATGCTCTCAGGGGGAGTGGTGAGACTGTGTCTGTATTTTTTTTTTTAATTTTATTTTATTTAAGATTTTTTTTAATTTGTTTATTTGACAGACAGAGATCACAAGTAGGCAGAGAAGCAGGCAGAGGAGGAAGCAGGCTCCCTGCTGAGCAGAGAGCCCGATGCGGGGCTCGATCCCAGAACCCTGGGATCATGACCTGAGACGAAGGCAGAGGCTTTAACCCACTGAGCCACCCAGGCGCCCCGAGACTGTGTCTGTACTGACGTCAGGCCTCCCTCTTCTGAGTGGGCAGAAGGCTCACTGTCAGCATTTAGCTTCTGACTTTTCTAGGGTACTGCCAGGGAGGCCAGATTTTGTTTGCATGTGCAAATCCACAACTCTGGTTCTGAATTCCTGTTTGTCCTGCCTGGAGGGCTTGATTACTCTCCTCATAATTTTTGAAACTTCTCTTGGAGGCATCTCACTCAGAGCAGCTGGGTGCCCTTCACATCACCCACCTTTGGTGGTGCTGGAGGGTACCTATGCTTGGCAAGTGGCTCCCATGAGCCAGAGTCTCACAAATATCCCCCATCTTTGTTCTGGACTTCTCAGATAATTTCATCAACTGCTGCCTATCGGTAGGTCTTGACTACTCCCATCTGCAGCATCCTTCTGAGGCAGCCATGATTATATGGATTATGCACCAAGACTCTGAGGACTTTTAACCCATTAAGTTGAAGAAATTAGTATTTGTCATCAGTGTATTTGACTCAAGTATGGCATTAATCTGTAGGTCATTTCTCATGACTCTAAGACATGCTTTAGTGTTTACTGATTTGTTTACAGTGGAAATACATTTGCTTCAATCTATTTAATCTTTGCATTGACAGGGGAAATCGGTGTTTTCCTAAATATTTACAATAATTCTTAAAAACTACATGGAACACCATTCTTATTCAAAGTCAAATATTGATTACTCACTAAATACAAATTGCTGTGTTGACTGATGTGAGCAACACAAAAAGGTATAGCTCTTTGTGTTATGGTTACAATTAGTTGTATCCATACAATTAGTTGTATGGTAAAAAACACACTCATAGTAAAAAAAAAAAAAGTTCACCCTGTAAGTTCAGGTTGCCTCCCTTGGTAACCCAACCTTCTTTGACAACCGGTCTCCCTGCAACATGAATCTGTATGTATCCATTCTTTCTTCATCCTTAGAGCTGAATCCAGTGGATTCCTTCTAGAAAACAGAATAACTCAGTATAATCAGATTGAGAATATTAGCAGAGGCAAAAAGAAACCAAAGACCACGCCTACGGAGGGGGGGCCAATGGGTTCTTTCCCTCCCCATTATCTTCTCTCAGCCCAACAAATGCTGAAGAAATCTGACGTGGAATGAATGTCTTTGATATGGCAGGGGGTAAGCACTGTCACACTGCCCCCCCCCGCAATTTCCATTACAAAAATTACAATTTTGATTCACAAAAATCATGTATAGGATGCATTTTACTGAAAATTCAAAATGGGACTCAAATCAGTGATACTCTCTCCACTGACGTTTGTGCATCAGCTGGGTCCTTCTTTGTCCTCTTGAACAGGCGGCTTCTTTTCATTAGAAGCTCTCAGTCGTTTGGGAGGAGCAGAATCATTTTTGTTGTGTAGATGTTGATTTCTGTGTTAGGAAAATTCTCTGAGAGCCATAGGGTGAGAGCCAGTCGCAGCCTTCAAGACATATTGTTCAGGCGCAGCTGGTGTGTGTGCACAGAGGGGTCATAGGGAGATGTTGTACAGATGTCGTTCCCTCTGACCTTTAGAGAAGTCTTACATTACTTTGTTGAGCGGAGCTGCAAATGTAGAATAGGGCTGGTTATTGCTCACGAAAACTGTGAAATAATAGAGCCAAGTGCTTGTTGGTGTCTCCTTTAGAAGAGGAAGAAACATTTGGAAGGGTCAAGTGAGTAAAGAAAAACGCAACATTTAATGAAAAGAGGCCGTTTCAGGCATAATTTCATGTGGATTTTCATATCTGCAGCGCTCTCTTTAGAGATTGGAGTTCCCTGATGGAAGGATTATATATCCCCTTTGGGGGACCAGAAATCAGGCATCTCAAAAGGAAAATCAAATGACTTTTCATCTTGCAGTTGAAAATCCTTTATTAGGAACCAGGGTCTTTAGAAGTGCCTTTCTCTGAATTAATTTTCATTTTCCAAAAACATGTGCAGGTGTCTGAGTCAGACTGAGAGAAAGCAGGTGTGGGGAAAAATAATTACCTGGCACCTCTCCGCACTTAATCTCATCTCAGAAGGATACCTGCAGAAGCCATTTGATAAAATTGTTTCTCAGGCCCAAGATGAAAGGTTAGGAGAGGTGAAAATCCATGATTTGATTTTTTTGTGCTCTTATCTCTCTTCTTTTTTTCCCCCTGTAACAATAGAACTTCAGTTATCAAAGGGCTTTCAAGTTTGAAAAGACAGCTGCTTTGGAAAAGCAAAACATTGGCTCTAGCAAATGAACATGAAAATGCTAGGCATCAGCTCCCACTTGCCAGAGGGAGTCAATATTGTAATTGCTTCTTTCAGAAGCCTCACCTGTTGGAGTGTCAGCCAGAGTAATACCTGAGCTGGGGGACACTAAGGACCATCGTTGATCTAAGGCATTCATTTAGAATCTGTGTTGTTCAATAAGGGGAAAAAAGGAAAGAACATTCTTAAAATACCATGCTGGGATACATTGCTACATGATAAACCAAAAGCGAAGTTAGACAACCTAAGGACCAATGTTATGTGGTAGGCAAAACCTTGCTAATAGGGAGTTTACTTAGTATTATGACTTTATATAATCTTACCAGGCACATCTCCGCCAACAATGTGTTTACTGGGTTATTTTTCAGGGCTTTGATCCATCCTTGTGTTGATGATATAGATCAAAAGATCCGTGATCATGCAACCACTGTTCCTTTCTGATTTCACTTTACAGAGATTAGTGACTGCTCAGGAACCTGGCCCCCCTCTTGCAGGCTCGTCACTTCTTGCAAGTGAATCACTGAGTCATGGCCGAATTGCAGGAATAGTGCAAGAATTTGCAGAACATTTAACAGGTTTACTGCAGATGAGCTAAGCATTCTAATTTGATAATGAGGCCTCTAAAAAAATTATATATGAGACAACATCCAGCCTCTTTTGTGTCTAACTTCATCGCTGGTGCATACTCTGTGCCAGCCTATGGCACTTTTCTCTCTGAGCATTTGCTCCTGTGGTTCTCCTCTGCTCACAATGCCCCAAGCTGTAGTCACATTCTCAATTATTAAAAATTTAAGGCAGCATAAGCTGCCTTCGGCTCAGGTCATGATCTCGGGGTCCGGGGATCAAGTCCTGCATCGGGCTTTCTGCTCAGCAGGGAGCCTGCTTCCCTCTCTCTCTCTCTCTGCCTGCCTCTCTCTCTACTGTGATCGCTCTCTGTCAAATAAATAAATAAAATCTTTAAAAAAAAAATTTAAGGCTTAGCATTTGTATCAACTCCTTCAAAAGGCAGTCCCTGTCTTTTTCAGGCCTGGGGCTTTGTGCTTCTTCTCTGCCTCTTAGCCTCTTGTACTCTCCACCACCAGGACACTAATGCAGTTACCTGTTTGCCTCTGTTTCCCTAGCTTTCAAGTTGGTCTTTCGAAGAAAAGCAGACATAATGTTACTCGTGTTTTTGTACTATGTCTGGGCAGCTAACACACAATAGGCACTCCATAATCATTTGTTAAAAGAAAGACTAAGGTGCCTGGGTGGCTCAGTCAGTTACGTGTCTGCCTTTGACTCAGGTCATGATCCAGGGTCCTGGGATGGAACCCCACATCAGGCTCCCTGACCAGTGGGGAAGTCTACCATTTCTTCTCCATCTGCCTCTCCCCCCCGCTCATGCCCTCTCTCCCTCTGTCAAATAAATAAATAAAATCTTAAAAAAAAAAAGTTCTGTTAAATCTGAAAACAATTAAAAAGTTATCACTGGAGGGCACCTGGTTGAGCATCTGCTTTCAGCTTAGGTCATGATATCAGGGTCCTGGGATCGAGCCCCACATGAGGCTCCCTGCTCTGCAGTGAGTCTGCTTCTCTCTCTCCCTCTTCCTCGGCCCTGCCCCCCCACTTGTGCTCACTCTCTCTCTTTCAAATAAATAAATACATAAATATATAAATATATAAATATATACATATATATTTTATGAGCTATGTGGCTGGTATTTATTTATTGTTCCTCTAGTATTTGGTTACTTTTCAAGAGGCTAACATTTTAATCCGTTTCTTTTAGTCCCCATGACTACACAACTTGAATATATGATCTTCAGTTGAACTATAATATTTAGAAATTCATTGATATTTCACTTTAAAAGATGACTCATTTCATCAGAAATTTTTCAAATAAATACATTTTTAAAAACTCTTTAAAAAGTTATCACTGGAAAGCTATTATAATAGATATTAATAATAATAATAAAACTTTGTAACATGACAAACTTAGCCATTTCTTATAAAACAATATAAAGCAATACTTTTATATCTTTAATATGTTAATAACAATATTTTTATTGTAAATTAATTTTTTTTCTGTTTTAAGGTTTTACTCTGATATTATTCTATTAAAATATATGCTGCTTAATTAAAAAAATTTTTCTTCTTTTCACATCATAAACTAAATCCTCAAATATTACCTATGATTGGAGATAGTAATGATATAATTAGGGAGTAGCTTTGTTCAAGCAAATCTGTAAGAAATAGATTCCTCTAAATGATTCCACCAAGTTAAAAGTATTCTGTCTACCCTGTGAGAAGGAATGACTTGTTTTCTTGGCATACATCCCAAATTTGATGTTCTACTTCAGTAACTACAGCCCTGAAGAACTTAAAAGAAGTAGCCATGCTATTTCTAGATGTACAGCAGTCTACTTTGTGATCTCAAGTAATTAAAACACAGAGTGAAACCTTTCAAGCGAAAGAAGCCAAATGTATGGTAGCTTTTTGTGAAATAAAAAGGAAATAGAAAAGCAAACAAGACTGCTCAATTGATAAGATGTCAGCAAAACAGTTCATTAGAGTGTGAAAGATATAGGCAGCATTTTTTTTTTTAACTGCATACCATACTACTTTTACCTTTACTCTTTCATTTCATTTTGGATTAAATTGGTCAGAGAGGTGATGTCATGCAGACATATATGTGAGAGATCATCTTTCCTCCTGGCCTCAGGAATTTTGTGGAATGGCTTCAGCGATGGTAGCACACTCACTCACTCGTCATTCAAGGAGGGAATAAGCAGCATCAGCTTTGTCTTTTCTTCTGACTCTTACTAGATCTGCCTGACTGTAAAGGGTGTACAGTCTGAATGTGGTGATTTGAATAAAAAAATGACCTACTTCTCTGCCTGTCCCTCTATCCATGTCCTTGCAATGTAACGTTCCATCTCTTCCCCTCAAGAGGTGAAGTCTATTTTCCCACTCCCTGGATGTAGGCTGGTTTTGTGACTTGCCTAGGTTAGCAGAATACAGTAGAAGTAAAAATATGCCCTGTTATCTTTGTTCTCTGTGAACCCTCACTGTGTGATAAAAGTGAGCCCAGACAGGGCTGCTGGGGGATAGGATTTGCCCCAGTGGAGGGCACCCTAAACCAGCCCACTTCCGTCCGACTGACCAGTCAGCTAGCCTTGGCTATATGGGTAAGCCCCGCCAAGTTAAGCAGAACTTTTGGCCACCCCACAGACTTGTGAACACAGATAAATGTTTCTTGTATAGGTCACTAAGATTCTGTAGTTATGTGTTACCCATCAGTGAGGAGACAGTAGAAAACAGAGACATCCTGTGTGTTTTCTCAATTGGCTGCAAACTCAGAGAGAGCAGAAATAATGTGATGAATTGATGCCCTTAAAACCCATGTCCAGACAATATTGTTATGGAAAGAAGTATTTTGCATGAATTCCATAAATTATATAATGTGTAGTCATGTATTGTCATTTAAACATATAATTATTATCTTAAGTTATAACAGCTGGCCTATCTACTACAATGTTTGGTTCAATTGTATCCAAAATTAAAAAAAAAATTTCCAGTAGACAGCAGAAATCTTAATGAATAATTGGCTAATTTATAAATTGGTAATATATATCCGTAAGTGCTTTTGAACTCATCATGAGGAAAGTGGTTCCTCCCATTTGTTGATGTATCCCTGGCAACCGATGAAAATCTGACCCATTTTAGGAAGAAAGAATTACCCTAAGTCACACATTTGTTTGTATTTATTTTTTAGATCACTTGGTAATATAGTTTTTTGTTTTTTGTTTTTTATTTTTCCCAGAGATACGTGTATTTTGCATCATTCACTTATTCAGTCCATCAGCATTTATCCAGCATCTGCCGGGGGCAGGCTACTACTATTGTTAGCTAAGGAACATGGCAGTGAACTATATATACAAAGTCATGGCCTTTACGGAGTTTATATTCTGGTGAGATCAGTAGACAATGAACAAATCTTACAAATAAAATGATTTGAAGGAAAGAAATAAGATAAATTTAGAGTGTAATGGAGAGGGATAGCCACTTTAGAAAAGGTGGTCAGGGTAGACTCTGCGAGGAAGCCATATGTAAGCAGAGACCAGAATGAAGGGAAAAGGTGAGCCATCCCATTATTTGGGGGAAAATGTGCTTCAGCCAGGGGGAACCACAATGTAAAGAAACTAGTACTTTCACAAAGAACATAAGCAGAGATGGTTTTCTTCTTACAAACTCAAATTGTTGCTCCCCTGATATATCTGACTCTTTGGGAGGAATAAGAGAGAAGCAAAATGGTGGCATGAGAAATAAGAGGAGAAACTGGGAGAGGTCTACTAGGTACTCATTCAAAAAAGAGCATATCAAACCCTCAAGGGAAAAAAAAAGAAAATAGTTACCTAGATATTTGCTTATCTACAATCATTGGTAAAGGGCATTTATTACTCGGAGCTATTCATATTGCAGAATTGTGATCGAGTGGTTGCCTATCATGGGATAAAAGCTGTCTATTGATTTTTAACCAATCCTTTGCACAACTTCTTTGATAAAGTTCAACTATCATTAAAGACTATCATTGCCCATTCTATAGACCAATATGTTCTATCTAGTTTCTTCAACTCAGACATAGTCTTTGTATTAATAAACAAATTCATTACTAGATAAATAAGTCAAATAATTAATAAGTAATCCTCTGTTGACATTAGAGTGGCAATACTAACCTGAGTACACTAACCTTCTCTTTATCTGAGATACTGAGTTGAATAGGTATCCCACAAAATTCATATCCGATGTCTAATGACAATGTGTGAATGTGACCTTATAGTCACAGTAAGTCTTTAGGGTCAAATGAGGTCTCTGTGATGTAATCAACTTAAGAAGAGGTCCCCCTGGACTTGAGTGGACCCTAAATCCATGATATGGATTGTCCTTCAGAGTCCCCAGAGGGACCATGGCCCCACTGATAACTTGATGTTGCACTTTGAGCCCTCAGAACTGCAGGAAATAAATTTCTGTTGTTTGAAGCCACCAAGTTTGTGGTGGTATTTTACAGCAGCTCTAAGAAACTAATATACCTGTAATTAAATTGTGGGGATACTCTTCCTTCTGGTTAGGTGACAGTGACTGTGCTTAGTTAATGGTTTTTAGAGCATGATAATATGATTAAATGCACTGAAAACTGAAGTCATTTTGAATGAAATATAGCATTTCATGAAAGAATTAGAAACATGGTAGGACGTTTCAGAGTCATCGTGAAAATGATGTAAATTTTCTGAATTTATGTTAAGTTTTGCTGTAAATAAACTGAAAGTAAAATGTTCTATAAAGCAGTAAAGAATTATAGTTTGGAAGGTTCATTTGTTTAACAGAAGCTTATTGAATCAGGCATAGCGCTGAGTGCTGAGATAAACAAATAAATATTTTTAAGTTCAATCTTTGCACATATACTTCGGTGTACTTCGATAATTCTCTGAATATTTCCTAGTTGTTTAGAGATATTTGTAGATTTCATAATACAACTGGCTACGCACTTGCCTTTCCCCCATTCTCCATGGGTAATTAAGGAATGAAGTAGAATGTCAATGAATATGCTGCCTCAAGAATGTCATGGCTAATTTTATCCCAGATGTTGTGACCCACATGTCAAAGGCATTTAAGAGTGGGGTAGGAAATAAAACTTTAGGCAGAGCCAGAGAGTAATTAATGCCGTGGTGTATGTCCTACCATGTCTGGTGAGGATATTAAAGACCTTTGGTTAAGTCAAAGGTTTGACTAATGTTCAGAGTTTTCCTGTTGGCTCTATAGCCCAAGCTAACAATATAGACCATTTGTCATTGTCGACACCTGAGGCAGCATTTGAAAATGTCCCTGACAGCAGCAGCAATCCCCTGAATAAAATGCTGTGTTTCCCAGCAATAATTCCAATGTCTCTACATTCTCAGTTTCTCAGGTCTCAGCCTCTCCTCTCAGAATACTTTTCGGAATACTTCAGCGGCAGGGAGCCGAGGTTGTGTGTACCAGGCTTAGGGCGGGGTTTGAATTTTACTAGGGCTCACGAAGATTTTTCTGTTTTGCTGTAAAGTGGACGGGTTGACATGGTGATGGTGAGATGCCTAAATTATAACCATAACCGCTATTTCTGCTTCTGTACCTTTGCTTGCTAACCCATGAGGAGATGGAAAATTACCAGCAAACTTTCTATAGGCACTCTGTAACCACACAACCCCGGCCCAGAATCGAACCTAGCAGAGTGGCCGCTCCCGGACCCCCACCCGGCTCTGGGCCGAGAGATAATATCCATCTGGCACCAGAGAAACCCCCACCCAGAACTGGACATGACAAAGTGACTGCTCCGGGACCCCCACCCAGCTTTGGTTACAGGAGATAATTACCATCTGGCACCCTGCGGCTTGACAGGGAGACCCCGGCCAATCCTGAGGAGACACATACCCTAGTGGTGCCAACCAAGCAGTTTGAAGAATGACAGCCCTTTGACCTAACTGATAATCTGTTCCCAGCCTTTTCCGGCTCTGTAGCGCACCAGTCATATTATAGAGTTGCTCTTTGATTTTCCCACGGTATGTAGTGATTTGTTACAAGATACTATGATGTATGCTAAGTCCCTGCCTCCCCAAAAATAGTGTATAAAAAGTGCTGTGATCCTGAGCTCAGGACCTCTTAGCGTCACCGGCAACGAGTGCTCCGGGGTCCGGGTTCGAACTCATAATAAACGACACTTGCTGTTTGGCTTTGACTCTGGACTCTGGTGGTCGTCTTTGGGGGGGTCTCAGAATTCGGGCACAACATTGGATCAATGGCAGCTACCATTATTTCCATGCTTTCCATATATCATGAGATCCTCGAGACTGAGGGTCCTGCATTGTTAATCTTTGTACACAATAGCATCCTAGTTCAATGCTT
This sequence comes from Mustela erminea, assembly GCF_009829155.1. Lineage (NCBI taxonomy): Eukaryota > Metazoa > Chordata > Mammalia > Carnivora > Mustelidae > Mustela > Mustela erminea. The sequence goes on along the minus strand of NC_045627.1, from coordinate 12,078,727 downwards.
AACCCACGGCAGGAATTCAATATGTGTAAGTTGAATTAAAATGCAATATACATGATCGAAGTTAGATATAAAAGAAACTTTTTGTTTTGGATGAATTCTGCTCATTTTTGGGCTGAGTTATTGATGAAGTTCTAGAACCTAGGTGAGGTTTGGTGGGCTGAGGTCCGGAGCCGATGACCAAGAAAGAATTCTTGAGACATCTTTGGTGCAAAATGGTGGTTTATTAAAGCGCGGGGACAGGACCCAAGGGCAGGAAGAGCTGCTGCCCCAGGTTGTGAGGGATGGCAGGTTAGGTACCCTGGGGTTGGGGGAAGGTGAGGGGAAGGAAGGTTTCAATGGAGTTTTCATATGCTAAAGAGGGCCTACAAGGTGCCAGGATATCCAGGGCCTAACTGAGGCCTTGCCCTTGCCGCTTGATCAGTGTTGTCTTTAGACCAGCCATTAACATTAAGATAGTTGGGAGACTTTTTGGTGGGATGTCACAATCCTGCTATCAATCGTCTTTGTTAGTGAGATTTAGGACATTTGTAAGCCAAGGGAGACTCCTATCTAGCAGGATTGTGAGCTCTGCAAGTTAACTATTTGCTTATTGTTCATGGCAGTCAGGGCTGCCTAAGGGATGCTACACATAGACTGAGGGGGACTGAGGGGGAGCGGATGGAGAGAGGGGTGCAAGGCGCCAGCTTTTGCTTTGTCTTCAGCATTATCCTGGAGGAGAGTAGAACATTCCTTTTTTTTTTTTTTTTTTTTTAAGCTTTTAGAAATAGGAGATTTCTATTGTGCTTAGATGCTCAGGGACATTTTAACCTCTTCACCAAGTAAGGCTGCAAATCTGTTTTAGGATTCCATGTGACGGAGCGTTGGGGCCATTTGGTAATGTCTGTAGGAATGGAGTTTAAAGAACCGGAGCTCCTGTGCTACCCAGGTTTGGCCATTAAGGCACATTTGGCACCAACCTGTTTTGCCCTTTTGCTTTTTTTAAAGAAAAAAAATTGCAAGAGTGATTGCTTACCTGAGAAGTTGAAAAAAAAAATTCTAGAATTGGGTGGAAGAAATGGGAACATAGGAATGTTTAATATTCATTATGTCTTTTGAAGACTGTGGGAAGGCAGGCTGTTATAGGGACCACTTTTCTTTTTCAAGGGAATTAGGACCCAAACATAGATTTGTGTACTCTGTGTGTAGGCACATACTGAAAGTGGCTTTTTTCCACCTCTAAATAAATGGAGTTTAGGAGATAGAGAGATTTGGTCTCTGCTTTTACCAGGCAACAGCTATATATTTCAAGTTTTGAGATCATCAATGCTTGTCCTTGGGGCTGACATCCCAAGCAAAGTGGTGTCTTTAATGATGAACTCTATAGCCGTAGAGGTAATAATTAGCCCATTGAAATATGTTCAATGGGCTTTTTCAAATGTGTTTTTATAAAATTTCCTGAAGTTCTGGCTTTTATACTGCCCCAAACCTTAAAAGAACAAGAAGGAAACACAAGGCAGAGCAAGGTATTCTGCATATCGGCATATCTTTATTGTCTCTGCAGCCTACCTCTGTTCAAGCCAGCAGCTGAGCTCCCACTGTTTGTTTTCTAATTCTGTATGTTTGCAAGCTCTTGAAGAATTTTTTTTTTCTGTTTACCTCTTTGATTGCTCTGAATAAGATAAAATGGATTCTGTTGAATGCCAACACTGTGTGATTCAATGGATAATTGAATATAATTCCCCCCTCCTTTTTTTCTTTCTTCTTCTTCTTCTTTTTTTTTTTTTTTACTTTGCTGATAATCATTCCTCTTAACTAAACATTGTAATTAGCATTCTGTGTTTCTTAACAGCTGTTTTCCCGCTAGTCATCTTAAAAACCATAAGAGAAAAACTTGTATTTTTCTTCAAGTCATTTTTGTCTTCAGATCCCTGGGTTTAATTGTTTTTCTCATCTGCTGCGCTTCAGAAATAATTCTATTTTCATGTAATGCAACTTTAAATAATTTTTGAACAGAAATTTTCCTTCAGTATTTGTTTTCCTTCCAGTTTTTTTGCTCTTTTATTTCAGCACATGAAGATAATCTTCTGGAAGATTTTCATTAAACAAATAAGTTCTATGATTTTAACAGCTGCACCTGACTTGAAAATATTAAATTATGAGAATATAGATGAAAGTCATCATGTACTTACCAAGATTCTTTATAAAGACCATTCCATAGGTACTTTTACACAGTGTCTGTCTGCTGTATATTATTACTAGAGTCAGAGAATTCTAGAAAGATGTTATGATTTATCAAAATGCAAACTATTTAAGGCTTCATGGAATATACTTATTCCTAGAAATAGGTAAACCAGAATCAATTAAGAATTTCCGCAATATGATTCGATGCAGAAAACATTACTTCAGATAAATCTTTGCTGATTTTGTAGCCTAATGCAATGAGAGATCTATTTGGAATAGGCATCTAGTTTCATGCTTAAAGAAATTCATTTTATGCCATGGTTTACTTTGAGAAATGTTACAGATGAATGCATTGCACTATTCCTCAGCTTTTCTAGCTTTGCCTTGGTGTTCATGAATATTAATCACCTTACTTCCTCTTTGCCCAGTGATAGAAGTTACCAGAGGTCAGGCGTGTGGAAGGTACATCAATGCCTAGTGGAATGTGGAAAGTGAATCACGGAATAACAATCCACAAGAGTACCCTTTCCTCTGAAAAAATAATGGCCTCTCAATTGTGTCCAGATTCGACTTTCTAGAATTTATATGTATATTATAATTGGAAATTTACATTATCATGTATAGACGAGTATTTCTTGGCCCTTCTTCAGCTGCCTCCAATCACTTGAATTTGTTCTGCTTTCTAAGAAGCTTGGGTGCCTTAAATGTGATAAAAAAGCATTTGTGTGTTGGTGAAAGAATTCAAGAGCATAAAATGAATCAGAAAAACTGTAATATATTGCTTTAGGTAACAAATACTAAAAATAACAATTATATACATGAGACAAGCACAGTTTCATACTTTTAGACTCTTAGCTTAAATATTATTTGTAGGTTTTTTTTGTAGCTCATATTAAAATCCATGGACCTCGTTTAAAATAGTAAAGAACTATTGTGAAAAACCAATGTTTATAAAAATGTTAAACACAAAACTGAGGGTTGTTGGGGGGAGGGGGTTTGGGAGAAGGGGGTGGGATTATGGACATTGGGGAGGGTATGTGCTTTGGTGAGTGCTGTGAAGTGTGTAAACCTGGTGATTCACAGACCTGTACCCCTGGGGATAAAAATATATGTTTATAAAAAATAAAAAATTAAAAAAAAATTGTTAAACACATAAGGTGATTCTCTGATCTAGAAAGTTGGTAAAAACATTTTTTTTAAAAAAGATTATTTATTTATTTATTTGACAGAGAGAGATCACAAGTAGGAAGAGAGGCAGGCAGAGAGAGAGAGAGGAGGAAGCAGGCTCCCCGCTGAGCAGAGAGACCGAGGCGGGACTCGATCCCAGAACCCTGAGACCATGACCCGAGCCGAAGGCAGCGGCTTTACCAACTGAGCCACCCAGGCGCCCCGGTAAAAACATTTTTGAAAAAAACTAAGTAACCATCTTTCTCCAGTCCTATTTTCCAGGAGATATTTTTCAGCCTCTGAAGTTTGATCCATCTAATATATTGTCATTTAAATTACCACCTTAATAAACATATTCCTTGACTGACCCTATAAAAGCAGATTAAAATTGAGGGGGGATGGAAGGAAAAAATACAAAGAAAATGAAATAAGTCTTGAAATACTCCATTTGGACTTGGAGATTACTTGTATACATTATGATGCATTGTGTGTTCCATCAGAATTATCATGGAAAGGGGAGGGAATATTTAGCCTGATTCAGTTATCCTATACATTCTAAAGACAAGAATACAAATTCTGTCTATACCATTTCAAGTAGAAAAAATACATTCAAATCAGCTGCTGATGATTTTGCTCTCAATTATCCTTGTTTTTAAGAGTCACATGGTTCTGTTAGGGAAAAGTGCACCCAAGTTTGGAGTTGGGTGCCCAGGCTCACATCCTCTTGTCTTGGGAAAGCTGTCCAATTTTCTGGTCCTCTCTCTCCTCTGTGCAAAATGGGCATAGCAAGAGTATTATATGAAGTAATTCATAGGGTTGTTTGTATTAAGTGACACTGAAATGTATGCAAGGGCATTCTGAACATTGTAAGACAATATTATTACTATACAAATATTTTATTATTACTGTATGTACTAAAACAATCTCCAAAGGCAATGCATCATGAAGAAACTACTAGAGAAATGATCATACTGATATTCAATCCTACTTCTCTTTAGGAATCTGAATTTTATAGTGGATGAGACAAAATGATTAAACAATTTATTTATAATTGTATGGTCACTTAATGGCAGAACCATGAGTGTTTTTCTTATATATTTAGTGAAAGAGCTTAGCTACAAAGAAGTAATGGTGTGCTACAAAAAGAAAATTCTAAGAAATCTTGATAATCTGGCACTAATGAAATAAAATTATTGTCCGATTTTTAAATAAATACCAAAAAAAGTTATGAGGAAGACCTCTTTTAAAAAAAATTTTAAAATTAACATATAATGTATTATTAGCCCCAGGGGTACAGGTCTATGAATCGTCAGGTTTACACACTTCACAGCACTCACCATAACACTTACCTTCCCCAGTGTCCACCATCCAACCACCCTCTCCCTACCCCTGGTAACCCTCAGTTTGTTTTGTGAGATTAAGAGCCTCTTATTGTTTGTCTCCCTCTGGATCCCATCTTGTTTCATTGATACTTTTGAGGAAGACCTCTTGAAGTCCACACATTTTCATTCATCCATTTACTCAACTATTTAATGATAAGCTGTATATACACCTAGCAGTGTGCTAGAGAATCAAATGTTAATAGTATACAATTCTGCCTTAAGGCACTCACTGTGCAGTGAACGTGCTCCTTCACTTTAACATGTAAAGAACTGATAGTGAAAGGATATTTAGAAAACTTCCCTAAGACATTCTATATCCCTTCGGTCCAATACTGACTGCAAAATATCTTTGCGATTAGACAGATCAGTAAGACAAGATCGCTGCCTGCAAGGAACTTGCAAACTAGAGGCACTAGAAAATTCATATTTTTGCTCATGTATTTTAGGCAGATTTTTTTCCAGTGGAGTCAGGGACATTTCTGCTAAACCAGTGGTACTGGAATAATGCATTTCCTTAATATTCTGCTTCAACATTTACTGTAATTTCTAGAGAGATAATATAAATTCCACCACATTTCTGAATTGCATTTTTTCATTTGACTTTGTTTCCCAATGGAAATGGTGGGAGTAGACTAGTGATTTGCTTTATGGCAGTGAGACAGGGTTTACTTCTGAACCCACTCCTCCAGCCTACATAAAGGAGAACTGTTTATAGCTCTTCTGGATATGAGCTTTTAGAAGATTTGAATTGAACATTGAGCCCTCCTGATTAAAAACATGAATGCCAATTTTTGTCAGCCGAGTTATTAAATGTGGGATCAGGGGTGAGAAATGTCTAACTAAACAAGAGGTCATTAGAGTGGAGATGGTTCTGATGCCTTGGTAGACTACGTGAGCAAACTAGAATTAAGCCAGAGTCAGTGCACTTGAATCTGAGAGAAATGAAACATAAGAACAACCAATCACAGCAGCCAACCAGGCTTTCTCAATTAAGTCAACTGTTTAAGCTGCAGACAAACAAAAATTTCTTTGCACTGTAAAAACCTCCTCTCTGTAAAAACCTCCCCTAGTTCTGGCTGATAGAAGACTCCTAACCCACACCAGGTTTGGCAGTGCCCAATTCAAATAGGTGTCTGTACACACATAAATTATGGAACATTTTAAAATCTTTCACTTTCTCTTTTAATGGTTGGCAATACGTATCCTGATAAATAATTGAAAATGAGTATGATGTAAATTGGGCTATATCATTGATATTTCCTTTTCATTATGATTTTTTTCATTTGAACTTTTTAGGGAAGGTATGGCAAGTAAGGCAAAGATAATAAATGTAATTATACAAGGTGTTTTACCTAGAATGATTTAACTATCTTGTCAGGGACGCCTGGATGGCTCAGGCAGTTTAGCATCTGCCTTTGGCTCAGGTCATGATCCCAGGATCCTGGATCGAGCCCAGCATTGGGCTCCCTGCCCAGCGGGAAACCTGCTTCTCCCTTTCCTTCTGCCCTCTGCTATTGCCTCCACCCATGCTCTCTCTTGTACTCTCAAGTGAATAAATAAAATCTTTTTTTAAAATTAAAAAATTAAGTATCTTGTCAAATAAGTGAAATATAATTTTTGTCTTTGGGCTATATACATATACATATATTTGTGTGTATATATATGTACATATGTACATACATATATGTGTATATCTATAAAAATGAATGACTCTTTTGAGTGATCAATCCTGATTTTTCTAGATGTCTGATGTCAAAATACTGTAGTCAAGGAGGGCTAGTATAACATTTTTCAAGAATCACATCAAGTGTGACCTTTGTGTTAAGCCTTCTCCAGCTCCCATAGACAACTTGGTAGTTTTTGGCAATATGGTCTGTTATAACAGTTAAATTTTCAAGTTTAAAGAATGACGCTGAAACAGTTTTGCCGCTCCGATACTCTGTATGTCAGTAACCCACAATATGAAATTTCATCCTTGTATTTTATAAGAAATGCCACCCCCATTAGCTTACCAAACGTTCTCATTATTGATATGATTATCAATAACCTCTACTCTTTCAACCTCCTCTCACAGCCTTTTATTGCCAATTTTTTTTTTTTTTTAAGTTACATGAACATCATTCTAACTTTCTCAGGACCACAAATACATTCTTCATGCCACTTACTAACCACCAGCAAAACTGGTCTCCAAATGAATTGCATACTGTCATATCATGTCATATGATGATATGGTATTTTGAAATATTAGGGACATGTATGTGTGTGTGTGTTCTCATTATTTCCTATTTCCTCTACCTTTTCCTGGTTTAAGAGTCTTTAAACCAAGTTTTGTGTACTTATGCTTCCAGGTGGCATTGTTTTAATAGATAAATAAAAATGGAAGTCTTGATGATTTGATATTTACTTACTTTCAGATGGATTTTTAACGCACAAAGAAATTTTCTTGAGAGAAAAGGTGGTCAGAGTTTTGCTTGAAGACCCAAGGATTTTAATCTTTAATCTCCTCATCTTCATTTTATATAAAATGTCTCCTTTCTGATAATTTTTTTCTTGATTTTTCTCCTTTGGGGCAAATCTTTTTAAAGAAAACATTTACTTCAAGACTTAAATTTAGGTTGTTGCCATTCTACTCTCAAGAGTGGTTCCATTTTAAGCTTACTTTGTTCTTATGGAGGAAAAGTTATCAAATCTAGGGAGGTGTTTTGAGGTATGTTGAGTGCCAGAACAGTGCTTCTTTATTTCTAGACTTCCTGAAGTCATGGAACACAATGTGGCCCTTAATTCATTTAACTCTAATTTATTTAATTCAATTCAATGGATGCTAGGTGCTGAGTGCTGTGTAAGGCACTGGGAATACAATGATAACAATAAAAAAAAAATGGTGTTTTGGAAGGTGTGTGCTCTCTGTAGATGTGTGGAAATTTCCTCAATACGCCATAACCCTGAACGGTATAAAGGTCAGTCCATGGTCTGGTTTCTCCCATTTTCACTTAAAGCAAGGAAAGCTTTTCTCCAGAGCTGAGTGGGCTAATGCCTCCAGTTCTGTTCTGCTTCTTTTCTCAAACCCAGTGTCCCTAGGAATATGCCTTAAGTAGATGACCTACATTCTTCTCAAAGCAGGTCTCAGAGTTCTTTACTTAAGAGGGAGGCTTGAGCCCCTTGAAATGGAGGCTGCCTGTATTCTTTCTTTTTCTCTTTTCCTTATTTTACATTAAGTCTAGTGTTTCTTGGGCTTCATTGAGAAACCCTTATAGTTCTAGCTTTTGTTCTCCACCCCCCCCCAGAATATTATTAATCATTTAATTTGTTGCTTTTTAAAAGCCCTTAGTGGTCAAACAGTTTATACTTGTTTTGGTATAAGTAGCGCAAAATTAATTAATTAATTAATTGATTTAAAGATGTTATTTATTTATTTGACAGACAGAGATCACAAGTAGGCAGAGAGGCAGGCAGAGAGAGAGAAAGGGAAGCAGGCTCCCTGCTGAGCAGAGAGCCTGACGAGGGGCTTGATCCCAGGACCCTGAGGTCATGACCTGAGCTGAAGGCAGAGGCTTTAATCCACTGAGCCACCCAGGCACCCCAGAAGTGCAAATTGAAATTGTGTGTGTGTGTGGTTTTGTTTTTTTTTTTAATAAATTAGCACTGGATACTTTTTTTTTTTTTAAGGTTTTATTTATTTATTTGTCAGAGAGAGAGGGAGCAAGCACACAGGCAAACAGAGTGGGAGGCAGAATCAGAGAGAGAAGCAGGCTCCCTGCCGAGCAAGGAGCCCGATGTGGGACTCGATCCCAGGACACTGGGATCATGACCTGAGCCGAAGGCAGCCGCTTAACCAACTGAGCCACCCAGGCATCCCTTAAATTGTGTTTCTGTTTTTTGGTTTATCTTTGTCTGTTAGATGTCTAATTTGTGACTTTTATACTAGAAAATGATATTTTATTCTGAAAAAGATTTTTTTCAGAAAGTTGGCTGTGCTTTAAAAATACGTAAACAGGGGGTGCCTGGATGGCTCAGTGGGTTAAGCCTCTGCCTTCAGCTCAGGTAATGATTTCAGGGTCCTGCGATCGAGCCCCGCATCAGGCTCTCTGCTCGGCAGGGAGCCTGCTTCTCCCTCTCTCTCTCTCTGCCTGTGTCTCTGCCTACTTGTGATCTCTGTCTGTCAAATAAATAAATAAAATATTTAAAAAAACATGTAAACACATTAATGGATTTTATGTCGTTAGTTGACTAGATTTCACATCAGACACTATACTGTTGCCTACCATTGAACCATCACCAGTTTAATAAATTTGATCCTTCAAAATTAGTATTTTCTGTTCTCATAGTACTTTCCTGTTTGGGATTTTGAAACAAAATCATCTTTGTTCCCAGATTCACTGCTTTCATCTAAATGTGTCCATTCCATATTATGTATTATGTTCAACATTCACGTATTATATATAACATCTATGTCATACTCTAATATGTTTGATTTCAGAAATATTACATGGTTTGTACACACTTTGAAAATAATCTTCTTACATTTAAAGTCATCACCAGGAATAACGATATAATGCAGGAACAAAGACTGCCTGGAGAAATGAACCAGTCCTCCTACTATAACAAAATAAAACAAAGAAAGCTGAAAGAACGGAAAGTGAATTCAGAAAAGGTTATACTGTAAGATCATTGTTGGAAGACACTGGGTAGATTGCTGGGTGAATACAAAAGACATCAAATCGAAGAGAAAAAACACTATAAAAGAATGAATAAAATTATCACTTTTGTTGATGAAATGGTTGCATCTTTAAAAATCCAGAAGACACTATTAAAAATCAAGTAGATTTAGTAAAGGAATTTTATAAGATGCCTGGATGCAAGATAAGTACACATATCAAATAACTTTGCTCTTTTCACCAAGAATACCAATTCATCTGGAACTAAAATTATGAAAATAAATTTTTCCATAATAGTCTTACAATCATAATATAATTAAAAATCAAATAAACAAAAATATAAAAGCCTCAGTGAAGAAATATATGACATATAAAATGTATACATGTTAGTAAGTTATTCTTAGTTAGTAAGAAATATGACATATAAAATGTATACATGTTAGTAAATGTATACATGTTAGAATAATATTAACAGTAAGAACTAACAGAAATATATGCCAAATTCATACGTGAGAAGACAATATCTGAAAATGTCAATTCTCCTAAAAGTGATATAAAAACTCACTACAATTAGGGTTTGTATTCATTCCCCACTGCTGTATCACAAATTGCCTCTTTATCAGCTTAAAACACACTTACATTTATTGCCTCATTTAACGATTGTAGGTGAGGAGTCTGGCAAAGCTTAGTGAGGCTCTCTGGGTGAGTTTTTCACTCAGCTACTATTGACAGGTCAGTTGGGGCTGCGGTCTCAGCTGGGCAAATGTCCACTCTTTTTTTTTTTTTTTAAGATTTTATTTATTTATTTGACAGAGAGAAATCACAAGTAGATGGAGAGGCAGGCAGAGAGAGAGAGAGAGAGAGGGAAGCAGGCTCCCTGCCGAGCAGAGAGCCCGATGTGGGACTCGATCCCAGGACCCTGAGATCATGACCTGAGCTGAAGGCAGCAGCTTAACCCACTGAGCCACCCAGGCGCCCCCAAATGTCCCCTCTTCATCTCATTTTGATTTTTGGTAGGATTCGTCTCCTGTGGCTGGGGGACTAAAGTCCCCTCTTCTGTCTTCATTTTTGTGTTTGTTTTCTTTTGCTAGTTGTTGGTCAAGGGGAAGATTTTGGGCAGCAGAGACCTTCCATAGCACCTTGCCATGTGGCTTTGTTCCCTGGGTTCTCTCAGCGAGGCAGCTTCCTCTTTTGTGGCCAGCATGGGAGTCTAGTCGACTATATGTAAAGGCATAATCATGAGAGTGACTTCTCATCACCTTTGACATGAAGCATAACCGAATCATAACAATATTCCAATACTTTGGCAAATTGTATTGGTTAGAAGCAAGTCACAGGTCCCACTTACACTCAATAAGAGGATGATGATACAAGATGTGAATATGGGGGGCACAGTCGGGGCTGTTTGTCACACAGCTCAAAGAACACTTAAATTAAAATGATGCATCCTATTTTTAACATTCGTTGTTTTAATCACTAGCCTCACTGATGTAGCACAAATGAACTCAACCAGAATAAACGTCTGGCAGATTGTTTTTAAATTAAGGGCCTACCTATGGGGTACCTGGGTGTCTCAGTGGGTTAAGCTTCTGCGTTTGGCTCAGGTCATGATACCAGGGTCCTGGGATCGAGCCCCCCATCCGGCTTCCTGCTCAGCAGGGAGCCTGCTTCCCACTCTCTCTGCCTGCCTCTCTGCCTACTTGTGATTTCTCTCTCTCTGTCAAATAAATAAATCAAATCTTAAAAGAGCATATCTATAAGGTATCTTTGTAATTTTTTTTCGGGTAAAATAAATGAGGAAGAAAGATTATCTTTAAGTTATAATGCAGAATCCTGATTTTCCATAATGTAAAAAAATTTTCTTTCTAATAAAACAATTTGGGTTTTGCTAAAAATTGATTAATTTCTTTAGTAAATTGAAATTTAAGCAATCATATTTTTTGAAACTCAAATATTCAAATATAGACAATGCGTACTGAATTCATTACCATGCAATTGATATAGACTCGTGGCTTAATTATTAAAATCTTTTTTTAAAATTATTTTTAATAATTTAATTATTTTAATAAATTTTTAATTATTTTTAATTATTAAAATCTGTTTTTGCTATTTATTAGTTATGTTTTCATCTTGTAGTAAAATTAATTCTAGGGGCACCTGGGTGGCTCAGTGGGTTAAGCCTCTGCCTTCAGCTCAGGTCATGATCTCAGGGTCCTAGGATCAAGCCCCACATTGGGCTCTCTGCTCAGCGGGGAGCCTGCTCCCCCACCCCACACCTCTGCCTGTCTCTTTGCCTACTTGTGCTCTCTCTCTGTCAAATTTAAAAAAAATCTTTAAAATTAATTCTAGCTAAGCTCTAATTTTTTAATATTATAAAACTCAAGTGAATTTGTTTCATGCTTCAAATAATGTGACTTGCAGAAAGTAACTAAAGTCTTTAAGAAATTAAATGTCAGGGGAAATTATTATGCTTAGTTTCATATTAAACAGATCCACTAAAAAATGCATGTTTTAAAAAAGGTGAAACTATGCACTATTTCACATCTCTTGTCATGTCTAGGGCAAAGATTTTCATGGTGGCAAAATTTGCCTCTATTCCCCTCATTCCACAGTTTTCATTGATATGCAGAATCAATAAAATAATACTTTTGTCTCCTATTGCAAAGTCAGAATGTATATACGTAGAAAGCGTTAGATGGTGATTTTAAGGGATAATAGTACACTAGACATTATTATCGGTTTGTCTATACTGTTTCCAAATTAGTTACCTTGTATTTCACCTGTTCCTGGTGGATATCTTGACTGTTCTGTTACCAGACCAGAGTGGGTCTTCTCCTTGGTGAGTTAGACACAGAGACCACACCAGGTAGAGTTGCCTCACAGAGTCATAGTTATCTGTTCCAATAAGGAGATTGTGGGGAATAAGTTCCCAAGCTATAACTCCTTGAACAAGGGAGAGTAGGCTCCTTTTATTAGGGCTTGGGATGCATATTTAAGGACGGGTTTTAAGATTACAATGAGGCTGAGGCACATTCTGATTCATCTGCTCAGGTGTCTTCGTCCACTGTTTCATTCTGTTTCAGTAGTTTCTTCCTTAGTTCATTTCTAAAAGGTAAGATTGACAGTTAAGCACAAGTTTCTAGGTGTCTCCTGAGTTGGGAAGTCAGTTTGGAGTTCAGGGATGTCAGGCTGGTGACAAAATCCGTCCTCTGATTTTATTCTTCCTCCTCATTTCTTCACATCTCATGGGGAAAAGGTCCGTCTTCTGCAGCTACTTCCTGCTGGACATGGCTGTTGTCTTGGGGGTCAGCAGAGGAGCAGAACTGCTTCCCAGCTAGGCTGAGCCATGTTCGTATGTCCCGAGGTTTAGCCCCGAGGTGTTTGTGCCCTTGTGTTACTACCATCCGTAATTCTGTGGTCTCTGTGCCCTTGGTCACAAGTTGGACCAAACAGTTAAATGCATGAAGTCCAAAAAGTAGTAAGAGTAGCAGGATTATCAGCGGTGCCAGAAAGGGGAGAGACCACATGATGTATGTAGTGCCCTTTTGATAGCATGCCCGACCTCACCGGGAGGTCCTCCTCTTTGCATACCTGCTGAAGGTATGCAGCCAAGCTGCCTGATCAAAGATTTCCTTAATATGTACTTTTACTGCACCTGAGGTATCAATCCAGGTATGACATGAAATATTAACTAATGTTCAGACAGTAACTTCTATTGACAAGTTGTCCATGGTCAGTCTAGTGTAAGGTCATTCTGGACCAGAGGATATGTACACAATCCTTTTTTGATCTATGGGTGCTAACAACACATCCAACAACTTTTCCGCCCATGCACCCTGCTCTGATACTACCTATTACTTGTGTTCACTAGGGATTGTAGCTTCCAAGTGGTGCTTTAGTGTGCTACAGCTTTGGCACAAACTATGACACAAACTACTCTCAGCAAAGTGTTCATTTTAATATCTGAAGAGCTAAATCTTTGTACCCTGCCTCCAGAACCTGGTGAGGACCAGAAAACTATCCATTCTGCCACATAGACTCTACCCTGTACAAACAGTGAGCTGTGGAATTCATTACTGAACCGTCACAGAGAAAACGATTTAACCCAGGTGCAGCAAACAATAAGACTGAAGAAACCAGAAAGCAGAGCTAGTGCTAAATAGGCTAAAATTGTTACCAGATAAATCTAAGTTCCCCTGCCCATCTTCGAGTGCCACTGGAACAGAAGCTCTAGGTCAGTGAGTGTCTCACAGTTGTGTTTGTTGTTATCTAGCGTTGGTTGCACGTCTTCTGGAGTTTCTGGTCTAAGTGCCTTTTTCAGCCCAGGATGGTGGGTCCATGACCCAGCTCTCTCTACTTTTAGAGAAGAATGTGTGGTTAAGGGTATTAGGTGGGGCCCTTTCCACTTAGTTGATCTTGTGGTGAACCACTTTTCCAAGATTTGAGATTCACTCAATCCCCCAGGTTTATATGGGAGAAGCCTGATTTCAGTAGGCAGGAAGGCAAAAGTTACTATACTTGTTGAGTGCCTCCACTACTTGCAGATAGTATATGATAATTTATGATTAATATATATATGATTAGTAGCCAAACAAACTTTCAGATCTGGCAACAAGAAGGGAGTCAGAGCCTTTAGGAAGATGCCTCCCATAAGCCGTTTTGAAGGGGCTAAATTTTAATTTATTCTTTGGGGCAGCTCTTATCCTGGTTGAGAATTACTGATAATAGTTCTAACCAATTTCCTGTGTTTCTTGGCACAATTTTGTGAGGGTATTTTTCAGGGTTCTTTTAGCCTGTCCTTCCAGAATACCAGTTCAGAGCAGGCAGTGGCGCCCATTCTTGGCAGCACATGACTCTGACCCTGATAATAGCCCAGTTCAGAGATTCCCTGTACCTCTCAGTTACCTGTTCTAGTATCTGCAGTCACTTCTAGGACAGGGTGTCTCCAGTTTATCCTTCTGAGCCTTATGCCTTTCCCCAATCTTGGCTCGGTAAGTCTTTACTATCTGTTGGCTCTAGGATGCTTTTAAGGGATTGCTTTTTAAACTAGGTCTAGTCTTTTAACTTGTTTTCAGCAGATATTATCAGTTCTATGTTCAAAATACATCCAGAATTCTACCCCTTCACCACACTCACTACCCCTCCCCTGCCCTCGCCATCTATCTGAAATGTAAACCTATCTCTCCAGACCTCTTCATTGGATGGGGTTTCACTTTCTAGATCTTTGTGACTGGAGTGGACTTGATCACATGCTTTATCCCACTCAAACAGGTCGCTCTTGGGTCCGTCCCTGAAGCTTATTATAAAGGGATTTGCAATTAACCCAAAGTTAGGAATCCAAATATGGCAAAATCCAGACAATCCCCCCAAACCCACACAATGGCTTGTTGGCCCTTAGTGAGGCTAACTGACACGTTGCTATTTTCTTTTCTTGTGGAAGACCTCCTTGTCTCCTAGACACCCAGGTGCCCCTCAGTAGTACCATTTTCTTTTTCTTTTTCTTTTCTTTTTTTAAAAAAGATTTTATTGGGGTGCCTGGGTGGCTCAGGTCATGATCCCAGGATCCTGGGATTGAGTCCCACATCGGGCTTTCTGCTCGGCAAAGAGCCTGCTTCCTTCTCTCTCTCTTTCAGCCTGCCTCTCTGCCTACTTGTGATCTCTGTCAAATAAATAAATAAAATCTTTTAAAAAAAAAGATTTTATTTATTTATTTGACAGAGAGAAATCACAGGTAGGCAGAGAGGCAGGCAGAGAGGGGGCAGGGAAGCAGGCTTCCTGCTGAGGAGAGAGCCTGAATCAGGGCTCAATCCCAGGACCCTGAGATCACAACCTGAGCCGAAAGCAGAGGCTTAACCCACTGAGCCACCCAGGTGCCCCAGTACCATTTTCAATAAAGCATGAAACATATTTACTAACAAACCCAAATTTATCTTTAGTTTTTCTGTAATGAGATAAAAGTAAGTAAACCTATGTTTAGTTATCAGTGATTCAATAATTCACTTAAATATGAATTCAACCTGTTTTATCATCCAACCCAGCAAAACCTTAAAGTTTTAGGTCACCACACATTTTGGAAGCTTTATAAATTCACCTATAGACCTTTTTATCTATTCAGTGTACTTGTTCTTAACAACTACCCAAACAAAATCAACCACCATCTTAAGTCATTTTTGCTCACAAGTTTGTAATAGGTACACCATGAATTGAGATTGAATAGAAGTGGATTATCTGATTGTATTTGATGTTGATAATTCCCAAAGACATGCCAGTGTTCGACCAACTTGAACATACTAGGGATTATCCCAGATCATTTGAATTTAAAAAACATTTGGGTTAATTCCGATCTTTGTGTTTTTTTTAAATTTTATTTTTTGATCTTTGGGTTTTAGATTATCCAATCCTTACAAGTGCTTGCTTCAAACCTATTAAATAGAGTTCTTTTATGATATAATTTCAGCAATACCATCCAGAGGTTGAAATTACCAGATGGAGACTGACACAAACAAAAGCCTTTTAGTTGAGATTTGCATTTATTCTTTTTTTTAATTAAAATTTTTTCAGTGTTCCAAAATTAATTGTTTATGTACCACACCCAGTGCTCCATGCAATACGTGCCCTCCATAATACCCACCACCAGGCTCACCCAACCCTGCACCCTCCTCCCTTCCAAAACCCTCAGTTTGTTTCTCAAGAGTCCACAGTCTCTCTTAGTTTGTCTCCTCCTCCGATTTGCATTTATTCTTGACAAGTAGCCTTACAGAAGCTGCAGGGTAGATTTTGAGCACAGATTCTTTTCTAGATGCTTATCTTTTAAAAGGTCTTTTGGTCCCTGAGTGGGGGCCAGGGACACTCACCCACAATGTCTTCCTTTCTTCCCCTGGGTTGCCTCCTATGGACTAAAGAGCTATTGCCAGAAGGGCAGCTTGCCTTTCCATTATCTTGTCCTCTCTTCTGTTCTCCACCACACCCTAAAGTTTATCTGTATTGGCTGAGCAGAATTAGTGTTAGGACCAATAGCCAGTGTTTGAAGTCCTCTGTGGATATCTGGAGCATTTTGAGATAAGAAATAATTAATAATAATAATGTTATTATTATTATAAGTAATAATATTAATGACCACTTGACTCTTTTTGGTCTTGGGATCCCATTTCTATAAGAAAAGAAAGAAAGGACAAGGTACACAAAGGTCAAGCCGACAAGGTAGAGATTCAGTCTCCTGAAAGCAGGACAATTGTTTCAGGCATCCCCAACAGACCAGATATCGAAACCAAATGCTGACCAGGTGGGACAGACATTTCTCCCTAGACTGGTCACTGTCTGATGCCCCCATTTCACTGGGATAGAGCAACCAAGCCCCTGAATGGCCAAGTTGCATGGTCTTCCAACCCCTGGGGGTGTCTAGATTCTACTCCAATGAGCATTCAGTCCCTCATAGTATTTCCTGAAGGGCCCTGCTCCTGACTGTTTCACCACCTTGCCCAGACCTTGTGAGACGACTCAAAGTGGTAACACTTTAACAGCCATTTGGTGGGATGGGTGTCATATGCCTCCCTTGGGAGATCCTCTGAGCAAAAGGTCCGTGTGGTGCTAGGTCTCCCAGTAGGCTACAATGCCAATCTGGCATCCCAGGTGCCAAGAAGGGAGACTACCTGGAGGAGCCCACTCCTGCCAGAATAGCTTGAATGGGCTAGCCCAGGTACCCACTACTCTGACCACTAGAAACCAGGGGACTGGAGGGCAAACCCTCAGAAGGACAGCTATCCCATCTGGGTCACCAAATTTGTTACTGGACCACAATGAGTCCAGTCCTTAATGATCTATGGACAGAGACCACACCAGCTTGAGTTGTCCCCCAAGGTCATTTTCACTTCTACAAGCAGGGAAATCACAGGGAAAGCAGATTCCTTTTACTAGGGTTTGAGATGAAGATTCAGAGGGGTCTTAGTACAGTACCGTATATATTATTGATTTTTGAGTTAATAATAAGATTTCTTTAATTCTCATGCAAAACACACCTCCAAATGTCTACCTCTATGTGTATTACAAATGACATGACATCTCATTCACACTTTTTATGGGTGTATTTGTGTGCTGATGCCATCTTACGATCATGTAGAATTTCATCCTTTTGGCGAGTCACATCTTATGGGTTGGTAGTCTCTTCCATTGAGTTATTTTATGGGCTAGCTGTTCAGCTCTATCTGTGGATTTTTTAAAGTATATTTTATTTATATTTTATATGTATATAAAAATATATAAATATATATAAAAATAAATATATAATATATAAATATATAAAAAATATATAAAAATATATATGTATATTTATAAAGTATACACATTTTTAAAAGTATAACATGTATAAACAAAATTCACAAGTCATAAATGTGACAGATCAGTGATTTTTTACCTGTTGACACACACTCTATAATATAGATCAAGAAGTAGAACATTGCACTAGAGATTCATTCTTCCTGCTCTTGTTTCTATTTAAAATCACAGAATAGGAATCTTTTGTGTAAGGCTTCTTTCACTCAAAATTATGTTTGCAGGAATCATCCGCATCATTACCTACAGCAAGAATTTGTTCATTTTCCTTGCTTTAGTGTATTCTAGACAATTTATTTGGCCATTTTACTACTGATGTGTGTCTGGGTTATTTCCAGTTTGGAATCATTATGAAAACTGCTACTAAGATATTTATGTACTTGACTTTGGGTGTTCGCATTTATGCATTTCTAGGTGTACTTATTCCCTGGCCCTGAGGGTGGAATTGCTGCGTTTTAGGGTTGATGTATTATGAGTCCTCTTTCCCAGGTTACAATATAAACTCCTGCCACCAGTCTGTCAGTGTTTCGCCACCTTTGCTAAGACGTGGTATTATTAAAATTGACCTAATTTTAATCATTTTGATGTGCGTTTAGTTGTAAGTCATGCTTTTATATGCATTTTTCTGGTGACTGATGAGATTAAGCATCTTTTTATATCTTTACTGGATATTTGCATATATATTGTAAAAGTTGTCAGTTCATGGGGCAACTGGTGGCTCAGCCAGTTGAGCATCTGACTCTTGATTTTGGCTCAGGTCATGATCTCAGTGTTGTGAGATTGAGCCCTGAAACAGGCTCTTCATTGAGCTTGGAGATTGCTTGAGACTCTCTCTCTCTCTCTCCCTCTGCCCCTTTCTCCTCCTTGAGGACATGCACGCACTCTTAAAAAAAAAATTTCAATACAAATATTTTGAGTACTTGTCATTCTTACTAAATTAAAAAAATATATATTCAGGATATGAATCTTTAGTAAAGTAGGTAGACAGCAACTCTGTTTACCAGTCAGTGACTTGTCTTTTCTCTCTATTGTTTTCTTTTGATAAACAGAGGTAATTAATTTTTATATATAGATTAATTTTTTAGGTTTATTTAGGTTATAAGATTAATTTAGTAATGCTTTTTTTATGGTATGTTTAAGACATTGTACCTATCCCAAGGTCATGTAAATATTTCCTAATGCCTTCTTGCTGAAGGCCTTTTACATTTAGGTTAACAGTTATATGAAATTGACTTTTGATTATGGTATGCGTTAAGAAATCAATTTTAAAATTTCCACCAAATATCCAATTAACATCCAATTAATTAATTAATTTAATTAATATCCACTTAATATCCAAATGACTCAGCTCCATTTATTGAATGTAAACTCCTGTACTCACACGTTGGAATTGTCAATTTTATCATAAATCAGGTGTGCCTATAAGGTTTGGTTTGTTCTAAGATACTCAAGTTATTTAAAGTTGTTTAAAATATTACCTTATTAATTTCTATAGCTTTCAGTTATTCCGGATATCTGATATTGTAAATCCTCTGAATATGTTCTTTTTCAGTGTTTCCTTGGCTGTGTTTGGCCCTTTGAATTCTTGTAAGAATTTTAGAATGATCTTGTTAATTTCTACTTAAAAACTTGCCAGAATTTTTAATTGAGAAGTTGTCAAATCAATTTGGGCAAAAATCAATGTTTTTGCAATATTAAATCTAATCCATATATATAGAAGAGCCTCTCATTTATTTGAAACTTTAAATTTTTCTAGTTTTGCATACAGAGTTCTATTGCATGCTACTTTAGAATGTTCTTAAGTATTTGATGTTTTTCATTCTACTGTCAATTATATAACTTAAAAAATTAATTTTTGTTTATTGTTGGTATTTGGAAATTCAGTTGATTTTTATTCATTGGTTATATCATGTGATTGTGCTAAAACTATTTATTATGTTTAGTGTTTACCTCTATGATTTCTGGGGGTTTCTACATATAAAACACTTTAGAGCTCATGTCTTTTCTACAATCCATATACTCTTCTACTTTTATTTTATTATTGAAATGTCTAGGGGTTCTTATTTAATGTTGATTAGAAGTATTAATAGTGGGACTCTATCTTGTTCCTGATATCTGAAGGAATGTTCTATAACATTAAATATGAAATTTGCCTTATGTGTTGTAGATACATTTTTCAGTTTTAGGAAATTTGTTTAATCTATCCCTAGTTTGTTGGGTTTTTATTTAAAAAAACGTGTTAAATTTTATATTTTTCCCTTTCTGGATTTGATAAAAATTTTCTTATAGCAAAATAGCAATGCTGTAAGAAATAAGATTTTTACCTTTAGTGAATAAATGTCACGAATATGTTGTCTAATGATTTCATGTAAAAATAACCTGGAATAAGTCTCCTTTTGAGATGATATGTTATCCTTTTTATATATATTATTGGATTCTATTTGCAAATATTTTGTTTAGGATTTTTGCCCTGGTGTTTATGAGAAAGATTGGCTTATAATCATTTTTTCTTCTAATATTTTTGTCAAATTTTGGAATTGAGGTTTCATTGGTTTCCTAAAACAAGTTAGTATTTTACTTTTTATATTCCCTGGAAGAGATTTTGTCAAATTGGTCAAAATCTGGGGTGTCTGGGTGTCTCAGTTTATTAAGCACCTGCTTTTGGCTTGGGTCATGATCCCAGGGTCCTGGGACTGAACCTCACATTGGGCTCCCTACTCAGCTAGGAGTCTGCTTCTCCCTCTGCCTCTCATTCCTGCTAGTGATCTCTCTCTGTCTCAAATAAATAAGTAAAATCTTTTAAAAAATGGTCAAAATCTAGTGCATCTTTCTGAGTCTGGATTTTTGTGTGTATGTGAGAGAAAGTTTTTAATTATATATGCATTTAATTAACAGAAACACATGCACTTAACGTTTTCTATTCCCCTTGCATCAGATTTATTATGCTTTGCTTATTATATCACATTTTCAAATTTGGGTTAACTACATTTATAATAACCTGTTATGCTTTTTCTGCCTGTATGGTCTAGAATGATTTCATTTCTGATAATGGTGATTTTTCTTTTTTCATTTTTTTTTTCTTGCCAGGGGTTTATCTACCTTTTCAGTCTTTTCAAAGAACCACCTTTAGGTTATGTTGATTTCCTCTATTGTTTTTTTCCATCATTGATATCTGCTTTTACATCTGTTATTTCTTTGATCTACATTCTTGCTTCTTGAAATGCATGCTTGAATCATTGCCTATACTTCTTTTCATGTTTCTATTATGTACATTTCTAGCTATAAATATTCTCATTATACAGTGGACAGCTACATCATACAAGTTTTGTCATACTGAAATCACTCCGTGATTTATCTTTCACTCATAAGATATACACAAATAGATGTCTAATTTCCAAACATCAGAACTTTCTTATACCTTATTGTTGCCTGTGTCCAGCTTAATTACATCATATATAATTGAAACCATATTTTATATGACTGAAATCATACAGATAATTATTCGTACCCCAGTACATGATGAATTTTGGTAAATGTTCCATGTGTACTTGAAAATAATATGTATTCTGCCATTCTTGGGTGTAATATTTTATTTTTATAATTAGTTCACGATTGCTTATAATGCTATTAGTATCTCAGATGCATTTTCCTTAGAGAAAATAAATGGTAGATAAGAACATACAGTAATAGCATCAATAACTGTATCACCACCATACAAATTATGCTATGTTCTGTCTGCTTGTGGGTCCCAAAGCAATTTAACAAAGTTCACAGAAAGTATCTTTTTCAAAATCTGTTTTAGGAGGAGCTACTCCTGAATAGGATTGATCCTCTTATTCAGGTTTATAATCCAGAGCCCATCTTTGCAGGAATGGATACACTGTAATTCCCTAATTTGGGGCAGGAATTGACTGACACAGTAGGGATGACTGCTGGGGCCCGCTATTAAGTGGAAGAACTCAGGTTATACATGCTGAAGGAGACTTACCAATGGCTCAGTCCAAATCTCACACAAGATGAAGAAACTGAAGTCTCAAGTGCTCAGATCTCACTGTTACAGTGGGAAAAGCTGGACTAGAAGAAGACATCCTAATGTTCATTCCACTGATGGAGCCGAAAGCAGACAGAGAAGGGGGTAGTTATATAGATAAAATAAATATGTAATATGGTCCTCGGCACAGAATATATTAGGCATTCAAAAAATGCCTCTCTTTCCCACTCTGTCTTCTTTCCCATCCAAGGTGGTGTTTCTGTCACCTTCTATATGGAAAGGTAGACTAAAGTCACTTACCACAATTTCAGACTTCATGCTATCTATTTCTTTGGGAATATACAAGTTCACTCTCATGGTCTGAAACCATAAATAGTTTGTCATTAAATAAAGGTGTGTCCAAAATGTAAAATAAATCCTGTAGAATTGACAAAACAACTATACAATCAGAAATAAATGTAGAGCCTGAGTTTAGAAATTCTCTGCCACATACCAGGTTTAGAACTGCTTTTCTTGGAAAGCTTACATAGTCACATAGACAGAAAATTTGGCATATCATTCATTCACTTATTTTCCAGAGTCGTGCTGATAATTTCAATTTGTTTTAACTGCTGAGTTGAATTGATTAGTGTTTCTGATGCTTGAATAGGTTGCTAGCATGTAAGCAACAGGGAAGGAGATAAACAATGTCATGGATTGTTATGTCTTTGTATTTGATATATACTTAATTCTCGTTAATACTTTCCAAAGAAATCCTCACAGGTAATGCTTCTGTCCAAGTTTTATGCAAATAAATTACAACTATGGAATAAGTGAATATTTAATCCCTAAGTGCTTACAAAAAGGATTTTAAAGAGTGTTATTTTATTTTTTTAAAGTTTTAATTTTAATGCCAGTTAATATACAGTGCTATATTGGTTTCAGGTATAAATATAGTGGTTCAGCAATTCCATACATTATGCTGTGCTCATCAGGACAAGTGCACTCCTTAATCCCCATCACCTATTTCACCCATCCCCACCACCACCTCTGGAGACCATCAGTTTGTTCTCTGTAGTTAAGAGTCTGTTTCTTGGTTTGCCTCTCTCATTTTTCCTTTTGTTCATTTGTTTCGTAAATACCACATATGAGTGAAATCATATAGCATTTGTCTTTCTCTGACTGACTTATTTCACTTGGCATTATATTTTTTCTATGCTAAGTAATATTTTAAGCTCTTTTTTAGTTTTCAAAGTTGAGTTACTTGTCATTTTATCTCTTTACTTTAACATTACTTTAATATTTAGGCTTATTTGAAATAAGTCGATCAGGAAAAGACAAATACCATATGATTTCACTTATATGTGGAATTTAAGAAATGAAACAGATGGACAAAGGGGAAAAAACAGAGTCATAAAATGGACTTTTAGTGGTAGACAACAAACGGAGGATTGATGAAGGGAGGTGAGTGTGGGATGGACTAGTTGGGTGGTGGGCATTAAGGAGGGTACTTGTAATGAGCACGGGGGTTATATGTAAGTGACGCGTTGCTAAATTCTACTCCTGAAACTGTTATTGCTCTATAAATTACATAACAGGAGTTGAAATAAAAACTTGAAACTAAACTAAACTAACTAACTAAATAAAATTTAGGCGTATTGAAGAGGTAATGGCGGCCCTCCAGCCAGGTATTGTTGCTCGTGGTAGTGACTTCCTTTACATTCCTCCTTCCCTTTTCCTTATTTTCTCTGTCTACATTGCCCCCCATATTCGAAGTGGATTCTGGGGGAGTTATTATTCTGTGTCAAAATATGAAAAGAGGATTTAGAGGGCAGTATCTAGTCTTTTCTATATCAGCAATAATGAGAATGGTACACTGCAACTGTGTGAAATAATAAGGAAAACAATCATAGCAATAGAACTCAAAGGTCAGGATGCTTAAAAGGAGGAAAAAAGGAAGAATAGAGTAATTCTGCAGGCTAACTGACTTTTTGACTTTGGCAAGAAATTTACCCCTTCTGGACCCATTTTTTTGTTTATAAAGGAATTAGAATAAAAAATCCCAGGGACGCTTTTGACCGTAGGAGTCTATGATTCTCAGCTGAATAATGAAAACCAACCAGTATTTGAGAGTATAATAGGTGAATTATACCAGAGAGCAAATGTCTTACTTATGGCATTTACCTTTAATCAGACCCTCAACTCTTTTGAGTAAATGCTCAAGTAGAACTAAAGTTAATCTCTAATATAATTTGATTCTATGTGAAATTCTCACTATTATCTGTTTTTCATTTTTATGACATACAAGCAAAAAGGAGAAAGAAGACAGATTTCTTACTCTCCATCCAGTCTCTGGAGAGACAGAAATGGAGGCATGGAAGACATTTTGATTAGCAAACATAGCACATGTCTCATATGCCAACTGGTCTACCCCCAGCATTTTGTGTTCACATTTCTCTAAAGTAAGAATTCAACATTAGGTATATATGTAGTAGACTGGAAATGAAACTCCCAAAGACATCAGATCCTAATCCCCAGAATCTGTAAATGTTACTTTATTGGAATAAAAGGTTGTTTCCACATATGAATAATTAAAGATCTTGAGATGGGGAAATTCCTTTGGATTTTGGATGGGCCCTAATGCCATCTCAAGTGTCCCTAGAAGAGAGAGGCGGGCTAGATTTTACAGACAGAATAAGAGAAGCTCATGTGAAGGTAGAGGCAGAGGGAGTGACTGACAAGTGCCACACTTCAAGAAAAGGAAAACTGACTCTGAGGGCAAAGCCTTGAGCCCAGATGGCGGAGCTGTTGATGGAAAGGGCAGAACTGTGAGCCACAGCGGATTTTCCTAGGATTTGAAACTTTATGGAACTTTCCTTACTGGATTTTGAAATTACGTGGAAATGATGACTCCTTTCTCCCTTCCATTTTCTCCCTTTGGGAATGGGAATTGCTCTGTTGTACTATATACGCGTTCCACTATTGCATTTTTGGAATGAGAAAACTTTGTTTCTAGTTTCAAGGGTCCATAGATGCAGAAAAGTACCCCATGATGGATCATACCTAGTCTTTCACCTATCCTTGGTTTAATAATTTAGATGGCATTTGAGACTTTGGAGCTGATGACAATTGGATGCACTTTTACTTGAGTTGATGATTTTGAGGGATGCTGGGATGGGGTGAATGCATTTTGTGTGGGAAATGCATGTGAATTTTTGGAAGCCAGATACTGGCTGTAAACTGTGGTAGGCTGAAAAATGAGCCCCTTAAAATATCAATGCCTAATCTATGGGAGGTAAATGTCATCCTATTTAGAAAAATGTCTATGCAAATGCAATTAAGATAAGGTTCTTGACATGGGGAGATTATCCTAGATTACCTGGGTGGGTCCTAAATGCCATTGCTAGTGTCCTCATAACAGAGAAGCAAAGAGAGATCTGACTACAGAAGAAAAGAAGGTTACGTGAAGTCAGAGCAGAGAGATTGTAAGATTGGAATGATGTGTCATAAAACAAGTAATGCTAGAAGCCATTAGAACTGAAAGAAATAAGGAACAGATTTTCTCCTAGAGCTTCTGGAAAGCATGCAGCACTGCCTACACTTTAATTTTTGTCTGTGGTACTTATTTCAAACTTCTGTCTTCCAGGAATGTGAGAGAATAAATTTCTGTTGTTTTAAGCCACCACGTTGGTGATAATTTGTTACAGCAGGCAGAAGAAACAACTAAAAGTGCATAAAGAGACAAGCGATTCAGTTAGGCTAGACAGAGGATAAATGCTGAGATGTAATAGTCCCCCTAAGCTTATTTCCAGTCCCTAAGTCTTCACTAAGACCTCCAGGGTACCTGGAACTAACTCAAAGGGAACAGTAAGAAGCAGGGTAGACTTGAATGACCCTTTCCAATTAGAAATGTCTTGTTGGTTTTGTTTTCGACAGTTCTGGTACTTTAGAGACCTCTGTGGAGTAGAAGACTTTAGGCAGTTCTGTGAGAAACAGTTGGTAGTGTGACAGTTGATGGGGTGCATGGGGGTGAGACTATGGAGAATAAGGTTTCTGAAGACCAGACTAGAAAGCTTTTTTTTCCCTTAAGTTTTTGGAAGTCAGAGTCTGACCTAAATTCTTAAAAAATTTATCAGAATAGATTTGCTGAATGTCTTTATGTGTCCAGGGCCACGTGAAATATATACACACAGATTTACATGGGCTGGAGCAAGTTTCTTATTTATTTACAAGCTGCAACAAGTAACCTAAATGTAGGCATGTAAATAATCATTTGCTGGTGCAGTAGAGACTGTTAGCTCTTTACCACAGAAGCAAAACAAATCACTTCTTCTTGGTCTAAGTGTGGATAGAGTACTACACAATCTAGTAGTAGATTCAGTGCAGCATGACAGGGAAGAAAAGTACTGAAAAAATAGTAAGAGAAGGGCCAACTGTGGGGTGAGGTATGGAGGAAATCAGCTCTGGGCCTCTCCCAGCTGTCTGGTTTTATCATCCTTTTAAGTGACTTGCCTCTTGTGAAAATATAAAACATTCATCCACTTGAGCTTCCTGGGGGTTTCAGTGAAGGAACCAGTGGGAAACATTTAAAGTAGTAGACAGCAAGTTTCAGTGAATCAGATCCAATTATCAGCAATTTCAGAGTGAAGGTAAGAATTGTTGAGAGAAGCACATCAAAAGGAAAATAGGAGTTTTCATCCATAGAAGAGGTATTGTGCACTTCCTAGAAATTTTTAAAAAAGCCAAAGGAACTGCTAAGTAAATAAAATTTCCATCCTCAAATCCAGAACTTCTCTCCTATCTCTATAACTGTGCTCTTCTTGATTTCTCCATATAATATCTGCTAATGGCATTACTATATTCTCAGTTGCCCAGGCATGAATCTTAGAAGAAATTTAATTTTTATTTCTCCTAAGCCTCTGATATCAAAGAAGCAATCTGTTCTTTGTAATGGTGACCCCATGCCAGACACATTGCCAGGATGTGTTCAGCACCGGTGCATACACGCACAGGCTGCCTGCCCTTGGCTTATCACTTTCATGTGACCTTCAACCCAAGCTCACTGTTTGATGGCTTTTTTTTTTTTTTTAAGATTTTATTTATTTGACCAAGAGAGATCACAAGTAGACAGAGATGGGGAGAGAGAGTGAGGAGGAAGCAGGCTCCCTGCCCAGCAGAGAGCCCTATGTGGGACTCGATCCCAGGACCCTGAGATCATGACCTGAGCTGAAGGCAGAGGCTTAACCCACTGAGCTGCCCAGGCAGCCCCACTGTTTGATGGCTTCGCACACCAGTCTGTGGCTCATGCTGCCATTGGATGAAGCTAGCAAAGCCAGCTGTTGGTTATACTTAGTGATCCAAAGACATCCCTGACTCCCTTCTGCTTATTAATTGATGACTGAGCCTTTTGGTTATACATTTAGGATCCTCCACCATCTGAATCTAATTGCCTCTTCCAGCTTCGTCATAATGGTTCCTAAAAATAAAGTTGATGTTGTGCCAAATTTGAGAACTCTGAAGTTCAACCAAATTTTCTCTCTTATCTCTTTGCATTTCTTGTCACTTTACTCTAATTAAATGCTCTAATTTTCATGTAACCTTTGGAATTGTACTTTCTTAAGACCTAGTTTAGGTGCCATATCCTCCATGATAATTTTCTAAATTCCATTTATTTGAAAGAACAGTAAAGTCAGTGGGTTCTTAATTATTCTCACATTTGTAATCATTGCTTGTAAATTGTCCGAGCTCCTTTAATGCATTCTAACCTGTTTTGGGGCAACCCTTAGTCTTAATCATTTAAAATCCATCAATGAGCTTAATGGCTTGCACAAAAACTTAATAAATATTTGCTGAGTAAATTGGTTGTTGGATGAGTGAATGAGTAAATGTTTGAGTGAATTTAGTGAAGGCCAGTGTTTATGATTCTCAGATGCAATCAGGCATTGTAGTTGTATGTATGTGTGTTTGCATCTATGTGTGCAGGTGGATACATTATATACATATACATATACATGTAGTTGGATGTATACATATGTATCCACATACCTGTTTCTATATATAAATAAATACATACAGGCCTACACACAAACCCATATATAGTTTTAAAGTGACACACATTGAAGAAATTCAGATTTGACAGATCTCATATTGCAGAACTCATATATTAAATATGACCTGTACTATATATATATGTAATCTTAAAATTTTAATTGAATTTGTTTTGATAAACAGTCTGTAAAACAAACACACACACATATTTAACATTTTATTCCTTTTCAGATGGTACCTTTTAAGCACTTCTATAGAGAATCACACCGAAGACATTGGAATTAAGGACCATTCTTCCCTGTGTCCTGCATTCTCACTTTTTCTTGATTAGGGGAATGGGACTTATTTATTAATCCCCACCCCCTTTTCTCCCTCTTTTGGAAAATGCAGCATTTGTAGCAAATAATGATGTAACAGAGAAGTAACTGAAGCTGAAACAGAACATATAACCCATTATGGCAGTAACAGTCTGGAGGTCTAATGCAGTCCTGATATAATAAATATCAGGAGATGGTTGTTTTTCCGCATCACACCAAATGCGAGGTTCACTTTCTATAGGAATAGATGAACTTATAGCCTTGTCTATCTCCTTGCTGCTTTTCCATTCAGTTTACCATGTAGTGATTGTCTAATACAATGAGAAACAGGATATCTCCCACTGAGCAATGCCATGCTCTCACCCAGCTTTTTTCAAGGAGAAAATTGGACCAGAAAAGGTTATTAAAATGAAGTAGTACTATTATATATTGGAAAATGGTGGCGATATAGAATGTTTTTCAGCTACATTACATGAGTCTCAGTATAAAACCTCCAGCTTTCCCCCCAGCAGAATGATTTACATGTATGACTCACTTTTCTAATGATGTGTCCTATCTCCCTTTATCTGCTTGAAAACAGATGACCTAAAACAAGAAAACTGGTTATAACAGACAGTAAATACATGTCATAATTAGGGAAAGCAAGAAACACTGAAATAGCAAACAGACCGGGTTTACCCTTACTTTGAATTGTTATTTTGCAGAGACGCAAAAATAATTTTACATTCTTTAACATGGAGAAGGACTGTAAATAGTTCCCTCTTTTCTACCAAATCTCCTAGAGCCTGTGGAATTTTACAACCCATAAGGTATTTACATGCTCTGCTAATCTGATCCAAAACTAGGGCTTCAGTCCCTCAGGAAGCATTCATTAGCATTATAAATTAGCCCAGCTCTCAATTTATGTGTTGATTTACTTGTCTTTTAGCCTCTCTTTACTTTGAGAAGTAATTTGAAACCATTTACAATATAAACACACATATGGAAGTTAAACATGAGGACTGAAGTCAAGAAAATATGGAGGGGAAAAATGTAATAACATAAACACCAGGACATGCTAAATTTCACCATGAAATGGGGGTCCAAGTAAGGGATTATCTTCTTCTTGGAAGAGGCTGCCCCAAGGGAGAGGGGTCCGAAGACCTTAGGAGCCAATAGATTTTGGTAGAAGCTGAAACAAGCACATTGTAAGAGAAATTGCTATAATATTTTATTTTCTCTTTGTTCTTTCTGAGCATCTAGTTAATTCTTCTAATTGAAATATCCGACATGCCCAGTCTCAAGCGTGGTGAACCAAGAAAATAGTAGTGATAATGAGATGAAGTCAGCAAGTCTAGTCATCCTTCTCTTCCTGACTCCGGAACCTATTTTCAGATTAAAATCTGAAGGGTGTGGATTTCCTTATGTTGCTAGAGGCCACATTTCCCCTTAGGGAAAGAGACTACCACCAAGAGATCCCTAATGGCACATTTTTAGGTCTAAGCTTCCTGGTAACTAACACAGAGAAACATGACTTGTTGGAGAGTTTTCTTATCTGGGAAAATAAACAAATCCTACCACTTTAGAAGAGCAAACCTTTCCTCGGCACTACATTCTAAAAGGATTGACTTTATATTTTATTTACATTATACAAAAGATTTGAAATATCAAAGTTGATGAAATTTCTAACAGCAGGTTTGCTGGAGATGCAAGCTATTGTTTGATTTTTGTTTTAAACATAATAAAGCTTCAGGTTACAGTGTTAGATTATAATTTGCTAACCTCCTCTGCTCTGTGATTATTGGGGGTGTTGTTCGCCACCTGATCCTAGAAGCATGTGATTCCTGGATACTTTAAATGGTCTTTCTCATCTTTCTCAAGTAATTCTGTCAACTCAACTTTGGGATATCCTATTTATAACCCTTAGAAGAAATCAATGGAAAATGAACATTTCTTTAATTTTAATAAGGAACACATATTTAAAAAAGAGTTGGAGAAAGTGAAAAAAAGACAGATGGGAAACAGGTTGTAGTAACATTTACATTTAAGTTTTTTGCTGACCCATGATAGCCCTTTCTTCAAGTCTGCTTTCTTTTCTTTTCTTTTTCTTTCCCCTGGGATGTCCTTTTGGTATGATACTCTCCTAGGATGATTAATAATAATAACAATAATAATAAAATTCCAAAGAGCTATGGATAATATAAATTTTGACTAAGTGTTGATTATTTCTGAATGAGGACTTCCCTATTACACTGGCTCTTTCCATCACTATTATCTGAAGCCCATTTAGATGAATATTCTTTCCTTAGAGTCCCTAACATGAGCTGCATTAAAATGTAACAGCTTCCCACCTCTCTAAGACTCTCCACAAGGTGAACATAAATAAAATCAATTTAAAGTGTAATCAGTGCAGTTTCACAGCTTAGGCTCTCCTTTGTGTCAAGCTTTTATTTCTTAAAGAACACGAATATCAAAGTGATCATATAATGATTATTTGGTAAGGGCCCAGATATTATGCTTTTGACATATCATGGGGTTAATGACAATGTTATACAAGAGGTGTCAAAAAAAAACCCCAAATTTATGTCAGAGTTGGTTCCTCATCAACAGATCTCCTAATAAGTTTAGTTTTCCCTGAAGATAGTGAGCAGTAGGATACTAATTTCATACTAATTTTGATTTTGATTCCTCTCTATCATTAATTTATTCATCAGCAGTGACATGCCCTAAACTTCAGAGTGAATTCAGACCTCCAGAGAATGAATTAATTAGGCCAACACAAAGGAGAGTATGTAAAGCTTAGTTTTATAGCTCCTTTAAAATAGCAAATACTCATAATTAAACTCATTTATTTTAAGGATACTAGTATTATTTTTTACTTTATAGATAGATTTCAAGATGTGTTATTTAAAATATTGGAATAATTGTTGTTTCTTTATAAAATCCTCCCAATAAAAAGTAGTATTTATAGAGGTTATTGTCAGTGGCTATAATAAATAGCATTTTTCTTTTGTTCAATTTTTTTTTCTGCCAGGGGACAATGTATGACTTATGAATGGGTTTCAATATGACAGATTTGGGCACAGCTTTCTCTGTGTATGTGTGTGTGTGTGTGTGTGCCTGTGTATAGTAAAGACTTTAATTTTATCCATGGAGTGCTTTGACCTTTGCCTTTGATCACTGTTAGGTAATCTCTAAACATTTGGAATGTCATTCCTTGATGTGAGTGTTACAATTATGATTGAGAGTGGGGCTTGGCCATACCAGGTAGTCTAGGAATGTGATGTGGAGTAGGGGCTTTGGGTCACAGTTTCAACTTGACCTTTAGAGGGGCTGGAGATGGAGCTGAATAATGTGGACAGTCAACCATGCCTAAGTAATGGAGCCCCAATAAAGTCTCTGGACACTAAGACCTGGGTGAAACTTAGTTGGCATCATGATCATTGTCACTCAATGATGCTAGAAAAATAATGCTGCCCATGACTCCACTCTGAGAGGACAACTGGACATTCCACATTCAGAATTTTCCTGGACTCTGCCCCATGTTCCTCTTCCTGTGACTGACATTAACCAGTATCCTTTAGCTGTGATAAACTATAACCATTAGTATAACCAGTTTATGGAGTCCTCCATTATTTACCAAAGACTGTGCTTAAAGATATATAATTTCACTCTAAAATAACCTTCAATTTAGACTGGGATGAGTATTGTTGAGGTACTTCTATTCTTACTTCAGCAAATGTCATAAACTAAAGGTTAAAAAGAATGGCTATTAAGAACTCATAACATTTCTCTTATAGCAATAATGCCTTCAGTTGAAGACATGAACATTGAGATTCCAGACATAATTTCAGGCAGATGAGAAGAGATATGAGATACCTCTGGTGTTTTGTGTATTTGTCAAGTATTCTTGATTCTTCTACTTCCAAGCACATGGCTTTATTTTTTTCTATGCCTGCTGGGGTAGTGAGGGGCACTGATCTGTCCTGGCTCTGGAGTTGCACATTCAGGAGTCTTGTGTCACTTAGTGGGAGCACTTAGTTACCAGGGAAACTCTGCAGCACTCTGTGTCCCTCTTAGGTATTGGCTGCTTCATCCCTGTAGGTCCCTGAGGAACTATAATGAGCAGTGCACCACTTTCCCCCTGCAGTAAACTGGAAGTGGAGAGAAGAACAAGGTGTTTAAGCCATGACACTTTTTGGCTGAGTGTAACCTAGCCTATCCTGACTCATCGTGTGGATGGGTGGGTGATAGGGAGGGTGGGTGGTATATTTAACTGCTCATAAAGTCCCACTTCCTCACCCAGGAAAGAGTAGTAGTGATCATTATCTGGTTATTGGGACTGGTGGAAGGATTAAGTCATCACAATGTGTATGAAGTCCTTCATATGGAGCTCTTCGCACATTTAAGTTCTCAATCAATAGTCATCATCAGTGTGGCACAATTTGACATTATAGCAAGTCCTCCTGGATAGCTAACATAGAAAGTTTATACCATACATCTAATCATGCATTTCCAGATGAATTCATCATTGTTCACTGTCAAGTTATCAGTAAATTTTTAAATATTAATATTCAGCTAAGAAAGCAGTAGTAAGTCAGTCTGTTGAAAAAAGTCAAGATATTCTGCACTTCATGGCTCGATTTATCCTTTGACTCATCCACATCTATTCCCCTATTCTCTGTGGAAAACAGCATGACAAAGTTGATTTTAGAAGCTTCAGGATGAGGCATTCAGATGCACCTCCCCAAATTAACAGGTTTGTGATGCTGGAAAGTTACTTAAACCTTTTGACCATTAGGCTCCTCATTTAAAAAAAAAATGGCTAACACAACTTGGCTGATTAACAATGTATTTTGAGGGACTAATAACATCTGTCCCTATATTTATCGAGATCTAATCTCTTTATCATCTAATGTAGGAAGACATTAGGGTTCGAAGCTGGCAACCAAGGAAGAGTTCTTGAGATGTCTTTGGTGCAGAAAGGTGGTTTTATTAAAGCACAGGAACAGGACCCGTGGGCAGAAAGAGCTTCACTGGGGCCATGAGGAGTGGCACATTCTATACTTTCAAGTTGGGAGGGGGTTAGGGATGGTGTAAACCTCCCAGATATTTTGGAAACAAGGTTTCCAGGATCCTGAGGAGGCTAGCTATGGATGGGAAAGGTCATTTATTACTGTTCAGTAAAAACTGTCATGAGACCCTTCCGATGTATATCAGTGGGTCATATGCTTGGGGGATGACTGCCAACATGTATCTTGGGGGATAGAGATCAAGGAAGTTTCCAAAGGTATTTTTATATGTCAAAATAGACTTACATGGTCCTGGGGGTTGGGCTAAGATTGTCTTTTGCCCTTAGCAAAATATCAGCTTCCAGGCAGTTGAGTCCCTGGAAGAATGTCACTCTGCCTGTTGTCAATGGGCTATAAGTAGTAAGGATACTTAGTAATTTTTCTTCTGCCTTTGTTTCCCACATCATCATCTACGTAGTAATGGGTATCTCCTTATTTTGCCAAGAACTTCTCCTTTCTACTGAAGGCAACAACTCATATCACTTTTGGGGAACCATTCCTCTCCCTAGTTCAAACAGAGGATTCTAGTGGGCTCTGCCAATCCCATGCCATTCCCATCTCTACCTCTTCCACCCAATCCTAGCCATAAAGATGGCATATTACCCAAGATTATGCAGTCTTTGCCTGAAATTTTTCACATTAGAACTGGTAATGGAACACTGTCTCTTTCTATGTGATGACAGAGTTAGAAAGATGAGCCAGTACCTGCCAGCAGCCAGGGTCCCAACTTCATGGGAAGAATTGGTCAGAGAATAAAGCCATCACCACAAGGCCAGGAAGAGAGATGGAGTGGCCTGATGATGCGTGTGTTTTCAATTTTGATTGTTCTTGAATTCTTGTGACTTCCCTAGCCTGATCTGTTTGTTTATGTGAACCAATACAATTCCTTTTTGTCTTAGCTAGTTTGTCAGTTTTAGTTTTGTTTAGCTGCTTTCATTTTTTGATCATTTTTTAAGGGCACTTTTTTTTTAAAAAAATTTTATTCATTTATTTGAGAGAGCATGTGTGTGAGCACATGCACATGAGTGTGGGGGAGGGGCAGAGGGAGAGGGATAAGCAGACTCCACACTGAACAAGGAACCCAATAGGGGACTCAGTGCCAGGACCCTGGGATCATGACTGGAGTCAAAGACAGACGCTTAACCAACTGACCCACCCAGGTGCCTCTTGATCATTTTTAACCAAATGAACCTTAATATGTTTTAGTCCCTAATGCATAATGGTTGCTCAGTACATTTTTTTTTCCCTCTGTTTTTGTTCTTCTATCTACTTCATAATTTTACACAGAATAGCAGTTCCCAAAATATGGTACCCAAGACCCTTTCAGCTCAAGATCAAAACTGAGAGTTATTTGCTCTTTTTATTGTGTTGGCATTTGTACTGATGGTTCGAAAAAAATGGTGGTTAAAACTGCAGGTGCCTGAGACCAAATCAGGGCAAGGGCACCAAACTTCACAAGGAATAATTGTGTCTTTTCCTTCACACACTTGCAACTTGCAGGGGGTTAAAAAAAAAAAATTAAAATTAAAATTTTAAAAAGGAGTTAGCTAGTTTCATGTCATAATGTCCTTGGTGAAGCAGCAAAAATTACAAATTTTATTAAATCTTGACTCTTGAGTCATGCTTTTTGAACTTTCTGGATGATGAAATAGGAAGTACACAGTGAGTATTTCTGCTTCATACTTAAGTAGAGTGGTTTTCTTGAGGAAAAAACACTTGTAGGATTGAGCTGCAATTTCTCTTATTTTCTGGAACATGCTTTTTGTTGGAAGAATAACTGACAAACTAACTATAGGTATTCAGATTTGGCTTATTGCCTTAAGGACAATAACTGATAAAAATCCAAGCTTTCCAGCAAAAATTGGAATTCTGGAAAACTTTAATCCAGGACTGTGAATGTGACAGCTTCTCAATGTTAAAAGACCTTCAGGATGAGATTAGTGGTAATATAAGTGGATGTGATTTTTGGTATTGTATAATAAAATGTGTCAACATTTAGAAGATCTATGTGACTTATTGAACCAATAGTTTCCAGATCACCGAAGTACGCTGTTACAAAATCATCCATGGGTAAGGGGGTCATTCGCAGTGCAGGATGTATCAGCGGATTTTAATGTAACCAAGTATGATGTCTGTTAGTACAGTTTCAGATTTCTCATGGCAACAAACCTTTAAGAAAGTGCCACTTGTAGAATTGTTGTATAGTATTAAAGAAGAATATGTACAATTATCTTTAAAGACTATTAAAAATCTCATTCTTGGGGTGTGTGAGTGGTGCAGTTGAGTTTCTGACTCTTCCTTTTGACTCAGGTCATGATCTCAGGGATGCAAGATCAAGTCCAGCTTTCAGCTCCATGCTCAGTGGGGAATCTGCTTGAGATTCTCTCTCCCTCTGCTTCTGTTCCCTGTGCCCCACTCTCACATGTTCTTTCTCTCTCTCAAATAAATAAATCTTTTTTTAAAAATAAAAAATAAAAATCTCTTTCTCTTTCCAGTTACCTATCTCTGCAAAGCCAAATTTTTTTTCATATTCTTCAAGCAAAACACCATAGTGCAATTGGTTGAATGGGGAAGTAGATATAAAAATTGGGAGGGAGACAAACCATAAGAGACTTTTAATTTCACAAAACAAACTGAGGGTTGCCAGGGGGAAGAGGGTAGGGAGAGGGTGGTTAGGTTATGGACATTGGGGAGGGTATATGCTATGGCGAGTGCTTTAAAGTGTGTAAGCCTGATGATTCACAGACCTGTACCCCCAGGAGAAATAATATATTATACATTAATAAAAAAAAATTAAAAAAGAAAAAAAATGTAATGGTGATCTAATAACCCAGAAATTAAAGAAATTTTCAAAAATACAAAATAATAGTCATCCTTCTTACTGTTGTTTCATTGTTTAGAAAATAAAATTATTTTCATGAAATATTTGTTGGCATGTTATGTGTCTTTTTAAATGAATTAATACATAAACATCTTTTAAATATCTCAGTTTGAATTTTAAGTATCATGAGTACAGATAGGTAAAACCTACATACAAAAAGCTCTTTGGAATTCTCAGTAACATTTAAGAGTGTAAAGGTGTTCTGGGGTGCCTGGGTGGCTCAATGGGTTAAGCCTCTGCCTTCGGCTCAGGTCATGATCCCAGAATCTTGAGACTGAGCCCCGAATATGGCTCTCTGCTCAGCAGGGAGCCTGCTTCCCTTCCTCTCTCTCTGCCTGCCACTCTGCCTACTTATGATCTCTGTCTGTCAAGTAAAAAAATAAATAAATCTTTAAAAAAAAAAAAAAAAAGAGTCAAAAGGTGTTCTGAGACCACAGTGTTTGGGCAGCCCTGACCTTGAATGTCCCTTGTCTGTCTATTCATTCATTAGATGCACGTCTAGTGCCTATAAATACATTTTGATACTTGCATATATTTGTTCCTTCCTGGAATAATGCTAGCTCACTTTTGTAGCTGGAAGAACTCTGATCCTTAAAGACTCAGTTAAAAGCTTGTTTTTCCAGATTCTACCCTATTTTCCTTCATAATTACTTATAGAAATGCATATGATCATGCTACAATTAAATATTTTCTGCATGTCTGATGGCCCACTGTTCTGTGAGGGTTTGAAGACCAGGCATTCTCTTTTAATCACTGGTGCATGGGCACCTAGAAAAAGGTCCAGATCATCATGTGTACTCCCTATAAATTTTGTTCTTGAAGGCCTGAATTTTTAGGCTCAAGAGCTCCATCCTCTTTTGTTCCCCTGCCATAGAGCCCAGTTAATGACCATGATATTGGCAAAGTCATGTACTAACAAAGCCAGATGCCAGGAATTGAAGCTCATGGCCAGGCTTCAAGGGGAAACCAATCACAAAAGGACAAATGCCATATTGTGGTTAGAGGGAATCTGGAGATCTTTAAAGATTTCCGACATTTCTCAGGTGCCCATCATAGGCAGCTTCTACTTTCCCTTCACAGACTTTACCCATGAAGTTAAAACAAACAGGAGTTATTCTGAAGCACTCGGTCCAGGTAATGAAAAGAAAACCGCCAACTG
Organism: Mustela erminea; assembly: GCF_009829155.1. Taxonomy (NCBI): domain Eukaryota; kingdom Metazoa; phylum Chordata; class Mammalia; order Carnivora; family Mustelidae; genus Mustela; species Mustela erminea. The sequence continues at coordinate 12,041,609 of NC_045627.1, read as the reverse complement.
GCATGATCTGTTGGAAGCAACAGAGACACATGGCATGAGGGCTTTTCCAAAACTTTTCTAATTGGATGAAAATGGGAACATTTCTCAAGATTAATAAGAGTGTCAAATCATGTCCAGCTGGCAACCCCAGGATCGCACCGAGTGTTTAATCACACGACATGTGAGTGTCAAAACAATGTTAAGCAGCATCCTGGAAACTCTGTTTTGTGGCAGGCAGCTCTTCTCCCAGAATGCCAAGCCTCTTCTCACCTGTGATTGCTGACCATCACCTAAGGCTAAAACTGAGAATAAATAGCAATGCCTTTCTGTAGAAAGGCTTATCCAAACGAAGCAAACATTACTTAGAGCCACAAGCCAATCTGACATCTTCCATGCTGTTCCCATCTGCTTCAGATATTCATACTGGACAGTTTTCAAATGACAGCAGATGTCCCAGCTAGAAAAAAAAATTAATCAGCTGAAAAGTATGTCATTACCTAGCTAATTTTTTAGTTTCAGAAGCCAGAAACTGTATTGCTTTTGGTTATTGCCCTGATGCCTCAGTGTCAAACCAACTCTCTTGTAAAATGAAGTGGTGTTTGCTTAGCTAGCTACCTAGAATTTGTTATATGAAGCATCTTTTAAACATAACTCTTCAGAGGAGGAGGTTGCATAGAAATTTTGGTCTTTAAATAAGCTCGGGAGAAAATTCTTCAGATTCATAAAAATCCTGTGCAGTTGACAAAAGAAGGCAGTGCAGTGTCAACTGTAAAAGACTTGAAATTTTCATCTTTTTTTAAAATCACTGCTCGTGCTTAGTGATCAACCGCAGAAAACAGTCTTTCTGTTTATTTATGTTCATCCACCGTTAGCCAATTTGTGTTCTGTATAAAATTAAAGGGAACATCAATAGGCCAAGGTCACTTATCCTTCTACCTCACCTTGTTTTTTGCATCAGATTGGATAAGAAAGGTATATTGCAACAGTAGACCCCAAACCTACCTGAAGCATATACTCGGTCTTAATAACCTAATGTCAGATTATCACAGCTTTGTAACTAAGGAAGATTTTTAAATATCTACTAGTTTTCTATCAGCCTGTGGTCTGGGAACTGGCAGAGAAGACCACAATACTTTCCATCAAAATAGTGAAAACCTTAGAATTCACATTCTTTTCTTTTATATTTTGTTTATTTGAGAGAGAAAGACAGAGATAGTGACAGAGAGCACAAGTGGGGAGGAGAGAGACAAACAGACTCCCTGCTGTGTGTGGATCCTGATACAGGGCTGGATCCCAGGATCCCAGGATCATGACCTGAGCTGAAGGCAGACACTTAACTAACTGAACCACCCAGGCGCCCCTCCCTTCCCTTCCCTTCCCTTCCCCCTTCCTTCCTCCCTCCCTCCCTTCCTCCCTTCCTTAGATTTACTTATTTTAGAGAGAGAGAGAGCATGGGTGTGAGAGGCAGAGAGAGTCTCAGGCAGACTCTGTGCTGAGCATGGTACCCAATGTGGGGCTCCATCTCATGACCCTGAAATCACGACCTGGGCTGAAAAAGAGTCAGACACTTAAACGACTGCATCACCCACATGCTGCAACATATGTTCTTTTCAAGTGCTCATAAGAGTGTTTACTGATTTAGAATCGTATTTCGGGACATAAAAGTCTCAATAGATTGATAAGAATTGAAGACATATAAAATGTGTCCTTGGACCACAGCAGAATTAAACCATATTTTCTCCCAGGACTTTATGGTGTGGGGTTGTATGTTCAAGTCTTTAATCCGTTTTAAATTAACGTTAGTAAATGGTGTGAGATAGTGGCTTAGTTTCATTCTTTTGCATGTGGGTTTTTCTAACACCATTTACTGAAGAGACTGTCATTTGCCCATTGTCTATTCTTGGCTCCTTTGTCGTAAATGAATTGATCATATGTGTGTGGGTTTATTTCTAGGCTTTCTGTTCTATTCCATTGATCCATGTGTATGTTTATGCCAATATCATACTATAGCTTTGTAACATAGTATGAAATCAGGGAGTGTAATGTCTCCAGCTTCGTTCTTCTTTCTCAAGATTGCTTTGGCACATGGGGTCATTTGAGGTTTCATACAAATTTTAGGATTGTTTGTTGTTTACAGTAGTTTAAGAGTGATTCCTCAGTTTGTCATAGCCTTGCAGATCTCGTGGCATGCACACCATTGCTCTTCAAAGCCAAGACATTTGGGGGGTTCATCTCAGGTGCTAGTCTTAATGTTGGGGCACCTAATGTGGGAGGAATGCTTTGTTCCTCAGGGAGGACCTCTGGGTTTTGAGTTTTCCCCAATGGTGAGTTACTGCAGTGGAGGTGGAATTTATGGACAGATTGTGTCTCAGCCTTTCTTACCTGCTCTAATGTGGTTTCCCTCTCATTTTCCTGATGAGAAGGATTTGCTCTGCCAATTTTAACAAAGGAAGAACTTTAATCTAGTCTAGTATTTGAAGTTTTGTCTAGGATTAGCAGCATAAAATCATTTGGGAGGTTGTTAGAGATGTGGAATCTTGCCCCATCCAGGCCTCCTAAAGTGGAATCTGTATTTTATCATGATGCCCTAGGACAGGGGTGAGAATCAGACCTGAGAATTGTTTGTAGTGACGGTGAGTAATTGACTGTGGTTCTCTGTAGATAGATAGGGCTCAGCCATACTTAGGAATGGACATACATTTGGGCTTACCTGTTCCCTGCCCACAGAACATTTCCCAACCTTCTGCCTTGCAAAATTCCCGAGAGAGTGGCTAGGTTCTGTTCTACTTTCTTGTTTTAAATTCCCTTATCTCTTTTAATATATTTAAAGTAATTTAAAATTGCTGGTCACTTTGCTTCAGAGACTCATTTGATAAAAGAGCAGAATAAATTACTCCCCATCCCAGAGATACACTTCTCCTTCTGGGATAAAATAGCTCACAAAGACATTGGTGGAGCAAAATCATTAAAAAAGAAAAAAAAGTCTGCAGGATTACAGATCTGAACAGAAGCAGACATATTAGAACAGATGGACCATGTGTTTTAAATAGAATTAAAATAACATAAAAGAGATTTATGCATCCAGCAATGAAAGAATACACACTTATTTAAGCACACATTGAATATTTATAGAAATTGATTATTGGGACTTAAAAAAAATTCACAATACATTTAAAAACATAGATCTCATGCAGATGAAGATCTTTGGTATCAAGATCTTTGGCCATAAAATCATCAATTTAGAATTAGATAATAAAAAAGTTGCTTTAAAAACCTTGAATATTTTGAAACAAAAATAATAATAAAAAAATCCTAATACATGGGTCTACGAAGAATTAAAAATATAAATTTAATCATTATTTAGAATTGAATGACTATGAAAGCTGTTTATCTCAAAAGGAAAGGTGTAAAATGGTATGATGAAGAAAATTACAGTTCTAAATACTTTATATAGAAGACAGCCTCAAAATTAATGATCTCTGTACTTTTTTTTTAATTTTTAAAATTTTTTTATAAACATATAATGTATTTTTAGCCCCAGGGGTACAGGTCTGTGAATTGCCAGGTTTACACACTTCACAGCACTCACCTTAGCACATACCCTCCCCAATGTCCATAATCTTGCCATCCTCTCCAGACCCCCTCCCTCCAGCAACCCTCAGTTTGTTTTGTGAGATTAAGAGTTTCTTATGGTTTGTTTCGCTCCCGATCTCCTCTTGTTTCATTTATTCTTTTCCTACCCCTCAAACCCCTCACGTTGCATCTCCATTTCCTCGTATCAGGGAGATCATATGATAGTTGTCTTTCTCTGATTGACTTATTTCGCTAAGCATAATAGTTCCATCCACATCATCGCAAATGACAAGATATCATTTCTTTTCTTTTTTTTTTTTTTTAAAGATTTTATTTATTAATTTGACAGAGAGGAATTACAAGTAGACGGAGAGGCAGGCAGAGAGAGAGAGATAGGGAAGCAGGCTCCCTGCTGAGCAAAGAGCCCGACGCGGGACTCGATCCCAGGACCCTGAGATCATGACATGAGCCGAAGGCAGCGGCTTAACCCACTGAGCCACCCAGGCGCCCCGTCAAGATATCATTTCTTTTGATGGCTGCATAGTATTCCATTTTATATATACACCACATCTTCTTTATCCATTCATCTGTTGATGAACATCGAGGTGCTTTCCATAGTTTGGCTATTGTGGACATTGCTGCTATAAACATTCGGGTGCACATGCCCCTTCGGATCACTACGTTTGTATCTTTAGGGTAAATACCCAACAGTGCAATTGCTGGGTCATAGAGTAGCTCTATTTTCAACTTTTTGAGGAACCTCCTTGATGTTTTCCAGAGTGGTTGCACCAGCTTGCATTCCCACCAGTGGTGTAGGAGGGTTCCCCTTTCTCTGCATCCTCGCCAGCATCTGTCATTTCCTGACTTGTTAATTTTAGCCATTCTGACTGGTGTGAGGTGATATCTCATTGTGGTTTTGATTTGAATTTCCCTGATGCCGAGTGATGTAGAACATTTTTTACATGTCTGTTGGCAATCTGGATGTCTTCTTTGCAGAAATGTCTGTTCATGTTCTCTGCCCATTTCTTGATTGGATTATTTGTTCTTTGGGTGTTGAGTTTGCTTAGCTCTTTCTAGATTTTGGATACTAGCCCTTTATCTGATATGTCGTTTGCAAATATCTTCTCCCATTCTGTCAGTTGTCTTTTGGTTTTGTTAACTGTTTCCTTTGCTGTGCAAAAGCTTTTGATCTTGATGAAATCCCAAGAGTTCATTTTTGCCCTTGCTTCCTTTGTGTTTGGTAATGTTCCTAGGAAGAAGTTGCTGCAGCTGAGGTCGAAGAGGTTGCTGCCTGTGTTCTCCTCAAGGATTTTGATGGATTCCTATCTCACATTGAGGTCCTTCATCCATTTGGAGTCTATTTTTGTGTGTGGTGTAAGGAAATGGTCCAATGTCATTTTTCTGCATGTGGCTGTCCAATTTTCCCAACACCATTTGTTTAAAAGGCTGTGTTTTTTCCATTGGACATTCTTTCCTGCTTTGTCAAAGATTAGTTGACCATAGAGTTGAGGGTCTATTTCTGGGCTCTCTGTTCTGTTCCATGGATCTACGTGTCTGTTTTTGTGCCAGTACCATGCTGTCTTGATAAAGACAGCTTTGTAATAGAGCTTGAAGTCCGGAATTGTGATGCCACCAACGTTGGCTTTCTTTTTCAATATTCCTTTGGCTATTCGAGGTCTTTTCTGGTTCCATATAAATTTTAGGATTATTTGTTCCATTCCTTTGAAAAAATGGATGGGATTTTGATAGGGATTGCATTAAATGTGTAGATTGCTTTAGGTAGCACAGACATTTTCACAATATTTGTTCTTCCAATCCAGGAGCATGGAACATTTTCCCATTTCTTTGTGTGTTCCTCAATTTCTTTCATGAGTACTTTATAGTTTTCTGAGTATAGATTCTGTGCCTCTTTGGTTAGGTTTATTCCTAGGTGTCTTATGGTTTTGGGTGCAATTGTAAATGGGATTGACTCCTTAATTTCTCTTCCTTCTGTCTTGTTGTTGGTATAAAGAAATGCAACTGATTTCTCTGCATTGATTTTATATCCTGACACTTTACTGAATTCTTGTATAAGTTCTAGCAGTTTTGGAGTGGAGTCTTTTGGGTTTTCCACATATAGTATCATATCATCTACAAAGAGTGATAGTTTGACTTCTTTCCCGATTTGGATGCCTTTAATTTCTTTTTGTTGTCTCATTGCTGAGGCTAGGACTTCTAGTACTATGTTGAATAGCAGTGGTGATAATGGGTCCCTGGTGTGTTCCTGACCTTAATGGAAAAGCTTTCAGTTTTTCTCCACTGAGAATGATATTTGTGGTGGGTTTTTCATAAATGGCTTTGATAATAGTGAGGTATGTGTCCTCTATCCCTACATGTTGAAGAGTTTTGATCAAGAAGGGATGCTGTACTTTGTCAAATGCTTTTTCAGCATCTATTGAGAGTATCATATGATTCTTGTTCTTTCTTTTATTAATGTATTGTATCACATTGATTGATTTGTGGATGTTGAACCAACCTTGCAGCCCTGAAATAAATCCCACTTGGTGGTGGTGATTAATCATTTTAATGTACTGTTGGATCCTATTGGGTAATATTTTGGTGAGAATTTTCACATCTGTGTTGATCGAGGATATTGGTCTCTAATTCTCTTTTTTGATGGGATTCTTGTCTGGTTTTGGGGTCAAGGTGATGCTGGCCTCATAAAATTAGTTTGGAAGTTTTCCTTCTATTTCTATTTTTGGAACAGTTTCAGGAGAATAGGAATTAATTCTTCCTTAAATGTTTGGTAGAATTCCCCCTGGGAAGCCGTCTGGCCCCGGGCTTTTGTTTGTTTGGAGATTTTTGATGACTGTTTCAATCTCCTTACTGGTTATGGGTCTGTTCAGGTTTTCTATTTCTTCCTGGTTCCGTTTTGGTAGTTTATATGTCTCTAGCAATACATCCATTTCTTCTGGATTGTCAAATTTGCTGGTGTATATTTGCTCATAATATGTTTTTATAATTGTTTGTATTTCTTTGGTGTTGGTTGTGATCTCTCCCCTTTCCTTCATGATTTTGTTTATTTGGGTCCTTTCTCTTTTCTTTTTGATAAGTCTGGCCAGGGGTCTATCAATCTTATTAATTCTTTCAAGGAACCAGCTTCTAGTTTCCTTGATTTGTTTATTGGTTTTTGTTGTTGTTGTTGTTGTTTCTTTCTATTTCATTGATTTCTGTTCTGATCTCTATGATTTCTCTTCTCCTCTGGGTTTAGGCTTTTTTTCTTGTTCTTTCTCCAGCTCCTTTAGGTGTAGGGTTAGGTTTTGTATTTGAGACCTTTCTTGGTTCTTGAGAAAGGCTTGTATCACTATATATTTTCCTCTCAGGACTGCCTTTCCTGCGTGCCACAGAGTTTGAACCATTGTGTTTTCATTATCATTTGTTTCCATGATTTTTTTTTTTCAATTCTTCCTTAATTTCCTGGTTGACCCATTCATTCTTTAGAAGGATGCTGTTAGTCTCCATGTATTTGGGTTCTTTCCAAATTACCTCTTGTGATTGAGTTCTAGCTTCAGAGCTAAAATATGCAGGTCTGAAAATATGCAGGGAATGATCCCAATCTTTTGATACCAGTTGAGACCTGATTTATGACCCAGGATGTGACCTGTTCTGAAGAAAGTTCCATGTGCACTAGAGAAGAATGTGTATTCTGTTTCTTTGGGATGGAATGTTCTGAATATATCTGTGCTGTCCATCTGGTCCAGTGTGTCATTTAAGGCCTTTATTTCCTTGTTGATCTTTTGCTTGGATGATCTGTCCATTTCAGTGAGGCAGGTGTTAAATAAGTCCCCTTCTATTATTGTATTATTGTTGGTGTATTTCTTTGATTTTGTTATTAATTGGTTTATATAGTTGGCTGCTCCTATGTTGGGGCATAGATATTTAAAATTGTTAGAACTTCTTGTGGGACAGTTCCTTTGAGAATGATATAGTGTCCTTCCTCAGCTCTTATCCTAGTTTTTGGCTTTAAAATCTAATTGATCTGCTATAAGGATTGCCACCCCAGCTTTCTTCTGATGTCCATTAGCATGGTAAATTGTTTTCCACCTCCTCATTTTAAATCTGGAGGTGACTTGAGTCTAAAATGATTTTTTTGTAGGCAGCATATTGATGGGTTTTGTTTTTTTATCCATTCTGATACACTGTATCTTTTGATTGGGACATTTAGCCCATTTACATTCAGGGTAACTATTTAGAGATAGGAATTTAGTGCCATTGTATTTTCTATAAGGTGGCTGTTACTGTTTATTGTCTCTGTTCCTTTCTGATCTACTACTTTCAGGCTCTCTCTTTGGTTAGAGGACCCCTTTCAATATTTCCTGTAGAGCTGGTTTGGTATTTGCAAATTCTTTCAGTTTTTGTTTGTCCTGGAAGCTTTTAATCTCTCCTTCTATTTTCAGTAATAGCCTATCTGGATATAGTATTCTTGGCTGCATGTTTTTCTCGTTTAGTGCTCTGAATATATCATGCCAGTTCTTTCTGACCTGCCAGGTCTCTGTGGATAAGTCTTTTGCCAGTCTAATATTTTTACCATTGTATGCTTACAGACTTCTTTTCCTGGGCTGCTTTCAGGATTTTCTCTTTGTCACTAAGACTTGTAAATTTTACTATTAGATGATGGGGTGTGAACCTATTCTTACTGATTTTGAGGCGGATTTTCTGCACCTCCTGGATTTTGATGTTTGTTCCCTTTGCCATATTAGGGAAATTCTCTACAATAATTCTCTCCAATATCCCTTCTGCTCCCCTCTCTCTTCTTCTTCTGGAATCCTAATTATTCTAATATTGTTTCATCTTATGGTGTCACTTATTTCTTGAATTCTCCCCTCTTGGTCCACTATTTGTTTTTCTCCTTTTTGCTCAGCTTCTTTATTCTCTGTCATTTGGTCTTCTATATCACTAATTCATTTATCCTAGCAGTAAGAGCCTCCATTCTTGATTGCACCTCATTAACAGCTTTTTAAATTTCAACTTGGTTAGATTTTAGTTATTTTATTTCTCCAGAAAGGGCTTTTATCTCTCTGGAGAGGGTTTCTCTAATATCTTCCATGCCTTTTTCAAGCATGGCTAGAACCTTGAGAATCTTCATTCTAAATTCTAGATCTGACATATTACCAATATCCGTATTGATTTGGTCCCTAGCCTTTGGTACTGCTTCTTGTTCTTTTTTTTGTGGTGAGTTTTTCCACCTTGTAATTTTGTCTAGATAAGAATATATGAAGGAGCAAATAAAATACTAAAAGGGTGCCAACGACCCCAGGAAAATGTGCTTTAACCAAATCAGAAGAGATCCCAAATCATGGGAGGGAGAAGGGGGATAAAAAGAAGTTCAGAAAAAAAAATTTAAAAAAGAAAACAAATAAAAAGTATAAAAAAGAAAAAATATATATGTATATATTAGACTGGTGACTAGAACAGGGTCATCCATTTAATTTTGGGAGTATTTTGGTCTCTCAGAAGAAACTACCTCCCAAAATTTTAAAGAAAACACAATGAAGGGATGGAATATGCCTATAAAGATGAAAAAAAAATTTTTTTTAATTTCTAAAAAAAGAGTTGATTAAGTAAGTTGGTTGGGAGAATAAAGAAAAGGAAAGTGGAGAGAATTTGCTCAGACTGGAGACTAAAACAGCCTGGAGCTAGATTTAGGGTATATTTTGATCTATTAGAAGAAGTTGTACCCCAAATTTTTTAGAAGAAAAAATCCTATGTGTATACAAAAAATAAATTTAATACAATGAAGGATAAAATATGATTATAATAATGAAGCTTCAAAAAAGATTATTTTTTTAATGAAAGGTATTGTTAAGATAAACTAGTTAAAAAAAACGTTAAAAGAGGGGCGCTTGTGTGGCTCAGTTGGTTGAGCAACTGCCTTCGGCTCAGGTCATGATCCTGGACTTCCAGGATCGAGTCCCACATCGGGCTCCCAGCTCCTTGGGGAGTCTGCTTCTCCCTCTGACCTCCTCCTTTCTCATGCACTCTCTCACTCATTCTCCCTCAAATAAATAGATAAAATCTTAAAAAAAAAACACATTAAAAGAGGAAAGGGTAAAAGTTAAAAAAAATTAGCAGAAGAAAAAAATTTTTTTAAATTAATTAACTGCAAGACTAAAGAATCATGGGGAGAAAGCCAGGAATTCCATGCTTTGCTTTCTCCTCCTCTGGAATTCCACTGTTCTCCTTGGTAAGTGAACTTGGTCTTGCCTGGATTTCTAGTTGATCTTCTGGGGGAGGGGCCTGTTGTAGTGATTCTCAAGTGTCTTTGCCCAAGGTGGAATTTTACTGTCCTTACCAGGGGCCGGGCTAAGTAATCTGCTTGGGTTCGCTTGTTCCCTGAATGCTTTCCGTAGAGTTCCAGAGGACGGGAATTAAAATGGTGGCCTCCCAATCTCTGGCCGGGAGGAGCCAAGAGCCTGGGGCCCCACTCCTCAGTGTGCCCTCAGAGAAACGCGCCCAATCGCTCCCATCTCCCTGGCCTCTGGCCTTGCTCTGAGCTCACCCAGACTGGGACCGTTTCAAGGTAACCCTGAGCTGAGAGCTCACTCCTTGGCTCTGTCTCTGTAGCTGACTTCCCTGCTCTAATACCTGCGAGCTCTGTGACACTCAGACACCCTGGTCCTTCTGTGACTCCGCAGGACCTGGGGCCATGTTGACCCCACATGGGCTTCACCCGGGTTTAGCCTCTGGAGCCATATCTGTCAGTGGAGGAGACTTTTAAAAGTCCTGATTTTGTGCTCCATTGCTCTGCCGCTTGCCGGGAGCTGGCCCCTCCCGCCGTGGTCTATCTTTCCGTGGCTTTGGTTTCACTTCTCCGCCAGTCCTACCATTCAGAAAGTGGTCGATTATCTGTTTCTAGAATTGTTGCTCTTCTTCTCTTTGATCTCCTGTTGGATTTGTAGATGTTTGAAACGATTTGATAAGCTATCCAGGCGATCTCCTGCTACCTGATGTCGTCTCAGCCTGCTACTTCTCCAGCATCTTGACTCCTCCCTGATCTCTGTCAATGTTTAAGTTTACATTGAAAACCCTAAGGAATACACAGATAAGTTATTTGAGACAGTAAGAGAGTTTGCAATAACAGCTGGACATAAGATTAATGCAGAGAGGCACATGGGTGGCTCACCTGGTTGAGTGTCTAACTTCTTGGGTCATGATCTCAGGGTCATGGGATCAGGTCCTGGGTTGGGTTCCATGCCTAGTGCGGAGTCAGCTTGGACTTCTCTCTTCTTCTCCTGCTTGCTCTCTAAATAAATAAATAAATAAATAAATAAATAATTTCAAAAAGATTAATGTAGAAATAGTACTACATTTCTACATATCAGCTGTAAATAACTAGGGAATGTAATAAAAGGAAGTGCACCATTTATGAGATGATCAGATTAGATATTCAGTAATCAGGAATAAATATAACAGAGTATGTGTAAGACCTATACTGGGGAAATTATAAAATCTCTATTGAGAGATACTGAGAAGAATAAATAGATGGGCAGGTATACCATGTTCACATTTAAGAAGACTTCATATTATGAAGTTGTCATTTCTTTCTAGATTGATCTTCAAATTTCATGCAGTGTTGAACAGGATTGATCAGGGAACTTAGAGATGATTCTAACATGTCCAAGAAGTATGTACACATGTGTATGGATGTATGTGCACACATGTGTATATAGAAGGAGAATAGTTACTATGACTTTTTACAAAGTGACGGAAATATGACAGGTTTTTTTTCATGGAAAGCGAACTAACCAATAAGATATCAGAAACCAACTGACGTCTGTAGGTATAGATATTAGATTTAGGCCAAAGGTAATATGTCCAATGAGTGGGGAATGAATGAAGGGATATTTCAATAAATTTAGTTGGAAGAATAATTTATACGGAAAAATGTTGAAATTGGATTCCTACCACACGTTAAAACAACCACCTCCATATAGATTTAGGACTAAATCTAAAAAACATAACATTTGAACACTAAAAAATATTGTAAGTGAGTATTTCTAGGACTCAGGATATGGGTGTTGTCTTCAATAAGGCATGAAAACAATTTTCTATAGAAGAATTTACAAAACTTAAAATACTGAGACTAATCACTTTTGTTCACCAAACTATCAAAGATTAATTTTCAAATTAAAGAAATCTTAAAATTAAGTTACAAACCAGAAAAAGATATTCACAATACACATAACTAGATTAATATCAAGAATATATAAGCACAAATAGTCCATCAGAAAAATTGGCAAAGGGAATAAATAAATGAAGAGCAGTTCAAGACTACTGGTCATCAAGGTAATGTAATTCAAAACCATGATTAAGTGGCATTTTATAACCATTCTATTGACAAAATGATACATTTTGTTTATACCAAGTGTAGCAGTCCACAGAACCCGCTATACTTTGCTAGTGGGAAAAGTAAATAGAAGTTTAAACCCACTATGCAGCCACTGTAAAAACATTTTTGGCATTTCCTTCAAAAGTCAATCATTTACATATGCAATGATTTAGCTGTTCAACATCTAGGTAAGGATCTATGAGAAACTCGCATATGTTAACAGGAGATATATGTAAGAAAATTCATGGAAACATTCTTTTCATAAGAGCAGAAGCAATTCAGTTCTTCTTGGTGGGAAGATGGAAGCAGAAACGGTGTTACATTCCCACAATGAAATACACAGGCTGTCAACATGAATAAGCTACAGTGAAACATAATGTGTGGTAAGGCTTAGTCCATAATAGTCAGTGGGGAGACTCCGAAAGGAGGAGGTAGAGAATGATACCAGTTTGTTTGTTTTAAAGATTTTGTTTATTTGACAGAGATCACAAGCAGGCAGAGATGCAGGCAGAGAGAGGGGGGGAAGCAGGCTCCCCGCTGAGCAGAGAGCCCAATGTCGGGCTCGACCCCAGGACCCTGAGATCATGACCTGAGCTGAAGGCAGAGGCTTAACCCACTGAGCCACCCAGGTGCCCTGAGAATGATACTGTTTTTATGAAGCTACAATTATGAAAAAAATCCTCTTAACTCTCTATATAGACATGATCTAACTATATATCTAGAAAACAATGATGCTCTGATGAAATCATCTATGGGAAGCGAAAACAATGAAATGATAAGCATGGCATTCAGAATGAGGCTACATCAGATAGGAAGGTCAAATGTTTAGATACAGGTCAAGATCTTGGCATTGTCTTTTGGTTGGAGGCTTTAGGCATGTTTGTTATATTATTTAAAATAATGTAGTAAATAGCTAATTAATTAAAATAGGCACATGAATGGATTAACAATGAGTCTGTATCATGGAAAAGGCTTATAATGAGTCTAACTTGATCCTAATCAAGGTCCAAAACAACAAGAAAAATAATCACCTTCAATTAGAATGAATCCACTGACAGTGAAAGTTTGAATGTGCAGGAAATTGTAGAGATACTATAGGGTGAGATCCATGAGAAGGCAAGAGAGCATTAGATGCTAAGTATAAGTCGGAGGATTAATCTTTCGTGGGATCAGTGCCATTCACTTTATTGACACGGAAGGGAGGGAGAATAAGATGTTCTTAGAATTGAGTAAGTTTGGCTGTTTGGTATATGAAGATACAGAAATGCCCACTACCAGAGGTTAGAAATTTAGGGTCTCCCCTACACAATAAATTAGTTCTCAGTCACTGAGGTGAATGGTGTAGTTTGTGCCTTTGGTTGGTTTGGGAAAACATGAGTGTCACCACTAAAGAAATGGCATTTCAGTGCATATACATACAAAAGCATACTTGATGGGAAAGAAAGGGTTTAAAATTAAGAAACATGCATATATACATTTTATTTTGGTTAAATTCAAACTTTTAGGAGGGGAATTATTTAAATTACTTATTGCAAAGAAAATCATTTGAACTAGGGTTTTTGAATATAAAATAGCGCACAAATATTTGCATATAAATTAAAGAGGTAAAAAATAAGATATTGAATGTGTATTTTATATATTAAAAAGGGAACAGCAAAGCTTCAGGCCATATGATTTTTACTTTCAAACTTTTATAAATATTTATATATTAAGGAAATAAGTTTATTTATAAAATTAAGACTTTTAAAAAAGTTAAATTACTTCAATCAGTATTCTCAGAATCAATCAGGCATTAAACCAGACATGCAGATTGAAAAGAAGGAGACAAAATTTTTTCAAGAAATGGTTTTAAAGAAGGCAAACACTTATTAACATATAAGATATCTTGGTGCTTATTTCAAAAAACTCCAACAGAGAATATAACAGTTTTACTTCATGTTATTAAAAAGTGTTTTCTCAAGATAAAACAAATTCTCTGTTACTTTGGGATATTTTGTTTATTCATTTGAAATGACAAAATGTCACAGCAGACTTAATTTAGGAGAATTTTATTCCTTATCATCTATTTTTGAGGTTCGTTACAGATTATATCTAATCAAGATTATTGTGGGAAGAAAGGTGTCCTTATTGAATGACATCTACGGTCTAGGCAAAATATACCCTAATGGCAAAATTCAGCCTGCTCTCTCTTTTGGAATACTCCAGTATTCAAGAATGATTTTCTAAAAATCAAAATAAAAGTAATATTCTGACATTCAGAGATTCAACTTCCATTGTCCATAGAGGAACTTCTATGGGTACCGAGCAATCCCCACTGTTGATGGTTTTTGTTTTGCTACTAGAAAGTAGAGACAGAGACCATGTGATAAGCAAGGCCCCAAATATTTACTCTGTGGCCCTTTACTGAAAAAGTTTGCCTACCCTGGATCTAGGGGATTGGATGTCTAGATATGGTACATAGAAAATGTTGTTATTATTATTTTTGTAAGAGAGATCATGAGCCTAGGAGCAGGGCGGCAGCGGGTGGGGAGGCGGAGGTTAGGGGGACAGGGTGGGGAAGAGGAGCAGAGGGAGAGTGGGAGATAGAGAATCCCAAGCAGGCTCCACACTCAGCCCGGAGCCCAAAGCAGGGCTGAATCTCCTGACCCTGAGGTTATAACCTGAGCCAAAATCAAGATTCAGATGCCTCACTGACTGAGGCCCTTAGGTTCCCTGAAAACATTAAATTTTCCATTGATATTTTCTCCATTTCAGAAGATAAGTTATCTTCTTACTTGTTTGAGGACTGCCCTTTAATCCCCTAAATGGCTGAGATTGATGGCAGGGTGTCTCACCCATCGTCATGCTTCAGACTTGATAACCACAATTTTATACAAATACTTCCTCAATCAGTATCTCCATCCCAAATACATGTATCTGTTTTTAACCACCTTCCCTCTGCTCGTGTCACTACACAAATTCTTCCTCTCTTAGCTGTGATTATTACCACCCAAATGCAGCCTCAGTTAACAACTGCAAGTGTCTGTCAGGATCTGGCATGTCCTACCTCCTCCATCAAAGTCTTTCTTCAACAGCTAAGTTCACACCTCGATTTTTCTTTTTTCCCATCCTTTTATGACATCTGAAAAATAGAATTATAATCATGATCACACATTTCTTACGGGGGCTTTAACATACATGTGGTATCAGTTGCTGATTGTACCCTCCAGATGTCCTGAAGATACTGTTCACTGCATTATAGTATTTTTTTTTAACACGAAGTTCCTAGAATAAATATCTGACTCCAGACTGAAAATAGTTGTTTCTACTTATCAGTTCATCTGTTTTAGCCTTATGCACACTGTTAAGTACCCAATTTTATTTCCTTTTTTGCTTTGAGTGCTAGAAAGTGTGTGAGTTCATCTTACATCTGTTCGTTGAGAACACTTCTGTTCTGACATCTATTCATTTTGACATATTAAAATACATATTAAATACCAAAATACATATACATATTAAAATATGTATAAACTACCATGTATCCTTGCTGGAAAAACATATTGTAAGTAAACAAAGCCTAAGTAAAAATAATACATTTATGGACTGCCAGTAATGTGCTAGACATTTTCTGTAGGTTGTGTATAATTTCTTTCTCTGATAATACTAATTATAAATGAATGGACAAACTCACAAACAAGTTTCGTGGGACCTAAAGCTTATTTAGGAACCCTTTTAATAAAAAGAATATGAAAAATATGCTACTCTTATAAACATCAAAAAACTCTGAACCATGTTATCCCTTTGATAGAAACCCACCCAGAACCTTGGAAGGAACAATTGCAAATGAGGCACCCTAAGTTTTATTGGCTCAAGGTCAGTCTGCTTCTGCATGTATGAATTGTTTATGCTGTGTGAGTCACTCTTTATATACACTATACCATGTCATGTT
Source organism: Mustela erminea (assembly GCF_009829155.1). Classification (NCBI taxonomy): domain Eukaryota; kingdom Metazoa; phylum Chordata; class Mammalia; order Carnivora; family Mustelidae; genus Mustela; species Mustela erminea. The sequence goes on along the minus strand of NC_045627.1, from coordinate 12,025,761 downwards.
GGAATAAGCTTACAGGGAATTAAAATTATGATCGTCTGAGAGAACAGGATGGTTAACTTTATGTGTTCACCTGACTGGGCTAAGGAATGCCCAGAAAGCTGGTAGAACATGATTTCTAGATGTGTCCATAGGATGTCTCTTGAAAAGATTAGAATTTGAGTTGCTAAACTCAAAGGAAGGTCACTCAAAGGAAGGTAAGGAAGATCACCCTCTCAGTGCACATAGGCATCATACAGTCTGTCCAGGGCCCGAACAGGACACAAAGGCAGAGGAAGGGTGAATTCTCTCCTCCGCTTGAGTTGGGATGTTCATCTTCTGCCCTTGGCCATCAGTGTTGCTGGTTCTCAGGCCTTTGGGTTTGCACGGGGGCAAGGCCATCAGCTATCCTGGGCCTCCAGCTTGTGGATAGCAGACTGTGACTTCTCAGCCTCCATAATTCTGACCCAGTCCCTCATGATAAACCTTTCTGTATTTCTAAATATACTCTACTAATTCTGTTTCTCCAAAGAATACTCACTAATACAGAAAGGTCACTAATTTTTCAAGGTCAAAAAATTGATAGGTGTGTATTCGAACACTGATCTGTTTGAATCTGAAGCCCATCTAGTAAAACTTCATGTTTTGAGGACCTTGCATACCAGGAATTCTGCTAAGCATGGGGATGCTGTGACAAACCAGACAGATGGTATCCCTGATCTTATAGAACTTCTTGTGCTATTATTTCTATGAGAGGAGCTGGTCATTCAACTACTGATATCTTCCTTAATCTTCATGTTAAAAAAAGTAACAGGTTTACTATCTTGGTCTGAGGATACTACAGAAAGTAAGGTTAAAGATTTTTAGAATCAAACCTCATGTCTTTCCAACTGGTTTTCACTTCCTCTCCTCACTTGGGGAGCTCTTAGCCCAAGCTTCTTGTAAGACAGTAGGTTAAGATGTGTAAAGAAATCTGGAAGGTTAAGAAACTCACATTCCTGGATCTGCATCCCAGACCACTAGCTCAGATTTCAGGAGATGGAGGTGAATTTGAAACCAACCTCTGAGGTGGCCAATGCATGCAGACCCCATTCCACAGTCAGAAGAGCACAGCTTAAAAAAAAAAAAAAAAAAAAAAGAGCACAGTTTAAAGATAAAAATGAGATCACAATTATTCTGATATTTCAGAGTCAAAACCCAAAGTCTATTATTTACATTTAAAATTATTAACTGATCTGATCTTATAAAGAGGTTGTGGAAAACTTCCATTCCTCTCCTTCTTTCTGTGTGTTTCCTCTCCCTTCATTTGCTCAGCGCCATTCTGTCCTTGACACCCTTCTGCTGTCACTCATCGTATATTGGCATTCTCAGGGATCCACCCTCAATTCTTACATCTTATTACTATCTATGGATAATGCTGCCACTGCTGTGTGTTCTCCTAGGCTACTGCTCATAGACCATATCCAAGTTTTTGTTTTATACCCAGACCTTTTTTTTTTTCTTTGAAGTTTGAACCCCCTATCTCTAGTCAGTCCTCGATGGTTTGAATGACTCCAAAGACCTCATTTCCAAAGTTGACGTTAACATTTCCAAAGTTGAAGTCAGTGTTGATCTCCCAATACAAAAAATTTATTCCTTCTTCTAAATGTTCTGTTTCAGTTTTAATGAACTCACTACAATACATCCATTCACTCAAACCAGATACTGGGAAGTTACTGTTTTCTTCATATCCTCTCATTCTATATGTCAAATCCATTGGAAAAAATCCTTTTGATATTTGTTCAAGAAAGAAAGAAAGAGAAAGAGGGAGGAGGAAGGGAGGGAGGGAAAGAAAAGAAAGAGAAAGAAAGAAAGAAAAAAGAAAAAGACAGACTTATTTTTCCATAGCTTCTGTGTCCAAGGCCTTATGATTTCATAGTGATGTTATAATGGCTTCTTATTTGGGTAACTTTATTCTGGTACTATTTTCCTCAAAACCATTCTTCACACTGCTGCCAGGTTGATCTTCCTAAAATGTAATTCTGATCACTTACTCCCTTGCTTAAAATTCCGTAACAGCTCCCCACATCTGCCAGGAGAAATCCAAGGCCTCTGGCATGACAAGGTCTCCCTGCTGTGTACCTGTCTGGTCTCATTTCTCACCCTTCCGCCTTTGACACTCACACTGAATTCCTGGAAGGTTGTGTTCAGCATGCACTACATTTCAGAACTTGGCACATTTTATCCCCGCTCCTGTTTTGCTCTTATCCCTCTCTTTGTCCCCCCAACTTTCCTCTGTCCTTCCCTCTTCCTGAATCTGGCTTGTGTGCTGTGGAGAGTGTTTGAAGATTTGGAGGCCGATCAAGGAAAAAGATGATTGGAGGTGGCTGAAGCTTGCCAAAGCTTTATTTGGTTAGGTAGGCATAGAGAGCAAGCATCCCACACCATGAGATACTTCTGTGCGGCAGCCACCATCTAGAAAATGTCCTCCTTCAGCAGGACTCCCAAAGAAGAGGGTTCACGTGTCTGGGTGATGTTGCTCAGCAGCCTGGCAGGAAGTTTCTTTGTCAGACTGCTCTTAATGGGAACATCTGTTTGGGGGTTTTGATGGCCCTGTGGTTTTAGCTTATCTGTGGCTGACAGGCATAGGGTACAATTTTGCAAGACATAAAACAGGGAGACTCTAAAAATCTGAGTAATTTGATGATGTTTAATAACTGATGTGTAAAAATCTGAGTTTGCCACTGGTGGGCAAATAGGTCTCAGAGCACTTAAAGAAATAGGTAACCAAGGGCCAATAGACAGGGAGCGACTTTGGTTCATTTATATGATGGTATCTCTGGGAAGGCGACACCTTTATCACATTGTATTACTATTAGATTTTACTTGTTTGTGTCTCTGATAATATGAACTTCTTGAGAATAGAGGTGAGTTTTTACTCTTTCTTTCTTTCTTTCTTTTATTTTTTAAGATTTAATTTATTTATTTGAGAGAGAGACAGTGAGAGAGAGCATGAGCAAGGAGGTCAGAGGGAGAAGCAGACTCCCCAAGGAGCTGGGAACCTGATGCGGGACTCGATCCCCGGATTCCGGGATCATGACCTGAGTCGAAGGCAGTCGTCCAACCAACTGAGCCACCCAGGCATCCCTATTTCTTTCTTTGTATTTTATTTTATTTCATTTTATTTTGTTTATGTATGTATGTATGTATTTATTTATGTATTTATTTATCTATTTTATTTATTTATATATTTTAGAGAGCAAGAGAGATCAGGGCCGAGATGCAGTCAAGCAGACTCACCCCTGAGCTCAGAGCCTGATTCAGGGCTCAGTCTCAGACCCTGAGATCATGACCTGAGCTGAAATCAGGAGTTAGGTGCTTAGCCAACTTAGCCACGATGCACCCCAGCTTTTACTCTTTTAAACATGGACTTTGTTTGATACAAAGTGGGACACTGATACATGTCTGTGTCATGAATGATTTCATGTGTTCCCAAATTTACCCAGAGGTGATCATCCAAATGGATGTCTCAGGAAAGTTTCATGTATGTGGAGACACATGATTTAAGCTAGCTTAAGATTTGTATTCACGCAAGATCTACTGATACAATTTCAGTAACTGAAATCTTTAAAATTGAAGTAAAAGCAACTCCTTCCTGAAATACAATGTGTTTATAGAAATATTATCTTAAACTCAGAATATATACCAACAGGCCAAGGATATTTTGTTCAGATTTCAATCCCGCTACATTCTGGTAGAGAATGTTTCATACTTTGTAGCTACTTGCCCCAGAGACAACAGTGTCAGAGAATATTCAGCCTGAGGCCAGAGTGATTCCATGAGCAATAACCTGGCCTGTTGATTCATTTGGCATACTATGTTGTGTCGCTCATGATTTCCTTACGGTGGGAGGGTCTGAGAAACTTCTGAGGCCAGAGAGATGGAAGGAAGTTTTAAGGCTGGAAGAGGAATCGATTGTCTCCATCAAAGAGGGAGAGCAGACAGTTTACAAACAAGGAGCTGAGCCATAAACAGAAGAAAATTTAATTAAAACATGTAACTCGGGGTGCCTGGGTGGCTCAGTACGTTTGGTGTCTGCCTTCGGCTTGGGTCATGATCTCAGGGTTCTGGGATCAAGCCCCACATCTGGTCCCTGTTCAGTGGGGATCCTGCTTCTCCCTCTGCCTCTGCCTCTTTCCCTGCTCATGCTCTCTCTGTCTCAAATAAATAAATAAAATCTTAAAACAACAACAACAACAATAACCCATAACTATTTAAAATAGGAATAGAAATTATTGTTTCAACTCAGAGGCCAGAAACTCAAAGGAACAGAACTGGGTGATTTCATGCATGATTTGATTAAGATTCCAGCTCGTAGATTTGATTCACTTAGCTCTTGCTCTGGCATCATCCTTTCCCCATGTGTAAAAAAATAATTTTAGCAGTTCCAGTCTTCATAGGTCACATTGGTCATAAAAGTGAGCTTCAGGCTCCCCAGATTTCCAGAAAAAGTTCCAAAATTAACTTCTTGGACCAGTTTAGATCACAAGACCAACCCTAAACTTACTATTCTGTCAAGAGGAGTAGAATATTCTGCTTGGCCTCATGTGGAGCCCATCAGGATTCCCCTCAACTATTGTGAAATCCCCTATAGAAATCTGGGGTTGTGGAGATGGTTGCAGGGAATGGATGGGGCAAAGCAACCAGTGTTCCCTACAGAAGATGTGACAGGGAGGGGTCCTTGTGTCAGTTCAAGCAAATTCACTAACATTTTATATAGAAAGTATTACAATAAGCCTCCAGTTGGTTTGCTTAGTTCTTATCAGCATTTTATTTTAGATTAGTTTTTTTAAAGATTTATTTACTTATTTTTAGAGTGAGACAGAGAGTGCTAGTAAGCGGGGGGGGGGGGGGTGGGGGGTGGGGAGGAGGCAGAAAGAGAAGGAGAGAATTCACAAGCAGACCCACACTGAGCTGGAGCCCAAGTATGGGGCTTGATCCCAGGACCCTGATATCATGCATAACCTGAGCTGAGACCAAGAGTCAGGCTCAACCAACTGAGCCACCCAGGTGCCCCTTATCAGCATTTTAAGTAACATTGTTCCCCAAAACTATTTATACATTGTGTCTTTTATCTTGTTCATCATATGATTTTCCAAGCACACTGGCTTCATTTGGATAAGTTAAACTTTATTACCAGTCCAGTCTCATCTCAGATTTGAACTTTGCGTTGTCTCAACAACATACGGCTTAATTTTAGACATACTCGATATGATAATATACAAAGAGCTCATCAATTTAAGCTCTCATCCATATAGTGGTAGTGGCTAGTTCTTTTGCAAACTGGTTTTCAGTTAAATGCTTCTTCTTCAGAGATATATTTTAATCACCTCATCTAAGAGAAATCTTCTTATTATCCTTTATCTCAGTTCTTTGTTAAAGTTCTTATTACTTATCAGTCCATTTTTTCTAAACCTGCGGTTTAAGTTTGTGATTTTTCCCCTCTTCCCTCCCTCCTTCCTTTCTTCCTTCTGTCTCCCACTAGAATATAGTTTTCATCTGTCTTACCCATGGGCATGTTTCCAGCACTCAACACAGCACCTATCCCACAGGATATCCTCATCAATAGTTGTTAAGGAAGCTTACTGCAATTCCTTTTCCTGCTTTATTAGTGTGTATCCTGCTTGACCATGACTTACTAAGTAGTGGACCAAGACTCAGGTTTTGAAGACCATAGTTCTGCAAAAGAGAAAAGCTCCCATAATGCACGGGGTCTGGAGCCCATGAATGTAGCTCTTTGCATTGAGTTTTAACCAATGGAGTCAACCTTCACTGACATTTACAATGATCAGTTCTGAATAATGCAAATAAATTCTTCCATGGAGGAACATCTTATGTGAAAATGGAATGTATATCTCACTTTAAGTCTTAATATATGAGAAGAAATCATCTTAGAAATTGAAACTTTGCATTTGAAATATTATAAACCTGTTTAGTTACGGGGCTGCTAGGTGTCAAGAGAAAACACCACACATAGTTATTTTATGTTCCGAAGATGGTAATTTGACAGTCCCATTCTATCTGATTTTTCTGTTCTATCTTTATCAGTTCATGTCACATTTTATTTCACCATCTTACTGGGACAAATATATATGAGATCGTGTTCAACAATCTGCACGACCTTGTTCAGCAGATGAATACTGAGGAAAAATGGAACCTTGACTTTCTAGACAAAATGAGCTTACTGTAGCTATTTGTGTTATGGTGGTTCTTTTTAAGAGAATGTGTCACTTTTTATCGAATGAAGATGAGCTACATGAATAATGTTCAAATTCAAAAGAGATTAACGTCAATAGAGGCAGCTTGATTATATCTACCTTTTTTCTTTGTTCTTTTTTTAGATTTCTTGGGATAGTAGAAAATAAAATTTTGAAATATCTCTTCTTCCTTTTTTCTTTTTTCTTTTTTTTTTTTTAGATTTCTTGGGATAGTAGAAAATAAAATTTTGAAATATCTCTTCTTCCTAAATTCCTTAGATGTAAGAATATAAATTTGATAGAAGTATGTGAATTGGGAAGTAGATGGAGTCAGTGATGAGATATTTTCATGCCTGAAAGAAGTAAGATTTTGATAAAAATTCTTCCTACCTAAAAAATTCAGAAAGAGCATAAAAGAGAATTTTCCGTAATAATTCTAACATAAGTCATACAAACTAGCTAGGACCTGAATATATAGTTGTATTTACTGATGAAAAAGTGTCACATTTTAAATCTCTTTTATCTCATGACTTATATGCTTAGAATTTAGTTTTGATAATGTCATAATACTTTATTCATATTCACCAACAGTGGAAGAAACATAATGAATTTTATTTGTATAACAGATGACATGGATTATAGTTTTTATCTTATTTGGTCCTCTGGCCATTGGCAGCACAGATATTACTATCATTTTATTTCATACGAAGATATTCAAGGTCAGAGACAAGCCTGAAATGATAGTGGGCATGAATCTGGAAGTTTTGATTCTGGGGTCACCCATGAAGATGCTGTGTGTCCTTCTGGATGAAGTTCTGTGCATTAGAAGCAATCTGGGATGCCCTGATTTCCCAGTGTCACTCTGCCTGCTGTGTGGACAGCTCTACTGTGGTCTTTATGTTTTATTCCAATTTGTCTGTCCCATGCTCCATTGTCCATTGTCTCATATTCCTAGACACCATCTTCCAGCCATCTGGAGAATGTCTTCCACTGGCCACAGCCAGCCCCTTAGCCATATACACTTTGTTTCCTTCTGCCCTGCATCTTTACCACATGAGTCATCCTTTCATATTTGCCCTTGACCAAAAATAAGGAAGGTCTACATGATTTGTATTTTTGCATTCGAGAAAGCAGTGAATGATATCATATCACACATAAAAAAGAGGCTTTATTCCACTATAAGAATTGTCAGACAAAATCTGGGCTGCCTAGGTCAATTTAAATTTCAGATAAAACAGCAAATTTAAGTTTTAGTATAACTATATCCCAAGGATTGCATAGGGCATGCTTTGACTAAAGTACATATATATAGTTTATTTGAAATTAGAATAGAACTATGTATCCTATATTTTTATTGCTTAGTCTAGCAAAAACTCTGTTAAAGAAATAGGACTGTTTTCCAAGTCACCTCAGATCTCATTTAATAGTTTTAGTGTAGGAGGATTGTACAGATAGGGTTGGAATATGGGAAGACGACACACATGAGGTATTCACAAGTAGTCATTTTCCATGTCGAAAAAAGATCTTTGTTTCCTGTCCAGCAACTAACTGTTGGAGGATTCACTAAGATCACGTGTTGAAGCAGAATGCTGTGTGACAGACAGGACATTAGCCTGCTCCCCATTATTAACCTGGGAAGTGAGTATGCTGTGGAGTTGAAAATGTCCGTGAGAAAATAAAATCATGTTTTTGTGCCTCCAGAGATTTCAAATTATAAAATTTATGTTATGCCCCATGGCCGCTCTCCTGTACCATGTTAATTTTTTAAATTATTGGGTATCCTTCATCTCAATTTCTGACTTCAGTAAAGAAAATGTAAACATTGGTTGCATTTCAGGCTATCCTGCATTACTTCAGTACATCTGTGTGGCACTTCTCAAGTGTGTGACCCTGGGCAGACATCATGGTAGATGCAAGCCTGGGGTTTGCCGTGGAAGGTTTATAGTTTAGATGGGACTCATAACCAAAAAAGTACAGAGTCTTTGTTAAGTAGGGTGTCAATGAAAGACCTGATCTGCCTATTGTCTTTTCACTTTTCCGCCCCTTCTGTGTTGTGCGTATGAGCTCCCCATTTTTGTCTTCCTTCACTATAATTTCATTCTACTTCTTAAAAAGTTTCTTCACTTGAGATGCCACCTCCTTCTCAATCCTATTCTGAACACACTTTACTGTACAGTACAGTAGTAGATATAGGAGACTGTATCTAGTCTCCTTCGTGCAGCTTCCGGTGTGGCTTTTATTTCTGTGAGGATTATTCTCTTACACTAATTCAATCATATTTCACTTAGTGAGATGGACTGGCTTGTTCACTTACTGAGTAAGATACTCTTTCTCAGCATATCTATTGTTGTTAGGATGAATAGGCATTTTTAATCATTAAAAATCTGACATACTTGTGTCAATAATATATAAGTAATCTTATGATATTCACCAAGAAAGATCACTGCCTAGTGTTTCCCTGAGGTCGTTTGTAGGTATGAGTTAACAAGTTTCTTTTCTAAAATGTAGAATGTGGTCAATTTAATTACTTATTAATATTTATTTTGTTTCCTTAGAGGGATCCTTAGCACATGAAAAAAAAATGAGCCACTTTTTACTTGACGGTTATAGAATTAATTGCCATTAAAGCCCACACTTGGGAGGCATCTTAACAGAAATCTGAGTCCAGAAATGACAAAAACCAGGAAGTTTACATATCATTACATTATTAGTTCTGTTGGGGCTAACTCATTAGCACTCTGTATGAGTGGGGTTCTCCAAAACAACAGAACCAATAGGATGTGCATTTATTTTTATATATTCAAATATTCATACATACAGATATTGTAATAAATACAGATTTATTTTAAGGAATCAACTCATGATTATAGAGGCAGGTGCATCTCAAGATGTGCAGAGTCAGGTGGCAAGCTGGAGACCCATGGAATCAATTCTTCATTCCACAGGCCATCAGATATGAAGAATTCTCTTCTATTTGGAGGAGGGCCATTCTCTTTGTTCTCTTCAGTCCTTTCACTGATTACATGAGGCCCACCCACATTAGGGAGGACAATCCGCTTTACTCTATCTAGCTATTAAATATTAAACTCATCCAAAAACACCCTGACAGACACACTAAGGATTATATTTTAGCAAGTATCTGGGCATCCTTTGGCCTCGTCAGGTTGACCATAACATTAATCGTCTTACAGGTGCCAGAGTCATTCAGAAATACAATAAAAAATGGTTGCTGGAAATCTTTTAATGGTTGTCTTGTGGGGGACTTGTTTTCTGTATGACTGCAGAGCACTAAGTATATTACAAACATTCAACTTAACTTTGTGGGATTATACTTTATATGCTAAGAGCTAAAATCTAAGCAGACAGTGGTAGGCCTTGCCAAATTAATCAACTAAAATACCAAGAGAACTGGCCATTTTTTCCCCATATTTTTGGTTACAGCAGGTTATAAGTTGGATGACATGGTGAAATTATTCAGTCATTTTAATGATAGGGACTAAACTGTGTATGACTAGTACAGTTTCATTGTAGATATATAAATTTACACAAATAATACAAGGCATCTTTGTATTAATCATTTTTTAAAAATTTTCTGTACTTTGAGATGCTTTGACATTTGAGGCATTGCCTACCTGGGAGACTCTGGCTCTCCCAGGGTTAGCTAAGCCACCCAAAGCCCAACTCCCTCATCCACCTCCTTTACTGGATTCTCACAGGGCTCTTGCCTTCAATCTGTCTGGTATCGCAGGCCCCAGTACCAGATAACTCGGGATAGTCCCTGTACCTGAGAGCCCAGAGCAGTTGTTCAACCTAGCCAGTCTTCAATCCACCGTCACTTACTTGCCCATTCTCTCCTCCCAATAAAGGCTCTGCTGTGCCTTTCTTCCTGTTCCCCCTGCCTCCTGACCCAGTCTGGTTCTTCCCTGTGTGGCCACCCGAGGCATGGCCTCTCCTCTTGGGAACTGTAACAAGCATCTCTCAAGGGCAGTCATCTTCTAATCTGTTGGCCTATCACAACTGAATGATAGCAAAATCTACACTTAAAAATAGTCTTTTTTATTTTAAAGATTTATTCATTTATTTGAGAGAGAGAGTGTGTGGGAGTGTGGGAGTGGGGAGTGGATAGAGAAAGAGAGAAAAAAAACCACACTCCCCACTAAGCAGGCATTTTCACCCCCTCCACCGATGTGAGGCTGGATCCCAGGACCTTGAGAACATGACCTGAGCTGAAATCAAAAGTTGGTTGCTTAATTGACTGAGCCACTAAGGCACCCCTAAAAACAGTTTTATATAATTATATATTATGCATTTACATAAATGTGTGTTTTTATGGGTGTGTATTTGTAGTCACACTTTTACATAAAATGTCTCCAGTATTGGAATCACATGATATTCTTGTGCTGATATTACCTCCAGCAGAATTCCTTGAAATATTAAAATACAGATCCATAATTCTCCAAACAAATGCATATAAAGGCATTCCATTATATGAAATAATACATGAAGAATATTTTTAAAAATTGACCTGGGAATCTTTAGATAACATGAGTCATCAGAGAATTTATAAAGGGTCCTCCATAGGAAAGAATTTTAAAAATACAAGTACAAAATTAAGTCCAGAAGAAGTAAATACTTTAAATAAAAGCCACAGGATACCTAGGTGGCTCAGTTGGTTAAGTGTCTACCTTTGGCTCAGGTCATGATTCCAGGGCCCTGGGATCAAGCCCCACGTTGGGTTCCCTGCTCAGTGGGGTGTCTGCTTCTCCCTCTTCCTCTGCCTCTCTATCTCTGTCTCTCATGAATAATAAATAAAATCTTTAAAAATAAAATAAAATAAAAACCACAGCAAAGTGTAGATTTTGAAAAACTGTCAAATTCTACAAATATCACCCAAATCCAGAAAATAACAATAGTTTCATTAATTGCCTGACTCATCTCCATACATTTTTCTCTATGTTTCTGGAGAGCATATGTTTCATTGGCCTCCTCATGCAACCATGATGTTGTAATACCATTTTGGTATGGGGATTAAAATGATCACTCAGTCTTTGGAATAGTTTATCAGTAATGTTTTCATTTGTGAGAGTTTAGAGAATTTCACCTTTGTAGCTAACTATTAAGTGTTGTAGTCAAATTTGAGAAAAAGCATATCAAGTTTCTTTCATATGCAAGAGGTTTCAGGGCATTACAAGATTTTGTGCAGAGAACAGTTTTAAATACTCTTTCAATTAGCTACATTCATTAGCCAGTTTTCTATCAATATCCTCATTGTAGAGATATATTATGAATTTTATGTTATTTTCATCAGTCAGTATTGAAAATTAACCTTTTCTATTGTGTTCATATGATTCATTCTTCTCTATTAATTGAATTTATGGAACAAGCCCAAAGCTTATTCATTACTTGTGTTCACAGTTTATCTCTTCTTTTTCATGCATTGCTACTTTTGGTATGACCCGAAAAAAGAAAATTTTGTTATAATTTGCTTCCTGATATCAAACCATTTGTTTTAATTTCATCACTCATTTTTATGACCTTTATTTTGTCTTTCAGTTTTTCATCAGAATTTTGTCTTTGTTCTGTAAGAAATGAATTTAAGGATGACAAAAGAAAGAACTCTAAACCTCTTAAATTTTCTTACATTTTAAACAATTGAAATGCCCCAAATGTCCTTCTAAATTGCAGTTAAAATGGCATATTCCCAGTTTCCTTTTAGCTGGATTTCAGAAATGCTTGTGGCCACCTCAAGCCTCTTGATATGAGGAAAGTGGAACAGGAAGTCCAAGTGGAAAGAGACAGTAGCATTAGCCAATTGCAGCAAAAATATCTTACATTTGGGGGTTCCTGGGTGGCTCAGTGGGTTAAGCCTCTGTCTTCAGCTCAGGTGATGATCTCAGGATCTTGGGATCAAGCCCAGAGTCAGGCTTTCTGCTCAGCAGGGAGCCTGCTTCCTCCTCTCTCTCTGCCTGCCTCTCTGCCTACTTGGATCTTTCTCTCTCTGTCAAATAAATACACAAAATCTTTAAAAGAAAAAAAGACTTTAAAAAAAATATTACATTTGCCAGTTTTACAAAAACATGAGCATGTGACTGCCTCATGAAGGTTCTTCCCAGGGGCTTGGAATGGGACCTATAGTTTGGAGACCTAAAGGCTAGGCTACATTAGCCTCATAGGAAATCTCCTCTGAGTAAGACATGATATTTAATGAAAAAAATTCACATGCATCATTTACTTAATATCTTCAACTGTTTCAGAGGAAAAAGAGGTCACAGGTACCATTCCCATCTCAGTCCAGACTTGAAGAAGTTTCTAACCCCCACCACACTCTAGTTACACAAATTAACTCAAAAATGGATCAACAGTCTAAATATATGTGAGAGCTGAAACCAGACAAATCTTTGAAGAAAACAGTGATAAGTCTTCATGACCTTGGATTTGGAAGTGGATTCTTAGATATAATGGCAAAAGTGTGGAAAACAAAAGAAGAGACAGAAGAATGGACATCATCAAATTAGAAACCATTGTGCATAAATGTACACTATCAAGAAGGTGAAGAGGCAACCTACAGAATTTGAGAAAATATTTGCAAATCATATCTGATAAGGATTTAATCCCAAATAAATAAACATACCTGAAACAAACAACACAAGACAAACAACCCAAACAAAAAGTTCGTGAAGGATTTAATAGACATCTCTCCAAAGGAGATATCCAAGTGGCCAAAAGTACACTTATTAGTCATTAGGAAAATGAATATTAAAATCATGACATGCAATTCTTTTAATGGCCATACCTACAAATACATAAGTTTTTTTTTTTTTTTTTTAAGATTTATTAATTTTAGCGAGAGAGAGCACATGAAGTGTAGAGGGAGAAAAACTCGAGCAGACTCCTTGGAGCCCAACATAGGGCTCCATCTCGTGACCCTGAGATCATGACCTGAGCTGAAAATAGTTGGACACTTAACCAACTGAACCACCCAGATGCCCTGTATGTAATTTTTTAAAAAGAATGTGACCAGAGTTGCCTGGGTGGCTCAGTGGGTTAAAGCCTCTGCCTTTGGCTTGGGTCATGATCTCAGGGTCCTGGGATTGAGCTCTGCATCAGGCTCTCTGCTCCGCAGAGAGCCTGCTTCCTCCTCTCTCTGTCTACTTGTGATCTCTATCTGTCAAATAAAAAAATAAAATCTTAAAAAAAAAAAAATGTGACCAATGTTGTCAACAATGTATGAAAAAAATGGAAACTTCATGCATGGCTTATGAAAACGTAAAATGGTACAGTTGCTCTGGGAAACAGTTTGGTGGCTCCTCAAGCTACTAAACACAGAATTACATTAAGATCCAGCAGTTCCATCCCTAAATATATTACAGAAGCATAAAAAATGGGGATTCAAGTAGAGAACTGTATACCAATCTTCAATGCAACATTACTCACAATAGTTAAAAGATAGAAATAAGCCATGTACCTGTCAACAACAACTGAATGGATAAACAAAATGTGATATATACATACAATGGAATATCATTTGACCAGAGAAAGAATGAAATTCTGATATATGCTACCACATGGATGAACCTTGAAAATATAATGCCAAATTAAACACACACACACACACACACACACACACACACACACACACACGGACATATATTGTATGACTCCATGTATATGAAATATCTACAATAGGCAAATTCATAGCAACAGAAAGTAGAATCAAAGTTTCCAAGGGCTGGGAGAAGGGAGGGAAGGGGGAGTTATTGATTAATGATTAGAGGGTTTCTATTGAGGGGGATGAAAAGGTTTTAAAAATAGTGATGAGAATCTTAGGATCCATATTCATCAGGGATATTGATCTGAAATTCTCCTTTTTTATGGGGTCTTTGCCTGGTTTGGGGATCAGGGTAATGCTGCCTTCATAGAAAGAGTTTGGAAGTTTTCCTTCTTTTTCCATTTTTTTTTTTTTTTTTAAACAGCTTCACGAGAATAGGTATTATTTCTTCTTTGAATGGTTGGTAGAATTCTCCAGGGAATCTGTCAGGTCCTGGGCTCTTGTTTTTTGGGAAGTTTTTGAACACTGCTTTAATCTCATTATTAGACATTGGTCTATTCAGGTTGTCAGTTTCGTCCTGATTCAGTTTTGTTCATCATCATTAGCCATCAGGGAGATTCAAATCAAAACCACACTGAGATACCACCTTACACCAGTTAGAATGGCCAAAATCAACAAGATAGTAAACAACAAGTGTTGGAGAGGATGTGGAGAAAGGGAAATCATCTTACACTGTTGGTGGAAATGCAAGCTGGTGCAGCCACTTTGGAAAACAGTGTGGAGATTCCCTAAAAAATTAAAAATAGAACTTCCCTATGACCCTGCAATTGCACTACTGAGCATTTACCCCCAAAGATACAGATGTAGTGAACAGAAGGGCCCTCTGTACCCCACTGTTCACAGCAGCAATGGCCACAGTCACCAAACTGTGGAAAGAGCCAAGATGCCCTTCAGCAGACAAATGGATAAGGAAGATGTGGTCCATATACACTATGGAGTATTATGCCTCCATCAGAAAGGATGAATACCCAACTTTTGTAGCAACATGGATGGGACTGGAGGACATTATGCTGAGTAAAATAAGTCAAGCAGAGAGAGTCAGGAATCATATGGTGTCACTTACTGGTGGAGCATAGGAATAATACAGAGGACAGAGGGAGATGGAGAGGAGAAGTGAATTGAGGGAAATCGGAGGGGGAGATAAACCATGAGAAACTGTGGACTCTGAGAAACAAACTGAGGGTTTTGGAGGGGAAGGAGGTGGGGGAGGATGGGTGAGCCTGGTGGTGGGTATTAAGAAGGGCACATATTGCATGGAACACTGAGTGTGGTACATAAACAATCAATCTTGGAACACTGAAAAAAAAATTCAAAAAAATATAGTGATGATGGTTGCACAACAGTGTAAATGTAGATACTCCGGAATTATAAATTTCAAAATGGTTGAAGTCACGAATTTCATATATATCAATATATATATTTTAAATATAAATACAATATATCAATATATATATTTTAAATATAAATACATACATATATACATACATATTTATATATATATATTATATATTTATATATTTATTTATACTACCACGCCAAAAGAAAATTTAGAAAAGAACTTTGCTCAGGGCACCGGGATGGCTCAGTCAGTGAAGCATCCAACTCCTGCTTTTGGCTCAGGTTATGATCTTGAGGTTGTGAGATCACGCCTCAAGTTGGACTCTGTGCTTAGCGAGGAGGAGTCTGCTTGAGATTCTCTCTCCCCTGGACCCCTCTTCTCTCCCTCTCTTAAAAAAAAAAAAAGGAAAGAAAGAAAGAAAGAAAGAAAGAAAGAAAGAAAGAAAGAAAGAAAGAAAGAAAAGAAAAGAAAAGAAAAGAAGGAGCTTTGCTTCTTGGCAATTAATGAGCATGGAAGCAATTCTTATAAAAACATACTGAAATACCTCACTTTGTTTTCCTCTTAAATGAGAACCAAAGAAGGGTCTTCAGAGGCCTCGATGTAACCCTTGAGAGTTGCAGAGTTTCTCAGGGTGATATCAGTCACTTGACTTCTGTGGTCCTCAGCCCATAACTCGGCTGCCTCTCTCCCGCATTCAGCGCTGTGCATATAACGCCATATTCTTTTTGCTGCAGTAGTCATTGTGGTTTTAAAGATGAATGCTAAGGGCAAAGTTTCAAATGTGCTTGATTCTTTTATTCTCTTAGCAAATTATTATGATTTATACAAAGTTACTTGGGTGAGTCTCTGATGCTGTAATTGACAATTCACTGTAGTTTCTTTGTGGAGAAAAATGAACAAATCAGGAAATATACTTTCTTATTTTCCCCCAGATTGATACATACATACACACACACACACACACACACACACACACACACACACACACACACACACACATATATAAAATATGTATCTATATATATATACATATATACACACACACACAATACCTGTATTTGTTTTTTAAAATTATTGTTTGATTTTTAAAATTACAAACTTTGTTATTTGAAATTAAGAACTGTTGCGACCCTTAATTTTTTAAAGTGTGATTGGGTCACCATATGAATTCGCATTTGTTGCAGAGCTTCTTACCAAGTGGGACTGTCATATTTTTTTTTATTTTTTATTTTTTTAAAATATTTTATTTATTTATTTGACAGACAGAGATCACAAGTAGGCAGAGAGGCAAGCAGAGGGGGGAGGGAAGCAGGCTCCCCACCGAACAGAGAGCCCAATGTGGGGCTCCATCCCAGGACTCTGGGATCACGACCTGAGCTGAAGGCAGAGGCTTTAACCCACTGAACCACCCAGGCGCCCCTGTCATATTACTTTGATATATATTTCCTCTATTAAATTAGGTTCTTGGGATGGGGGAGGGTTACCAGAATCCTCTTGTTGCCAATTTGTAGAGAAAGCAAGCACACATCTTGGGAGCTGGGTTGAGGGGTCCCAAGACCACCCTCACACTCGGTGATTCGCTAGGAGGACTCACAGAATGCATCATATGGTCATACTCATGACTAAGATTTATTCATTACAATGAAAGGATTCAAAGCAAAATCAGGAAAGGGAAAGAAAGGCACATGGGGCAAATTCCAGAGGAAACCAGCTACAAACATCCAAGAGTCTTCTCCCAACAGAGTCATGAATAACATCCTTGAGCACTGAATTGTGACAACAAATGAGAAGTGTTGCCTCCTGGGGAGGCTGATTAGAGACTCAGTACCCTGAGTTTTGTTGGGGGCTGGTCTTGTACGCGTCCACTGCTGAGCATGTACCAAAACTCCCAGGAGGAAAGCAGCATGCAGCACAAACCATATTGTTCACAGCGATGTTTCACTACCAGGAGCACAGTAAGATGTTCTTAGCACTCAGGGAATGCTGGAAACCCATCTGAAACCCAGGCTCCCTGTCACCAGCCAAGGGCTCACCTTCCTTGCAAACAGGCCTTGCTCAGCAGAGCAGTCTTGGGTCTGCTAGGGAATGCTCCATGGCACAGGCGTGCCATGGATCACTCCGTTCCCAGAGCCTACAAGATAGATCAAGAATAAAGATCTCAGCGGTGCAAGTGAAAGACACTTTGCAGGTGGCTTCTTCAGTATATCCTGACAAAATTCCTCTCGTTTTCTATTTTCTGTGGATTGTCAATTGCTATGGTGATAGAACTGAGCAAGTGGGCAATGCAGACTTTTTACCAAAGGACACATTTTATTATATTATAAGTCTTTGTTTGAGGTAGATTTCAGGTCTTATTCAGCTTTATTCATGGTAATTAGCACACTTTATGTATTATATGTTTTACAGGTTTATTCATCTGGTTTTTTTTCAAGTGCCATATTCACAAGTAACTAGATCAACGTCTGACCCATAGTAGAAAATAAATATGTATTGATTGTTAAATGAATGACATGGACCATTACCATGACAGTACTTCATGCATTTAATATGAGTATTTAACATATCTTCAAATTGGTGTTGAACTGGTTTTTTGAACACATGCATTTGTTTTGTTTTGTTTTTCTTTTTCCTCTTTTGTTAGCTCTTGTACTTTCCAAGGCAGCTCAGGAACAATGATAACAACTAATTTATTATACTCAAACTCCTTAAGAGTAGGCTTCTTGTAGTCTGCAATGAATTACTAAGGATGGAGATACACACACACACACACACACACACACACACACTTATAAAAATCACCAATACACTTTTTTTTTTTTAAAGTTCTCAATGGCCGTTCATATCATAAGTTGAAAACAAAGTCCATCAATGTTGAGTGGTTTCTTCTCACTTATTATTCTATTCCCAGTTTGTAACAAATTGTCAAGAATATGGAGGAAGCTCAATGACATTTATAAAAGATTAATTTAAACCATTATCTAGAATCTTGTGCCTTCTCCTTAGGCTAGGCTGGTATATTCTTCCTAGCTATAGTCTCAAAAGAGAAGTGGTACTAATACCATCTTCTAGCCCCCAGGCATGATTGAACTAAGTTTCAGTGATTGAAATCACTGTGCCTTCAGTATCATGGAGCCACATAATAGTTAATAAATAATAATTATAACAGTAATAATAATAGCAAACACATACCTCTGACTATATATCACTGTTATACACCTTTTTAAAAAATTATTTCTATTAACATATATTATTTGCCCCAGGGGTACAGGTCTGTGAATCGTCAGGCTTACACACTTCACAGCACTCATCATATCACATACCCTCCCCAATGTCCATAATACAACCATCTTCTCCACACCCCCTCTTCCCCCCAGCAAACCTGAGTTTGTTTTGTGAGATTGAGTCTCTAATGGTTTGTCTCCCTCGCGATTGCATGTTGTTTCATTTTTTCCTTCCCTCACCCCCAAACCCCCCACTCTGCCTCTCAAATTCCTCCTATCAGGAAGATCATATGATAATTGTCGTTCTCTGATTGATTTAATTCGCTTAGCATAATACCCTCTAGTTGGCAAGATTTCATTTCTTTAGGTGGCTGCATAGTATTCCATTGTATATGTATACCACTTCTTTATCCATTCATCTGTTGATGGACATCTAGGTTCTTTCCATAGTTTGGCTATTGTGGACATTGTTACTATAAACATTCAGGTGCATGTGTCCCTTTGGATCACTACATTTGTATCCTCAGGGTAAATACCCAGTAGTGCGATTGCTGGGTCATAGGGTAGCTCTATTTTCAAATTTTTGAGGAACCTCCATGCTGTTTTCCAGAGTGGCTGCACCAACTTGTATTCCCAACAACAGCATAGGAGGGTTCCCCTTTCTCCACATCCTCGCCAGCATCTGTCGTTTCCTGACTTGTTAATTTTAGCTATTCTGACTGGCGTGAGGTGATATCTCATTGTGGTTTTGATTTGTATTTCCCTGATGCCAAGTGATGTAGAACACTTTTTCACATGTCTGTTGGCCACCTGGATGTCTTCTTTGCTGAAATGTCTATTCATGTCCTCTGCCCATTTCTTGATTGGATTATTTGTTCTTTGGGTATTGAGTTTTCTAAGCTCTTTCTAGATTTTGGATACTAGCCCTTTATCTGATATGTCGTTTGCAAGTATCTTCTCCCATTCTGTCAGTTGTCCTTTGGTTTTGTTGACTGTTTCTTTGCTGTGCAAAAGTTTTTGATCTGATGAAGTCTTAATAGTTCATTTTTGCCTTTGCTTCCCTTGCCTTTGGCGGTGTTTTTAGGAAGAAGTTGCTGCAGTTGAGGTCGAAGAGGTTGCTGCCTGTGTTCTCCTCAAGGATTTTGATGGATTCCTTTCTCACATTGAGGTCTTTCATCCATTTGGAGTCTGTTTCCATGTGTGATGTAAGGAAATGGTCCAGTTTCATTTTTCCTGCATGTGGCTGTCCAATTTTCCCAACACCATTTGTTGAAGAGGCTGTGTTTTTTCCATTGGACATTTTTTCCTGCTTTGTCAAAGATTAGTTGACCATAGAGTTGAGGGTCTATTTCTGGGCTCTCTATTCTGTTCCACTGATCTATGTGTATGTTTTTGTGCCAGTACCATACTGTCTTGATGAAGACAGCTTTGTAACAGAGCTTGAAGTCTGATGCAACCAACTTTGGTTTTCTTTTTCAATATTCCTCTGGCTATTTGGGGTCTTTTCTGGTTCCATATAAATTTTAGGATTATTTGTTCCATTTTTGAAAAAAGTTGATGGTATTTTCACAGGGATTGCATTAAACATGTAGATTGCACTAGGTAACATACACATTTTCACAACTATTTTTCTTCAATTCATGAGCATGGAATGTTTTTCCATTTCTTTGTGTCTTCCTCAATTTCTTTCTTGAGTACTCTACAGTTTTCTGAGTACAGATTCTTTGTCTCTTTGGTTAGGTTTATTCCTAGGTATCTTATGGTTTTGGGTGCAATTATAAATGGGATTGACTCCTTAATTTCTCTTTATTCTGTTTTGTTGTTAGTGTAAAGAAATGCAACTGATTTCTGTGCATTGATTTTATATCCTGACACTTTATTGAATTCCTTTATGAATTCTAGTAGATTTGGAGTGGAGTCTTTTGGATTTTCCACATAAAGTATCATATCATCTGCAGAGAGTGAGATTTTGACTTTCTTTGATGATTTAGATACTTTAATTTCTTTTTGTTGTTTGATTGCTGAATCTGGGACATCTAGTATAGGATAGGATAGCAGTGGTGATAATGGACATCTCTGCCCTGTTCCTGACGTTAGCAGAAAAGCTCTCAGTTTTTCTCCATTGGAAATGATATTTGCGGTAGGTTTTTCATAGATGGCTTTGATTATACTGAGGAATATATCCTCCATCCTACACTTTGGGTTTTGATCAGGAAGGGATGCTGTACTTTGTCAAATTCTTTTTCAGCATCTATTGAGAGTATCATATGGTTCTTGTTCTTTCTTTTATTAATGTATTGTATCACATTGATTGATTTGCAGGTGTTGAACCCACCTTGCAGCCCTGGAATAAATCCCACTTGGTCATGATGAATAATCCTTTTAATGTACTGTTGGATCCTATTGGCTAGTATTTTGGTGAGAATTTTTGCATCTATGTTCATCAAGGATATTGGTCTATAATTCTCTTTTTTGATGGGATCCTTGTCTGGTTTTGGGATCAAGGTGATGCTGGCCTCATAAAATGAGTTTAGAAGCTTTCTTTCCATTTCTATTTTTTGGAACAGTTTCAGGAGAATAGGAATTAATTCTTCTTTAAATGTTTGGTAGAATTCCCCTGGGAAGCCGTCTGTCCCTGGGCTTTTGTTTGGAGATTTTTGATGACTCTTTCAATCTCCTTACTGGTTATGCATCTGTTTACGTTTTCTATTTCATCCTGGTTCAGTTGTAGTAGTTTATATGTTTCTAGAATGCATCCATTTCTTCCAGATTATCAGATTTGCTGGTATATAATTGCTCATATATATTCTTATAATTGTTTGCATTTCTTTGGTGTTGGTTGTGATCTCTCCTCTTTCATTCATGATTTTGTTTATTTGGGTCCTTTCTCTTTTCTTTTTGATAAGTCTGGCCAGGGGTTTATCAATCTTATTAATTCTTTCAAAGAACCAGTTCCTGGTTTCCTTTATTTGTTCTGTTATTATTTTTGTTTGTTTTTGTTTCTATTTCATTGACTTCTGCTCTGATCTTTATTATTTCTCTTCTCCTGCTGGGTTTAGGGTTTCTTTCTTATTCTTTCTCCAGCTCCTTTAGGTGTTGGGTTAGGTTGTGTATTTGATACCTTTCTTGGTTCTTGAGAAAGGCTTGTTATCACTATATACTTCATCTCAGGACCGCCTGTGCTGTGTCCTACTGATTTTGAACAGTTTGTTTTCATTTTCATTTGTCTCTATGAATTCTTTCAGTTCTTCTTTAATTTCTTGGTTGACCCATTCATTCTTTAGTAGGATGCTCTTTAGCCTCCATTTATTTGAGTTCTTTCCAACTTTTCCTCTTGTGATTGAGTTCTAGCTTCAGAGCATTGTGGTCTGAAAATATGCAGGGAATGATCCCTAATCTTTTGGTACCAGTTGAGACCTGATGTGTGACCCAGCATGTGACCTGTTCTGGAGAATGTTCCATGTGCACTAGAGAAGAATGTGTATTCTGTTGCTTTGGGATGGAATGTTCTGAATATATCTGTGATGTCCATCTTGTCCAGTTTGTCATTTAATGCCTTTATTTCCTTGTTGATCTTTTGCTTGGATGATCTGTCCATTTCAGTGAGTCAGGTGTTAAATAAGTCCCCTACTATTATTGTATTATTGTCGATGTATTTCTTTGATTTTGTTATTAATTGGTTTATGTAGTTGGCTGCTTCCATGTTAGGGGCATAGATATTTAAAATTGTAGATCTTCTTGTTGGACAGATACTTTAAGTATGATATAGTGTCCTTCCTCATCTCTTACTCTAGTCTTTGGCTTAAAATCTAATTGATCTGCTATAAGGTTTGCTACTCCAGCTTTCTTTTGATGTCCATTAACATGATAAATTGTTTTTAATGCCCTCACTTTAAATCTGGAGGTGTCTTTGAGTCTAAAATGAGTTTCTTGTAGACAGCATAGTGATGTGGTTTTTTTGTTGTTGTTGTTTGTTTTTTTGTTTTTTAATCCATTTTGATACCCTGGGTCTTTTGATTGGGGCATTTAGCCCATTCAGAGCTAAATTTACATTCAGGGTAACTATTGAAAGATATGAATTTGATGCCATTGTATTGCCTGTAAGGAGACTGTTACTGTATATTGTCTCTGTTCTTTTCTGGTCTACTACTTTTAGGGTCTCTGTTTGCTTAGAGCACCCCTTTCAATATTTCCCATAGGGCTAGTTTGGTGTTTCCAAATTCTTTCAATTTTTGTTTGTCCTGGAAGATCTTAATCTCTCTTAATCTCTCCTTCTATTTTCAGTTATAGCCTAGCTGGATATAGTATTCTTGGATGCACATTTTTCTCATTTAATGCTCTGAATATATCATGCCAGTTCTTTCTGGCCTGACAGGTCTCTATGGATAAGTCTGCTGCCAATCTAATATTTCTACCATTGTATGTTACAGATTTCTTGTCCTGAGCTGCTTTCAGGATTTCCTTTTTCTCACTGAGACTTATAAGTTTCTATTAGATGATGGGGTGTGTACCTATTTTTATTGATTTTGAGGGGAATTCTCTGTGCCTCCTGGATTTTGATGTTTGTTCTGCTTGCCATATTAGGGATATTCTCTACAGTCATTTACTCCAATATACCTTCTGCCCCTCTTTCTCTCTTTTCTTCTTCTGGAATCCAAATTATTCTGATATTGTTTTGTTTAATGGTATCACTTATCTCTCGAATCCTCCCCTTGTGGTCCAGTAGTTTTTGTCTCTCTTTTGCTCAGCTTCTTTATTCTCTGTTATTTGGTCTTCTATATCACTAATTCTTTCTTTTGCCTCATTTATGCTAGCAGTAAGAGCCTCCATTTTTTATTGCACCACGTTAAGAGTTCTTTTATTTCAACTTGGTTAGATTTTAGTTCTTTTATTTCTCCAGAAAGGGTTTCTCTAATATCGTCCATGCCTTTTTTTGAGCCCAGCTAACACATCGAGAATTGTCATTCTGAACTCTAGTTCTGACGTTTTACCAATGTCTGTATTGATTAGGTCCCTAGTTGTTGGTACTGCCTCATGTTGTTGTTGTTGTTGTTGTTGTTGTTGTTGTTGTTTGTGGTGAGTTTTTCCACCTTGTCATTTTATCCAGATAAGAATATATGAGTGAGAGAATAAAATACTAAAAGGTTGGCAAAGACCCCTCAAAATGTATGCTAACAAAATCAAGAGACCCAAAACCGGGGGAAGAAGAAAGAGGAAAGAAAGCAATTATATATATATATATATATATATATATATATATATATATATATATATACATACACACACACACACACACACACACACGCATATATATATATGACTTGTGAATAGAATAGAGCCACCCACTTTATTTGGGTGTATTTTGGTCTCTTAGAAGAAACTACCTCCCAAAATTTTAAAGAAAGAAAAACTTATATACACACACACACATGCACGCGTACGCACACACACACACACAAATAAGGGTAAACATGATGAAGGGATGGAATTCGACTATAATGAGGAAAATTTTAAAAAATTTCTAAAAAAGAAACTGATAAGAGAAGTTGGTTGGAAAAAAAAAAGAGAGAGAGAGAGAATGTGCTCAGGCTGGAGACTAGAAGAAAGCCATGTGCTAGATTTAGGGTATATTTTGATCTAGTAGAAGAAATTTTATCACAAAATTTTTCAGAAACAATAAAAAACCCTATATGTATACAGAAAATAAGGTTAAATACAATGAAGGGATGACATATGACTATAACAATCAAGGTTTAAAAAGATTTTTTTAAAGAAAGGTATAGTTACGATAAACTAGTTAAAAAATGTTAAAAGAGGAAAGGAAAAGTTAAAAAAAATAAGAAAAAAATAAAATAAAATAAATTAACTTTGCAAGAGTAAAGAATCATGAGGGAAAAGCCATGAATTCTATGCATGGCTTCCCCTAGCTCTGGATTTCCTCTGTTCTCCTTGATCAGTGAGCTTGGTCTTGGCTAGATGTTCTTACTGATCGTCTGTGGGAGGGGCCTGTTGTAGTGATTCTCAAATGTCTTTGCCCAAGGTGGAGTTGCACTGCCCTTGCCAGGAATCCGTGCTAAGTAATCTTCTTGGGTTAGCCCTCGGAGCTTTTGTTCTCTGATTGCTTTGCATAGAACTCTGGAGGATGGGAATGAAAATGGCAGCCTCCCAGTCTTCGGCTTGAAGGAGCCAAGAGCTCAGGCACCACTCCTCAGTGTGCCCTCGGAGAAAAGCAGTCACTCCCATCTCCCTGGTCTCTGGCCCTGCTCTGAGTTCACCGGGCCTGTGACCAAGAACTTCTGTCTCTGACGCATGGTCCCATTAGGATTCTCTAAACCCAGCAGATTCCTGCCACGCTTCTCCCCCGGAGGAGGAAGGTGAGTCTCCCTGGATCTGCCACTTGTGAGGTCCCTGCTAGAAGAGCAGTGGCCTGTGGAGGTAGGGATGTTTTTTATTTCCATTTTGTAGGTAAGGAAACTGAGGAATCATGTGTGAATAACTTACTTGCTCAAGGTCACACACTATGTTTTTGAGTCTACTTTTAGAATCCACACCTTACTGCATGGTTGTGCTGTTTTTCTTTAATCTCCATGTTAGGGTTGTTAAACTGGATCTATGTTGCCCTTAAGTTTGGTCAGGCCAAGAGGTACCCATCCCAAGTTTGAGGTTTGGAGGAGGTAGCAAGCTTCCTTTAGATCTATGATGTGTTTTCTCATTGCCCTTTTATCATACTCTCCACTAGGTTCTTGGGGGGAAAAAAGAAAAAGAAAAAATAATTTTGGTGGGCTTTTTTTTTTTTCCCTCTACATAGTAACCAATGCATTATACTTTCATATTTCAGAATAGTTAGAAATTTATGTGGAGCTATGAAAGGAAAATAAAATCATTTTTATCCTTATTTTTGCAATTTAAAAGTATATCTACCTTTGATACAGACTTATTGTAGGTTTCTTTCATATTTCTGCATTCTATAAAAATGATATTTTCATCTGTGACATCTTAATAAAACACTTACAGTTGAAGTAACCATTACTTTTCCAAACCCCCAATTTTTAAGAGCTTTGCCTTGAGTGACAGAATAACCAACATTACTTATAAAATGGGGAATTCTCATAAAAATATAGTAGCTTTCTGGGTTTGTACAATTGTAATAGTTGTGACTGTTAAAAATAAGATAATATCTATGCTTCTCTCCCTTTCAAAATAATATTTTGGAGGGAATTGGAAGAGAGAAATTTTCTGTGTGATGAAAACTCAGAACAGTAAAGACAATGATCATCCCAAATGATGTACAATCATCTTGTCATACTTGAAGTTTGGATGGCTCTATTTATAGCTGACAAAGAACAAAACTCTGCCTAATATTTTCTTATGATATAAAACCATCATTTCAAAATATAAAAGAAATGGAAAGCTTTATTTATCTCTGTGGCTTACTGATGTGTCTTCTCTCTTGTTGGTAGACCTGTGGGCAGCTCAGGCCACCTGTCAGTGAGTCCAACCTCTGGGGTTATCGTATGAAGATAACTGAACAAAATAGTGTCTTCCAGTTTCTCAACCATCCATCCGGAGAGAGGAATCCATCATTGTCTATAACAGGATCCTTTAAATTAGGGCTGGGCTGGTCAGTTTTAACCGGGTGCATTTCAACTCTACTGGAAAGTACTGTCAACCTGGAAGACTCTTCACCTGTGTTACTGTGTATGTTGTTCTCTTGATCTAGCTGAGTAATGTACACAGGTGGGAAACCTGGTAACTCTTGACAGTTTGGGCATTCTGAAAATGGCTGGGGTCATAGGAGAAACAAAGATTCCTGATTCAAGCAAAAGGCCTAGCCTGCTGAATTATACTGCATTTTCTTGTTGGGAGCCATGGTAAATGACTGTGCTGTAAATCTGGATGCTCGCAGTACTGGTAATGGTTGATAAGTGTGTCACAGCTTTGGGATATTCAGCACACTGGTCTATGCTGGAGTGTCGACTGGGGTTCACAGTGTATTGAGGATTGAGGGCATCAAATTATAGTTTGCCATTTCTTTGAAAAACATAGGGAAGTGAGCAAAAATGGAATGCATTTTTATTGTGATACTATAACTTAGACTGTTTTGGAACTGATAACCTATACCTGTGCATTCCTTCTTTTATTTAGATTATGCCCCTATTTGACTACCTGCTGTTAATGTTTATTAGACACAAGAAGATGATGCTGAACACAGCATGGAGTAAAGTATAGGCTCTACACATAGCCAGACCTGTGTTTATTCATGTTTATTGATTCATTAAACAGACATTTGTGGCCATTTTATTAAGGGCAAACATTATTTCATATATAGGATAGAGCAGAGGAAAAAAAGGTTGCCATATCCCTAATTTTGGGTTAGTCATTTAACTTTTATGAACCTTTATTCTGTCATAAATATGGAACTATAATACTTAGTATCTACGTGTTATGGGAATAATATAAATAACAAATTTATTTGTCCCAGCATATACTAGGTAACCAAAATTTAGTTAAATTGTATTATTTATTTACTTATTTAATATTTTATTTATTTATTTATTTGACAGACAGAGATCACAAGTAGGCAGAGAGGCAGGCAGAGAGAGAGAGAAGAAGCAGGCTCCCTGTGGAGGAGAGAACCCGATGTAGGGCTCGATCCCAGGACCCTGAGATCACGACCTAAGCCGAAGGCAGAGGCTTAACCCACTGAGCCACCCAGGCGCCCTGTAAATGGTATTATTTAAATAATACTATCCGCAAATCATTTTATTATTATTTTTAATGTGCTAGGAATGATACCAGTAACGAGAGGAAAATTTAAAAATGTAAATTATTCACATAAAAGTGGTACAAATGATTTGTATCTATTTGCTTGTCTTATTAGATAGAGCAGGGACAAATTCAGAAAAACTCATTTAGGATTATGTTATGTCACTTTAGAAGGAGGATTTTTGTGTTTCAAACGAAAGGAAAAGTATTGTAATTTGATTTTTCTTCCTTGTGTTATTTCCACCCAACGCAAGGCATAGTGATGTTATAGTAAGTAGATTAAGATGGACCACATTTTTATATCTGCTTCAGTCCTGTGTTGCTTCTTGGTACTCAGTTACAATGATTTTGTAAGACATCAGTTGATTTTGAGAACTTGCAAAAGTCCTCCTTGTACCGATTTCTCCATTTGGGTTGAAACACATTGATGTTCAGTCACGTTGCTTTTACAGATATTGCCAAAGACTGAGTAACTACAGGAAACAGACATCTAGATTAGATCACAGACTCAGAACTGGACAAATCTGTATCCCATACAGACGCTTCAGGAGTTACGTCCAGCATTATGAAACAACGGACCTTCACAATCCCAGGGCTACACTTTACTTATTCTCATCCAACCCACTGCTCTGAAGTTGGGAAGCAAAAGAAAAACTGGATGTAGCAAATTATTTCCCTACGAGTGAAGTGAAAGCTTATCTCTCAGAAACAGAAGTTCTGTGGTCATACAAGAAAATGAGTCTAAACTAGACTCTTGTCGAGGCAGGAAGGTAAACAGTGGGAGATGAGGAGCAATATGGTGGTGAATGTGGGTGAGGAGAAAGCGTAGGGTGGTTTAGTGCGGTGGCGGGGGTGCTGCTGAGGACCAGAAGGGAGGTGACCTGGATGAACCTCTGAGTAGAAAGCTATCTCAGGTAGCAGTTTTTAAGTCTTCCCAGATGGCGTGATTAGCGGTGAGCTAGACTCATTGAAAGGGCAACTCTAAAGGACCACAGATTAAAATTTTCCTCTCAGATGGAGTTCCTCAATATTGTCCACCAGGTTGACCTAAAGTTTGACGGTGACCCTGAGAACTGCAGCCGGCATTTTTTATGCCTTCAGGGGTCTTGCAGATCTAGCTCCTTCTGGCTGCTTCTTCTGGAGAGCTCCACCTCCTTCTGGGTTTCAGGAATCCTCTCTGGAAATCCGATTTCATCCTTTTCCTTTTCCCAGTCGCATTTCAGTGACAATCTACTTAGAACTTAATAATCATCTCAGCTCTGCGACTTACACCATTGACTATGGAAAAGTTACTTAATCTGGGAATGAGTTCCTCAGCTGCTGGGGAGTAGTTCTATGGGATAATCTCCTGGATCTTTCTAAACAGTGAAAAAACAATATCCTAATGATGTATTCTTAGGATATTTTACAATAAATTGTTTATTATCCTATAATAAAGTGATTTAACTGTTATTCATCACTTCTTTTTTTTGTCATTCAGAAAAGAATTCTGAGAATTTGTTAGTATTTGTGAAGTTTTCAATCAACTGTAGAGCATTATACAATTGTGAGTTATTATTTTAAAACCAGGGATCTATTCAGATTTTGTGAAGATTGATGTTTATAGAATTTTATAAACAAATACAAAATGATAAACACTAAATTAGGAATAAAGATAAAGGTTTATTTAAAATGAGAAAAGAAATCGCAACAAATCACAAATACTAAGTTGCTGGCAATTACTACAAAATATACCAAATTCAAAATAATAACATAATAACTGTTACTACAGCATCATTATATATTTTTTCTTCTATTTTTAAGGTGAACATATTAGATTGTCTTTCTGTATAGCAACAATTTTATATTATTTTAAATAAAGGCAACATAATATTATTTCTAAAGTATAGAGAATAGAGTGATTCTTTTAGTATGATCATTTGTCTTTTAAAAAATTATTGATATTTGAGTAGTATTTCAATCAACTTTACAACATGTTATTGGCAACCACTGTAATTTTTAGGATTGTTTTAAAATTTGAGACAATCCATGTTCTCTATTTTTTTTTCCATACAGCTTAATCTTATACTGTAAGATTTGAGGATTTCAACATTTCTCCCCTCCCATCCCTTATGCCATTACTGTGAAATTTTAAAGGGATGTTGTCCTATCTTTCTTTCCTTTGTGGCAGTTTCCATTTCTTTGTGTAGATCTAAGTTTCTGACTTAGATTGTTTTTTATCTGCTGGAAGAACTCCCTTTAACTTTTCATCAGAGTAGGCCTGCTGGCATCAAATTCCCTGTTTTTGTCTATCTGTGAGTCTATTTCTCCTTTACTTCTTTTCTTTTTTTTTTTTTTTTCTCCTTTACTTTTAAAGACTATTTTCACTGGGTAAATAATTCTGGGTTAACAGGTTTTTTTTTTCTTTTATCTCTTTAATGTGTCTTGTCTTCTCTCTTGCATGATATCTGGTGAAAAGTCCATGGTAATCTTTATACTTGTTTCTCTTACATGATGTGTTTCAAGATTCTTTCTTTGGACTTGATTTTCAGTGGTTTGAATAGGTTATGCCAAAATGAGCCTTTCTTTTGGGGTATTTGTCCTGTCTGGTGACTTTTGAGCTTCTTGGATTTGTGGTTTGCTGTCTGTCACTAATTTTGGAAAATAGTGTGATGTTTTGGTTAATAAGAAGAAATTATGCATTTACTCCCCACATAGAGCTCCTAAAACTCTTGGAGTTTCCTGAGTGCAGAGCTAGTAGGGCATCTTTTGTTATGTTTAATGAGGCAACTTTTGGAAAGCTCCTAGGCAACCTAAGAATGGGGGCTGGTCATCAGAGGAACCAACCATGTGATGAGAGGGTTAAAATTATCAGTCCCACCCCAGACTTTCAAGGAGGAGAGAGAGGCCAGAAATTGAGTTCAATCACTAATGGCCAAAGATTTATCAGTCATTCCTATATAAGGAAACCTTATTACAATCCTAAAAGGAGGGTATTCAGAGAGCCTCAGGCTTGGGGAGCATGCTGAAATTTGGGGAGAGTGGCCAGCTCAGAGAGCACGGACATTCAACATCCCTTCCATGTGCTTTGTGCTATGCATTCCCTCCATCTGGCTGTCCCTGAATTATAACTGTTTCTTATAAATTGGTCAACTGGTAAAGTGAAATGTTTCTCTGAATTCTGTGAGCCATTCTAGCAAATTAATCAAAGCCAAGGAGGGGGTCTTTAGAACCCTGATCTATAGCAGGTTGGGCAAAAGCACCGTATTGACCGGATTAGCACTGGTCTAAAGTCTTACAGGACTGAGAATTTCACCTTTCGGATCTGATGCTATCTTAGGTAGACGGTGTCAGAATAGAATTAATTACTTGGTCTCATGGAAAAAAACACACACGCATTGTAATTGGTGTCAGAATCAGATCCAGCCATTGTTTCCTGAAATATTTATTCTGTTTTGTTCTCTAATTTCCTTTCAGGAGTCCAATGACAAGTATGTAAGACCTTTTGATACTGTTTCATCGCTTTTGGGTGATCTGGGTTTTGTTTTGCTTGTTTACTCTTTTTTCTCTTTGCATTTCAGTGTAGGTTATTTCTATTAACTCATCTTCAGCCCCTAATGATTTCCTAGCTGAACCATCTAATGAACTAGTCAAAGTTATTATTTTTTTCTTTTTTTTTTTTTAAAGATTTTATTTATTTATTTGAGAGAGAGACAGTGAGAGAGAACATCAGAGGCGAGAAGGTCAGAGGGAGAAGCAGACTCCCCTTGGAGCTGGGAGCCCGATGTGGGGCTCGATCCCAGGACTCCGGGATCATGACCTGAGCTGAAGGCAGTTGCTTAACCAACTGAGCCACCCAGGTGCCCCAAAGTTATTATTTATCTTTGTTATTATTTTCATTAATCCTAGCATTTTGATTTGAATACTTTCTTAGAATTTTCATCTCCTGGGCTGAAATTACTTATCTGGTCTTTAATGTTGCCTTTTTTCCCCATTAGAGCATAGCCATTTTAAACTCCCTGTCTGCTAATTCCAACATCTGCATCATAACCTGGTCTGAATCTGATGGTTGCTTTGTTTCTTTAGACTGTGCTCTATTTTTCCTACCCTTTTGTGTGTCACATAGTTTTTGGTTGAAAGGCAGACATGCTAAATAAGACAGTAAATACTGAGATTTATATTTTTTATGCTTAGAGATGAGCTTGCCTTTCTCTCTGCTGAGTCTTTAATGTGTGGGTAATGATTATTTGTAAAGTGAGTAAATATAACCATTTAGAATTTTGTGGGGTGATCTTCATTACTTTCTAAGTAAATGATGTGTGTCGTGTTGAGTATAGTGTACAGACAAAAACATACATGAACTTTAGTCTTGGAATATAACAGACTATACCTAACGACAGTTTAAATATTACAATTTAAAAAAAAGAAGAAAAAAGGAAGGTCTGTGTTTGACCAGGAATTAGAAGTTGGGGAATGACAGCAGGGGACAGACAGTATACAGTATGGAGTTTCTGTTTGAGATCATGGAAGTCCTGGAAATGGACAGTAGCGATGGTTGGACCACTTGCGAATGGATTAATTCCACTGAATTATACACTTTAAAATGAATAAAATCACAAATTTTATTTTATGTATGTTTTACCATAATAAAAAAGTAATTTAAAAAATAGCACATGTGTGAATGCTTGATTCTCTGTGGGACTTATTTTATCACAATTAAAGAATCACAAACTGTGTTTTATGAAAACAAACTGTGTAGAACGGAATGAGGTCATTGCTTATAAAACCAGGCCTTGTTCAATGGTCATAAAATTTACTGAAGCAGAACTGAGGCTGCTGGTTCTCATTGTCCATACTCCGGTTGCTTTACAACCTTGTGCTCACACCTTCATGTTCGGTTTGTTAGTTTTCTGCCTGGGAATATTCTGATTTTCTCAATGCCTTTATTTCTTTGGTTCTTATTTTATGTGTCCAGTTTTGTCTTATCATGCATGATTCTTTTTTTTTTTTCTTAAATCCATGATTTGGACAATCAGAGGTTTTAGTTTCTACTATGATCAAAGAATTTTTGACATTTTGAAGGTTTTGTTGATCTTCTTCATTTTTCTATATATTTCTGGCTTCTACTAGAATACCTCTCATCATATTTGACTCTTTGGATTAATTTATAATTCTGAAAATATACAAATATAATCTGAAAATAAACATACCCCCAAATAATACAAATGCATCTCAAGATTATTATTTTGTATTGAGCTATGTAATTGTATATATGAATTATTATTATGCTACAAACATTGGTCCTATAATATGTGTGTGTGGAGATGTACAGATAGATTTATTTTTCCTGTCTTTAGTTTTTTTTTTCTTTTCTAGCCTCACTGAGGTATAAATGACA
Organism: Mustela erminea; assembly: GCF_009829155.1. Classification (NCBI taxonomy): domain Eukaryota; kingdom Metazoa; phylum Chordata; class Mammalia; order Carnivora; family Mustelidae; genus Mustela; species Mustela erminea. The sequence goes on along the minus strand of NC_045627.1, from coordinate 11,993,237 downwards.
AAGGAAAACAAAATATATTTTAAAGTGTACAACGTGATGATTGGATTTATGTATATATTGTGAAATGATTAACAATCACGTTAACTATCACATCTGGTACCTCACATAATTTGTGTGTGTATATGTGTGTGTGAAAATACTTAAGATTTATAGACAGATTCTTTCTTATACTCTTTTGCTGCATTGTGGTTCAATGTTGAATGTCATTTCATCTCAACCATCAGAATTTGTCCTTGTTTTTAAGAATTTACATTCTTAAATATAAAATTAAATATAAAAATAAAAATCTTCTTATTGTATCTGAAGTATCACCTTTTTTTCTTTTTGAGGATCAGAGGAAGAAGGAAGGAGAGAATCTTTTTTTAAAAAAAATTTTGAAAGATTTTTATTTATTCATTTGATAGATGGAGATCACAAGTAGGCAGAGAGGCAGGCAGAGAGAGAGGAAGGGAAGCAGCCTCCCTGCCGAGCAGAGAGCCCGACGTGGGGCTCAATCCTAGACCCTGAGATCATGACCTGAGCCAAAGGCAGAGGCTTAACCCACTGAGCCACCCAGGTGCCCCAAGGAGGGAGAAAATCTTAAGCAGGCTCCATGCCCAGTGCAGCGCTCGTCATGGGACTCAAACTCAAAACCCTGAGCTCATGACCCGAGCTGAAATCAGGAGTTGCATGCTTAACTGACTGAGCCACCCAGGGGCCCCTGAATTAGCACTTATTCTTAATGACTTGTTAAGCTTTTATTTCTTCATTTTTTATGATATAATTGTACTGAAATTGCAACAAAGTCTAAGCTCATTCGCTTACTACCCAAAAGGCCAGTAAGTTAAGAGGCAAGATGTTAGGACAAGGAAAATGACTCTCTTTTTTTAAGGAGAACCAAGGAAATGATGGACTATTGTCCCGAAGAACCATCTCTCCAGGCACAAGATGTGAGCTCCTTTCATGTTAGGAGGAGGGGGAATGGGGGTTGAAATCAAAAGGTGCCTGACATCCGTAGACATTGGGGAAGGAGGAGTAACTTCTTTTCCCTTGATCAGTTGATCTTTGTGTACAGGAATCCGTTCAGGTCGTTCCTGTAACTCTTAAACATGGCATGGTCATTTCTGTATATACTTCCTTATCTCCTTCAGTCAGGTTGGTTTTGGGTAAAAACAGATTTTTTTTTCTTTTCAAATCTCAACTGTAAGCAAAATTCCTTCAATGATTAACATGCCTATGTACAGGGCTAAGCAGAAGTTTCTAAGCTGTAGGTTATGGCAGCAAAGAAAATAGTGTCAGACATGCTAAGTTTATCCCTGTTACAAAATAGAGCAAGCTGTATATAATCCCCTTAAATGCTTCAATATCTTTAAAAAACTATTTAGAGCAGAATGGGTTATTTGTCTTTTATTTACAGGAGAATTACTTTAGAAACCTCATGCCTTAGGATAATCTTAAATAAAAATATTTATTCAATAATGTTTTATATTCGAACAACTGGATATTTGATACCTTTTTTGTTCTTAACAATTTGACTTTGACTAAACTTCAGCTATTATTTGATTAGCAATACTATGGAGGAGATAGAAAAAAAGACAGGATAAGTGGCCAAGATTGGGGTGGGGTACAGAATTAAAACATCTTAAACAACATATTCCAGATATAGAAGAGGTTAGGAACTTACAGTCATCTGCTATGAATTTGAGTAGCTAAATTTACATTACACAACCTAATGGCCATTGCTGTGGAGCAATCTGTAGGTTCACAGAGCTTTTGTTCACCAAAGTAGGACATAGTCCATATGCTAGAAAGGAGCTCATATTTACATTGTGCCTATGCCATGTAAAGCGTATTTCTTAATTTACCTTTCAAAAACAATTCTGCTATGTAGGTATCACATTTCTATTTTACAGGTATTGCACTGGGCCCAGAAGTGTTAACATACTCTGTGTTTCAATCAGCAAATGGTGGTGGAGACGAGAGCCCAATGCTCACATGTGCTACCCCAGGAAACCTTTCCATCTGTGGACACCCTCCATCTCTGTTTACAGATCATGGAGCATTAACCAAGTGAGTAAATTTTTGGTATAGAGAAAAGTGAGTACTAGAACCCTGTTATGACACAACCAATTATTATATTCTGTTGAGATATAATCATAAAGAAATCTGTTTCTCGATATGCCTTTAAATCCTACATTTAACACAACTTTCATAGAAGGGTTCTATTATATTTGACCATGTAATGAAATGCTTACATCTTTGATTATCAATTTATTAGTCTAAAAAAAATTAAGATTATTTTTTTAGATCTTTTTAGGTTTATCACAAAATTTAGAGGAAGGATGAAAGATTTACCTTATACCTTTACCCCCACATGGATATGTCCCCAGCATCACTCCCCAGAGGGGTACATTTATTGCCAAGGATGAACTTACACTGACCTATCATAACCACTGAGTGCACAGCTTACTTTAGTGTTCACTCTTGGTGTATAGCCTATGGTTTGGAAAAATGTATAGGGTCCCATACATTATACAGAGTATTTTCACTGCCCTAAAAAGCCTCTGTGGGGGCACCTGGGGTGGCTCAGTGGGTTAAGCCGCTGCCTTGGGCTCAGGTCATGATCTCAGGGTCCTGGCATCAAGCCCTGCATCAGGCTTTCTGCTCAGCAGGGAGCCTGCTTCCTCCTCTCTCTCTGCCTGCCTCTCTGTCTACTTGTGATCTCTCTCTGTCAAATAAATAAATAAAACCTTTAAAACAAACAAACAAACAAATAAATAAATAAAAAGCCTCTGTGTTCTGCCTATACAGCTCTCTCTCTCTCTCATCCCTGGCAAACACCGATCTTTTCGCTGTCTCCATAGTTTTGCTTTTTCTAGAATGCCGTACAGTTGGAACCTTCAACATCTTTTTAAAAACAAATATATTCCGTTCTTCACACTGATCTTTCTCTCTTTTTCTGCAATATTTTCAGTCAAATAAATACTCTAAGGCCTTTGCTCACTGATGTTTTATTCCCAAAGCCAGCTCACTATGTGTTTTATGAAAGTGAGTCATAATAATCTTAAAGTTTTGGGTGAAGATGGAAGATTTCACACTGCCTGTGTGAGTATCCTTCTCACTTCTTCGCCCTCCCCTCCATGTTGAGTTAAGCATCAGGCTTCACTTGACAGGTTCTCTGACAGTTTCTTTGGCGTAGAGAACTGAGTCTATTTGGAAATTCTTGAAGTGCTTCTTGAAAAAGATAAACTGAAATCTACCTACCATCCCAATAGGTCTGGGAATATACACACTTGCTACTTACATATGTTTTAAACAGTGTCTTCAAAAATCAGAACATTGTATTTGCATTTTGGGACTTCCATTATAAATTTTAACAGGAAGATATAGTTTTAATACAGTAGCACATGCTTGCTGTTTTGAATCTTATTTGCATCCCAGAAATGCAGTGAACTGTTTACGATAGTCCCTCCTGAAATTTTGAGACCAGGTAACTTCAAAGTACCTATAAGTTTCCAGGTTGGGAAAAACAGATTAAAAAACAAAGTGCAGGTGAACCCTACTGGTTTGCTTTCTGCTTTGCGTTAAGACTGTTTTCAGTGATGATTCATATATTACTTGAAGGCAACGTGTTTGCATCAGTGACTTGACGTGCAGTAAGCCCTTGAAATTATAGGGAAAAAAAAAAGAAATTGCTTATTTCCAGCTATTATTGTTAAACCATTACTAATCTGATTTCATGTGGCGGGGTTGAGAGAGGAAGCCAAAGGAAGATGAATGGAGGGTAAAATGAGTGGAAGAGTGGAATTAAGGTCATCGACATAAATGTGTTACAGCATTTAAAATAGCACATCCATAGTGTGTGTGTATATAATTACTGCATATATTTATGTTGATGCTGTTGCTTTGATCTGAAACTATCTTTAGAGGAGTGTAGATATTTTCATCCAGAAACTCTTTGATAACGTGTTCCAGTCCTTCTCTAAAGTGCTTCTTCCTCAGTTACCTCCAAGTAGACAGATGTCTTCAGAGGACGCTGTACAGTACCACATTGTAGCCAGTTGCTAAATATATCCTTTAACATTTTTATCATATTCTGGATGAAATCTGGGAATTCAGGACGTCTGAACAGACATTCAAGGATCTCCTTTCCCCAACTGTCAACTGTACCAGAGGCACTGAATTACTATAATTATTTATTCTCACCATACAGATTACAAGGAACAATGTAATCTGCTCCTTGAACTATTGACCCTACATCAATTTTCTAAACTAACAGCACACAAGACATAGCAGCATTGTTGTAAAATAAGACCTTCAGGGAATAGACATACTTATCATTGTGCTCTGTTCTTAAAGACTGCAAGATGTGATTTTGAGATTTATTTAGGAGTCCATTCCTTAGGAGATACTTGGATACAATGATAAAATCCTCTTCCCAAATGGCTCATAGAACTCGAGATATCTTTACTCATTGCGTGTGATGTGTTATAGAGGAATAATGGGGTCGGAACCCTATTATCATTTAATAAATAGATGGGAAAACACCTTTGCAAGGTCACCCAGACAGTGTAAAAATAGTATCTTTTATTTCTCCACTTACAACTTTCGCCTTTTTGTCATTTGTCAGTGTCAAATGACACTGATATGGTTAATATGTCTATTTATTCATGTTTATATGCCAAGAATAATTCTAAATCCCCAAATTAAAAAATAAAAAAAACACCAACTCTGATTTTTGATTGAAGATTTAAAAAGAGTGACCTCATCATTTTCACAGAAAATACTGGCAGCTAATATATAATTTTGTCTCAATTCCTCTCACGTTTGAATAATTGGTACAGAACAATAAAAGAAAACATCACCCTTGAGAGCCATTGATATTTTGCACTCAGCTAATATCGTGAAAGCATCTTAATTATATACAAAATCCTCTCAATCAGGAGCTTGCACTTGAAAAGAAATACATAGTCAACTGTTTCTGTGTTTATGAACCAGGGCAACCATAGGCTTATCTCTGTGTGGCATTGGAGTTTTCACACATGATACAATTGCACATTTCTTTTATCTTCATAATTATTCTCTGATTCTTTATTGACAGACTTGAAGGTTTTACACATAGGGATCCTGAGAAATGCTGAGTGGCTTATCTAAGGTGGCAGGGGTACTCTCAATGCCGTGGAGAGGGCTGCTGAAATTTGGTGTTGCTTACGTATGAGTCTGGGGGAAGTGTCCTATGAATGAAATAACGAATGTGGAAGGGCTTTGGAAAATGGAAAGTTCTGTACAATTTTCTCTTTTTTATCTTTTTCTCTCCCCTTTCTTTATGAGTAATACATATGGATTCCATCGCAATGACAAGCGATGACCTCGTAAAGAAGGGTAGGATACCATTTCCTGCTTGGTATCAGGGTGAATCAGGGTTGTTGAATGTAGGGGAGATGACCTGGGGAGGGGGTACTCCAGCTCCCCCTTCCCTGGGTGTGACTGGTGTGAAGCTACAAAGCCTATCTCTGCTGGATGGCCAAGGAGCAGCCAGTGAACAAAGCCAGCAACCACATGGCAGGAAAATCAACTTCCTCTTCTTGGGCGTCCTACAGCAGGTCTGTGGGTAGCCGGAGAAGGCTGTTTTAATGCGGACTGTGAAGTCCTCCTGTGTGGAGAAAGCTCTCTCTGTGAACAGAACAGCAGCCCAATCCAGCAGACGCTTCTTCAGAGGGTGGGAATTAGGTGGAAATGCACCTTCTTTCTAACTTTTCAGTAACATTTACTCATACCTATTTTTATTTTGCTTTGCATTTGTCCATTGAGAATTAGTTTTACCAGAAGATATTGTAGAAGGTAGCCTTATATCTTTTGAATAACTATAAATACTGGATGTCTGAAGCAGTTCCCTCTTTCATAGTAGGAGAAATTCTCTTGACCTTGCAATCAAAAGAGCTCCTTTATTTTTTGTTTGAGCTGCCAAGTAACAAGTGTGATTGTGGAAGATAACTTTGAGGAGGAGTAGAGTCTAATAACTAAAAAAAAAAAAAAAAACAACAACCACCACCTACAATTTTCAATATACTCTATATTACTTCCATTTCCCCCCAATCGAGTTAGCATACTCTTAGCTTCACAGGCATTTGTGTATGTCTCAGCTTTATAATAATAATAATAATAAATAGATAATGCTTTTATAGCGCTTGCTTGCTACTGCATGCCAAGTCCTTAGCCAAGCATCATATATAGAGGGCGTCACTTAACTCAATAGTTCCTGAGGTGAATATTGTAATTATCAAGCCCCTTTTACAGAGTGGGAGACTAAAGCACAGACAGTTTTAGTAATTTGCCCAAGGTCACCCAGTTAACAACTTCAGAGTCAGAACTGGAAGCCAACGAAAGACCAGGAAGCCCTGGTCTTACCCTCTGTGGTATGCTGCTTTTACTGCCTTGGAGAACTTCCATTCTGACAACACATGGACTAGGGATTTTGAAAGCTAAACACTTTAAGAGAGTTACAATGTAATGTGATCATCAACTCAGTATGGAGCAGATTAAATTTCAATGAGAAAAAGATATTTGACCATTATGTTCATTCTGTAAGCCTTTTTTTCCACGTTGTCAAATGATACTGTATTTTCATTATCATTGTTCCACTTTCATGCAATATATACCTCTACTATGAAAGATTTGAGACAAACAATAAAATCAACCCAAATGCAGTCACAGTAACGTGGAGATCACTGCATAAATCAGTTCTTTTTTAAAATTTTTTGAAAAAATTTTAAAAGATTTTATTTATTTATTTGACAGAGAGCGAGCACAAGTAGGCAGAGCAGCAGGCAGAGAGAGAGGGGGAAGCAGGCTCTCCACTGAGCAGGGAGCCCAAGGACCCTGAGACCGTGACCTGAACCGAAGGCAGATGCTTAGCTGACTGAGTCACGCAGGTGCCCCATAAATAATTTCTTTGCAAATTTTACATATCATGACATACAAGGAAATTATATTTGTACAATTAAGTATAAATGTTTCAGCCTATTTGGAACATTTTCATAACTCATACAGTAAGTATACATATAATAAGTATACAATAAGTATACATACAATAACATTTTCATAACTTATACAAGTTGGGACAGTCTGTCCTATGTTAATACGATTTCATATACGCTGCTATACATTTTTCATCATTATTTTTAGTCTATATAGTCCTGTATCAATTATATGCCATGCTTAAATTAACATTTATTGATGACAGTTTTGATGATTTCCACTGTGTGTGTGTGTGTGTGTGTGTGTGCACACGTGCATGCAATTGTGATAGTGGGTGGGCAGATGGAGAGGGAGAGAGAGAATTTTAAGCAGGCTCCATGCCCAGCATGGAGTTTGATCTCATGACCCTGAGATCACGACCTGAGCTGAAATTAAGAGTCGTACACTTAACTGACTGAGCCACCCAGGTGCTCCCATGGTTTCCACTTTTTAAAATATGCAAACAAAGTTTCAGTGAACAACTGCAATCATAAAGAACTTAACGTTAAAATTTAAATTTAATTTTAATAAAATTAAAATCTTAGAACACATTTTCTTTAACTATATTTCCAGAGGTGATAACCCATTCAGAGTTATGAATTAGAATGTTTTTATTTGTAAGTAACAGAAATCTAAGTAAGCTGGCTTTAAGAATACAGATGATGGGTGTTCTTGGAGAACCAAAAATCCTGTTTGATTAAAGTTCCGAGTCTGGCGACCTAAGTCTATTTTTTTCTTCCCTTTCTTTCCTTCCTTCCTTTTCTTCCTTTTTTCTCTGGCAACTTTTCCTTAGTCTGGATTCCCTTGAGGTAGAAAATAGTATTCAGTAGTTCTAGATACCTCAGCATATACAACTATATCCAGAGGAACAAAAAGGCTTTATTGCTATAATTCCTTGGAAGAGAAGGAAAAAAAAAAATCTTTCCTTGAAACACCCAGCAAATGGGTCCTTTAGTCACACTGGCATGTGGCCATTCTCAGGCCAATACCTATGATCAAGGACTGGGACTAAGATGATTCTCTTGGTATAAAAGTTAGTGTTTGGTCATGACAGCACCAAAATTAAGACAGATTTTTGATTCATTCGTGTACTAACAGTGCTGTAACAAACCATCTTAAATATACGATGGCTGAGGTGTAGGTGCACCTGACTGGTAGTTAACTCTTCACTAAGAAGTGTGTCAGGAACCCACGTTTCTTCCATTCTGTGCCTCTTCCACCTTCAACATGTGGTTTCTAAGGTCACCGTGCTCACTTACCATGAGCCAGCTGACACAGGGAGGGAAGTCTGGAGAATCTAAGGACCAAGTTTATGAAGCCATATAATTTCCATTTACGTCCAGTTGGCTTGGACTCAGTAACTCAGCCCCATCAAGCAGAAAGGAGACTGGAGCAAATATTATAGCTGTGTGCCTGACAAGAAGAAGATGCAGGTTTGGTGAAGAGCATGGCAGTCTGTGCCCCACTTGGGCTAGAGAATTACTCTGGACACCTATAGCTAGGATGGTGACATCTTTCCTCAAAGCCCATAGTCTGCATGAAAATACTGATACTTTTTTCTTCTCTTGTTTCTGGTGTCCTTTTCAAGAGAAAAAAGTATCAGTATTTTCATGGCTGTCACTTACACACAGACAAATTGATCTCTCCAGATTCCATTTCTATAATTTTTAAAGCTATGTAGGCCATTCATTTTACCCCATATGGTCCTTCTGTATTTTCCCTTATAGTCCTTCTAACTACACTCTTAGTGGCATTGAATAAATGTACTATTTTTACTTCATCTAGACCAATCTTGTAGATTGTAATTCAAATATTTTTAGTAATTTAGCAAGTTAAGAAATTGTAGCTTTTTATTGTTTGAGTGCTCATTTCTTTGACTATTAGCTAAATATATATTGTTGTTCATGCCTGCTTCTGATACTAATTCTATTTTTCTTATGTACAGTGTGTTAATATTCTCTTCCACATATTAGAGTTTAGCTAAGACCCATAGTATAAACTATGTTTGGAACAAAACTTAACAATTTTCAACTGTAAATTATAATTATACTGAATATTACCCCAGCAATGCTATTTGCTAAATATATCAATCATATAAATTAACTATTTATTACGGTGATTTATTAAGGCATATTGCATTTATACCCATCTTCCCTAGATCTAAAAAAAAAGACATTTTTCTCTTTTTTTTTTTTTAAAGATTTTTTTTTTTAATTTATTTGACATGGACAGAGAGAGAGCACAATCAGGAGGAACCTCAGAGGGAGAGGAGAGGGAGAAGCAGACTCACCGCTGAGTGGGGAGCCTGATGCGGGGCTCGATCCCAGGACCCTGGGATCATGACATGAGCCGAAGGCAGAGGCTTAACCCACTGAGCCATCCGGGCACCCCAACATTTTTCTCTTTGTCCAGTGACAAATTCTTTTGGTTCTAACAAGGCATGAATTGTTAGTTATCCTCATTTATTATTTGTCCTCAGCCTTGTCCTCTTCCTTGTTTTCTTTGCCTTAGGTTAGAAAAGCTAAGACTGTCTGGCATATGGCATATGTTCCCCATATTTAACAACAGCAAAAACTGAAAACCAAAGACAGAGTTTCTTCCTAGCTCTCTGTAGCCTTCTCTCCTCCCCTGTTTTCTTCCTTCCCTTCCATGAACAGTTTGCAGGCACTCTCTTTTTGACTTAACCTCCTACTCACAGTCTACTTCAGTTTCCCTTCTTACCAAACTACACAAGGAAAGAGATCTCAATATATCGGTCACTCACTCTTGACAGCCATTCTCAGTGGAAGTGGTTTGGTCCCACACCCCTATGGTTATCATGGTCTACTTTCTGAAGCTCTAGTTTTCAAAGGCTAATGGGAAAGCCCTTTTCTTCTGCTCTGCCTTCTCTCAAGGCCCTCGTTCCTCTGTAACTACTATTTGAATGGACATGGTTCCATTCTTTCCTCGACTGTCATTTCTTCTGACTACATAGTCCCTGGGAAAACATTCCACTTTTACGGCTTTAACAACCTCTTTCTCTTTATTCTCAACTCACTCCTTTACTGATATCCTTCAGTCTCCTGGCTTTAAATATCATCTCTAAGATTCACACATTCCAGATGTATATTTCCAGCCTCTCTTGCTCCCACACACTTGTAAATTCCACACTCTTGTAAATTACATTGCCCCATGATATCTCTGTGTAGGATATCTGAGTTTTTATGATGGTTAATGCAGTCTTAAACTAAATAGGTCCAAAGCTAGATTCTTCATCTGTTTCATTCTCCAAATATGCTCCTCCTTCAGTCTTCCTCATGCAAATATAAAGCAGTCCCATCCTTAAAGCTGCTCTGAAAAAATACATGGTACTGTCCCATATTCTTCTCACTGTATCGCATTACACACCCATTCTGCTAGCAATTTCTGTTCTATTACCCTCAAAATATGTCCAGAGATTAACATCTTATCAGCTCCCTGCTATCATCCTGGGGATTAAGCCACCAATACTTTTTGCCTGGATTTTAAATGCAATACCCTTCTAATGGGTCTCTAGCACCTGCCGTTTCTGCCCTTCAGTTGATAGTGTCTTAAAGATAGTCTCTTTTAATGTCTTAAAATGATCAGTTCCTTTCCATAGAGCAAAAGCTGAGGTTTTGTTTCTTGTTTTGTTAGTACCACCAACTGCAACTGCAACTCCCACTGCTCATTCTCTTACCTGCCTTCCTTTGTTTTGCACCAGCCACAGGGTAGATGAGAAATAGTCCCACCTCAGGAGATTGTGTTCATTGCTCTGTCTGCCTGTAATGTTCTTCCTCCCATATCATTGCTCATTTCTTCCTTAGTTCCTTCAGGGATTTATTCAGACATCTCTTTCTCAGTGAGGTCTTCCCTCTCGCTAGATTGCAAAGCAAGGATATTTTATTATTTTACTATTGTATCTCTAGAGCTTAATAAAGGAACTTCCCCATAAGAACAAATGCTCAGTAAATAAGTGGTAAATGAATTGATCCTATTCACTGATTTTTCATTGGCTTCTATTCATACGCACATGTACATGTATATATGCCTATATGTGTACATATATACACACATAATATTTACACACACATACATACATATGAATATACAAAACTTACCTTTTCTATCTCATAATACCTCAAAGTGAAGATATTCTGAATTGAACTCAGTACCATTTGCCTGATATGATGCTTCTTTCATTTTTCCTATCCAATATGCCAGAAGTTGCTGTTATTGGATGAATATGTTCTGGAAATCTGCTGTATGGTATGGTGACTCTCGTTAGTAATCCTGTATTGTGTACTTGCAATTTTTTAAAAGAGTAGATCCTGAGTGTTCTCATCACACACACAAAATAACTATGCCAGTTGATGAATATGCCAATTACCTTAATTGTGGTAATCATTTCCCAATGTAGATGTATATTAAATCCTCACATTTTATACCCTAATATATACAATTTCTATTTGTCAATTATACCTCCATAAAGTTGGGGGGTGGAGAAAAAGAAAGAGGAATGAAAAAGTAGCTTTAGAATCCTGCTTTACTCCTTCCCCAGGATACCAATAACCAAGCATTGTTGACTCTACTCCAGAATATCTCTGAATTATTAGCTACCCCCTCTTCTGCCACAATTGCTGTAACTCGGGCCTTCCTTTTCTCCAGCAAATAGTAGCTTCACTTCCCATTTGCTTACATCCCTCTTCATGATGCTGGAAAGCAGTGTATGTAACAGTCTTACGAAGGGGAAGTGTCCTAAAGGAGGCTTTGCAGAAACGTCTGCATTGGAATTTTCAGAGGCAGTCGAAAAACACTGCCAGGGACCCGATTGAGTGGTACATTGGGCAGCACAAGAAACCAAAGGAAGCTCGGATCTTTCACTGTTACCAGTTTGGGGTTGGTTCTGTTTTCAGGGAACTAGCAACAAGTGATCTTTGAGTAAGTGAGGATGAAGGAAGACATTTTGTAACTTTTGTGAAATGGATAGAAGCGAGTGGACAAAACATTGATCCAGGTATTTGAGATGATAAAGGTCAGAACAAATACACAACATTGAACAAAATGTAATCGTTTCTGCCCTCAGACAGCTTATGGTTTAGTGAAAGAGACAAGTAAGGGATTGCACGTACCAGCACACGGGCAGTGATGACTAAGAGCTAAGTTGCTATGAGGATAGAAACAAAACTGGGGGCCCTGGGTGACTCAGTGGGTTAAGCCCCAGCCTTTGGCTAGGTCATGATCCCAGGATCCTGGCATCAAGCCCCGCATCTGGCTCTCTGCTCAGCAGAGATCTTGCTTCTCCCTCTGTCTCTGCCTGCTGCTCTGCTTACTTGTGCTCTCGCTCTCTCTCTCTCTGTCAAATAAATAAATAAAATATTTTAAAAAGGATAAAAAGAAACAAAAAGGGGGAACAGCCAAGAAGTGGGGCATGAATTGTATGTGGATTTTAGAAAGAGCTTCTCTGAGGAAAGTACTCAAATTTGAGCAGAACCCAGAGCATGAGGAGGAGTTAGTCAAATGAAGAGGGAAGGGAAAGGCCATTCAACATGGAAGAAATGTGTGTGAGGTCCTGGAGATACGTGAATGGAGGAAAATGAGCTCCAGAGAGCGTTGCTCTGGATGAAGTAGGAAGAGAGCCAGGGACCATGCCTGTCAGTACCTTGGAGCTCATGGTAAGAAGTTTGGAATTTGCTGTAAGTACAGCAAAATTCCATACATAAGTCACCCCTACTTAATCCCCTGGTAATCCCTCTGGTGGCTACATGGCAAATAATTTGGGTGAGGGAGAGTCAGCACTCTACAACACTCTGGGGCTTGTGCATCCCTTGTGGATATTCTGAAAATCCAAAGTCTTTTCCAAATATCTAGAGTTTCTACCTCATCGATCTCAGCTCTAATCTGTATTTCTTATCATTTCATTTCTTCTCTTTTCTTTTCTTTTCTCTTTCCTTTTCTCTCTTCTCTTCTCTTTTCAGAAATTTTATTTTGTTTATTTGAGAGAGAGAGCTAGCAAGGTGGTGGCAGGATGGGGGGTAAGCTTAGCAGACGGACAGGAAGAGGAATCCTCAAGCAGACTTCGTGTTGAGCTTGAACCTGATGGAGGGCTCATCTCAGAACCCTGAGATCACAACCTAAGCCGAAATCAAGGGTCTGAGGCTTCACCGACTAAGCCATCCGTGCACCCCAGAATCTGCATTTCTGTTAAGTGCCAGCGGATGCCACTGCTGCTGTTCAGTTTAACACATTTTGCATAGTGAAGTGATGATGGCAGCAACAGAGAAATTTTTCTGTGAAGACCTTATTTTCCTGTTTATTAAGATAAAAGCAGCCATTTTTTAATGGAACAACTTTTCAGTCAGTTCCCTAAGTGATTTGATCCTTTCTATAGTTTTATTTCTTTATTTTAAGAGATTTCTTACATGATATCCAAGGAGGAAAGACAGATTCCCTCTCTCTTAGGCAATTTCTTTTCTTTTCTTTTCTTTCTTTCTTTCTTTCTTTCTTTCTTTCTTTCTTTCTTTCTTTCTTTCTTCTTTTTTTTTTTGAGATCTCAAAGAATGCACAATGTTTTGTCTGGTTCTCATTTCATTAAAATTTGAAATTAAAACATAGCATTTATCCCCCCCCCCTTTCTTGTTATAAAAATGTTCACTTACTCAATTCCCTGCCAACATGGAGATTGTGGTTTAGGCTTTTCTTTCTTTCTTTCTTTTTTTTAAAGATGTATGTATGTATGTATGTATGTATGTATGTATGTATTTTAGAGGGAGAGAGAAAGAGCAGGATGGAGGGGCAAAGAAAGTCCTAAGCAGACTCTGTACTGAGTGCGGAGCCTGAAGCCAGATGTGGAGCTCAGTCTCATGACCCTGAGATCACAGCCCTGAGATCATGAACTGAGCTGAAACCAAGGGTCTGGCACTTAACTAACTGTGCCACGTAGGCACCCTGTGGCTTAGGCACTTTTGACAACTAAATTCAAACTCCCCATAGCAGGAGAGATGCAGTGGTTGTATAAATAAACATCCCATGTACGAAACTAATTGCACATTGTGAGAAAGTAATTGTGTTTCCTCCCAACACATGACTTTAGTACCATTATTACGTGCATATTATGCAAATGCGAACTATTTGAGAAATGTCATTTAAAAGAAGTCCCGTATTTACTTAAAATATGTTTTTGATCACTACATATGTCACCATATTAAGAAGCAGCAGTGTTGGTAGTGGGTAAGCAGCTCAGTGTGAGGATAAAATGAAAAATACGTCCATGTATACACTACCAGTGTCACGGTAACTCTATATAATTATTTTCTGTTTTCATTACTTTAACAGTTTGAGTCTATGGTTGTAATTAAGAATCTATATCTAAATTTTACCTCTTAATATTTGTTATAAGTAAAAAGCTGCTCTACAAGAAAACACTTACTACAGTTTAAAAATATTATCTTAATGATTGTTATTTAATGCTTAATTTGGCTGCTCAGCAGTATTTTTTATAAATTAGTCCAAATTAGTTGCAAACACTGATCCTCTCACTATCACAGAAAGCAGAAACTGACCTGCATCCAGGTACTCAAAAACTTTGATAATAAATATGTCTCGCATATCTTTATGTGATTCTGCTTTTCATTATGCAATCTGAAAAATCGTAAAGAAAATCACTGGTGCATGTGTATTTACCTTAATTAATCAGAGTAGAGTCATATTTTTAAAGTACTCTAAGAGAGACCGTGCTTCCTACAAAAGTCCCCATGTTTGAAAGACATTTCATTTTTGTGTGGAAAATTGGTAGAAATTCCACCAATGACAGATTCATTTAATTTTCCTTTTTTTAAAGTGAGGTGTAGTTGACATACAATGTTATAGTAGTTTTGTGGGTACAATGTAGTGCATTGACAATTTTATATACTGTGTGGAGATAACCACAGTAAGTGTAGCTAACATCTGTTACCATACAATGTTACTACGATATCACTGACAATTTCTCCTATCTTTTCATCCCTATGAGTTATTTATTTTCTAACAGGAAGTTTATGCTTCTTAATCCCCTTCACCTATTTTACCCATTCTCCCACACCCCCCTCCCGACCTTTGGTAACCAACACTTTGTCCTCTGTGTTTATGAGTTTTTTTCATTCTTTGTGGGTTTTTTCCTGTTTATTTCTTTTGATCGTTTTCCTTTCAACACCTAAAGAAGATTAATCAAACTGCAGGAAAGAAGGGGTCAGGGGAGGATTAGGTAATGAGAAGGAAAGGCAAGGCAGGCCAGGGCTCCTTGGTGAGGCCATCTGGGCTGACGGAGAAGAGCATAAGGCGAAGGAATGCCTGGAGCTGGGAAGGGAGAGGGAGGCCAGCACATCAGAAAACAGAGGAAGAGGGTTAAGTGGTGTCAAAAATGAGCTTTTCTTACAATTCAATTTTACCTAAGACAACCTCTCTTCTTTTATAGTTATCATTTATTTTCAGCTATACTGGGCCTTCTCTCTTTGGCCTGGAGGGTCTGGCAGCATAATGTTAGCATGGAGGAGCATGGCCCAGAGGCCCATGAGATGAAGAGAGGTAGTCTGCCCAGAGATGCCAGAGAGTGGGGTGCTAGGTTCGGAGGGCATGCTGACAGGTGTGAAGGTCCACCAGCAGTGTGCCTGAGGATACAGAATGTTGGGGTATGTAGGGAATCTGCTTGGCTTGAGCAAATGAGTATACTGATCACATAAGTCAATACATTGACAATGATGAGGAAAACCAAGTTTACCATTGTTGAAGAAGGTGTTTACAAATAAAGCTAAAAAGAATCATGAAGTGTTGGATTGAACTTGGAAGTATTGGTATGAATCAATGGTTAAAATAATCCATATTTATGTTTATGTCTGTATCTATATGCAGAATTAGAGATGTATGTAGGTACCTGTGTGTATGTGTGTACATGTGTGCATGCACATATACATGTATTTCCTGGCTGTGTCCACTGAATAGGCCTAGATACTTAAACACTCTCGTAGCAGTGAGCACAATAAGTACATTGTACTTGGTTTCTAAATACAACCCTACAATGAAGGACCCAAGACTGGAGAAATTGTTGAGACCCATTTCTCTTAGAATATCTTGTTGTGCCAGAAAGTGAGGAAATGCTTAACAAATGATAAGAACAGGTCACAATACCTGTTTAGATACTCTCACTGGCCAAATTGAGGAAGTTGGAGCTTCAAAATGGATAATAATATGATGGATTACAACCTATTGAATAAAAATTGGAATTTGTAATTTGTAAGTCTACACTGATACTGACCAACTGAAGGAATCAGTAGGCACTTGAGAAAAAGAAAAGCTTTTCCTTACAGAAGAATGCTAATGATAAATGTAAGAAAAATAATGGAATAGATAGACACCATGGGCCCACTATCCCTGTGGTAATTGATTCAGGAAGGGTGGTCAGTGGGAACCCAGCAAGTGGATGGTGGTTTGATGGCAAGTGGGATATTGACATAATCCTGGGCTATCTCCCTATACCTTGAATATATCAGTTACAAAAAGAGAGAGAGGAACGGGACTATGTGGAGAAGCCTGGTCGGAAGAACATGACCAGGTGTTAAAGGTTAACCTCCTCCACTCGTAAGCTATTTCACCATCATGGGCCTCTGATGGGAAGCATGGAGAAAAGTGTGGGATTTCTTTGGTTTCCCTACCAAGAAAACATGTTTTGAGTCTAGTAATGAGGAAACCTTAGGTGGACCCAGATTCAGGGTCATCTGACAATATTTAAGATCTATATTCTTTAAAATTGTGAGGCTCAAGAAGAACACAGAAAGATGGAGGAGGTCTTCTGGTTAGGAGTCATGACAAATAAATATGAGAGGTGTTCTTAAATGGAATTCTGAACCCGGAAAAAAAAGAAAAAAGATTTCACTGGAATCATTGGTGAAATTTAAATTAAATTCTAAGGATTAGAAGATAAAGTCGTGTCATTGATGATGTCCTAATTTGCAGGGTTGTATCACGAGAATAATGAGACATCAGGACTATAACTTGCTCAGATGATCCAAAGAAAGGCTAGTAACAATGGTTATATACACACATACATTATGTGTGAAAGCAAAGAAAGGTAACAGCTGGGGAATTCTTTGTATATTCTATTTAAAATATGGTGGTGTTGACTAAGATCTATAGGTGCGATTGTGACTTGAAAATCTAACTCAGGATCAATAGTCATTACCACATTTCAGCACACCGGGGGCTTTTTGCTAGCATTTGCACTGTTCTCTGGAATGCCTTTCCTCATTTCTGACTTGGCTTTTAAATTGGACCCGAAGTCTTCTTGACAATGTGACTCTATTTCTCAGACTTGTGATGTATCAGCCCCTAGCCTTTCCCAGCCACACAGTCAGGCCAGAGCCTGTGAAGTTATTTCTGAGGACCTATCCCAGTGTATTGCTGCCTTTGCTGCTAGTGATTCTAAGCGAGAGCCCTAGCAGAATCACTGGAAGTGAAAGGGTATTGGCGTTGGAAGAGACCTTGCGGTATGATGCCATCCAGCATCATCATTTATATTTGTATTCGTTTTAAAGCTGAGCAAACAGGACCCCGGAGAGCTCAAGTAATCGCTCGCATTTCACCTACGTAATTGGTGGCAGAATCATTATGAATGCCCTGGTGTCTGACTCCTCATTCAGTGCTCCTCAACAGCTGCTATGTTCACAGCTTTCAGTTCACAGCCTCATAAATCTAGCTGTTTGACTGAAAAGCCAACATGCAGTGGCATGCATTTAAACTTACTTGGATGGCTTGAACTGTCCAAGACTGCGAGAATTTTGAGCCCAATGGCCTTGGCATTGTGTGGTCTATGCCTTTAGGTCACCACACCTGATTCTTTGTTGCTTCTCTGATGTTCCAGGAAAACTCCAGCCCAAAGGCTTGTCTTAGTTGCTGCTGTAGTAAGATACCACAGGCGAGTGGCTTAAACACAAATATTTATCTTCAGAGTGTGGAGGCTGAAAATCTGGGATCAGTGTGCCAACATGGCTGAACTCTGCTAAGGTCTCCCCTCCTGGCTTGCCTCTGGCTACTTAGTTATTGTGTCCTCACATGGTAGAGACAGAAAGAGCTCTGGTCTCTTTACCATCTTATAAGGACATTAATTTCATCACGGGAGCTCCTCTCTCATGACCTCATCTAAAGCTAATTACCTTGCTAAGGCCCCACCTCCAAAAGCCATCACATTGGGAGTTATGGCTTCAACATATGGATTTGGTGGGAGACACAGACTTTCAGTCCACAGCAAGTCCTTTGTTTGGTCCTTTGTTCTTATCGTTCCCTCTGCCTGGCGTACCCTTCCTCAGATAAGTTTTGGCTGACTTCCTTTTAGTCATATCTCCCCCTCTTGGTATAATATACACTGACTACCATCTTTAATTCTGTAAACTGCACCACCTACTTCTCCACCTTCTCTGATTCCCTTAGTTGGTCTACCTTTTTTTTTTTTTTTTAAAATCAGCTTAAAATTTATGTATTGTGTTTCTTATTTATTATATGTTTCCCCTATTGTAATATAGGATCCAGAAAAGGAAAGATCTGTGTTTTATTCACTGATGTATCCCAAGTGCACAGGTCAATGTCTGGCACATAATATATGCCCAATAAATATATATTGAGAGAGTCCATTGGAATTATTCCATCTATCTATGTCTAAACCAATCGCTGGAAAAGGAAATAGAATTACTCTGATAGGTTTAGTCAGGTAGTTCTCAAAGTATGGCTCCCATTACCTTCGAACTGCTTAGAAATACACATTCTTGTGCCCCACTCCAGACCTACTGGATCAGAATATCTGGGTTTGAGGCCCAACAATTCGTGTGTGTGTTTAAGATGGATTCATTGGTGGGCTGGTTGATTTGTTTTCAGAGGGTGGGGGCAGAGAGAGAGAGTGAATCTCAAGCAGACTCCATGCTGAGCACAGAGCTCTATCCCATGACACTGAGCTCATGACCTGAGCCCAAAATCAAGAGGCAGTGGCTCAACTGACTGCACCACCCAAGCGCTCCCAACAGTTTGTGTTACAGCAAGCTATTCATGTTGATTCTGATTTAGGCTTAAATTTGAAAGGCACTGCTTTTTGAAACCACTGACCCCTAACAGCTATCTGAACTAAACCAGGGGCAGGTGGGTAGGCAACGACAATGTGTGCCACAAGCCTTTCCATGTTTTTAAATCTGTAGCTAATAAGTACGCTCTTGAGAAATGAGAAAAATCCTGCTCTGCAAAAAACAGCCGGACTGCAAGGAGCATCTTCAGGGTTGTGGCAGTGGGGAGAAATCTTGGCTGTGATGGGAGAATGGCTGGGCTAAAACTGGCCTACATCTCTCTCTCCTACTTCTCCAGCTTGTCCTACACTATAGGAGGCCTAACCTTTGTCCCTCTCACTCAGAGAGAGTGGCCACTGTGGCTCTCAATCCGTCACTTCATATCTCTGTGCCCGCATTCTCGTTTTATTTATTTATTTATTATTTTTTATAAACATATATTTTTATCCCCAGGGGTACAGGTCTGTGAATCACCAGGTTTACACACTTCACAGCACTCACCAGAGCACATACCCTCCCCAGTGTCCATAACCACACCCCCCTTCTCCCAACCCCCCTCCCCCCAGCAACCCTCAGTTTGTTTTGTGAGATTAAGAGTCACTTATGGTTTGTCTCCCTCCCAATCTCATCTTGTTTCATTTATTTCATTTTATTTTTTAATTAAAAATTTTCAGGGTTCCAAAATTCATTGTTTATGTACCACACCCAGTGCTCTGTGCAATACATGTCCTCCATAATACCCACCACTAGGCTCACCCAACTCCCCACCTCCGCCCCTCCAAAACCCTCAGTTTGTTTCTCAGAGTCCATGTTCTCTCATGGTTTGTCTCCCCCTCCAATTTCCTCCAACTCAATTCTCCTCTCCATCTTCCAATGTCCTCTGTATTATTCTTTATGCTCCACCAGTAAGTGAAACCATATGATAATTGACGCTCTCTGCTTGACTTATTTCACTCAGCGTAATTTCTTTCAGTCCCGTCCATGTTGATGCAAAAGTTGGGTATTCATCCTTTCTGATGGAGGCATAATATTCCATTGTATATATGGACTATATCTTCTTCATCTATTCGTCTGTTGAAGGGCATCTTGGCTCTCTCCACAGTTTGGCGAGGTGTGGCCATTGCTGCTATGAATATTGGGGTACAGATGGCCCTCCTATTCACTACATCTGTATCTTTGGGGTAAATACTCAGTAGTGCAATTGCAGGGTCATAGTGTAGCTCTATTTTTAGATACTTAAGGACTCTCCTACACTGTTTTCCAAAGTGGTTGCACCAACTTGCATTCCCACCAACAGTGTAAGAGGGTTTCCCTTTTTCCATGTCCTCTCCAACACATGTTGTTTACTGTCTTGTTGATTTTGGCCATTCTAACTGGTGTAAGGTGATATCTCAGCGTGGTTTTGATTTGAATCTCCTTGATGGCTAATGATGACAAACATTTTCTCATGTGTCTGTTAGTCATTTGTATCTCTTCTTTGGAGAAGTGTCTGTTCATGTTTCTGCCCATTTTTTGACATGATTATCTGTTTTGTGTGTGTTGAGTTTGAGGAGTTCTTTATAGATCTTGAATATCAACCCTCTGTCTGTAGTGTCATTTGTGACTATCTTCTCCCATTCCGCGGGTTGCCTCTTTCTTTTGTTGACTATTTCCTTTGCTGTGCAGAAGCTTGTGATCTTGATGAAATCCCAGAAGTTTATTTTCGCTTTTGTTTCCTTTGCCTTTGGAGATATATCTGGAAAGAAGTTGTTGTGGCCATGTTGAAGAGATTAGTGTCTATGTTCTTTTCTAAGATTTTGATAGATTCCTGCCTCACATTGAAGTCTTTTATCCATTTTGAGCTTATCTTTGTGTATGGTGTAAGAGTATGGTTGAGTTACTTTCTTCTACACATAGCTGTCCAATTTTCCCAGAACCATTTATTGAAGAGACTGTCTTTTTTTCCCACTGTATATTTTGTCATGCTTTATAGAGGATTATTTGACCATAGAGTTGAGGGTCCATATCTGGACTCTCTACTTTGTTCTACTGGTCTATGTGTCTGTTTTTGTGTGAGTACCATGCTGTCTTGGTGATCACAGCTTTGTAGTAAAGCTTGAAATCAGTCAACATGATGCCCCTAGCTTTGCTTTTTTTCTTTTCAACATTTCCTTAGCAGTTCGGAGTCTCATGCAAATTCTAGGATTGTTTGTTCCAGCTCTTTGAAAAATGCTGGTGGAATTTCGATTGGGATGACATTGAAGGTATAGCTTGCTCTAGGCAGTATACACATTTTAACAATGTTTATTTTTCCGCTCCATGAACTTGGAATGCTCTTCTATCTCTTTGTGTCTTCTTCAATTTCTTTTTATGAGTGTTTTGTAGTTCCTTGAGTAGAGATTCTTTACCTCTTTGGTTAGGTTTATTCCCAAGTATCCTATGGTTTTTGGTGCTATAGTAAATGGAATCAATTCTCTAATTTCCCTTTCTATAATTTCATTGTTAGTGTATAAGAAAGAAACTGATTTCTGTACATTGATTTTGTATCCTGGCACGTTACTGAATCATCATATGGGTTCTAATAGTTTGGGGGTGGAGTCTTTTGGGTTTCCCATATAAAGTATCATATCACCTGCGAAGAGAGAGTTTGACTTCTTTCCAATTTGAATACCTTTTATTCCTTTTTGTTGTCTGATTGCTGTTGCTAGGACTTCTAGTACTATCTTGAACAACAGTGGTGAGAGTGGACATCCTTGTCGTGTTCCTGATCTCAGAGGGAAGGCTGTCAGCTTTTCCCCATTGAGGATGAAAGTTGCTGTGGGTTTTTCATAGCTAGATTTTATGAAGTTGAGGAATGTTCCCTCTATCCCTATACTCTGAATCATTTTAATCAGGAATGAATGCTGTATCTTGTCAGCATTGCTTGTCAAATGCTTTTTCTGCCTCAATTGAGAGGACCATGTGGTTCTTCTCTCTACTCTTATTGATTTTTTCTGTCACATTGATTGATTTGGGAATGTCAAACCACACTTGCGTCCCATGGATAAATCCCACCTGGCCATGGTTGATAATATTTTTAATGTACTGTTGGACCCTATTAGCTAGGATCTTGTTGCGAATCTTGGCATTCATATTCATCAGAGATATTGGTCTGAAATTCTCCTTTATGGTGGGGTCTTTGCCTGGTTTGGAGATCAGGGTAATGCTGGCTTCATAAAAAGAGTCTGGAATTTTCCTTCTGTTTCTATTTTTTGAAACAGCTTCAGGAAAATAGATATTATTTTTCTTTGATGTTTGGTAGAATTCTCCAGGGAATCCATCAGGTCCTGGGCTCTTGTTTTTTTGGGAGGTCTTTGATCACTGCTTCAATCTTGTTATTAGATATCAGTCTATTCAGGTCAATTTCTTCCTGAATCAGTTTTGGAAGTTTATAGGTTTCTAGGAATGCATCCATTTCTTCTAGGTTGCTTAACTTATTGGAATATAGCTGTTGATAATAATTTCTGATGATTGTTTCTATTTCCTTGGTGTTAGTCATGATCTCCCTTTTCATTCATAATTTTATTAGTTTGGGTCCTCTTTTCTTTTAGATTAGTTTGGCCAATGGTTTATCAATCTTATTGATTCTTTCAAAAACCCAGCTTCTAGTTTCAATGATGTGTTCTACTGTATCTCTAGTTTCTATCTCATTGATCTCTGCTCTAATCTTATTATTTCCCTTCTTGTGTGTTGAGTTGACTTAATTTGTTGTTGATTCTCCAGTTCTTTAAGGTGTTAAGAGAGCTGGTGTATTATGAATTTTTCAATTTTTTGAGTGAGGCTTGGATAGCTATGTATTTCTCCCTTAGGACTGCCTTTGTCATATCCCATAGGTTTTGGACCAAAGTGTCTTCATTTTCACTGGTTTCCATGAATTGTTTAAGTTCTTCAATTTCCTGGTTGATCCAAACATTCTTAAGCAGAGTGGTCTTTAGCTTCCAAGTATTTGAATTCCTTCTAAACATTTTCTTGTGGTTGAGTTCCAGTCTCAAAGCATTGCAGTCTGAGAATATGAAGGGAATAATCTCAATATTTGGTATTGGCTGAGCCCTGATTTATGACCCCATATGTGGTCTATTCTGGAGAAAGTTCCATGGGCACTCGAGAAGAATGAATATTCTCTTGTTTAACGGTGGAATGTTCTGTATATATCTGTGAGGTCCACCTGGTCCAATGTGTCATTCAAACCTAAGGGTGTATCCTTAGGTTCCAAATGGATCTCTTGTAGACAACCCTGTGCTGTTTTATGGGAGTGTTTAGGCTGTTCACGTTGAGAGTAATTATTGAAAGATACATTTTTATTGACATCATGTTGCCTGTGAAGTCCTTGTTCCTATAGACTGTCTTTGTAATTTTCTGTTCTCTGGCACTCTTGGGTTCTTTCTTCTTTTATAGAACCCCCCTTAATATTTCTTGTAATGTCATTTTGGTGGCCACATACTCTTTTAAATCTTGCCAGTCTTGGAAGTTCTTTATCTCTCCAACCATTTTGAATGTCAGCCTTGCTGGATAAAGTATTCTTGGTTGGATGTTCTTCTCATTTAGTGCCCTGAATATGTCTTGCCAGCCCTTTCTGGCTTTCCAGGTTTCTGTGGACAGGTATGACGTTATTCTGATGGACCTTTCACTGTTCTTAAGGAATCTTTTCCCTCTAGCTGCCCTCAGAAGCTCTTGTCTAAAATTATGATTTGTCAGTCTCACAATCAAGTGCCTTGATGTCTTTTTAGATTTATTAATCTTGGGGGGTTTTCTTTCTGTCTCTAGGGCAGGAATGCTGGTTCTATTCCTCAGACTGGGAAAAAGTTTCATCCAGGGTTTCTTCAACTTTTTCTTCTAGTCTTTTTTCTCCACCCCCCCCCCCCAGGGATTCCAATAATTCTGACGTTGGAATGTTTCATGGTGTCACTTATTTCCCTAATTCTGTTTTCATGGCTTCTAAGTTGATTGTTCCTGGCATCCTCCTGATCCTTTTTCTCTATCAATCTGTCCTCTGGATCACTAATTCTATCTTCTGCCTTGGTTACCTTAGCTGTTAGAGTATTTAGATTAGATTGTATCTCACTGATAGCATTTTTAATTTCTTCCCCGGTGGCTTTCACTTCTGCCCTTAGAGATTCTATGTTGTCACTAATAGTTTTCTCCAACCTGGCCATTGCCCAAGGAATTGTTACCCTGAATTCCCTTTCCAACATACTGTTTATGTCCATATCCTATAGTTCTGATGGAGAGGGCACAGTCTCTGAATTTTTCCTCTGTTGGGTGCTCCTCCTCCTAGTCATTTTGGTGAGAGGTGATCGAGGAGATGTGTAGCTGAGTATATCAACCATGATCCAGGCAAGGTAACCCCTGGAATGCTTCTGAGCAATCGGAGGTCACCACCAAAAAGAAAGAAAAAAGAAAAAAGAAAAAAAAAAGAGAGAGACAGAAAAATAAGAAGAATAGATCCAGGCAGAATGGGCCCCAAAGGTAAGATTTATAAGGTATAGAAACAAAAATGGACAAACAAAAAGACTGACAAAAATAAATGGCAAGAAAAAAAAAAAAAAGAACCCAGCCAAAATGAACCCAAGAATAAGATTTATTATATAATACCAGAACAAAAACAAACACACAGAA
Organism: Mustela erminea; assembly: GCF_009829155.1. Lineage (NCBI taxonomy): Eukaryota > Metazoa > Chordata > Mammalia > Carnivora > Mustelidae > Mustela > Mustela erminea. Next base: position 11,968,533 of record NC_045627.1, on the reverse strand, counting down.
ACACTGACATAAGAAAAAGACGGAGGGTGGTTATAAACCCTCGATGTGGGTGAGGAAGGTTATATTGGTTCTTCCTGAGTGTATGTTGATATCTTTGCTAAAGGACTCAACTTTCCAGAGATAAAGGGAGATTAAAACTGGTTTAAATATAGGGATAGTATTGATTAGGGAAAGACGATTACCTTGAAGTTTTTTCCAAATGTATATTAAGAAAAAATAGAAAAGAAAAAGAATGAAAGGTCCCCCAATGATAGGTCCGTGATCAAAGGAGTGAGACTGATACAAAGCGAAAGTCAAGCAAAGCTTTATTTTGCGCCAAGCATCAAGAATCAAACCTACTGTTCAGGGCCGCCTCTTACAGAGACGGCGACCCCTCCCTGCCCTACAGACTAACTTTTATAGAGCAGAGGCCATGTGGTTGAGCCTGGCCACACGCAGGTGGCCAATGAGATTGTAACACACAGAGAAAGCTGCACAGTCATGCTAGGTCACACACAGGTGGCCAATTGAATTACAATTCACCCCATAGTAGCTATTTGAACTAGCCTATCACCTTGGTCAGAATTAGTGCCCAAATGGTGGGGCCCACACTCCTTGGTAGCTAGGGAGAGAGTATGCGCGCCCCACTGATTGGATGTCTTCACCTGGCCCAACTCATCCCTGCATCCGGGCTCTGTTATGTCTACCTGACCTGACCCACCCTTGTATTTGGGCTCTGTTATCTGGGACTGGTCGACCATATTTTACTGGTTTCCTGGACTTGCTTTTAAGTAGGTTCCCCTGGGGTCAGGGTCAGGGTCAGTTTAAGTTTTACTACATAAACAACAAAATCACTGTTTAACCAGATGGAATCACTCTGGCTAAGTAGTGATACAAAGAACATATGTACATATATGAAAAAATTTCAAGTTAAAAGGTTATTATGGAATATGTTGTATTAAACCTCTAGTTGTAATGGTAAGTAGGTTAAAAAAATTAAAAAGAACATGAATAGTGGGGACAAATTAAAAATAAAAGTTGTATCTATGAGATATACAGGTTCTAGGGCAATAGTGGGAACTTAATATATTGTTTTCCCTAGATATTGGGGTTTTACAGTTTCATGGGGACCCTGCGGTGGTTGTCCTCTCATTCTTTCAGCTGGCTTTCTGGGGAGGAGGCTGCCATGTTGTTTTTCAGGCAGTCTTGCTTAGTTGAGTCCTCCTGCTTCCTATCAAAGGGCTGGGCTCTGTGGAAACTGGCTTTTCAGTCTTTTGTTCTCTGGAGATTTTTGTTCTTTGGTGGCTTTTTGCAGCTTTGCGGAGGTTTAGTGGAAAGCAAACTGCATCCAGACCTCCATCTCTGAGAGAAGCCTCAGTCTGTTCCCCTCTGTGTGGTCCAGAACACACAGACTCCCCCTCTGCAAACTCTGCTGAGCTGTGCACCCTCCCACAGGCAGTGCACGACCCCAGTCAACATCTTAGGGGGCGCCCGAAGTGCCCGCTTGTCTCTGTACCCCTGTGCCAATACCGCAAGCAATATTAGTCCAGGGAGCTCACTTCCAGTGGTTGCCTTTGCCGGGACTGCTGTCTGGGGTCCAGACCTCAGGTTTTCACCATGGCATTGTGACTCGGCCAGTCCTACAGACTGCTGGCTAGCGCCAGCACAGTTTTCTCAGGCATGGGTGGGGAGCGGATCAGACCCCATCGCGCAGTGCGCAAAAGTTCTAGGGAACACAGGCTGGCATCATTACCAGACTCCCTCATGCAGGGCCGGGAGTGTTCCCAGTGGAACCCTAGTGCAAGTCGAGCAACCCCAGAGTCTCCCCTGCACTCTCTCTGGCACGGGTGTTCACCGGGCATTGGCCATCCTGGGTCCGTGGGCTTAGGTCCGTCCCCTTGACCACCTGATTCCACCAGTTGCCCCTTAAGACCTTTTGCTCTTTTTGAGTGCTTTTAACCAGACTCCAAGGTAATGCTGGTCCCCAATCACAGGGCACTTTTGTATCAGGGTATTACTTTCCAATGGGTCACTTCTCGTGGCTCCCTCCCTCTTCTGTTTATCCTCGGATATCAGTCCAAGCGTTCCCACTTTGCTTTACCTCTTCACTGATGTCTTCTGCCCCTGTAGAGATCCAGAAGTGCATAATCCTACATCTCAGGCTGATTTCATGGGTGTACAGAGTGTTCTGGTAGACAGTTAGCTCACTTTAGGGGACCGGCTGAAACAGGGTCTCCTACTTCTCTGCCATCTTGCCCCTCCTCCCCTTCCCGTGCTCTCATTTTAAATGAAAGCATTGGGCTACATGATTTTCCAGGTTTCTTTGCATTAGTCTTAGATTGGGCAACCTGGAGAAGGCCATCTAAGAAAACACCCCCATTTTAACTCAACTCCAGATTTAATCAGAAACAAGAGGACACAACCCAGGCTCTCTTTTGGAATCAAGATAGGTTATTATTAATCTGTTTAAAGATTTTTTTTTACTAATACAACAGCTATTTCTTGAGATCCCACCCTGTCAGTCATCTTGCTATTTGAAGTCACTAGAAAGAAAAGAAACAGTCCCCTTTCTTGAAGGACATATAGTCTAGTAGAAAACACAGGAGTAAACCAACGTGTGGTAAGGGAGCAAGATACTAGCCGAAGGCATAAGGCAAGCATGAACTGTCCTTGTATTGCCAGCACTTAAAGGCAGAGAAGTCTGTCACTCAAGCATTGTTTATTAAGGAGAATCAATAATCATGTAAAGGCTTGACATTTAAACAAAGAGAAAATTTAGTGAAGGCAGGAGAGTGTTACGCTTGCTTCTAAAATCAGAATGGCTTTGAGTGATTTTGTAATTGACTTTCCTGTTACTCTTTTTTGCACCTTCCGATGCCCCAATTAATTTATTTAAAAGGTATCTGCCATTTTCCTTATTCTCTTAATAGGAACATGGACTTTAGTTCAATTGACAACCTCAGGCACCATGGTGGTGTGTTCACTATGGGTAATTCCCAGGGCAGGAGGCTCAAAACAGGACAGCATCAGGGATATGCCTCTCTTTTTCTCCACATTGTGACAAATTTAGGGGACATCCACATAAGGTGGTCAGGCTGTGTCCTGGGGCATGGTGAATTACACGTGATTTCACATTTTTTAAAAGATTTTACATATTTATTTGAGAGAGCAAGAGAGAGCCTAAGAAAGAAAGAGAGCAAGCAAGAGAAAGTACGAGCTGGGGAGAGGGCAGAGGGAGAGGGACAATCAGATTCCTGGCTGAGCAGAGAGCCTGACATGGGGCTCAATCCCAGGACCCCGGGGTCATGACCTGAGGCAAAGGTGGACACTTAACTCACTGAGGCACCCAGGCACCTCTGATTATCACATTTTAAAGTATACTTTGATCAAACAGGTCTTATTCTTGCTCTAAATTATCCAGGAATACTGAGAAGCCGTAGCTACCGAGAAAAGGAGTAGTAGGTGTAATTCTAATCTGTGCTAATTGATCTCTCATTAATCCTCCTTAGTTTAGGTATTTTTGGTGTTCCATAAAATTAATGGACTTTCATTTAACTGTATTAAAGATGTACAACTAAGTAAAATACCTAGTCCATTTGATCTGAGATGAAAGTCTATTAATTTGTGCCGGTAGCATTCACGATGAGAAGAAATCTGACTGTGTCTGTGGAATATCTTGCTGTCCACCCCCATTCCTTTGTAAAAATTTCCCCCATGGCTCTGACTCTGGTTTATGTAAGCCTGGGTTGATGGGTGGTTCTGGGGAGTCAGGTCCCCAGGCTGGCTTTTCTCAGGAGACTGGGAACATACAGGATACCTCTTCCCATTGAGGTCCACTGTCCAAACCCACTGGAAGGCTTCCTCTACCCTTTCTTTCTCTTTACAATTCTGTTTAATCTGAATTGCACCAGGATCTAGATAGATTTTGTAGTGCCATTTCTCCATGGCAGAAAGAAATGTGTTCTGGGAAAATTTTGGCATGTATGTACAAATGCCCGTGCACACACAAACATACACACACACCCCTCTTCCAGGGAATATTCCTTACAAATGTTACATGCACTTGTTGGTCCTTATTGATGATGTGCACAATGTTTATTAACAGTCTTGTCAGTGAGCGGTGAGGTATTGATGGCATCACCAAGGGACAAAAGTGAAGTTCCCATCACTTAATAATTCCTTCCAAAGAATCAGGCCACAGTAACCATGAAGCAGTTTATTAGCACACCAAATGTGAGACTACATTTTGAATTCTAGCTGTAATGACATTTTGTCTAGAGGACATTGATTTTGTTTTACCATGCTGCTTCTGGAAGTGTAAGGGAAACAAAATTATGATTCAAATTACTAACATTAATGAAAAATCATTTCATTCCTTTTTATTACTTGGACCGGCACCCGGAGAGGAGCTCTGCCGAGACAGGAAGGCAGATCCACGCTAGCCATCTGTCAAGTGCTTGAAATTATAAAGTCACGGGGGGTAACATTTAATACTACTCACCATGCAGGACCTACTTTAGCCAAGCTAAATAACAGATTTTTAAACGTGGAGAAGAGCTGTGAGTGTCTTATTGAAAGGGCTTTTGGAAGGGTTATAGTTACAGGTAGTTCAAAACTGTTGACAAGTGAGGTTGGCACAGCTGAACATTTGAGACCTGTCAGCCCTAACACATTCAGAGCATGACATCCCGGATTGAAGGGAGGTGAAACGTATTCAATGGATGCGCTGTCTTTTTTCTCCCTATCGGTTGACTGAGCTTTGCACAGGGTGAAAATAAGTATTCTACGTGCTATCTGTCACAGTCTGATGCCCTCACATTGGATGTGATCTGGGTATTACATTTCAAACTTTCCCACCGACTCCTTTTATTTTCTGTCATAAGTGTGCTGGATATAGATATGAGACCTTAGAGACCTAACCCGAGTTTCTAAGTCCAAATTCTCCTCTTTGGGGAAGACCTTTTGGGTTTATCAGTCAGAATTCTGACCCGAGGCCCAGAACCCATAGAGATAAGATTTTGAAGACAGTGCAAGGAAGGAACAGTTTACAAAGGTGTGTTGAGGGTTTAGGAAATCAGTAGGGGGATGGGGAGGCATTCAGGGACTAGTGACTGTGGAAACTGGGAGTCCTTAGGAGGCTCAGGCTGGGACCGTGGAGAAGTGGCTATCTAGTCCCACAGATGCAGCCACCTCCAGAACCAGATGCCAGAATAAGGAAAGAGCTAGGGAAGAAACACTCAGAACTCAGTCTTCTGCTACTGGCTGGTCTCCTGATGTATCCCACCGGCAGAACATAATAGGAAGCGAAAGGCAAGGTGGCTTGGGGGATGAAGTCACCACGGTGTCCCCAAGAATACAATGCAGAGAATGCGAAAGAGTGAGGTGTAAAAGAGTGAGGTGACAAATGAGGCTAACAACTGTAGTGGATTAGACTGGATAGAAGGGGGGCACCTGGGTCGTTTAGTCAGGTAAGCATCTGACCCTTGATTTCTGCTCAGGTCATGATCTCGGGGTCATGGGGTGGAGCCCAGTATCAGGTTCCAAGCTTGGTAGGGAGTCTGCTTGAGATTCTCCCTCTCCCCCTTCCCCTTCGCCTATTTGCATTCTCTCTCTCCTTCTCTCTTTCAAATCAATCAATCAATCAATCTATCTTGGGGGGTGGGGGAGAAGAGAACATCATGAGTAATTCAGTCTCCTTTTGCACTGGTTCTGAAGAGTTAAGCTTACCTGGTCAGGAACCAATACATGTCAGTTGAAGCCCTTCTCTTTGGCTTTACATGAAGGTATTATATTCATTTTATTTATTTATTTATTTATTTAAAAGATTTTATTTATTTATTTGACAGGGAGAGATCACAAGTAGGCAGAGAGTCAGGCAGAGAGAGATGTGGGGAGAAGCAGGCTCCCTGTAGAGCATAGAGCCCGATGCGGGGTTCGATCCCAGGTCCCCGAGATCATGACCTAAGCAGATGGCAGAGGCTTTAACCCACTGAGCCACCCAGGCCCCCCAGTATTATTTTCATTTTAAAGTGTATGGAGTCAACAGAAGGGTCATTGAGAAGAAGGAGGCCCACATGATTGAAAGGGCTATACAAACTGGGGACAGCAGCTTATCTACATTTCCATCCACCAATTTCCTTTCAGTCACAAACAAACAAAGAATTATATTTAGGAAGTTGGGGCAAGTATCCAGTCATTGTGGGACATAGAAATGTTTTGAAAGAAATTCAGTCATTGACAGGGGTAGGGAAACATGGAGACTCTTGACTGTGCTTGGAAGCCCAGGGATCATGCTTAGAGATTCAAATACCAGCTGATGGCAGAATAACTTTTGACTCTTCTACATGGTGAACCTAGTGTTGCCTGAACCAGTTCCTGCCCTGGTCAGGATTGGCTTAGCACCAGGACAAGATTAAGTCTGGAGCCAAAAGTCACCAGTTACCAAAGCTGAAAGTGGGGGAGGTGCACAGCTTAAGCAGCTACAACCATTCTTTTTATGCGAGATAAGTGCTGTCTGATGGCTCTACGGTAAATTAGTCCTGTGACATTCTCAATTAAACACATTCAGATTTCTTAAACATATCTTAATCTGACCTCTGAGGATGAAATAAATAATTTTCAATACACTTCAATGACTATGGCATACAATTGTTGATCTAGACATTACCTTTCTAGTGTTTTAATAATTTGGTTTTGAAGAGTCAAGATACCATTGTTTTAATTTTTAAATCATATTCTATATTAGAATATTTTTAAGTCAGAAGGTACTCATTCAGAAAAGTCCATGATACTATCTTTAATTAAAACATTTTGGTTCCTTATTTAATAAAGTATGACAAATGTAACAAAAATTAATTCTGCCAACAATGACACCTACTGAATGGGAGTTCTGTCTTTCTGGTCTATAAAGTAGTTCAGACTGGAAAAAAAATAAGCTTATTTTATAAATAAAAAGATGTAAATTGACCTAATGAAAAATATGTACAGCCTATTTAACACCATACATTTTTTGGTTTGTTGAAGTTAGTCCAGATACACTATAAAAATAAATGAAACCTTATGGCTTTCAAAAACATCTTTTTCAAGATACACATCCAACAATCAGATTGTTTGATAAATGTTTATTTGTTTAGAATCATTACATATGTTTATGCTATTTTACATATCACTCATACATTATATAGTTTACTAAATCTATATTTTTATCTAGTTCCTTTACCTACTTTAGGATTCCTTTAGATATCTCTATCTTATTGCCTGTATTCATGAACTGTAAAAATTTTAACATTTTCAAAGTCGTGTTTGCTACTCATCCTCTCTGAGAACAGGAGGTTAAAATAAATGACGTATTTTCCTGATTCTAAGAAGGTTGTAAATTGCACAATGAAGCAAATGCTTTCGCTGTAAAATGAATGTACCAATTAGAAGAAGCATATCTTGGTTTTCACTTGTAAAATGGTGCAGCCACTATGAAAACAGATTGGCAGTTTCTCAAAAAGTTAAACACAGAGCTACCATATTGACCCAGTGATGAACTCTGAGTTATATACAACCAAAAAATTGAAAGCAGGGACTTGAACAAATACTGGTGCAGCTGTGTTCATTGCAGCAACATTCACAATACACAAAAGATGAAAAAAATCCTCAATATCCATCAACAATGGGATAGATAAAAGAAATGCAGTATACACGGAATATATAACACTACTGAGTCATGGAAAACAATGACATTTTGACAAATGGTACAATGTGGCTGAACCTTGAAACCATTGTGGTAAGTGAAATCAGCCAGACACAGAAAGACAAATGTTAGGTGATTTCACTTACTCAAGGTATGTAGAATAGGAAAATCCATAGAGGCAGAAAGCAGAATAAGGTTACCAGGGGCTGCAAGGAGAGAAAGAGAAGTCATTACTTAACGAGTACAGAGTTTACAGATGTTGGGGATGATGCAGTTTTGGAAATAATGGTGATAGGAACACAGCGTTGAGGATGTAATTAATGTCGCTGAACTGTGCACTTTTAAAGGGTTGTAGTGATAAAATTACATATGTGAAATACACACACACACACACACAAATTTTAAAATTCCGTTCAGCTTACTCTAACAAATATTTATTCATAAAAACTATTCACGGCCCTGTCATTTCCCTCTAGACTTTTACGTTCTGATATGATGGACGACAAAGAGTTCTAAGAAATGTAAAGAAGGATTGGTATTGGTTTGGGGAGAACTGGGTAATGCAGAAAGGACCCGGTGGATGATTAGGTGGGGTGTGAAGGATATCTTAAATACTAATGACAGATATAGCCATGCAAACAGAAGAAACATAATGAGAAGGAACATTGCGGCAAGAAACTGTTCATCTTTAAAGAAGCACGGGGTGCTCGGAAAGAAGTGAGAAAGAAGGCTGCAAGTGGAGAGGCATTTTGAGAAACTGAAATTATGGAGCTCTGCTGCTGATAGTCTTGTGCTTTTTGACACTGGACCGATTTCCCTTGTTATCTTCCACTCAGTTCTATGGGAGACCAGGCATGGTATTGGTACTATTAAGAAAAGATTGAAATATAAATTTCCTAGCTTAGTGCCATGAATATCCAGATGCTTCTATAACATTTTGTGATTAGCTCTTCTTGAGCTTAGGGGTCTTATAAATTAATAACTGTGGTGGGTGGCAGAATGCCCCCACCCCCAAAGGTGTCAATGCTATAATCTGCAGAATAGGAATACAGATATATTAAAGTCATGGACAAGAGCAATTCAATTTAGCATATAGAACTGAAACTCAGCTGACCTTAAAATAAGATTATACTGTACTTTCTCAGTAGGCCCAATGTAATCACAAGGGTCCACCAGGGCAAAAGAGGGAGGGGAAGAACCAGAACCACAGAGAACACCACGAGAACAATCTGACCAGTCATTGCTGGCCTTGAAGGTGAAAAAGGGCTGGTCAAGGACTATGGGCAGCTGGTCAAGGACTATGGGCAGCTTCCAGAGCAAGGAAATGGATTTCCCCCAGAAGCTTCCAGAAGGAATGAAGCTCTATAACTACCTTGAATGTAGCCCAGTGGTACTCATTTTGGACTTTGGACCTCCCAAACTGTAAAAAAATAAGCTTGTATTCTTTTAAGCTTGCTATGGTGGCAAAAGGAAACTGATTCAGTAACTCATACAGAGTAAAAGAACAGAGACCTTCACTCTCTGCTTTACTTCTTAAGGCTCTTCTCTAAGGGGATTAGAAGTGTTAATTTTACTAGAATTTTCAACCTCTGCATTAACAATGGTTCTGGCATTTTAGCTAGTCCTTGTTGTGGGAGGCTGCCCTGTGCATGGTGTGTGGTTTAGCAGCATCCTTGGCCTCTACCCACTAGATGCCAGTACCTTTTCAACCCAAATTGTGACAACCAAAAATGTCTGCAAATACTGTGCAGTATTCTGTAATGGATCAAATTTGTGCCCAGTTGAGAACCACTAAAGTAGACCCTTCCTGAGGGATGGGAGTTATCACCAGTGTTCTTGATTTTTTAAGTAATTATTTTTTAGAGCAGTTTTAGGTTCACAGCAAAATTAAGGGAAAGACACAGAGACTTCCTATATATCCCCTGCCCCGACACATGCATAGCCTCCCCTACTATCAACACCCCACCCACGAAAGTGCTACTTATAAGAGTCTTGATATTTTTACTTTCAACTCAATGTTGCCCGAAACCTTCAGACTCGTAGAGATTTTAAGACTATAGAGATTTCCCCCAAAAGGCAGTATTTTCACTGTAATTCTAAGATGAATTAGTCAGGCCTTGCTAAGAAAAATGGATGAGGGAAGAACCCTGAGCTCTGTTTGTAAATCAGACCCGTCTCCATCTTTGTTTCCTACAAAGAGCCCAAAAAGACAGAACAGTGATAGACTCCTGTGACAAAAGAGGAGATTTTCTTCAATTGAAACAGGATTTGAGAATTAAGGAATGGATTTTGTGCAAGGATGTGGCATGAAATACTTCAGACAAGGCTGTTTCAGGGGACCCAACATTTACTTCAGGGGAGTGATGTCATCAAGATGGTGCCATTGGTATTCCCAACTTCAGTCTCCCTCTAGAATACCAAATAACGGCTATCCATAGACAAGACTCCATTGTGAGAGGGCACAGATTGCATGGAGCACTGGATGTGGTACAAAAACAATGAATATTGTTATGCTGAAAATAAATAAGAAATAAATTTAAAAAATTTAAAAATATATATATTTGTAGGACAGTTTCAGATCTACAGAAAAAAGTCAAAGGCTAACACAGTGTCCCCATATACTTCATGCCCACCTTCCCTTTATTGTTAACATCTTAATGGATATAGTACCTCTGTTACAATAATTGAACCGATATTATACATTACCATTAACAAAGAAAAAAAAATAAAAATAAATAAATTAAAAAAGAAAAAAATAGAAATATAGTTCTTCCTTAAAAGGTGTTCTATTAAAGGACACTATTAAGAAGCCAAAAGTATTTTATTTTATTTAAATGCAGAGAAATTAATTATCTTGATTTGAACAATTTAAAACCCTATAAGATCTATGTAATAAAGTGTTTGACCCATTTAAAAAAAAAAGACAAGAGATAACAAATGCCAGCGAGGATATGGAGAAAAGGGAACATTTCTGTATTATTTGTGGGAATGTGAATTGATACAGCCACTATGGAAAACAGTATGGAGGGTCCTCAAAAATTTTAAAGCAGAACTATGTTACAATCCAGCCTTCCCACTTCTGGGTATATATCTAAAGGAACTGATATCCACATTGCCATATTTATTGCAGCATTATTTATAATACCCAAGATACAGAAATGACCCCCAATTGTCTGTCAACAGATGAATGGATTAGATGTATATGTGTATGGATATGCATGTGTATATGCATATGTGTATGTATGTGTATGTGTATGTATATGTATATGCGTATGTATACGTATTCACACACAATAGAATATTGGTTAGTCATTAAAAAAGGTATCCTGCCATTTATGACAACATGGATAGACTTCAGGGCATTTTGATAAGTGAAATAAGTCAGAAAAAGATAAATATTGAATGATCTCATTTACATGTAGAATCTAAAACAGAAACCTGAACTCATAGAAACAGAGAGTAGATTGTTGGTTGATTGCCAGGGGCAGGAAGTGAAGGATGAAGGTGGTGAATGGGTATAAATTCTCATTTATAAGATGAATACATCTGGGATTTAATGCACAGTGTGGTGGCTGTAGTTAACAATACTGTATTATATGCTTGAAAATTGCTAAGAGAGTAAATCTTAGAAGTTCTCACACACACACTGAGAAATCCAGCTATATGAGGTGATGACCATGTTAACTTACCTTCTTATGGGAATCACTGTGCAATATATACATATGTCAGATCATCAGGTCGCACACCCTAAAATTAGAAAGTGTGTGTCAGGTCAGTTGTATCTCACTAAAGCTGAAAAAAAAATTAGAACTTTTTTTAAGAGAGTAGATCTCATGGTAGTGTTCTTACCATATACGAACCACATGATGAAACTTTTGGAGGTGATGGATGTCTTTATCAGCCAGATAGTGGTGATGGTTTCACCCACGTATGCCTATGTCCAAGCTCATCAAGTGGTGTCCATTAAATATGGTTTTTATTTATCAATGTTGTCTAGCAAAGCTGTGAAACCATGTTTACTTTCATCTGCTTCCTTGGGCTGTGTCTCTACTGCTCTGGTTTTCTGACTGTAGCTAGGTTGTGACCCTGTTGGAGCACGTGACAGTGTATCTCATGATACGAATGCATGTCACAATGGCAGCTGTACCCGGAATGGAAACCAGTGCATCCACAGGGCTTCAAGGGGAGCTTTTCTGCTTTAGGTATTTTTCATGGCCTCTACCGTATGGTCTACCTGGAGCCTGCTGTTAGCAGTAGAACCAAGCCAGGGACTATGCCAAGTTTGCCAGTGAGGCAGACTGGGGATATGTGCATTTCTGAGTGTGCAGGTTCCCGTGTGCCCTGCTGAAGGCAGCCTTCTCATTACAGTCAAGGCCAAGTAGAAAAGTTTTAGGATTTTCTATTGTTTATGTTGTTTCCTTGGCAGGTGCAAAAAATGGAGGACACATGGTTAAGGACTGATTCAAGTGTGTGTGTATGTGTGTGTGTGTGTGTGTGTGTGTGTGTGTGTGTGTGTGTGTTGTAGATGCAGCCAAGCAGAGGTTACAACCGAGTGGTCAGACCCCATCCATGTGTGGTCAGAAAATCCCCTCCAGCTGACCCAGCCTTGGAATGACATAATTTGGATGTCAGTATAGATTCCGATGGGCAGACAGGGGTGGCAGGAGTATTACTGTGTGATCAGCCTCCATGTCTCTTCCCTGTTTCCTGGTCTTGTTAGGTGACATTCTGTGGAAATGCACCTGATTCACTTTGCTTTTGCCTGTTGGGGTTCCTGTATCTTGTTCTCTCAGGTGAACTCCAAGACCCGTTAGTGCCCTGCTTTCTAACTTTTAAGACTTAGAAACCCCTTAACTGGAGAAATAGACCCCACAATGGTCTTTGTGACTATTTAATCCTTTTGATTGGTTAAAGCAGTTTGTTAAAGCTGCTACATTAGGAGATTATCAACTGTGATGAAGAGGAGAAAGTAGAGGAGGTGGACCTGGCCATGACAAGGACCTTTCTCATGATAGAAGCTTGGGCACAGAGCTCCAGTCTTGAAACACTACATCGAACGACTAAGACTAAAAGAAGCAGCCCAAAGAATAAGAGTCTTCAGCTTCAGATTTCTAGTAAGGTCTATTACAAGGACTTTCCCTCTTCTTAACAAATGGCTCATAGAAGCTTCGGGAATTTTTTTTTTTTTTTTTTAAATCAAACTCAGACGATAGGAATCTGGCCAGCCTCTCGTATACCCAGTCACTGAACTTCTATGAGAATCCCTTTTTCCCTTAAGTAATTTAATCCTTTTGGAGATGAAACTGTTGAATGAAGCCCATTTGCCTTTCCCCAGATTCAACATATTAACTCTGTACTTAAGGCCTTCCTCTTCAGAAGTAATTCCAGGGTTTGAAGCTGCCGTGGACCCAAAAGGTAGGTCCTCTCTCTTCATTGTCGTGTTGCTGAATTTAATCCATGACATTTAAATGTTAATCATTTTATTTCATTTGCCATGCTCCCATGTGGCAAAGGGTCAAAATTAGCGCTGAGACAACCAGAGATTAAATACAACTCTGAATTGTCGGAGTGGTTTAATTTTGAGAGTGGTTTAATTTCTAACTGTGTTTGAAGCTCAATTTAGAATTTCCATCTCTGCAGATCAACGGCCAGGCTGCACAGCAGACCCTGAGTGGAAGGCTGATATTTCCTGTAATTCCTCTGCTCTCGAAATATCTAAGCATTTTACAAATAAGCGATTTGGTGCTGGATTTACAAGATCTGTCTGGGAATAGAGGGGGATGGGGATTGGTTCTCAGTGAAACTACTGGACAGAAAATGATATTTAACTGTCTTTTCCATTACTTGAAGCACTGGATTTTCATTTCTGCATTGCCTTCTTTCAAGGCTCAGGACTTTGCCCATTGGGAGGGAAGAGATCGGATGCATATTTAACAACACTTTATTTGAAAGCAATAAAAATTCCTTTGATAGTCTAGACTTTTAGAGAAGCAAGAGACTTCCACTTGCACTGTCTCACTGGTTTCTCTCAACCATCCCCAGGGTACACGTTGGGTATGCCAGGCCGTATATGTTTGTGAAACAACAGAAGCCCTTGCTCTGGCAGAAGACTCCTAACCTCGGGGTGTTTTCTCTCTCTTTCACCACTTCTAAACTTTTGGCTTAGGCAATCCAGGGGTCCTGTCTGGGCCTCGATTCTCCCATGTGACCTGGGATGCCTGGCAGCAGGATGCTCCAGATCATCTGTGAAACCCAGCCAGCTAGCGTGGCCAATTATAAATGGCCTAATGAGGACCAGAATCCAGCTCTTCTGAGTAGGCAGAATAATGGCCTCTCAAAGACAGCCACATCCTAATCCCCAGAACCTAGATGTGTAATTTACAAAGTAATAGGTGCCTGCGAAGGGCTGGTGTAGATATAGTTAAGTGATGGATCTTGAGATGGGAGAGATTACCCCAGATGACCAGGGGTATTGATAGACCCACCAAGGTCCTTATAAGGGAGAGATGGGAGGGCAGAGTCAGAAGGAGAAGACATACATATGGAAGCAGGGATCAGAAAGAAAAGAAGAGAAGATGCTGGTTTTAAAGGTGGAGGAAGAGGCCACGAGGCTGGGAATGCAGGTGTCCTCTAGAAGCTAGAAAAGCCAAGGAGACAGATTCTCCCTCATAGTCTCCTGCAGGAATGCAGCCTCGTGAAACTTGATCTTAGCTGAGTGACATTGATTTTGGATTTCTGACTTTCGTGAATGTAAGGTAATAGATCCGCGTTGTTCTGAGCCACAAAATTCATTGCAATTTGTTATAGAGGCAAGAGGAATCAGATACTATGGCCTTCAAAGCAACTAATATTTCAGGATAGTGCTATTACTTACACTGCTTCATTATTTTACATATCTATTTCTATATATATTCTCTATATTAGCTGCTCTCAGAATTAACATCTTTAAATAGCTTCATTTATTCATTTTCTACTTTCCCTTTGGTGATTCCACGTGGAGGCTAAGAAGGACCCTAGTGGTCTCGGTTAATGAGATTTACTTGATTTGTTCAATTCATAAAACACAGCGGATAGCGGTGAATAAAGATAATCATAGATGTGGAAGACAGAGCAGGAAAGGCCATATTGAAATCTTGGCTCTTTGAAGGCAGCACATCTGTTAGGAGATACCATCAGAACTAGAGGAAACTAATTTGAGAGTGGGACTGTTTTTCCTCATCAATTGTTTACACAGCTGGTGATTCAGGTCACAATGCCAAGTTTCACTTTGGTGAACTTGGCTCACCAGAAATCACTGAAATGGTCACATTCATTGAAAGATTCGTGACAGAAGACATGCAGGTGATCTTACAGCACCTTTATTTTAGAGTTAATTCCCAAGAAACAAAATCATTCTAGAGCAAGTCATTTTACATTAAAATTGACATAACAGAGTTAATTGCTTCAAAGCAGTGAAAGGGTGACAGAGTAAAAGGTTGAAGTGTATTTTGACTAACGAGTGAGCCCACATAGATTAAATATAGCTTCTTTATTTTAAAAAGGAACTTTATAAGTTTCTCTCCTTGGGATTTTAGAGGAACTCGCTGGGAGAATGAGATAGGAAGATAATAATAGTATCAGCATTTTCTGTGTGTGTGTTTTAATGATTTTTTTTCAAGGTTAAAGTTTCATTTATTTTGTGGAAATGCCAGTGGAAGCACAATTTCTCCTGTGCATTCCCACTTCCCTCAGCCCCTTCTCCAGCCTCAGAGGACAGACAGGATGAAAAATTTGGTGCTGAGCATTTTGCCCAGATGCCCTCAACAGAGAGGGGTGGGTAGTAGAGCTTTTAGAAACCAATGGTTCTTGAGTCTGGCATATGGGGTTGAATCTCACAGCCCGTACAATTTTCTACTAGTTCAGCTTTGGGCAAGTCCCTTGACCTCAAGGAGACTTCCTTTCCTCCTATGGATTAGGAAGACATTAAAACCAATGCCTACTTCTCAGGTTTACAGTGGGGATTACATATGATGATATGTGTGACCTGCTTAGGGCACATGGTGAGCATTTTATAAGCTGGCATTTCTATTCCCCAGGAAAGATTCCATCAGGACAGTGCTTTCAAGCACTTCTTCATGATAGAATTGTAGGTGCTATGGAACTCATAGAAGGTTCCCTGTCAACCAAAAATCTATTAGATTATCTTGGGAGGCTAGACATATAGCAAGTTAAATAGCAAGAAAGAGTAGAGTGGTATTGGAATGCCGACAACTGGGAAGCAAATGAGCTGATAAGATGCCTTGTTTCAAGAAAAAAAGTCTTCAGTAGGTATTTTAAACTTGCTGCACCAGTTCCTCTCCCTTTGATTCCCTTGTAGTCCCATAATGTTATTTACAGAGACAAAGGCCATTGTTCCAGGCTCTGTCTTCTCTTGACCTATTATTAGGTTCACCTGACCTTATTGTCTTTAATCTTAAAATATTTTATAATAGCTTTTTCTCATCAGTGTAATTAGATGGAGTCTGGATTCTTTATCTTAATTCTAAGACACACCTGAGTTCATTTTTTCATTTGTTTTAATGTGTCATGACTTAGGATGATGTCTTACAAACAACACTTTAAATTTGTGAACCTCAAGCAGGGTTTTGTCATTACCAGGGGCCCCACGAGTCCCAGGGTGGCCACCTGCCCCCAGAAACCTGCGTGCTGACCAGGCCAGGTGGCGAGGCCTTGGCTTGCTTGTTTGCAGGACAGCGAGAGCACTTCTGTCGTCTTAAAGGTTTTTCTGATTGAAGCTTTAATGGAGCGTTATTTATTTATCAAGGCCTCTTTGGCAAGCTTGGGGCACCAGCAAAGGGTAGGAGGGATGTGGGACCGATGCCCCAACCCCTTATACCCCTGAGCGGGGCAGGGGTCCCTGAGCTGTTCTTTGCCCTACTCCGAAGGAGCTGAGGCCCGAGCGGTTTATTTATTGGGAAAGTGAGGGAGGGAGACAGACTGACTGACTGACAGCCATGGGTGGATCAAGGGGGTGGTCCCTCCCCAGGGGGTCACTGCAGGGCCCCAACTTCCCCCCAGGATGGATGTGAGATGGGAAAGGTGAGTGGGGGACCTTCACTGACAGGGTGGGCAGAAGCGGTGGGTGAAGGGTGCCACTAGCCCAGACCACGGGGCCCCTCTGCCCCACTTGTTGCTCTTCTTGGGTCTTCTCAACTTCTCCAGCACATTCACCACAATGACAAATTTATGCTTGTGCCCCTCCTCAACCATCCAATACCAACTGGTCTTTCTCTCCTTCTTTGATGAACTCGCTTCATTTTTCAATAACACAAATGAAGAGGCTCTCCCCATCTGCCCTTTATGAAACCTGTGGATCCATATGTGTACCAAGACACATTCTCTGTCTTTCATCCTTCAGATATTTACTAAGGGAGGCTGAGATCTGAGTGAACGAGCTGTAGCATCTCAGTGACTTCCTGTGTGTGTTCCTTATCTTACATGAAATCCAGTCCAGTGGGGCTCTTGGTTGGCCTTCTGGGCAGCTATCCTCCCACCAATGGTTTTGAGATTCAGATCGATTTCCTGTTGTGAGGCCGCCTTCAACACATGGCTTCTGTGGTCACCAAAGAGGCAAAGAGTGATGGTAGACAAGGCTTTAAAGCTCCAGGTTGGAAGTGACACTTAATTTCTGTGTTCCTTTTGTTGCAACCAATACCATGGTCCTGTCTAGGTGCAAGACACATGGAAAGTATAGTTGTATGATCAGAAAGAGGAGGTAGCTTGGTGAATGGTTGGCCACATTGAGGATGGAGTATTCCTTTTTTTTTTTTTTTTTTTTAAGATTTTATTTATTTATTCAACACAGAGAGAAAGAAAGTGAGTACAAGCAGAGGGAGCAGCAGAGGGAGAGGGAGAAGTAGGCTCCTTGCTGAGCAGGGAGCCCGATGTGGGCCTTGATCCCAGGACCCCGGGGCAGAGGTCAGCTGATGCATCCAAAACCAAAGAACATCAAAGGTTTCCAGCCAACCAAAGAAGCACAGACAGATTCTTCCCTAGAAGATTCAGAGAGAAACATCCCTGCCAACCCCTTGATTTCAGGCCTGTGAAGAACACGTTTCTGTTGTTATGTCACCCAGTTTGTGGTAATTTGTGAGGGCAGCCCTAGCAAATACAGATGGTCACTCAGAGTTGTTTCAGTTGAGGCAACAGGGCCAGGTTCTTGTACACTCATGCTGACTGATCATTGGATGCAGTCTGTCATGGCAAGGGGTAAAACCTGGACTCAGGACCTTTCTGTGGCTGAAGGCAAGTGGTAGAGAGACTGTGAGTAGCCAGCAAGTGGTGTTCCCAGCAGCCAAGAAAATGCACCCCTCAGTCCTGATAGGGAATATGAGTGGCACACACAGATCTACTTGGTGCTGGGCCACTTGAATCTATTTACTCTATACAGTAAGTTGATAGGCCTTGTGGAGGGCTGGCTTGCTTCTCTAGGGAGTTTACCAAAGGGAAACCAGAAGGATGGGCTGTAGCACTCCCTGCAACAGCTGCTCTTGAGAACACAGTGGCTGCTCTTTGTCTTCTACAACCTACTAGAGATTCTTCTGCTCTTGCCTCTCAACACTGCTGCCCCACGGACTACGGAGAAAGTCCCTGGGGAGTTGCCGAACCAACTCTTTCCTGTCCCCCCCACCTCCTCAACCCTACCTCCTTCTGCTGATTAGTGTCAATACTCAGCCAGTTGGGTTTCACCTGCCATCACCTGAGGAACCTGAAGTTGATCAGAGAGCAGCCACACCATCAAGCCCGGTGGGATTTTTACTAAATACTCTGTAAAACCACTCCCCCTGTGGGAAGCACTGGAACTTTGCAATCATGGGAATGTGCTTTAAGTCTACACTGTCTGTATAGTACCAAACACTTAGATGTGGCTAATGTACCCAAACAACTGGATATTTAATTGATTTTATTTTATTTATTTTTTAAAAGATTTTATTTATTTATTTGACAGACAGAGAGATCGCAAGTAGACAGAGAAGCAGGCAGAGAGAGAAACAGGCAGAGAGAGAGTAATAGGCAGAGAGAGAGAAACAGGCTCCTCGCTGAGCAGAGAGCCTGATGCTGGGCTGGATCCCAGAACCCTGAGACCATAACCTGAGCCGAAGTCAGAGGCTTAATCCACTGAGCCACCCAGGTGCCCCTTGATTTTATTTTAATTCATTTAAATTTAAATAGACTCAGGTGGGTAGTGATGGGTAGAGCTGTTCTGGCCATGTGATGTCCTGGCCCTTTTCTCATTATGTCCAGTGCTTGATCCACTTTTCCTGCTCTCCAGCTAGAGGAGGTGAGATTTTCTTATTATGCTGCCAATTCACCATGCATTGCATATCAATCACCCTCCGCCTTTTCTTGTCTTTTCCCAGCAACTTGACCATCCGTGGCCTTGCTTGGCTTTTCCTATCTTCACAATGACCTTCAAATGCCTGAGATGAGGTATCTGCTGATGTTTTTTATCTTTGCTTTTAGAAGAAAACACCACAGATTGAAACGAGACCTCTGGTATGCCCTTCCCTGTTGCCATTTCGCTTCCCCTTCTCATGTCCAGAGAAAACTGATCTCGTGAAATCAGTGTCACTATTTCCTTGTAGAATATCATCTATCATATGTAACAATTTATATAAAGGGTGACAAATGCTGTGTGTCCTTTTGTGATTTACTTTTTGAATTCAACATTATGTTTTTGAGATAGTTATTTGAATAATATTACAGTGTGTTTATCTGTTCCATATTTGATCAACAATTTAGTTATTTATAATATTGCAATGAAGAGTCTTATCAGTATATCTCCTTGAATATATATATACATACACACTCATATATTTTGAATATATAAATTCCTCTGGTTTAGAGTATGAAATGAGAAATGGAGTCACTTCTCCAGTGCAATACAAGCTTACAGGATTTGGCAGATTTATTGCTAAATGTGATGCACAAGCTCACAGTCCTATCGGCAGTATGAGAAATAATGTTTAGAATCTTTACCTACAATTAATATTATCAGACTTCAATTTTTTTTCTATTCCAACAGGTTAAATGTACCAATTATTTAAATATGTTCTTCTCTGATTTTTAGGGAGATTGAATACCATTCCATTTGAATATTGGGCATGTGTTATATTACCTATTCATATCCTTTCTGCATCTCCCTATTTTTTGCTTTATTAATTTATAGGAGTTATGTTTTACATATAGAGCACCGTACCTCTGTCGTGAACGTGGACAAATTTTCCTCTTCTGAAGTTATTCACTTTACTAGTTGTGCCTTTTTTTTTTTTTTTTACACCATTGTAAAATAGTCACACTTACCACTGCACCATTATTATCATTGTCATGGGGTTACTGTTTGTCCTTTTGTTGTCCTGCTGAACAAATTCTTTCCTTCAGAATCATAAAAATACCCACTTACCATCACTCCTGAGTATTTAACGTGAAGGTTGTAAGTTTTGTTTGTTTGTTTGTTTGTGGCTTAATTGCTTCCTTTACTTTTATGTACACTTAAATAAAAATGGTTAGATATACAACCTACTTGAAATTGATTCTGCTGTCTAGAGAGTGTAGAAGCGCTCAGATTTCCCTACGGATAAATAGTTATCCAAACATCACCTATTTCATTGTGCTTTCTTTCTCCAGACATCTGTAATTCTCTTGCTACCATAGATTTCATTTCCCTAGTAGCATGGATGTGGGTTCAGTGCTATTCCAATAATGTATTTCTTCTAAACCTGCAGCAAAATCATGGGGAGTGGGGAGAGCAGAAAGGTTCTTCCTTTTTCTTTAAACTAGGAGACCTCAGGATGCTCTCATATGTTGTTGATTTCATGTATATTATTAAATCTTCCATTCAGGGTACATACTGTGATGTCAAAAATTGGACTAGAAATAGAAAGTTTGCAGAGACAATAACAACCTCTGAAGATATCTGCTACACCTACCCTCTGATGTACACATTTCCCTCTTCAAACTTTCTTTTCATCCTATTGCCACTCAACTACAGTGGGCTTATAAAAGATCTCAAGTGAGAAGATGTGTTTTTTTAGTGCAGCATAGGGTGGGATAGGAGGAAGTCTTATTTGTATAGAAATGGAATTTTAAAATAGTATGTCTAAATTAGTCAAAAATATATAAATAATAATGAAAAGATACAACACAGACATCTATGAAAACTAAATGTGCTTATCAAATAAATTCATACAATATAATAAAGAGCCTGACATTAACAGTCTTTGAACCTTGCTAAAAAAGTTTGTTGGCTTTGTTTTTTGTTTTGTTTTGTTTTGTTTTGTTTTTTAGTGTAGTTGACATACAGTGTTAACGTTGCTAAAAAAGTTTGTTGGCTTTGTTTTTTGTTTTTTTTGTTTTGTTTTGTTTTGTTTTTTAGTGTAGTTGACATACAGTGTTAACGTTAGTTTCAGGTGTGCAACATAGTGATTCGATATCTTTATATGTTCTATCTGTCATCATAAAACACTATTACAGTACCATCAACTATATTCCTTATGCTGTGCTTTTTTTCCCCCTGTGACTTATTCATTCCATAATTGGAAGACTGTATCTCCCAGTCCCCTTCACCCATTTTGCCCATTGCCTCAAACCCACCTTGTCTTTGGCAATCATCAGTTTGTTCTCTGTATTTGTAGGTCTGATTCTCCTTTTTGTTTGTTTACTCATTTGTTTTGTTTCTTAAATTCCACATATAAGTTAAATCGTATGGTATTTGTCTTTCTCTGTCTGACTTATCTCATTTAATACAATATCCTCTAGGTCCATCTC
This sequence comes from Mustela erminea, assembly GCF_009829155.1. NCBI lineage: Eukaryota > Metazoa > Chordata > Mammalia > Carnivora > Mustelidae > Mustela > Mustela erminea. The sequence continues at coordinate 11,947,067 of NC_045627.1, read as the reverse complement.
TGTTGTTAGCAAATGGCAAGAGCCCATTCTTTTTTATGGCTGAGTAATATTCCATCGTGTATATATACACCACATCTTCTTTATCCCTTCATGTATTGATGTACACTTGGGTCTCTCTCATTTTGGCTATTGTAAATATAGGGATACATGTATATTTTTGAATTAGTGTTTTCATATACTTTGGGTAAAAACCCAATAGTGGAATTGCTGGGTCATACAGGGGTTCTATTTTTTAAAAAGTCTTTGAGGAACCTCCATACACTTTTCCACAGTTGTTGTACCAATTACATTCCCATGCACAGTAGTGAGGGTTCCTCTTTCTCCACATTATTGCCAGCACTTGTTATTTCTTGTCTTTTTGGTTCTGGCTGTTCTGGCAGGTGTGAGGTGATATCTCATTATGGTTTTGACTTGCATTTCCCTGATGATGACTGATGTTGAGCAACTTTTCATGTGTTTGTTGGCCATCTGTATGTCTTCTTTAGAAAAAAACGTCTATTTCGGTCCTCTACCCACTTTAATCAGATTATTTATTTTATTTGATGTTGAGTTGTAGAAGTTCTTTATATAGATTTTGGGTATTAATCCTTTATAAGATATATCATTTGAAAATATCTTCTCCCATTCAGTAGATTGCCTTTTGATTAGGTTGAGAAATATGTTTTGTATGAGCAATCAAACAAAGTAGGGTGGTCAGTGGATGCAGTATAATTCACTTAAAGTTCAACTATATTAAAGCTTCGAAGTACTGTTAATTATTAGTTGTTTTATAAGAACTTGGCATAGCTTCAGGAAAAGCCAGTGTTAGACAAGACCATTACAAATAACCTTCCATTTGTAGTCCAAAATGTCACTTCAGCATATCTAATTCAGTTTTCAAAATCATTCACATTTAATATTTTTATTTAATAGGCTCCTGACTATGTGGTTAGGAAAAGATCCTAATATTATTTCCTATTTTACTGATGGAAAAAATGGAAATACCAAAATACTTATGATTTGGAAATGAATACGAAGATGTGGTATGGTAGAAGTCAGCATTTATTTTTCCTCTTGCCCTTGCTTATTTTACAACTTATGTTTTTGTCATTTTACCTCTGGTATTATTCATATTTTCCTTACCTATAAAAATGAATTGTATTGCTTGCCTGAACAATAAAATTATCCCTTTTAATAGCTAAGAAAATAAGGTATTTTGACAGTAATCCTTCAGTATTTCTACCAGAATAAATGTTCCATTTATTTCTTTTAATATAAACAAATAAAATAAAATAAAATAAATGGCTAATTTATTTCTCTCCAAGCTGACTTTGGTTTGTTCATATCCCCCTGGACCTTTTACTCATTTCTTCTGTTTCCCCATTGGTCAACACATTGGCCTTTTGCACTTCTAATAAGTTACATATTGAGGAAGGAGATGCAGTAACTATTTGATTCTTGTTGCTAACACTAAGAAAAGTCACTCTAGTAGAATGTTGATGCTTTTATCTAAAATGAGATTTCTTTTTTTGAATTACCAGTGAATTTCATTTATCATAGTATCTCTGTCCTCCATTACCACAAGTAACAGAGTTGACGCTCATTTAATTATCTTTTTCAAATATGCAGGTTGTTCCAGAACTAAACTCCTATTAACTAAGAGAAATGGATATTACTGTAATTGAATAGCTAAATTGGCAGAGAACATAGTATACAAGATAAATTAGGAAGCAATTGACAGTAAGTACTATTTTTTTCCCCCCTGACACCAGAAAGACAGCATGAAGAAAGCCAATTAAATTGAACATCTCATCAACCTATTAACAAGTATACAATTACACTTCAGGGTTTATCTTTCTAACATTTGATTTAAAGCACAGTGTTAGCTAAGGAAGTGATATATATATATTCATATTTTGACTTGATGGCTTGTATCTAAATAGCCTGCCTGTTACTACTTTGCCTGGGAATTTAAAACAAATTAAGTCAGACCGTATGAAGGTGTCTGATACACTAGATAAGAGATAAGACTGTACACACTGCAGCTCTTCAGGTACTATATGGTTTTCAGACCATTCCAGAATTAAAATTAATTTGGAGGGTGTCTGGCTGGCTCATCGCTTAAGTAACTGACTCTTGATTTTAGCTCAGGCCATGATCTCAGGGTCCTGGGATTGAGCCCTGCATCAGGCTCTGTGCTCAGCAGGGAGTCTACTTAAGATTCTCTCTCTCTCTTTCCCTCTCCCTCTGCTCCTCCTCTCTCCCTTTCTCTCTCTCAAATAAATAAATTAAATTGAGGGGCACCTGGGCAGCTCAGTGGGTTGGGCCTCAGCCTTTGGCTTAGGTCATGATCCCAGGGTCCTGGGATTGAGCCCCACGTCAGGCTCTCAGCTCAGCGGGAAGTCTGCTTTTCCCTCTCTCTCTCTGCCTGCCTCTGCCTACTTGTGGTCTCTTCTCCCTCTGTCAAATAAATGTATAAAATCTTAAAAAAAATTAAATTGAATACTGAGTGATTTTAGGCTAAATATGTACTTTTTGGAACTCCACATCCCTAATACTTCCATGTTGTCTTGTACCCAACACACTTCATTCCTTCACCTTCCTGGTCTAACTCTTGAAGTCATTTGGGTATATTATTGCCTGTTCTGGATAATTCAGATCTTCACTAAATACTTAAGAGCCTCAACGGCTGTTTCTTTGGGGGCAATTGTTGCAATCACAGCTTATCACTTGATCTACCTGAGGTGTCATTTTCATAACCAGAAGACCAGAACAAAGAATTACGTACTAGACTGTCCTTTATAAAAAGTCCAGGAAAGAGAAAAAAGTAAAAATAGGGAAAGTGTTTTTTTTTTCTCTTTCAATTATTTCAAATCAAACTAGACAAAACAAATTCACTTTTCCCCTGAAGAAAAAATAAATAGTACAATTAAACCCTTATCCACCCCCCCAAATCTGAAAGATGTTTCCTATTGTCTTAACGATGTCTCATTTGTATATATTATCCTTAACCCTGAGGCGATGAGACAAGCAAAACACTCGTTCATTCAGTCATCATTCCATCACACAACACATTTTACTTGACATGAATAGGTTTGTGGATATAGCATCATGGGTAAAACCAGAAAGGGACCCTGCCTTCACAAAATGTACAGTCTACTTAGAAGACCACATGTAAGTGAAACGATTACACACACACACACACACACACACACGACACTTGTGCCAAATGCTCAAGCAGTGCATGGTGCTGTGAGAGCCTATAATAGGGGCATTTGAGTCAGTGAAATTGACAAAAACTTCCTTAGAAGGTAATACTTGAGCTGAGACTTTAAGGATGAGTAGGCATTAAGTAGCTAAAATTAGATGTTCAGATGGATAGGCATTGAAGGGCTTTTGAAGGAATAGCAGAATAGGAGGCTGGAAAGGTAAGCTGGGTAAAATATCAAAATCCTGAAATATGTGGAGACCCCCTGTGATTTATTTTCTAAACTGGCATACTTCTCCAGAGGAGGGAGCTATCAGTAATTATGACAAGGTAGTTGGTATAGAGGGGACTGGGCTGTAAGTCATTCTGTCTCTCAGGAGGCTGACTCTTATATGCCACAGGGTGTTGTCAGAGGTCTTTTAAGGGGGGCAGGAAAATAATAAGAGAATTTTGGAAAGGTTGGTATGGCATCTCTGTGAAGGTAGGTATGGCATTTGCCTGGCCTTTTTGAAATCTAAGTTACTATTTTATGTATAAGTCTTATTTATCCTTTGGCTAATAAACAGTTTTCCAAGTTCAGCTTATTTTAATGAAACAAAATTTAATTTTCATTTAAAGTGGCAGAATTATTTATTAAAGTTTTAACTATATAAAAAAAGATGTGTATGGAAATTTACATGACTCTCCAGATATCTGGAGAAGACATTATTTTAATCTGCTTTAGGTTTTTATATTTTTTAAAGATTTATTCATTTATTGTTTTTACTTATTTATTGCGAGAAAGAGAAGGAAAGAGAGCCTGTGGGGGTGCTGGTGAGGGGCAGAGGGAGAGAAGGAGTCTCAAGCAGACTCCCCGCTGAGCAGAGCCCAGCTCATGGCTTGAGCCCATGACCCTGAGATCATGACCTGAGCCAAAATCAATAGTTGGACTCTTAACCAACTGAGCCACCAAGGCACCCCTCAAAGTATATATATACCATTCCCCATTTAGGTCCACACTTATCTATTGTTTATACTCATTCTTTTTTTTTTTTTTTTAATTAGTAGACTCCATCACCATCATGACCCTGAGATCAATAGTTGCATGCTGTACTGATTGAGCCAGCCAGGTGCCCTTCCACTTAACTCTTTAAAACCACCTTTGCCCATGTTTAGAGTAAGTCTCCATATTTCCTGAATACCTTTGTTCTTTATTCAGTGTTTTCCTATATAATCTATCTTCTGTCATCATTCTGGGATATTGTAGCATCATACAGATGCTTTTTTGCTCTGTGTATCAGGAAGAGGCTGTAAGGGGAAGAGAGGACTACTGTGCAGAGGGAGAAGCCAGAATCAGGACCAGATAGTCTAGGGTGAGTGGGTAGATGCATTGCATTTTGAACACACAGAAGTTTGGATAAACAGCAAACAAAGACATATTAATGAATGAATTTTTGAGAAGTGTATATACCTTTGGCCAAAGAAGGAGCTGAGATCAGCAGCTGGGGATTTCATGTGGCTTTGAAGGCCAGAGTTGGATTGACATGCACATTTCAGTTAGAATAGCTGTGGAGAATTGACAGTTCCTCGAAGTCTTCAGGTTCAGTAACTCTCATCTCTATCCCCTCAGTGTTCCTCACTCATGGTGCCACAAGGGACCTTCTACCTTCATGATTTTCTCACGAAAGCTTCCCTCCTCTTACCTTTGTCTCCTTCTGCCCTGCTAACTCTCTTCTGTATGCCTGTCTTTCCCCTCTGCCCCCCTGTTCCTCCAGGCGATCAGCTATCACGTGTGTATCTCATCTCAGGTAGACTCGTCTTCTGATAGTCATTTTGCAAATCATTCTGCAGCACATCTAGGCCATGCCTGTAATGGCTACTTGATTTGTTTTTCATTGCCCTCAAAGGTCCAATCCTGTTTTCCAAGATGGCCTCCCTTCCTACTCCCAGGAAAAGAGAAAGAACCAATTTGATTTCAATTTTTAAAAGTTTTTCCTCTTCCACCTCAGAGTTCCCCAGTGTCATTACTACCAATTACTCTACCTTCCTAGTTACACTGCCTACGTTCTTACACTATAATATGATTGCTCTAGTCACCTCTTCCACTTTTCAGCACTTCGAGTAATATTCCTTCCTTTTACCATTTTACTGCTTTGAGCTGCACTTTCTTATTATTTCAGCAAATAAGGTTGTTCACATCTTTGCCACATTTCCAGAGAAGTTTTGGCTCCTCTCCCGACTGAAGTGAGAATTATCATGATAAAATCTATGACAACAGGTTCTGTTCAAGTTCAAGGAAAAGGAAACATATGGGTGGTTGACAGCATGCACGTGTTACATACACCAGGACCACCCGGGAGGAGCCACTTCTCAACCACAGACATTGGTTTTATTTATAACAGATAAAGACAATTCTCTTTTAAGTCAGTTTAGGAAAATGGACGATTTGAACAAATATATTTATTCTCAGTATGGAGGTATTTTCAACAGACAGTTTTGTTCCCCAAATAATTTTTGATTAATCTTTAGACAAAGCAGCATTGCTAAGAGATGTTTTAACATCTGATCTGTCCATGGAACTGACATTCAGCCTTTGTGAGCACAGCGTGATAGTTTTGCCAAGTGAGGCAAAGGTCAAGGCAAGTGTCTATGGCAGGATCTGAACCTGGATGGGTGGTGTACGTGGACAGAGTAAAAAAGGCAGAGTAGGACAGAAGCAACATCAAAGCGCTTGGGATGAGTCCCACATCTGCTGAATTATTCTCTGAGACTCGTAGTCTTATCCTCTGTACTCATGCTGTCTCTCTCATCTCTTTACTGCCCCTCCCACTGAGGAATACCTCCCGTTACTTGCAGTACAGGACTTTGAAGGTATCAAAAAGAAAATTCATTATTGCTTCAAAAAGTTTATGATATGAAGATCGTTAGACCCTTAGAGATATGTTGATTTCTAATTCTATTCACTAAAGGTTACTCTAAGAGTTGGAAATATTTTCTTGGTGAAAAAAAAATACAGTTCACTTCTCTCATACAAGTAGTGGTCTTGGCATTTTATGACAACCTTACAGAGTTCATTTAATACATTTCAACTGCTTCCCCTCACCCCCGGAAGGAGCCTTTGTGTTTAGGATGTGAAACCCCTTCCATGATTCCTGCCGTGTATAAATTTTGTGTAGAGGAGACTTGAGTAAACCAGTTCCTGCAGATAGTCCCCACTCCCTTCTCCTTCCTCTACAGTCTCACACTTGGAGAAATCACCTACTCTTCTAGGTTCACATCCCATGGCTGCACACATAGAAGATCCCAGCCTTCTTGTCACAGGAAATGTCCACTCTCAGGTCTCAAAGTACACATTCAACCTTTACAGTTCTATGTAACCCTTTCTCCATAAATCAGTATGCATAATATCAATCCCCATGCTCTCTCTATTAATGGGTCCTACAAAAATTTGAATTCTTGGTCCATGATGAAAATGCCGACACACAGGTTTTTATTTTAAAACATTTACTCGGATAATAAATGATACCATTTGTTTCATCCGGACAGCTGGAAGACCTGAGGCAAGTTACTGCTGAGGTTTGGCTGTGTAGCTCCCTACAGACTCCCGGACCCTGAACCCAGACTGAGTCTACACATCCTGCCGAGAGCAGTCTGTGTGAAGTGACTTTGTCAGACCTAAGGGGTAGCCTCATGATACCAAACCAACTTTTGTGATCAAATGCTCTTGATATTGGATAGAGAAGCTATTTAGAAGCTTAGTGCTTTTTCCCTCCAAAATTACTTGTCTATTAAAAAAAAAAAAAAAAAAGCCTCTTGCACATTTGCACCGGATTGAAAGTTAATAGAAAGTTCTTCCTCTAGGTATCTCTTCAGGTGATCTGCCTTAGAGGCTCCAAATTAGATTCTCTCCTCAATTTCCTTGTCTCTTCTAAGGATATTACCATTTTTCCAATTACTTTCACTCAAAACCTTGGAGTTCTCTCTGACAGATCTCCCCTTTTCTCAGTATGTCAAAAAAATTTTAAAAATTCTCGCTATTCCCCCTGACACCTTCTAAATCCGGGCCTACGGTGATTCATTTTCATTCCACTCAGCACACTGTTTGACTCGATTTCAAGAATATTGTCCTCACACCAAAACTCATCTCTAATTATGACACCAAAAAATCTCTCTCACGCAACATGTTGTTCCTCTGCTGAAAAATCTAAATTGTGCCTCTATAGTGTTCAAAATGCAGACTCTCCTTGCAAAGGTCTCTACACTCTATTTGCCCTGTTTTCCATCGTATTTCCCAGTCTTGTTCAGTGTGGAGTCTCCACTCTGATAGGGTCAGTATCTTTATTCGCCTTGAATCCAGTGTTTTTTGTTTTTTGTTTTTTTCTTCTTCTTCCCTTTTCTTTAAATTCCTTTTATTTTTCAGTGCGCTGGTTCTTTACTATCTCAAATTTCCAGTTTACACAGCTTGGTTTTCAACAGGCTCTCAACATCTCTCATCTCCTACATTAACCCCAGCCTTACTCTAAATAGGCACTAATTATATCTTAAACAGGGTGTTAGTGTTGCATAGTGAAACACTTCCTGACCACAGGAATCTGCTGGATCCTGGAGGCCTCGGGTCCTGACAGGTTACTCCTGGTTACCTACCTCTTCAGTCTTATCCTTGGTTTCTGAGCCACAGACTGTTCTCTCCTTTTATGAAATCTGACCACATATAAAAATAAAATTCCTTATCATGCTTCCTTTTGGTCTCTTTGTGTGATTCTAATCCAGAAACACAGTCCTACCCTAAAACTGAGCCTCCTTTGGATTCTCTTGGTCATAACAACTCCATATTAACATATGAATGTTTTCCCTTGAACGAAATGGGCTGAAGTCTCTAAGTCAGACACAGATTCATTGAAACAGACAAACCAACAAACCCTGCTAAGTTAGTTACTATCTGAAGCAACATGTCACAATGAGGTGGAATCCTATTAAGTCTGGTTTCTTCATTCCATCCGGTTATTGAGAGCCTCAGACTAAAATGATAAGCTTTAATTTTGGTAGAATCCCTTTAACATGAATGTTGTACATTCGTAAATTTTTTGAAGGCAAAAACAGCCTTTTTTTTTTTTTTCCTGTGTCTTCACAAGCCCTGGTAGAAAGCACAATACCCTTTAATTATTTTACAGTTTTATATTAATTATGTAAGACAGGGTTTAGCAATATGCAGCCAATAGACAAAATGTGAATCACTGCCTATTTTTGTAAATTAAGTTCTATTGGCACACAGCCATGACCAATAAGTTACATACTGTTGTTTGCATATTGTCTGTGACTGCTTTTCCCCAAGGATTGCAAAGTTGAGTAGTGGTGACAGAGACCATATGGCTGCAAAGTCTGAACTCATTCATTTATTCAAGTTCATTCATTCAGATTGTTGGCCAAATTCAGTCTCCTGTGATTGTGGAACTAAGGACCCTGTTTCCTTGCAGACCATCAGCTGAGAGGTTCTCTCAGTTCTTTATGGCCACCTGTGCTCTTAGTAACATGGAAACCCCCAACCCCAGACCCACCAAGTTTCTATGAATTCTATGTTCCTATGAATTGGCAAGATTCAGTAACTTTTATTCACTTGTCAATTTCTATATTTATTTATTTATTATTCATTTATTGTATATTTATTTAGAGAAAAGTTTGCCTTGCCCAGTTATAAGAAGGCACTATGACAAAAATGCCTATATGCTGAGAGCCTTCTGACATTGAAATGATCTGTATCACAAGACAGCAATTTTTGAGTTCGCAAGGGAAAAATGACAACAGTAAAAATAATCACTCAAGAACCAAAGCTAATTTATCCTCTTCTGTAAGGTTTTCCCTACTCTTTCAGCAAAGTTGATGTCCCCTCCTTTGTACTAGAAAATATCATTATATGGGTCACCTGGGTGGCTTAATTGGTTAAACGTCTGCCTGCGGTTCAGGTCATAATCCTAGGGCGCTGGAATTGAGTCCCCACATCGGATTCCTTGCCCAGCAGGGAGGCTGCTTCTCCCTCTGCCTGACGCTCCCCTGACTTATCTACTCACTCTCTCACTCTTGCTCTATCTCTGGCAAATTAAAAAAGCCTTAAAAAAAAAAAAAAGAAAATATCATTATAGCAAAGAAACATTCATGGTTGTTTCCATGTTTGACTTTCTAGTTATGAGCTTTACTGGGAGGAGGAGTCTATTTTGTTCATTTCTACTCATTTTGATACTTAAAAATAGAACTAAGTAAATGCTCGGTGCTTAATAATTGTTGGTTCAGGAAAAGGATGAATGGATGGTTACTGTAAGTTAGAAACTGCAATCTAGTGAAGGATTGTTTTCAACATTTCTCTTCATTTTATTCCTTAAATATTTTGCAGAATATTCTCAGTAAATGAGCTAACCAGGCACAGTTAGAAAGGATGACACAATTACTAATAATTTCATTACAAAATAGATATTAAGATGTTAATAGATAAACTCAATTAATTGAATATAATGGTGGGATAATTACTGTCTTATTTTAAAAATAATATTGTTGCCTTTGTCAAGCAGGTATGCTGTAAATATCAAAGATAGGCATGGATTGGGATAGAATATTGTTTTATCCGGATATAAGAAACCTAGTATTCCCATGAAGTGGGTCATTTGGCAAGTTTCAGTAACTTTTAATCCCTTGTTAATCTATATATATTTTTGTTTTTGTTTTTCTTTGTTTTATTTTTTATTTTTATTTTTTATAAACATATAATATATTTTTATCCCCAGGGGTACAGGTCTGTGAATCGCCAGGTTTACACACTTCACAGCACTCACCAAAGCACATACCCTCCCCAATGTCCACAGCCCCACCCCCCTCCCGCGACCCCCTCCCCCCAGCAACCCTCAGTTTGTTTTGTGAGATTAAGAGTCAGTTATGGTTTGTCTCCCTCCCAATCCCATCTTGTTTTAACTATCATTATTTGATCATTGATCAGGGACTGGATTATGTACACTTACTTTTTAAAATATTTACTGGGGAACCTGGGTGGCTCAGTCAAATGTCAGACTCTTGATTTCAGCTCAGGGCTTAGGGCCATGGGATCAAGGTCTTTGTCAGGCTCTGTGCTCACGGGGGAGTCTGCTTGGGATTCTCTCCCTCCCTCTCCTTCTGTTCCTTCCCCTCAGCTCAAGTGTGTGTGCTTTCTCTCTCTAAAATAAATAATTAAATCTTAAAAATTTATCCAATAACTCTTTGAAATAAACATGTTTAGTTTTCTTTTGTGGGTTAGAAAATTCTTACAAATGTATAATTTGCCATAGGTGGAATAGCTAGCCTAAAGAGGCCAGATCTTGTTATCAGCATTTACTTTTTCCTGTAACTGACCGCTAAGGTTAATTCAGTTAAATCATTTAATTCTCCTGGAAAAGTATGTGTTCCTTTATTAGTCAATGCATATTGCTATACAAACTACAAAATTGGTGTTTTCGTTTTCTATTGCCATCCTAACAAATTAATGCAAATTCAGTTATTAAAACACACACACACACACACACACACACACGATCTCACAGATCTGTAGGTCAGAATGCTGAGCCTAGTGTGGCTCAGCAAGGTTCTTTGCTTAGAATATCACAAGGTCAAAATCAATTTTTTGTGATTTATGCATTCTTTCTGGAGGCTTGGCAATGAATTTGCTTCTGAGCTCATTCATTCAGACTGTTGGCCAAATTCACTCCCCTGTTGTTGTGGAAACAAGGACCCCATTTCCTTGCAGCTATCAGCTGAGAGGCTCTCTCAATTCCTTATAGTCACCTGAGCTCCTAGTAACATGGAAACCCCCAACCCCAGAGCCACCCAAGTTCAATCAGCAGCAGCTCTATGGAATCCTTCTCATGTTTGAGTCATCTCCCTGACTTTGCCTTTTGCCACCATCCAGAAAATTCTTCCTCTTTTTAAGGGCTCATGGGATTAGGTTGGACCTACCTGGATAATCCGGAAAACCTCCCTATTTTAAGGTTCATAGATATAGGTGCATACTTTGCCCTGTACTGTAACATATTGACAGGTTCTGAGGATTAGGGATTGAATTTGGGGGCTATCCTGCCCACCACACTTGCCACAATACCTTTCTTAGATAGAGAATTCTTGGAAGATGTCAACACTGGCTTAATTATGCTGCAGTAAGAACCTCAAAATCTCAATGGCTTATGAAAACATGGTTATGATTTTATCAAAGTTTGGTTGCTGCCTGCCCTGCATTTTTCTTCTATCTAAGACCTGAAGTGACAAATCATCCTTTATTGGGAACATTACCAGTGATCCTGTCAGAGTAAAAGGGATATAATGAGCCACCCAATGCTCCCGCCCAGAAATGACACACATCACTTCTTACACGTTACTGGCTGAAGCAAGTCACATGGTTTGTGTAACCCACAACTTTTACCACCAGCCCAGAGAAAGTCAGTGCAAAGAGGAAAATAGGATATTTGATACAAAATAATATAATCTATGATGATATATACAACTTCTTGTCATTGCTTGATCTTCTGTTTGACTAGTTCTCAAACTACTCATACTGGTTCTCACTGTGAGGAGATGATACATTGTATCATAAGGATATTTTCATTCTCAGCACTGAGAATACACATAGACTATATAGATGGTCAGTGCCTAGAGGGATGAGACAGTTAACAGAAGGAATGCCTTTAGAAAGAACACAAGTAAGTCAAAAATTATGAACATATTGTAAGGAAAGCAAAAAAAGGGATCTTGCCTATATTTTCCAAAGCTCTACATAGAAACAAAACTAGACAGCAGCAAGAAATAATGGAGGAAATGCTGATCACCTTCCAAATTAGACATTTTAAATGTGAAGGATTAAAGTTGAATTGTGTTATATGTTATCTAAACAATCTCCCCATCTTAACTTTTGAAATCAGCATAATATTGCTCTAATCTTCAAATAAATACCAGGGTTTTTTGGCTTGTTTTTTTGTTTTTTGTTTTTTGTTTTTTTACAGAGGGAAAAAAAAAATTCCACAAAGAGTTTCTAACATTTATTTAGCATCTCCCTTAAGCCTTATCTGGTAGAATGAAAGTTCTTGCTTTCTCTTTATGCTTTGCACCAAGCGCAGCTGGGATCATTAAGGATTAACACTGTGCATTATGGTCGACATGGGTAGGGTGGCAGGGGGAGCCTGGAGCTGGAAGCTTGTCTGTATGTAGGGCTGCAGGTTGCTGTGAGGAAAAGACATTGAAGGAAGAAGCTACTCTGTGTATTCCTGTTACCATTCATTTATGTATTAATCCATCCTACAAACAATTAATATCCCAATAGTATGTTGAAGACTAACATATACAAGGTTTTTGTTTCATTTATTTATTTTTTTATTTGACAGACAGATCACAAGTTGGCAGAGAGGCAGGCAGAGAGAGGGGGGAAGCAGGCTTCCTGCTGAGCAGAGAGCCCGATGTGGGGCTCCATCCCAGGACACTGAGATCATGACCTGAGCCGAAGGCAGAGGCTTAACCCACTGAGCCACCCAGGTGCCCCTCTTTTTTTTTTTTTCTTAATGGAGATTACAGAGATATATAAGAAACTGTTTTGAACTTAAAGAAACATTTGATCTCTGCTGTTTGGGGCTCCTTGGGACTTTATGTCAGTGTCAACAATTCAGTTGACTTTTACATTATGCAGATCATTGTTAAATATTTATTAACTCTAACCTTCTTGTGCACACTTGTGGTTTAGTAGTGCCCCCTCTTTGAAATTCTGATTTCTCTAGTAACTCTGAGCGATGAAGCCCCACTTCTTTGCTCCTTTAGGCCTCCTTTTCAGGCACCTGTTACAACACTCCCTATGACTTGTGGAATTATATATGCTATCCTCCTGCCATAAAGTAAGAGAGCATTTAAGGCAGGGCAGGAGTCCCTGACTCACTGTTGCAATGCAGACCTGCTGCTCCCAAAGTTTCTTGCACTTGGAAATGGCAACACAAACATAACAGCAGCAACAATGTCAAATTGAACTGTGTTTTTATGGATTGAAATTCTATAGTAATGCAGAATTTTACAGAAGCAGGCTATGTCTAGAAGCACTATCAAATCAAAAGAAATAGTAAGTGTAAGTCATAGATTTTTGGAGTTAAGCTATATAGAATAGTGTTAAATGTCAGTGAGAATGGGGTAAAAATGATGATCTGCTTCTTTTGAATTAAAGATATAGAGTAAATTCAGATGTGGGAATGCCAGGTTAGAGAAGACATGATTTCTTTTTAAAGATTTATGCTAAGATTTAGCATTGTATCAACCCCAAGTTTAACACAAATTGTAGACACACTCCAAGAGACACTTCCTAGACAAGGTGTCTTGGCCTGGGATTCCCAGAAGGTATGCCCCGAGGCAGAGGGTTTATGTGTTATTACTTTGTTGGAAAGTCCAATCCAAAAGCAGAAGTGGAAGGTAAGTGGACTGAGACAGGGAAGGAGGGAGAGCCAGCACAAAACTGAGTTACAGAGCTGGCCACTCTGTAACTGACTGCTTGGTATGATGGTGCCACACAGTTCAGCACCCACTCGAAAGGTGAAGGGGGATTTATCTACTAACCCCTTTAAGTATTATCTACCAACCCCTTTTCCAGTTGGTTAAATGTTCATCCTGCAGGGCACTAACCTCTAAACTCCTAGATCGTGCTGTGTGAGTGAGCACGAGCACCAAGCAGGATCCTGAAGCAACATTGAGAGGGTATCCCGTGATGGTGGGCTAGAGGCGTGCCAAGAAGGCAAGATGTAAGTCCTGCTGACTGCATGTGTGTGGAGACGGAGCCCACTATGGGCCAGGACAAGAGGGAAGGGAAGTCAGGAGCCTGGGAGGGATCTAAAATCTGCTTTGGGACTTTGCTGGAACAATGTATTTAGGATTTATTGCCCATCCTTTACGAGCTCACGTAGTCTATGAACACGAATCGCTACCCTCTATCCTCCAGATTCTAAAAGGGGAACATTCAACTGGACCTTCAGGGCAGATTTCTAAATGAAAAAGTTATAGGTTATAAGTACTAAAGTGAATAAAGTTCAATACAATTTTAAGTAACTGTTTTATCAGCTCCTTAATTCATAGAAACAAGCGAATAGTTTTCATTTGGGATTAGGTCCAAAAAAATCACTCCTTAAAGCCCAAATAAAATGGTAAGAAAATAATCCATGTAAACGAAGAAAAGAAATACTGTTGCTATTTTAATTTGGGATCTGTAAGAAAATCTTGATTGTTAAGGATGAATGCAACCACAAGTATGAGATAAAACTGTCACTTTAAATCATCTGATATTGCAACTTACAGTGGTGACAAGCAGGTTTGCTCACAGTGCGTGCGCTCTATGCTTTTTAAAATTCTTTCATTAATTGTTGAAGGTGTATTGACAGGTACAGTTCTGTGCTCAGCCTATTTTAAAAGTAGTAATAAATATGTCATTATCTTATAAGATTTTACAGTATAATGGAGAACAGATAACTAAGCAAGCAGTTATGAAACTATGCAAAGTGACCTGGTAGGAGTGAATAAAGGGAATAGGCATCAGTAGGCGGGGTACCACTTTCTGGCTACTAGGTCCCAAGGGAAGACTTGAGAGGAGCTGATAACCAAACAGAACTTTAGAGAAAAGCTGGAGCCTGATGGCCATTTGGCATTGAGGAGGGAGAGTTGGGAGATCTCTTTGGGGGGAAGGAGTGGGTACCGAGGCCATTTTAGAAAAATGTGACCTTCAGGGACGCCTGGGAGGCTCAGTGGGTTAAGCCGCTGCCTTCGGCTCAGGTCATGATTCCAGGGTCCTGGGATCGAGTCCCACATGGGGCTCTCTGCTCAGCAGGGGGCCTGCTTCCCTTCCTCTCTCTCTGCCTGCCTCTCTGCCTACTTGTGATTTCTCTCTGTCAAATAAATAAATAAAATCTTTAAAAAAAAAATAAAAAGAAAAATGTGACCTTCAGAGAACCAACCACAAATAATCATTAAGGCCGGAAATATAAATAGGAGTTATATCAGGAAGGGCAACCCTAAGGAGCTTTCATGCACAGATGCATGACTCACTGGAAAATCTCTAAGAAGAGAGTGGGACATTCAGATTTGTGTCTTTGAAAGATCACTTTGACAGTGGAGTGGAGATAGGAAAGTAAGATACAATGTGGTTGCTGTAACCTAGTAAAGAAACAGCCTTAAACTGAGATGTTAGCAGCAGGGATGGAGGTATGTGATTCATTTTATGAGAATCCACATAACTTGGGGACATACTGAATGAACTGAATGAGGAGAAAAATGAGTCAAAATTTCTGGCTTGAGCAACTCACTGGGAGGTATTATTATTCACCAAATAAGAAATGCCGGAAGAGGCACAGGGATAGGGGAAGGGATCTTGCGGGATGGATGCAGAGAATAAGACCACGTGAAAGGATTTCACTTGTATAATAATATTTAGTGATTATTTTTTGTCAGTGGACTGAGCCAGACTGACTTTATCAGTGTATTTGAAATAAAGTAATTAATTTTTATGTGACTCTACTAATAAAATCAAGATTAACATGAAATGTTCATGGAGTTAGCCAATCATTTAATCCACACAAATTCCAAACTTTAAGCCCAATATTTATCATATATGCAATTCTGAGTTGTCTATTTTTCTTCTATAGCTATTTGTAAATAGATGTTGAAATGTATTTTCATGGACTAAGTAGAATTTATTTATTATTTTGTGCAGTAACAGCACAGTGATCTTACTGATTTATTATCTGATTAATATTCATTGATGGATTTTGCCTGTGGTCATTATTCTGGTGAGTTTCTGCTTCCCTCTGTGTTTCTGTTTATCTATTTGTCTGTCTTTCTGTCGGTCTATCTATCTATTTCTATATCATCTCTATCTCTCCTTTATTGTTATTTATTTATTTATTTATTTATTTATTGGGCCCTTCTTTACTTTCCAGTACACACAACACTCCAGGACTATCTTGTGTTTTTCCTGCAGTCCTGGAATCAACAACTTCGCCAATGAGCCCATGAGCCCTGGGTCCTTTACAGGTGCATGGTGTTTAGAAACAAAGATGTAGGCACAGGATATTCTCATTGTTGCAACACCACTTCTTCAAACACCTTACAATGAAGAGAACTAGGCTATACGTGACTTCATAATAGCTCATGCATACACATACAACTGCATTTCTGTGTCTATTGGCATAAATATGTTAAATTATGAGCCCATATTAAGATCTCTGATCTCAGTCCAGCGCCAGAGTTCATTCTAGCCTTCCCATTTTTCTTATTTTTAACTTCTTTCTTCAACATTGAGAAACCTTGCTTTAATTATTTACCACATTGTACTAATCTATTCAACCCTGGTATACAACTAAAGTAATTTTAGGATTCATAATCCAAACCCTTGTAAAAAACAAATTTACTAGGTACAGTACAGTGTTTGTGTAGAGTCCCTTTGTTTTCTTTAGCCTTACATTATCTAGTTAAATCAGCATTTTTTTTTTTTTAGTTACCTAAGTTGTTTCTTTCTTCCCCATATCTTTAAATAGGATTATGTGATTCATTGGTAATGCAATTTTTTCACAATCTGGTAGGTCTTTAAAAATTAACATATAGTAGAATTCACTTTTTGTAATATACAGTTCAATCAGTTTAGACTAGTGCAAGGAATTGTATATTCATTATTATACTTCATACATATCAATACCAACATGTCTAAATTCTCCTGTGCTATCCCTTCAGAGACAGCTACTGACCTCAGCAATCACTGATTGCCTTAGAACACATTTTTTTGTTTTTCCTGAGTGTCAGAAAAAAAAAAATGGAATCATAGGATATGTAACTTTAACGGTCTTGCTGCTTTCACTTAGCAAAATACATTTAAGATTCATCCATGATGTGTGTGATTAATACCTTGCTTATTTTATTGCCTACTATATATGTATTCCCAAGTATGAACATATGCTTTTATTTCTCTTGGGTATAGAGCTAGATTGGGGATGGATTCTCTAAAGATCCTTTAGAATTTTCTATATAAACAACCATGTTGTCTGTGAATAGAGACAATTTTATGTTTTTTGTTTGTATGACTTTATTTTTCTTATCTTATTGCATTGGAAAGAACTTCCATTATAATGTAAAATAGGTGTGGTAAGAGAAAACATCCTTCTCTTGTTCCCAAACTTAATAGAAAATTTTCATTTTCTCAGTTAATCATGATGTTAACTCTTAAGTATTTCCTAGATGCCTTTTATCAGGTTAGGAAGTGCCCTTATGTTCCATTCACAGGTTGCTACAAGTTTTTCATTTGTTTTATCAAGAAAAGATGTTGAATTTTGTCAAATGATTTTTTTGTATTTAGAAAGTCATTTTTTTTCTTTATTGGTATTTTAATGTGTTGAATTACATTGATTTTTGAAAGTTGAAGTAGGGTACCATAAACCTTTTTTTAGTTTTTATTTAAATTCCAGTTAGTTAACAAACAGTGTAATATTAGTTTCAGGTGTACAATTTAGTGATTCAATACTTACATACAATACCTGGTGCTCATGATAAGTGGACTCTTTAATCCCCATTCACCTATTTAACCCAATTTCCCATCCACATCCTCTCTAGTAACCATCAGTTTATTCTCTGTATTTAAGAGTTTGTTTCTTGGTTTTCCTCTCCTTCTTACCCCTGTGATGATTTGTTTTGTTTCTTAAATTCTACCCATTAGTGAAATCATATGGTAATTGTCTTTTTTCTGACTAACTTATTTCACTTAACATACTACTCTCTAACTCCATCCATGTCATTGCAAATGGCAATATTTAATTCTTTTTTTATGGTTGGGTTGTAGTGTGTGTGTGTATTTCACCTCTTCTTTATCCATTCATTAGTTGATGGACATTTGGGCCTTTCCATAATTTGGCTATTGTAGATAGTGCTGCTAGAAACATCAGGGTGGATGTATCCCTTTGAATCAGTATTTATGTATTTTGGGGTTAATACCTAGTAGAGCAATGGCTGCATCATAGGGTAGTTCTATTTTTAACTTTTTGAGGAACCTCCATACTGTTTTCCAAAATGGCTGCACCAGTTTGCATTCCCACCAGTAGAATAAAAGGGTTGCCCTTTCTCTGCATCCTCACCAACACCTGTTGTTCCTTGTGTTGCTGATTTTAGCCATTTTGACAGGTGTGAGGTGATATCTCATTGAAGTTTTGTTATGTATTCCCCTGATGATGCATGATGTTGAGCATCTTTACATGTGTCCCTTGGCCATCTGGTTGTCTTCTTTGGAGAAATATCTATTCATGTCTTTTGCCCATTTTTAAACTGGATTATTTGATTTCTGGGTCTTACATTTTATAAGTTCTTTATATATTTTGGATATTAACTCTTTGTCAGATACATCACTTGCAAGTATCTTCTACCACTCTATAGGCTGCCTTTTTCTTGATTGTTTCCTTCACGGTGCAGAAGCTTTTTATTTTTGTTTATACTTTCTATCTCCCATTCACCTTTCAACAAATTGCTTTATACTTTCTATCTCCCATTCACCTTTCAACAAATTGCATCCATACCTCTCACCTCATATAACTCTCCTATTAAAGTAATGGTCTTCATACTGTATCATCTTTCCACTCCTTATTTTATATGCTACCTATTAATTATGAACACACCTTAGATCTGTTCTTTGCTGGTTTTCTATTTTTATTTTATGGTCACTGCTCACCAATTTCCCTTGTCCATTCTACAAGTGCATGCATTTCTTAGAATTGCTTTTCTTTCTCTGTGTGCTTATTTTATTTGTTCATTTGTTTGTTTACTCTCTAAGTCTATGTCTTCAGAAATCCTATACATGTGGGTGACTCTCAAACCTGAATCTCCAACCTAGAATTCTCGCTGGTGAGCTCTATATCCAGTACATTTATTTGGATATCATTGAGTAATCAAATCACCAAACCAACAAATTAACCATGCTTCTTTCAGTTCCCTGTTCCTCTCTGCCTAAAAGATATTAGCTGTGAACTCTAAGCCCAACTTGCTTTTCTAAATTAATTTTTTATCTCTCCCTTACTTATACTCTTAGCTTAATCATGCAGATTATTTTCCATTCCTAGATAAAATTACATCATGCTATTTCACACCCCTGAACTTCTGCACATATTGTTCCCTCTCTCTGTAAAGTTCTTTTCTCTTTAAGTTCCTTCTCATTTTTAAAGCTCAGTCTATTTCATTTTCTTTCTGAGGCCTCAGACTTACATCTCTCTGCACTATTCTATGCCAGGATAGTAATGATTTACTTGTTTGCATTTTCATTGTACATATCCATAGCACAATATTATGCTGTAATAATGTCAGTTTCCTGCAATAGTTGATTTACATATTTACTGTACACACGCACTCACACACACAAATACACATCTTAACTATACATTGGGAGGCCAGGGACTAAACTGATCCCTTAGCACCTGAAAAATGCCCTGCCACATATTTGGCAATACATGCATATTTGTTTAAAGAGTAACCCTAGTCATGGATCTAGAGTTTTGTCTTTGTGAAGGCAATCTTGACGTCTGCAAAGTTCAGCAGTTTCATTTTGATTCGGACCCTCCTAAGGTAAATTTTTTGTGGGGATATGGCTAATAAACTCTGGTGGAAGGATCTCATTGTGCTTTGAAAAAGAGGAAACTGAAGCAGTAAGCTGGGGTGTTGAGGGCTGAGTTAGAACCCAAGAACATTACATAAATCTAGGTTAGATAAGGACTTTATCTGCATGGAAAGGTTTTTCAGCTATAGAGGGCACCGGAAATGTGATAGGGTTCTGCCAAAGGGGTGCAATGGAGAGGCTGCCAATAGCACATATGCATCATTTTAGAGTTACTGTCCCTCAGCTAATGGCTTCCTATATCATATGGCTCTGTGAAAAATTTCTGGAACTATGGGTCTGAGATGACTCACATCCTAAAGATTAAGTACCATTTCTAATGAACTGATGACTGATACATCATAAAACCAATGCTGCATCACAGCCCAACTTCCTTCTCACAAATGTTTTGAAGAGTCATTTCTTAAACTTTATTCCTTATGCTTAAGGAAAGCTAAACTTTTGATTTTATATTTTAAGACCTACATTGAAAAATAAAGTATAAATGCAAAATAGTTTTGTGAGTCATTTGCTTAGTTATATTAGAATATGGGCCAAAGACAAAATAAGGGTCAAAAATCTCATGCTGGAAAAAGAGCAAATTATGAATCAGCAATGTTATTTATACTTATAGTCTTAAAATCAAGGTCATTTTTTTTCTGGTAGTATGAATGAAGCTCTGATACAAACTACAGTAGAAAACTCTTAATTATTCTTCACTGAATTTACTCTCTGGATTAACTGGCACTGTGTTCCCTGTCTAAAGGGTAATGACTTGTCTAAAGGGTAATAATGACTTCAGAACACACTAAAACTTGTGACTAGAAGACTATGCTATGCTCTCAAATAGGCACTGGCAAAAATGGTCCTTGAACAAAATTCAGCCTACTGCTTGTTTGTGCAAATAAAGTTTTATTGAAACACATCCAGAGCCATTTATTTGCTTGTTATGTATGGCTACCCTTGTACTAACACAGCAGAGTTGAATTGTTGTAACCAAGATCCTTTCAGCCACAGAGCAAAGGTATTTATTTTTTGACCATTAACAGAAAGTTTGTCCTCCCCTATACTAGAAGATTTCCACTCCCTGAAATGTATGAAGCAATTATCTTGTTCCTGATCCTTAATTTCAGTTTTGTTATTGTAGATATTCATGTAAAAAAAAATCCAGGATTCTAAGATTCCTTTACAATTTTCTTCCATTTCTTCTCCATGCCATGGAAACTGAAGCTTAAAATTTGTAAACAGCATATTACAGGTGCAATTTACACAAACATACCAGACACACACACACACACACACTCAAATGATGTGGAACTATCATCAGTAGAAACATAGTCAATGACCAACCTTGGCCTTCCACTGAAGATTTTCAGACATTTTCCATTTTTACACCCGAATACTTGTGGTTTAGGCATTAAGAAAAAAAAGCCATTTACTGAGCACTAATGAGATAACAAAATTATCCATTGATTTACCTGTGTTCAAAAATAGATTAAAGTTGATCAATCTCAATCGAAGAACCACCTCAAACTATAGATCAAATGTATTTAAAGTTTACTTCCCTTCTAAGTGATAGCACAAAAATCAGGGCAGAATCAAAATAAATTTTAAAATTATAAATCACAAGAGCCTCCTGTGGCTAAGCAATGAAAACTTACAGGTTTTTTCTTTTGTATTGTTGAAGTTATCAGAAAATCACTAAGCCTTAAGACTTTCAGATTTTTCAGTGTGGTTTATCTTTTCAAATTTACTACTCTCACAGAAATCAGTATGGGTTGATTTTAGGTCATTTGAAGGTTTTCATGGATTTATACGTTGTGTTACATACATAAAGAAAAAATACCTTACGTGAAAGAGCATTTCTCTGCAGTTTTGAAGAAATTGTCATTTCTGTACCACCTCATGTTATTACTGATTCAACTGGATCAAGAAACCCTGGAAATGTTGAAAGAGATGATTATACAAAGAAAATTCTGAGCTATATTTTTGAGATATTTAGAAGAAAATTCTTACAGAATTGTTAAACGATCACCGTATACAGCATAGTGTTTGCTTTTGCTATGGTCGTGGAGAATGAGACCCCCAATAAATTTGTTAAACCTTATGGAAAACTTGGCCTAAGATTGACAATTCTACAGAAAAATCCAGTCCTACAAAGAGATAACAAGAAGGGGCACCTGGTGGCTCAATGGGTTAAAGCCTCTGCCTTCGGCTCAGGTCATGATCCCAGAGTCCTGGGATTGAGCCCTACATCGGGCTCTCTGCTCAGCGGGGAGCCTGCTTCCCTTCCTTCTCTCTCTGCCTGCCTCTCTGCCTATTTGAGATCTCTGTCAAATAAATAAATAAAAATCTTAAAAAAACAAAACAAAATAAAACCCAAAGAGATAAGAAATGTATGTTATTTATTAATCTCAGACACAGTGAAATTCCAGTCATGCATAGGAAGATGATATACATTGAGGGACATGATTATTTTTCATTAAGAATAAAGTTGAAATAGTGCAGTGTACAAAAGAAACAAACCAATCTAAGTATGACGAAGGAGGAGGGGAAGAAAGAGGGAGAAGATAACAAATTGAGATAAAACAATTTCTCGAATAGGAGCCAGAGCAATTTGTTGGTGAGAAAAGAAAAGAAGAGTTTAATTCACAAACATCCTCATTTAAAAATTTGAAAGCTCTGGGGGCACCCGGATGGCTCATTGGGTTAAGCCTCTGCCTTCAGCTCAGGTCATGATATCAGGTTCATGGGTTCATGGGATCGAGCCCCACATCGGGCTTCCCCCCTCCCCTGCCTGCCTCTCTGCCTACTTGTGATTTCTCTATGTCAAATAAATAAATAAAATATTTAAAAAGAGAGAGAGAGAGAGAGAAGAAGAGGGATGATGAGAGGTCAAATCGCCTTTAGTGTCACAGGATAAATTTGGTAGCAGAACATCTGCTTTTAAGTGCTGGTTCTGTTCTCTTTCCATCCGTGTTCATTTGGACAGCTTACGTCCTTCCTAAACTTACTTTTTCCCTGGTTTTCAAAATGGCAGTTAAAAAGATTTCTATCTCAAGGTGTTGACGAAGTCATGTATTGGAAATTGTTTAACTTAATCTAAGTGTATTTACTTGGGCAAATGACTTAGCTTCTCTGAACTTATTTTTCTGTTCAGCTAAATATGTGTTCATCTCTGCATTCATTTCTCTGATCACCTTAGCCTCTCTGAACAATGATCCTTGTCTTCTCAATTCATAGAGACCTCCATGTTTCCCTAGGGTTTCCTTTTCTGCCCCGTGGCATGCAGACTTCCAGGCAGTGACTTGACATGATGGCTGGAGTTATTTTGCCTCCCTTGTAAATAGCTGTTTCATAATTTTTTTTCTGGGTTATTAGTTTAAAAGAGTGGGAGAGAAATTCTGACAACTTTTAATCATTTCATGGACAAAAGTGGACATCTCAAGTATTCTTTAATGATTTATTGAATAAATGTGTATTTAATTCCTTATCAAACACGGCAGAGTGCTCCTGTATATGATTTGGATATGAGCAAGATATAATCTCTTTTTTCAGTATCTTAAAATCTCAGGGTAATACAAAAACAAAAACAAAAAGAGGCCTAAGTAGAATGTGATGGACTATATACCAACAGGAATATGTTACTTATAAGATTATTTGCAAAATGAATGTCCCAATGACATCAGCTGATTCTCACTGAAGACATGGGAGAAGCCTTCCCTGGGAGGTGATACACCTAAGACTTGACAGAAAAATGAAAATCATTTAATAGATGGAGAAGAGATAGCAAGCCTTCATTAAGTCTCCCCTAATCTTTTCAGTCAGAATTTGTTGCCTACTCTTCCATATTTTGTTTTCATATTTATGGTATCAATTATGCCTGATTGCTTTGTAGTATGAGTGTGTGGGTGACTAACTGTATCACTTCCCAAACACTAGGCTCCTTGAGAGCAGCAACTACATCTCAGATGATTCATCTTTGCGTCTCTCTCCTTCAGGTTTAAGTTTAAAGTCCCCCTAATCTAGTAATGAATCTTCTGCTTTCTTGCTACATGCAGCAAAAATCTGAGATAATATTTATGAGATGAGGCAGAAACTTGGTGTTAAATTCAATAGAGGATAAAGCATCAAGGAAGGATCGATAGCATCAAATATCATTCAATTACAGGTCAAATCTCATTAAAATATGCATGGAGTGGTTTGTCAAATTATCTGTGTTCTACTGTATTTGTCATATTAGGAAATTCTTAAGATAAGCAGACCAGAAATAGACTTTTGGTAATCTTTTCACTAATTGGAGATGTTTAATGTTGTATAGTATCTGCTTAACAAGGTTTGACTTTCATTAAACTTCATTTATGTGGATGTTTTATATAAAAACAGACTGATGCTTACTTACCATGGTGTGAGAAGTTTTGAAAGTAAGGTAGGATGTTTAGTATCTGTGAGGGACATTGAAAGAGGAGAGAGCAGGAAAAATATAGAAACAATTACAACCTTCCCATTTATCTGATCTGTAGAGCTTAGGGATAATGTGAATTAAAAATGGGAAATTACATATTAGCGTCTCAGTAGATCATAAAAATTATGTATTGGGCTAGAAAGTTTTCTTTTGAATCCATTAATAGAAATGTAGAATGAGGCACATTTTCTCTCATATAACTAACACATATAGTTCTGGACAAAAATATAATTAATAGAGAGGTGTTACATTTTTTAAGGGAAGGAAGGTGTAATAGAATAAGAGTCGCCCTAAGATATCAAGTCATGATCCCTGGATATGGAAATGTTGTTTTCTTTGAGAAAAGAGTCTTTGCAGATGTGATTACGGTCAGGATCCTGAGATGCGGAGAACGTCCTGCATGATCCAGGTGGGCTAGAGATGCAGTCCCACTCGTCCTCTAAGAGAGAGGCGAAGAGGGAGAACACGGACAGAAGAGGAGGCCATGTGACCACAAATGCAGAGACTGGGATGATGTGGTCACAAATCAAGGAATGCAGATAGCCACCAGCAGCTGGAAAAGACGGATTCTTTCTTAGAGCCTTCAGAGGACACCTTGGTTTTGAACTTAGGGCGTTCATAATGGTGAGAGAATAAACATCTACAGTTTCTTTTCTTTCCTTCCTTTCTTTCTTCCTTCCTTCCTCCCCCGTGCCTTCCTCCAGTCTCCTTCCCTCTCTCTCTCTTTCTTTCTTTCTTTTTTTTTTTCAAGATTTTATTTATTTATTTGACAGAGAGAATAAGAGAGCCCAAGCAGGTGGAGAGGCAGGCAGAGGGAGAAGCAGGCTCCCCACTGTAGGGAGCCCGATGCCGCATTCAGTCTCAGGACCCTGAGATCATGACTTAAGCTGGAGGTAGACGCTCAAATGACTGAACCACCCGGGTGCCCCACACATCTGTAGTCTCTAGCCATCCAGTTTGTGGTGGAACAGCTCCATAGAGCTAATACAGAAGTTTTATAGATAAAGACAATATGAACAATTAAAATATCAACATGAATTTTTAATTGTTGTATAATATAAACAGGTAATATTGTAAACACTAAGACTGAAATAAGATGTAATTTACTGTATAATGAGAGTATGGTTATGAATATAAACATGGGAAAACTGAAGTCTGGATAGAAGAAGCTAGATTAAAAAAAGATTAAAAAAAAAAAAGGGGGGGGGAGGAGTCAAGATGGCAGAGAAGTAGGAGGCTGAGACTGCTTCAGCTAGCCGGAGATCAGCTAGATAGCTTATCTAAAGATTGCAAACACCTGAAAATCCATCGGCAGATCGAAGAGAAGAAGAACAGCAATTCTGGAAACAGAAAAACAACCACTTTCTGAAAGGTAGGACCGGCGGAGAAGTGAATCCAAAGCGACGGGAAGATAGACCCCGGGGGGAGGGGCCGGCTCCCGGCAAGCGGCGGAGCAACGGCGCACAAAATCAGGACTTTTAAAAGTCTGTTCTGCTGAGGGACATCGCTCCAGAGGCTAAGCCGGGGCGAAGCCCACGCGGGGTCAGCGTGGCCTCAGGTCCCGCAGGGTCACAGAAGGATCGGGGGTGTCTGAGTGTCGCAGACCTTGCGGGTATTGGAACGGGAAAGCCGGCTACAGAGACAGAGCCGACAGTAAGCTCACAGCTCGGTGTTACCTTGAACTGGTCGCAGGCTCGGTGAGCTCGGAGCGCGGCCGGGGGTCAGGCAGACGGGAGTAACTGGGCGCTGTTCTCTGAGGGCGCACTGAGGAGTGCGGCCCTGGGCTCTCGGCTCCTCCGGGCCGGAGACCAGGAGGCCGCCATTTGTATTCCCGTCCTCTGGAACTCTACGGAAAGCGCTCAGGGAACAAAAGCTCCTGAAAGCAAACCCGAGCGGATTACTCACCCCGGCCCCGGGTAAGGGCGGTGCAATTCTGCCTGGGGCAAAGACACTTGAGAATCACTACAACAGGCCCCTCCCCCAGAAGATCAACAAGAAATCCAGCCGAGACCAAGTTCACCTACCAAGGAGTGCCGTTTCAATACCAAGGAGAGCAGCAGAATTCCAGAAAAGGAGAAAGCCAAGCACGGAACTCATGGCTTTTTCCCTGTGATTTTTTTTTAGTCTTGCAGTTAATTTAATTTTTTTTTCTTTTTTTCATTTTTTGTTTTTTTTTTTCTCACATTTGGGTAAAATTTTTTTTTTAACTGTTACCTTTTTCTTTTTTAACGATTTTTTACTAGTTTATCTAATATATATATTTTTTTCTTTTTTACATTTTTCTTAGGTGTTTTCTTTTTTTTAAAATTCTTTTCTTTTCTTTTTTTTTTTTTCTTTTTTCTTTTTTTTTCTTTCTTCCTTTTTGAACCTCTTTTTAACCCCTTTCTCCCCCCTCACGATTTTGGATCTCTTCTAATTTGGTTAAAGCATTTTTTCCTGGGGTTGTTGCCACCCTTTTAGTATTTTACTTGCCCCCTCATATACTCTTATCTGGACAAAATGACAAGACGGAAAAATTCAACACAAAAAAAAGAACAAGAGGCAGTACCGAAGGCTAGGGACCTAATCAATACAGACATTGGTAATATGTCAGATCTAGAGTTCAGAATGACAATTCTCAAGGTTCTAGCCGGGCTCGAAAAAGGCATGGAAGATATTAGAGAAACCTTCTCGAGAGATATAAAAGCCCTTTCTGGAGAAATAAAAGAACTAAAATCTAATCAAGTTGAAATCAAAAAAGCTATTAATGAGGTGCAATCAAAAATGGAGGCTCTCACTGCTAGGATAAATGAGGCAGAAGAAAGAATTAGTGATATAGAAGACCAAATGACAGAGAATAAAGAAGCTGAGCAAAAGAGGGACAAACAGCTACTGGACCACGAGGGGAGAATTCGAGAGATAAGTGACACCATAAGACGGAACAACATTAGAATAATTGGGATTCCAGAAGAAGAAGAAAGAGAGAGGGGAGCAGAAGGTATACTGGAGAGAATTATTGGGGAGAATTTCCCCAATATGGCAAAGGGAACGAGCATCAAAATTCAGGAGGTTCAGAGAACGCCCCTCAAAATCAATAGGAATAGGCCCTCACCCCGTCACCTAATAGTAAAATTTACAAGTCTCAGTAACAAAGAGAAAATCCTGAAAGCAGCCCGGGAAAAGAAGTCTGTAACATACAATGGTAAAAATATTAGATTGGCAGCTGACTTATCCACAGAGACCTGGCAGGCCAGAAAGAGCTGGCATGATATTTTCAGAGCACTAAACGAGAAAAACATGCAGCCAAGAATACTATATCCAGCTAGGCTATCATTGAAAATAGAAGGAGAGATTAAAAGCTTCCAGGACAAACAAAAACTGAAAGAATTTGCAAATACCAAACCAGCTCTACAGGAAATATTGAAAGGGGTCCTCTAAGCAAAGAGAGAGCCTACAAGTGGTAGATCAGAAAGGAACAGAGACCATATACAGCAACAGTCACCTTACAGGCAATACAATGGCACTAAATTCATATCTCTCAATAGTTACCCTGAATGTTAATGGGCTAAATGCCCCTGTCAAAAGACACAGGGTATCAGAATGGATCAAAAAACAAAACCCATCTATATGTTGCCTCCAAGAAACTCATTTTAAGCCCGAAGACACCTCCAGATTTAAAGTGAGGGGGTGGAAAAGAATTTACCATGCTAATGGACATCAGAAGAAAGCAGGAGTGGCAATCCTTATATCAGATCAATTAGATTTTAAGCCAAAGACTATAATAAGAGATGAGGAAGGACACTATATCATACTCAAAGGGTCTGTCCAACAAGAAGATCTAACAATTTTAAATATCTATGCCCCCAACGTGGGAGCAGCCAACTATATAAACCAATTAATAACAAAATCAAAGAAACACATCAACAATAATACAATAATAGTAGGGGACTTTAACACTCCCCTCGCTGAAATGGACAGATCATCCAAGCAAAAGATCAGCAAGGAAATAAAGGCCTTAAACGACACACTGGACCAGATGGACATCACAGATATATTCAGAATATTTCATCCCAAAGCAACAGAATACACATTCTTCTCTAGTGCACATGGAACATTCTCCAGAATAGATCACATCCTCGGTCCTAAATCAGGACTCAACCGGTATCAAAAGATTGGGATCATTCCCTGCATATTTTCAGACCACAATGCTCTAAAGCTAGAACTCAACCACAAAAGGAAGTTTGGAAAGAACCCAAATACATGGAGACTAAACAGCATCCTTCTAAAGAATGAATGGGTCAACCGGGAAATTAAAGAAGAATTGAAAAAAATCATGGAAACAAATGATAATGAAAATACAATGGTTCAAAATCTGTGGGACACAACAAAGGCAGTCCTGAGAGGAAAATATATAGCGGTACAAGCCTTTCTCAAGAAACAAGAAAGGTCTCAGGTACACAACCTAACCCTACACCTAAAGGAGCTGGAGAAAGAACAAGAAAGAAACCCTAAGCCCAGCAGGAGAAGAGAAATCATAAAGATCAGAGCAGAAATCAATGAAATAGAAACCAAAAAAACAATAGAACAAATCAACGAAACTAGGAGCTGGTTCTTTGAAAGAATTAATAAAATTGATAAACCCCTGGCCCGACTTATCAAAAAGAAAAGAGAAAGGACCCAAATAAATAAAATCATGAATGAAAGAGGAGAGATCACAACTAACACCAAAGAAATACAAACTATTATAAGAACATACTATGAGCAACTCTACGCCAATAAATTTGACAATCTGGAAGAAATGGATGCATTCCTAGAAACATATAAACTACCACAACTGAACCAGGAAGAAATAGAAAGCCTGAACAGACCCATAACCAGTAAGGAGATTGAAACAGTCATTAAAAATCTCCAAACAAACAAAAGCCCAGGGCCAGACGGCTTCCCGGGGGAATTCTACCAAACATTTAAAGAAGAACTAATTCCTATTCTCCTGAAACTGTTCCAAAAAATAGAAATGGAAGGAAAACTTCCAAACTCATTTTATGAGGCCAGCATCACCTTGATCCCAAAACCAGACAAGGATCCCACCAAAAAAGAGAGCTATAGACCGATATCCTTGATGAACACAGATGCGAAAATACTCAACAAAATACTAGCCAATAGGAATCAACAGTCCATTAAAAAGATTATTCACCACGACCAAGTGGGATTTATTCCAGGGCTGCAAGGTTGGTTCAACATCCGCAATCAGTCAATGTGATACAACACATCAATAAAAGAAAGAACAAGAACCATATGATACTCTCAATAGATGGTGAAAAAGCATTTGACAAAGTACAGCATCCCTTCCTGATCAAAACTCTTCAAAGTGTAGGGATAGAGGGCACATACCTCAATATCATCAAAGCCATCTATGAAAAACCCACCGCAAATATCATTCTCAATGGAGAAAAACTGAAAGCTTTTCCGCTAAGGTCAGGAACACGGCAGGGATGTCCATTATCACCACTGCTATTCAACATAGTACTAGAGGTCCTAGCCTCAGCAATCAGACAACAAAAGGAAATTAAAGGCATCCAAATCGGCAAAGAAGAAGTCAAATTATCACTCTTCGCAGATGATATGATACTATATGTGGAAAACCCAAAAGACTCCACTCCAAAACTGCTAGAACTTGTACAGGAATTCAGTAAAGTGTCAGGATATAAAATCAATGCACAGAAATCAGTTGCATTTCTCTACACCAACAGCAAGACAGAAGAAAGAGAAATTAAGGAGTCAATCCCATTTACAATTGCACCCAAAACCATAAGATACCTAGGAATAAACCTAACCAAAGAGACACAGAATCTATACTCAGAAAACTATAAAGTACTCATGAAAGAAATTGAGGAAGACACAAAGAAATGGAAAAATGTTCCATGCTCCTGGATTGGAAGAATAAATATTGTGAAAATGTCTATGCTACCTAAAGCAATCTACACATTTAATGCAATTCCTATCAAAGTACCATCCATCTTTTTCAAAGAAATGGAACAAATAATGCTAAAATTTATATGGAACCAGAAAAGACCTCGAATAGCCAAAGGGATATTGAAAAAGAAAGCCAACGTTGGTGGCATCACAATTCCGGACTTCAAGCTCTATTACAAAGCTGTCATCATCAAGACAGCATGGTACTGACACAAAAACAGACACATAGATCAATGGAACAGAATAGAGAGCCCAGAAATAGACCCTCAACTCTATGGTCAACTAATCTTCGACAAAGCAGGAAAGAATGTCCAATGGAAAAAAGACAGCCTCTTCAATAAATGGTGCTGGAAAAATTGGACAGCCACATGCAGAAAAATGAAATTGGACCATTTCCTTACACCACACACAAAAATAGACTCAAAATGGATGAAGGACCTCAATGTGCGAAAGGAATCCATCAAAATCCTTGAGGAGAACACAGGCAGCAACCTCTTTGACCTCTGCCACAGCAACATCTTCCTAGGAACAACGCAAAAGGCAAGGGAAGCAAGGGCAAAAATGAACTATTGGGATTTCATCAAGACCAAAAGCTTTTGCACAGCAAAGGAAACAGTTAACAAAATCAAAAGACTGCTGACAGAATGGGAGAAGATATTTGCAAACGACATATCAGATAAAGGACTAGTGTCCAGAATCTATAAAGAACTTAGCAAACTCAACACCCAAAGAACAAATAATCCAATCAAGAAATGGGCAGAGGACATGAACAGACATTTCTGCAAAGAAGACATCCAGATGGCCAACAGACACATGAAAAAGTGCTCCATATCACTTGGCATCAGGGAAATACAAATCAAAACCACAATGAGATATCACCTCACACCAGTCAGAATGGTTAAAATCATCAAGTCAGGAAATGACAGATGCTGGCGAGGATGCGGAGAAAGGGGAACCCTCCTACACTGTTGGTGGGAATGGAAGCTGGTGCAGCCACTCTGGAAAACAGCATGGAGGTTCCTCAAAATGTTGAAAATAGAACTGCCCTATGACCCAGCAATTGCACTATTGGGTATTTACTCTAAGGATACAAACGTAGTGATCCAAAGGGGCACATGCACCCGAATGTTTATAGCAGCAATGTCCACAATAGCCAAACTATGGAAAGAACCTAGATGTCCATCAACAGATGAATGGATGAAGAAGATGTGGTATATATACACAATGGAATACTATGCAGCCATCAAAAGAAATGAAATCTTGCCATTTGCGACAACATGGATGGAACTAGAGCGTATCATGCTTAGCGAAATAAGTCAAGCAGAGAAAGACAACTATCATATGATCTCCTTGATATGAGGAAGTGGTGATGCAACATGGGGGCTTAAGTGGGTAGGAGAAGAATAAATGAAACAAGATGGGATTGGGAGGGAGACAAACCATAAGTGACTCTTAATCTCACAAAACAAACTGAGGGTTGCTGGGGGGAGGGGGTTTGGGAGAAGGGGGTGGGATTATGGACATTGGGGAGGGTATGTGCTTTGGTGAGTGCTGTGAAGTGTGTAAACCTGGTGATTCACAGACCTGTACCCCTGGGGATAAAAATATATGTTTATAAAAAATAAAAATTAATTAAAAAAAAAAAAAAAAGGAAGAAGCTAGATAGCCTGGTGATCTGAAATGAAACTCTGGGAAGACAGGTCTACTTTGATTCTAAAAGACCTATTCTTGGAAAGTTACGGGTATGTTTAACATTATCAGTTAAATCATGTTGCAAGTGTCTTGTGGTTAGTTCTGGGGTAATATGTCAAATACATTGATTATTAAATTTTCCTAAGGTGTACTGTATTATCATTTGAAATTTATTTCACCACTCTTAGACGTAATTAGAAATAGATTATTTGCATTGTTTGGGTCTAAGTTTATATTAGTCTTTCAAAATAGTACAATTTTAATTGGCAGTTCAGTGAACAACCATTAAGCTATGAAATGAACGTCAATGAATTTGTTTTCCGTGCCCTTACTAGAAATAACTTTCTCCCACAGTCCAATATGATTCCACGATATCCTGTTGTGTGTAACTAAAGGGTTGAGAAAAGACCTGAACTGTGAGAGTGGATACAGCATAGTTTCATCTGGAGACAGAAACTGGACACCAAGAATAATGGGGCCTCTGCGATGCTAACTTTATGGTCACATTTTACTCTTTCACTGACCCAGGTGTTCAGTTTTTCAAGTGACTAAATTTTAGCTCTGTGTTAACTTTTATCTAGTCAAGTATCATTTTTACTTGGATACTATATTAGTCTGCTGTGGCTTCCCTTCACAAACATCACAGACTGTTCAGTGTAACAAAAAATCGTTTCTCACAATTCTGGAGCCTGGGAGTCAGCAGGGTTGGTTTCTTCTGAAGCCCTCTTTCTTGGTATGTAGATGATGGCCTCCTCCCTGCCTCTTCACGTGGTCTTCCCTCTGTGTATGTCTGTGTCCTCATCTCCTCCTCTTATACAGACACCAGTCCTATGGGATTAGGGTCTATCTCCAAGACTTCGATTAACCTTAATTTCATGTTTAAATACCCTCTCTCCAAATATAGCCATGTATGAGAGGGGATAGGACCTTAGCATATGAATTTGGGAAAGACACAGTTCAGCTGTCCAGATAGTTACATCTATATAAAAAATGTTTGTATTTGTGCATTGTAAAAATACACACATTCGCTATGTAAGGGTAATTAGTTGTGGATAAAAGATACTGTTTATCTATGGTTCTACCATGTGAAAAAAATTAAAATTCCATATTTATTTTTTTCTTGCTCTTCATTGTACAGATTATGGAAATGCCCAGCTCCAAAAAGACAGTGATATTCTTTAGTGATATATTATACAAGAAATATTGCAATCCTCATTCACTGCAAGGTATGAACTGATATTTCTTCTCAGTGCGAGCGGAGAATTCAGATCAAATTATCCTCTGAATTCAAAGTCTACCTTATGGCCAATGGGAGTTCCAATTGTACTTCTCTTAGACTGGATGATATCACCACTGGTATTTAAAATCTGTTGACTTTTGCACATATAAGTCAAATTTTTTAAAAGAACAGGTTTTGACACTTTCTAGGCTATATAGTGCAGTGTATTAAAAAATACTGCATATTAGTGATTTATATTACCAAGTAACTTTGGAAATTCTGGTTGAACAAAGTATTTCTACATTGGGACATTTCTTAGAGTCTTTGGTTTTCTGAGGTTAATGTTGAAGTATACAATATGGGGCATTTATGAAACTAATTCAGTCATAGAAAATTTTGTGGAAGGAGTATCTTATAATGTGCAGTGGAAAGCAATAAGGATGGAGAGTCTTCCTTTTACTACATAATATCCTTCCCTCTGTTAAAAATTTATGGGTATTCATTTTTTTCACTTACCATATGATTTAATTTATATATATATATATTTATATTTGTTTATATGTTTTATTTATTTATATGAATATATATTGTCATGCATCCACAGACTTAAAGGTTCGATGCTGGATTTTAATTTTTCAGCTATTTAGAAGTTGTGAACCCAGGGAGTAAGCGACACCTCTGGAATGGAGGGGGAAGAGTAGAGAGCCTCAGACTGCACGTGGGTGGTCGGGGAGGTAGGGGGAGTAGCAGGATAGGCAGTAGTTACCATGTAAGACAACCATGCAGAGGACTGATCCAAGGGGCTCACAGAGTCAGGATTAACACTGTTTTCTAAAATTATCATCAACTTGAAGAGATTTAAGATAACAATTACTGGGCTATTAGCATTACTTTTATGTGAGGAAACTGGATTTCAAAACAATTTTTTAATTGACCCAAAAGACAAACAGCTACTAAAACTCGTAGACAGAATTCAAATACAAGGTTTGTGTTTTTTTGTTTTGACATCACCACTGCTTTCAGTCTACTGCTAACCTAAGATTTTGAACCAACTTAGAGAACCACAGAGTCATAGAGGTTGATAATGGCTTTCTGAGTACGCTTCCCATATCTTTAGAAAATTTGGAAGAGATACTGGTTCTTAATCTTGTAGTGAATGGTAGTGTTTGTCAAGGGGTTTGCCCAAGGTCACCTGGCTGGTTAGCGGCTAGGTTAACACATTAGCTTTTCCTATGAAAAGCACATTTCCACACAATCTACCAAGTTCCACACTTTTACACAAAGAAATATTATCTAGTTACAAAGTGTTATATTTGCTAGGGAGCACTGCAGTTTAAATTCACTATTGTTTATGAATTTTCATAAGTTTAAAGTTAGAAAAGATCAGATTACATTGGCCCAAATGAGTCATTATAGATAAATTACATAAAACATGTAAAAATTTAAAGGTACAAGGTAGAAAAAATTTTAATAGATGCAGTTTTGTGATATAAGACTGTAAAATATTAATTTTGTCTTCGAGGAAAGATACACAGCAACTTAAAGATCAGAATATGTGTTTCGGCTCTCACTTTCTAGTGTAATTCTGACACGTTCTATTTGTGAACAGAGTCGATAGATCACTTCTGTGAATGTCAACTGTGGTTGCTTCAGTGAAACAGATATTACTGCTGGAGAAAAGAGCCAGTATTCATTAATAAATCTCAAACTTTAATTAAACTATTTCATAATTATTACTTTGCCTAGATTTCAGCCATAGTGATTAAAAAAGCAATAGTATTTATTATTTATTATAACATTATGATTTCCAGTAATTTGTAAGATTAGTAGACCACATAAAGACTGTTAATAGCGGTATTTGTAAAAACATACCAGAATGTTTCATTTGAGATCTAATTAAGGCAATCCGTGAAATAATTAAAATAAACTCACACTTTGGGGGGTAAAAAAGAGAGAAAAGAAAACCTTTCTCCATTTGACATCTCAAAGCTGAAGCAATTTCAGTCCTTTTCATTGAAACAGCTTCTTTTGCTTAATAAAGACAATATTAAAAAAGATGAGGTTTCACATTTATTCCCTTCTGTCTTCTAAGGTCTTTATCATTATGCATTATGACTGTAATCTCTAGAAACCACAGGATCATTATAGTAAGAATGAAATAACTAGAACATCATTTTAGACACATGCTGCAATCTGTAAGCTCAGTCAAAATAGTTTTCGTGATGTGGTTACTTGAAATTCAGATTTAAATCGCTACTCATCTACACTTTGAAATGGGACAACTTAAATCCATAAAATTATAGTTAAACAATATCATTTCAATACTATCCATCATAAATCATTCCATATTTAAAAGAGCTCTGGTAAATAATAATTTAACAAATATTTCCACATCATATTTTATACAGCTCTGCATGTGTATCAGTGTACCAATCCAGATACAACTGTATTTAATAAATGAATCCTGGAGATAGAAAAAAATTATCTTCTCTATCAACCTGGTAGTAATATGGATAGCAGATTGAAAATAAAGTTTCCTTTGCTCCCCCCCAAATAGTGCTATATGGCACAGAGTAAGGAGAAATCAGGACAAAGAGAAATCGGGACAGTTGAGGTTTAATTCTTGAAGAAGTTTCAATTAGTGATACAAGAAAAGAAAAATTGCTTCAGTTCCCAAATCTGAGTGCTCCTACTTGTCAGATAAGGTAGGCAATCTACACCTCTCTGATGGCTGAGTTGACCACAGTGTTGACCATCACCCCCACCCCAATCTTCCCACCCTTCCCAGCTTTACAAAACCATGAAACGACTTCTGTCTCTCTAAATCTGACTATTCTGAACATCTGTAAATGGAATCTTACATGTGTGGTCTTGGTGACTGGCTTCTTTCGCACAGGATATTTTAAGTTTCATCCATCTTGCAGAATCTGTTAAGACTTCTGACCTTTTTTTATGACTGCATAATACTCCATTATGGTGATAAACCATATATTTATCTATTCATCAACTGGTTGATAACTAGGGTTTTTTTTTTCCACTTTTCAGCTGTAATGAATAGTGCTACTATTAATATTCATGTACACACTTTTTTAGTAATATTTGTTTTTATTTCTTCTGAGTATTTAACTAAGGAGTAGGCTTGCTGGGTCCTATGGTCACTCTATGTTTAGCCTTTTGAGGGAAAGCCAGACTGTTTTCCAAGTGCATCATTGCATATTTCTGCCATCAGTATATCAAGTTTTCTGTGTTTCCACCTCTTTGCCAACACTTGTTATATCTGGCTTATAGCCCCGGGAAGTGGGTGTGAAGTGATATCTCATTGTGGTTTTGATTTGTATTTCTTTGAGAACTAATAATATCGAGTATCTTTTCATGTGCTTATTGTTCAATTAAATATCTTCTTTAGAGAAATGTCTATTCAAATCATCTGTCCATTTAAAAATTGGTTGTCTTCTTTTTTATTGAGAGGTCAGAGTTCATTGTATATTATAACTATAAGTCTTTTAACAAATACATGATTTGCAGAGATTTTTTTCTCGTCCGGTGTTGTTTTTTCACTTTACTGATGGTGTCTTTAGAAGCACAAAGCTTTTAATTTTGATGAAGTCCAATTGATGTATTTTTTGCTGACTCTGCTATCTTGCTTACTAGCTTACCTGCTTACTTGCTGTCACAAGTAAGAAACATTTTCCCAATCCAAAGCTCAACTGAATTTGTAATTCTCATCTTAACATGAACTTGGAATAAAAACCCTTACCACTGAAAAAGTGCTTAGACCTCCAGATCATAGTTAGAGTTTACGCAATGACATAAAATCTCATTCATGTATACTTTCAGTGTTTATATCACAAACTTGGATAATAGTTTATACAAATATAGATGTCTTATATATATATAGTTTAGGGTAATTTAACTATCAACAACTTTTTTGTTTTAATGAACTTTTAGAAGTTTTAGATTTACTACATTATTGTAGTACATTTTTTCACAATTAATGAACCAATATTGATGTAATATTATTAACTAAAGTCCATATGTTATTCATGTTTCCTTATTTTTACTTGATGTCCTTTTTTGGTTATAGGATCCTACACAGGGGACCACATTACCATTAGCTATCATCATGTCTCAAAGGGAACTCTTCACTGTGACAATTTCTTGAGCTTTCCTTCTTTTTGATGACCTTGATATTTTTAAGGCATACTGGCCATATATTATGTAAAAATGACCCTCAAGCTTTTTCTTGATGGATTTTCTCATTATACTGAGGTTCTGTCTCCTTGGGAAGAAGACTGCAGGGGAAGAAGAAGATGCCATTTTCATCTATCATAATAAGTAAACGTACTATTAACATGACTTCTTTCTCATTACATAGCTGTTCTGTTCACTATTCTAAATCTCTGACCTTTCCACTTTATAATCATTTTGTCTCTCTATACTAATAGTTTGCTGGGATTTCAATTGAGAGTGCATTGATTCTATAGATCAAGTTGGGTAGAAATGATATTGTAACAATATTGTGTTTTTCAATCTGTTTGTTTGTATCTAATTTCATATTTCAACATTTCATAAAATCATAAAACATTTCATAATTTCATAAAATAAACATTTATAGTTTAATGGTTTCCAAATATATATATCATTATTACTATTCCTTTATTGCTAGTGTATATATTTTTTAATTTAAGATTCCATTTATATGTTTATGGTATATAGGAAAGTAATTGACTTTTGTGTATTGACCTGGCTATTTTACATTATTAGAATCAAAGGTTTTTATTTGTTCATTTGTCATTGTTGTTGTTGTTGTTGTTTCATCAGGAGGTGGGTATGGGGTAGATTCTTTGGTACTTCCTACATAGACAATGATATTGGTAGATTGTTGAGGAGGAGTGATAAGGGAAGACATAATTTCTTATTCCCAATCTTAAAGGGGAAGACTCTCTTACCACTAAGTATGATGCTTACTGTAAAACTTTTGTAGAAGTTCTTTATCAAGTTGGGGACTTCCTTCTATTCCTAGTATACTGAGAGTTTTATAAATGGGTGCTGAGTCTTTCTAATGATTTTTCTATGTCAAGTTCCATGTTCATATGATTTTTCTTCTTTACCCTGAGAATACAGTAGTGATTTTAAAATGTTGATCCAGCCTTGACTACCTGGAATAAACACTAATTAATCATAGTGTGTAATTATTCTGATAAAATTCACCAATAAGATCATCGGGGGTTGGTGGCTTTTTAAAGAAATGCTTATTAATTGTTGATTCAATTTAATAGATATGGAGCTGTTCGTATTACCTGTTTCTTCTGGCATGAGTTTTGGTTGCTTCTATCTTTTAGGACATTAGTCCATTTTTACTAAGTCACCAAATGTGTGGACATAGAATTGTAATAATCCTTTTTTATTCTTTTAATGTTCCTGGGATGAATAGTGACAACCTCTCTCTCATTTCTGATTTTAATAATTTGTGTCTTCTCTTTCCTCGGGTCAGCTTGGCTGGAGGTTTGTCCATTTTATCTATCCATTCAAAGTTTTTAGTTTCATTGAATTTATTGTTTTCTTGTTTTCAATTCACTGATTTTTGTTCTAAACTTTACTTTTTATCTTCTTCTGCTTTATTAGGCTTGATTTTATCTTATTGTTTTAGTTTCCTAAGATGAAGACTAAGTTACTTATTTTAGGTTTTCGTTATTGTCGATATATGTGTATGTCATAGTATGAATTTCTATCTAAGTACTGTTTCTGCTACATCTCACAAATGTTAAGTTTTATTTTTATTTTCATTTGGCTGAATAAGTTTTATTTTCTCTTTAAGACTTATCCTTTGATCCATATGTTAGAAGTATGCTGTTTAATCCCCAATTGTTTTGGAATTTTGCAGCTATCTTTCTGTTATTGATTTCTAGTTCATTTCATTATAGAGTAAAAACATATTTTTCCTGATTACCATTTTTCAATTGGTTAAGGTGTGCTTTATGGCTCAGAGTATCATCTTATCTATATTGGAGAATGTTTCATGCCAGCCTGAAAATAATGTCCTTGTTGCATGGAACATTCTACAAATGTCAATTAGATTAAGTTCATTGATAGTACTTTTCAAGACTTCTATATCCTCACTGATTTTCTGTCTGCTTGATCTATGAATTATTGATGGGGAATATTGAAGATTCCAACTATAGCAATGGGATTATCTGTTTCTTCTTTCAGTTCTGTGGGTTTTTCTCTCATGTATTTTGACATTCATTTATTAGGTACATGTACACTTGGGGTTGTTGTATCTTTTCATAGCACTGACCACTTTATTGTTATGTAATTCCCCTCCTTAATGCTAATAGTCTTTCTTGTTCTAAAGTATGATTTGGCTGTGATTAATATAGTCTCCCCAGCTTTTTTTTGCTTAGTGATAGCTTGGTATACCTTTCTCTATCCCTTTACTTTTAACCTGTGTCTACATATCTAAAGTTTGTTTGGGTTTTGTTTTGTTTTTTTCTTTTGGTAGAAAGCATATATTTGGGTCTTGTTTTCCTATTCATGCTGATGACCTGGCTTTTAATTGCTGTATTTATATCATTCATATTTAAAGATAACTTTGATATTCTTGGGTTCATATCTACCATGTTTGTAACTGTTCTCCATTCATAGAATATTTTGTTTTGCTTTCTTCTCCTTGGCTGGGCTTGAGTAATGATATAATTCAACTTTATCTTTTCGCATGTCAGTTATACTTTAAAATAATCTACTGGTTGCCATGATCATAGGTGGGCTAACATATATACTCCCTCTAATCACACTGTATTGCTTTCTGTAGAGTACTGATATATTACAGCAGAATATTCTCAATTCCTTCTTCACATCCTTTATGACATGAATGTCACTCATTTCAGTTATCCATATACTATAATCATCCAATACATTGTTACTTTCATCACTTTAAATAGAAATATATCTTTAAATATGTAAAGGTAATAAAATAAAATATTTTATTTCCATTTATGTCTTATTGATGCATTTAGTTTTTTCAGGTAGATCCCACTCTCTTACCTACATCATTTTCTTTCTGCTTGAGGAACTTCTAACATTTATTGAAAGAAGGTCTCCCTGGAGATGAATTCTCTCGGTTTCAGAAGTCTGAGAAAGTCTTTATTTCTCCATCAATTTTTTAAAAAACAATTTCCCTAGATATAGAATTCTAAGTTGGTGGGAGTCTTTTCTTCTTTCTTTTAACCCATTATGTATCTTGTCTCACTCTCCTCTTGTTTGCCTCATTCCTGACACAATGTCTGAATAACTGCTTATTCGTTTCCCTCTATAGTTAAGATTCCTGTCTCCCCAGTCTTCTTCCCAAACTTTCTCTCCTCTGATATTTCAAGACACCTATGTCATACTCTTTAAAGTCACCCTGCAGTTCTCGAATGTTCTGTTCTGTTTCTCCCCCTCTGCTATCCTTTTTTCTCTTTGCATTTCTGCTTGAAGAGTTTCTGATTCTCTCATTGGCCCCGTCAGGAGCACTGATAAACCTGTGGAAGGCATGCTTCATTTCTGCTACCAAGTTTGTTATTTCTACCATTTCCTTTTGATATTTTCTTAGAGTTCCCATCTCTCTGCATCATATTCTGCATATTATCTATTCTTGCATTTTTAACCTTCCTAAAAGTTTCTCCCTTGTTTTCCTCCCCCTACGGATCTCTGTTCTAATTCCCTGAAACCCTGTTGTCCTGTTGACTATGTTTTTGTTTTCCCTTCCTTAATTGCAACAGAGAGGCCTAAAAGGGAGGAATAATGGGATAATGCTCTGCAAAAGTCTTTTACCCTGAAGGGGGAGCCTTTGTTAAAAAGGATCCAGTGTGTTTTACAATGATGACTCTTTCCTTCCCCCTGCCAGAGCCACGATGAAATTTCTTGAATCTTCACGAGGAAAACCCGGTGTGGTTTCTGAACATAAAAGTCACAATACCTTGGCCCACAGCCTGTGCCCCTCAGGAGTCTCTTACTCTCACACAAGCTCCAGCAATTTCTCAAAATAACCATTAAAGTACTCCTATTGGTTTATGGGTCCAGTGACTTCTATCCCAGGTAAGCTGATGTCACCTGAACCTCTCTAGATTCTCCGTCTTCCCAGATTTTGGAGTAGTTACTCGTTCTGTAACATCATTTCTTTGAATGGCCCGGGAAAAGTCATTGTCCAGGAATTTCTCGTGCAATGAGTGATGACCTCTAAGAATTTTACATGTTGGAGCTGAAAGCAGAAGTATCACTAAAGATTTTATTTTAAAAACATAAGAACTTTAAAGGTTAAAGTAATATGTCTAATATATCTCTCTGAGAGACAGAGAGAGAGAGATTCCTCCAAAGACTAATACACTTTAAAGACTAAGAGTCTAGGTTTAATTATGACTATTTATAACCATTATTAAATAAGAGATGATTAGCTCATAGAGTTAATTTATACAGTGAATAGAGGTATAGCAATAGAAATCTACATAGTATAAATAAAGGCAACATGGGTAGACAAGATATAATCATAAGAACCAGTTTTCATATTTTTGCTCTTTGTTGATTTGATGGCTGCAAGATAAGGTGATCCCTATAATCCCGGCTTCCTGGTGTCCATATCTGTGTGTAACCCCCCACTCAATGAAGGGAGAATCTACAACCTGATTCTAATTAATAATATATGGCACAGGTGATGGAATAGCATACCTATGATTTTATTACGCTCTATAAGAATACATCTGAGCAGACTGTGAGAGAAAGTGAACTAAATGATTCATTAATTCATTCAGAAATTCATTCATTTCTTAATGAAAGGGAAGACACAAGGTGTCATGTTCTGAACTGCCTATCTTGAGGGACCTGTGGCAGGAAACTGTGGGTAGCCTGTAGAACTTAAGGCAACAGTCTGCAAATGGCCAGGGCCCCAGGTTAAGGTGAATTGCTGCCGAATATCTCATTTGGTGTGAAAGAGGATTTTTTTTGCCCCAGTCAAGTCTCCCAGTGAGAACTCACTTTGGTCGGCACCTTGACTGCTGTCTTGTGAGCCCCTATGTAGAGGGCCCAGCTAAACTGTGCTCAGAGTCGTAACCCACAGAACCTATAAGCTAATATGCATTATTGTAGACCATCAAGTGGCACTAAAAATCCAATACAGTTGATAACAATGCTGATGGATTGATCAGTCTGAGAAAATTTTCAAAAAATAAAATGTAAGGGACTTGAGTAAAATAGAAAAAAAATAGGTGATTCAATCAGATTTTTACATTGAGGGATTATTGTTTGATTCAAAGGAGACCGGAAAATTGTTGTAATATATATTAAAATCTAGAGACTCCAAATGGAAATTTTATTTTTATGCTGTAGAAGGCCCAGGTGCTTTAGGGAATGAATGATTGTTTTGTTTGATACAGTAGAGTGGAAAGAGCACTGCTACAGGTTCTCAATAGATAGGATTTATGTTAGCTGTTACTGTTGCTCCCCAGATGTTTCCAGCTTTGCAATTGTACTTCCTGACCTCCTTGTGAGTCAGGAATGGGATCATGTGATAGACTCTGGGTTGACATGGTTCATTTTGTGCTGAAGCACTTAATTACTATTTCAAGATCTTCTGTCCCTGTTACAAAAAATGGTAAACTACAGATTGTAGTTGCTCCATCAACCTGGATTCTTAAAAAAATTTGATGAACAGATCCCAGCTATCAGCTCGTGAAGGACATAGAGCATGAAAGGGAAATGTACTTTCATGTTAAGTCACTGAAATTTGGGGTTTACTTTTTGCTGCCCCCAAAAAACCTATGCTGACTTATAAATGATTTGCACATCTGCTTTTCAATTTACTAGCTGTGTGAACTGTAGCTAACCACTTAGCTTCTTTATTCTGTTTTCTTAGCTGTATGATTGGGGAAATAATAGTATCTAGCTTTTAGAGTTATTAAGACTAAATGAGACCAACTTTTTAAGTGGAATGGTGCAGTTCTTGGTATGTAGTAGCTGTTCATTGCTCTCGTCACCTTGTAATCCTCTGATCGTATGATGTGGCCTTGCTTCTGAAATCCAGTTGGCCAAAGCAAGAAGGGAAAGGATTCACAGAACACAGAATTCATACCAGTAGGTCCAAAGTTACCAACAGAGTAGTTCCTAAAGGTAATTTTAGTACATTATCCCTTTGTATTCGAAGTGTTCGATTTTTGCTGGATTTTATGAGCACTCTTGATTTGACTATTGAATTCCATAGAAAGGAATGTGTATGTGTATTTATTTTTATATTTTTTACTTTGTGTGGAAAGTATTATGTTGAAAGACCCCTGCCCTGGAGAGTCCCCTCCCTTAAGAGATAAATAGGATGGCTTTAGATGTCCTGACAGCAGCCCAGGGTGGCACATGTGCAATTATCAAGACAGAATGTTGTGTGTACATCCCAGACTATCACAGGACTAATAAAGGATATGAATGCCCAAATTAAGGCCCTACAAGATCCTTCTCTCTCTCTCAGTGAATGGTTAAGTTCCTGGTTTGAAGGAGGACTATGGCCAAATCTCCTTCTCGGGCTTCTCATTCTTATCGCCTTATTAACCTTAATATGTTGCTTTGTTCAGTGTTTCTCTACTTGGTGCCGAGACTCCATTGTTACAATGACTACACCACGACAGACGATCCTTATCGCACGCGAGGACGCCTCTTCACTGTCAGCGCCGGATTCAGCTGCCTCCACCTTTCGTAACTCCCCTATAGATTCCTCCACTGATCAATGTTGACCCCAGTAGGTAGGGACAGCTCTACGCCCCTATTCAGCACGAAGAAGTTATAGAAGATGAAACCTTCCACCTTCAACCACCTTAAAGATTTAAGGGTCAAAATTGTTCAGGGGGGGAATGATGAGGGAGCAGGAGGCTGGCTGAGGACAAAGCAAAAGCTGGCGCCTTGCACCCCCTCTCCACCCACTCCCCTTGGTAATATGTGTGACATTCCACAGGCACCCCTGACTGCCATAAAATGATAAATAGTTAACTTGCTGAGATCGCA
The DNA here is from genome assembly GCF_009829155.1 of Mustela erminea. Taxonomy (NCBI): domain Eukaryota; kingdom Metazoa; phylum Chordata; class Mammalia; order Carnivora; family Mustelidae; genus Mustela; species Mustela erminea. The sequence goes on along the minus strand of NC_045627.1, from coordinate 11,902,912 downwards.
GTCCTGCAGGGCGGGAGTCTCCCTTGGTTTGCAAATGTCCTTGAGATTTACAACAAAGAAGTTACCTTATCAATAGCCCAATTTCCAGGGACACAGAACTCAGTTCCTCAAGCCCTAATGTCACCCTCCCCTCCATAAAACACCGAAGGAGGCGGAGGTAGAAGGAAAAGTAAATAAAGTTGAATTTCTTCTAAACCTAAATCTCATTAACAAGGATGCTTGATGGCAGGAGTGTGACATTCCACCAGGAGACTCCCAATTGTCTTTACTTGATAAGTAACCAGGCCTTCAATATCCTGGTAGTGCTTTTTTCGCATGCGTAGGCTAACCGGCCAGTTCTGCTTCTGTAAGATTGCTTTGTCTGCTTTCGTGCGGGTCCCCTGACCCAATCCACTGACGCCAAGTATGCCTGTTCAAACTATCAATCAATCAGCGCCGTCCCCTGCAAAACTTGTTTGTACCTGTCTATATAAACCCCGCTTTCCCCTCGGTCGGTGTGCTCGGTTAGCTGGAGCTGCCGACCACCCGCCGGTACCTGCGTCCCAATAAACCTCTTGCTGTTTGCATCCAGTGGCAGTGTTGGATTCTTGGGTAAGGGGATCCGCGGGTCTTTCAATGTATCTGTACCTACATACATATATATACACACACACACACATATACATGTATACATGTATATATGTACATATACATATACATACATATATATATAAGGACCTATTTTATATTTTTATTTTAGCCAGAGGCTTCCATTGAGTTTAAACATTAACTTTGTTGTTTAACCCTTAAACTGTCCCTGCTCCCCTTCCCCCAGGGGATTCACTTAAAAACAAGTCCCAGAAACCAGCTCCAGGTAACAAAACCCAGATACAAGGGTGGGTCAGGCCAGGTGGAGACATCCGATCAGTAGGGGGTTGCATACTGTCTCCCTAGCTACCAAGAAGTAGGGGCCCCCACCCTTTGGGAACCCTTTTTGGTGCCAATCCTAATCAAGGTGTAATAGGCTGGGTCAAATGTCTACTAGGGAATTGTAACTCAATTGGTCACCTAGCATCACTATGGAGTTTCCTGTGTGTGTTACAATCTCATTGGTCACCTGGGCATGGCCAGGCCTGACCGCATGGCCTTTGCTTTTAAAAACTAGACTGTGAAACAGAGAAGGGTCACCCTCTCTTGTAAGAGGTGCGTTCCTGAACGTTCGGTTAGATTCTTGATGCTTGGCATGAAATAAAGCTTTGCTTGACCTTTGCTTTATATCAGTCTCGCTCCTTTAATCATGGACCCATTATTGGGGCATAACAATATACATATATACATATATATACATATATATATATTTAAATTTATCTATCTCTGTGTTTACCATCTTGGAAAATAAGGACATACTGTTACAAGGAAGGCAAGCTAAAGAGTCAAGAAGGGGAAAAGAAGCTCAAGTATTGTGGCTACTTTGAGGCAAAATCTTATTCTTTGAATGGTTCTGCCTGCTTGTATCTTCTAAACTGCATTATTTTCCTAATGTCACAGATAGTATTGGCCAAGTGAGGTTTGACATTTTACATACTCTCATGTAAGACTTTTCAGCTGTGTTTACTTGCTAGAAAAGCAAAAACATTTTCAGGCAATTTCTTAGGTTCTTAGTATGAAAACAAAAGACAGAAGTGATCATGCAAAATAAGAGTAATTATTAAATCACATAACTGAGTGAGAAATATGCATATTAAATTTTTTGAGAGCCCATTTTAAGTTTGAAAAACAATGGAACCAGATGTGTCATGAAGTGTGTTCTATATTACCAGAAATTATGTGAAACCAAGATCTGCATATGGCTTTTGAGTGTTTTTATATCCATTATTTTATTTTGTATGGAAAACACTCATGGGAGATATGCAAGACAATCTTTCTTGCCATTTTATGTATGAAGCTGTTATTTAGAGTAATTAGATAACTAAGCCAAGGCCCCAGTGAGAGTTAGCCCGTAAGCCCTTTGTTCCTCTTTCAAAGCTTGTATGTGGGTGGGGGATGTTCTGAGGCAATGGTAAACCAGCTGGGGTGGGGGAACGACTCAGGGCATGGAATTACCTCAAATTCCTTATTCAGCCCATTATTACCACCAACTCTTTTCTGTCAGTTTCCAAATTCTCATGTTTTATTTCTCCAATATTTTACCACTTTAATCATTTTTTTAAAAGATTTTATCTTTTAGAGAGAGTAAACAAGAGAGGGAGCATGAGTGGGGGTGAGAGTTGGAGGGAGAGGAAGAAGCAGACTGCCTGCTGAGCAGGGAGCCCCCCTGGACCCTGAGACCGCACCTGAGCTGAAGGCAGATGCTTAACTGACGGAGCCATCCAAGCACCCCGCCACTTAAGCATTTTTATCTCACATCTGTGTTCTACAGAGAGACAGTGAAGTGCTTGAGTTAGTGTGAGCTCTGACTCTAGGCTGACTTTGATTTTTAAGCAACTTGCAGAATATTTAGTGATATGCCTTATTGTCAGAAAGACCTAGTTGTAGTTACTAAGTAGATGTAAAATTCAAGAGATGTACTAATTCTTTATCTTCCTCATTCTCAGCTTCTTCAATGTTAAAGATTCTATTCATTCATTCATTCATTCATTTATTTGTTTACTTATTTATTTAAGGGTTTGGGGAAGGGGCAGAGAGAGAGAGAGAACCTCAAGCCGACTCTACACTGAGTTGGGCCTGAAGCCCGATGCGGAGCTCAATCTCATGACCCTGATATCTTAACCTGGGCTGAAACCAAGAGCCAGCTGCGCAACTGACTGAACCTCCCAGGCACCCCATCAGTTTCTTCTATTTTAAAATGTGAGCATCACATAGTATATTTGACAAGGGTGCTTTCCAGAATTAAGTGAAATTCGAAAATGTAAAGTGGCTAGTACGGTGCAGATACATAGTAAGTGCTTTGAACATGTTGGTTATTTTTATTATTTTATAATTGGTTATGATTATCTCTTTCTGACCCACCCCTTGCTTCCAGGCTTGTCCCTCTTTAGTACTTGTAAGTCTATTCTTGACCTTTGTAAAAATAAACGAAGACCAAGCAAATGAGAAAAGCAAAGCCTATTTATTCCAATCCTGCTGTAGCAAGGAAGTCAGTCAACATCACAGACATTTTAGCAGAGACTAAAGATAGGCAGGACAGTGGGAAAGCTTATGATTATAATGGGAAAATGGGAAGCTTCAGGTATGTCCTGATGGTAGGCTTTTTGCATGGGGAAGCTACAGAAAGGTTAACTATAAGGAGGGCACCCTGTGGGTAGAGAAACATATTTGGTTTTGTCCAGATGGTTCTAAGTAGGAAGCAGGGACATACATTAGAAAAGCTGTCACTTAGTAATCAAGTCCTGGCCACTTTGGGCCAAGTTTACAGTAGCTATTGTTTGAGCTCCTGGATTATTACTGGAGAGAGCAGTCTGTCTTCCTGGCCATTGTCCATTTGTATTTTTGGTCTCTCACCTTCCTCTCATAGTGACACATCTAAGCCACGAATGGTAGAGGATGACTTCTCTGCTTAAAACCCTTCAATGGCTCCTGTGTCTCCAGGACAGATTCAAAGGCTCTGGGCAGGGGACTCGAGGATGTCCTGGTCCTCCCCCTTTCTATGTTTCCATCTAAGACCACTTTTGCAAGGAAGTGCTGCTGTATCCTCCACCAAGAACAAAACCGTTCACTTTGCCATTGCACACGTCGTCAGCTCTGCTCACGATGGTCTCTGCAGGGAACACCCTCCATCCCACTGCTCTTGTCTTTCCCCCAGTTTTCCGCTCAGCGTGGCCATCTTTCCCCACAGCCTTCACCCAAAGTCATTAGGCTCCTGGTCTGTGCTCCTAGAACACTGTGTGCAAACGTCGGCCCCATGCCTTCCCACATCACACTGCAATTACATGTACATGTTTCTCTCTCCCCGCTTCCAGATGGTGATCTTCCTGAAGGTAAAAACCACTTTATGTGCCCTCTTTCTCAGACTTTTGCACGCTTCCTGGCACGTGGTTGAGGTACTGCACTGAACAAGAGCAGGGGATTAGAACCAACATTTTCATTTTCTGACTTAAGCCTGAGAGTTTCTTTTTCTTTCTTTCTTTTTTTTTTTTTTCCAATATATCACATCTTATGAAAATGTGACATTAAAAATGAATGCTGGAAAATAAATTCAAGTGGTGGAGTGGAACCAAATATGATTAAGACATTTTCAATCTGTCCTTTGTGACATTTTAGAAAATGTCTCTATTCTGAGGTTAAGTATCACTTGAGCAGTCCACAAACTGCAGTTGGAAGGCAAAAGCTGTTCTATGCCTGACAACCAAGAGCAGATAATGGGGTTCTTTCCGAAACATTTGTTTGTGTCCCGGAATGCAAATACTTGCCATTCTTCTGATGAAGACTTCAGTAATGAGGACATTGGCACACTCAGGGAGGAGCCCACCTTCAGGTGAAGAGAGGAAGCAAATCTTTTCAAAGGGAAAAGCGGTATGAAGGACCCTACATTAGATGATGTATTCTTTCCTTTTTTTTTTTTTTAAGATTTTATTTATTTATTTGACACGGAGAGAGTTCACAAGTCGGCAGAGAGTCAGGCAGAGAGAGAGAGGGGAAGCAGGTGCTCTGCTCAGCAGGGATGCTGAGGCAGATGCGGGACTCAATCCCAGGACCCTGAGATCATGACCTGAGCCGAAGGCAGCGGCTTAATCCACTGAGCCACCGAGGCGCCCCTAGATGATGTATTCTTGAAGGGGCTCCTGCTTTTCTTTTTCCCTTCCCCAGGCCACTGTTCTCTCACAGGTTACAATTGTCCTAAAACTGCTGTTTCCATCTGTTTTCTTGCCACTTCCATCCAACTACCCGCAGTTCCACAGTAATGCCTACTTCTAGTCATGGCATTCATCTGCTTGAAACGTCAGAGCTCCTTGTGGCCCCCGCTATGGGCTTGTGCTGACGTCATCTGCCCTGTGTCTACAACTTACAGTTTCATTTCTCGATCACTATCTAGCCTGTGACTTGCACTCCAGATAAATTCATCTGTGTACTTTTCCAGAGTACCTTGCATGAAATTTCTTAATTTGAAATTTTCTACCATGTCTGTAAGGATTCGCTGATCTCTTTATCTTAAGCTTCCCCAGATTCACCTGATGGGGGCAGGAAGGAGCTTCTTAAAAATACAGATTTCTTGTCCTGGAGGCAGCTTCAGCATTTCTATAAAAAGTACTTATGGAAGACATCCTCCTTAGAGATTTTTAGGAGTGACAGGGCTCAAAAGATCTGTCTTAATGTGCCATCAACACATTATAGACGCTGTTGGTACTTGGAATGGATGCTACAGATAAACGAAAATAGCAGTGTTTCCCAAAGGCATTTTTTTCTGACATTATGTAAGAAAGAACAGTGTTTGAGATCAAATACTAATTATTATATTTATTTGGATTTGTTGGGCTTTAAGGACATTGATGATAACATCCAAATATATAGTCTTAGAATTTTGGGTGCGTCTAGAAGCTGCATTTTCGGGAGACACTCAAAGTGATTGCTTTTTAGACTAAATTTTAAGAGCCATTGTTGGAAATAATCCAGCATTCTTCATAACTTTCTTTTGGTTGGCAGAACTTTATACTTGGGTAATTATATCCTTAAATTGATTTTCAATGACACAAGGGGCCATGTTTTATATGCCTTTAATCTTCCCAGAACCTTGCGAGGATGCTTTTTAAACCAGAAGGAAACTGCCAAATGGTAAATCCTTAAGCTGTAAAAATGTGAGAAAACATGTTGAATAACAGGATATTTTAATGCAGTGTTATTTCATCTAGAAGATATATTTTGGGCAAAAGTTAAGTCAGCCCATTATTTGTGGCCACCATAGAGAAGGAGAAAGTTTAGTATTGATTGACCCATTCAACACACAGTCTGGCAGAATGTACATTAGAAGATTTTGACTTGGAAGACTCTGTACTTGATGTCTGAATTTCTTGCAAGTGAAAGTAATTGATATATGTCTGCAGTGGGTGTGTTGACAGTGAGAGAAGATATATTCAGTCCATGCTGAAAAGCTTGGACCATCCTGGCACACAAAAGAACCTACAAAACAGAGGAGTGAGAGATAAAAGGAGAAATAAAGAGGACGGAGATAGATTCAAGTAGCAAAGTTCCCTACATCAGGAACTTACCAACTTGGAGTTAACACCAGGCTGAAGTGTATCTAGAGTTGTACGTTAATTGTAATTCAAAGCTCTTGCTCTCTTAATGGTGTGTCTTTTTTTTTTTTAAATGTAGATACTATTATTTAAGTAACTTGTAGATGACCTTAATTATACACTGAATTTCTAGGGGAAATCCCTGTTGAATTTGTAGAAAACAAAGGCAGCTCTACAAAGTCTCAGTCAGGGAATGAATACAAACCCCTGTAGTACTCCACAATGATGACCACCCAATGAGCTAGATGGATTCCCTTGTGGTTGGGTGTTTTGATTGGAAGTCTCATTACTTCTTTATCATTAGGTAGCAAATGTACTTCATCCAAATTGGATTAATCAGTTATCTAATTAAAAGTTATATAACGTGTTTAGCAAGTGAGAGACTTGGGGGAAGAGAGGATGACCAATATTGATGTACATAATTAAATCAATCAGATTTGACAAATTGGATAAAAAGCTCACAGATCCAGGGATGTGATTTATGCCCCCCCCCCCAGAAACATAATGCAAAATAAAGAGAAATTCTTTCTGAAAATAAGCCCTACAATTAGTCATGACCATTTCATGCTGTACTATACCATTTAGCAACCTCATTAGGATGTTACACTTCATGAATCTGGAACAAGAGACAGATCATTTGTTTCACCGGGGCATGGTCTCGCATGCTATTGAATGTGGCTCCAATGTGATGCTTCATTGCATGCATGTATTATGTATGAACAACATGGTCTATTAGGAATGTCCAGGATTCCCAAATTTGGTCAGTTGTTCTACAAATGGTGATCCAGATTTGAAAAAAAAATAAGACAAAAAATGTGAATCTAAGTTTTAAGTAGACAGCTATGGACAGCATGAATCTTAAATATTTGCTTTCTTTTCCCAATTTAGAGGACAAGTATTGGCAATTGCAACTCCACTTCTCCCACTTGCCCCTCTCTCAGGTATGGCAGGTGTGGCCGCCAGGCAACAACACCCTCTTCCCCCACTAACATCATTTTGTAGATCTTCTTCACACGGTTTTCCCGTAGCCACGACCCATAAAATGGACCAAACCCATTTTCCATTTTGAATTTACTGTCAGTTTTACATCATATTAGAAAACTATTCAACTCTTACATTTCTGTATTTCTTATCAATTTTTGGCTTCAGTAATACATTAGGTATTAAAGAGAGTGATCAAATAACTATAGAAATGATGAATAAATGAGAATAAAATTAATAGAATTTAGGAAGGGAGTGGGGAACACACCCTAAAGGGCCAATGTCACTCATTTCTTAAAGAAAATCCTAGCTTCAGAATTTTCTCTGAATTCCAGGCACAACACTTTGAGGTGTGCACAAGAACGCACAAGAAGATTACAATGTAGCCATTTACATCCGCTCAGAACTGCAGCAATTGAGTGACATTTGCTAAATTAGAACCAGAAATGCTTTTTTTCTTCTCTGCCCTCTCATTGCTGCCACTAGCCCAGCACCAGACCAAATTGCAAAAAGTGTACAATGTCCCTGAGGCGCATTCTTGTGTCTTCATGTTTCCTGCCACTCTCCGCTCTCACTGTGAGCCTTTAAGTCAGCCAACGTGAACCCTGGCCACCGAGCTGGTAGAATCCAAACAGAAATAAGATCTCAAGAGTCCTGCTTTATCTGTGGCTTGTATGTGGAACCCTCTTCCCTTGTCAAGTTTTGTACTGTTTCTTTGCTTGCTCTGGTTGCCCTGTCTGCTGACCTCTTGTCTCCTGCACCCGAGATGCCAGTTTTCTGGTACTGACCACCGCTCTTCTGCTGGGTCACAGATTCCTGCTGCCTTTCCATCTATGCTTGCTTTTGACTTCTGCAGTGAATAATGCAACTCTGCACTCTACTGGGATCCCTTAGCCAGCCGGCACTTCTTCTAAATTGCCATTCATCTCACAACCGAATAGAATATTCTTTTCTTCTTAACCCAAACAGCTTTTCTTTTCTTTACTTTGAAAAAACAAACAAACAAACAAACAGAAACATACAAAAATTAAACAAAACAAAACAAAAAACCCAACAAACCAACAAACAAACGGAATCTCTTCTCAGGTCCCAACATTTCTTTGGAGTGTTCTCATCTGTCAAAGTAACACTGGTTTTGGAAGCTGGCGTCCCTGCTGTCCACAAATAATGTGGATAGGTTGACTTGTGACATGCAGTCCCACTATTTTGGTTAGAGCTTACTAGATGCACCTGCTTTTTGAAACACACTCTCCAAGGAAAATCCTCTAGACTTTCTAAAACCAAAGTTTACATTTTATTTATATTTCCTTGGTTTTAACCATTTTCTATTCTATGATCCCCCTGAAGATACTACATTCTATTTAATTGTCATTTCTACTGAAGGTGCTCTTGGATGTGATCATTTCCCAGTTCCCTTGCTTTTGGTGACCTTTTTGGTTTGAAGAATATTGTTGAGTGTCCCTCAGTAGGGATCTTCCTCTTCCTGATGTTTTTCTGATGATGAGACTGAGGTTATGAGCTTTGAATAGGAAAACCACAGATACAAAGTGTCATTTTCTTCATGTCAAATCAAGGGGTGCATACTATCGACATGACTTCTTGCTGTTGATGTTAATCTTGATCACCTGGCCAGGTAAGGTTTGGCAGATTTCTGCACTGTAAGGAAACTACTTTTTTCCCTCCTTATCCCCAGTGTGCCCTTTGGAAGGAAGTTCACTGCACAGCACATACTTAAGGAGTAGGTAGTTATGGTCCACCTCCCTGAGAGCAGAACCTCTACATAGATCTTTGGAATTCTGCAGGAGATAGTTGTCTTTTCTTCTCCATTTAATTGTTTATTCCATCATTTAAAAAAAATATCAGTATGGACTCGTGGATATTTATTTTATACTTTGGGTTATAATCTGACACCATTTTATTTATTTTGTCTTTCTAATTGTTTCAGCTTTGGTATATTTCATTTTATAAAGCAAAGAGTAACTCCTCTGATGGGGATCCCACTTCAAATTTTCTCTAAAGTTTGGAGGGAGAATAAACCAGACCAGCAATTGAGGTGTTTGAATTTGGGGTTTGGGCATAGGTTGTAGGTGATGTCCTACTTTATAATAGTGGAACCCATGGTCACTGTGAACTGTGGGATCAAAACATCATGCTTCATATATTTCTATTGTCTAAGATCTTAGAGTATTCTTGGTTCATTAGGGAAAAAAAGTCTTTGGGCTTTTCCTATGCTTTTATATTTCATGAAGACTCTATTACCTGCCTATTGAAATGGACAGCCTGTGCCTCAGGAAGACATTGAGTGAGCACAGAACAAGTCAAACCCTAACCCTTCCCAAACGAGAGGACTGACACAATCAGTGGACATACTACAATTAGATGCTCCAGACAGAAGAATGGATAGTCCTGGTATTCTTCATACTCATAACAATAAACACATTCCATTAGGAATCACAAAACATTTGATTAGCTACTGAATGCACCCATACAATGCCTGGTGATGTAGTAAACACTTAGTAAATATTTACTGAAATAATTAATGATATTTAGAATGTATTCTTCATTTAAAAGTGTCTTATTTATTGTATTGATTAAAATGCATTAACTGTACTAATCTCTGTTCGTATCTTTCTGAGTTCCTTTTATCACATACCACCTACTCCAGTCTCTCCAGGTAGGCATCTAATAATTGTTAATTTTGACAAGATTGCAGCTATGTAGAAACTATACTCAGCAAAAATTTCTGAAGAAATGTACCAGAATGGTTGATTGTCACTGTTCTAGACACTGGACCTGGGGATGATTATCAACTTTATTCCATACACACACACACACACACACACACACACACACACACACACACAGGTATGTATGTATTCCCACATTTTCTATAACATATTCTCACATTTTGTATAACAAACCTTCATTGCTTTTGTAATGGTTAAGCATGCTTTATTAAAAGAAAATAAAAATTCCTCTACTGCTGATACATTTGGCCAGTTAGTGATAAAAATTTTGTGCCATATTTTGGTTCCCTTCCAATGCAAGCTAAAAAAATTCTAACCATGGAAATTTAGGTAAGAAACAAAACTATTTAAAGCATCACCGAGACTTTATCCCCAATATATCGTGTCTATTAAAAAAAAAAGAATACAGATTATTATGTCTTAATCTCTGGTAATCCATGGAAATCTGTAGTAAACCTATGCTAAAACCAAGGAAATAGTTGAAAAAAAAATCACAGTGCAACTAGGGATTCTTCTCTAACTGTGGCTGTCAAGTTTAAAGCAAAGTAATCCATTTTCAATAGAGTCAGTCTTATTAATTATATGAGTAGTGTTCTCTTCTTGGAGGGTTATTTAGATAACCCTCCAGCATTATAGTCCCACCACTGTCATTCGGAGATGGGGCCAGGCACGCTTGCACTCTGAGAAGTGTGCCTATGATTCTGACTGAATTACTACAGGTCAGAACACTGTGCAGAAGTGGATTTGGGCACTAACCCACAGGAAGCAAGATACTTAGTATGCTGCTAGTGCGCTGAGGTTTTTCTTTGAAGTCTGTTCAAGGGACATTTTTGCTTTCCAACCTAAAAGTTATTCTCCTGGTTGGTGCTTTGAGTTTACCAATTTGTGGAGGTTATATCCAGAGCAAAGCTACAAAGATTCATATTCAGCGAGCATCTAAGACCTTTGTCAAACACCACCACCACGCAGAGATGATGTAGGGCAGAGGCGAATAGGCTTACAAAGATGGGAGAATCAAGGACACTGTACATTTAAGTACCCTAAATTTATACTTTACTTTTATCCTTTAATATAAAAGTTAATGTATTACATTATAAAAATATTTGTAACCCTCTCCCATGCAAGTCTTTCTGTTTTTGGATATGGTGATGATGATGGCGATGATGGTATTTTCTTTGAACCGCTTTTTAAAACTGAAGAATCATTGTCATGCAACATCCTATTAGTTTCGCGTGTGAATCATAGTGATATAATATTTTTATGCATTAAAAAATGATTCTTAAATAAGTGTAGTCACCATCTGTCACCACACAAAGTTTGTTGATTTTTTGCTTGTTTTGTTTTTGGCTTTTGATTTTTTTTTTTTAATTTACTTATTTTGAGAGACAGAGAGAGCATGAGCATGGGGAGGGACAGAGGAAGAAGGACAAGCAGACTCTCTGCTGAGCATGGAGTCTGAGGTGAACCTCGATCCCACAACTTGAGATCATGACCGGAACTGAAATCAAGAGTTGGACTCCCAACTGACTGGGTCGCCTAAGCACCCCTGTCACCACCACCCTTGTCACTACAGAAAGATTTTACAATACTATTGACTATATTCACTACACTATATCCCCATCACTTTCTTATTTTACAACAGGAAGTCTGAACATCTTCATCTCCGTCACCTATTTTGCTCATCCTCTCACTCCTTAACCTCCTCAGGGAGCCAACAGTTTTTTTCCCTACATCTATGAGTTTCTTTCTGTTTTATTTATTTTTTAATTTTTTTTTTTTTTACATATGAGTGGAATCTCTCTCTCTGTCTGACTTGTCATCATGCCTCCACACACAAAATCCCCAGTGTTAAACTGGGGCGAAGTCAGCAATAATCTCTTATTGCTTTGACATTTGCCCCCATGAGTAGTTGCCGTACCTCCAACCTTGGTCCAGAATCTGCATTTACTTTTGTGAGTTTGTGTTTCAGTGATGTTCCTGAGAAGATCCAAGGGTAACCATCAGTTCACTCTCCCATTTTGGCATGAATCCTCTTTCCTCTGCTACCAGGACCAACACCACTGTAGATACACACTGGATAGGGTCCAAGTAGTGGTGCATTCCTGGTCTCTGAATCACCAGCAGGATGATGGAGCCCTGTGGTGTGGGAAGAAGCCTGCTTCGACCATCAGCTGGCTTGGCATCTTGTTACTAGGGCCTACACCCCAAAGTCTCATAAGAGAGAAGGGCTCTTGGTTTGGCTGTGCAGCCCCTTCTTCAGTAAGGATTGATAAAAAGTCTGTGAGGTCTCACGCAAGGGAACAACTGATTCTTGAGACAGATGTGGGAGGCATTCTCTGCTTCCATCCCATCCAGAGCTCAAGCTCCTTCCATCAAAATCCCATTCCCATCTCCAAAGTTAATACATCATCCCCTAGATTTCCATCATCCACAGGCTTGACCAGGGCTGTGGGTCCCATTCCAACTTCCGCTACCTTGCAAGATGAGATTTATATCAGAGAACATTATTTTAGTGCTAACTTTATTCATTATTCACTTCCATGAGCATACACAATCCTTACCTCTCTGAATTTCCATTTTCTCATTTGTAAAATAGGACAGAATCCCTGCCTGGGAAAGCTATAAAAATGGCATGATGTATCACTAGCAATATTTAAAGCACTATTTGACCATTATAAACCTTGTTAGCATTATAAGCATTACCATTATATGACAATGTGTTAGGGTGACTCAGTGAGCTGAGAATCCTCTGGAAGAGCTCAGGCTCATTTTCCTAGCAGCTCCCTCTGGGCCTGCTGCCCGAGCACCCACCTGCTGCACCAGCACCTGGCAGAGAGTGGTGCACTTGGGCTCAGAGGGAAGGGCCAGCGTCCTGACTGCCCTGTGAATCGGGTACCGTAATCGTGCAATTTCTCCAGGATGACTCTGCCGGCAGACTTGTGCTTTGATGCACTGCTCACGCATTTCCCCTTCCTGACTTGTGTCCAGCCTCACTCAGTTCGCCAAGATGGCTGTTTCCGTATTAAGGTTTTATCCTTTTCCCTCCCCCATGTTTAGTCGAGTATAGCCAAAGACCAATAAACTTGCCCTTTATTCTCAGATCCATTGGCAATTCAGAAGCCCATTTACTGAGGGCTTTGTCCTGCCACTTTCTGTTAAGTGGAGGTAGAGGAAATGCAGGCGAAGGCCGCTCACACTGACTCTGACACTGCATTTCAGAGCCCACACGTGGCTGGAGAGAACAATCATTAGACAGGTCAGGCAAGCTCTGGATTTCAATCTGAGGAGTCTCACTGAATTTGAATTAGTTTCTGTGGTTGTGAGGGAAAGCTTGCGCCGTGCTATTCCATACCAGTGACAGAAGTCATAGAGAAAGGGGCAGGTTATTGGTGAGGAATCTGAACGGGGGCCTAGTCGTGAAAGAGATCCTTCCACTGTGAGGTGTGCCCTATAAAGATCTTCCTCTTTTAAAAATTCATTAAAGGGTCAAGGGGCGCCTGGTGGCTCAGTCGGTTAAGCATCTAGCTCCTATTTCGGCTCAGTTCATGATCTCAGGGTCGTGAGATGGAGCCCTGGATGGGGTTCCGTGCTCAGAAATGAGTCTGTTTGAGATTTTCTCTCTCCCTCTGTCCCTCCCCCAGCTCATGCACATGCATGCTCTCTCTCTCTCTTTCTCCCCCAAATAAATAAATCTAAGAAAGGAAGGAAGAAAGAAGGGAAGGAAGATAGAAATTCATTAAAGTGTCAAACCCAAATGCAGATTGGAAAAACGCTTGCAGAGAAGTAAATTATAAGTAGCGTCTTGTCTGCTTAGAACAGAGCCAATGCATGCTTACAACAAATGTTTATTCATGGATGCTTGATGTGTGTCCAGCCTGTTCAGACTGAAATGTAATGGGATTGGAAGTCTGAAGTTCATTTAAGTGGAAACAACCTGCGTTACTGATCTTCAAGTGACCTTGAAATACTATTTCACCTTTTGAGCTTCTGTTTTTCTTGGAAATCAAATGGAATAATAATTCCTATTTACTTGATAATTAAACGATATTTTTCCTATCACCTTGGAGTTTCAGCAAAAGCTGCAAGGCAGAGAACAATAGGTGATAAGTAATCCCCTTTCATTCCAAAGGTAAAGCTGAGCAGAAGCCTAGGAGTCCCTCCAGGACTGACTCTGACCTTCAAGCTCCCATCTCAGTAGGCCTATAATGACAGAAGACTGGAGAATCTGGGAAGCATTTGTGGGAGTACGAGTGTCAGCCCAGGGGCAATGCTAGAGCATTTTCTGTGAAGGAGTGAGGGGTGTGCTCCCCAAGCTCAGTTCAACTTAGAAGGGAGAGAACTCAAGAGGCTATTCACAGAGTTGTCCTGACTGGAGGTGTGCAGTGCACACAGTCGTGGGTGGGGGGGCAAGGTGAGAATGAAAGCTTGAAGTGTGTCCTGAGAAGTGAGGCCATACCAGGGGGTAGTGACAGAGCCAGCATGATGCTGGGAGTGGGAGGCACAGAGAGTGAGGAAGGAGGATCAGGTGGGGCCACACTCTCACCCGCCGGGCAGGAATACTTCCATCTCTGGGTGCCAGCGGGGTGCTGTTAAATGCGGTGGGTCCTGGGACAGGGAGGTGTTTTTATTGTTGGGTTTTGTGTGTGTGTGTGTGTGTGTGTGTGTGTGAAGATTTTATTTATTTGTGAGAGAGGGAAAGAGAGAGCACAAACGGGAATGGGGGCAGAGGGAGAAGTAGACTCCCCTCCGAGCAGGGAGCCCAACTCAGGGCTCCATCCCAGGACCCTGAGACCAAGACCTGAGCTGAAGGCAGAGGCTTAACCGAGGGAGCCACCCTGCTGCCCCGGGACAAGGAGGTTTTAGCAAAGCTGACTGTGGAGCTGGAGCTGGTGACAAGGAAGCTTTGAGAGGTCAGGCAAAATCCAGTGTGTGTGTCTGGAAAGTACCTCTCAGAGAATCTCACCGGCTCTCCAACACACAGCTTTTGAATTGAGGGTACTGGCAGCCGAAAGCATCAGTGTGAAAATGTGTGAGCAATTTCCTTCTACTTCTCAGCCCTTCCACCCCCTGGGCACCTGTATCAAGTACGGGCTCCCTGTGCTGATCAGAAACTCAGAGGATAAGCATCCAGGCTGCAGGTGCACACCTAGGACGTGGTTAGCACTCACAGGGAAGGCTCTTAGACACGTGATTGCAAAGGCTCTGTGAGAGAGGGGAATATCGGCTTAACATAGAATATCTCCACAGAACTTTTAATATTACTGTAATAGGCACACCCCTGAAAAATTCGTCACGAAATGGATTTCTTTATAGAGAATAAACTTGGCACTCGATCCAACAAGAATTCTATTGCCCGAAAATTTTTTCCTAAAACTTTACTAAGGCAAATAACTTATTAAAATCACAGAAGAAGAGATACAGAAATGGACAAGTCGCAAAGGTGATTCTATATCATTTAGTTTATTTTCAGTTTTGGTTTATTGGTGTTAAAATCCAAAGGAAAAAAAAAAAAAGGTGTGTAGGTAATATTGAACAGAAAAGTCACTTATCTGCCCCCAAATATCTCTTCCTAATTCTTCTTATTTTTTCATACCATCTCTTCCAGTATTTTTGAAGTCACATCTTCAGGGATTTTATTTGTTTATTCAAGTATTGATGGATTTCCTATATATTGTGACCTTGATGGACTTGTATCAGAGCTCGTGTGCTGCACTGAAGGAGTGCTTGGTGAGGAACAAGGCAACAGTTCAGTAGGCAGCCACAAGTCATTAAATGAGGGAAAGCTTGCAGAACATGCATCACTACCCAAAACAATAGGTAGCACTTTAAAAATATATATGTTTTATTTTTTTTGAGAGAGAATAAGAGAGAGAACATGAGTTGGGGGGAGGGACAGAAGAAGAGGGAGATACAGACTCTCCACTGAGCAGGGAGCTTGAAGTAGGCTCTATCTCATGACCCTGAGATCATGATCCTGAGCTGAAACCAAGAGCTGGACGCTTAACCAACTGATCGACCCAGATGCCCCAGTAGGTAGCACTTTAATTTTATAGTAGAGCCGATAGTAAAATTGGCTATGTATTTTGCTATTTTCTTCTAAATATGTTATAGTATCTAAAAAACAAGAGATCATGTACTCTGATATCCTGAGTTATACTCACTCAACCAGTTTCAAGCCCAGAACGTTGATTCTGAGGCATCGGAAGAAGAATATGCATAGGCCATATATCCTAAACCCTTGCAGGAACCCCCACAAAAATGTATATGATCCCTTCCATGCACATTGAACTTACATAGTCCTGTGGGTCCTATCCTCAGACATCTAAACATTTTTTCCTGATGGTATAAAAAAGGTTAAGTGTAGAGATTATTTTTCTTGACACTGCATCAAGAAAATGCTTTTTCTTTTTTTTTCTTTTTTTTTTTTTAAAGCTGGAAAATATCTGCTCTACAAAGAACTGAATGGTGTGCAACACTTTTCAAAACCAAATGATCCCCGTCTTACTATTGACTGACTATTAGAAATACTTCATTTAAGATTTTTTAAATCAGAGACTCTCATTCCCAGTAATGTCAAATGGGGGTATTCAGATCAAACCTTCAGTGAAAATGCCTAGATACTCCTTGAAATTATCAAATTGCTAATAAGAAAATAAGGTGCTCCTTGGCCAACATCTAAGAGGAAATGAAGGAGAGTAAATAACCAGGACATTGGGGTGCCTGGGTAGCTCAGTGGGTTAAGGCCTCTGCTTTCAGCTCAGGTCATGATCCCAGGGTCCTGGGATTGAGCCCCACATCGGGCTCTCTGCTCAGCAGGGAGCCTGCTTTCCCCCCTCCCCCCTTCTCTGCCTGTCTCTCTGCCTACTTGTGATCTCTCTCTGTCAAATAAATAAATAAAATCTTTAAAAAAAATTATATATATATAAAAAAATAACCAGGACATCATATGACCACATGCTCTTTTTTTTTTTTTAAGATTTTATTTATTTATTTGACAGACAGAGATCACGAGTAGGCAGAGAGGCAGGCAGAGAGAGAGAGAGGAGGAAGCAGGCTCCCTGCTGAGCAGAGAGCCCAATGCGGGACTCGATCCCAGGACCCTGAGATCATGACCTGAGCCGAAGGCAGCGGCTTAACCCACTGAGCCACCCAGGCACCCGACCACATGCTCTTTAACCTTGAGGTTATTCATGGATCTCAGCAATGGTGGGCCCCTGGTCTGTCTGCTCAGAGAATGCTCTACCTTAATCCGAGATCTCAAAAGGCAACTCTCAAGTAGAGACGACTTAGGTCTACACTTACACCTCACCCACCACAAGGGCAACAGGGAAATGGTCGCTTTGCACCTTTGTTGCATTTCCACAGAAGCTGACTTTAGAGCCAGAATTGAGTGCAAATAGTTTATTGGCAGGTGTAGTGGATTCTGTGTTATGGAGCTTATATCCCCTCTTCAGGAATGACACACGCATTTCACTATGCCTATGAATGTGGGCTGCAGCTGGCTCTCAGGTGAGTCCCTCTTCAGGAGCTATACTCAGCTGAAAAGAGTTCCTCATGAGAGCTCATCCCCTCTCTGGCAGCAGCCCACATTCAATGATTCTATGCAGGGGTCTCTGTGGAGATACATAGGCCTGCCATCTTTGTCTCAGTGTGGGAAATGTCTGAAGGCCTTTCTAACTCTGGAGCTCCCTCCATGTGGTGTCACCTGGGGCCTCAGGTACAATCATGTAAGGTTCAACTTCTCTCCTCTGCCCAGTCCGGCTTGGTCTGTCTTCACATATGGAGAAAGTACTCTGCAGTAAGCCTTTTGTATATAAAATCTTAGAAAACCGAACTGACAGGAAGTGATTCCAGAGAGTGAGGATATGTGCCCGGGAAGGGAAGAGGGTCAGTGTAAGTTGTGTAAAGCAACTGATTACTGCTCAGAACAACTGTGACTCGGTCTCCCTGGGGAGCCTTGGGACACAGTGCAGAACTTTCCTAAGAGGAAGAAGGAAACAAATATTTTCCACCAAGTTCCATTCATTGTTGATTGAGGGTTGTTTTCAGAGTTGTCAGCTGTCATGTCCTCAGCATCTCCAGCCTATCCACAAAATATATCAGCACTCTCTCATGGTCCGAGGAAGAATCTCTTACTTGGTATAAGATGCTACTGTCATGAACAGAAATGACGCAGTACAGGCAGGATATCAATGCCATTTACTATACCTTGATTATAGGAGAGCAGAGTAAAACAAAAAAAAGGAAGCACTGCACCCCAAGTGGTTGTGACACAAATCCAGTCCTGACGTGGATTTACATCTTCCTCACACATTATTTCTCTGTGGTCCAGGGAACCTTATATAGGAACTTCCTTTAAGTGGCTCTAGACTGATAGTGCCTCTAAGACCATGACAGAGGGAAATCCAAATCTGCTACAAAGGAATACTCTGCCTCCCTAGATCTGATAAATCTCCAGCTGTACATTTTAAAGGAACAATATGGTGAAAAAAGTAAAAACAAAACAAAAAAAAACCAACAAAAAAAGGAAAAAGTCAAGTTAAGGATGTGCAGTGAGGGACAACCTGTAAAATAATAAAAAAGAAAATTGAGACTCATAAGGACTCGAGATATCAGACTTAAAATTGATTATGCAACAACTAGGTTATTATGTATGGATGGAAAAAATAAAAGATTGAGTGTACTTGCTGGATAGAGAACTTTCAAAGATAACTAAGGTAAAGAAGATGTGGTCCATATACACAATGAAATATTATGCTTCCATCAGAAAGGATGAATACCCAACTTTTGTATCAACATGGACGGGACTGGAGGACATTATGCTGAGTGAAATAAGTCAAGCAGAGAGAGTCAATTTTTGTATGGTTTCACTTGTGGAGCATAAGGAATAACACAGAGGACATTGGTGAAGGAGAGGAGAAGTGAGTTGGGGGAAATCAGAGTGGGAGATGAACCATGAGAGACTGTGGACTCTGAGAAACATACTGAGAGTTTGGAGGGGTGTGGGGTGGGGGGATGGGTGAGCCTGGTGGTGGGTATTAAGGAGGGCGCGTATTGCACGGAGCACTGGGTGTGGTGCATAAACAATGAATTTTGGAACACTGGAAAAATAAAATAAAAAATTTTAAATGTTGTAATAAAAAAGATAACTAAGTATAGTTGAGAAAGGAGAACTTTCAGAAACTAAAATTAAAAACAACCTGAAATTCAATCCTCAGTGGAAGCAATAACAGCTGAATAGAACCTGCTGACAGGAAAAACAAGGAAGTGGATGAAGGGTCAGAAGAATGTTCAAGAAGATAGTATAGAGGAAGAAAAGAAAGTGGAGACTATGAAGATGTGGCAAGAAGATAAGGAAGGTGTGCATATAATTGGAGAGAAAAGGGAGAGGTTGACGTATATTTGAAGAAATAGTAGCTAACATTTGGCCAATTTGATGAAACCTATGAACTGACAGATGAAACCTATGAACTGACAGATGCAAAAATCTCAGAGAAACCCAGGAAGAGAAATATAAAGAAAATGATATCAAATGACATAATCTACTGTTCAAAACATGTGATGAAGAAAAAAACATTTTACAATATGCAGAGGAAAATAGGATATTATATACAGAGGAACAAAGATAACAATTACAAAAGACTTCTGTAAGAAACCAGGAAACCTGGAAAGGACAGAATCTTTGAAGAATTAAAAAAAGAGATCGTATTATAATTCTATACCCAGAAAGAATATCTTTCAAACATGAAAGTGAAATAAAGTCGAATGAAAGAAGCATGACCAGCAGTCCTGTCCTACAAGAAATGTGAAGTAGTTTCCTTAGGCAGTAGGGAAATGATATTGCATGCCATTTAAGTCTACACGGAATGATTAACAGTAGCAGAAATAGTAAACTGAGGCACAGGCACGGGACAGAATACTAGTCAGCCAGAAGAAGGAACAATCTACTGATGTACACAGCAATGTAAATGAATCTCAAAAAAGATTTGCTGAATGATACACCATCATATTGTTTCATTCCATTTACATTAAGTTCTAGAACAGGCAAAACTAGTCTATAATAAAAAATAGCAGAATAGTACCTTTTTTTTTTTTTTCCCTTTGGAAGTGTAGGCACAGGGATTGACTGCAGAGAAACATGGATACTTTATAAGTTTGTGGTAAGAGTTCATATGTTCATAATAGTTGCATTTCAGTGGTGTATGTAGTTTTTAAAAGTCAATGTATACAACAGATCATTTCGTTTAAGTAAATTTCACATCTAAAGAGAAAACTCTAAACAAGTATTGAGCACTAGTTCATAATATGCATTCTGATTACCTATATGGAGGCCTTTGTATCTGCAGTTTACTTTGAAATGTATAAAGAAAGAGGATGATTAACAGATTACACAAGAGTAAATAGCTGGAGGATAAGTACTTGATAAAACATATAATAATTTTCTAAGATAGAATCTAAATCAAAAGCATACAAGTATTCATTGTGAAATTTGTTTTGTTCTATAACTGAAATTGTTCATAATAAATTTTGAAAAACTACCAGCACAAAGTAAAAAATGTTAAAACCAAACTTATAAATCTTTTAGGAGTTAATCCTGGAAATGCTTTTGTGACATTGTGGATTTCTTGTATAGGACAGGACATAAAAAGAACAAACCGTAAAAACGATGGATTGATAAAATCAACCACATTAAATTTAACAGCTTTTCTTTATCAAAGGACAGCATTAATGGAGCACAACCATGAGCTACTGGATACAAGGTGATATCTGCAACACATATAATTGAAGAATTAGCTTCCAGTCCATACAAAGAACTCTTTTTTTTTTTTAATCAATTTTTAAGAAATGGTCAGATAACACAATACAACAAGGATTCGGCAGGCAAAGTAATTGGGTAGGTATTTCACCAAAAAGGCAGTCAAAATAGTTAACTTAATAATTAATAGATACAAATTAAAACCACAAGAAGATAGCATCTCAGCAGACTGTGTAAAATTACAAAGTATAAAACAGATCATGCTATTGAAGATGTGGACCAATGAAATTATAATGCAATATTTGTTGGTATTTGGTGAAGTCACTTCAGAAAACTGTTGGGCATTATCTAATAAAGTCAAATGAAAGCACATCCTATGGCATAACAGCTCCATCCCTATGTGTATATAGTAGAGTAAATCTCACGTATATATACCAGCCTGCATATATAGTAAGTTTTAGGTCAGCAGCTTTGTATACTTTAGCACTTTCCCTTAAAAAAAAAAAAAAAAAATCCAACAACTAACCAACCAACCAACCAGCCAACCTGGAAAATAAACATAATGATGAACAAAGTATCAAGAAGCAAAACAAAACAAATGGTACAAGTTACTCAGTAAGAGTTCAAAAATACTGGGGTGCCTGGGTGGCTCAGTCATTAAGTGTCTGCCTTGGCTCAGGTCATGATCCCAAGGTCCTGGGATCAAGTCCCGTGTTGCGTTCTCCGCTCAGCGGGGAACCTGCTTCTCCTACTCTCACTCCCCCTGCTTGTGTTCCCTCTCTTGCTGTGTCTTTCTCTGTCAAATAAATAAGTAAAATCTTAAAAAAAAAAAGGATTCAAAACTATGTGTCTTTTTGAATCTATATTGATTTTGAATCTATAATTGATTCAAATCTATATTCTAATCTATATCTATTTTGATCTATATCGATTCACAGTGCATACCTAATTGGTAAAACCATACAGAACAAAATATGAAATGATTATGACCAAGGTGAAGATAGCAATAGCAATAGCGCTGTGATTGGGCAGGACTCACAATGGGGTTGGGAGGCAGGGTACCACTGCTGGGTCCTGGCAATATTCTATTTCTTGACCTAAGGGGCATTTACGTGAGTGGCCATTTTATTTGTTTCCTTTTTTTTTTTTTAATGTACAAATGCATGTTTAATTCACTCCTCTACATTTATACTATATTTCATAATATATTCTGTTTTTTAAATAATCCAATATTTTTGATAATGTTATTCTGTATTTTCTTGTTAGTACCACAGAATGATATTTTTCTTGGATAAAAGCTTAGCCATGACTGTCTTTCTGGGGGCATTTAGAGCCTCCCCCCACACCCACACTTCTTCTATTGGATGCTCTGAGGCAGATGAGGGAAACCCAAAAAGGGAAGGCCAAGGACAGACTTGCTGCCACATCACTGATGATTTGCCCCCAAGAGACACAATTTGGCTCTAAACCCTGGTGTATCCCTCCAGCATAGATGTCCGTTTTGCACTAAGAGCACCCTGTGATCTGGCTGACCTCATATGTACCATTCCACCACCAAGATTCTCTGTCACATTTGAGTCTGTCCTCAAAAGTATCAGAATTAGTTCCTGGAGCTGCATAATCAAGTAATAATAATAATAATAGTAGCAGTATAATAGTAAATAACAGTTAACAATAAACACTCTTGAAAAAACAGCTAATGCTTACTGGGCACTTACTCTAGGTGGGGAGTGTTTTGTTGCTTTACCTGTCTTCCTTCTTTTCATTTCAGTGTTTCTACAAAGTAGGAGCAGTTGTTTTTCTCATTTTATAGCTTGGGAAACTGAGGCACAGACCAGTAAAGTAACCTGCTCAAAGTTACAGAGCACAGAGTAGGTAAGGTATCAGAGCTGGGTTTCCAACTCAGATGTTTGCCCCTGCACTTGGCTCTCTTGATTACTATGCTAATTGGTAAGAAGTTAATTTTTTGTTTGTTTGTTTGTTTTGTGTGGGTTTCCCTACATTGTATTTATTTATTAGAGAGAGCAAGAACACACAAGCATGGGGAAAGGCACAAGGGGGAGGGGGAGGGAGAGAATCTCAAGCAGACTCCATGCTGGGCCTGGAGCCCCAAGAACCTGAGATCACAACCTGAGCTGAAACTAAGAGTTGGAGGCTTAATCAATTGAGCCACCCAGCATCCCAAGAAATGTTATTAAATAGCATTACTTTTTACACCTGTGTTAATGTTATTTCTACTACAACATAGGGAATTAAGTATATACATTTCAAATGTTCATCAGTGGTTGCACATAAAGTACTTCTTCAGAATCAGTAGTTACATGGTTTGATAGTATGTGTGGAAGAAGTAATAATAAGGGGTGAGGGGCTTTTTGTTTTTATTTTCATTTCAGTTAGTTAATCTATAGTGTTATATTATTTTCAGGTGTGCAATAAGGAATATGTTTTGAATCGAGGTGACTAATGTCAGATTCTAGATAACTTCACTGCCAAATGATAAACAGCTCCACAATTCTATAAATAATTTAATAAATTAACCCTCAGTTATATAAAGACGGTTCAAATGCCAAGCTGAATAAGTTGACTACCTCCAATCCAAATGAGCCTCAGAGGTTAAAGAAAAAAAAAATACTTATTTATCTTGTGGCTTTCACTTATCTCTATTTTATTTTTCAGTAGCCTAATACAGATACCATTTTCCCAGATCTCACATTAGATGTTGCCAGAATGTTTACTTAATGGTTGTTCGATTTTTTTTTTTTTTTCTGTTTTCGTTTTTATAACAAACTTGGTTCCTGGCTCTGTGCTTCCTATTATTAATGAGGCCAGCATCACTGAACGGCTTCCAGACCCAAACATGAGCACGCTAACAGCGCACACTTCTCGGGGAGGCTTGGGAACTCACCCAGAATGCGAATAAGCTGGCTCTGTGCGAGAGCTTCTCCTGTGAGGTGGGGAGGCAGAGCGCCAAATTCTGCCGGTCTGAGGACTATCCTTCATGCATAGGGTTTCTACAAAGTGCTGGAATCAGGAGTTAAAAATCCTTTAAAATTATACATCAGCCCCCTCCACAGGCTTAATGTGAAATGATCCAGCCCCACTTCTGGGGCTCTTGATCCACTGGGAGCCTGAGAACTCATTTACTGTGAAATGTAGAAGAGAACCAAAAGCTCTTACTTATGTATTTGTGGGAAAGTCATGAAAACTAAATGCTCCTCCTGAAATGTGTGCCAAAGGAAAAAGACAAGCAAGCTTTGTTGGCTTTGGGCCAATAAACAGT
Source organism: Mustela erminea (assembly GCF_009829155.1). Lineage (NCBI taxonomy): Eukaryota > Metazoa > Chordata > Mammalia > Carnivora > Mustelidae > Mustela > Mustela erminea. Next base: position 11,878,939 of record NC_045627.1, on the reverse strand, counting down.
CCCAAGCCATCCCTGGCAAGGGCAAGTTAGTCTGAGCAGGAGCAACAGGCAAAAACTTCACCACTGATAATAAAAATAAGAGAAGAGGTTGCATTAACCAGGCACCTGCTCAGTTAACATACATTGCTACTTTTGCTCCTTATCTGTGGTTTGACAAATGAAGAAACAGAAATTAAGTTTTATACCCAGAGTGAAACCGATAGCAAGTGGTTGAATTCAGGTTTCTCCAGATCCCGGTAAATTGCATTCACCAAACATCACCTCCCCCCAACTTAATTTAGCAATCTCTAGCCTCACAGTGGGCATCAGGAGACCTGCAGTTCCCTTACGCTTTCTCATCTGTCCACCACCCTCCTCCTTACTTAGCTGCCACTGACTAGCCGTACTCCTTCAGAAAAGTTGCTTCAATTCTCTGTCTTCGATTTCTTCGGTTGTTTTTGTTGTTGTTGTTGTTTTCGTTTTATTGTTGTTGTTTTCAGGATTTACTTATTTATTTGGGAGAGAGAGGGAGGATGAGTGAGCATGGGGAGAGGCAGAGGAAGAGGGAGAGAGAAACCCTAGCAGACTCCTCACTGAGCTTGGAGCTGACGTGGAGCTTGATCTCAGCACCCTGAGATCCTGACCTGAGCAGGGACCAAGACTCGGATGCTCCACTGACCGTGCCACCTAGGAGCCCCTCTGTCTTAGTTTTCTTATCTACAAACAGAGACTAACAAATAACAATACTCACTTGACAGGGTTGTCACCGGACAGCGCATGAAATAAGGTTATAAAAATACAGCCCTTTGAATAGTGCCTGAGGCGCAACAAAAGCAATTGAGATTCTTACTTCACGGAAAACAATTCAAAGAACACTTCCTTATGCGCTGTCATCTGGCCACACCTGGTATCTGCATCCTGTGCCGGACCTCTTGTGACTGTGGTGAAGGTCTTTGCTCCTACCTAGAGCCAATTTGCCCACTTTTAACCTATAACGCATACCCTCCTCAAGGTCATGACTTCAGCTATTCATTCTTTTCTCTCCATGCATTATTAAAGCTGCTTCCCCTGCTGGATCATGCTATTAACATAAGGATGTAAGTCCAACATCTTTCATTAAAAATAAACAAAAATGCCACAGTCCCTTCAGCTCTTGACCCACAGATGCTGACGGGTCAGGTCCGAGGATCTGGACGGGGTCCCATAGGATCAGCTGGGAGGCTGGAGGAGTGTCTGGGAGACTTGGAAAGGAAAGGAGCACAAGTGTTCGGGGGCTTGGAGTTTTGACTGGTGATTGTGGTCTGGTGCACGTGTCTTCTTGGATATCCAAGAACTGGTCAAACAAGGACAGGTATTCAGGTGTTCTCTGTACGTCACTTATGCCCTAGAGCCGGGGTCTTGGCATCAATGTATTTAGAGTCAGTGGTCTTGGAGAGTATTTATGGCAACACCACCCAGTCACTCCTTAGATACTATCTCTTGTGCGGGCAGACTCCAGAGAAATCAATAACTCCTTGACGTTTACAAGGAGAACATACATTAAGGTATGTGCAAGATGGGGTTGCAGGCCCTAGCAAGAAGTGAGGCAGGAAAAGAAGCAAAGGAAAACACAGCTTTTGCTTTCATGGGGTCCCTTCCATGTCTCTATCTCACCATTTGTGTTGCCCCCAAACCCCTTCCCTGAAACCAGACTCTGTGAAAGGATCATAGGTTTATGGTGGTTGGTTTCTCCAACTTGTCTCCTTTCTTCCTTATATTCCAATTCATTTTCCTCCTTTCTCTTTCCACCAAACCACTCTTTCCATGGTCACCGCAGCATCCGTGCTATTAATCCAATAGTCAATTTTCCCTTCACCCTGCTTGATTCATCAGTATATGCTGTATCTCAACAGGACACCTGGCCCCCCTCAGTAGACTCTCTTCACATGGCTTCCAGGACACCCTACTCTCCTGATTTTTCTCCTACTGATCTGGCGTGGCAGGTTTCTCCTCATCTGTTCTAAATGCCCAAACGCTACAGTGTTCAGTCCTTGGGTTTCTGATTATTTTCCTTTATCTGCTCTCACTCACATGGTGACCGTTTCCAGTGTCAATGCTTTATAATGTCTTCTAGAAACCGATGGCTCCCAAATGTACATTTCTAGTCTGCCCCTCCCCTGAGCTCCTGGCGCAGATTTCCAACTGTTCACTCAGTATATCCTCTGGGATACATTGCAGTCCTTTACTCTTTTGATTTTTTACACCTTTAGTCAGATCTCACCACCTCAATTCCATCTTCCTTATTTATCCAATTTAAACTTTCAACCCTGCCTAACCTCAGTTTTACCCTTTCCCTGTTTTTATTTATTTATTTTGTTACCGGAAAGCTTAACACCATCTGGCATCCTGTGTATTTTTTTTTTTTAATCTATTGGTTTCTTCTCACTTGCCTCCAGTGGAATCTAAGCTTCATGAAAGTATACAGATTTTGATTTATTGTATTCATTGTTTTATCTACCAGATTGAAGAATATTGTACAACATAATTCTCAAAAGTAAATACAGAAAAAATGACTAAAGGTTCTGTCTCTTCTCTCTATGTTCTATTGATGTACTTCCCAATTGTGAACATTCTCAAAATATGTTTATTCCATTCTTTAAAAAAAGCTGCAACCTACTTATAAAAAATCATTTCTATTCCACATATAAATAATATACTGTAAAGAGTTAGTTACTTGCACAAGATTGGGCAGATAGTCCTAAGTCCTATCATTCCAAATCTGTACTATCGTAATTCATTGAAAATATAAGTGGTAAATTCTTGCTTTATGAAATTTGTAAAAAAATGTCCCTAAACTTTTGTCTAATAGATAGTGATTTAAAAAAAAAAAAAAATGAGGAGGGTCTACAAATATCCGGAAGTATTTTCTTCCTTTCTTTCTCAGCATTTAAAATAGATTCACAAAAGATTTTTGAGTGCTACCCTGCATACACTGGAGATGGAACAGTATGAGATTTATGCATGGGATTTATTTGTTTCTTCATTTATTTTTTAAGTATTTCCAAGCCCAGCATGGAGCCCAGCACGGGGCTTGAACTCATGACTCTGAGATCAAGACCGGAGCTGAGATCAAGAGTCAAGATGCTTAACGGATTGAGCCAGCTAGGTGCCGCATGGGATTTATTCTTAACAATTTTGTTATCTCTGGTCCATATATAGTTTTGCGAACTGCAGATAGATGCCTGCCAGCCTTTTTATTGATGATCACGTTCAAAATAACTTGTTGTTAGCCAAGACTTTAGATTTGCAAGATCATTTGGTTTTAAACCATTGAAAACTATCATTTGAATGCTTTCCCTAGAGCTAAAAAGTGGCCTATTAACTTTTCACAGAAATGCACAGAACCAGGCAATACAAAAAGGAAGAAAGTGCTGTTCGCATCGGTATAAAGGATGGATTGGGGCGAATCCGGTGTGATTCGAGAGCAGGTGTTAAAGCGAAGGGACTTTACGGTCTCTAGAACAACAGTGGGATGCATCCCTGTTTTTTCACTATTTATATTTCCACTCCTTTCATATTTCTCAGATGTTTCTAGTCTCTCATTACTTGAGTCTTTCCCAGTTCTGAATTCTCCTTTGACTTTGATTATAGGATATAGTTGAGAAATTACATAGTAGGCATAGATACTAATAGGAGGTTCCCACTATTTTTAGGCAAAAGCTTGTTGCTTCCTTTTTTTGGACACAAATTTTTGACCTTCCTTTAATTGCACTGATTGTCTCTACCCCAGCCCGCCTTCTCTCTATCCATTGTCTGGGAGGTCAGCACTGCACTGCAGCTGCCTCGTTTATATAATTCAGCAAATGTTCAGAGAGACCAAACTGTGAACACAATTGTTTCTAGCTGTAAATAGAAGCAAGTTGCTTTGTGTGTTTCTGGGTAATTTCGTCTGTGGTTTCCATTCAGGTAACGTCACAAATGTTCTTGTCTCAGAAACACTTTACTTCCTCCCTCTTTTGCCGCTGTCTGGCTAACACGTATGTGGTTCCTAAACTTGGCCGACACTTGTATTTAACTTGGCTGATTCTAGCCCTTCCTTCAGTCCAGCTTTGTGTTATACATACCACCTTTCCGTGCACTCTGTAGAGGAGGAAAGGATTAGAAAGGTGGCAGGCAGCAAATCACACAGGAGCCATGGACTCTTGAGACAGACACCATTATTTTACTCACTCTGGTGACCCCGCAGCCTTAGCGGAGTGCCTAAAGATTGTGCAAGTAGGTACCTGCATTTCAGGACAGTATTTTTTTTTTTTTTTTAATCCTGCCACACTTATCACAGCGTGAACAAAATGCACATCTCTGCCTGTGGCCTCTTTTTTTCTATTTTATTCTCATTTGTCTCTCTCTCAGGTGTCCCGTCCATGTTTGTACTTCCATAGCCTAGACTGTTACAGCAATAAGCTTTTCTCAATCTATTAGTCGAGTTAACGCATTATAAATGGTTTAAACTATATAAACCAAAGACCTCATCAAAATTTTTGTTAAAATTTTTGAGAAAAATATTTAAATTGCTAATCAGTGAAACAATAATGACTATCGATTGATTAGCCAGTAACTAGTAACTTCATCCCGTGGTAGTGGTACTAGTTCACGTGCATTACCTCCGTTAGTCCTCAAGACGGCTCAGTGGGAAGAATAATGTAGAATGAGGCATATGGAGTGGTGAAATAACTTGTCAACGATCCCAGAGATATCAGGAAATGGAGTGGAATTCCAACCTGTGGTGTATCTCAATACAGAATTTTCTCTCCTTACTCTAAACCTTAATTCTTCGAAGGAGGCTATGTTACAGTCTCTACCCTTGCCGAGCTTCACAGGCTGGATAAAGTGTATCCGAATCCCAGGCCAGGCAGAGCAATTCAATTCAATCATCTCTATTTTGAAAACATGTGTAGGACATCACGTTCCTCTAGGGAGTTTACATGTAATCATGACTCTGTGTCTTTCCATATAAAGGTTAAAAAAACAAAAGCAAAAACCCTAAGACAAGAACAAGCAGGACTCTAGTACAAGAAGATGATGGTAAATTCGGTTAAGGATGCGTGCAGTGCCCTGGGGAATCCTAGTACATGTAGGCAGCAAATCTGGAAGGAAGGAGCATCTTTTGTAGAGAATGCAGCTGGATGGGGAGAGAGAGAGAGAGAGAGGGTGCGCCAGCAGTGTTCTTGCTCACAGTGTTGCAGTATCTTACTTCGTGGGCAGGAGTCCAAGAAAGGGGATGAGAGAGGAAAGAGAGTAGCATTCCAGCAGGAGAAGGGATATGAAAAGAGTTGCAGGAATGAGAAGTGCACAGAGCTCTGAAAGCTAGCCTTGGATGACACTAAGAGTGCCTGGAGCCTAATTTTTGAAAAGAAAAAAATCTGATTAAGTAATTTTTTTTTTTTTTTAATGTATCCTGAGAAGAAGAAAGATGTTAACTCCGAATACAAGAGCAGAATGCTGTATGTCTGTGGTAGCAGCCGGGGGAAGGTCAGAAGGCTTCCGGTCCTGAGAGGAATACACAACAGCCCAGAAATAACCGCGACCTTCTTAGGGTACAGGATACTGAATTTTAAATAGTATGTATTTAATATCAACTTTATTGATATGTATAACTTTATTTAATGCCATTTGTGCTGAGGTTGCACATAGCTAATTACACTAGTGTTAACAATAGCACAAATGTCTCATGGAGCACATTTAAGGATCTAGAACCAGGGGTGCCTGGGTGGCTCAGTCGGTTAAGCCTCAACTCTGGATTTCAGCTCAGGTCATGATCTCAGTGTTGTGAGATGGAACCCCACCTCTGCTCCTCGTTCAGCTCTCCCTCTCTCTCTGCTCCTTGCTCCCTCTCTCTCTCTTGAAAATCAATAGAATCTTGAAAAAATAAAAATAATCTAGAACCAGTAGGCAGTAAAGGCTCCCTGGGGGCCGGCAAAGGGGTTCATCCTTAAATTAACATTTTATCTTTATGCAGCTGCCACTTGGGAACTGCCTAAGTAGATGACTCATTTCATTTTTTGAGGTCACCCTTTTATTGTCAGGGAGTCATTGGTGTTTTGTCCTTCCCAAAGGTCCACCACTCCCCACTTCCAGAGTATTAATTTAAATGGAGCCACAAGAAGCAGGGGTCACAGAGCAGGCTGAAAGAAGGAGCTGTGTCATTCCTTCAGAAATTTTGGAAAGTGAATTTATAACTGCGACAAATTTGCAACTGTAAGCAACAGAGAGGCAGATTCCAAGTATAATTTATAGAGTTTTCTCGGTTTCGTTTGTTGTTTGGTGAGTTAAAGCATGTTGTGTTCAAATACTATCCTCAAAGAATAAGAATCGCTTTGATGCATTCTGTTTTATGTCTATTGCAACACCATACATGCTGGGGAACTTTATAAATATTACTCTAATTAGAAAGTCTTTAATATCTATTGCTGTAAGAGACTCAGAAGCTTTTATTAATTCATGATGAGATTCAAGCTAGATGCAGAGTTATGGGGATATGAAGATTCTTAAGTATCTTTGGCTCCAGATCTCTTATGTAATATAGACTATAGTGGAAAAAAGGACCTTTCTACAGTTGTATCAAACAATCAGTCAAGAGGGGTACCAGGGTGGTTCAGTCAGTTAAGCATCCAACTCTTGATTTCAGTCCAGATCATGATCTCGGGACTATGAGATCGAGCCCTGTGTCAGGCTCCGTGCTGGGTGTGGAGCCTGATCTAGGTCCTCTCTCCCTCTCCTTCTGCCCTTACCTGCTCCCTCTCTAAAAAACAAAACAAAAACAATAATAAAAAACAATCAGTCAAGAAACTTGGATTGAATATTTTTTGTAGTGCACAGTACAAGGTACAGAGGGGTGGGGGAAAAGAATAAGGTGTAAGTTCTACAGACTTACAAACTAGCATAAGGGAGGAATATGCTTTCTTTTATGTTTAAAATATGACCACAATCACTTTTCTCTAACTGGTACTTTAAAACCACCAGCTCTGGTGGGCACTGTTTTTGCTTCCATTTTGTATTGGTGAGAGTGCAAAGTAATTAATGTAACTCTTAAATTGTCCTAGTCAAATGAGAAAAAAATGTATTTATATATTTATATTATTATATTTATATATTTACATTATTATATATAATATTTATATTATTATATGACTATATATATATGGTCATTTATTGAGAAGAAAACAATTTAACTCTAAAAAGGACTTTTTTTTTTAAAGTACTGAATCTCTGCTCTTCAGTCCTCAGTTTGAGATAAGCTGGAGACTGTTAATTCATTTCCATCTTCAATAAATATTTTCCTTTTTAAAAGTATGCTGTTTGAGCTAGCTTATGAAACGATTGTGTTCCATGTTGAAATTGCACATAAACACACAAATTTAACAAAACAAAATAAACATGATTATTGATTCCCCCGATGGACAACAATATCCAATAGCATGTGCAGATAGCTCCCGCAGGCCAGTTTTCTAGACTCTTCTGTATAATCATTGTTAATATCATTCTTTAAAAAAAATTCATACCTTGGGGTCCCTGAGTGGCTCAGTTGATTAAGAGTCTGACTCCCAGTTTAAGCTCAGGTCATGATCTCATGGTCATAGGATTGAGCCCTGTGTCGGGCTCCATGTTGATTCTGCTTCAGATTCTCTCTCTCCCCTCTAATTATCCCCACATTTGTGCTCTCTTTCTTTCTAATAAATACATAAATAAAATCTTAAAACAAAACAAAAAAACCCCTCATACTTTCCAAGTTCAGTCAAGAAAGTTAAAGAGAAATGGAAAATTTATTCTGAACTTTTAAAAAAAAATTTATTAACATATAATGTATTTTTATCCCCAGGGGTACAGGTCTGTGAATCGCCAGGTTTACAGACTTCACAGCACTCACCATAGCACATACCCTCCCCAATGTCCATAACCCCACCACCCTCTCCCTACCACCCCCCACAACCCTCAGTTTGTTTTGTGATATTCTGAACTCTTGAAAGGGCATTGGTTCACTCACAGTTACCGCTCGTCCGAAATGCTAAATGACGCTGATGTACCTTGTGATAGATAACACAAGATAAAGAGGAATATTGAGACTTCTTACTGTATGTAAGTTCACATCCTTGCCATGGAGGGCACTATTTTCTAGGTTTTCAGTGTTAAGAATTCTATTCCTCTGATCCATAACTAAAAGACTTAAAGGACTCATATTTATGAATAAAACTCATAAGATAACAATGTCAGTTATCAGAGAAGTGACGCTTCCATGCAGCTGGATAACCACTGGTCTCCCAATTGTGCTAAGTTTGTAAATATGCCTTTGTAGGATCTCCCATAGCCACTAAACGCTTGGTGATATTGAATGCTCCTAATGCCTCATCACATAGAGCCAGGTTGCGATTGTTATACCAAAATCCCACATCAAAACCTGTTCGTCAAAACTTTCTCTCAGGAATCTGGAAGCACATTGACAGATATCCACTATCAATCTCCACTGATAGTTGCTCTGTGCATGCCACCCCTGCAGTTACCGTCACATTGCTTCAAGCTGATGAACCGTCAGTAAGTTTGTTTAGAGTGGCGTGGAGGGATGAAGACAGCCAGATAATTAATTAATGAGTTAGAAGACAAGCCCAAAGAATTCTCTTAAGAAGTGGAAGAAAGGTATATATAAACCAGAGACAAAAGGCCTTGCTAAGTACTTGCTTTATTAGAGAAGAGATAAAGATACTTATAACTCTAAGAAATCAGTAAACTCACCTATAGGCTTTAGGTTAAGCTGCTACTGTAAGAATGAAAATATAATGTGTAACTTTTTTTGAGAGAGAGAGAGAGCGAGCACTTGAAGGGCAGGGGGAGGCAGAGGGAGAGAGAGAGGGCGACTCCTAAGCAGCCTCCACGCCGAGCATGGAGCCTGAGGAAGGACTTGATCTCACGACCCTGGGATCATGATTTGAGCCAAAATCAAGAGTCAGGCGCTTCACCGACTGAGCCACCCAGGTGCCCCTAATGTATAACTTTTAAATCAGCAGCATCTAAGTTGATTTATCTGATAGAAAATATAAATGAAGAAATAACAAATAGAAACCAAATATTATTAGATGAAAATATGAAAGGCATAACTAAATCTTAGTATAACAATAAACATACTCGTTGTTAACAAGTTAAACTCTCTACTTAGAACACAGAGATGCTTGGATTCATTTAAAAAAATAAGAGCCAACAATTATAACACACGAAAGAATAAAAAGATGTACAGTTTGAAATAAGGACAAAACTAATATTGATGATAAGAAATTTTGATGAAAAAGCATAAGAATGGACTTCAGATGGCTAGAGTATGAGGAGATACATCTGAGAAGATTAATGTTCCCCAAAAGGTGCCAAATGTAGAAATGGTTCTCAGTTGTCAAGTTGACCAAATGCTGTGTTGTGAGATGCCTGTTAAGGCTCCCTGTCCAGTGTTTACTCATGGTCTCATGAACAATGTGGCTTTGGTGAAAGAGAGAAATTATGCATGGATGTAATTACATTGGTTTTCCCTCACCATGGCTGAAATGGCTGTCACCACTACTGATTCCTAATCTGCAAGGCATAGAGACAAAGCTGAGGCCCCAATGAAGCACCATGCCATTTAGCCCTCCGAAGGCACGTTGCTTATATTGATGAAGGGGAAAATAGTTTTCCTTCAGGAAGGGGAGAAAGTGGTTTGTCCCTTCAAGAGTTGTTTATTCTAGATACAGAACTGCATACTTTGACCACAAAGAGTCGGCCAGTGTATCACCATCCACAGAATAACTGAATGCCTTATTCCCCATCAAGAGTGTCTCACACAATTCTCCTGAATAAGGAGCTCAGGTTATAAAGAAATAAATGAGATAATCAGCTCACAGCCATGGGATTCATTGATGTTATTCTGCTCCTGTTAGCCAAAAGCACCTGAGCTAATAGGATGATGAACAGGTCATTCTATTCTAAGTATTGAATTTGAAATATTGAATACTTAGTTTGTGCAAGGTTGTATGCTATCCTCTGAGACGCAGCATATACTCTGAACAGGAATTGGTATTTGGAACCATTTCTCTCAGAGCCAGATCCCATGGCTCTAGAAACCAAAGGTGAGATGTAGGAGTGAGATGCATGATTCCCTGTCATATCTGGCCTAACTCATGGCTTTTTTGCTTTTTATCCTGTAACTTTGGTTAGTTGCAAGGGGAAAAAATGCTTCCATTGGAGGATATACAATAGTTGCATTGAAGTGGTGACTGAGATTGCCACCTGGCCATTGTGACTCCTTATGTCACTGAACCAATAGGTACAACGAGGTGGTTACTGTGCTGACCAGATTATTACCTCTGATTATCAATCAAGCGGAAATTGGATTCCATTATACAATGGGTATTGGGAAAGAAAAGGAAACATGCTCTGAGTTTCCTTCTAGTATTTCCAGCCCAATGGTAAAATGTAATGGAAGCCTACAACAACCCAGTAGCAGGACCTTCAAAAATAAAGAACTAGGTCACTTCACAAATTAAAGATTTCAGACAACTGAGATGCAGACTAAAGGCAAGAGAATAGGGGTTGGTAGTGGATCAGTGAAGTTACAAATACCAGTTATCTTCTCTTGACCAGGAGCAGAAACAAAGACCACTTAACTACCCATGTTCCCTTCCTTGCTTTTATAAGAATATCTTTTCACTTATTTATAAATTTCTCTCCATCTGTGTGACTGACTGTGTTCCAGGTACTGACCATATAGCTTGGAGCAGAACAAAACACACCTCCCCGCCTGACCACACACACACACACCAGGGGGTCTGACCAATAATAACTGATCAAACAAATGGGTACAAAATGTACTAACAGATAGTAAAATGTGCCACAAATTTTTTTGCACTGATTTTCTGTTTAATTGTTCCTTAAGTTGTTTTATTAATCAGGAAAAACTTTTTAAAAAGATTTTGTTTGTTTGTTTGTTTGTGTACTTGAGAGGGGGAGGAGCAGAGTGGGAAGGAGAGAGACAAACAGACTTGGTGGTAAGCACAGAGCCTGGTGTGGGGCTCGATCTCATGACCCACATGACCAACCCTGAGATCAGGACTTTAGTCAAAGTCAAGAGTCAAATCCTTAACTGACAGAGCCCCAATCAGAAAACACTTTTTGAGGAGTTAGGCTGATTCCATATGGAATATATATGGAATATATGGAATTGGATTCAATATGGAATATATATGGAAGCATATATAAATAGGTAGTTGTGCGCACGTCTCACACACACACAGACACACACACACACTCTATGACACTTTACAGATTTGTCTTAAAAAGTGAATTATTTCAATCATTTGGTGCCTGGTCTCAAACTCTTTAGGACGCCAGTCGCAGCCAACCAGACAATAAGGAAGCCATCAATCTGTGGTAATGAAGATACTCATTATATAATTCATTTTCCTTTATGCTCCTTACATCAATCTTCTCTGAAGATCCATTAAGATTGAGTCCAAAAATTCATTCTCAAAGGAAGGTCAAGGCACTTCAGAGTGCAGAAGACCACAAGGTTAACATTAAGAAAATATGTCATCTCTAAAAGCTTTGTTGGTTTTGGTATCTCAAATCTCCTTTCTGTGGGTTAGTCCTGAAAAGAATCCTCAGGACTACGTATACACTGACTGAACCATTGTGTTTGTAAACGCCAAGAAGTCTCGATAGACTTCTCCTGTTTAACTTCTGAACTGAACAGTTTTCCATCCCTCCTCCCCATGTACATCTCTGTTCATCAGTCTTTAGCTTTTCCTGGGCACCAGAAATAACTGGACAAGGCACCTTAAGAAGACCACGGTATTTGGCAAACAAATGTAATATGAGGAATTTTGTTAAATCTACTTTTGTTCATTGTCAGTAATTTAATTTTAAACTCAAGATCTACCCTTGTGGAGGAGTAAACAGTTGAAGAGTGATGTCAGAATCTGATAGTGCATGAAAAATTGCATGTTAATCCTTTTGGTAAATTTCCTTTCCTTTCCTTTTTTTTGGGGGGGGTGTCAAATTTCAACCTACTCTTTCTAAAGAAGAGAACAATGAGAAACAACTGTCATTTCTAATTCAGTATAAAAAACAATGTCCTTCCATAGGCTGTGGACTTCTCACAATACCTTTCAATTATTTTGACCAAGAGTTGACTTTGGAATCATTATTCGGAAATTTAATGAAAAGCAAGCAATTTCAGCTGGGCACTTTCTAAAAATTTCATTTCATTTTGTTTTAATTCCCGTACAGGTGACATACAGTGTTAGATTAATTTCCAGTATACAGTATAATGATTCAACAATTCCATCAGTGGTCCCCTGTGAGGGACCCAGCACAGATCCAGCCACTAGAGGGCGCTATTAAAGGCAGTTGGGTCCCTGCAGACTCTCGAGCTTCCTGCTAATGGTTCCCTGTATCCCTATCATAGTCATGTCTGTTTTTAATTCAAGATAGTTTCATTTCACATTTCACGTCCAAGTTCCTATCCTGATCATTTTAGTGTATATAAGAGAGAGTGTATATAAGAGGCTGAATGGAGGAGAATTTCAGGATTGCTAAGGCTTAGAGTTGGCAGCCAGAAATACGAGCCTTCAGTAAAATTAGAACAGTAATCTGGTCTTATCCCAAATTGTGCCACATTTCCCTTCTCTGTCTCCACCCCCCTTCCATTCATCAGGGAACCGTTGTTTTTCTCCTATTCCCTTTGTTTTTCTCCCACTACCCAAAATCTTACTGAAGATTCCATACTCAAGTCTCTTTGTTTCAAAATTATTCCAAATTCTACCCTGTTACTGCATCAAAAAAGAAATAATTCAACAAATTGTGTACAGAAAAGTATATGACTAAGTTACATTTCATTAAAGTTTGAAATAATTTTAGTCACAACTGAGGGTTCGATATATAATAATAAGCTTTAAAGAACACCTATTATTTAAAGAGTTATTTCACAGAATATCCTGTGATGTAACTAAAATAAAACTTTTCCATACACCTTAAGTCAGAAATATTGGCAGTGAATTCCTTTACTGATAAGTATATTCAATCTATTTCTGAAGCATAGGAGGCTTTTATATTTATTGAAGTTTCACTAGATATTAGATAATTCACATGCATTATTTCCTTATTTATTTATTTATTTATTTATTTAAACAACAGAGTAGGAATCTCACTCTACATGCTCTGGTGTGTGCAAGAAATGTGAATTTCTTCCTTTTTAAAAATTCAGTTTATTTTAGATTTCTGATCTTCATCTGTCACTGATGAGCCTGTACTACAGGGAAATTCAGTCTTGGTCTCTCCTCAATGTTTGATTTTCACTTCGGCCCCAAGGTACTATTCAAAATCCTAACACTGGACATTGGAGAGCCCCCTGGTATTGCCTGAGGACGCCTAGCCCCACCAAGTCTTAGCTTTCCCCATTGCCTTGATGTTCTCTGCTTCTAGGCCACTCTTGCAAAAGAGAAATCTTTCATGGGAATGGCAACATGTCTACCTATGACACTGCAGTCTCCCTAAGGGCCCTTCCACGCATTTTTGCTTGGGGGTTGCTACCTTACACTGCTTGAGATCAGGGTGGGGAAGAAGGTGCCCAGATGCTTGGGTTAATTCACTGACCTGGCTCTCTTCTTCTCCCCCTGGTTTCAGGGACACTCACCTTCCTGCCTCTCACTTTATATACATTATCACTCTTGCTTATAACCTACCTCCAGAATAACCAGCAGAATGTCTTTCATGGCATTAGGCCCTTAGAAAATACAAGAAAAGCCATTTAACTCAAGTAATTTTTCTTTATACCTTGGCTAAATCACAGAGACACAAATCGTGAAAACACACTGTGTGCTTGAAATGCATGAGAGGTATGGAGAACAGGCATTTTACCTTCCTAACTCAGACTTGTCCCAGGGTGACATAAGGGATTGACCGCACCTTCCTGACTTCACCTGGTGCCAAGAATAAACATCTGGAAAGTACAAGGCACACTTGAAAAAAATATGTAGGTAACATTGTAAATAGTGTGAGTGCATGCGTTTCATAGGCACACTTGAAAAAAATATGTAGGTAACATTGTAAATAGTGTGAGTGCATGCATTTCATAAAGCGGAATTCAGTACTCTTGATGACTCCCTCTCTCTCTCTCTTCGATGTTCTTCCCCTTGGCTTTTCTCATGCCATCCAGGATAGTAGCTTGCCACTTCCCTTTCTTGCTGTCCCGTCATGGTGTTCATTGCTGGTTCATTTTTACTTTGTCTCTGAATGTTGGGGACCCGCCAGGCTCAGTCTTTATCCTGTTCTCTTCTCTGTCTTACAGTATCACGATCCAATGATTTAAAGTATGATACACATTCTCACAACTTCTACTTTTTCTCTCTCAGATGCTTCCTCTGAGATCCAATTTAACTTACAATTAATTGCCTTCCTGACATTTCCAGGAGACATTTCAAGCTAAATCCTTGGTACATCTCTTTCCAGATCTTTCCTCCCTTCCTTCCAAATCTCACTTGTCTCTGACTCTTCCCTTTCTTCATCTTTCACATTGAATGCTCAGTGGTCCTTAATTCGTGGTCCAAAATACATCTCAAATACAGCCTATATATATATATATATATATTTATCTTCATGACAGTTGGGATTTGATGGTCTATTTTGCTTAATGTTGGGGTCCTAGAACATGGAAGAGTGCCAAAGTACCTACTAGATGCTTCATAAATAGTTTTTGAATGAGTGTATGAATGAATGAATGAATTCAAACAGCAAATACATTGTGGATTATGTTAGAAAAGCAAGGTCTTCTAGAGTTTCTCATATTTTTTGCTTTCCAATTAGAGTTCTGAGTTTAATAAGGCTTTTCCTTGGTTTTAAAAACTTACTTCTGCACCTATAGAAGATAGATTGTCTATCTTCATCTATCTATCTATCATCTGAATGTCTATCTATCTATCATCTGTCTTATCAATATGACATTAGGTAATAGAAGTTTTGTCTGAATTGCAAGATTAAAATCGGTATTT
Source organism: Mustela erminea (assembly GCF_009829155.1). Classification (NCBI taxonomy): domain Eukaryota; kingdom Metazoa; phylum Chordata; class Mammalia; order Carnivora; family Mustelidae; genus Mustela; species Mustela erminea. Next base: position 11,863,922 of record NC_045627.1, on the reverse strand, counting down.
CCACTGAGGAACTAGTAAAGTAAACATTTATTCATTATTTTATCAAATATTATATATGCATAAACCTAGAACAATAAAAGACCATTCGTTAAGTGTCATGGGATTCCATGTGTTTATTTAATCCTTTTTTTGATCTCACCCTTCCCGTTGACAGAAAGATGGGGAATAGAATATGTGACACCGACCTAAATAATCCGGCTAGATTAGGCAGTGATCCGAACTGGGGTCAATTGAGATTTTCATTCTGAAAATGAACTATCTCATTAGATTTAACTAGTTTTCCAAATTAAAGCAGCCAAAATGGTCCTTCTCTGTCTAACTTGCCTGAAGTACACAATATTCCTTGTTTGCCGTGTATTTTCATCAATATGAAACTTAAGAGAAGTGGTATTATTCTTCCACCAGTGTAAAAATGGAATCCAAAAAATAACTCTGAGAGGCCATTTCTATGTAAATTCGGATACAAAGCCTTTTGTTGCTTCTTTTTTAATGACTTGAGTTTGATGCCTTAATTCATTATTTAAATTTCAGTCATTAAAGGGGATAGAAAGATTTGTTTTTCTAATTTCATTTCAATATAATATAATCATGCCAGAGACTGAGTGACAAAACAAGAGGTAGAATCAGAAGGTGGTAATTGTAGTACAGGAAAGATTTCTCTATATGGTGATATGGTGAATTCTTAGATTATTGGCATAGGAGGAAGTGTTCCCATGGTTTTAAGCTTTGTCTGCTGGCTAGCTCCTCGCTCGGTCTAGGCAACAGGACCACCATGTCTCATGATGTGCACACTCTTCCTTGTGTCCAGACCCATGTATCCCTTGCACTGTGTGTGCATTGATGGTAGGGGGAAGGTCAATGGATGGCAAGCTTACCCAAGTCTGTATTGTTATTTTCACCATTGTTGTAATTCAGTCCAGCCCAGTACTGTGAATCTGGTCAGCTAACATGAAATACACTTAAAAAAGGGCTTCCACGCGGAAGATACACCACACGTCTGGGTCACCTTGGATGCTGCCTCTAGTGGCTTCTGAGCTCTCTTCCATTTATCTTTGCAATGGTGAACTAACTCTGTACTTTAGGGGTTCCATGAATCCTCAGGATAAAGTTCAGATTTTTAACGCAGCTCCCAAGACCCTTAATTACCTGACACAGGTTTCTATCTCCAGATGCACTTTTGGCCTCTCTTCCCATGCTCTCTGTTTTCAGGTCTGGCTCGCTCTGCTTTCTACTGGTGTCTCTCACCAGTTGGTCCTGACTCTCCTCTTCCCACTGTGAGCATTCACCTGGATGGTTTCATCCTGTGGTTCTCAACTGAAGCATTCCTTAGTCCTTGAAGGTCAGTCTCTGAATTAGGCACCCATAACAACTTTACTTTCCCTAGTCTGTCTTTAATACACTATTGTAAAGCATTTTTCCTGTATTTTCTGGAAGACACTGATTTTCCCCTTTGTTGCACTCACTATATTTTTCTAGAACATGTGCTTGGAGGAGGCAATGGCCAGTGGTGTGCCGGAGAATGTTGGAGAGCTGATTACATGGAGAAAAAATCTAACAAAACAAAATAAAACAAATGACAAGGTAACCACCCTGACTTGGGATTGTTTCTGTGGTTTCATGGCCAATTCCAAACTATGGATGGGCCGCTACTCGTGCATGCAGTGCGCCTTCTCCACGGCCTCGCGGCCCGCCATGACATGGCATCTGGAGTGAGACTTGAGACAAGACATACACACTCTGCCGGCGGGCCAGCTCCAGTAGATCAGTGTCTGTACCTTCAGTGTCTGGTCCATGCTTATACATGTTAGATGCTCACTAAGGAACAATCCACTTACTATACACCAGTTAGAATGACAAACAACAAGGAAACAAGGAAATAAACAACAAGAACAAACCCCACAAAAATCTATCATACAAAGTGCTTGCGAGGAGGTAGAGTCAGGGGAACCCTTCTATATTGTTGCCAGGAATTCAAAACCGAACTGCCAATTTGAAAGCAGTTTGATAGTTTCTTATGAAAATTAACATATGCTTCCCATGGAGGCTGTCAATCCTATCACTACATACGCATGCCAGACAAATGGAAATATGTAATCCCATAAAAACCTACATGAAAGTTTATAGTGGTTTTGTTCATAACCCACAAAACCTGGACAAACCCCAAATGTCCTTCAGTTGATGACTCTACAAACAAACTGAGTATGTCCACCCAAGAAAATAATAATAAAACAGAATATCAATATATTTGCCAACATACGCTACAAATGCATTATGCTAAGTGAAATAAGTCAGATTCAAAAGAGTAGAAAGTCTGTGATACCATTTATACGATGGTCTGAAAATCACAAAATCGGGATAGAAAACTGTTTTCCAGGTGGTAGGCGTGAGGATGATGCTGAGAACAAAAGGGGCACAGAGGACATTTTTGGGGTAATGGAAATTTTCTGTATATCGATTGCTGTGGTGATGACACAGCTGACGGTGTTTACTGTATGTAAACTATACCTCAGTATGCCAGACTGGGGGGAGAAAAACTATTTATGAAGAGAAGGAAGGAAGGAAGGAAAGAAGGGAGGGAGGGGGAGGGGAGGGAGGAAGTCTGAAGCCTCACTACTAAGCATATGGTTGATTTTCTGGCACTTCCCTTAAAATGCAAAATCGGTATGATAAAACAAGAGGCAATATTCCAGTTTATATTAATTTTACATTATGTTGCTCTGAGTTATCTTCTCGTAGTCAAGTGTATCTGGTATAAAATGTTAGCAGACATGACAGGTAAAACTCTGATGGTGAATTCCTAAGTAATCAAACGGGTTTTGTCTTGCTTTGTTTTCCTTTTGGCTTCCCGTCCTGAGTACGCTTAACACCAAGCCCCACCAGCAAAACTTGGTCTAAAAGTCAACCCACACTCTGCAGGAGTCGGGCTGAATCTACTTCCTACAGAAGAAAATGGCCCATTTCTCATCAGAGATACTCAATGTTTCAAAGTGAAACACAGTGACGGTCAGTCAGGTAAACAAATAAGTAAACCCGTCTATCAGCTATATCAAATTTTGGCCTCAGTGCCCTTCAAGAGATGATATTAGGAGGAAAAAAAAAAAAAAGAAAGTTGCAAAAGAAGAAATAACCAGCTCCACTCCCAGGGCGGTCACGCCACGGGCATTGCTTCGAGCAACAACACATTAGCTACAAAGCAGAGCACGTTTAATTGCTCCCTCCGGCACTGGAGATCTGTAGCTTTCAAATTTCCCTCCTCTATTAAAGTAAATTCCTGGGACTTTTCTACCTTCTCTAAAAACGACGCCTTAAAGGTTGAAATTTATTTCCCGTCGACCTTTCTGGAGCACCAGTTGCTGGAGCCCTCACCGTTTCTGACCCTCCATCTGGTGGTCTAAGCCTTATGCAAGTATGCTTGCCTGCATTGTTCCAGGAAATGAGCCAAATACAACTTTATTGGAATATCAGTTATATTGTGTTGCTTTGCATAGAGACCAAGTTTAGTTAGTAAATTTAAAGGCCTGCAAAGTATTTTAAATAATGTCTTTGTACAGGAGTGCCTGATGGCTCAGCTGGTTGTGTGTCTGACTTGGTTTTGGCTCAGGTCATGATTCAGGGTGATGAGATCGAACCCCATGTCGTGCTCCATGCTAGGCATGGAGCCTGCTTAAGATTCCCTCTCTCCCTCTCCCTCTGACCCTTCCAACACCCACCCCTTTGCTCTCACGCTCTCTCTCTCAAAAAATAAAACGGAAAAAAATTTATATCTTTGTGCATAATTAAGAAGTATAATAAGAATTTGTCATAGCAAATACAAATGCCTCAAAAGATAGGAATGGTAATTACAAAACATGAACATATCAACTGTTTTCGTTAACCACCTCATCATTGGAAAAAAACAGCAAAAAAGGAGCATTCCCTTTTTTTTTTTTTTTTTTTTTAAAACACCGTGCTGGTAAGTAACTTTATTGCTATGACATTTTCCCAGATACAGTAAGAGGGGACACTGGTCTATATATCCGTCTCTAGTCAGTTTCATTAGCAGAGGGCAGCTGCTGCGGGTCTGAGGTCTTCTGAGGACATGGAAACAGTTGCATTTCTAATTCTGAAAACCGTGCTAAGGCTTTTGGAGACAGCACCAAATACTACAGCCCTCAACAGCCTCTCCAGAACAGCAGCAGTTCCCCTATACTGTTCCTCCTTTTGCCCATGCACCAGCATTATCTCTTGGCTCACTTTAAAATATATCTGGAATGCCGAATTTGATAAAACAATATTAGATTATTCTGTTGCTTTCAGCAAACATGAAACATGACAAAAACTACATGGAGTGAGGGATTTTTGACTTTGAGATCTAAATATGAATTGTCTACATAAACATTGCATCTGAAAAAAGCCCCCAAAGACCTCTAAAATCACAACAATCATTTGCAAAAACTTTGCATTTTTCTCCAATCGATATGAAATTCTCATACAACAAAATGCAGACTTTAAGCATATCACTCAGTGAGTTTAATGCTCACTCTTTGAAAGACCTGCCAATAAAGAGATAAACCATTATCTTCATTCCAGAACGTTCTTCTATGCCCACTTTCCATTCCCCTGCTTCATGCTCAGAGGTCACCATTGTTTTAATTTCAATCTAGTTTCCATTCTTAGCTTTGTATGTTCCAGAACTTTACAAATTTATATAGATTTCATTATTAATGTGCTCTTTTGTGTCCTTTTCCTGATATTGTTGGGCGCATCAAGAGTTCATTCTCCTCCTCCTCCTCCTCCTCCTCCTCCTTCTTCTTCTTCTTCTTCAGATTTTATTCATTTATTTGACCTAGAGAGAGAGAGAGAAGGACACGCAAGCAGGGGGAGTGGCAGGCAGAGGGTGAGGGAGAAGCAGGCTCCCTGATGAACAGGGAACCCAGTGTGGGACCCGATTCCAGGACCCTGGGATCATGAGCTGAGCAGAAGGCAGGTGCTTAACGGACAGCCACCCAGGCGCCCCATCAAGAGTTCATCCTATTTCATTGCTAAACTGCCGTTTGTTTTTTTTGTTTGTTTGTTTGTTTGTTTTTCCATTTAAGTGTTGATAGACATTTGAGTTAATTGCAGTTTGTGGACATTTTGAATCAAACCTTTATGAAAGTTCACATATAAGTATTTGGGGAGGGCACGTGTTTTAATTTATCTTGGGTAAATGTCTGGGAGTGGAATTGCTGGGCATGTATGTGATTCACTTTGAATGGAGTGCCAAGCTCCTTTCCAAAGCAAAAGTTCCAGTTCACGCTCCCAGCAGCAAAACATGATGATTGTTACACATCTCCCTGATACTTCATATTTCTGGTCTTTCAAACTTCTAGTCACTTAAGGAGGCTTAATGATCTCTCACTATGCTTTTAACTTGTATCCTCCCCTCCCTTGACTAATGACATTGAGGATCTTTTCAGGTGCTTATATTAAGACTTTCTCTTCCAAAGTGTCTGCTCAAGTATTGGACTGTTTATTAAACTGGTTTATGGTCTCTCAGTCCTGATATGGTGATTTGCACCCTCTCTCTCTTCTTGATCACTGCAGCCAGGTATTTATAAATTTTGTTTCTCTCTTCAAAGAACCAGCTTCTGGTTTTAACTATCTTTCTTGTTGTCAGTTCCTTATTTTGTTTGTTTCTGCTCCTATCTTTATATCCTCTTTCTTCAAATTACTTTTTATTTGTTTTGCTTCTTTTTTCCTCTAGCTGCTTAAAATGTAATCTATGGTCATTGACTTTAAGTTTTTCTTCTTTTCAATATAAACTTTAAAGCTATAAATGTCTTCCAAGTATAGCTTAGAAGCCCCCAAATTTTGATGTTTTATTTTCATTGTTATGGAGTTCAAAATATTTTTATAATTTTCTTCACTATATAATTTTCTTCATTCATATAATCATTGTCTTTGATTCATGGATTATTTGTAGATGTTTGGGAATATTTGTGGGTTTGCTACTTATATTATTGTTATTGATATTTCATTTGATTCTACTGTGGCCAGAAAATATTCTTCATACCACCTTCAGTTTCAATCAGTCAGACTTGTTTTACAGCCTACCATATAGTCCATTATAGTGAACACACTATGTGCACTTGAAAAAAATGTGTATGCTTTTCCTGTTGTGAGTTTCTAGAATATTCTATAAATACCAGTGAGACTGAGGCCTGGAAATTCTTTTATCTGGGTGTTTTTACTATATAGTTGCATGAAAGATGCAAAAATACTTAAGCCTTGTAGATACTACACTATAATAAAACCGTTCATAAAATTATATAGCACTATGCTCTCTCAAAAAAAATTATGTTTAGTTCTTGCATTCAACTACCTCATTCTCCAGATCCTTGGGCACAATTTTGCAAAAATATTGCAATTTATGTTATAGTTAACACAGACTTCGCAATATGTGTTGGTTGCTTCTGTCCTCTTGTTTTGGCAAAGCCAAGTGTGATATTCATATCTTGAGCAGTTTCACTACTAAATCCTGGAAATATGCCATTTTGTATTTGATATTATTTTGTTTGTTGATTTAGTTTTTGTTTCCAGGTGGAATAAGGAAATGATTCTCTGATGTGATGATGGATCTAGACCCATGGTTGACAATGGTGTATGTCACATATACCCACATTTTTTACTTGTTTTATATGGCAGGGGACGGAATATCATCCCTTATCCAGTGGGTTAGAATCTATTACTATCTATTATTATTACTCCTTTCAATGCTTCAGTTCTCCCAATTTTTGCCAGTAGGGGCCCCTTCGATGTGGTCTTTGTGTGTTTTTGACATTCCTATTCTTATTGGAGCATTTCTTTGTTTGTTGGCACAAGAAGATGTTCTATGCTCATCTTGTATTCTCTGAGCCATTTTATCAGCTCAGCCATTTCTTCAGAGAGAACTGTTTCCTTTTATCAGAGCATGGTACGTAGAGATTAAACCGAGGCATGCACTATGCTCACTGCTAATGCTGTGTCCAAGTGTGTGTGCGTACACACATCCAGCATACATACCTCTGTATATCTACCTCTAGCAATTTCTCTCCAACACCACGGGGATCCCTGTAGTTTCCTCCCTTTCAAACATGTCACTCCTTTCTCAGCAGAGAGAAACCTACCTCCTACTATCCTTACTATATTTGCTTTTTTGACCAACTCCCCTGTGTAACAGCTGTCTCTCTCTCTCTCTCGCTGTCAATATTGCTGGACTTTCTCATGGACACCCTCTTTACCCATCTTCACTTCAACACTTCCTTGTGGTTTCCCCCCACTTTTTTACCCATTCCAGGAACAGAATATGGGGCAAAGCAACAGATTCATACACACATGGCAGTTTTGGTGCATAACAAAGATGGTCTTACGGACCAAACAGAAAAGATGAAATGATTAATAAATGATACTGGGACAACTTTTTTTCGATAGGTGAACAAAATAAAAATGGATCCTTATTTTGTATTTTGTGCACAGATGTAGTTTATGTAGTTAAAGTCTTATATGTGGAAAGAAAACCTTCAGGATTATTAGCTGCAATGTAAAAGAATATCAATATGACTCCAGGGTAGAGAATCGCTTCATAAGACATAGACAAACACAAAAAAAAATCAAAGACAGATTGAAAATTCATACTTTAAATTTTCTAAAAATATTTTATTATTTGACACAGAGACAGCGAGAGAGGGAACACAAGCAAGGGGAGTGTGAGAGGGAGAAACAGGCTTCCCACTGAGAAGGGAGCCTGATGCGGGGCTGGATCCCAGGACCCTGAGATCATGACCTGAGCTGAAAGCAGATGCTTAATGACTGAGCCAAGCAAAGCCCCATACTTCAAATTTTTAAAAATACGCACACATACCACCTAAATATTGTGAAAATATAAAACTAAGTCATACAACATCAGAAGATATTTCTGGTTTTTTAATTAGAAGAGAGGTGTAAATTAAAATATATTAAGAACCTTTGTCCCTAAGCTGGAAGAAGAAAAGTCAGCTAATAGAGGAAGAGACAAAGCATGAATAGGATTTATCAGAAGAGCAAACACAAATGGGAAATAAACACATAAGCCTGTTCAACCTCACTATTGATTAGGAAAATGCATATTGAGTACACAAAAAATATTATTCTAAATCCAATAGACCAGGAAAATTACAAAAGCTGCCCAATCCAATTATTGGAGATAATATACTTAATGGTAATTCTTACTGTTAATTTTAAAATATATCTGGTAAACCCATGTTGAAAAACAATTTTCTTGTGAAGTTGAGTCTACTTTCCACTCCTAGCTATTGCCTTCAGAAAAACTCCTGCACGAGTGCTCCAAATGCTAATTTCAAGGGTGGTCACATCGTCACAAGTCATTATAGAAAAACAAGAACTGCCTTAAATGTGCATTAACCAACCAATTTAAAAATAAATGATGGTTTTGTTGTATAATCAAAGTATACTCAGTAAATAAAATGAATAATAGCTATATGCATCATAAAACATTAATCATAGACAATCACTTTTCTATTTTTTTTGTTGTTAACATATAATGTATTATTTACCTCAGGGGGACAGGTCTGTGAATCGTCAGTCTTACACAGTTCACAGCACTCACCATAGCACATAGCCTCCCCAGTGTCCGCCCCCAGCCACCCCATCCCTCCCACCCCTCACCCTCCAGCAACCCTCAGTTTATTTCCTGAGATTAAGAATCTCTTATGGTTTGTCTTCCTTACAAATCATGTTGTTTCATTTTACAATCACTTTTCTGCCTGAAAAAGAATTGCAGAGGTATGTATACAGTGTAATTCCCGTTATGAAGTTAAGAGCACATCAAACTAAATACTAAATACATTGTTAATAATGTGTATGCATATATATAAATACATGTATACTAAATAACAGATACAATATACATGCCTAGAATTAATAATGTATTTAATATTTCATTTTAGTATTACATTTGTGATTACATATGTACACATACACGCTGCCATTATACATCGACATAGTGACATATATACATAGAAACATATATAGTTACATCTATATAAATAGGCATATAGATCTAGAGAGCTATAAAATTTGTAATGAAAAATCATGGAATATTCTTCCATAAGATTCTGGATTAACATAATATTAACATAATATTCAGGATCGCGGTTTCCCTGGGAGGGAGGAAAAAAGATAAAGTTAAGGACGGGAATATAGGCACATCAGTGATAATGGAAACGAGCAATGTCTTTGCCTAGGTAGTAGGTACACAGCTCTTCCTTCATTGATAGCTGCATTACTATATAGTGATAGATGACTATATGTGTGTCTTTTACATTTGCTCTTGTGCACTGCGACTATTATATAATATCCTCTAAAATGCTTTTAAAAATCTTAAATGGGTCCTTCAGCCTCAAATAACTTTGGGAAAATAAACACTTGCCTAAATATCAATGATAAAGGAATGAAAATCATAAAACTACTTTCAAGGTGAAAAGAAAATAAATTGGAAGAAAATGTTTGTTTTGCTTTTACTGGGAAACATTAAAAAACACGTGGAGTATCTGTTCCTTATCTGCCAAGGTTATCAAAACTTAAAATAAATCTATCCTAAATTAACTCACTGTTCAGACCAGTGTAACAACGCAGAAGTTTCCCAGGAAGGAAGTACAGTTCTTCCAAGGGACCATCTGATTAAAGGAAACACATTTCTTGGGAACAATAACCCTTGTCAATTACCATCATGGGAGCTGATCTGTGTGTTTGAGGATGACAGGCTCTGTGCAGCCTAAAATAATTCCGCTTTTTGAGGGAAGGCAAAAACATGCAGGTGTTTTGGTCACCTTAATTTAGAGAGCACTGGGATTCATTTATGCAGGGGTTCTCAGCTTTCTTTTACCCGTTAAATTAACATTCTGCTTGGTGCAATTATAGTTTTACTTTGGGTTCAGTAGGTACAAGGGCACTCATCATCTGTTTCGTCTAATCCCAGGACTCTCTGTGCTCATCCAGTAAATATTTATGGAGCAACTATTAGTTTTCAGACTTGAATTAAGGTCCCAAATTTCAACTTTCTCTTCATTGTATGTAAAATACTGATTTTGCTGGCTTTTCTGCTTAGGATCAAATTAAGGGAAATATAGACCTAGATTTTCTTCAGTTTGGGGTTTCTTAGTGGGGTAAGTAACTCTTTTATGTTTTCTTCCATGTACGAAACACATTTTAAAAATAAGACAGGAGAATCAGAAAGAAGGAGATCCAGCTGGAACCTTATTACTAACAGGACACTTGTTACCAATAGCTTAATCAAAGAACGTGGCTCAGTACTGTAGACACCTGGTTTTTCTAAAGGACTCTCGCCAGCCCACAGCTGAATTTACCCTACAAAAATCACAGAAATGCCCCGTGTAGGGGCAGACCCTGCGTCACAGCGGAGCAGAGAGCGGCGGTACCCTCTTTGCTGTTGGGGCACATCTGAAACTGACATAAACCCTGGGGAAGATAGGTGGGTGTTCCTGCCGCTGCTCCCTGTGCAGGTAAGTCAGGGAGATGGGAGGCCAGTATTCCGCCCAACGTCTTCCCCTTGGCATGTTCGTTTCCTAAAATGTTGGGAGCAATGCTCTCATCTTCTGTCCCTGCTGTGGGGACATTTTTGGTGTCACAGCTGGGGAGGGAGCGCTGTGGGATCTGATGAGTAGAGGCCAGGGATCTATTGACCATTCTACAATGTATGGGGCAGCTCCCTACAAATGGGAATTATCTGCTCCAATATGTTAATAGCGCTGGGGTTGAGAAGCCCCCTTCTAGTTTTGCTGGGAGACCTATTTCACTGTGGCAAATAGCTAAATCTTATATTCGATTTGCACTGACCTAGATGTCTGATTATTTACTGAGTTTCTAATATGGTGCCAAGATGCTGTTCTAGGAGCACGGGTGAACAAGAGACACCAAAGTGTTACTCTGGCTGGAACAACAGCGAATATACGTATACTGGAGCGCACACTTGTATCTGATATACAAACCCAAACATACTCTTGCACACACTCGTACCCTCAACTTTTCAGTTCTCTTCTGTGGCTACTTAGCTGTTCTCATCCTCCTTTTCTTCTGTCAGGCAGATAAACGATGAGATTCACCTGTGTGAGACGCTTGAGTAGGTAAATCTGAACTATAGTACTTTTTGTTCCCAGAAATGGAATACATGTTTGGGTTAAGATTCAGCTTTGCAGTATGCTGGCTTTAGGGATTGAGAATATCTTTTTTTTTTTTTTTTAATTTTTAAAAATTTTTTCAGTGTTCCAAGGTTCATTGTTTATGCACCGTACCCAGTGCTCCATGAAATATGTGCTCTTCTTAATACCCACCACCAGGCTCACCCAAGCCACTCCCCCTCTCCTCTCCAAATCCCTCTCTTGGTTTCTCAGAGTCCAGACACAATGCTAAGATCATTTTAATGAAGGTAACTTTCATTTGCAACCTGAAGCTTTTATTGGTTATGTCGAGTTAAACCTGGTATATCTTAAACATGTGCACAATACACCAAGCTGTCCTCTAAAGCATGACTGTAACTACTGGAGGAAAGCACACTCTTCTCAAAGCTTTAAGGCTTTTTAAGTCAAATTTGCTAAGGAGCTGAGCTGCAGGTGGTGTGGCCAATGCTGGTTACCCGCTGGCAGACTCTGGTCTTTGCTCAGGAGTATCTGGGAATCTATGAAGGTCAAAGGGCTGAAAACAAAAAAGCAAACAAAAACACCTGGAAACATTACCATTTGGATAATTCAATATCATGATTATTATTCACTATGCTCAATCCCATGAAAACTTCAATCATGCCGAATTTGGAGTCACTAGTCACAATTTTTTTTCCAAATTAATTACCAAGCACAATGCTATGACTAGGTGCAGTCTTACTTCTTTGAATTGCTCTTTTCATTTTTGTTTCTTGCAAATAACCTTTTCTATTCCTCCTCTATTTGTGTTCCTACTTTAGCCATTAAATTGCATTTTCCTAAATATTTGCAAGTCACCTCAAGAACAAAATCTAGACTTTTGTCAGCAAGTGTGTTGTAAAGGTTGGATGACTGTGTGCTTTATTTAACCCAGATATAGTCATTATCCAAGGGTTATCTGCTAGCCAACCTCCCCAGATGGTATAGATAACTGAGTGAGAAATCTTGTGACTTTTATTGTTCTTACAAATTTTTCTTCCTATTTCAATTTCTGTTGAAAGAATGTGGTACTAGCTCTTTTTACACAGTGATTGGTGGCTCTTACTGGCAAATAAAAGATGGCAAGGGAGGATTACAAGGAAATAGAGATGATTCAGTTCAATCTCATCTAAATAATTCTGATTTACCTCATCAGACTAATTCAAGTGGACTTTTTTTTTTTTTTAAGATTTATTTATTTTGGAGAAAGAGCACCAGAGGGAGAGAGAATCCCAAGCAGACTCCCCACTAAAAAGACTCAATCTCATGACCCTGAGTCAAAATCGAGTTGGACACTTAACTGACTGAACCACACAGGCAACACCCAAGTGGCCATCTTAATGTAATTCTATTTTATTTGAACTACATATATAAGTGTATATATAAAATACATAGTAGTATTCCTATAATGTGTGTATGTATATGTGTATGCACATATGTGTAGCTGAATTTATAGTTATCTGTTTAAATTTGGCCACGGTAAATGATATTCACTTGTGCTTGCATGTGACATCCCCGGAGGTGTTATTTTCTGATGAATAGTTACTGCTACATATATTTAATGAAAAGTATAAATATATTTGTTTTATATGTAAAATATTTAAATATCCAGATGATTACTATGACCACACTTACAACCTCTACATTGACCAAGAAGGAGGACTACAACAATCGACAATTACATTGGCAAACTTTTCAATGAACATTTGAGGGAAAATATTACCATATGGAACTCTATGAAACAATAAGCATAGATATACAGGTATTTTTATTATATGATATACCAGCTGGTTTTATATGCATAATAGATATAATTTTGAATTATAAATCTGGTGCCTGGCTTCTTTTGAACAAGATCGGTTTTTGGTTTTCATTTCTTTCTTTCTTTTTGTTTTGGTTTTAATTTTTAACCTCAGCAGTTATTTACAGATTCATTTCCATTACTCCGTGTTTATATTTTCAACTCCTCCAATTGTACTTCACATTAGTGTATCTACTTGACATTTCCACTTCTCTTGCAGTTAGGAAAGGTCTAGAACTGTAAGTAAATATTTTTCTCATTATAAATATAATACAACATTCTACTTGGGACTTAATATCATTTTCTTCCCCTACTGCAGAGGAAAATGTTTTGCCTAATATTTTCTCTTTAATTCAAACTAATATTGCATTTCTTTTTTGTTTGTTTCAAATTTTTATTTAAATTCTAGTTAGTCAACATACAGTGTAATAGTAATTTCAGGAGTAGAATTTAGTGATTCATCACTTAGATTCAACACTCAATGCTCATCACAACCAGTGCCCTCTTTAATGCCCATCCATCAGCCATCTAGTCCATCCCCTGCCCGCCTCCCTCCATCAACCCTGTTTGTTCTCTATAGTGAAGAGTCTTTTATGGGTTGCTTTCCTCTTTTTTTCCCCCCCTTCCCTATGTTCATCTGTTTTGTTTCTTAAATTCCACTTATGAGTGAAATCATATGATAGGTCTTTCTTTACCTGATTTATTTCACTTAGCATAATACACTCTAGCTCCATCCATGTTGTTACAAATGGCAAGATTTCATTCTTTTTAATGGCTGAGTAATATTCCTGTGTGTGTGTGTGTGTGTGTGTGTGTGTGTATGTGTGTATGTGTTTAAAGATGGATAGGTTAGGGGCACCTGGGTGGCTCAAGTGGGTTAAAGTCTCTGCCTTCAGCTCAGGTCATGATCCTGGGGTCCTGGGATTGAGGCCTGCATTGGGCTCTCTGCTCAGCGGGGAGCCTGCTTCCTCCTCTCTCCCTCTGCCTGCCTGTCTGCCTAGTTGAGATCTCTGTCAAATAAATAAAATCTTTTCAAAAAAAAAAAGATGGATAGGCTATGTTATGGATAAAAATGAATATATAAATATGCATATTTGTATATGCCACATCTTTATCCATTCACCAGTTGATGGACATCTGGGTTCTTTCCACAACATGGCTATTGTTGATAATGTTACTCTAAACATCAGAGTGCATGTGCCCCTTTGAGTCAGTATTTTTGTTTCCTTCAAATAAATACCTAGTAGTGTGATTGTTGGCTCATAGGGTGGTTCTATTTTTAACTTTCTGAGGAAATTTCGTATGTCTTCTCCAGTGGCCACACCAGTTTGCATTCCCACCAAAAGTCCAAGACTTTCTCTGCATCCTCAACATCTGTTTTTTTTTTTTTTCCTGAGTTGTTAATTTTAGTCTTTCCGACCAGTGTGAGGTGGTCTCTCCTCATGCTTCTAATCTGTATGTCCCTGACAACGAGTAATGTGGAGCATCTTCTCATGTGTCTGTCCAGTATCTGGATGTCTTCTTGGCAGAAATGTCTGTTCATGTCCTCTGCCCATTTCTTAACTGTATTATTTATTTTTGGGGTGTTGAGTTTTAGAAGTTCTTTCTAGATTTTGGATACTAACTCTTTATTGGATGTGTCATTTGCAAATATCTTCTCCCATTCTGTAGGTTGCCTTTGAGTTTTGTTGATGGTTTCCTTCCACAGTGAAGAAAATCAAGAAAGCTAACATTGTGTTTTTTATAACACATTTACTTCAAGTAAAATATGAGAAGCCTCAGTAAAATTACTTCCCTACTTCTAGATATGCTCATCCTTGAAGTACATGATTGACCAGATCATGTTTGAAGAGGTCATTATCATAAATAATATACACATACAACTACAATTTGTCTTTTCAGTGATTACAAAAGAGGGGGCAAGTTTAATTTTATTTTTTCATCTTTATTAAAATATAACTGGCATATAACATAACAGTTTAGTTTTAAATATAAAGATTATAATCCAAAATTGCAATTACCTATCAGATTGTGTGTGTGTATGTGTGTGTGTGTGCGTGCGCATGTGTGAATGTGTGTAAGCACAGGGAGCATAGGGGAGGGTGGCTCATCAGTGAGAGAATGGAGTTAGTGTGTTTTCCTCAAGAGGAAAAGAAGAAATTGTCTTTCTAAATTGAAATGATGTAGACCAAAAAGTAAATTAAAGCCTGTGGGTTTTTGGAATTTACTTCAAAGGAATTTGTTTCTAATACCTTGTCATCAAAACTGATTTGCAGCAATTAAAACAGAAAGCAAGTGCTGTGTGATTTTTCTTGTCTATCAGAATCCAAAACACAGGAAATTTCAGATAATTTAATAAACATAAAATGGGATGATAAAAGAAACCCAATTATGAGAATGAACACACTCAACCATCGGCAAGTAATACTGGGATAATTGAATAATTCTAAAGAGTTTGAATGGCAAATTTTAAATAGCAAATCATTTAATGGCACTGCAGAATGACTGGAAAATAAAAAGCCATTGAGAAGAACATTATTTGAAAGTTTATAAAACTATAAAGTTAACTTCTGTAAAAGAGAATCCACAAGATGCAAGAATATAGAAATTGTGCTTCAGTGAATATGAGCCAAAAAACACAATAGTTAACTACAGGTGGGTTTATTCTGGTCACCAAGGCCACTCTCTGTTTAATTTCTAATATACTGAATTCAGTTTGGTTTTGCTTTCCTTCCTTGAGCACCCTTACTGAGTTTTCACTTCTCTTTACCAAATGTATATGAAAGAACTTATCTTGTGTTCCCTATTATTTTTGCCTACTTTCAGTCTTTTTTTTTTCTATTTTTGTCTGATATGTCAAATTCCATATGCTTACAAACGTATGCTACCTTATAGTTGCATGTGTTTCAGGTTCTCCTTAGATATGTAAATATGTAATGGGAGCCAAGTAAGTATGGGACATAATTCTTCTCACATTTGTCTTTTCTAAGCTTAACTGACAAGATATTTCCTTGCATACCCAAGAAATTCTATTTCTTGTTGTTCTTTTTCAGTGAAAAAAATTAAATTTTTCTCATTTGCACATTCAGTGATTAAATTTTGTTTTAAATAAAGCCCTTTGAGGGCTTTCAGTGGACAGCATGGATTTGTTCACAACTAACCTTCAAAAAATAGATCTTTGATACCATGGAGGGATTAGCAACCACAGTGGGATATGTTGTCCCGATCCAATCAAGAATTGCAATTATAACATGATCTGAGTGCCTCTGTATGCCAGTATCTTAGACTCATTCCCATAAAAGCAAGGCACTTCTGATTGCTTTCAATTCATTGCTCTCACACACTTGGTTAGCACATAAATAATTTTGTTCTATGTATCAATCTGAATCTTTGTTCTTCATCATTAAAGTACCATATTTAATTATGGACTAGTTATTAAAAAAAAAGCTGAGGATGTCCAATTCTCCATAGATTTTTATGAAGTAGCCTATTATAATAATTTCAAGCTAAAATCACTCCACGGTCTCTTGGACAGCTGAAATCCAATATGCTATCTGCAATTCTAATCATAAACATTAAAATATAGTTACTCAACTTTAATAGTTCTTTGTAAATACCATCATCTTCATATTGGCAAACTATATTATATACATCATTAATCTCGTTCCAATCAAGTAATTGAAATGCAATTTTAAGTGATTATTTTTCCTGATTATGAACTTGCACTGGAAGACAAATAATGTTCCTTCAGTGCTTTCTCCTTCTTGACTTGCTATATTCCATGACTGGCTTATTTTTCTTTCCTAAGATGAGTACAGAAAACATCATCTAAGTTCTGAGTATATTTCCATCAGGTGTCCAGGTGATGCTTTGGTTCTCTAAAAGTGCTCCTTTTCTGACCATGAGATTGACTTTTGCCTTTTTCCTTAAGAATCTATCATGGCTAACTCACTGAACTCTACCTCTGAAACTAATAATAAACTATAAGTCAATTAATTGAATTTAAATTTGAAAAAAATATTTTAAAAAATCTATCATGGCTTCCCTTTGCACAGTATATTGGATCATAGATCTTTCTATAGGCTTCCTCGTAATTGACTATCATCAAGATACTGTGACTACTCTAATTAACATTTCATCTTCCATTTTATACTTATCAGTGCTTCTTCTGAGTTAATTTGTTCTACCCCTTACAGTATCCTCTCATAATATATTTAAAGATTTATTTGTCAGAGCACAAGCAGGGGGAACATCAGGCAAAGGGAGAACTAGTTTTGCCACTGAGCCGGAAGCCTGAAACGGGACTCGATCCCAGGACCCTGGGATCAAGACCTGAGCCAAAAGCAGAGGCTTAACTGACTGAGTCACCCAGATATCCCTCCTTTGGTAATATTTTTAAACAGTTGGTTTTTAATTTTTTTTTTCCTGTTCTGTTCCTTAAGAGAGAGAGAGAGCATGCACATGTGCATGTGAGCCATGGGTTGGGAGAGGCAAGGGAGAGGAAGAGAGAGACTCTTAAGCAGGCTCTGTTTCCAGGGTGAGCCCAATGTAGGGCTCGATCTCCCAACCCTGAGATCATGGCCTGAGCCAAAATCAAGAGTCAGACACGTAACTGACTGAGTCCCTCAGGCATCGCTATTTTGGTACTATTGCATGTGATCCAAAGATACACCGGTGTGTGTGTCTTGATTCTTTTAACCATATCTTTTATGGAGCAGATGAATTTAATTTTAATAAGATCTAAGTTATCAGTTTTTTCTTTCATGGATTAACCTTTTGTGTTGTATCCAAAAACTCATGGCCAAATCCATGCTTACATAGATTTTCTCTTAGGTTTTCATTTACAAATTTTGTAGTCTTTGATTTACATTAAGGTGTTTGGTCAACTTTGAGATAATTTCTGTGAAACATGTAAAGTCTGTGTCTAGATTTTTTAATTTTGCCTATGAGTGTCCAGTTGTTCCTGCACCGTTTGTGGAAAAGACTACCCATTATCCAATAAATTGTCCTTCTCATTTGTCAAAGATGAGTTGCGAATATTTATGTGAGCCAATTTTTGGTCTATTCTCTTCCATTAATTTGTGTATGTTCCCCTTTGTGTTTAGGCAAAAAAACTTGAGCCATCACTAAAGAAAAGTGGTGAGAGTTGAATATTGCCTGGTTCCCAGTCTTAACACACTCATTTTTCCTTCTGCAGTTTCTAATCTGATGTAATTCTTTTCAATGAGAATCCGTTTTAGTAATTGAAAATTTTTTATATGTAGATATTCCACATGTTTTCTTTTTTTATATCTTTCATTTCTCTCCTCATGTGAATATTATCTTACATTTTTTAGCAGGTAGGACATATTTATATGAGCCCTTCTAATACCCTTTTATGGTCATTTCTGTGTTTCTACTGACTATTTTTTCTTCCTGATTATGTGTCTCATGTATTCAATATATTTTCTTTACTGGCTGGAGGAAATTTAAATGACTCTTGGTCCTCTCGGTGCTATGGGAATTATTAATCCTATACCTCTGATAAAAATTTTTTATCCCTCAGAAATTTTTCTTGCCTGGGTGTAGGTTTTCATTCTATGCCTTCACACATGTAGGTGTGGTGTGCTCAGCCAGTGACTCAGATACCTGATGACTTTTGTCTCACAAATCCTAGACATCTTGTCTTCCCTAAACTTTAGTTTCTGTTTCCTTACTTTAGCAGAGTTGCTGATTTGGTTTTCACATAATACAGCAATTATCTCTATATTTTGAAAGTACACTTGGCCCTTGAATACTGTGGTCACAAGTCACAAGTACCAATCCCCTGTAGTCGAAAATCCACCTATAACTTGTGACTTCCTAAAAACTTAATTATTAATAGTCTATTGATGAGAAGCCTTACTAATAGCAGAATCTCACATATTTTGTATGTTATGTGTCTCTATACTGTATTTTTATGATAAAGTAAGCTAGATGAAGACAATATCATTAAGAAAATCATAAGGGATGCACCTGGGTGTCTCATGTCAATTATGCATCCGCCTTTGGCTCATCTTGTGATCTCAGGGTCCTGGGATCAAGCCCCAAATCCAACTCCCTGCTCAGTGGGGAGTCTGCTTCTCCCTCTGTCCCTACCCCCACTTTTTCTTTCTCTCTCAAAGAAATAAAATCTTAAAGAGAAAGCCATAAGGAAAATATGTTATAGTACTGTATGGTATTTATGATTGATTGATTATGTAAATGGACCTGTGCAGTTCAAATCCACATTGTTCAAGGGTCAAATGTATTAGCAATGGCAGAATATCTTTCATTTGCTTTCATTCTCTTAACAGTCATAGTTTCGTGGTACAGAATATCCAACATTTGAAAACAGTCATCTCTTAATTTTTTTTTTTTTTTTTTTTTTTTTTTAGTTTTCTAATTGTTTCTAGTAGGAGAGTAATTTTGTACCGTGTTACTCCCTTGATGTTCTGAACTGGGAATTACTCTGAATACCTCCTTTGAAACTTCTTCCAGTATTGGGAACATTTTCATACCATAAATACAAGTTTCAGAATTTGAAATCACAGCTTATTTCTTATCTTTAAAAAATTTTGCATAGGCATGAAACTTAAACTTTGTCAATTAATGGTTTGGAAAAACAATGAGAGGAAATCCATGATCAGTAAAATTAGTTTTCTGGATAAGGTTTAATAGAAGCTTCTGAATGTTGGATATGGTGAGGTTATAGTTTCTGAGTAGGTACACAGCTATCTACCATTACCAACAACAACTGGGTTTAGCCTGGTGCAATCCCATCTCAAAGATATAATTAGTTTTGAATTTGCAGTGCTGTTAGAAGCAGTAATTTAAAAAAATTGCACAGCATATAGTAAACTATTGATAATTAGTAACTTTTATTATGTGATTAACAGTCATGGCATTTATGAAAATCAAGAAAAAACTAGATTTTATTTTGTCTGGACTAATTACAATTCTTCATGACTCTTTCCTTTCTTCCCATTCTCCCTTTGATGAATGCGATGGGTTGGCTCCTCCATTCCTATTTCTTCTCATGGCCTGTGAACTTAATTGAACTTTGCAAATTAAACATGCATTCAAACGGCAAGATGATTTTTTCCCCTTAGTATACCACTTTCCCTAAAGACAAGTGATGTTTAAAAAAAAAATCACCTGAAGAGAATTGATTCTTCATATATGCAACTCGGTAATCTTTACTGTCCCTCAAAGAGGCAGTCTTCTACTTTACAAGCCTCTGCAGCCTTCCCTGAGTGAGTACTCAGCCACGTTAGTAGTATCTAAATCATTAGTGTTCTGCATTTATATATCCTCCTCCACTGGGGGAAAATGGGGAAGGCACACCAGCATTAAATTATTTTCTTGCTGTGCCACAGTTATGTATGAATGATTGCATTCTATTTTCTGCTATTCGTAGGGTGTCCCTGAAGTCTCACCCTGAAGGCTATGAGTTCCAGTAAAGACCTCTAAAACTTTACATTGGTTTTTATAAAGACAGCTTATTTTTTGGGAAAGAGACATATTTCTTTTTAATTGAACTTTTAAAAAAGATTTTATGTATTCATTTGACAGAGCACAAGTAGGGGGAGAGGCAGAGGAAGAGGGAGAAGCAGGTTCCCCACTGAGCAGGGAGCCCAATGTGGGGCTCAATCCCAGGATCCTGGGATCATGACCCAAGTCTACAGACTGAGCCACCCAGGGGCCCCTATTTAATGGAATTTTAGATTGATGAGTAAGTTCATCCATGCCTGTGCTTATTTCATGCGCTCATATTCTGTGTGCAGCATTATAAGGAATAACAGAAGGCATGAAGCACTACCATCATATTCTATAGGAGTTTGTATTTTATGTTCCATGTTGGCTTAAAAATGACTTTTGTTTTATTCTACCAGAAGTTCCAAATCTCTTTCTCTTTCTAAATTTTGTGTCAAAATGCTTTTACTCTATATTTCAGTGCTGGATCAAAGAACGTAGCATCAAACTTATTCTGAGACCTAATGCAAAAGTTCTCTAGAGCTGCCTTGTGGGTTTCAGAATGATTCTGACATAATTTGAATGAAATTAATGCAGTGTCTCTTTTCCTCTGGAAATACCTGATATCGTTTCTATCTGGATGTAGATAGATAGTGATAGATGTTAGGTACATAATATATATACCCAGACCCACACACATATATATATATATGTGATTTACTCACCTGTGGGAATTTGTTCTTCCTAGATGAAGTACATCAAGTTACAGAAAAACTATTCATTCATAAAAAACATGTGTGTAATGTTACAGGTTACTAAATAATGACATTGCTCTACGTGAATTAAATCTAATGCAACAGATTTGATATTTTAAAAATTATATAATTTCCCTGAACATGTTAACCTGTTTTAATTCAATAAGAAATATCTGATCAGTAAAATTATAAATGAAAAATATATCAGGTTTATGTAAAAGAGTCATATTCCATTAATAACATTTCTTCTGTTCAGGAGACTGAAGATTTATACAGAAATAAGGTTTAGGCCACCTGGATGGCTCAGTCATTAAATGTCTGTCTTCAGCTCAGGTCATGATTCTGGGGTCCTGAGATTGAGGCCCGCATTAGGCTCCCTGCTCAGTGGGGAGGCTGATTCTCCCTCTCTCTCTCCCATTCCCCCTGCTTGTGTTCCCTCTCTCGCTGTGTCTCTATCAAATGAATAAATAAAATCTTTTTTTTTTTAAGTTTCTGTTTCCTCATTTTTTGTTTTTATTAATTGAAATAACTCTTAGAAACACAATCAGTAGCTTATTATCATATTGATGCTTTACCCCTCAAGCTTAATGCCTTCTCTTTTGCTAATTTATTGCTTTCTGCTAATTATTTACATTTTACCTTTAGCATGCAATGTAAGGAGGGAGTATGTAAAAGTGATAACTGCATGCTATAAGGAATTATGAAAAAATATATATATCCAGTTTGTTCTAAGAGAGTATCAGTTGTGATTTAAATGTTACAGATTTTATTCTTAAATTTTTAATTTCACATATAATGTATTATTTATTTCAGGGGTGCAGGTCTGTGAATCATCAGTCTTACACAATTCACAGCACTCACCATAGCACATACCCTCCCCAATGTTCATAACCCAGCCACTCTATCCCTCCCCAACACTGTCCAGCAACCCTCACTTTGTTTCCTGAGATTGAGACTCTTCTGATTTGTCTCTCTCCCCAGTCCCGTCTTGTTTCATTTTTTTCCTTCCCTTCCCCCCACGAGCTCCCCCCTGCCTCTCAAATTCCTCATATCAGAGAGATCGTTTAATTATCTCTCTCTGACTGACTTATTTTGCTTAGCATAATACCCTCTAGTTCCATCCACGTCATTGCAAACGGCAAGATTTTGTGGCCTTTTTTGATGGTTGCATAGTATTCCATTGTGTATATATCCCACATCTTCTTTATCCATTCATCTGTTGATTGACATCTAGGTTTTTTCCATAGTTTGGCTATTGTGGACGTTGTTGTTATAAGCATTCTGGTACACATGCCCCTTCTATCACTGCATTTGTATCTTTAGAGTAAATACCCAGCAGTGTGATTGCTGGGTTGTAGGGTAGCTCTATTTTCAACTTTTTGAGGAACCTCCATACTGTCTCCCAGAGTGGCTACACCAGCTTTCATTCCCACCAACAGTGTAGGTGTTTTTTTCTGCATCCTCACCAGCATCTGTTGTTTCCTGACTTTTTAATTTTAGCCATTCTGACTGGTGGTGACTGTGGTGGTATCTCCTTGTGGTTTTGATTTGTATTTCCCTGATGCCGAGTGATGTGGAGCACTTTTTCATGTGTCTGTTGGCCATCTGGATGTCTTTGCAGAAATGTCTGTTCATGTTTTCTGCCCATTTCTTGATTGGATTATTGGTTCTTTGGGTGTTGAGTTTGATAAGTTCTTTGTAGATTTTGAATACTAGCCCTTTATCTTATATGTCATTTGCAAATATCTTCTCTTGTTCTGTCAGTTGTCTTTTGGTTTTGTTAACTGTTTCCTTTGCTGTGCAAAAGATTTTGATCTTGATGAAGTCCCAATAGTTCCTTTTTGCCCTTGCTGCCCTTGCTTTTGGCCATGTTTCTAGGAAGAAGTTTGCTGCAGCTGAGGTTGAAGAGATTGCTGCCTGTTTTCTCCTCAAGGATTTGGATGAATTCCTGTTTCACACTGAGGTCTTTCATTCATTTGCAGTATGTTTTCATGTGTGGTGTGAGGAAATAGACAGCATGTGGCTGTCCAATTTCCCCAGCACCATTTGTTGAAGAGGCTGTTTTTTTGACATTGGACTTTCTTTCCTGCTTTGTCAAAGATTAGTTGACCATAGAGTTGAGAGTCCATTTCTAGGTTCTCTATTCTGTTTCATTGATCTATTTGTCTGTTTTTGTGCCAGTACTGTACTGTCTTGATGATTACAACTTTGTAATAGATCTTGAAGTCTGGAATTGTGATGCTGCCAACTTCAGTTTTGTTTTTCAACATTCCTCTGGCTTTTCAGGGTCTTTTCTAGTTTCATATAAATTTTAGGATTATTTGTTCTATTTCTTTGGAAAAAAATTGGTATTTTGATAAGGATTTCATTAAATGTGTAAATTGCTCTAGGAAGCATAGACATTTTCACAATATTTGTTCTTCCTATCCATGAGCACGGAACGTTTTTGCATTTCTTTCTGTCTTCCTCAATTTCTTTCATGAGTACTTCACAGTTGTCTGAGTACAGATTCTCTGCCTCTTTGGTTAGATTTATTCCTAAGAATCTTGTGGTTTGGGGTTAGAAATAGTTTTGGAAAAGAAGGCCAAACATTGGACCCTAAAATCGAAGCATAAATAGGAAGAACTAAAGGAGTACAAAATGCCATAAAATACTTTCCATTATTTACAATCCAAATAAACTAAAACAAAATAATTATTATTTATAATTTTATTAAATAAAAATAACAAATGAATAATGCATCAAAATGTGACCATCCTTTTCATACTAAACCCTCGATATTCCTGAGGTCAAGATATATGGCATCCAACTCCCAAATTATCAATGGACATTATTTTATCATTTCAATATTTCATGCTATATTATTTTCAGTAATTTACTTGTGTGGATATTCTTTAAATTTCTTAAATGGGAACATTAATATCCACTTAGCAGTGTCTTTAAATGGTATAACTAAGAAAACACAAATGCATTTCACTTGTACCTATTGTAAATGCCTACACATAGAAGCCAAGAGCTAAAAACATAACCTTTGCAAACAAGCTTCTTGTTTTATATATTACATTCCCTTCCCCCTCCATCCTTCCCTTATTGCTTCTTTCCCTCTCTCCTTTCTTCCTTCCTTGCTCCTT
This sequence comes from Mustela erminea, assembly GCF_009829155.1. NCBI lineage: Eukaryota > Metazoa > Chordata > Mammalia > Carnivora > Mustelidae > Mustela > Mustela erminea. The sequence continues at coordinate 11,839,570 of NC_045627.1, read as the reverse complement.
GTGATGGGTATTTATCGAGTACCTATACCTGCCCTGACTTTTCCAAGGCACTGATAGCAATATAACAAAGAATAAAGCAGATTTTATCTACAAGAAGATTATACAGTATGTTGGTGTGACCCTGAATTCCTCTCAGCCCCAACCCCATGTACTTGGGGAATAGAAAAAATTTATTGTTAGAGTTGACCTGTGAAATAAACATATATTGGATGAGATTAGCTATTTGCAGATGTCATATTAAAAGACAAAAATTTTAAGGATATAAAGAGGAAGAAGAAGAGCTTGACAAATCTGAGTACTAAATATCATTTAAAGTTGCAGCCTAAATCATGGTATCTCTTTATTAAAAAAAAAAAAAAAAAGTTGCTGTAGCCTGAAAAGTGTGTAGTACCAAAATAAACATGTTGAAGCCTAATTCCAACGTTATGGTTTGGGGGGCAGGGCTCTGGAAACTGATTAGGTCATTAGGGCAGCGTTTTCATGAATGGGATTTGGGCTTTTATAAAAGAGACCCTAGAGAGCCGCTTCACCCCTTTCACTCCCTGTGGACACAGCGAGAAGACTGTGTATGAAGCAGCTCTCGCCAGACACGAAATCTGCCAGAGTCTTCACCTTTCACCTCCCAGCCTTCAAAACAATGAGCAATACATCTCTGTGATTTTTCAGTAATCAGTCTATGATGTGTAATTGCCGGAGCCCAAGTTGACTAAGAAGCCCGTATAGGTCAGCAGTACATGTGGGCGCTCCCAAGGAGAGTCTAACGCCCACTGTCTGGTGGGAAAGATGTACTGCCCTTTTCAAGGTTTTTTCCTTTTGCTCATTTTACAACTTAATTAGTAATCCCACTATAAATAAGTTACTTCCATTACTTAGTTAGGTCCTCAGTAAACATCCTTCTAAGTATGGATGCCAGAAAAGTCAATAAAAGGAATGGTCTCCGGAGTTGACAAGACCTGTGTCTCATCTCTACTCTCCCAGGTGTGCATACCTTTAAGCGACCTCTTATTTTTCAGATCTGAAATTGTCCCTTCTTCTCAGTTCTTTCATCACTAATGATTTTGAATCCAGACCCCAATCTCTAACTCTGGAAACACTCTGCAGTTTTCTTTCAGAAAACGTAACAAAATTAAGAACTTGTCATTTGTTCATGACATAGGTAACAACTGTGTCACCTGCTACGGGAATGTGACTTCAATGGACAGAGTTTGTTTTGTCTACAACTATGTTTCCAGTGTTTAGCACTCATTACCTGGTATATGGCTGGCATCTAATAAATAATATATTTTGTTTATTCTAAGAATTTGTCTTCAGAAAAAAAGTCACCATTCATATATATATGTATATATACAATTTCATATGTATATATAATTCCATATGTATAAGTTTATATATATATACTTACATATATATATACACAAACTTTCCAATGGATGCAAACAGTAGCAAAATGAATATATAAAGCAATTGAAAGGCTTGTTCCAATTTTGAAAATGTGAAAAAGATTTACCTTAAAAAAAAGAAAATATGTAATTTATTGGATATGGAGAATTATAGGTTATATAGGGTCAGTAGTAAGAAAAAATCACAATATTCAAAATAAAGGGTAGATGAAAAGGAATAAAAAACCTTGGAAAAGTAATTTAATATAAATGTAACCAAAAAAAATTTTTTTAAAGATTTTATTTATTTATTTGACAGAGATCACAAGCAGGCAGAGAAGCAGGCAGAGAGAGAGGAGGAAGCAGGCTCCCTGCTGAGCAGAGATCCCAATGTGGGGCTTGAGATATATATATATATATATATATATAAATTTTATCATTATGTTAGCCACCATAAAATACATCGTTAGTTTTTGATGTAGTGTTCCATGACTCATTATTTGTGTGTAACACCCAGTGTTACATGCAATACGTGTCCTCCTTAATATCCATCACTGGGCTCACCCATACCCCCACCCCCTCCCCTCTGAAACCCTCAGTATGTTTCCCAGAGTCCATGGTTCCTAGTGGCTCATCTCCCCCTCTGATTCCCATACCCCCTTCATTTTTCCCTTCCTTCTCCTAATGTCCTCCATGCTATTCCTTATGTTCCACATATAAATGAAACTGCACGATAATTGTCTTTCTCAGCTTGGTTTAGTTCATGTAGCATAATCCCCTCCAGTCCCATCCTTGTCAGTGCAAATGGTGGGTATTCATCCTTTCTGGTCGTGGAGTAATATTCCATTGTAGCTCTGGACCACATCTTCTTTGTCCATTTGTCTGTTGAAGGGCATCTTGGTTCCTTCCATCTTTGCCTATTGTGAACATTGCTGCTATGAACATTGGGGTGCATGTGGCCCTTGTTTTCACTATATCTGTATCTTTGGGGTAAATACCAGTAGTGTAATGGCTAGTTTATAAGATGGCTCTATGTTTAACGTTTTGAGGAACATCCACTTTGTTTTCCAAAATGGCTGTTCCAACTTGCATTCCTACCAAAAGTGCTAAGAGGGTTTCCCTTTTCCCATATCCTCTCCAACATTTGTTGTTTCCTGCCTTGTTACTCTTTGCCATTCTAACTGGGGTAAGGTGGTATCTCAATGTAGTCTTGATTTGAATTTCCCTGATGGCTAATGATGATCATTTTTTTCATGTGTCTGCTAACCATTTGTATATCTTCATTGGAGAAGTATCTGCTCATGACTTCTGCCCATTTTTTTGACAGGATTATCTGTTTTTTGGGTGTTGAGTTTGAGAAGTTCTTTATAGATCTTGGATATCTGCCCTTTGTCTGTAGTGTCATTTGCAAATACATCTCCCATTCCGTGGGTTGCCTCTGTTTTGTTGACTGTTTGCTGTGCAGAAGCATCAATTCCATCTTTAAAATCAACTTTGGACAATGAGGATATCCATGACTGAATATCCACAACTCTTAATTTAAGAAAAACAAACCATGAAATCAAGACTTGCATACAAAAAAATTCACATGCAGTTATACAACTGAGTCAAAGATTTATAAATATCAAACAATCCATTCTATGCAACAATGACAAATAAATGTAAAGTAGAGCAATGGCATGGTATTCCTAAAAGAATAATAGGCTGTAGTTAATATTTAGCCAAGAATGAGAACATATTACAATATGTGGGATAAGCTTATGCTAATTTTTTTTTTTTTTAATCTGGAATTCAAATGAAATGGGATGTCTGTGTTTTAACTGGCAACCCGACTAGTAACTAAGTGAGGGCTTTGGTTTTCTTCCTGAGTGAGTTGGGGTATCACTGAAATAATGGAGTGATATGGTCAGACTTAGGTTTTGAAAAATCGTTCTCCTTCAAGAGATTGACTACTTCTTAGTCTATCTAAGAGATAACTACTTCTTATTAATTTTTGGATTAGTCTTTTATTGTTTTCTCTGCAAAAGTTAAGCAAATATGTATGTAGGTATTTATTTTTACCTCTCTCTTACATAAAAGCTTAGTCAAAAGGCAACTTAATCTCCAAAGTAGAGGCAGGATTGAAAAAGAAGCCGATGAAGCACTCCCTGCATCTGTTAAACACCTTTCAAATGGTGTTTTTTTGGGGGGATATGATTAAAGCCAAAATAAAAATTACTTAAAAATTCACATTTACATTTGAAATATATTTATTTTAGATAGAATTACATACTTCTGTAATCATATTACAAGGTGGTACTCAGCCATTTGTGTACCATTAATAAATAAAATAAAAATGTAAATACATTAACATCTTTATTTCATCTTTATTCTGTCTTGTAAGATATATAATATTACTTTGTGAATATAATTGACAGCAGCCAACATGTAAATGAATTAATAAATTAAGAGGTTCTTAATGCTCAAACTGTTTTGCTGATGAGATACAATAAGAAAAGGTTAGAACTATTCTAAATGTACAGTTTAACTTACCTTCTTACTTTTTTCTACTACACTTTCTTTGATCCCTAAAGTCCTATTTCCAATACTTTAATTCTATTTTTTCTTCTTACACACAAGTTTGACTCCTTCACGTGACCCAATTTTTCCACTTCCTAGCTTGAGTTCTGTGACTCAATTTTGTAGAGGTTCCATAATGAATCTATACAAATTAAGTTACATCAGATCTACTGTCAGGAAGAGACATTGAATGGACTGCTTTCAAAACTTAACTGCAAATGCATTGCCCATTTAGATGATGCCATAAAAAGAGTGCTTATCAACCTTGATCTACTTATTGGGATACAATGGAGAAGAAGATATCATCATATTTAGTAGTTCGGGGATTTTTATTTTTTGAAACTGAGTTCTATGGCACTTACTCCTTTATCCCACCACCATGTCCCTTTAATCCTTTTGCTTGAGTGACCAGACTTAATGTATTGATTTCTTGCTGACAGAAGAAGGAATCGTATGAGTGGGCAATCTCTTTTTCACTCAATCAAACAATTGTTCTTAGTTACAAAATTGGCAAAGAAACTTCATACTGCTTCTGAGCTCACACTGTAAGTATCAGAGAAACAACTGGGTGAGGGACTAAGAAAGTCTTCCCGAATGTTTTGTAGAACAGTTTGTTTCTATATTGAGCTACTTTATTATTTTTTTTATTTTTGTAAGTGGAAGGGATATTGTAAGGACAATACTTGGATTAATAGGAAGACTACATTTTGAAATGTGTATTCACCTTTTCCACAATAAATGCACAGTAGAATACAGAGCTTTTCCATCACTCCTAAAAGTGTCCTCATGCTTCCTTGTGGTCTGTCCCTCCTGTCCTGTCCCTGCAACATCAATCTATTTTTTGTCAATATAGGTTAGTTTACTCTTACTATAAAGCTACAGAAATAAAATCAGACAGTATGTACTCTTTCTATGTCTGATTTTTTTAAGTTAGCAAAACCTTAAGCATTACCATGTTGTTATATTTATCAGTAGTTCATGCTTTCTTATCAATGGAATCTATTTCATTCTTTTTTGTTGCTGAGTCGTATTTCATTGCATGGATGTATTGCCTTTTATTTATCCATTTATCTGTTGATAAGAGATTTAAGTTATTACTTAATCTTTTAAGTAGCCATGGGAAGAACAGACCATGTCGTGGTTGTGACTTAACTTTTTAAGAAATTGGTGAACAATTTTACTTTCCCACCAGTAGGATATAAGTGGTCCAGTAAGTTCAGTTCCTCATGTATATTCCTGATATCCTCAGTCTTTTTAGTTTGATTTATTCTGATAGTGATCTTATTGTGGTTTTTATTTGCAATTCCTTCTGTGGCAAGGAACTGCAAATGGTCTTTAGTCAAGCGCCAACAAGAAAATGTAGCTTTTTGTCATACACCACGTGGAAGTGAATTTTGCCAAAAGCAGTTTGAATTTGGAAGTGGATAATTCTCTAGTCAAGCCTCAGATGAAACCACACCCCAGTCTAAAACCTTGAGAGTGGGAGCAACTCGAGGGGTCCATCGGTTAGGCCTCTGCCTTTGGCTCAGGTCATGATTCCAAGGTGCTGGGGTGGAGCCCCACCAGTGGGCTCTCTGCTCAGTGGGGAGCTTGCCTGTCCCTTGGCCTACCAGTGCTTGTGCTCTCTCTCTCCCTCTCTCTCTGTCAAATAAATAAAATCTTTTAAAAATATTAAAACCTTGATTGTGGTAGTAAATAACTAATAGATGAAGTATCTGTTTGTGTCTTGTCCATTTCTAAAGGACATAACACAAAATTTATCATTGCAATCATCTTTAAGTGTATAACTCAGTGACATTTGGTGTATTCAAAATGTTGTACACCCATAATCACTATCCCATGTCCAGAACTTTATTACTATCCAAACAGAAACCCTGTTGTCCCCCTAAAATAATAGCTTCCACTTCTTTCTCTCTCTAGTCCTCTGATAGCCACTATTATATTTCCCTTCTCCATGAATTTGCTGATTCTAGTACTTGATGTAAGTGGAATCCTACAATACCTGCCTTCTTGTTTCTGGCTAACTCCACTGAGCATAAGATATTCAGGTTCAGTCTATGTCGTAGACACACGAGTACTTGAGCATCATGGCTGAGTAAGATCTCCCTTGTCATGTCCCCATAGGCAACCATGTAAAGTTGATGTATGCAAATAAAAATGAAAACACACACCACTTGCATTGGTTAAATTGCTTCCTCCACAAAGATATGTTGAAGTCCTGACCTTTTGGTTCCTCTGGGTGTGACCTTTTTTGGAAATAGGGTGTTTACAGAATAATCCATTTAAGATTAAATCATCAGGCTGGCCCGCAATCCAATGTGACTCTTGTCCTTATAAGAAGAGGAAAACACTCGGTGAAGACAGAGACCCACAGAGAGAAAGGCCCATGATGACACAACAGAGGTTGGGGTGAGGTAGCCAGAGTCCGAGGACCATCCCGGTGACCTGCCACAACCAGCTGCTAGCAAGAGGCACAGAGATTCCCCCCCACCCCCCAGAGTCCCAGAGGATCCTGGCCTTGCAGACACCTTCGTTTGGGACTTGTAGCCTGCAGGACTGGGAGAGAATATATTTGTATTGCTTTATGCCATCCAGTTGGCGGCACTTTGTAAACAGCAGCCCCAGGAGTCCATACTTCAGTATTAGAAATTTTACCTTTTTTAAAAAGATTTTATTTATCTGACAGATCATAAGTAGGCAGAGAGAGGAAGAAGCAGGCTCCCCACTGAGCAGAGAGCCCCATGTGGGGCTCGATCCCAAGACTCTGAGATCCTGATCCCGAAGGCAGAGGCTTAACCCACTGAGCCACCCAGGTGCCCCAGCAATTTTACTTCTTAATGGGACTAAATAGAATCCCTTTTGTTATCCTTGTTTTTATTGTCAAGTATTGTTTGCTGATCATATGTTACATTTATAGTAAATAATCAAGTGAATAGTGTAAAAAAGAGAATGCAAACTATTAATCTTCCATTATGCTAGAAGGGGCATTTGTTATTTATTTTTTTTATTCGGCATTTGCTTCCCTTTGAAGCTCTATTAATCTGCTTTTTCTGTTCTTCTATTCCAATTAATGAGGTATTGTAGTATGAGATTCTCTGCTCCCCAGTTTACAGGCTGGAGGAGAGAGCTCCTACCTCTTCCCACCCCCTGGTAGCCAGAGCCAAGTATTGGACTTGGCCACACTAAGATGCCGCTTCTCGGGGTTTTGGGGGGAGGTGAGTCTGAATCGAGAGAAGCAAAGCCAGCACACTGAGCAGTTCGTGTACGGTGGTTTCCATCCTGCAGGCGCTGACAGTATCTTGCAGCAGCAATGGCAGCAGCATCGCAATTGGGACCTTGTTTAAGTCAGTAAATACCTTCCAGAATTACCCTGATATCTGCGTATCTTCCACATCCAGTCCTCTAGGCGTCTGTCAATTCTATGTTCTCCAAATAGCCCTTCGACTAATTCATGTCTCTGGCTACAGAAAATCAGAGCTGGCTTTTTTTTTTATTGTTTGTAATTTTTACAAGTATATACATAAGAAAAGTTCTGAGATTCCAGATTTCCCAGTAACACTGCCATCAAAATACTTCATATTTTGGAATTCTGTATGATATTTTAATTTCTTTATGATATTTAACCAAGACTATTTTTATGTATGCCAAGAGAAATGTTAAAATCTCTTTTTTTTTTTTCAACTAGAGGGTGACTAATTAGTTTGACTAAGTCTTTTTTACTGGTTTAATAATACCGTTGTCATTGAGGAGAAAAGTTAAAATCTTTAAAAACTTATCAGATATAATTACTGTGATACTCCATGCAGTTCTTATATGAAAAAAGTTCTTATATGAAAAAAGATGTAAGTGATCTTTTCAGTGGCAAACCACTGAAAGCCAACTTCTGGGGTCCATGTTAAAGTAGTAGGATTGAGAATAAGAAAATAAAAAGTTCCTAAGTTCCTACATTCCTCAAGGTACTCTCCAAGCCCCTCTCCCAAGATACAGTGCATTAGTCTATGGCCGTAGCACTCTGAGCACAGCAGATCTCCTCTGATCTCAGGAGCCAAGATATAATGTATGAGAAATGGAGACATTTCATTACAGATATGAGTCTAGTGAAGATAGTCCTGAAGGCTTTGAGCTGGGAGTTATATTTATAAGTGAAAAAAATAGTATTAGAGTTATGTAGAAAAAAATAACTTTGTAAGTAACCCTCAGTTAAAGAACTGTCAAAAGCCGGGGGTCAGGGTGGGGGGTGGGAAGGAAGAGAAAGAGGAGGAGGAGGAGGAAGAGGAAGAGGAAGAAGAAAACAGCCGGATTATAAAGAAACAATAGCATTTTGGGAGGATATAATTCTCTTTAAGAGTTCAGACTTTCTAAGTGAGGTGTGTACATTGTGTTGAATATGCGCGTGTGAATTATTTATCCTTAATCCTGTATTTCCTGCGTGACACCTGATATACTGGTTCTTGATGAATTTCCTTTGAGCCCTGATGTTCAGACACATTTCTGCTACACTGTATGAAGTTCTGATTGCCCACCCCATGAATTCTAAGTTTACAAGCCTGGATTACATTTTTTTTTTTTTTTTTAACATTCTGTGCTCAAACAATTTATATTTTCCATTTGACATTCTCCTAATTCTGTTAAAACCACTTTTGAGATGTCTAACTGGCGTCAGTCTTCCTATGCCTCAATCCTACACTGTTTCAGCACTAACTAGAATTTCCTTCACTAATTTGCTCCCTTCCCTCTCAAGTTAAAGGTCATCTCACTCATATTTGAAGACTCACTCTGCTTCATTGGTGTCTCTCGGGTGGCACTGACCATATTCCTCCCTGTTATAATGGCTTTTATGTAAGCCTTACCTCGTTCTGGATTTTATAACCTAACAGACCTTTGGTGGATGGCAGTGGACAGCACAGGGTACATTGAGCTCACATAAGCAGGCAGAGGCCCTTTGAACTCACATAAATTTCTCTCACATGCAGTTATTTCTGTGTGCTTCCTATGGCCTGTTCTTTTTTCTACAGAAAACAGGGACTATACAACCTCTCTTTCATGCACTGTAGTGTCTGTGTTTGTACCTAACGTTAGCTCACTGAAATAACTCAAAAAATGTATTTCTGAGCAATCCTGCCACACTAATATCTTGTCTGGCAGAATGATAGTGGATTAAATCCATTGGGCTCTAGGCCTCTGATTGGTGCCCTGAGCATATGAAAACTTGAGTTTAGAATATGGGTCTTAATCATCTTAATCAGAATATTGATTGGCAGCTTTTTTTTTCTTCTCACAGAAACTTGAAGCCAATGCTTAATATTTTAAATGAAAATTAAGCAACTCCATGTTGCTTACATATAGTAATTGAGTTTAAGGTAATATGCTTTTCTCTGATTCCCTTTTCTTCAGGTGACAAAAATTCAGAAGTGTATGAGAGTATTTACTACTCATGGGGCTTTCAACCCTTTAATAAAGTCCCACAAAATAGAGAATACCAATTCTGTGCAAGTGAGATACACTTTATTTTTTTTATTGTTAATTTGGGTAGAGGGGACACATGATGTGATGTTAGTGTCAGATGTAAAACGTAGTGAGTCGGTCTCTTTATACTTTAGGCCGTGCCCCCACAAATGTAGTCAGTGTCTGTCACCATTACAAGGCAGTTACAATACCACGACTGTATTCCCTATGCTGTACCTTTTATTCCCACGACCTACCCATTCCGTAACTGGAAGCCTGTTTCTCCCACTCCCCTTCACCCATTTTGTTCATTCTCGCCACTCTCCTCCAACTGGCAACCACCTGTTTGTTCTCTGTGTTTGTAGGTATGATTCTGCTTTTTGTTTTCTCATTTTTATTTTAGGCTCCACATGTGAATAAAATCAGAAAATAGAAATTCATATGATCTGATCATTCCACTACTGTGGATTTACCCAAAGAAAATGAAAACACTAATTTGAAAAGATAATGCACCTCTATGTTCATTGCAGCATTACTTAGAATAGCCAAGATATGGAAGCAACCTAAGCATCTATCCATAGATGAATAGTTAAAAAAGAAGTGTGTGTGTGTGTGTGTGTGTGTGTGCGTGCGCGCACGTGCGTGTGTGTATATGAATATTACACAGCCATAAAAAGGATGAGGTCCTTCCATTTGCAACAACATGGATGGACCTGATGGGTGTTATGCCGGGTGAAATAAATCAGATTAAGATACAGTTTTGAAATACAAATTTAATATTATAATTACAATAAAATATATAATTATAATAAAATTATTTGAATGGAATAAGTATACTGTTTGACCAAAAGCCTCTCACCCCACTTCAATGAACTAAAACTACAAAAACCCAAACAAAACTTAAAAAAAAAAACCTATAGTTCCTTCAAGATGAACTTGAAATATAAAATAACCAATGATATATAATTTGCAGCAGTTCAGGTATTAATTACAATCTATTGACTATCTGATTTGTAGAACTGTTGGGAACTCATCTCATGAGAACTACTGTCATGGCAATAGAATCATGCAGTTACTGGGGTGATATTGATTTAAAGAACTTGAAAACCGTAAAATGTATAACCAATCTTTAAGTATTAACAATTTTGTTACTTTTTCTTATTAAAAGATTTTATTTATTGACAGAGATCACAATTAGGCAGAGAGGCAGGCAGAGAGAGAGAGGGAAGCAGGCTCCCCGCTGAGCAGAGAACCCGATGTGGGGCTTGATCCCAGGACCCTGGGATCACGACCTGAGCCGAAGGCAGAGGCTTTAAACCCACTGAGCCATCCAGGTGCCCCCAATTTTGTTACTTTTAAGGACATTTTAAAATATGTAAATATCTATGATGATCAAAGAACACTCTTGTATACTTTTGCAAGGAGGTCTATAGGATAAACTCTTAACGGTGAAATTTCAGCAGAAAAGGCATATGCAATCTTTCTTTTACTGACATTGACATATTTCATCCAAATATATTCCAGCAATGTATATTTATATTCAATAGTATGTGTCTAACCACACTCTCTCCAGAGGGGTTTTATTAAGCTTAAAAAATGTTCGCCAGTCTTACATATAAAGAATCTGACCTCTTTTCTTCTTTTTCTCCCCAGATAGATCCCACTCATTTTAGCACTCATATTTTCTCAAACAAACTTAACTGTCATTTTGTGTACACTATCTTCTCCCAAATGCTATCTTCGGTATTTTCATTCAAGTCCCATAACATTTATGGACATATATGGGGGGGGCATTGACCTTTTAAAAATAAGTCATTTTTTTCTCTTTATCAATGCATTCTATTTCTTGTTCAGTAGAGTTTTGATATTCTTATATTGCCAGTAAGTACATTTTCCTTACCATGAGTAGACAGGGATAATGTTCCTGATGATGAACAAGTTTAGTCATCTCAATGTCAGTGAATACCTCAGTATTTTCGCTGCCCGTCTTACTCCTTCAAGACCATTAGGCTCTTAAAGAGTATTTGCTCAAAGACATTCCAGGTAAATAATTTTGACTATGATCTAAGATTTAGTACCAGCTCCTTATCTGTTCTTCTATGCAGAGGACCTAAACTCGATTTTGCGTAATCCTTTAGAAAACATTTTACCCCTTTGACCCAGCATTTAAAATGGAAGGGACTGATCTAACTCCTTTTCCCTGGACTGTGAGTGCAGCATGACCTTGCTAAGTAGGGGGACTTGGCCTAGACAGTTAAATCTTAACTAAACGAGCTTGGGAGCAGGGAAGAAGTCTAATTGCCAACACAGAATTTCAGAGAATTTTTGCCTAGACTGTTACATTTGTTATTCCTTTATTCGTCTAACTGGATGTTCTAACCACTATTTTTCTGCCTTAGCTGTATTTTTATCCTAAATCACTGTTTCCCTAGGGGTGAGCCAGAGGTCAGAGGGCACTCATGGCAGCGTGCACAACCAGCTGGACTTGAACACTTGCTTTGAAAATGTGAATTTGTTCCAGTACAAGTGAGCTACTAGGGAACACTTAGAGCATAATAATGCTCACCTGTGATTTTTTTTTTTTCTGTGGGAAATACCAGGTGAACACAGAAAACTGCACTGCGCTGAGCCCAGCAGTGTAGCAGTGCACAAAATGTACACATGAACACGCTGTGACCCACTCCCAGTGACCTCGGTTTACCGCGGGCATTATGAGCCACACAGTCCCCGTCTGTTGTTACAACTTCCCGTCTGTTCTCAAATCCCGTTCTCTCCTCCATCTCACCGCGGCTCCTGAACTGCAGCCTTTCCAACAGCCTCTTCACCAAGCAGATTTCGAGTCCTTTTCAAGTTAAAGTATCTATTCTATTTGTTGCATTATTTATGTATTTTTTCAACATATGTGAAGCTCTGCTATGGTTTCTATTAGATTTTTTTTCCCCTGTATACTGATGGAGTTTTGAGTGTTGTGCCCTATCCCCTACTCTTCTTAGAAGCCCCCTGGTGTTACTGTTCACTGTCACATAGCACAGCAACCATTAGGAATGCAAAGGTCCCCTTATACCAGAACTGATTGTATGTATTTATTTATACCATAACTGTATTTGTGTATGTATGTATTTATTTATACCAGAACTGAATGAACCTTTCACCTTCAACTCTAGGCTTATACATCAGGTAGCACATTGCCCTCTAGAACACAGTGCCTTACACAAACTGGGTATTTGCTACAGATTTATTGCAAAAAATAAATATACCTTGTTCATTCCTGTTTCCATGCCTTTTTTTATCAAGGCTTCCCACCTGAAGGGCAGTTTTCCTTTCTCTCTCCCTAATCAAATACTAACCAACTTTTAAGATAAATTTAAATTTCAAATATTATGTTGCATCTTTTTGATAACCCCAAACAGAAATGATAGCATCTTCCTCAGTGTTTATAGTAAATACTATTTGTGCCATATACTTAAAATCATAGTTACTATAATATTTTTCTCTTATTGGAACTAGCACCTTACTTTCTCAGGTGTATTACAAATTCCTTGGGAGGAGGTTAGATGTCTAGCCTGCCTTATATGTCTCACCATGCCAAGCAGAAAGCATTGAAGATGATCATTATTGAATAAATATTTGGGGGTTTTGGTCAAAGTGGTAGATCTGCCCAACAATTATAAAAAGTGAAATTCATTAAGTGTCCGTGGAAGCCAGAGAAACGCCTTGTGATAAAAGGATAAACTTTGTTTTTTGTTTGCAAAGAGGAGGAAAAATATTAACATATAGTGATTGAATACCAAGACAGTTAAGTAGCCACACTCTTAACAAGCAATCCTTTCAAAAGTATTTCAAAATATTGTAAACACATGAATAGGTTCTCTCTGATTCTCTTCTTTATACTGGGCTACAGGTTTGGTTTTGGTTGGTTTTTTTTTGTTGTTGTTGTTGTTGTTTTAAGGTTTTTTAGATGTATTTATTCATGAGAGAGAAAGAGAGGCAGAAGCAGAGCAAGAAACAGGCTTCCCACTGAGTAGGGAGCCTGATGCAGGGCTCCATCCCAAGGACCCAGGATCATGACCTGAGCCAAAGGCAGATGCTTAAACATCTGAGCCCCCCCAGGTGCCCTGGGCATGACCTAGCTCCCTGATGGCCCTCATAATCCCTCTTTCTCTCTTGAACTTCCTACATGGCCACTGAGCTCACAAATAGTCCCCCTTTAGTAAGAGGGGCCCTAGGACTACACCAGGCTAACATACTTGGTCTCCTCTTCTTGTTCTAGAGCTGGTAAGAATGTTTTAGATTCACTTTTCCTCCCAGAGCTTTGTTAAAATCCAAGATTAAGTTTAGATTTAAGGAAAACATTCTTTTTTCTTTTTAAGGTTTTATTTTTAATTAATCTTCATACCCAGCATGGAGCTTGAACTCACAACCTGAGACCAACAATTACAGGTTCCACTGACTGAACCAGTCAGGTGCCCCTAAGAAAGACATTCTTAAAATAGGAGAAGAAATCTCTGTATCATGTGGCTAAGTACACTGAAATTTTATACTGCATTTTAGAGACAGGTTTCAGCTACTGATAAAGTATGACTTATCTTCTACTGGAAGGAATTATTCTTTTTTATAGAACACCTATCTTTTACAAAATCTATGTACATTTGCTCACATTTCCTCAGGCGCCTTAATTCAGAGGTTCTTTATTTCGGACAAAACAAATTATATTACATGCTATTACTACCTAAGAATGGTTCTCTAGTTTGTACATTCAACGACAGCTAGAATTTATATATATGTTTAGGTTTGTAACTAATTTGTAGAAATAGTCTTTTTTTCTTTCAATATTCTAAAATTCTGCTTTGTCTCAATTTAGTAGTGTAAAACATGATACTTTTAAAAAATATTTTAAAATCCCATTTATAAGTCCCAAGCCCTTATCCTGAATCTCACATATGAACTGTACCTGCAGTTACACCAAATGAACAGGGCTGGTGGATGCAGGAAGGAAAAGTCAAAATCTGTACTTCCCGATTACTGGCTTGACAATGTTTAAATCATGGCAAGTTGAGATTTCACAACCTAAGAGGAATTCTGATATGGTTGCTGTTCAGATTTTGTCATTATGTCGTTGTTTCTTATGTCTACTAGAGGCTGTTTAGAGGAAGAAAAGAAATTAAAGTAAGTCATTTTGTATGATGAGGGGATGGCTCTGGCCATTATTGAAGGGTAAATTGAAAACGTGCATGAAGAAAGTTAATGAATTTTAATCAGTGACCTTGTCTCCATCTCTCCCGTTCTAGTTAGGACATTTACATATCCCCAGGAAGCTGATAGAAAGTAGGACTCTAATCTAGTCAGTATTGATAAATTTCAGTAAGTCATATACAATTGTTTGTTAAAATTATTAATTTTGCTTGCATAATGCAGAAAATTTGCCTGATTGGACTGGTCTCTAAATCCCTTAAATTCACTTAATGGTCTGAAACGAGAACTTCTAAAGTCCCTAAATTTAGGAATAGTATCACCATCACATATGGGCGGTGGATGGGGTAGCCGGTTTCTTCCACTCTCAGAGTTGCTGTGCACTTTTGTCTCAGAGGTATAAGCAAGTGGATATTTTATTAGTTAAAATGGACCATAAGTTATTTTCCCACTATGTCAGTGAAAGTATAAAATGCAAGTTGTAAAATATGTATCCAAACTAATAAAACACGAGCTCCATGTAATGTCTAGTGACATTAATACTTTGACTGTCACCTATTCCTGTGGGTTTGTATCAACCCTGACTCATGATAATGAATGTAAAAATATGCCACAAAATCACATGCATTATTCATTTTTGCAGTAATAAATAGATGTTTCTTTCTTCCTCACCATCTGAATTAATGAAATGAAAAGTAACTTCTTTTACAATTAGGATTCATTTGTTAGAAGTGGGTGTACCACTGGCAGTCTCCACAATTGGTCCTCCACGTATCAGGATGATTTAGGAGCAAAGAAGTTGTGAGGTGGAGTTTATTTATTTCAAGGAGGAAAGTAAGGAATGATCTCAAAATTATTTGCACAAAAACAAGTTTGAGGACAAATTTACTCTATCTGCAGCAGAAAACATTTCACTGGATTCTTTGCAAAAAAAAAAATTATTAAAAAAAATTAAAGGAAGGACCTAAATTTTCTGACTCTCTGGTCTGTTGTGGAATAGGTGCCTCAGCATTCTGAACACTTCCTTGGGTACGTAGGACGTATGAGCTGCATTGCAAGCTACAGCCCTTCTAGAGTACTCACAAGGGAATGTCTAAGGAGGTGTTCATTTGTGAAAGTCCAAGAGAAAGGGAGACTTCACCTTGTCACAAGTCAATCTCTGGCTATTACTGTAGGCTCCCTGAAAAAATATAATATTCACTTAGCAGAACAGTAGAACAGCTTTGCCTGATCAAAGAAATCAAGCAGTAGTTCTTTGCCTGAGTTGACCTCAGATACGGCAGTGCGTCTGCCAAGAGCCCCTAAAGCTGGATGTGGTAGTTAATCAAGCATACATCTAGGGCACTGAAGGTCTCTGGGACATGGCCAGTAGTTACATACAGTCTGCAGCTAGAAGACTGCAGGATAAACAAGAGAGGTGGCACTAGAAGGTGGAAATTTCATTTTATCCGACAAAGTTCTCCTGCCCCAAATTAAATAATCTTGAACTGGCAATTAAAACTCTGCTCTCTGGAGTTAGGTGTTTTTATGAGAGTTTCATATGACATTTGCTTATTGTGAAATCACATTTTCACGGGGGATGTCTTTTGGGAATTTTAGTAATCTGCCATCAAGTAGCCAAACAATGCAAAAAACATGTCCTTGCTAAGAAGGTCATTCTATTTCTTTATCAGCTCTGGAAATGGACCAACCCTAACGATCCAACTGTGAAATGTGGATTTACAGTATAGAGTAAACTGGTTATGTGATTCATTTTACTTTGCTGTGCTGTGTTGTCTAACTCCCATTTTGTGTGTGTGTGAGAGAGAGATTGGGGTGAGCTACCAAAGGCACTTGGGCCTCCAGAATACAAAAAAAAAAAAAAAGCTTTTGAGTTTTAACAAGGTAAAAGTAGAGAGCTCCATGCATAAGCTTAGTAGTTAAATCAAGTTAATCATGTCAATAGATTTAGCATATACTAGGAATTAATTGGTTACCGAGGAAATAAATTCTTTAGAAATCTAAAGAATAGCTACTGATGGTTTAATTTATTTAAATGCAGGTATCTATCGAAATCTTTAAATAGGGTCCTGCAGTATATGTAAGACTAAAATAAATGTCTCTTGTTAAATTAGAACCTTGTCCCTTTTAAATTCGATTTAATAAAATAAGTCCACTCTCTGCATTATTTGTTTGTTTATTTATCTTAAATTATTTATTTATTTGACAGAGTGAGTCAGACAGCACAAGCACGGGCAGAGGGAGGAGAAGCAGGCTCCCTGCTGAGCAAGAAGCCTAATAAGGGGCTGGATTCCAGGACCCGGGGCTTATGACTTGAGCCGAAGGCAGAGGCTTACTTAACTGAGCCACCCAGGTACCCCACTTTCTGCATTTTTTAAGTGATGTAATTACTGAGAATATGAGCAAAGGTGTTAAGTGAGGCTGAAATCTATAAACCAATTAGGGCGTGGTGGAATCATTTCAGGCTTGGGCCATTGTGTTCTGGGATTAGAATGGTGATCAGACCTCTCAGTATATTTGTGATGAAAATTATATAATATTTAACTATTGTTATTGGGGCTAATCCACAAGGACTGTAAGCAATGAAGATACTTTGACATTTTAATCAAGAGGATTATGCTACAAACATAATCTTTGCATTTCAACCACATTTACAGTCATGATATGGTCAGTAACAGTGTTAAATACAGTGTGTGTGTATAGTATTGACTTGCAATTATGGCTTTTCCTCGTTTCTTGCTTCAACATTCTCCCTGTTGCAATTTTTGGAAAATCTTCCATTTATAATGTTTAAAAATGTTTGGACTTGGAAAACATCAGTGTTTCAAGCAGAAAATGGTAATTGTAGAGAGTATCAGGAAACTATTAGAAAGAAACATGACCATTAGAGAAGAGTAGGTTTAGGGTATGTTTTTAGCTGAATCTTCGTTTCTGAGATGGATGTGAACTAAAGCCTTGAGCTCTAAAGCTGTGTATCGATTAATAGCTTCCATTCCTTCCTTCTGCAAACATGTATCAAGGACTTATTCTGTGCTTATATTCTGGTGTAGTGACACACAGTAACTATATTAGCACACATATGAGTAGACTGTTTGTCAGTAATATGTGACAGTAGTTTTTCTCCATGGGTTAAGTCTGGCTGGCATGTGGTCGAGACTGTACATCTTTGTTGAATGAATGGATCTTGTATATTTAGTGGTAAAACAAATGCAAAGCTATGTCCATGTGGAATTCATCATTTTTATCTTAAAGTGTGAATAAAAATTTACATTTTGTAAGAATTCGCCCTGATTGTTTGTAATCTTGGCAAAATAAAATGAAGTTAAATTCAAGATAAAATGAAGAAAATTTTCATATAAGAATTTATATTTAAATTGGGTCAATGAAACAGAATTTATGGTTGCATTTTAAGAAGTTCTTAGAGCCTGAAGACAACATTGCAGCTACAGAAGCCAAAGTATATTGTCGCTTTGATATAATATTCCACTAGCATCAAAAACAGCAGATTTCGGCTAATTAGCTGTTTTTTAAAAAAAAGGTTTTATATACTTAAATATAGAATGGAGTGAAAAATATTTTACATCTAAATAGTATAGATCTCATTCATTTTTAAGTGAACAAAAAATAAACGAAAATATGCAGAAAGAAAGACTCATCACTCTGCAAGCCAGTGAAACATTATACATTATTGTTCCTTCCTATCTATCTCTGTTAGTCTTGATCCCCATCTTTATTCATGGAAGGAATTCATAACTGCTAAGAAATATATAATGCATTAAAATGCATGATTAAACAACCTATCTGTATTTTAATATGTAATGCAACTTCTAGCCCAATTTTAATTGCTTATAAACTTCAAGTAAAAGGAAACATGTTCCAAGAGGCTCTTTTATTCCAAGTCACTGATAACATGAATTCTCAGTATAAATATTAGTCATTCGATGACAAGCAAAACAGAGGAATGCTCAACCAGATCACAGCCATCACCCAGTGTCTAATACTGATTCTGTAACCTCTCTTGAAAAATGAATATTTATTCATTTGAGAAGATTTTTTCGGAAGCGGGACATTTGGGAATGGATACTTGACTGTTAGAATGCATGGGTGACTTTTTGCTCAGTTATCGTTCGGGGAGCTTGGTAGCCATGCATTCTTAGTACTCTAGCTTCATGACCTTAATTCAGTTTAGAGCTATTTTCACTAAGTATAAAGATGAAATTCTTTTAAATTTAAGTGATATCACTAAAACTCTCCAAAGATACCAGGGTTAGGATCTGCTGAGTTTTACGTCTATTTTGTAATTTGGCCAAATTTCAAAAATAAGCAAAAAATACTTCCCTAGTCAGTGCATTTCCAAACTGCTGATAACAATGCCAGAGCCAATGCTCCACCCGTATTCAGTGCAGCTGTAAACCAGGCAAGACTTGAGCTGCGGCGACACCAAGAACATAGTGATATATTGAAGGCCAAGTATGGTATTGATGTACTTGAGAATTCTTAAGAAGTGGATTTCTAAAATAAGAAGTAAATTGTTGGGGCACCTGGGTGGCTCAGTGGGTTAAGCCTCTGCCTTCAGCTCAGGTCATGATCTCAGGGTCCTGGGATCGAGCCCCACATCGGGCTCTCTGCTCGGCGGGAAGACTGCTTCCTCCTCTCTCTCTGCCTGCCTCTCTGCTTACTTGTGATTTCTGTCAAATAAATAAAAATATTTAAAAAAATTTTAAAAAAGAAGTAAATTGTTAGTAGAAAACTTGTTATGCCCAAGGAAACTTGCTAATAAAAAGTGTAAGCCTTCAGTCTAGGGAAGAATCCTATTATCAAATGAGTAAATCTCTTCCAGGACACCTCTTCTACAAAACTAATATTTGCTAGAGGATGAATATTTAAAGATGGGGGGTATGTGTCTTGAAAGCAGAACTGAATGATTCAGTGATCTGGGTCATGTTCACAGACGTAGAATCAAAATGCTCATCGGGAAACTCCTATGAACCTAATGGAAGCAACTAATAATTTATCCAAAAGTTGTGCTCAGGAGTTTGCCACCCCATTGCTGCTTCCAGGGAGTATATCAGTCCTCCAAGGTTTGATTCCTCCCTCCCTTCCTCCCTCCCTCCATCCCTTCCTTCCTTCCTTCATATTTGAAAGAGAGACAGAGAGAGGAGGGAGAGGGGCAGAGGGAGAGAGAATCTCAAGCAGACTACCCTCTAAGCAGGGAGCCCAAGGCAGGGCTCCATCTCCAGTCCCTGAGATCATGACCTGAGCTGAAACCAAGAGTCAGACACGTAACCAACTGAGCCACCAGGTGCGGCTTTGCTTCTTTTCTTTCTGGATATCAAACAGAAGCACAGGTAAGTGGGAATGTGGAAGAGGGGATAATGCAGTTATCCTGGTGTTGGTATAAAGAGAGACCAGTACCCTTTAATGCATAACAGAAATTAAACTTTAGGGGAAAAAAAAAAACCCAAAAACAGATATGATCTTACATGTTGGCCTCATTGTATATTTACTATTTACTCAAATTAAGGTTATTTATTGTAGTCTGCTGCTTTTAAGGTAGATTTGCGAGCAGTTTTCAAACACCATTCCTTGAGCAAGTATTAAGATAATTCAAAATATTTACTACAGTGGGCTTGGTGTTTGCTTTCCTTAGCTTAGTGTACCACTCACTTCTTTTTGCATTTATTTATATTTTTATCTCAAGAGATTGATTGGAAAATTATAAGAGATCATAACATTTTAAAACTCATGCAGAAGTCTTAAAATATTAGCATTATGTAAAGCTGGGGAATCCTATAAATGCAATGTAGAAATTCAGATATTTACTAGATTATAAATAGTGTGAGTTGACTTTTGGCTCAAGATGTTGGGAAAAACACATGTGAATAGTAGAAAAAATTAGGTTTAAGCAGTTCAAAACTTCCTTGATCTTGATTTTGGTAATGGCAACACAGACAAGCAAAAGTTAACCACATGTCTCTGAGACCTGTACCTTTAATCCCTGTGTAAAATGAAAGTATTGCAGGAAGTCAACTTCCACTGTTAAAAACTTATTACTCCTCTTTTTCTTATTCTTAAGAACATTCAATTTAAGAATATTTGAGAATGTTTTAAAATATGACATTATTCTTATTTTCTAGAAAACTAAATAAAGATCTTGTCTCAGGATAAAACTAAGTTAAAAGATATATAAAAATCATAAGGAGTAACAAATAGAAAAATACTTGTTAAAGAGATAGTCACACTTAAATTTTGTACAAGTAGAAAATATGTTTCTTTTTTATTTTTTTTAAAGGTTTTATTTATTTATTTGACAGAGATCACAAGTAGGCAGAGAGGCAGGCAGAGAGAGGGGGTGAAGCAGGGGCTCCCTGCTGAATAGAAATCCTGATGCCGGGCTTGATCCCAGGACGCTGGGACCTGAGCTGAAGGCAGAGGCTTTAACCCACTGAGCCACTCAGGTGCCCCTAGAAAATATGTTTAAATACCAACTACCAAGCCTATCAACTATTCTTTTACAATTACTAAGGATTAAGGATCCGTAGTAGATTGCATTTAAATATGCGATTCTAAGCCCTGTTTTTTACATTTCCTCAAATGGATGGCATGGTCTGTAGCCAAGTGTGTGTATTTTCTTAAGAAGCTTAATGTGTAGAAAGAAGCCAGCTCCTTTCCAAATTCTGAGCTTTGATTTATCCACAATAGTAACCAAGAGAAGGAAAGTCACTGATTCGTGTATGTTAATCCCCAATTGAAATTCACAGTTTTCCATGCTGATATATTAGTTAAGAGGTTACTTTCCTTTCCCACCAAGCTCAGATATGGGAGCTAAGCAAACACATGAAAATTATAAATACCACAAATTTGGAATTTACTGTGTAAGAACCCATAATCCCTAACACCAGGCTAATAGAGCTCCTTATGTGCTATCGAAAGAGGGGGAATAAAATAATAAATGCAAACCATAAATAAAGAGAGTGTGTTCTGTAATAGAACACATTGTTTTCAAGTACCGTAGAGAAATTTGCATTACTGCAGTATAAGCTAAGTGAATACTCATAAAATTCATGATTTGATGTTAATTTTAAAATAAATGGGTGATTCACAGACCTGTACCCCTGGGGATAAAAATATATGTTTATAAAAAAATAAAAAATTAAAATAAATGGGTGTATTTTTAATCATTAACACAGGTAGTAAGCTTAATTCAAGATATTCTATTTACCCAACAATATGTAGATATTATTTAATTTAACAGGAAAGTCAATTCCTTTTCTTAAGGTAGATATGGAAAGGCACTTGAGAAAGTACCTGAATAGTAGAGATGAGCTACAAAGATACGCTGGTGCCTGCCTTTGCGCTCTCTTGCCATTTGAGTATTAAGGGAAAATATACATCTTATCTATACAGATCTCCTCCTTTGAGCCAAGATCCATTCCGGGCGATGAAAGAAAATTTAGAGAGCGAATGTGTTATTGTCTCAAGAAAATTAGATAAATCCTAGAATCAATGAATGAGAAAGATCAAAGAAAACACAAGATACGTCTTCTAGTATAAAGCATGAGCCATGTGAAAGAAATATTAGAAAGCTTTGGAAGTTATCAGTAGATGTTCTTGAGAGCTAAAGCAACACTTCGTAAAATAAAACATGGTTGCTCTGAGGACACACAAAGCCCTTAAAGGTAACCCGTGTATACTCTCGGGAGATGAATTTGCGTCCTCCACACAAAACCCAGAGCTCTCGGGCTGGCAATGATCAGTTCATCTCCTGTGGACTTGTGGATGTATGTAATCCTCTTAGTTTTCTTTCTTGTCTCACTGAAAGAAGCATTCCTCCTTTCAACACCCTTTAAATCATGCTACCTTTCATCTTAACCTGGCTCTTTCTGCCACAGGAAAAATATTCACCAGCTTTCTATATTTCTATATGCATAAGCAATCTTATTTGGCCAAAAATTAAAAAAAAAAATTAATGTTCACCTCAAAATAAAAATTAGGAAAGTAAGAGTTTGAATATTGTACTTTGAATATACTAGAAGTGGAATAATACTGACCAAAGTATATTTGAGTTATACTGAGTTCTTGACTCACCAAAAAAAGAAAAAAAGGTAATGTAAATCTTCTTCATAAATGCTCTAAAATAATTTCATACTTTGATTATCTTCTCTGTGCTTTTTATTAGCTAGTATGTCTCAGTCACCTGTGTTTCAATAACGGGTATGCTGGAGTTTGCTTTATTAACATGAAAGAAATCAGATGGTGAATATAGAACTGGCGTATTACTTGAATCACTTTTTATATTCTATCAAGGAAATGGTCTTTCATGCCACCGCCAGTGTGTCATTAAAATTAAAAATGATAATTTTCCATTAGGCCAAGAAATATGGAGATTGCTGGGAAATCAATTAATAGATACTGAGGTCCTGAACTGTCCTTATTAACAGCATTTCTCAGCACGCATTGCTCCAGAGTTGTTTTAGTCAAAAAACCACTTTCCAGCAGCTGCACATTTCCATACTTGCCCTTACTGCTTTTGTTCTGTTCTGTGGAATCCTATGGGGGTAAGAATTTGGAGGAAAGAGATAATTTGAAAGTATTGTAAGTAGTACAAAGGAAAGACATTCAGCTGGACCTGGTTCAGCTCAGCACTAATCAGGCGGTGCGGGGTACTCCCTCAGTGACCAAGAAGATTGCCCAGGGAACAAATCCTCATCACGGTGCTGGTAGGTGAAGAGCATTTCCATGCTACAGAGCAGCCACTGAAATATTTACTGGTCAAGGGAAGCAGCTTATCTAATACAGCATTCAAGCAAGCGATCGGTTTTCCTATTATAGAAGAAAAAGCAGTAAATTGTTCAGTTGCTCTGTGGTGAGTTGAAAATCTAGCAGTAGTTTTGAGTAAGTTGATCAGAGACCATTTGTTTACCCAAGGGAATTGATTCAAATAAGAAAATGTCTGATTGTACCAATGACCTGAGAGATCATTTGGGTGGCAGAAAGCTGTCTCTCTCTATATCCGTATCTGTAGACAGATATTTACTGGATAGATAGACCATATGCCTCTACAAGAGTCATTATTGACCCTTTGGCATGCATTTTCTGAGGGGAAAAAAAAGAATAGGAGAGAAGGAAAAAAACACAAACCAAAGCACATTTCTTCAGTATGTCTTGGTCTCAATTTAGACTTGCTTCCAAGACCCTTCTCTGAGGTGTCCCTTCAGATTACTTGCTGTGAATGCCAAGCACATTTAGTCCCAGTTGTCTGTCCAGGACAGGGCTGAGAGACCACTCTGACTTCCAGAAACAAAGCAGCTGAGTCTGTGAGAATTTTGCAGGGCTCAGCGAGGAAGGGAGAAAGAACTATTGTCTTCGGTTTTGCAAACCAGGATTTCTAAAAATTTAGAGAAGAGTTAAGCATGGCTTGATTTCAAATTTCCATCAGGGAAGTTTTATTCCTGGTCTTTGTGGACAATAAATGCCCTTCCTTTGGCTCTGGACTGAATTTATCTAATAAAGAAATAAGTACTGGAGTTGCTTCCATTCAATTGTTTTCTTTTTTCTTTTTTTAAATTTTTAATTGAATTTTTAATTTTTGTAACTTGTTATTGTATTTGTCATAAACAGTTTATCCCTAAAACTGATGAGAATTATAATTTCAAAAACATATCTACTATATTCTGCACAACACGGTGTCCTAGACACTGTGATAGGTGTTCGCATACATTTGTTCTAATCTTTTTAACAAAAGTTTTAGGTAGATATTCATATCCCCATTTTTAACATCCAGGGATGTAAAGTGATAATCATTTTATTTATTCATGCATCCTACCAATATTTATTAAAACTGTATCTTTGGCAGATAAGAAATATAATAGAAAACAAATTCTTGCCTTCATGAGATTGATACTTTTGTTTTTGTTAGGAGACCGGAATATCCCATAGTCAAATAAAATAATTACAAATCATAATAAAAGTTACAGAAGACATAAAATCAAATAAAGACCAATGGGAGCAACATCTTTACATGGAATGGTCACATTTAATTTTTTTTTTTTAAAGAATTTATTTATTTGAGAGAGAGCGAGTTAGAGATCACATACACAAGTGGCAGGAGAGGTAGAGAGTGAAGCGGACTCCCCACTGATCAGGCAGTCCAATGCGGGGCTCCATCCCAGGACCCTGAGATCATGACCTGAGCTAAAGACAGACGCTTCACCAACTGAGCCACCCAGGTACCCCTGGAATGGTCACATTTAAAAACCAAAGAAACTGATAATTAAAGAACAAGTTGATATGTAATTTGGGAGAAATGACATGATACACAATGTTGGTCCCATGTATGAAGACCCTGCATAAGATGAAAGTGGGACCCGTTCAAGGAATGGGAGAAAACTGCGAGTGTGAGCGGGTGAGGGACAGGGGCACCTTTGTGAGAAGTCAGGTAGATAACTGGGTGTACCTTCAAGTAGGGTCTTCTCAGCTGGAAAAGCATTTCAGTTTACTGGAGAACCTCAGGAAAATCTCATGGTCTTCTTTAGATTTTTAAGAACACCAGTCCTGCTGCTGGGTGAAAAAGAGCACGACCCCATCACAGAAGTCACGAGAGTAAGTGAAAGGAGGCCTGGAAGCCATCCCCGTCAAGTGACCTCACTTGGCTGGAAAAGAGAACAAAGACGAATTAGACCAGGAAAGGGAAGTGGTATGAATGGCTAAAACATTAAGACCATTTCAAGAAGGAGAGAGTGGCCATCTCTGTGAGATTATGCTGAAGTCACATTATTTGAAGACAAAAAAAACGAGATCATGAACAGCACTGATTATATTGAAAAGTTTTAGAAGAGGTAGGGGAGGGGTGCCTGGGTGACATGGTCAGCTGAGCATCCGACTCTGGGTTTCCACCCCGTCATGGTCTCAGGGTCGTGGAATCGAGCGCCTTATCAGTCTCCATGCTCAGGTGAGATCTACTTGGGATTTCTTCTCCCTCACCCTCTGCCCCTACTCCCACTCACACATGGGCTTGCTTGCTCTCTCTCTAAAATAAATAAATAAAATCTTTGAAAAAAAAAAAAAAGACGACTAGGGGATGTGGAGGGGGTCAGTATCATCTGCTGTATCAGTAGGACGGGCTCCTCTCTACCAGCCCTGTGGTGTGTGATCTGATCGCAAAGCCTGTACTACCCCTTGCTGTCTCGGACCACTCCTGGTACTAACTGAGCAGTGCCAAGTTCTCGAGAAAGTAGAAGCTGAGATGAAGCTCTGAGTGCAAAAGTTACAGTGAGGATTCAAAACCCTGCCCTCCTAAACCAAAGAGACCACTGAGGATCATAGAATCAGTAAGAAAAGAAGAGAACAAGTTTATTTCACCATCATTGGCATAATCAAAATCTTTCTTCCTTTGCTAGTGATCATTTCTATTTCTATTCATCCAACAGAGACTGTAATTTCTACCATTTTTTTTTTACATTTGGTTCCACATATACATTGCTTCCTCTACTTTCTCTACTTCTTCCTTTTGAAAAAATGTCTTTACAGGTGTCATGTACTTTTTATTTTTTTTTAAAGATTTGTTTATTTTAAGAGAGAGAAATAGCACGCATGGCAGGGAGGGGGTAGGGACAGAGGGAGAAAGAGAGAGAATCTCAAGCAGACTCCACGCTGAGCACGGAGCCCCACATGGGACTTGATCCCACGACCCTGAGATCATGACTGGAGTTGAAGCCAGGAGTCAGAGGGTTACCTGACTGCACCACCCAGGTGTCTGTGTGTGCACTTTTGATTTTCCTCTTCCCTTTCTTAGTCTTCCAACTCTCCTTTGCTGGCTTTTCCTCCCCTCCCATCCCTCCAAATCTGAAGTGTCCCCTATGGTAGCCACGAACCACATGAGTCTAATGAGACTTAAGTCAATTAAAGTGATTAAAATTTTAGTTTCCCCTATCACATGTGAATCACATTTTAAGTGCTCAATAACCAAATGTGGCTATTGGCTACTCTGTCACTCCTGTTATCACACAAAGTTCTACTGAACAGCGCAGGATATGGGTGACTCAGAATTTTCACTCCTATGTCTACTAAGTATTCCACACCCAATACATCAAAATCAAAATTCTGTTTCCTCCTTCACCCTGATTCTCAGCATCATCTCTATCTCATTAAATGCCACCAGTAGAAACCCAGTTACTCAAGCCAAAAATGTACATGTTATTTTTGCCTCAAAATACCTGGTGTTTTGCTTACCATCTGGTTTTAAACTTATCAGCCTATCCTGTGAGCTCCACCTTAAAAATGTGTCCAGCAATCAACTGCATCTCACTGTCTCCATTGCCAAAATTCTAGACTCATCTACCTTCATTCATTCTCACCTACTGAAATTCTAATTTGTGTTCATCCCTCTGCACTTCCCTTCCACACTCAGTATACACCTAGCAACAGAGTGATCTTTTAAAAATGTAAATCAGACCACATCACTTGCTTTTCAAACCCTCCAATGGCTTGCCAGCATGTTTGGAGTACAATCCAAGGTTTTTGCCTCACTTGTAAATCCTACACGGGATTATCCTTTCCTAAATCTCATACTGCATACATGCTCCTTCTGCCTCCACCCACCACACACCCTTTTGCTCAGCCCCACTGGTTTTCTTGGTTTCTCTAACACTTTCCTGCCTCAGGGCCTTTCCACAGGTTGTCCTTACTCTCTGAACTCTCTTCCCCAAGATAGTCATTTCATTTATACGTTTACTTTAATTGGGTCTCTTATTTTTTTTTAATATTTTATTTATTTATTTGACAGAGAGGGATCACAAGTAGACAGAGAGGCAGGCAGAGAGAGAGAGAGAGAGAGAGAGAGAGAGAGAAGCAGGCTCCCCGCTGAGCAGAGAGCCCGATGTGGGACTCGATCCCAGGACCCTGAGATCATGACCCGAGCCGAAGGCAGCGGCTTAACCCACTGAGCCACCCAGGCGTCCCTAATTGAGTCTCTTTTAAAATATTGTGTCGGGACGCCTGGGTGGCTCAGTTGGTTGGACGACTGCCTTCGGCTCAGGTCATGATCCTGGAGTCCCGGGATCGAGTCCCGCATCGGACTCCCAGCTCCATGGGGAGTCTGCTTCTCTCTCTGACCTTCTCCTCTCTCACCTTCTCACTCTCTCTCTCTCAAGTAAATAAAAAAAAATAAATAATAAAAAAAAAATAAAATAAAATATTGTGTCTTCAGAGTGGTCTTCCATGAAGACATTTCCTCCATCCTGGTGGGTTACTTCTACCCGTTGACTTTTTTTCCTTAGAACTCATCACTGTCTTAAGTTCTGTTTCTTTACTTATGCTCTCTCTCTCCAAATAGAATGCCAACTCAGTGATGGCTACACCTTTCTCTTTCCCATTCACAGTGTTGACACAGGGTGTGTGCTCAGTAAATTTCTGTGGAATTAATAAGTGAATGATGGCATTATCAAGGGATTTCAGAATGTGAATAAAAGGGAAGATAGTCCAAGGAGAGTTGCATCTTCGGGACTTTGCTGGACCAGTGATAGGATATGAAAAGAAGCATTCTTCTGATTAATGCTACGAGAGATAAAATCTTATTCCTTTCCTGTTTGCCTGGAACAGCTGTGTGGTTCTTGTTCTAATATGAACCTGTGCGTGCTATAGGCTCGAGGCTGTGTAAAATGTGTTGTTTTAAATGACACACTTGGATGTGAGCAGTTGTTATAACGAACAGCTGCTAGATGTTCTATTTCTCACTGGTGCCATAAAACTAAGAACAAAGGTATAACTACGTTTGATTTCTTCAAGCGGTACCTGACTGGTCTACCCGTGGAAGATAACCTCTGTGGATCTCTCTGCAGATGGCAGAAATTCTAGAAAGTACAAAACTGCTGATATTACAGGGAGCTATTTAAAAAAATATTTTTTGTGATAATTATGATGGTGACATCTATACATAACTTAGTGTTATTAGTTGTATAATACAGAGCTTTGTGTTCACGATACTCAGTAGTCAAGTTGGTTATTTAAAATGGTACAGATAATCTAAAACCACCTAATTAGGTGGAACCCTACATTGTATTATCTGTAGGAAAGTTAATTATATCCACTCATTTCACATGTTTTTATAGGCTGGTAAAAAGGAAATGGAGAGTGCTTTCTGAGTGCCTCAGTGGGTTAAGTATCTGCCTTCGGCTCAGGTCATGATCCCAGAGTCCTGGGATCGAGTCCGGTGTTGTGTTCCCTGCTCAGCGAGGGTCACCCTCTCCCTCTGTTCTTCTCCCTTGATCATGTGCACTCTCTCTCTCTTTTAATAAATTTTTAATAAAATCTCTTTTTTAAAAAAAGGAAATGGAGAAAGGAAAAACGATTTTTTAATACATGAAGGGTTAGTATTTATATAACTGAGGGATGTAAGACTTAGACTCTCATTTATAGTTTTTTCTTCTCTCTTCCTATTTCCCCCAGTTTCAGAATTCTAGAATAGCTTATTCTCCTTCAATTACATGAAATAAAAGAAAAGGGGTTTTAGTAGTCATTTATATTCACATGGCTCATTTGATAAAGTTAGATTGACTTTAAGTATTATAGAAGTCAGCTCTGCAACAAAACAAAATAAAACATGAAGGTAGTCTACAGATTCTATAATATCATTTTTTGTAATGAAGTTTGGAAGGTGCGTTAGTAATTTATTTTCTGGAAACCTTGCTACCCCTTGTTCAATATGTATGAACTTTTATTCTGTGTGAGAAAAATCACTCATTTAATTTAGACCTATTTAAGGCTTTGATGTTCTATCTACATGATAAAACTCAGGGAAAATAATCCATTTAATATTTTTAAATGAGAAAATGGATATGAAAATGCAGGCCCAGAAACATTTTAGCTTTGAAATTTAAAATTGGAAAATAAGAATTTTTGTTTTTCTTCCTAAAGATCATGGTTTGCAAATGGCAAGATTTCGTTTTTTGATCGCTGCATAGTATTCCTGTGTGTGTGTGTGTGTGTGTGTGTGTGTGTGCACGCATGCACGCATGCACCCTCATACTGCATCTTCTTTGTCCATTCATCTGTTGATGGACATCTAGGCTCTTTCCATAGTTTGGCTATTGTGGACATTGCTGCTATAAACATTCAAGTGCATGTGCCTCTTTGGATTACTACGTTTGTTTTTTTTAGGGTAAATACCCAGTAATGTGATTGCTAGGTCATAGGGTAGCTCCATTTTCAACTTTTTGAGCAATCTCCATACTGTTTTCCAGAGTGGCTGCACCAGCCTGCATTCCCAGCAACAGTGTAGGAGGGTTCCCCTTTCTCCACATCCTCACCAACATGTGTCATTTCCTGACTTGTTAATTTTAGTCATTCTGACTAGTGTGAGGTAGTATCTCACTGTGGTTTTGATTTGTATTTCCCTGATGCCAAGTAATGTTGAGTACTTTTCATGTGTCTGTTGGCCATTTGGATATCTTTTTTGCAGAAATGTCTTTTCATGTCTTCTGCCTATTTCTTGATTGGATTATTCTTTGGGTGTTGAGTTTGATGTAGATGGAACTAGAGGGTATCAGGTTGAATGAA
Source organism: Mustela erminea (assembly GCF_009829155.1). Taxonomy (NCBI): domain Eukaryota; kingdom Metazoa; phylum Chordata; class Mammalia; order Carnivora; family Mustelidae; genus Mustela; species Mustela erminea. The sequence continues at coordinate 11,809,442 of NC_045627.1, read as the reverse complement.
ATAAGTCAATCAGAGAAAGACAATTATCATATGATCTCACTGATATGAGGAATTTGAGAAACAACACAGAGGAACAGAGGGGAAGGGAGGAAAAAATGAAACACAGTGAAACCAGACAGAAAGACAAACCGTAAGAGACTCAAACTCAGGAAGCAAAGTGAGGGTTGCTGGAGGGGAGAAAGGTGGGAGCAATGGGGTGGCTGGGTGATGGACGTTGCAGAAGATATGTGCTATGGTGAATGCTGTGAATTGTGTAAGACTGATGAATCACAGACCTGTGTCCCTGAAACAAATAATACATTATATGTTAATTTTTTAAACTTTTTAAAAAAAAATGTAATGGTTTGGAGCTTCGATGCTAACAGATGACTCACTGCCTTAGCCATTCGTTCTTAGTTTTCCTCCCCAGAACTACATGGTTTGAATTGTATAGTTTTATGATTCCCAGTATTTTAGTTTTTGTTTTCAGCAGTGCCATGCTTGGAATATCGTGATCCAGAATATGAATCTCCAAAAGGAAATCACCCCAGGGCACCTGGCATGTTTGTTGTCTGTGGTTTACTTACTATGCATGCATGGTAGCAACTAGAATTGTAAACCAGCAATTTTACCTGCTCAACTCCATTTTAGCTTTAAAAAGTGAGTGATCATGCCACCTAAGAAGTACAGAAGTAAAGCCCAAGGAGAACCACACAGTAAGAATGCTATTGTCAAGGTTTTTTTCCCCCTTAACCCTATAGGAAGTGCATAAAGCTTATGAAATGCATAAGCTTCATACTTTTTATACAAATGAGCAGCATAGTATATTGGAAGGAGTCCCAAAAAGAAGTCAGGCACCTTGGAGTTCAGCTCCATTCCTGCTTCTGAAAGGCTGTGTGGTCCGGGCGAAATGCTAACCCTGTCTTGTCATTAACTTACATGTGAGAAAAATGAAGGGGAAAAAGAGATTTCTTTAATGGATATGGGATTTCTGAAGTCCAGCGTATGAGTTTATCTGAGCCTAGAGCCAGTGTCTGCACTATCAGGAACAAATACATGTGGCAGAAAGAAAAAAAAATGAATATGATAAGAGAAGATCTTTGTGAAACAAAATTGTATTCCACCCTTTGGGAGAGACGAGATGTGTGTTCTTTCAAGTTCATGCATGTTCTAGGAAGTCTGCTTTACCCTCATCAGAAATTAATTGTGACAGTTCCTTTGGCCAACCACCCCCAGCCAATACATCCCCCAAGGTTAGAATTTAATTTGCAAAAATTGAAAGAAGCTGTGATTTCGTGACTGTAAGAAGTTATGCAGTCCTCTAACTAATTTAGCAATCTTAAATTTAGGTATCCCTTTCAAAACTGACTGTATAAATCTCCACTTTCTAAATCCTTTTTAAAGTAACTCCTTCATCTCCCTGCTGGTCCATTCATTACCGAGCTCAACAAAATATTGACCGGCAAAAACAAATAACATTTGAGAACTGCACCATCCTATTCTTGACCCATTTAGTATGAAGTGTCATTTGGAGGCTAGTCACTAAATAAATAAAGCTGTTGTTTTAGTGTAATGATGCTTTGGCAAGATGATGCTTGCCCTATTTTTATTTTATTTATTTATTTATTTATTTTTTAGGGCATACCCGTGTTAAAATAGTTCAGAATCTAAATGCTGCTCCCTTAGGATAATGCCCTCTAATTCCATCCATATTGTTGCAAATGGCAAGATTTTGGGAGTGTTAATGGCTGAATAGTATTCCACTGTGTATATACACCATATCTTCTTTATCCATTCATCGGTCGATGGACATCTAGGTATTATGCTAAGTGAAATAAGTCAATCAGAGGGAGACGATTATCATATGATCTCTCTAATATGAGGTGTTTGTGAGGGCAGGGGTTCCTGGGGGATAGGGAGGGAAAAAATAAGATGGGGTCAGAGAGGGAGACAAGCCATATGAGACTCTTAGTCTCAGGAAACAAACTGAGGGTTGCCGGAAGGAGGAGGTGGGAGTAATGGGTGGCTGGGTGATGGACACTGGGGAGGGTATGTGCTATGGTGAGTGCTGTGAATTGTATTAAGACTGATGATCCACAGACCTGTACCCCTGGAGCAAATAATGCATTATATGTTAATTTAAAAAAACAGGGGGAAAAAAAAAAGAAAGAAAAAGAAATGTTGCCCCCTAAATACATCAGCATAGCACAGATGCCAGGGTCACTCTGTTGTTCCCTCAGGCTAAGCACTTGTCTCTTTCAAAGTTGCTTCTTCAGTGCCAGAACATGGTCTTGGGAGCTTGGCCCTGGTTTTGCCATCGATACAGCAGCATCTGATTTGCAAATGGCGTTTAAGTCCTGGTTCTGTTCTCCAGCATTGCCGGAGAAGGACGGAGGTACAGACTTGGAGCGAAATCTCTCCTACATGAAGGGGAAGGAGTTAGCTTAGTTTTATGATGATTTCTGCCACGCTCAGCCATCTGTGAAAAGCGTTCTTTTGCTGGGTTGTGAAGTGTGCATTTATTATCTACTTACCCACTACTGAATTGCTTAACTTGATTATACACCAGCAATTCAAGCACTTTGTTGTAGTCATATGGAGAAGAAATGTTTTGCTTATAACGTTGGCCTCCTGACATTGGTTTCTGCTCGATAGAATCAGAGCTGGCAGCCCTGTTTCAGGAAGTGCATTAGTCCGTGCTCGAAAACAACATATCGTTGAGAACACGTGTCACTCTGGCTTCCTTAAAGCTTGACTTGAATTGCCATATGGTCAATGTGACAGATTGAGTGATCATTGAATATTGACGGGGCCTTGGTTACAGAATCTATGGTACCCCTGCCAATTTGGTGTCATTCTAATGACATTCTAATGGCACTACTTTCCAGTGTATTTCCAGGCCAATCAATTTTAGTCTTCCCATCTATAATCACATGGCTTTTTATAATGTCAAATATATGGTCTAGTTGGAGCTTCCTCTCTTATCTGCCTCTTTCTTCTTACCACCCAATGCTGATTCATCATCCAAGCCAAAATGTTTGCGATATCCTGCATAGGGCAAATTTTCTCTCTTTCCTTTGTACAGCACAATTCATGGTGGCATCCCTAATATCTAGCTGAATGCCTGGTGTGTACTGTGTACCTGATAAGTGTGAATTACGTTGAATTTAACACTCTTTTGTAGACCAATGATTTTCATGTCTGTGCTTCAAAATATACATCAATATCTGATTTCTCTAATTATTCTCTCTCCATTCTTAGATCTCTTTACCCTGGTACTGTCTGCATGGACTACAGGTCTGGAAGTGTTTTATTATTTTCTACCTGTTTCCATATTTCCAAAAACATTGCAGAACTTTGCAATGTAGGGTGTTCTACTCAGATTTCTCATTACTTAATATACAGCACATTGTATAATGGCCATATCATGTATTCTCTGATGGCAAGATACAGAACCCAACAAGAAAGCAAACTGTCAGGATTTTTATATACTCTTACTAGGAAATGGACTTTTATTTTCTACATTCCACTTCCATTTCCCTTCTGATCGATTTTCAATCCATAGGATACTCCCAATTCCCAGGTACTATTTTCTGAGGCTATGGACTTAGTAAGCATCATGCTTCTCTGAATAGAGCTAATTTGATGTGCCCAGAACAGCATGATTAACTGTGGAATGCACTGCTTTATATTCAGCTGGTTAATGAGTTTGGTTTTTCAATGCAGAGGAATGGTGCCAGCAAGCAAACTTTAGGAAGTGTGCATACGCTTTTCTATTTGCTGGGTTCTACTGATTCATCAGAATAGGGCATTTTCCTGCAATCCGTCCTGCAGGCCCAAAGCAGATCAACATTCCATCACTTACTGATTTCAAATTGCCAATTTATCGTTAAGTTCAAAAACTCGCTCTGTGTTACTTTAAAAATGAATTAGAATCTTTGATGTGCCAACATTTGTATGCTTTTGAAGTGGCTAGAAACTTGATAGCATGTTTTCTACAACTCCTAACAGGATTTCCAGAGTACAGCATGGTATTGGCACACATAGCCATTTAACATTCTAACACTTTATAACTAATTGAAAGTAGGGGATCTGATTTTGCAAGGAAATACCCAAAAAAGACACCGCACATCAGAAGATAAACAAGGTTTGGTTGAAAGCATTCCACACAACTGTTAATGGAAAAGTTAGAAGCAAAACTACTGAGCTGATCTCTTAAAGCAGAATTCTAAATTACAAAGTATAAAAGATTAATACCATGAGAAAGAATAGAGTTCTGTTGCAGGCCTGCAGTCAGAAGTCAACCCCCACACTAATACAGATTTTGCAGAGAAACTTTTTTAGTTAGGAGCTTTTTCTAGAAGTTCCAACTGTGTTACTTTCTAGTGCACATGGGAGTTTCTGGATCACCCACAGTTGATGAAAATGTCTCTTCCCCCCTGACAAGGCACAGAGCGAGCTCCATCTGGGGCCAGTGTGAGGGTTCTAGTTCTGCTTGGAGCCCAGACAATTCTCCACCTGCCAGTTTACAAGCACATTCACAGAAATGAAATCTTTAGACACAAAGGCATGAAGTCGACCTATTTCCTAATCTAGGGAGTCCGCTGTATTTCAAGGATTAGTGAATATGCCTGCCTGAGGAAAATGCTTTCTCATTTTTTCCCTTCTTCCTCTGCTAACCAAACAGAGTCCAGACCCAAGCCACTGAAAGGCATCCTTATAATTAAACCATTTTCATCGCCTTGACATTTGCCAGAATTATTCTGATGGATTGCTTTTTTTTTTTTTTTAAGATTTTATTTATTTACTTGACAGACAGAGATCACAAATAGGCAGAGAGGCAGGCAGGGAGAGGAGGAAGCAGGCTCACTGCTGAGCAGAAAGCCTGATGCAGGGCTCTATCCCAGGACCCTGGTATCATGACCTGAGCCAAAAGCAGAGGCTTTAACCCACTGAGCCACCCAGGAGCCCCTGATGGATTGCTTCTTTAAATTTTTTAGAAGTTATCAATAGCAAATTAAGTATCAACAAGTCTGGATCTTTCTATCACAGGTGGGAAAACAAAATGGGAGAGTTTTGACTTTCCAGAAGACTTAAAAGAAATCATTTGTGCTTTGATCTCCTCCATGGCTAAGTTCTCTGATGATTTTCTAAAGATACACAGACTTTATGGTCCCACTGAAAAGGAGGTCCATGGGGTGCTCCTGAAATCACAATTTTAATAAAAGAGTTCAGAAAATTGGCCATTTGCAGTCAGTATATTCCCCAACTGCCTGGGGAGGGGGAGGAAAACCTCACGTGTGCCTCTGGCTGGTGCAGAGTCTGACGCAAGGAAGCGCCTTCAGGTGTGCTCCTCTAAGGTGAGCAAAGCTGGCCTTTTTATGGCACAAATAGTGACATTGTTTTTGCATTCTTTCTGTGCTTAGACTCAGAGGCCAAGGGAACAATTCTGGATCATGGCATGTCACAAAGCTATGGTGTGATTCTTAGAGATAATTTTGTGCCATAGTTCTCAAAATAGAGACTTGGAATCCCTTGGTTCTAGGAGACTTTTCCTTTGTCACACAATTAGGGACTGTAGAGAACAGTGTCAATATTCTCGTCTCTCAGCTGAGTGTCCTTCACTGTGCCATGTGCTTTTCTTGTCCCAGGAGACAGTCTCTTGTATTTTAAGGGAAAGTCTATTCCAACAAAGCTTGTCTTCCAAAGTTACCCACTTTCTCCAGTCAAGCACCTATAGAGTTCTGTCCACAATGTTTTGGGGAATCCCAGCAGTAAGAGTTGACTTAACTAGAGAGTACATCTAAGGTGGCCATATCTCCAACCTAACAATGATCGCGATAGAGTCTTTGCCAGTAGTGCCAGAGGAATCAGGATTAGGGTTCTCTCTAACACATCACTTCCTTGTACACAAATCTTCGCCAAATCCCTGTGAACAAAGCAACACATATCTTAAGCTGCTATTTATTTTTTATATATTTTTTTAATTTTAAGTGGATTTTTAAGGTCCTCTAGTCTAAAAGTCTTAACTGTACCCCGCTTTTAATGAATTGGTTGTTGGACCCCATCTCACCTTACCTTCCACATTCTTTTCTCTTGAAATCCTATAAAACAGTAAGAATATGCAGTATAAATGGACACACAAGCAGAGAGAGGAAAAGAGGTGAAAGGCAGAGACAGACGGAGAGCAGGAAAGGCTACTAGAAAATTGTGGGAGGGTGCTCGTTCTCCCCTAGACAAAGAGCCTGGCAGGTATAATGCTTCCTATTTCTCTTATCTCTGTAGATGTTCCTTGAATTCGCACTGCATTTTCTGAAACATGTAAATATCAACGTAAAAATGTTATCCCCAATGCACTAAAACTAACAAACATAAAAACGTGGATATATAAGAGCCATAACCAGGTAGACTCAATATGTGGATGTTCACTTTTGCAATGAATAAATAAATTAAAATTTCAACTGAAGTTATTACTCAGGGAAGAAGTGGTGAGCTACCTAGTGTTTTTTTTTTTTTTAATTTTTTGGTACAAAGAACAAATTGATTTATTTTTGCATAATTAATAGGTTGTTTGGCATCATGTAAGCTGAATATTAAATAAAACATTTGGGCATGGCTGTGAGTATAACACTGAATTCAATATCTCCCTCTTGGACTTCAAATTATAAACACCACCAACAACCCTATTCCAAGTCCTGCTATGTTCTTATTATCCCTCTCAGTATTAATATTATTAAGAATTAGCAATGGCATAAAAACTCATAGTATTAGGACTCTATCACCATAATTCTCTCTTGGGTGAGATGAAAGTTCCTTGCATTAATTTTGTTAATCTTAGAGGCCCATGGTACTTTAATATCAAAATTCTGAGAGAAGTAAGAAAGAGGAGATTTCTTATTAAATCCTCCATCAGGCAATTTCCAACACATATGAGTACTGCGGAATGCATCAAGGTTAGAGCACTGCTCCATTTCTTACTTATCCAGTGGTGGAAATCACTGCGATCATGAGGTTCCATATTGTGATGATAGCGGCTGAACATTATGGGGTCCACTACGTTTTTTTTCTTATTGTCTTCAAATAGTCTCCTGGGGGGGGGGGCACAAAGGCAGTGAAATGTGTGACAGATGGGAACCCAGATGCAGAGCCAAGTCACAGAGGAGTCAAGATTTCAGTGGAGATGGATTTGGTTGTGCTCCTGGGGATAGAGATTAAACCACTCAAACTCACTTGAGTGCCCAGAAAAAGGAATCAGATTAATTTTAGGTCCACAGAGATGGAGACAAAAGTTTAGAATCTACTAAACAGACAGGCATACAATTAATAAAGAAATCAGATGTAAATTTAATGTGCTAAATGCATTAAATACCTAAATATGAAATTAAAATTTGCTTCTATTGGGACATATGCACAATATTGTTGTATCATTGTTCTCAAAGGGAAGTAAATGTTCCAAATACTTTTGTTCAATTACAATTTCATCATCATTCTCTACTTCCCCATTTGTGAACGGTCTCCCCTATCTACACGTTCAGTAATGTATAAGAAAACAATAAGAATTATAATATCAGCATTCACACCAAGGCTCCTTCAATCTCAAATTGAAACAAGTGTTGATTTGTATCATTTAATAGTATTTGAACAATTTCTTCTTCTGTGAAGAAAATCTCTTAACCTTTCCTTCCTTCCTTCCTTCTTCCCTCTCTCCCTCGTTGCTTCTCCCCCCACCCCGCCTCCCCCCTCCCTTCCTTCCTTTCTTTTAGAAAATAGTAAAATAGTGCCAGGATTAAAATATAATTGAAGTATTTAATTCATGGCTAGATTTATCATCTCCTGACATTTCAGCACAATGAAGAATTTGCTTAGTAAGAAATATGCTGGTCCTAAAATTTTTACATACCTATTTTAAAGTATGAGCAGAAAGTAGAGCTCTGCAGTGTGTTCATTTAGTTGCATTTAATGATCTCAAGCTAGAGGGGGCGAAAACTCCCATTTCCTTAAAAGGTCTTAAAATGTAACTTTAGTCAAAATGTAACATGAATGTATGCAATCTCTGAATAAACAGGCTTGTTCCAAATGCCCATCCCAGGACCTGCTGTGACGTGATAGGCCCATGCTCAGGTGTGTGCTCCCAGGTGATGATTAAAGTGGAATTTTGGCCTAAGAGTGGGACAGATGGAGAAGTGTGGGCGGATAGGAAAATACTAGTTACAGAGACATATGTATGAATTTGTGTGTGTATTGATTAAGATACCAATGGGTAAGGCATTTCAGACAGCTGTCTAAAGCCAAAAGAGATATTAGTTGGGAAGCAAAGAGGTGAATCTTAAGTCTGGTAAAAGGAAAGCTTAAAACTCAGGTGTCAGGGACTGTAAACTCAAATTTTACTAACAAACATCCCTTTCTGTTTGTGTGTGTGTGTGTGTGTGTGTGTGTGTGCACATGCGCATGTGTGTGTATGCACGTGTATAAGAGAGTCCTGGTGCTTACAGTTCCCTGATACAAATAATTTAAAATTTATATGCATATGCTATCCTAAATTATAGGGATAGCTTCCCAAGGACTTTTATTTACTACGTATTTCTTTAACAAATTCATATTATAAATTCCCACTTACTGCCTTGTTTATATATTGCCCAACTTCTCAGAGCGGGGAAAAAGATTATTCTTTAGCTGTGAGTTTAGGATTGCTTCTTTCTCCAAGACTTAGAACTGCTAGCTGTACTAAATCTCTCTGAATAAATATCTTGTATCGACTGAGGAATAAATAATGCTGTGAAACTCCTTAAATCCTGTGTAACTGTTTCAAGAGTCACATTAGCATATTACACTTCCTGCAAGTGCATCCTTCTTTGTTGTTCTTTACTGAGCAGAGAACAAGAGGTGTTTCCTTCTCATATTAGCAAAACCTAACCTTCCTCCCTACCGTGTTTTCAGGACTGGATGATTCACTTGTGTTCTCTTTAATTTTCTGCAAGCTAAAGTGTAGCATTGCAGAAAGAAGAATTTTAGAAAGGCATTCTGTGACATAAGACAAAATTGAGGTGGCTAAAGTGGAGAACCATGAGAGGGGTAGAAATTTAACGCAAAGAGATTTTGGTTCTACTAATGTGCAAAGCATTATCTAGTGTTTCCAATTCATCAGTGTACAAGATAATTCTAGTTCATGCTGTAGATTTGCCTCCTTTAGAAACTTTATCATTAGACAACATAAGGTGTCAAGTCAAATCAGCATTATAAGAATAATAGCTCTAAACACTACCAAATTTTACCATTTATGCAAAGGATACAGGCCACTGAAAGAAACAGGAAGAAACATGGAAAAGACTGAGACCAACAATGCAGGATCCCTCTCTTCTTCCATTACCACTTGCTCTATTTAAAAATTAACATGTGAAAATCTAATAGATCATCAGGGCATCATTTGCACAAAGTGTGTCCTTTGTATGGACCATGTCCTTTTAATATTCCATTAACCTTGGGGCGCTTGGGTGGCTCAGTCAGTTAAGCATCCATCTCTTGATTTAGGCTCAGGTCATGATCTCAGGGTGGTGAGATCGAGCCCCATGTCATATTTATTCTGCTTAAAGCATTCCGTAGATAAGGATTTTCGCATGGACTCTGCCTTGTCTAATGGCAGAAATACCAACAGTGTCCTGTCATCCACCTTTGTGCAAGGGGATTTGACCCCATCACCTCCTCTTTTTTCTTTTTTTCTTTTTCCTTTCTTTGGCATTCCCTGTAAAGAGGAAATAGACTGCAGACCTTCCACCAATACTTTTCTTTCCAACCATAAAATATCTCTTCCTTCTCAAAAGTTTGAACTATTCAAATTTTTTATTATAAAATAACTATACAGACATAGCAATTTTGAAAATCACAAAAAAAAACCACTGAAAAACAAAAAGTGAAAAAGTTCACGCTTCTACATCTAGTGATAACTGGTAATATATGTCTTCTAAAGTTTTGTGTTTGTAAATTTGCTTTTTACTTGTCATTATGTTCTAAGCATTTCCCAGGGTATCAAATTTTCATTGCATGGTGTCCCAGTGTATATATCTTTTATCTCTTATCATTTTCTCCAGTATAACTTGTTTATGCTAATATAACACTTTATTGAGGATTTTTAATCATATACCATTGGGTACATCTGCTTATTTTATTTGATAAATTCCTGTATGACATATGCACAGGGAATGGGTTTTAATTAAATATTATGAAATGTTCATATAAAATTACACCACCACAAGACTGTGGTCGTGCCATTGGACCATAACTCTTTTATAATTGAATATTATTTTTGAGAAGTATCTGAACACTAGTGTGTTAATATTATACCATTTTCCATTTATTTGATTAATGGTATGGAAAAGTATTTTAAATATGTATTTTTATTCTTATGTTTAAGGAGTGTGGATGATTATTTTACTCATGATTTTCCCTAAATGCTCCTTCAAGACGTCTGCTGAATTCATACCAATATGAAGGAACACCTCACTTTTAAGAATAAATAGTAGGGGCGCCTGGGTGGCTCAGTGGGTTAAAGCCTCTACCTTCGGCTCAGGTCATGATCCCGGGGACCTGGGATCGAGCCCCACATAGGGCTCTCTGCTCAGCAGGGAGCCTGCTTCCTCCTCTCTGTCTGCCTCTCCGCCTACTTGTGATCTCTGTATGTTAAATAAATAAAATCTTAAAAAAAAAAGAATAAATAATAAAATTATAATAAGTAATATTTTATAATAAAAATCTTTAAAACAGTACATTTTATAATAAAACTGCATGCTAATACATAATTATATGTAATTACACAGTGTATTTATATATCATACACTTCTGTAATAGTTATGAATATATTATACCTTATACTACGTATTTTATATATTATTATGTTTTATAAGAATATTAAATATAAATTGATACAGGAAAGATGTTAGGGTTCTAAGCCCATAGCCAAGAAAGAACTCTTGAGATGTCTTTGGTGCAAAATGGGGATGTTATTAAAGCACGGGGACAGAAAGCTACACTGGGGTCATGAGGAGTGGCCCATTATATACTCTCAAGTGGGAGGGGGTTAGGGATAACATGAGTCTCTAAGGGATTTTGGAAGCAAGGTTACAGAGACCTTGAAGGGGCTAGCTATTGTTGGGAAAAGGTTATTTTTTACCATTTAATAAAACCTTAGTCATGAGACCCTCCAGATGTGTATCAGTGGGCCATATGCTTGGGAGGTGATTGCCAACATGTATCTTAGGGGGTTACAGATAAAGGAAGTTTCCAAAAGAATTTTTATGTGTTAAGTAGACTTACAGGATCTTGGTGGGGATGAGGATTTGAGCTAGGTTTGCTTTTTGCCCTTAGCAAAGTGTCAACATCAAGGAGGCAGTTGAGTCCCTAGAGGAATGTCACTCTGCCTGTTTCAAGGACTTGTCAGTTCATTCTAGATAGTAAGAAAATTTAATAATTTTTCTTCTGCCTTTGTTTCCCACATGCACATATTGATGTTTACATTATATATTTCATAGTTTATAAGTATTAATTTTGTATAACATATACTACATAAAGCATATTTCTTTGATGGGCACCTGGGTGCCTCAGACAGTTAAGCATCTGCCTTCTGCTCAGGTCATGATCCCAGGGTGCTGGGATCAAGCCATGCATTAGGCTCCCTGCTCAGCGGGAAGCCTGCCTCTCCCTCTCCCACACCCCCAGTTGTGTTCCCTCTCTCACTGTCTCTTTCTCTCTGTCAAATAAATAAAATTTTTTTTAAAAAATTGAAAACAATAAAATGGGTAAAAATATAAACATAAAACCCACAAGAAAGTCAAGAAGAATATCCAATAAACAGGAAAATATGTTCAACCTCAGTAATGTCTAGGAAAATTGAAATTACTAATAAATTAAATAGTTTTTACATACTAATTTAAATCATTAAAATTTGTGATAATGTTTAATGTTGGCAAATTGCATAGCCCTCCAGAAATCCTTATGTATGGTCTCTCCACCTTGGAGGTATAACTAATCTAGCATTACAAAAAAAAATATATAAATATATATATATATTTTTTCCCATATATATAATACATACATACATATTATATATTTGAAGATATATACAGGAGTGTCCATAACAGCATTGTTAGTAATTGTAAAAATTATTTTGAAAATAGGGATTCCATCAATTTGCCACAAATTGGACATCCCTAAAGGAAAGAGTTTGCAAAGGGAAATGAATGAACCAGAATTATCCCTTTAACACACTTGACTCTCACAAACATACTTTTTTAAAAAAGATTTTATTTATTTATTTGAGAGAGAGAGAGCATGAGAGGGGAGAAGGTCAGAGGGAGAAGCAGACTCCCCGTAGAGCTGGGAGCCCAGTGCGGGACTCAGTCCTGGGACTCCGGGACCATGACCTGAGCCAAAGGCAGTTGCTTAATCAGCAGAGCCACCCAGGCGCCCCCCAAACATACCTTTGAAAAGACAAAAAAAAAAAAAAAAAAAAGAGTTGAGATTGTTATACAAGAACTAAAACAGAAAAAAATCATATTAAATATAATAGTATTGTTTCATACTCATTTCATTTTGTTTAGTAAAAGTTCTTACTTCAACTAAACAAGTAACCAACAGTGGTTACTCAGCAGGGAGGTGATGGGAGGTGGTAAGAAAGCAAATATACAACGAACATATAATTTGGGGGCATATATTTATTCTTAAGTTCTCAATCTTGCTATCTAATTAGTTTTTCTGCCTATCTGGAATCTCTCTGTTCTCATAACATTCTCCTCAGGCTCAGTGAACGCCAGCTGGAAAATTCCACTTGGCCACGTCAAAGTGAAGTCATTGAGGAATAACTTCCTGTGTGTTTCTCAGGGGAACAGGCGAAGTGCCATTTTGTCCGTTTTCGTGTCAATCAACAATCTGATTTGCTGGAAAGCTGAATGTCACAGTGCTTGAGAACTAGTTTCCATTCCCAGAATCTCTGCTATGTGTCCTCAGTGTCTCCGCACTCCCTCCTGCCCCCAAATCCTCTAAAAATCCTTCCCTGCCTGTTTCTTTTTTTTTTTTTTTTTTTAATTTTTATTTTTATTTTTATTTTTTTTTCCAGCATAACAGTATTCATTATTTTTGCACCACACCCCGTGCTACATGCAATCCGTGCCCTCTATAATACCCACCACCTGGTACCCCAACCTCCCACCCCCCGTCCCTTCAAAACCCTCAGATTGTTTTTCAGAGTCCATAGTCTCTCATGGTTCACCTCCCCTTCCAATTTCCCCCAACTCCCTTCTCCACTCTAAGTCCCCATGTCCTCCATGCTATTTGTTATGCTCCACAAATAAGTGAAACCATATGATAATTGACTCTCTCTGCTTGACTTATTTCACTCAGCATAATCCCTGCCTGTTTCAAAACACTTTCTTTAGAGGCTGTCTTCTCTACCAGTTCCTAAAGAGAAGACTTTCTCCCTTTCAAGTTTCCTTGCCTGAAACAACTCTTTATACATTTTTTGTGTCTTAACTAAAAAGTCTGTTGGCAGTTCCCTCAGGGGTAGTATCTGGGGGGAGGGGATGTTAATCAAGGATAGATTTTAATTCCCCTCTCCTTGCTTACGGTCAGGTTTTCCCAAAGCTCCTCCTTCCCTCTCCTCCAGGTAGCCCCCTTGGTTTCTCTCCTTCCATCAGCAAACTGTCACAACCTTCTCCAACTTTGATTCTCAGCTCCTGAAAGCTTTTGGTCTACGACTCTGTATGAAGGCTACACATGCTCCCCCTTAGGCTTGGACTTGGGTAGATGCTGTCATGGCTACAAGTTCCGTCATTTTCTTAGGGGGATAAGTTTCTCTTCCAGTCTTCTTACTCACCCCCAACCAGATGTTTTCTGTGGTCTACCTACAGTGGGAGAGTTGTGTAGTCAAGACGGCATGGAGGCAGTGGGGAATGCTTGGCCATGGGGGCTTGGGGAAAATGCGTAATCCTTAATAATCCAAGTGTCAGCAATAGAAATGCTACTGACCAGATCAGTGTGAGAGGGAGGAAGTGCATTAATGCCCGTGCGGTGTGCACTCTGTCCCTGGATTTAGTTCTAAGGACATTTCCTTCAGGGCTGTTCACTGCATTTTATTGTTGAATACTCTGCATGAAACATAGTGAAGTGTGAAATGGTCAGTTATAATTGGATAAACAAAGTCGCTTAGATAAAATATTGTTAAACTGTGTGGCTGGCTGTTTCGAGTTCACTTCTCTTTATCTCAAGACGGGGTGTAGAAGGAGTGCAATGATTTGGCACTTTCGGAAGATGATTTTATGAACAAATTCACAGTTGCCAAGACTGAAAGACTTTGTAAGTCAATTTCATGCTGAGTTGTTTAAAACCATTTTCACATCAAACATTTCATAACTTTCTTACTTTGCAAATACCATCCAAAGTTTGAATTCCCCTGAGGTAGACCTTGCATGGTTTAGTTCTCCTTTAATTCCTTTGGGGAATTAATTTAACCTGTGAAAATACTCTCAAACATTCATACTGTTAGAGTCAGGAGGGGATATCAGGATATAATTTTAAATGCCTTTCCATACATAACTCTGAACCTTGAAATACATACCCTACTTTGATGTATGTCCTGTGTTTGCTGAAATACCATTTATAAAATCTGCAATTCCTGCATTGACTGAGGGCTTTACTGTTTCTTACTTGAGATTCTCTAGTTGATAGACGTATTAAGAAGTGCCTCTCTCACATTGTGTTAGAAATAGTTCTGGAGTATTTTGTTCCTTTAGGTCATAACAGATCTGCATTTCTGACAATGTAAGAAATGGGACATCTGTCCTGCCATTAGAATTTTGTTTGGAGCTAGTTTTACCCAAGATTGAGAAGCAAATGAACTTTTTTTTTTTTTTTATCAATCTATTCATTCTTCAACTATAATCTGTCAACCTTCACATATCCTCAGTCATCTTTGTGGAATTTATTTTTTTAAGATTCTATTTATTTATTTGTAAGAGAGGAGAGCCCAAGCAGAGCGATCAGCAGGCAGAGGGAGAAGCAGTCTCCCCACTAAGCAAAGAGCCCAATGTGGCATTCGATCCCAGGACCCTGGGACCATGACCTGAGCCAAAAACAGAGGGTTAACTGACTGAGCCACCCAGGAGTCTCCTTTGTGGAGTTTTGTAGACTTCATGGCTAGGAGATCTAGGAATGTAAAAAGCTTGATGCAAACTATGGCTATTATCTCTTTGATATTTCTAAAGAGATTCGTGAGCAAGCAGCAGTGGCAAATGGAATTACCTTCCCCACGTGTTGGCTGGTCTGCCTACCCTCCAAAACCCCGGATCTACTACCATGGCTGGCAGACACCACAGTGTCTAGCTCAGGCAGAGATGCGAACTGACTGGAGGGTAGAGGAGAGGCGGGGAGAAAGAAAGAGAGAAAGACAGACGGCACTGAAGCAGAAACAAACACCTAAAACGACCAGTGAGGGTGAGAGGGGGAGACAGAGAGCGAGAGAGAGCGCGAGAACACACAATTAAAATTGGAGCTGTTGGGGCGCCTGGGTGGCTCAGTGGGTTAAGCCGCTGCCTTCGGCTCAGGTCATGATCTCAGGGTCCTGGGATCGGGTCCCGCATCGGGCTCTCTGCTCGGCAGGGAACCTGCTTCCCTCTCTCTCTCTCTGCCTGCCTCTCCATCTACTTGTGATTTCTCTCTGTCAAATAAATAAATAAAATCTTTAAAAAAAAAATAAAATAAAATTGGAGCTGTTTGTGAAATAAGCAGAAAAGACATTAGTCATTAGTTGTACCCACGGTCCTTAGCAAATTATCCATCATCTAGAATTTTCTTTTTTTAAATTTTATTTATTTATTTATTTAAGAGCGTGTGAGCGAGCTCAGGAGCAGAGGGGATGAGCAGAAAGAGAGGGAGAAGCAGACTCCCTCCTGAGCAGAGAACCCATCACGGGGCTTGATCCCAGGGGCCTGGAATCATGACCTGAGCTGAAGGAGATCCTCACCTGACTGAGCCAGCCTAGAGCAGGATGAGAAGAACCCTACAGGTCCTTTTCCTTAGCTGTCAGAGAAGGTCTACTGACCGTTGTCCAGATGCTAAGATGTTGAGGTGGTCTGAGAACTCTGTTTATAGATCATGACCTCAAGCACACTAAACAGGCTTGTGATGAGATGTCTTAAATATTGGAAAGAAAATGTCTTTTTTTTTTTTAAATAAATTAACTTAGATTGAAAATAAAATCTAGTTCTGCACTTTATATCAATTATTCACCTAGGGTCATTTTTCACTTTCAGCCAGCAGCCAGTGTATTATAGTTCCATTAACCTGTCACCAAGAGGATTTCTTCTGCAAATATTGTGGGCAAAGTGTGTGTATGTGCACATTTGCTGTGTGTGTGCACATGAGTAAATAGGGTATGGAAAGGAGATAAAGACCATTTGGTCACTTTTTTCCTGTATCATTTGCTTGCAAAGGAAAAAAGGAGATACGTGAAGACTGGCCTCCTTGAAAGTCTAAAATTGTCTCCCTGGAAATTATCTTTGCTTTTTAAATAGTTGTTTATGCCTTGGTGACTAATCTTTCTTCAGCTCAGAAAAAATAAAATATGTTGAAATAGAAAAAGACTGAAGCTTGGTTTATGAAAAGCTGAAAATTTTATTTAAAAACCCAAGATTTTAGAGTTAAATCAGTAATTTTTGAAAACCAAACCTTGAATTGAGGTCTGGTTTTCCTTTTTTTTTTCTTTTCTTCCTGTTTCTGGAAATATGTCTACCATTTATTATTCTTCATTTGTAAACAAATTCGGTATATTTTAGCAAACAGCACAAAGGTGTTAGTTTTGTCCAACCACAAAGTTAACTTTGCACTGATTAAGCGCATTCTAGTGTAACAAGTTTAGGGAAATTTTAAAGTTGAAAAATTGTACTGTCAAATTCAGTGGGGGGTTCTAGTTCAAAAGAAAAGTAATATGTTTTCCTGATAGTTAATTGAACCAATTTGAATAACATACCTCTCTGTATCAAATAATTTGGTAAAGGGATTAGAAATTTCAATGGATATCCTGTTTGAATCTCTGGGTAGCATTAATAAACCCATATACTATGGATTAAAGTGTTAGAAGGAAGGTTTTATCAAAGAAAATTGTGTGTGCTGCTATCCAAAGAAAGTAAATGAATAATAGATGGCAAATAAAACAAATATTCTTACAAAAGCATTGATAAAATCTTTTTTCCTAGCTTCTCCATTTGCTGTTGCTAAAATCAGAAAAATTAAAAAAATAATCACAGTTCTTTGTTTGCTGTGGCAGTGAGGGTGAAGAAGGTGCTGGAAGAAATCACAGCAAAGACTTCGCCTGTGTCTCTCCCTGCTTTGATATAACCCTCCTCCATTTGCCTTAGGAGTAGCATGATTTTGAAATATGGTACCAAATGCATAAGCAGTCGATGCAAAACCAGCACTTCTGAAGAGTAACTGAAATGAATGAATGGCAAATCTGCTTTTGACATCTCTATTACCTTTCTGTCTTCCATTAATTTTACTCTTCCTTAGTGTGAGATGATAAATATTGATGTCAACAAGTTGCCGTCTATTTCCATCTCCGAAGATGTGCCATTTATCAGTCTTCTGCTTATAATCCAACTGATGCAAGATCTACCCACCAGGAAAGGATAATTTATCATAAAAATAAAGAATGGAGATCATTCAAAGTAAGACCTCAGGGCTAGTGACTAAGATCAGTGTTCCCTTATATGTTTTCAAATAGCTTTTGTTGATCTGAGAGAGACTAATATTCTAACAGTTTTAATTTTGAAGGCAAGCTTTGAAATAAATTGACAATTCATTGGCAAAAATTTCAAGACACACAGCTGAGGATCCTGAGGAAAAATATAAACTTTGGTTTTAGAAGACAATGGTTAAGAAATTAGTTAATTTAGGTCATTTTTTTTTTTTTTTTACTGATTCATTGATCATTAATTCTTTCTTTTTCAATTCTTGAGTACCCTTCCATATGATTCTGCAAATTTTTTTCTAATTTTTATGTCTCTTTTATGACAAATAGCGTGTGACCTCTACTTTTATGGCCGGGGTCCCAGCTGGATGATAGCTATGGGATGGAGCTATCCACATGAATAGTGCCCCCATGGGATGGAGCTATCCACATGAATAGTGCTCCCAGAACAGAATCCAGAGAATGCTGGTGAAATAAAATGTTAGCAGGTCTGAGGGATTTTATAACTGAGTTTATCAGACCTTCAGTGAATAGTTAGTCCTCATTTGATATAACTGGTTGAAGAAACAGGGAAATTAAGAAAGTCTGTCTAACTCATTTTGCGAGTACATGGGTATAGCAAACCCAGAGAATGAAAGTATAAGAAATCGTTGGACCAATTTCACTCTGAACATCAGTGCAAAAATCCTAGTGACATACTATCTTGCTGAAGCCATAATGTATCTGAAATATGTTATAATCATTCAAGATGAATTCCAGATGTGCCAAAGTTATATCAGACATTAGACCAATATTATCCACTATATTAGTAGATTAAATGAAAGAAATAATTGAAAGATAAAATGAGAGAATGCTGAAAGTAATTTATCTCTTACTCAGATTAGCCAATATTTAACAGTCTGACAATAGCAAGCCTTGGCCAGGCTGCTGGAAAGAGCTATGATTCTTTTACTTGCTGGTAGAAAGATAATTATAACACTCCTCAGACACAATTTTTTAATACCTTCCTTTAACCCAGGAATTCCATTTCTACACACTCAAGGAAATATGCTTAGGAATGTTCAAAGTATAACTCTTTTTTTTTTTTTAAAGGTTTTATTTACTTACTGATTTGACAGAGAGAGGGGGAGAGAGGGAGAGAGAGAGTGAGCAAGCACAAATGAGCACAAGCAGGGGGAGCAGCAGAGGCAGAGGGAGAAGCAGGCTCCCCCCTGAGCAGGGAGCCAGATGTGGGGCTTAAGCCAGGACTGGAATCATGACTTAAGCTGAAGGCAGATGCTCAACTGAATGAGCCACCCGGGTACTCCCAAAGTATAACTCTTTATAATAGCAGTATTGGAAAAGAAGCTAAAGATCCATGAACAAGGGATGGCTGAAATGCGATATGCTGGTATAAGGGGTTATGTGATCACTAATATGAGTCTCCCCAGTGTACGTATTTCAACAAGAGTAACAACTCTTGTTACTTTTTTCAGAAATGACCAAAAAAAAAAAAAAAACCACAAAACTGCTGAACAATTCAAACTATAGACTAATATTGATGTGAAGATAAGAAGCACACCAGTCCTAAGATTTCATGGAGCTATTTGTATGCAGACTTTGTAGAAAGGAGTGGTCAGAAAAATCCCTACTAATGTCAGGATATTGATTACCATTAAGGAGACAATGAGGGTTGGACAGGTATGGGTAAATGGACTTTAACTCGGTGTGCAATGCTTTATGTCTTAGATAAAGTCTGAAGCAAGTAAGACAAAATGCTACTGTTATATTTTAATTCTGGGTGTTTAATCGATGATGAACGTTGTCTTATTCTCTGGATTTTCTGTTTATGAGAAATAGTTCATAACAAAACTATTAAAAATAATCTAAAACCCACATAATAACTTACATGAGCCTTTGAAATGAAATAAATTATACCACCACTATTGAGTATTTTACAGTTAAAGGATTCAGGAAATAATTCCCTATGGACTGCCAAACTCTTAGACTTCTTCTGACCGCCATTGAAAAGATACAGCCAACTGCTGCGTGATCACTTGGCCCCCAGTGATCCCACAAATAATTTTCTTCCTCTCAAAAATGCTACCACTGTTCACTTTTCCTGATCAGATGCTTCCTCCTCAGTCCCTTCGATCCTTGCTGTTATTCTTCCCAACCCCTCATACCCAGATATTCATGAAAATCCTCTAAGTTCTGTGCATAAAATGTCTCCAGAACATAGCACCTGGAGGGGTGCTGGAGGGGCGGTTGTGGAGGGAGTTCTACAGTAGCTTCAGGTGCCATAGCACCTTTTAGAGGAGACTTTTTTCCCACCTGCTTTTGCTCAAGGCCCAGAGCCACTGTCTTTCTGAAGGCTGCTTCTTCTCCTGACTTAAAGTTCTGGACACTATCCTCAACTAAAATGTAAACTACTCCAGGTTCTGCTTGCCCTATAGCCTCCTTGACCTCCTTTGCACCTATGCCAAAACTGGTACATAGCAAGCATTTAACAAATGCTAGTTGAATAAAGCTATGACTTATTTCCACAACTGTTGCATGATACCATTTTAGAAAGTTTCCTTTCTTTGAATCTACCATCATTCCAGATTATATTCTCCTGATAATAGGGGACAAAATGAAATTATTTTAATTTTTTTAAAAAAATCTCTAATGGAGCCTAATCATTTTGTAGATGAGTATTTAATATATATGTAATATATGTAATATGTGATATATTCCAACTGACCCTCTTTTAAAGGTAAAATGACATTATAATATATATATTTCTATATAAATTGTATACATGTGTATTTATATACAGTATACATGTGTGTGTGTGTATAGATACACACACTGAGAGAATTATCTATTTATCTTCCACGCCTATTTATCCATCTGTCAAGATTTTCCAAAATAAGCCTTATATTATTCCAACACTATTTCAGTAATCTCAGAGTGCCTTTTACTCCTTTTTAATTAAAGAAAAAAGTGATTTGTAGCAAAAATCAAAGAGTTGCTAAATTTCAGGAAAAAAAATTTGTTCAACAGAGCTGACTTCCTAACAACTGTTTTTTTGCCACTATTAACAAGACAACTATGAAAGTTACGAGAATATGGATGCAGTAGGTGTTTTGACTGCAACTTGAAACATCTATTGATTTCTATTTTCCCGTTCTCCCATTTCTCCGTAGGTATATATTTTACTAAGCACTGTGTAGATAGTACAACTTACTAGGTATATAATTAGTTTAAAATAGCACTTATAACTTGTGCTCTTTGTTTTGTATTGAAACTTCAGCATTTTAAAAGTATATCTTTAAACTGATTCTATGTTAGCTTTGCACAATGGCAGTATTGTAGCCAATGAAGTTTATCCGAGGCACAATTATTACTAATTGAAATTGATTCTGTTAGTGAGCCTTTCCATTCCTGAGGGGATTTTTTTGTTTGTTTGTTTGTTTTGTTATTTGTTTTTTTTTTTTTTTTTTGGTATGATTGCTTTTTGAACACCATTCCATTGCAACGTTTCCCTCTTCTAGCTTGTGCTCACCTGCATTGGGTTGTCATTTGTCAAATGCTTGTCATTTGTCTTATTACTTTAAAGCATTGAGTTGATGTATACTTTCTCTAGGGTCTCCTTTTTTACTACAATTCATCTTTGAATGGAGAAGATCTTTGTGGTACTCTGTGCTGAGGAGTGGGCTGGGGTAACCCAAGGCAGGTGGCAGCTCTGAATCCAATCCCTTACCCCACCACCCCTGCTAAAATCATGTCATTAAATTTGTCATGTTCTTTGATTCTGGGCCATACTTTCTAAGGTTTGAGTTTCCAGGGTGGTTCCTAGAAAAACCCCCTAAGTATAGTAATTTTTGTTGTATTCTATATTCTTTATGGAGCTTTTTTAGATTGTAAGGGGAAAAAAGTTGCAGTATGAGTTCTAACTCTCCTAGACTCTAGCATGAACAGTCTATACGGACATTTCCTCACATCTTCCAGGACCTGCCTGTGTTCCTCTTTCGATGACCTAATCAAGGGTATGTTTACAGCTTTAAGAATTAACAATGTCATTTCCTCTTAGACAAATCTGTGTTTTTGCCTCAAGTCTGAGAAGGCCTATATTGGTTCCCATTCTCTTCATTTTGGTTCAAAGATGACAGCATGTGGGGGGTATATTGCATAAGTGGATGGTTTCAAGTCCTGTTTTCAGCCTTGTTTCATCGGAGGAGGTAGTCTCCATTTTAATCAGTTTTGCTGTTTTCAGTGACTTTTTGAAAGGGAAGTCTCTGGAAATCCATAGCAATAATTTCTCAGTTGGCCTTGGTACTGCCAACTGACTTTTCATTACAGAATTTTCCCTGACTTGTAAACTTGTATACTGACTCTGCTATCAGTTCTCCTGAGAAGGCATGCCACATCTCAGCGGCTGGCAAGGTGCATCACTTTGCTCTAGGGATCCTTTCTATTTGTCTTTTATCATTTTCCTTTAATGCAACACTGTGAGAGTCCACATAATTTTCTTCATTTGTTGGTTAAATTTTCCATTTTTGCCTGGGATTCACTTGCATCTCTAGGAATTAGCATAATGCCCTAAAAAAAAAAAAAGAAAACCTCAGGAGATCTGTGAGAGGAACTCAATGATTTTATGAATTGTTTGAATGAATAAATTGCAGCCATAACCACGAGAACATAACCATGTAACTTTGCAGTAAATACGTAACAAGTGGCTATTATATACCAGGGATGTTTCTAGTGGCCAGAGATAGAGTACTGAGCAGAATGAACTTGGGCTCCCCACCCTCATGGAGCTTGAATATTATGTAAGTATAAGAAAAAATCTGGTACCTGGGTGGCTTAATCAGTTAAGCATCTACCTTCAGCTTATGTCATGATCCTAGGGTCTTAGAATTGGGTCCCACATTGGGCTTCCTGCTGAGTGGGGGGTATACTTCTCCCTCTTCCCTTCTCCCTTATTCATGATCTCTCTCTCTCTCCCCCAAATAAAGAAAGAAAATCTTACAGAAAAAAGAACAAAGAAGCATACTGACACATACAGAGATGCAAGGAATATAAATCTTTTAGGACAAGTTTGTTATTTTACTTACTGATGGATACCCAACAATTAAGACAGTAGATACAATAAGTGTTGAATAAAATTTTATTGAATGAAAATTTAGGGAAAAGGTCAGGTAGTGGTGAGTGCCATGCAGATAATCTGATTGGGATGATATACTGATTTATATGCTGTTTTATATTGTCTCCAGTGAATACCTTTTTGAGGAGATAACTTATTGGTTGAAATCTCATGCAAGACTCTTAAGGCATTTATTATTTGAAACTGAATCTCCCATAAGATTTTTTAAAATTAGGGGCGCCTGGGTGGTTCAGTGGGTTAAAGCCTCTGCCTTCGGCTCAGGTCATGATCCCAGGGTCCTGGGATCAAGCCCCACATTGGGCTCTCTGCTTAGCGGGGAGCCTGCTTCCTCTCTCTGTCTCTGCCTGCCTCTCTGCCTACTTGTGATTTCTGTCTGTCAAAAGAAAAATCAAAATCTTAAAAAAAAAAAGATTTTTAAAAATTAATATATAATGTATTATTTGTTTCAGGGGTACAGGTCTGTGATTCATCAGTCTCACACAATTCATAGCACTCACCATAGCACATACCTTCCCCAGTGTCGATCACCCAGCCACCCCATCCCTCCCACCCCCCAAACCCCAACAACCCTCAGTCTGTTTCCCAAGATTAAGAGTCTATTATGGTTTGTCTTCCTCTCTGGTCCCATCTTGTTTCATTTTCCCCCTTTCCCTTACCCCCACCCTGCCTCTTAAATTCCTGATATCAGCGAGATCATATAATTGTCTTTCTCTGATTGACTTACTTCGCTTAGCATTATACTCTCTACTTCCATCCACGTAACTGCAAATAGCAAGATTTTGGGGGGTTTTGACGGCTTCATAGTATTCCCCCATAAGATTTTTAAAGAAAAATCAAATTTTTTAGATAGCCATGTATGCCCCCTATAAAGGTCTGTCTTTTATCTATTTTTTTACTGTTACAAAAAGTAAAATAAGCAATGCTGTTTTGAAGTCTCTAAATGTACGAGGACTTGAAATATTTAAATTTAAAGGGATTTAAGGAATCAGGAAATAGGAGTTTCCAGTGTACAACTCAAGAACTAATGCTGGTGGGACTTGGTTTATTCTCTTCCCTTCAACAGCTTGTTAAAGACTCTTTATTTTAGATGTTTTAACTGCCTCTATTTCTATATTTTAACTATATCTTTCTAACTAAGAGCAGCCTTACATTTTTCATTTTTTATTTCTCTGTTTTTGTCTATATCAGTTGTCTTAACATCCCTATTGCTAATGCTGGCACAAGAATTGGTGTCCTGATTACCATTGACGGCCCCTTAACATAAAGAGGTCTGATTTTGCATCTGAACATTTCTGTCCATTGAAAAGACCGAGGCTGGGTGGTTTAGGTAGAGTTATAACAAATGTTGCACCTGTAAAATCAGTCTCTTTGGAGGCACATGAGACAACATAATGTTTGTGGAAAAGATGAGACTATCTGCTGTATTCACTGGATTGATGTTATGACCCCAGAATGTTCTATGCAGTTGGTCCTGTATTCCAGCAACACCATTATCCCGCTTCTGTTTGGCACAGGTACCTTTATTGTTGACCTTTAGATGACATTCTCAAAAACTAGATACATGTGTCAAATAATTATTGAAGCCTATTGTGGATTTAGTTTCCATAAGCGTTCCTACATCTTTTTTTCAAGTTTCCCATCAAAATAACTGTAATATATATAACGTTAAAGGCCCAGTGGCCTACCAGGTCAAGCACGTATGACAAATGTTAATATCCTGGGTGCAAAGAGTACATCTTTTTACTTTTTTCTGTATATCTACCTATTTTGAGCTCTCTCTCCACTTAAAAAAAAAAAAAAAGACACTTTTCATGTACTGGGTTCTACCTAAATGCTTAATACACACTAATGCATTTAATGGTCAGAGACAATCCAGAGGAGGTTTAAGTGTAACCTTTATGTTGCAAATGGGGAATGGAAGCCAAAGAGATAGCACAAAAACATGACTGAGGATATCCAACTAGGAAATCCTTGGCAGGGGCGGGCTGCAGCCTTCAGTACTGGCATCCTTTTCTTATAGTAACTTAGACAGGCTTTTAAAGAAAAAATGTATAGTCACTTTATCCATGCTTTTGAATCACATCTGCTATCATTTTAAAAATTTTTCTGAAAAATTCAGAATTCCTGAAGAATTCTGATTTTTTATTTTGGCTCACTGTATGTGGAAGCTTCTCCATGGAAATTTATCACTTTATCTTTTTCATTTTGCACTTTTCATCTGTGTCCTTTATTTTATTTTTTGTATAGGAGAAATGAATTTAGACTACACATATCTAAGGCTTGAGTCATAAACGTGGATAGGAAAATATTTCCTTCTTAAAATTTTATATAAAAACTGATAGTGTCTAATTCTTTTTTCTCTACAGCAGCATATTTGCTTAACGTGTTCGGTTCTCTGGTATTGTCATATTAGTAACCTGTAGTAGTAACTCATACTCATTTTGATACAGATCTAATGATATAGTGCAGTCGCCTTGGCCTTGGACTGATTTATCAACTTTGTACCCACATAATCATTGACAACTTGGCGTTCTTTTTTTTTTTAATTTTTAATTTTTTAAAAATTTTTTATAAACATATAATATATTTTTATCCCCAGGGGTACAGGTCTGTGAATCGCCAGGTTTACACACTTCACAGCACTCACTATAGCACATACCTTCCCCAATGTCCATAACCCCAACCTCCTTCTCCCAACCCCCCTCCCCCCAGCAACCCTCAGTTTGTTTTGTGAGATTAAGGGTCACTTATGGTTTGTCTCCCTCCCAATCCCATCTTGTTTTATTTATCCTTCTCCTACCCCCTTAACCCTACATGTTGCATCTCCACTTCCTCATATCAGGGACAATAACAATCACATTGGTCTGTCTTTCTTTCTTTTTAAGATTTATTTTCTTTATTTCTTTATTTTGCAGAGAGAGAGCGCACAAGTAGGCAGAATGGCAGGCAGAGGGAGAGGGAGAAGCAGGCTCTCTGCTGAACAGGGAGCCAGAAGCCAGTCTTGATCCAGGACCCTGGGATCATGGTCTGAGCTGAAGGCGGGCACTTGATCGATTGTTATTGCCCACATTGGTCTTATTTCTTATAACAATTCTTCCTTTCCTATTGGCTCATTCTTGTGATCTTTCTCAACCTTATTTATTTATCATCCAACACAATCACCCCTGAATTTCCAAGAGAGATTTAAAGAAAACACTATGTTTGGGTGAATAGTTAATTGGCATTTTCAGAGCTCTACAATGCTGCAAACATTTTTGTTGTTGTTCTTCCAAACATTTTAAAAAATATATTTATTTATTTGAGAGACAGGGAGAGTACAAGCCAGGGGAGGAATGGGAGAGAGGGAAAAGTAGACTCCCCATAAAGTGCAGAGCCCAACGTGGAGCTTGATCCTGGGACCCTAGGATCATGATGTGAGCCCAAGGCAGATGCTTAACCAACTGAGCCACCCAGGTACTTCTGCTGCAAACATTTTTTTTTTTTTTAAGATTTTATTTATTCATCAGAGAGAGAGAGAGCACAAGCAAGCAGAGTGGGATGCAGAGGCAGAGAGAGAAGCAGCCTCTCTGATGAGCAAGGAGTTTGATGGGGGACTCCATCCCAGGAGCATAGGATCATGACCTGAGCCAAAGGCAGCTGCTTAGCTGACTGAGCCACCCATGTGCCCCTGTTGCAAACATTTTAACACGCATTTCTCTCTTGTTTCTCCTAAGGTTGTGAAGTTTCTGGATAGGTAATGTTATCTCAGTTTGCAGACGACAAGATGGGGGGGGGTCAAACTGTGTAAGTGACTTAATATCATATAGTGTATAATATCGTATAGTTTATAAGCCCAAATAATCTGCCCCTACACCATATCACAACATGTCTCTTCATATTCCCTTCTTACCCACTAGTCAGACATCAGAAGACTTAATTGTTGCAGAATGCTAAAAAATAGATGCAATAATTTGAATTCCTGTTACATTTCATCCCCTTTAAATGGTAGCCGGGTAAATAGAGAAAATAGATGGAAATGGTTTCCAGGTAGAAGGGTCTTTGGAATCAGCCAGTCCAAATATATCACTTCACAGATGTAAATACCACACACACACACAGACATAAGCACACATCAACAACTCTGATGATTCAGAAGACTGTATATTTTTGAACGACCGCAATTTGCAAATGTTATACAATTTTTTCCCAAAGGCAAGTTAATTAATATTTATTGAAGAAATGAAATTAAGGAAAATTTTCTTCAGGACTCTAAGATATTTCTGAGCTACATTTAACACTTAGAGAACAGTCTGGGTTGACAAAGCCACATGAGGTCCGTTTAAGTGGCTTACAGATCAGGGAGTCTATTTTTAAACCCGAGTCAGCTTATCACTGGAATGAACGTCAACAAGAGGATTCTAGTCACCACATCTAGTCTTGCAGGTAAGAACCAATCCTGCAGTTTTATTTCAGACATTTCTTGAGCTTGAAACACTTTCATCTGGATTCGTGGCCTGAGGAATAGATAACTTTTGTTAGAGGAAGTGACCAGGACAATCTACTCTGATAGCACCAAATCCTCTAAACCTTCTAATCTTAATATCATGAACTTTCCACTACTACTAAAATTATCCTTTTTTAAAAAAATTAACATATAATGTATTATTTGCTTTGGGGGTATGGATCTGTGATTCGTCAGTCTTATACAATTCACTGCACTCACCATAGCACATGCCCTCCCCAGTGTCCATCACGCAGCCACCCCATCCCTCCAAACCTCCATCCCCCAGCAACCTTCAGTTTATTTCCTGAGGTTAAGAGTCTCTTATAGTTTGTCTCCCTTTCTGGTTTCATCTGTTTACTTTTCCCTCCCTTCCCCTGTTATCCTCTGTTTCTCAAATCCCTCATATCAGTGAGGTCATATGATAATTGTCTTTCTCTGATTGACTTATTTTGCTCAGCATAATACCCTCTAGTTCCATCCATGTCTTTGCAAATGGCAAGGTTTAGGTTTTTTGATGTCTGCATAGTATTCTATTGTGTACATATTCCACTCTTCTTTATCCATTCATCTGTTGATGGACATCTAGGTTCTTTCCATAGTTTGGCTGTTGTGGACATTGCTGCTATAAACATTCAGATGCACCTGCCCCTTCAGATCACTACCGTTGTATCTTTAGGGTAAATACCTAGTAGTATGATTGTTGGGTTGTAGGGCAGCTCTATTTTCAACTTTTTGAGGTACCTTCATACTGCTTTCCAGAATGGCCGCACCAGCTTTCATTCCCACCAACAGTGTAGGAGGGTTCCCCTTTCTCCGCACCCTCACCATCTGTCATTTCCTGACTTATTAATTTTAGTCATTCTGACTGGTGTGAGGTGGTATCTCATTGTGGTTTTGATTTATATTTCCCTGATGCCGAGTGATATGGAGCACATTTTCATGTGTCTGTTGGCCATCTGGATGTCGTCTTTGCACACATGTCTGTTCATGTCTTCTCCCCATTTCTTGAAATTATCTTTTTTTAATCATTAAATTGAAGACTTAAAGACCAAGTTTATATTTGCAGATGTTTTCTTGGAGGTAATAGACAAATCATTATCTTCCATTGACATGATTATGAATGTTCTGAAGTAAGTCTATCCATTATAAATTCTGGAACCACAAAGAAGAGTGGAGAAAAAGCTTTCAGTGGGTGGTTGTAGTTTATCATCAAAATTCTGACTTAGATATGCTCCTCAGGTAAACTGGGCAAGACCTGGGCAGCTCTGGGCAATTCGACACATTTGGTGCCAGGAATCAGCAAGAAAAGGGATACGATCATGAGGAAAAGATCCAGGAAGCACATGTAGGTGATATCATAATCCTGTTTCCTCTAGCTCAGCTGTGGTTTTACATGTTTGCCTGTTTGTATTTTTACTATGGTAAAGATGTGCTATATAAACTGATGTAAATTGAGAACTTGTGGTTTTCATCATTTGTGAGTAATGTAGGTGAGTAACTATAGTAATTTGTAATTTTCCTGAATCAAGTGGTTGGGACTGGGACTGAGACACTGAGAGAGTCATAAGAGACGTCCATGTGGCCATCCTCGTTCTTTTTTTTTTTTTTTTTTAAAGATTTTATTTATTTATCAGAGAGAGAGAGGGGGAGAGAGCAAGCACAGGCAGACAGAATGGGAGGCAGAGGGAGAAGCAGGCTCCCTGCTGAGCAAGGAGCCCGATGTGGGACTCGATCCCAGGACGCTGGGATCATGACCTGAGCCAAAGGCAGCTGCTTAACCAACTGAGCCACCCAGGCGTCCCGCCATCCTTGTTCTTATGTCTGGCTGGTCATATTTGCCTTCATCATCTTGTGAGCAGTAACTCTTCTGAAATAGTATTTAAACAATAGTCAGGATTAAAAAAAAAATGTTTAAGAAAGGAGTGATTCTTAGCTGGAACAAAGAAGCATGAGATCTGTTAAAAAGAGGATACACAGTGGTGATTCAGATCCGTTTTATGAATTAACCAATATGGTTTCGTTATGCTCCATAATGAAAGAATAATTTTCAAAAATCCAAAGCATTATGGTCAAGGCAGTTTGCTGAAAGTAAAGTAACACGTTTGTTTTTGGTAATAGGCTATGTGCAGAAACATAGAACAGTTGCCAGAAATGTAACTGAATGCAGGTCAGAGATCTGAAGAAAGCCTTTGGAGATATTCTGGGGCAAAGGTCTGAAGTTTTTCTATTCTTACATCAAACTATATTATGTAGGATGTCTTTTTTCTCCATAAATCTGTTTGTGAAGATGAATGCAAATGTGTACATATATAATTTTTTTTGTTTTGTTTTCTCTTGAGCTGGAATGAAAATAACTTTGGTCAAAAAGATATTCATAACATTGGTCCTTGGAGTGTTGAATTGTGTGGATGGGGCACTGCTTCTGAAAGTCAGAAGCTCGTTCTCCTCTTCTTCTCCACTGAATTGGCAAGTGCATCCAAACACGGTTCTCAATACCACATTGTATCCCGAGGGAGGAAAGTAATGCTGTGAAAAAGGGGCTGACACATGATGAATTACAGCACGCAGAAGTCACTGTGATCCTAATTATTCCCTCCACTAATTTCACAGAAAATAAGCTGAGCAACTCCCTATGCAGAAGCTTCAATTCAGTAATGATTAAATCATACGAATTTGGGAAAGTAAATCAAATCCTTTTTCAGTCAGAGTAAAACCATCCTCAGATAAAAGGAAAATCACCTACTAAATTAATAGTAAGATTAGTTGTGCCAAATGTAAAACCCTAAAGTATTTGCAAATAGGACACCTTCTAAATATGAAATGAAAGCCTAAGCAATCCCTAAGTGGTGTGGGCTCTTTCTAACTTATTTTTCTTACTGCAGTTTTAATTAACATAATCCCGTTACTGTCTGCCTTATTTTGCTCCATAGCAGTTACCATCTAAAGAATTCATTTCATTTTTAAAAACTTACTTACTGCTTTGGCTACTGATACTCTTATTCCCTGACATTTAATTGCTGGTATTTGATTTTTTTCTTCTCTTTAGAAGCATACTTTAAAAGAGCCTACATAAAATTAGTTTTTAGGTATGATCACTGCCAGATTCTAGTATGCTGGTTTTTTACTTAAAGTACAAAATAAAGATTAGTAGAGCAAATGCAATATGGTTTTCTCCATCATCTCTTTTGTCTTAAACATTTGTGTATGTGTTTATTTACATACACAGTTTGTTACTAAAACTCTTCTTCCCCTTGTCTATCCCCTGCAGTGGGGTATAGTTAATAAATAATGGGGGAAATTTTCTCTTTAAATTCTTCTTTCAAACTTAAGACTGAGTAACAAATGCATGAAATTAAATAGTTTCTTTTATACTTTAACCCAATATCACTTAATCTAGGGATATTTTATCAGTGGGAGATAGCGATATCTTAATTTTTAAACAGATGTTCTAGAAATCCCTTGACCTGTCAATTTTTAGAAATAAGAATATTAAGAAACAGTAGTCCTAGTTACTTTTTATTAGATGCTTGAATCCCTATGATGTCCAAAAACTTTATATAGTTTTTCAAACTCTGAGTGTTCTAGTTATGGTATTGCATGAGAATTAAAAGCACAAAGGAACTCTGCACCATGCACACTAGTGGGCAATTTACTTTTTTCACTTTTCTCTGTGCCCACAGCTGCAGCCTCCCCACAGGGCATCATGTTGCTACCAGCGCTGTCTTCAAGGTCTGTTCACTGCTCATGCTGTCTTCATCACCTTCTTCAAAGTTTACCCAACCCTCTCTGTTGCTGGGTTTCAATACAATGCCAACATTTCATGAGTTTGTTATGGCGGCACCCAATTTCTCACTTCTAAGCTCTGTATTAGCGATCGCCACATAATGAATTACCCACCAATTTATCAGTTTAGAACAATAAAAATGAATGGTCTCACAGCTTCTGAGAGTCAAGAATTGGGAACTGACTTAGTTGAAGGTTCCGGATCAGAGTCTCGCAGGGCTGGAGTCATCTGATAGCTTGACTGGGACTGGAGGATTGTCTTCTCAGTTCACACACGTGGCTGGAGGCCACAGGCTGCAGATCCTCGCTGTGTATGCCTTTCCATGGGCCTGCTTCAATGTCCCTGTAGCATAGCATCTACCTTTCCCCCAAGAAAGTCATCTGAGAGAGAAGACAGACTGAAGGGGGTGGGGGGAGAGCCCAAAGAAGAATCTGTAACCTTTTACAGTCTAGATTGGGGAGATCCACATCACCACTTTCACCATAATTTATTTATGAGAAATGAATCACTAAGTACAGACCATACTCAAAAGGACAGGAATTAAGCTCTGTTTCTTTGAAGGAATAAGAAACAAAAAATTTGTAGACATATTGGAAAGGACTAGAGAAGGATTTAAAAAAAAAAATGGTTGAACTTTAAGAAAGAAAATTTGGCATATGTATGAAAAATAAAATATACTTTCTTTTGATCCTCCATTCCACTTCTAAACATTTTCACATAGAGATCATGAGAAAAATGGAATATATATATATATTTTCCATTTTTTACTATTATGTAAAAACATGAAAATCAGTATTTTAAGTGTAATCTTATTTAAATATGTATGCAGTATGTATATGTACAGAACAATTACTGGAAGAGCGTTTACAAATGCATTTGCATTTATGAATTTTAAGGTATAAAAGCAGGATTTTATTTTATTTATTTATTTATTTATTTATTTTTAAGATTTTATTTATTTTATTTGACAGACAGAGATTACAAGTAGGCAGAGAGGCAGGCAGAGAGAGAGAGAGAGAGAGGAGGAAACAGGCTCCCTGCTGAGCAGAGAGCCCGATGTGGGACTCGATCCCCGGACCCTGAGATCATGACCTGAGCCGAAGGCAGCGGCTTAACCCACTGAGCCACCCAGGCGCCCAAAGCAGGATTTTAGATCATTTTTTAACCTCTTCTTACACATTTATTTTTTTGATTTTTAATGAGTAGGTGTTAACCATCATAGTCAGAAGATAAAACCAGTTTCATTTTGTTAAAAACAATGACAAAATCAAAATGGTAAATAATCTGTATGTCTACAATGAAAAGTTTTATGTATGTCAGTAAAACAATGTAAAGAGAGAATACTAAATTGTTATAATTACTATAATGATTTGGTATTTCTTTTCTTTTTTTTTTTTTTAAGATTTTATTTATTTATTTGACAGAGAGAGATCACAAGTAGGCAGAGAGGCAGGCAGAGAGAGAGAGAGAGAGAGGAGGAAGCAGGCTCCCTGCTGAGCAGAGAGCCCGATGCGGGACTCGATCCCAGGACCCGGAGATCACGACCTGAGCCGAAGGCAGCGGCTTAACCCACTGAGCCACCCAGGCGCCCCTGATTTGGTATTTCTAATTAATAAAATTAATTAGGAGAATCAAGACATTAGACCTCAAAATAAGTACAAACAGTTTAAGTAGAAAATATTTATAACCAAGGACTTATAAGTTTCTAACCTCATTGAACATATATAGCTCTTATTTTAATGATCAGTCAGCAGCATGTGACAGACTTTAAGGCCTTCATCCTTGAAATTGTTTTTCCCATTGATTTCTGATACATCATATTCTTGTGGTTTTGATTTTGTGTTTCCTACCAAACTGGTAGTTCCTTTTTCTTACCTGGGAGCTTTTTGTTGTTGTTGTTATTTATTTTTTATTTTAAACAAGATCAAGTTTCTCCAAAACCAGTGGGCTTAATAATGCCTACATCGGTGGGAGAGGAGATGTTAAGAATTTAATTTGTCCAAGAGATAAAGAGATGGAAGAGACAGGACATTATTTTTTTAATCTTTTTAAAGATTGTATTTATTTATTTATTTATCTAGTAATGAACTTATTTATTTGAGAGAGAGGGAGTGAGAGAGAGAGCATGAATGGGGGAGGGGGCAGAGGAGGAGGGATAAGCAGGCTCCCCGCTGAGCAGGGATTCCTCAGACATGGGGCTGGATCCCAGGACCCTGAGATCATGACCTGAGCCAAAGGCAAACACTTAACCAACTATGTCCCCCAGATAGGAACTTTAAGGGGAATGGTTCAGGTGGACTCACTGTCTAATTCTTAATTCAGGCAGTGTTTCCTTGGCAAGTCACTTTGCTCACATGAAGTGTATTTGATAGAACACTTGATTTCTCAAGTCAAGTGGGTTTGAATGATCAATTTTCAAACTTCCTGTACATCACAATTATTTTGGGACCCTAGAAAAAAGACCTGTTATTTGATTTCACCACCTAGAGATTCTGATTTAATACTTTTGAAGTGTTGCCTGGGATGTTCACCCTTGGCAGGCTTGGGCACCCAGATGGCTCTCCCTATGATGCTGAGTTATTCATGTGCCTGAAGGTCAAGTTTGTCATGACTGGAAGAGCATTTCGGAAGATGTAGTTAAATGGCCCTAGCCCCCCACCTGGCAGGACAGTCTGTTATAGCAGGGAATGAAGATTAGATGGAAAGGACGGTGACTGTGACAGCTTCTCTTTCAGTAGGGTGTAGGACGAACAGAACAGACATGGATCTGCCAGGGCCGTCAACTGGGAAAAGAAGGGGAAAAAAGAGAAAAGCTAGTATGCACGAGGTTTCTGGCTCTTAAGATTTATGAAAATCCGGGTTCAAGGAGCCAGACACCGAAAGCAAGAACAAGCAGAAACCAAAGAAGACACCAAAACACTTCACTTGTTGGAATTCCAAGATAGAGTTTATTCCACTTACTTAATTGTTTTAAAGATATAAACGAAAGTTATAAACTCCCTAAATGCTGTGTATATAGCCAGTTGAGAAGGAGGTGACAGAGACGGTACAGAAACTATTTCACCAACGATGACTAAGGATTTTCCACATAATTTAAAAAGAAAGCAGGCAAACTAATGAAATCCAGAGCAGGGCAGCCATGAAGAAATCCACATGTAGAAACATGATGGTGAAGTAAGAATTTTGCAGTAACAACAGCAAAACCTTAAATTGCCTTTTTTCACTTTTTTTTTTTAATAATTGAGATATAAATGAGATACATTGCATCAGTTTCTGTTGCACAACATGATGATTTGGTACACACATACACTGGCAAACAATCACCACAGTAAGTCTAGTGAAATCCATCATCACACAGAGTCACATTTTCCTTTTTCTTATGAGAACTTTTAAGATCTACTCTTGCAGCGACTTTTAAATATACGATCCAGTATCATTAAGTGTAGTCAACTGGGAGCTGACTCTTATCTTCAGGACTAATTCGTCTTGTAACCGGGAGTTTGTACTTTATGACCACTTTTATTTTTTTAATTATATTTTCTCTACTTAAAATAGTCCCCAACGGTCTATTAATTTCCAAAACACCAGTGTTTGCAGTGAATTCTCAGAAACATTTTTCGAGAGTGCTCATGACTTTACAATTTAGCACTAGGCCATCGTTATGTAATTACTCCAAGACCGTCATTTCCTGGTGAGTTACAGCTATTTCCACTTTCAAAAAGTCAGGCAGTCTGTGAGATGACAGGAAATAAGGTTTTGCCAGCTTTGGAATAGCCAATCAGAGGCTGTCTTGCAAAGCAGGCTTTTTTTGTTAATCCAGCTCAAGATACCATGTACCTAATTATTACATGTCTAGGTGGTATATTTTTGATTGAAGGTACGTCCTTTAAAATGTCCAGCTCTGGGAATAGCATTCAGACTCTTGGTGGAGAGATGCATGTTTATCTTATTTACCCTGGGTTCCTGTGCTCAGCGTGCCTGCCACTCAGTTTCCATGTGATTTGAAAAAGACCCTGGGGAATTTTATTTTCCCTTTGTTTACGCAACAAATTCAGGATGTCCGTCTCTGGGTATTGCGCACCTGTTATTACTAACACATCCATGAATATCAGTCAGTCACAATAAAAGGAGTATTGTGCTCTAAATGCTATAGGGATTGTATTTTCTGATTAAAAATGCCATTGAGCTAAATCCTTTAAGTTGAACTGTGGCTTTCTCAAGAGAGAGCATGAATCATGAGGTCTTCAGAACACAGCTCTTGTTATGTGTGAACACTGGGGCAAAGCTTTTCCTGACTTTTGAAATTTTTATACAGCTACACTGACTATAACTTCATGTGTCACTTTTCAAAAAATTTTTTTTTAAGTTCTGAGTATGAACTTCTCAATACAAGCCTCCTTTTGGGGAGCTTTAAAGGCTAAGAGCCCCTGCCAGTCTTGCTGAAGGGCCTCCGAGCGTAGTTTCAGGGATAGAAAAATCACAGGCTTGTAGAGTTTGGGGACCTGCACAGTTTCTTTAATACTTAATAGGTTTGCAGAAAATTCATGTCTGGTAGTAATACAGTAAATCAAGCTATTCACCAGTTGAAAACAACTCATTGTTAAATGTTGATAAAAGCATCAACAAATAAATTTGTTTGGATAATAAGAAGTCATCATGACTGAATGTAGATTAAGGTACCCCCAGAAGGGTAAAGTCACTGAGTTCTTCCAGGCAATTACAAAAAAAGAAAAACAAAAAACTGTGTTGGACCCTGTGGGCTCTTATGTGAATTCACATCATCTGGATTTTGCAGGGCCTTCGATATCTCTCAGAAACAAATGGAAATCCTCATTAGAAGAATACAAATAATCCATCCTTGGTTCTAAAAATAGACTATCAATAATTGTACAAGGAGGCTGGGCAGTGTAGATGCTGATCCGGCCAGTTGTGTCTGCTAGCTGGCCGTTAATGAAGCTGAGATTCCATCTTCCCACAGAGACTGGGAGTCAGAGGCCCCTTGGCTGATGGTCACGTTCCCAAGCAATGGTTTTTAGGTCCTTGAGAAAAACTACTGAGTGGTTGGAGATACAGCCCAAAGACACAAAGGGTGCACAGTTGCAAGTCCTTTTTAGAAAATGTTCTAATAAGCTGTGATCAGAGGGCCTGTCCTTGGGTGTTGGCTAGAAGCAAACTAAACTCTTTTGGCAGCCTTGAGCTTTCTCCGGCAGGAATTTTAAGAGGGGCTGGGTCATGTGCAATGTTAAGCTATTGGAAACTATGTATTATTTTTAAGTATTTTAATGGGAGAAGAAGTGAATGGGTAAAATCATTTGTGGGTCCTCCCCCCAACAAATCATTTTGCTTTTTTATAGGCCGACGTTAAACCCTAGTTGAGAAGGTGTTTCGGAGGAGCCTGGTAGAGTTTGTTCAGACAGAGAATCTCATTAGTGTATTTTAACAAAGTTTTTTTGTTTTTTGTTTTGTTTTTTAAGACTTTATATTTTTGACAGAGACAGAGCACACAAGTAGGCAGTGGCAGTCAGAGAGAGAGGGAGAAGCAGACTCTCTGCTGAGCAGGGAACGCAATTGTAGGACTCAATGCCAGGACCCTGAGACTGTGACCTGAGCTGAAGGCAGACGCTCAACTGACTGAGCCACCCAGACGCCCCTTTCTACGAAGTTATACTAGGTTCGCTATATATCTTTATGTTTATGTTAGAAATAATTTATCTTCAAACTACAAATAAATCTATCTTTAAAACATCACTTTCAAAGTATTTTTGATGGTTTCTAAGATCTCTTTTAAAATCTTTTGTCTTTTGGGGCACCTGGGTGGCATGGTTGGTTGAGCGTCCAACTCGGTTTTGGCACAGGTTGTGATCTGAGGGTTGTGAGGTAGAGCGCCACGTTAGGCTCTGTACTCAGCGTGGAGTCAGCTTGGTATTTTCTCCCTCTCCCCCATCCCTCATCCCTCTCCCCCACCCTGGCTCTTTCTCTAAAATAAATAAATAAATCTTAA
Organism: Mustela erminea; assembly: GCF_009829155.1. Classification (NCBI taxonomy): domain Eukaryota; kingdom Metazoa; phylum Chordata; class Mammalia; order Carnivora; family Mustelidae; genus Mustela; species Mustela erminea. The sequence continues at coordinate 11,772,333 of NC_045627.1, read as the reverse complement.
AAAACAAAAATAAAAACCCCAACAACCTTTGCCTTTTATATTCTCTTAGTTCACCAAGATGTTTCTACCTGTGGATTTCTTCATGCTGCCCTGCTTTGGATTTCATTGCTTTCTTTTTAAATTAAGTGGAAAATCCGTAGTCATCATTGGTGAAATAATTTTCTTTTCTCTACTATCTCTGTCAGCTCCTTCTCATCTGGTTATGTATGCATCCATTTAGGGAGTTTATAACTTCGGTTTATATCTTTAAAACAAGTAAGTAAGTGGAATAAACTCTATCTCAGAATTCCAACAAGTGAAGTGTTTTGGTGTCTTCTGTAGTTTCTGCTTATTCTTGCTTTCGCTGTCTGGCTCCATGAACCGTGGATTTTCATAAATCTTAACAGCCAGAAAGCTTGTGCATGTTTTGTGGGCTTTCAGAGCAGTAAACTTTCATTGTAAGATGTTGATGGTTACCTGTAACTAAAAATATTGAGATTTTTACAAATAGAAAAACTACGAATACCTGATATGCATGTATATGTGTATCTGTGTGAGTACACACGTGTGTGTAACAGAGCAGAGTGTGCTCTGGGTATGACCGAGTGGCTTCCCATCCAAGTACTAACTAGGCCCGACCCTGCTTAGCTTCCGAGATCAGACGAGATCGGGCACATTCAGGGTGGTATGGCCGTAGATGACCGAGTGGCTTCCAAAATAAAAATCCAACTTTCCCATTTATTATTTATTTATTTATTTTTAAGATTTTTAAAATTTATTTATCAGAGAGAGAGAGGGAGAGAGCGAGCACAGGCAGACAGAATGACAGGCAGAGACAGAGGGAGAGGCAGGCTCCCTGCCGAGCAAGGAGCCCGATGTGGGACTCGATCCCAGGACGCTGGGATCATGACCTGAGCCAAAGGCAGCTGCTTAACCAACTGAGCCACCCAGGTGTCCCCCAAATTTCCCATTTAAAGTCCTTGCAGCATAAATGTTAAGAACGTAAGAGAAAACTCTTTCACTTGGGAGTTTTATGATTGCCAACTCTTCTACTCTGCTATTTCATTAAATCCACGTTGTTGATGGTAAAATCAAGCTCCTGGAGGTTCAGTGTTTATCTGTGCACAGTAACACGAACGGCCAACCCCCCTGTTGCACAGCGAACCAGCTCGTCTGCACAGGAGAACTGCATTGGTTATGGAAATGAAGCGATGTTAGTCTCTATATCAGAGGGCGCTTTCTCCTTCTGTGATATTTGTAAATTTCCGACCCAAATTGTCAGGGATTATAAGACGTTTTAGCTTTCTAAGTGTACTGTTGAACCAGTCTTGTGTACTTTCTTAAACTGTGTTGGTAACAGGACCTTCTGTGCCTGTCACCGAGATCACTTAACACTATCTCACTGCCAATGGTTCTGCTCTGCTTTCCTTCCAGTGCATCCTCCTGGGCTGCTCTGTCTCCTAGGAATCTCCCCGAGGTCATCTTCCCTACCTAGTTTCTTACTATAATTGTTCTCGAGCCCTGGAACTGTCAGGAGGCATTGCGGGTGTCAAGGGGAAGCACTGTCAGTGATAAATGCGTAAATCTCCACTCTGTCCCTCCGTCATCTGCAGCAGGGATGGTACAAGGGACACTTGTGGGCTGGGCAGATCCATTCCAACCGCTAAGAACACAGAGATTCATTGAGGAGATGCTGAAAAGGAAATAGTTCTGGCCACGAGTAAGTGATAAGTTTTTGTGGAAATAATTTAGAATGTTCTAGAGATGTAGAGATTGTACATCTACATCTAGAGATGTAGAGGAGATGTAGAGATGTTTATTGGCCTGATTTTGATAAGTCAGAGGCTCAGCTTATTTTTCTTTTAAGAGGCTCAGCATTTTAAACTAATATTTGTTTGCAGTAAAATGTATCCTATCATCCTGTCCTTGAATTTACAGTTTAATGGGCCTCTCTTCTTTCTGATGAAAAGTCTTAAAATGTTGACAGAAGCCTCTGTATCAGAGCAATTTACATAAGAGAAAAATAAATATTCTTTGGTTTCATTTAGGGACTTCTAAATTAAATTGCATTTGATAAAGTCAATTTGAAAACCAGGAATTCTTAAATGTTAATGTTATGTTTTTTAAAGACGTCTTTTTCTAATGGGCTGTATATTTTGAGCAGTTTTAGGCTTATAACAAAATTAAGAGGAAAGTACAGAAATTTCCCACTTATTGCTGCCTCCACACATGCATAGCCTCCCTTGAATGGTACATTTTTTGTCACAAAGATGAACCTTCGTTAACACACCACAGTCACCCTCTCTCTGCAGTTTACCTTTGGGTTCACGCTTGGTGTTGTACATTCTGTGGGTCTGGACAAAGCATGAATCCTCTGTGTTCTGCCTATTTTTCTCCATTCCACCTCACCCCCAGAACCACTGACCAGTTTTTTATCTCCATAGTTTTGCCTTTTCCACAATGTTCTATAATTGAAATCATGTGACATATAAACTCTTTAGACTGGCATCTTTTGCTTAGTAAAATGCTTTTCAGTCTCTTCAATGTCTTTTCATGGCCTTAATGTTCATTTCCTTTAAGTGCTGAAGGATACTCCATTGTCTAGATGTATCTACCATAGTTGATTAATCCATTCACTTACTGAAGGACATCTGGTTGCTTCCAAGTTTTGGAAAAATATGAGTAAAGCTTCTATAAATATCCACCTGTAGGTTTGGAGGGGACATAAGTTTTTACCTTTTTTGGGTAAATACCAAGAAGTGTGGCTTCTATATTATCTAGTAAGAATATGTTTAGTTTTGTGAGAAACCACCAAACTTCCTTCCAACATGGCCATTTTGCATTCCCACCAGCAATGCACGAGAGCTCCATATCCTTGCTGGTGTTTGGTGTTGTCATTGTTTTAGATTCTGGGCATTTAAATGGATGTGTGGTAATATCTCATTCTCTAATTTTCATATCCCCGATGACATATGGTGGGGGGAATCTTTTCATATGCTTATTTGCCATCTGTATATCTTTTTGATAAAGTGCTTGTTTAGATTTTTGGCCCATTTTTAAATTTGAGTTTTCTGTTTTCTTATTGTTGAACTTTAAGAGTTCGTTGTGTATTTTTCATAATGGTCATTTGCTAGATATGTATTTTGCAAATATTTTCTCCCATTCTGTGGCTTGTCTTCTCTTTCAATTGATATTGCTTTTTGCAAAGCACTTTTTAATTTTACTCTTACTGGAGTCCAGCTTGCCAATTATTTCTTTAATGGGTTTATCATGTCTTTGTTGTAACTGCAAAGGCATCACCATACCCAAGGTCATCTCTGTTGTCCTTATGGAATCTTCTAGGAGTTTTATAATTTTTTTATATTTAAGACTGTGATCCATTTATGTTATATTTTATTCAAGACGTAAGATCAGTATCTATATTTATGCTTTTGCATGCAGATATCCAGTTGTCCCTACACCATTTGTTGGAGAGACTGTCTTTGTTCCATTATATTGTCTTTGTTTCTTTGTCAAAGATTAGTTAACTGTATTTATGTGAGTCCATTTATTTATTCTACTCTAGTGACCTATTTGTCTATTCACTTGCTAATACTATCTGCTTGAGTATTTGATTACTATATTCAAATATTGGCAAACTAGAATTAATTTATCCTAATTCTTCAATTGTTAGCTGTCTTAACTTTGGAGATTGCAATAGTATGCTGTACCACCTGTTTTCTTTCTTTCTTTCTTTCTTTCTTTCTTTCTTTCTTTCTTTCTTTCTTTTTTTTCTTTCTGAGAGAGAGTAGAGAAGGAGGGGGAGAATGTGTGCAAGTTAGAGGGTGGGAGGGACACAGGGGGAGAGAATGGGAATCCCAAGCAGGCTCCACACCCAGCATGGAGCCCCACATGGGGCTTGATCTCATGACCCTAAGATCATGACCTGAGTGGAAATCAGGAATCAGACACTTAACCTACTGAGCCACCCAGGCGCCCCTGTACTACTTATTTTTTGAATGATAAAGGTACCTTAGAGTATGTAGCAAAAAGCTTTGCATAGAGGAAGTTGATACCTTGATACTGAAATTGAAGATATCAGGTGGATATGCTTGATAACATTTAATGCCACATTATATGGTAATCTCTCAGTGTTCCCCTTCTCTTTCTAGAAGTTAGTAACTTCACTGGCCTATAGGCCAGATAAAAATTTGACCTAAGATAGAGGCCCTCTTTAAGAAATGCCACCATCTCATTTCCTTTAATGTAGACCAATAGCCAAGGTCAGGTCTCAAACAGCAGAAGTACTATTCATGCTTGTCTCAAGCAGGCTATGAAGGCACGCACCATGAGCTGTGTCTTTCCACAGTGTCAGCTTTATTCAGTCAAAAAGTTAACAAAATTGTAAAGCAGGTTCAGATTCTAAACTCAGTAATGTTTCACTACATATTGAACTTGGCTTTCTTTGTCCACATCACACAAAGCAAAGTACAATACAGAGTCACATAATGGATGAGATACAACAAAGGGTAAGCTAACAAACCAAATGTGAAGTCAGGCCATGGATGCACAGTTGCAATGAGGACTTGGTCCCACTGGGTCAGCTCTTCTTACTGTTACACAGTGGAGGATCCCTGTTCTGTTCCGAGATTGATTGCGCAGAGCCTTTGGTGGGAGTTGCCTTTCTGATGCACTCAGATATGGAAGGGTTGGTGTCTGGAGAGTCTAACGGTTTGCTGGAAAAGTCCTCCCTTCTTAAAGGAGTTTAGTATATGTGCTGCCGAAGCGAGCACTCTTAAAGGAGTTTAATTAGTCTTGGGCAAAGGCCTCTGGTTAGTGGATCTGAATGTCATTAGCCTGTGCTACTGTCAACAGTATTTGGTCTTGGGTGCAATGTCCTTTTCTGCCTATGATACTGCCTGACATGAGGGACTCCATCTTGCTCCCTGCACTGCTACAAGACAGAAAAAAATATCCATCACATTTTGGTTAAAAATATTCACCAAAACAACCACAAATTCCAGCAGATAGATGCCAGCAGGAACTAAGATCCTGGGAGGGACCTAGAGTGTGCTGCTTCAGGTACAGTGATGAAATATAAAACTTTACATGGGGTTTTACTGAAATAAGGTCTCTTATGACACAGATTTTCACTTCCCAACTAGCAAGTATGGTGATGGCTGTAATGTACTGCTAGAATGGTTTCTTAAAGCTTGTGAAGAAGGTCGTCTGCACAAATCAGGTAGAGGTACTAGGGGTCCTGTAACAGAGTACTAAAGGAGGGGTGAAAATGCCCAAAGATCGAGGCACGTTAGAATAGATTTATTATGTGATATCAGAGAACTTTCTAGATAATCCTTTCCCCAAAAAGGCTCAGAATATGGTTACTCAATAAAGCATTAAAAAATTCCCTAGCACAGAGAGAATATTACTATTGAGAATCTCAGGGATAACTAGGCCAGGATGGCTGATAGATTTTTCAATGAAACTCGTCTTCCAAATGTCAGCAGGAATGATAGAATTCCACAATAGCAGCAAGTACTGTCAGAAGAAGAGTGGGTACATTTGCTGTAAGAGGACATAAGACAAGAATGGAAACCAAGGGCTCTTGAGGTACAGGCTTGTTACATCTCTTTGGATTGGGGAGATAGTATATATGCAATGCTTGGGCATATTGCTTTGAGTAAGTTTTACTGAAAGTGAGCTCTTCAGTTTCAAGCTAGAGAAAAGCAGCCCTGCTGCTAGGACCATGTGAATAGGCACATCCCATGGTGTGAGAGCTATCTGGGATAGGTAAGGACGCTGTCTGTACTCTCTAGAAACCCCAGTTAGAGAGCCACAGCATAGACGTAGGAATCAGAAGCAAGGCCATGTCATCTACAGCAGAAGACTGGTTACCATTCAGAAAGCAGCTCCTGGCTTTGGTGGCATCAAACACACAATTTCTCATCAAGGACTTTCAGAAGACTATGCAACTAGAGCTGTCTGTCTTGCAAATGGTAGGCACAGTAAACTTATGACATTGGATAGGCACAGTAATAATCCAACATGTGACGAAAATTGTACCTTTGGAACTGGTTCATGTAGGTTCTTAGGGCATTAATGAGAACACAAACAAGGGGCTCTTGCCCCTATGTCACCTACCCCATTGCACAGACATCTTTCCTCTAGCTTATAGTTAAGTCCCTTTGTAAGATTACAACAAATTGATCATGATGAAGGAAACCTGGTTCAAAGAAGATAAGTTCTATAGGTTGGTGTGATCAGAAAGTGATTGTTACTATAAAACAGCCCAAGTCAGAAGGAAGTAAAGGGGAAATCCTCTTGTGGGCAGAGATTTGAAATGGACACACAGTGTAAAGGGAAAAATGGCTTAAAGAAAGAAAATACCCTCTTGGGCAGGGGAAAACTGCTCTAGCTAATCTATCAGGCTCCACAAAGGCAAGATTGGAAGATTAGAGACGAGGAAGATTGAGGGCTAGATGGATCCATGGAGTTGGCACAAAGTGTGTGGATCTTCATCCTTCCATCAATGTCCACGAAAAGGTGCCCTCCACAGCGGAGCAACTGAACAACCTTGTAGGTAGAGTGAACAGAGCAGAGGAAGTCCTCCAACCTCTGTCCTCAGCCAGCTTTGAGTTTGGTGTTTATTTAAATATTTATGACCTATGAATGGTGTAACCTTGTAAACAGAGTTGGAGGCTACTGATGGTACATGAACATAAGAATAGTAGAGAAGATACTTAAATGGCTGGTAGAACATGGAGGAGATGACTATCAGCTCCATTCTGGGAACCTGTATCCTTTTTATTGTAGGCCATGTTTTTAAAGAAACTAATACTAGCTGTTAATAGGAAGACTTTTGGAGAAAAGGAGGTGGTCTTACATGAATGAACCAGAGCCGTACAAGATGGAGGCTGGAGCAGATGCTGTAGGTGCCCAGTACCCGGCTCCTCAGCCCTTGTCTATAAAGCTGAAGGCTCAGCTTAAAACACATCTGACTGAAGACATTTTTTTTTTTTTTCCTGGCTACAGGAACAAGCTGGGCTTGAGTAGAGGATAAATGGTAAGTGCCAGAGATTTAAATGTGGTACTGGCCCTCAACTAAAGAAATATGGTGACTGAGAGATAAAACCCCAGTTTCTTCATCACTCATTAAGGATCGCTCCAAGGCATGAACTCTCTGTTCCCCAGAACTCCCAGCGCTCGTGAGCTCCCTTTGCTCCGAGTGGCTTGATAAGGCTTTTTATGTTCTTCCCTTTCCTTCCTGGGATCACTAACCAAACAAACCATGAAACCATGGTCTCAAGGTCTTCTCAGAGAATCTAACCCAAGACACATACTTGGGTACAACTTATCCTTTATAATTTGAAGCAATTTCTATTCTAAATTTTATGTAGAAAACCTTATTTCATACCTGAGAAATTTACGTATGTCCTGATTTTCCCATCTAGATCCTTTTTCTCCGTTACATCCCTTCTCAGTGACATTAAAATAAAAAAGACTCAAAATACAAAATAACAGTGTAAGAATTATCAAAATCACTGTGGTATGTCAAACCTGCTGCTTGGAAAATTCAGATGATAAATTTTTACATGTTTTCCTCAATTGTTGCCCTTTCAAAGAATGACCTTTTTTGATGCAAAAGTATTTGTGAGCCGATTAAGTACCATCCTCTAAAGCTATGTTCAGTTACAAGGTAATGTAATTAGGTTTTGTGCAAAGATATGGAAAAGGATGCTTGAATATGTATCTACTTACCTGAAAGCTAAAAAAAAAAAAAAAAAAAAAAGGAAAAAGGCCCCCCAAAAACCTGTTAGATTATAAAAAGTGTCGGTAGAGTTAATTTTTTTCTAGTTCAGTCTTCCAAGTTGCATTTTCACCTCTTGAAAACTTTTTTTGAGAGAGAACTTGATAGTATTTATATGTGAGTGGCTCTTCAATTTAATGCTTTTAAATGCATTTGCCCTCTGTAAAATGGAGTAGTTTATTTTATGGAATAGTAATTAAAATACTGAACATGATTGAAAAACTCCTACTTTTCATGAATTTATGCAAAATTGGGATTGCAATTAGTTTCAGGACTGTAAAGTTAAGTGCTACAGTCCATTAAAACTTATGAAATCATGTCAGCTTGACTAAAACTGAGTCACCAGGGACTAGAAATGAGGCGCTGCTGAATTTTACACATAACATTTGAGAAAAGTTATGAGCTATTAATTTTACATCATATTTTACTAAGCAAATAGAATTACTAATAATGAGGAATAAAAGCCATTGATCTTTTGAGCATATGTTGGATTTTGTTAATGAAATCGGACTTCTTTGAAAAAGTAAAAACTTTGAAATACATGTCCACCAAGTAGTTCTTGTATGCTCAAAGTCAAAATCATTTTCTGCTAACCGTAACCATTTGACTTTTGAAAGAAAACATCATCATGGTAGTGTGGGAAAAAATCTATTCTAGATCATTTTCTGTTTGAATTTGTAAAAGCTTTCATGTGGGTACTTTTTAACATGAAGATTTTCCATCTCAGAGTTTATTTCATTTTTTTAAGATTTTGTTTATTTTAGAGAGTGAGAGTGCACCTGTGAGTGGGGAGAAGGTCAAAGGGAGAGCGGGAGAGAGAGATCTCTCAAGCAGACTCTGCTGAGCATGGAGGGCCCAGCTTGGGGCTTGATGTCACAGCCTGAGATCATGAACTGAGCTGAAACCAAGAGTCAGACATGCAACCAACTGAGCCAACCAGGCACCCCATCTTGGGAGTTTAAATACAATTCTTCTTTCCTATTTTCTTGTTTCCTTAAATATTTCCATAGATTTTGCTTGCAAAGCAATGTCAAGGTAGGGTTTTCCTCATCAAGTAGCTCAAGTGGGTTTTTGCCTGCATTAAGACCTACAGAACATTTTCTCTCAACCCCCTCTTAATTTCACCTTCTTCCTGTAAATTTTTGACTCCATTATTTATAATTTCAACTACTCTCCTGGCATATTTATTGCCTCCCTTGCCTCACTGCTTCAAAGGCATGGGCACATGGCAAAAAAAATCTGAGGAGAAAATTCAGACAACTGAATTAGATCGTATCTTAGCGTTGACTTGACATCCTTGATGTCACCTTATTTAACATCTTTCATGATCAAACTCCCCTCGGATCACTGAATCCATACCGCTGCTACCTCTGTTATCTTCCTCAGGATGTGACCTTCCCTAGACCCTCACACAGAAAAATATAACACCATTCGTCATCATTTTCTAGTGGCTACAGCTGTTAGTTATTAGAGCGAAAGTGTATGAGTCTTTTTTATTTTTTTTAAGATTATTTATTTTTGTGAGAGAGAGAGAGAGAGCAAGAGCACAGGAGCTGGGGGGAGGGGCAGAGGGAGAAGCAGACTCCCCACTAGCTGGGAGCCTGACGCAGGACTTGGATCCCTGGGATCATAAGCTGTAATTGACTGAGCCACCCATGTGCACCAAAGTGTGTCTCTTGAGATCCTGAAATGTGACTAGCAAGCTAAATTATACTCTAAATGTAAATGCTTCAATATTTTTTAGATAGACTGGATTTGACTTTATTGAACAGATTAGGGTCATTTGTACTAGTGATCTGTCATTCATAACCTCAGAAATCGGTTTAACATTCAGTCCTTTCTTTCCCCTAGAATATAGGCAGTTACATTTGAACTGTAATTTTATCTTTGAATATATTCTGCAAACCATCCTACATAAAATGAAATAAACATGTAGCCCGAAATTATTTGAACTATGATTCAAGTTTCTTTAAAAAAATATCTGCGTGTGTACCCCTACTTGGACACCGCCGACTCAAGGTGATTTTAATTATTACTTAACAGGAAGTCTCTTTGAGACATTCTAAAGAAAATTTGTTTATATCTGCATGTCTGTGTGTGTGTGTATACAAACATTAATGTACAGATACACACACCTACATGTCTTTTTGTGGGCTCATACTGATCATACTGAACATACTAAGACTCAATGTCTTCATTTTATAATGGAGTAACATAATTATTGCCATGTCAATACACCCGCATTTACTTCATTCTGGAAAATGATAGCTTATATTTCCTGAGAGTATTCATGGGAAAATACAAGGGCAGTAACCCCCCAAATTTCAATAGCTCAAAGAAATAGGAACTTAGTGCTGGTCAGAGAGAACCCAAATTTTTGTAAATGAGCAGGTGACTCTTCTCCAAATATGATTCAGAAACATAGGCTCTCCCTACTTTGGGACTTTGCGAGCCCCGGAGACTCACTAATGTGTTGATGCCAATAAACATCTAGATTACCTTCAAGATGTCATTTTGGATTTTATAGAAGTGTTGAATGTTGACACAATATTTACAAAAAAGTGTGAAGTAATAGGAAGTTTAGAAAATTCATAAAGTATAACAGGGAAATTTAACCATGATTATTTCTATAATTTACTTCCATATGTAAATATTTAAGGATAAATTTTCTATGCCATTTTCAACAACATGTATAATGGGGCTCAAAGCATATTTAACATTTCATATATTTCTAGTACTCTGAATCTTTTTCACTTAAACTTATGGGAGCATTTTTTTCTCTTAATATCATTTGCATTCATGATTTTAATACATGCTTAACAATCCACTTTGTGGAGCTAAAATTATTTATTTAATTAGTATCCTTTTGGAGGTGATTCAAATTTATTTTGGGTTTATTTTCTTTTTAAGATTTTATTTATTTGAGAGAGAGAGAGAGCATGAGAGGAGCTAGCAGGTCAGAGGGATAAGCAGACTCCCTGCCGAGCAGGGAGTACAATGAGGGACTCTATCCTGGGACTCTAGGATCCTAACCTGAGCTGAAGGCAGCTGCTTAACTCCTTGAGCCACCCAGATGCCCTGTTTTGGGTTTGTTTTCTAACACTGATAAGAGGAACTTCATAAATAATATCCCATGTTCATCATTAATCACTAATGATTATTTTAAGTAATTATTCTGCTGGCATGTCTGAGGCAAAGCATATCCATATTTCTTTTCCAACCAACCAACTTCCTCCCTCTCTCATTTCTTCCGTCTTCCTGTCCCTCCCTGTCTTTCTCTTTCTTTCTCACCTTTCACAGATACTTTGATACCTACTATCTCTGAGGCACTGAGGCGTAGATTGTGAGAAGATATATTTCCTCCTAGAACTGGAGATTTTGCAACCTAGTTTTGTAAGCAAAATAAATGTTAACATCTCAAAGATTGGTCCGTGTTTTAAGGTTGGTGAGAACGAAGGTGCAGGCACAACTGAAAGTTGTTTGCCTTTTGTTTACTCTCAGTTTTGCAGTAGAGTGCAAGGGGTACATGTGATTTTAAGAATAGAAGTAAGTCGCTTGGCTTCGCTGGTTGCTCTCTTTCACAGAGGCAAGCCTGAGACAGAGCTCCATTTCTGCTGCTGTGTGGGGGACAGACTGGAGGATGAGGGAGGTGACGCTCTATCCAGACACAAAATGACGGCCATCTCTACGATCTCTCTAACAGCGGAGGTGTGGCCAAGAAAGAATACTGGACACATGTATACCGAAGATTAACAATGGGCTTTGCAGAAGTTTGCTATGTGAGTAAAGGAAGAAAACCAGGGTACTTGGTGGATGGTGGTTCCAACTGCAGAGATAACGAGGACTGAGTTGTGAGTTTAGGAAAGAACACTGAGAGTTTCCTTTGGACATTTTAAAGTAAGGTGTGTAGGAGATCATCAACTGCAGGTGTGAAAAAAAGTCGCTGGATATTTCAACCCAGACTTCAGGAAAATTGATACAATTGTGACAAAATTGTGAGAATCATAGCAAATTGTGGGTGCTTGACATCATTTAGAGACTGAACGTCATAAAAAAAAAAAAAAACTCAGGAATGAATGCTTTTATAGAAGTCAAGAGGAAGGAGTGATTGATTATATCAGTTTTACCAGAAACTTGAGTAAAAGCAAAGAGACAAGCTCTCACTGGCTGGGGAGATAAAAATATATCACCTGTCATTGTGTAATTGTCATTTCCAGGGCTTCACTGCACTGTGTGATGAAAACCATACTAATGACAGCTTTCCCGTAATGAGACAAAAAAGCAGGCAAGGCCAGACTTCTACACACAAGAAGGGGAAGGTAAGTTTTTGGACCCCGAATCCAGTTACCGTAGGAAGACCCAGAAATTTGGGTACATACTAATGTTTCCTATGATATTCCTGAGCCTTCTATTCTCAGAGAGTATGTGGCTTTGTGCTTAGATACAGAAAATAGTTTTCTGACAGAAAAGGATACCCATCACTGAAGTGGCTGAAAATTTTGAATTGGTTTATGGGTCAATGAAGCAATTTGCTCCCATGATTTAATATATAATGAACTGTGATAAATTTCTTCTCCATCCCAAACCCCACAACCAGATGTTTGAAGATATTTGAGGAACACATGAGGGGATGTTAAAACTTGGGAAATGGGGTTACTGGGCAAAAACAGCATTCTAGATATTCCCTAATATGGGGGGCAGGATTTAGGCTTATGAGATAGCCATTGAATTATTCAAACTAGTGAATTTATCCTAATGACTTCACTAAAACATAGGACTTTTCTGAAATATTGTAATCTATGTAATTACCTAAATTGCAAGGGAATATCTGGCATTTTGTTGAAACTTTTCTACTATTTTTCAGGGCTAGTCTCTGATAAAGAATTAAAGCAAAAAAAGAAAAAAAATTCAAGCAGGCCAACTCAACATGAAAAAAGATCTATGTGTATTGTGGGGAAAAAATTATAAGCCACCTCTAATTTGGGCAATCTGAGCATGTATGAAAACACCTTCTACAGTATACTATGATTTGGTCTGTAATAGGTCTCAGAACTTGACTTCAGTAATCCAGATGTCATTACAATCCCAGGGTTGTTGGTTTACTGTCCTTGAATCTGAAACCTTGAGTGAATGATATATAAAATAATCAAAATGACGATCACTTCACACCTTGGACTCTTTCCTACAGAGAGAAGAAATTAAAATCTCTTATTTGGAAATTCTTAAATAGGTGAAACTAGATTTCTATTTTTGTTCACATTTTTTCTAGCTATTATGTATCATTTGACAGATTTAAAATTCATAGACCTCTTAACAGTCCCTTGGCCCAAGACTGGCCATTGCTTCCAACTCTACCAGAAGCTGGGTGACTAGAGCCCCATGCTCAACTTAGCAGGGCACCCATTGTTAACAGTGTTCTCTGGTAACTGAGAGCCAGCAGAATCATTCCTAGGGTAGTCTTGAACCCATTTGATCCTGAGGAGCTTGGTTCTGTAGCTTTATAAGTACTATTAACCAGATGGTGAAAAAAGGTATTCTTTCTTATGGAGAGAAACACAAATTATTCTCACTATGTAACTATCCTTGGCCATTTCGAAACAAAGCATGTGTTTTGGGGCAGAACAGTAAGAGCTTTGAATATCAGCGAGTACCAAGACAAGTCATTGCTGTAGTTTACATCCCTTAGATTGAGAGAATCTGTAATTTCTGGAAATCAAACCTGTATTAACAGGGTTATAAAGTCCCTTTATGATAAAACCCAGGTAAAAGGAACAATACTGGAGCCAAAAAAAACAAAACAAAACAAACAAAACAAAAACAAAAACAAGAAAACCCACCTCCACTCAAATTGCTGTCATCACTGCCACTAGAAATACCTTCATGGATGCATCTCATGGCACATTTTTGCCTTTAACTTTCCTGGACAGCTTGACAGCATTTGACACTGCTGATCTCTTCAAAACTTCCTATTCTCTCAAAAAGTCTATACCTTGTCCCTTGTTCTCTATTTCCATTCTGTGAATTTCTCCATCGATAAAATAGGAGTGGCATGAGTACCTTCCTCTCTCACATTTCCCATATCAAATCATGTTCATTATTCTGTCAAACTAGCTCTAAAATTTTTCTGTACACTCAATCCCTAGTATCACAGATTATACTATGATAGTAGCTGCCAAGTTGATCTCGCATTTAATATGGCCTCCTATTAATCTGCTCCTCGGTCTGCTGCCAGAGATCTTTAACAAAGTCACATCTGACGACCTTAGCACCTGCTTATAACACTCTGACAGCTTTGCATTTCCTTTGGAAAGGAAAATCATACACGTGACCTTTACCATCTCTATTTTCACCTCTGATTATCTGCTCAAATTCTCACCATTCCTGCTTTGTACTCTCTAGCATTCTATTGTGAATTTTTTGATTCTCCAAAACGTGCTGAGCTCTATCTTAAGACTTTGAATATATCATTTCCCTGCATACAACATTTCATCTCCATTTTTAGGGTTTTTTTTTTAATATTCAGATATCGGGTAATAAGCAGTGATATACAATTCCATAGAGAGGGCTTTTAAGATCACTCAGACAAGGTAGAATATTGTTCTCTTGACTGGAACCCACCACATGTGGCATTATTTGGCACTGTCTTCTCCATTGCAATAGCTAAAAGCTGGAAATAACTCAGATGTTCTTCATCGGATGAAAGGATAAACAAACTGGTATATCCACGTCATCGAATTCCACTGAACAATAATGAAAAAGAATTTAAATATGCAACATTTTTGTGATGATGGATATGTTCTATATCTTGAGTATCTCAGTGTCATTATCCCAGTTTTGACATTGTACTATATAGTCTTGCTAGATGTTATCATTGGGGGAAGTTAGGAAGAGACTACAGGGACTCTCTCTGTTGTCCCTTCTTACAACTGAATGTGAGTCCATAACTGTCTCCAAACAAAAAGCTTAAATTAAAAAATTAAAACAATGACACTTTCAGATATGTGTAAAACTTCCTGCCCACAGAAAGCCTATTAAAATAAACTAGAAGAAAAATTAAATTAAATTAAAAAACTATAATAGGTTGTGCTCCGGACAAGAGAAAAGAAATCTAGGGGGAAAAAAAGTAAAATAATGTGTCAGACCTTAGGACAGAATGAATTTTACCATATTCTAAAAATTATTCTGTACAGCTAGCATATTGTTTATACCAAATCAAGACAAAGATAGCAGTAATAAAAAAGGAAAGCAAATGCATATATGGCTATCTTATTTATCAAAATATAAAGTATATCTACCAAAACTAAGTATAATAAATAAAATCTAACAATATATTAAAAGAATAATGTGTCAAGCATTTCAGGTGTAGAAGAAAAAAAAATAGCATTAGAAATTTTAATTCAGGGGCACCTGGGTGGCTCAGTGGGTTAAAGCCTCTGCCTTCAGCTCAGGTCATGATCTCGGGGTCCTGGGATCAAGCCCCGCATCGGGCTCTCTGCTCAGCAGGGAGCCGGCTTCCTCCTCTCTCCTCTCTCTCTGCCTGTCTCTCTGCCTACTTGTGATCTCTGTCTGTCAAATAAATTAATAAAATCTTAAAAAAAAATTTTTAATTCATTATATATATGTGAAGAAGAAAAATCACATGCCAAAATGTATTTCATGGAAAAGTCAGCACATTTTTGCTATACTTAAAATTGATCTTAACAAGCAAAAAAATAGAAATGAACTAAAAAGAATTAATGATACCTATCTTCCAGAAACCAACACTAATGATTATATTAAATGATAAAATCATAGTTCCCATGTTTCATTCCTAGTTTTAATGCAACTAGCTTTACCCATTATTGTGTAAAATTTTGGTAAAGTTTTGATTAAAATTATAAGACACTACATAACAATTAGAATAGACATGAATTACTTGCAGATGATAGAATTTTCTACATGAAAAATCAAAAGGATAAATAACAATTCAAAATAATCATTGAAACATTTTCCCAAATAAAACTAAAAAATCAACAACTCCTCTTAGATTTATCAGAGAAGTGAGGTCATGGGGTAAATCATTGTCCAAATATTGGAAAGACAGGCAGGCAGATACTCAGAGAATCAAAACTTCCTGTAGCAAAGACTCAGGAGAAGTAGTCTTCATTGGAAACATTAGGCTAAGAAAGCCTGAATATAATTGATGAATTGCTAGTGGCTCAGATTGATCGAGTATTGGAACTAAAAACTGCATAGGATCATAGGACAAAAGAACACTTTCCCTATGTCCACACTTTACCACGTCATTACAAAAGACCTATTTGCCAGTCATACTAAGTGGCAAAAAACACAGTTTGAAGAGACTGAAGAAACTTTAGAACCAGATTTATTTATGGCAGGAATGTTGAAATTATTAAATCAGGTATTTTAAGGGGCGCCTGGGTGGCTCAGTGGCTTAAAGCCTCTGCCTTCAGCTCTGGTCATGATCTCAGGGTCCTGGGCTGGAGTCCCACATCAGGCTCTCTGCTCAGCAGGGAGCCTGCTTCCTCCCTCTCTCTCTGCCTGCCTCTCTGCCTACTTGTGATCTCTGTCAAATAAATAAGTAAAATATATTTAAAAAAGGTATTTAAAAAATAGCCCAAGACCTATGATAATTATGCTAAGAGATTTAATGGAGAAAAAAGACAATATGCAAGAACAAATAAATGCCTTAAGTAGAGAAATGGAAATTCTAAGAAACAATCAAAAGAAAATATAAAAAGATCAGTAATTCTCTATTAAATCAATAAACTGTGATACTGCTGATGGACTTACTAGCTGATTATGACTGAGGGGAGAATCTCTGAATTTGAGATTATGACAATAAAACTTCCAAAACTGAAAAGCAAAGAAATAGAACAGAAATATGCAATAACTGAGACAACGCTAAGGTTATATACACACACATAAGGAGACTATCAGGGGAAGAAGGGCAGAAAGGAACAAAACCAATATTTGAAGCAATAATGACTGAGAATTAATGTCAGACACCAAATCACAGATCCAGAAAGCTTGGGGGACACCAAACAGGAGAAATGCCAAGAAACATGACACCTAGGCATACCATGTTTAAATGTCAAAAAAGCGAGTAAAGAAAAAAAAAATTCTGAAATAATCCCAAGGTGTGTGTGGGGGGATACATTATGTGTACAGGTATTATAGAAGAGAAAAGACAAAAATTGTAGCTGACCAATATTCAGAAACCACTCAAGCAAGAGAAGAGTAGAATAAAATGTTTAGTGTTGGGGAACAAAAGAAAGAAAAGAAGGAAGGAAAGAGAAAAAGAAGCAAAAACATAGTTAGAATTTTGACTGTGCCCTTAGACAGATTAAATTTATTTATTCTCCTAAGAAGGTATTTTCTATATTGGGAAGTTGAGTGTCCCAGAAGCAAGGTGATAATTCAAATAATTTTTTAAAGGTTTTTTTTTTGTTGTTTTTTGTTTTATTTTGTATTGTTTTTTATACCCCCCTCTCCTAGTATCCCAAATCATTAAATTCTGTGCTAAATCCATCTGTATTTATGGCTTCCAATAAAATATAAGCAGTATAAACATTTTATCTGCCACATCCCAAGATTTAGAGTGATTTCTAAAATGTGTATATCATGTCCTACAGTAGTTCGCAAAAATGCCCATTCGCTCACAAGAACAAAGCTTCCCAATAAAAACTTAATAGAGTAAATGGGTTTACATTCCCCAAAAGTCATTTAAAGTTATTTGGGAAAGAATACTTCCTAATTAGCATTTCAATTGTTTCCCTTTGAAACAAAGCCGTTCACAGCAACTTTCATATTGAAAGCCTTAGGAATTCCTAATTTATATACAGACTGCTAAGACAAGGTTGTCATACCCCAGCAATCTCAATGGAACTCGTGAGTTACAGGGCTGTCACTTGTGCTTTACTGAGCTTCCAAAGAGCTGCACCAGGTTACAGGAAAACTATCATGTGCAAGAGAGATGCTCTCTGAACCACGAGAAAGACAAGGAAATAAGCCAATCTGCTCTCACTCCAAAATTCTCCTTTGTCTCCAGCTCATCTTTATTTTTTTTTTAATTTTAAAAAGATTTTATTTATTTGACAGCACAAACGGGAAGTGGGAGAGGGAGAAACAGATCCCCCGATGTGGGGCTCCATCCCAGGACGCTAAGATCATGACAGGAGCCGAAGGCAGACACTTAACTGACTGAGCCACCCAGGCGCCCCTCCGTAGCTCATTTTTACACATCCAGCACTTAGTACCTGAAACCCACAGAAGCTCCATAAATAACATTCAATTGGAGAAGACTGAACTGAGCTGATGTCTCTAGAGACATGAAAAACCCAGAGATCCACCAAAACAGAGACTGTAGGACTTAGGGTTGCTCACAGCGGCAGGGCTAAGAAGTGACATTTGGCGACATCTGATGAGGCAGTGTAGCCCTGGACTAAGAATGCCCCAGCTCTGTCGCTCCTGTGACCTTTGGCAAATCATCTAAACTCTCTCTGAATCTCACTTTTCTCTCTGATGTGAGAGGAAGAAAAGGAAAGTTAGTTTTCCAATTGATATCACTCAGGTATGAGATTTTATTTCTGGAATTTTTGCTTATAAAAGTCATTCTTGGAGAAAGTAGGGGACTTGAGGGAAGCTTCACTTCAAAATGTTAAGGCATAATGACCATGGTAGAGGCTGCAAAACCTGTTATTTTGAAAATGCAAAAGTTGCTTTTGAATATGACTTTAGGGAAGCATATCACTATCACCGCATTCTCTTTTTGAGCAGTTGCTCCCAAATTCAGAAACCAAGACCTTGGAAACTCTAGGAAGAATATACAGATACCTACCTTGACCTAAGAATGGATAAAAATATATGAAAATAAATTGGGTCTCACATATATATGTATACACATACACACACAAAATAGGCATGAAATCAGAAAGAGAAGCAATATTACTTTACTGTTCTGATAGGATTGCCTAGTAGGGTTGAATCCTCAGAACACGTAAGAGAAGACACTGAACCCGAGCATAGAAAATGACAGTAAAGGTAACCATGAGAGTGTGTGAGACAGGATTATACTCTTGGCCCATTCTGAGAAGCGGAATGAGGGTCTTGCTGAGTTGTACATGTATTTGAGAGCGGGGTGGAGAAGCTGCCTCTACATCAAGTAGGGAATATTAAGACCCTTCAAGGTATATTGGAGAGAATTATTGGAGAGAATTTCCCTATTATGGCAAAGGGAACAAGCATCAAAATCCAGGAGGTGCAGAGAACCCCCCTCAAAATCAATAAGACTAGGTCCACACCCCGTCACCTAATAGTAAAATTTACAAGTCTCAGTGACAAAGAGAAAATCCTGAAAGCAGCCCGGGAAAAGAAGTCTGTAACATACAATGGTAAAAATATTAGATTGGCAGCAGACTTATCCACAGAGACCTGGCAGGCCAGAAAGAGCTGGCATGATATATTCAGAGCACTAAATGAGAAAAACATGCAGCCAAGAATACTATATCCAGCTAGACTAACATTGAAAATAGAAGGAGAGATAAAAAGCTTCCAGGACAAACAAAAACTGAAAGAATTTGCAAACGCCAAACCAGCTCTACAGGAAGTATTGAAAGGGGTCCTCTAAGCAAAGAGAGAGCCTAAAAGTAGTAGAACAGAAAGGAACAGAGACAATATATAGTAACAGTCACCTTACAGGCAATACAATGGCACTAAATTCATATATCTCACTAGTTACCTGGAATGTTAATGGGCTAAATGTCCCAATCAAAAGACACAGGGAATCAGAATGGATAAAAAAACAAAACCCATCTATATGTTGCCTACAGTAAACCCATTTTAAACCCGAAGATACCTCCAGATTTAAAGTGAAGAAGTGGAAAACAATTTACCATGCTAATGGACATCAGAAGAAAGCAGGAGTGGCAATCCTTATATCAGATCAATTATACTTTAAGCCAAAGACCATAATAAGAGATGAGGAAGGACACTATAATATATTAAGACCCTTCAAAATATGTAGATCATGGCTGAGCCCTTATATCCCCTGAGGGATATAAGATCAAATCTTTATCTGAATCTAAATTTATCTGGACTCTAATGTAATTCTATTATGTTTTCTTCAGATTTTTAGGAAACTAAATATAGCCAGATATAATTTCTGTTATGGTTAGTAGTATCTTTGGGTCAGAAAGGTTAAAAGAAAGTGGACCACTTCTTGCATCATTCCTCTTCCCTACCCACATCACTCTCATCCCAAGCAAGTGGTAACACAACAGAGGTTGAAGGTCCCAGAATGACAGATTATCATATTATTAAGATGTCATAAGCAATCCTCACCCATATGAGCCAGGGAATTGATGAAACATAAACTCATAAGGTCAAAGATGTAAAGCCATCACATGCTAAAGGTGAGGAAATATCACAAGAACTTTCAGTCATACTATGTATTCTCTTGTCTCTCTAAAACTATTTATATGAATTATATACTACAATTAATCATCAAGTTATGTTCCCCACCATTCCTAGATTCTTTCCTGTAATTCCAAGTAGCTCTTTTCTGCCACAACATCTTCAAATGCAGAACGAGGGTGCCAGTCAGAGCAGTATTGTTTCTTCGAATTCCATTTGGACTCTCTAAGGTAAATTCTACTAAAACTAACACAGACAGTGTTTAAAGAAACTGTAATTAGTAATCCCCACAAGTGAAAACTTCAAGTATTCTATACAAAATTCATCACCTTTTTTATATTTCAGAATTAAATGAAAACTAGGTAAGGTTTCTCTCAACACTTTCTAGAATATAATTGTTAGTATCTCAAAAATTTCAAAATACTTATCTTTTCCAGGTTTATGTACCTCACATGTAGTATAGATGCATTTTGAACCAAAGTTTGACGTACTCCTCTCCATTGTGTATGTTACGTGTCTCCATTCATCAATCCCTTTTGAGTATTTATATTCCCTTTCATTTGCCAAAAGTTGGAAAAGTGTATGGACACATTAAAGGACTTCACTTCATGACTATAGCATATCTTAAGATGGTAAAGAGTACTTTATCCAATGCATTCCTAGGTCTTCTGATTTGTTTTACTAGGTTGGTATTCTAACAAAGCCAATATTTTTAACAAAGGAAAGAATTTATTAGGTGACTCTGATATTTAAGGATATTCTTGAAATGGTGCTAATTATTCTTATTTCCATTTTCAACTCCCATCAAAATGCAGATGATCCTTGGAGAATCTCCCTCAGTGGAATGGACCCTCATGGACCACAAGCTGGCATCTGTTGATCCCATTTTCTGTTGTTTCATTTGCTCCAACTGGAACAAGACATTACAATCAGCCTGGATTTCAAAGGAAGGTAAGTGTGTAATAAGGGATTTGGGAAATCAAAATTGAACTAAAAGTAAGATACAACTACACACCCATCAAAATGACTAAGATTTAACAATGTAACAATTCCAAGTGTCATCTAAAATGAAAATTGTAAGGAACAAATTATGAATACCTCTTAATTTGAAGATGAGAATGGAAAATACTATAACTCCTTAGGAAAAAAAATAATTACTTTAAAGATAAGCATATACTTACTGGATGTCCCCATAATTCTACTTAGGGATGTACTCAGAGATGCCGTATGTCTGCACAAAGATTCACACAACTGTTCTTAGCAGTTTTATTTATAGTAACAAGAATTGGAAACAATTCAAATTTCCATCAGCCAATGAAGGGACAAATTGTGTTGAATACTATATCCACTAGTCACTAGTGAATCTTGAAAAAAATCATGCTAAAAGATTCTAGGCATTAAGCAGAACTTATGATAGATACCCTTCATAATTGGGGCACCTGAGTGACTCAATGGGTTAAAGCCTCTGCTTTCGGCTCAGGTCATGATCTCGGGGTCCTGGGACTGAGCCCCACATCAGGCTCTCTGCTCCACGGAGAGCCTGTTTCCTCCTCTCTCTCTTCCTCTCTCTCCCTGCCTGCCTCTCTTGCCTACCTGTGACCTCTGTCAAATAAATAAATAAAATCTTTAAAAAAAAAAAAAAGATACCCTTCATAATTTAGGGGAGAAATAATTTATGATGACAGAAAGTGAATCTTTGGTTCCCCGTTCTTGGGGAAGTTAGGGGAATTAACTGACTTCAAAGAGGCCAAAAAAACCTTTTTGAAAGTAATGGAAATGCTTTACATCTTTCCTGTGATGATGACTGCATGAGTGTATACGTGCATGTATACATTGAAAATGGGGTACGTTATTGTATGTACGTTATGCCTAAAATATACATGTGATTATCTGATTTTCAAAGACATAGCTGGCCTTTTTGTCTGAAATTCTTGTATTGCTTTTCCATCATCATCTCTAACAAAGAAATCAAGGAATCAAGATGCCAGTCATGTCAACTCAACTTGAATTCAATTATCATTCGTAATTGGAAAACAACAACATTCTCAGGCATCACTAATTTGGAAAAGATTGAAACTTGTAATACCATATCATCTACAGTTTACACGTAATTTGGTTTGTGATACATGTTGGAATTCAACATCAGGACTCAAAATGTCACTTTAACCTTAGGTATATTTGTTTACTCTTTCTCATTTTGGAATAATGAGTGAATACAAGCCAGTGATTAAAAAATAAAAATGGCAATCACTTCAAAACTTAAGCTCTTTTCCCAGAGAAGAAACTAAAACTCTTATTATGAAATTCTTATGTAAATGAATCTGGGATTTTGTTGTTCATATGTTCTCTAGGTATTGTTATAATTAAAAATATTTAAATATTGCATACCTCTTAATAATCCCTAGGCCCAAGCCTGGCCTTTGCTTTTGACCCTCCCAGATATTGCAAGGGTAGAGCTATATGCTCAATAGGAAACAAATGGATAAAATACATATTATAAGTACAGAATTTCAAAACATCTGCACATTTCCAAATTTATGAATTTAATATTCCTAATGTAAACGTTTAACATTGAATCAACTAAACCCACCTCCATAAATTGTTTGCCCTCAATCCCAAGCTTCAGCTGGGCACACACACTCTTGGTCTGACTGTCCCCATTCCTCTGAATCCTGGCTTCCACTCAAGCTGCTTCAATGGCTCGAATGTTTAAGAAATCTGGAAGAATCCTACTTGACAGGAAACTACTATAATGGGACATCACAGATAGCCAGTTTGCATTTTTGGGTTTTTTCCTGTCTTTTATTATCAGAAACACTTGCAAGAATATAGAAAAATTGTCTCAGAAAAATCATTTGTTCTCGTTGCTACTTCACTAACTGCTTTTATGCAGAGTGGCAACATAATTGGTAGCTTGGAGGAGATTCATAATGTCACGCACGGGAAACTGTTACCACTTCTGAAGAGTTAAACAAAAAGCAGAAGTGAATGAAAAGAGCTAATTTGGCACACAAGTACACACACACACTCTCTCTCTCTCTCTCATGCTCTGGGAAAGGAAGGCCAAATAATGAAAACTCTAAGGTTAAGTAAAGTTGTTGTTTTGGTGATGCATTTAGTTAAATTATTTTTAAAGGCACATTAGTATCTGTGCTGTAGCTGCATCATGTTATCATAGGCTGTTTTCTGAAGTGTATTAGAAGATATTTAAGTATTTCCTGATTGATTAATCATGCGCTAAATATTCTTATTCTTGAAGTCCCGTTGACGTACAATGTTATGTGGATTTCCGATGAGCTATATGGTAACTTGACAATTCTATAAATATTCTTCCTTATAGCCAATCTAAGATTATTTTGAAAAATTTTTAAAAGATTCTATTTATTCATTTATTTGAGAGAGAGCACAGAGGGAGAAGCAGAGGCAGAGGGACAAGCAGACTCTGCTCTGAGTGCAGAGCTGATGCAGGGAGGGGTGAAGCTCTCTCCCTAAAGCCATCTTTGTGATGAAAAATCAATATTTTTTTCTTTCTTTACTTTATATATTTTCTTAAATGAGATTTTGGCAACTTGAAGAAATGATTAAACCAATACTTAAAAATAGCTCTTTTTCAGTATAGAATTCTCCCCAGATGGATTTCAAAAGCTGTTTGGGTCACTACAAACAGCATGAATTTAACCAGAAACTGAAACATCCTTATCATGGATAATGAGGAAAGCTTTCAGTTGAGCAGCATGGTGCTAGTAATTTATATATTCACTCAAGAAACATTAATTAAAATAAAAACAATAAATATTAAGCTGGAGAGATCAATTTTTAAAAAAAATTTATTTATTTGACAGACAGAGATCACAAGTAGGCAGAGAGGCAGGCAGAGAGAGAGAGGAGGAAGCAGGCTCCCCGCGGAGCAGAGAGCCCAATGCGGGGCTTGATCCCAGGACCCTGAGATCATGACCTGAGCCAAGGCAGAGGCTTTAACCCACTGAGGCACCCAGACGCCCTGGAGAGATCTATTTCTAAGCATTAATTGTATACAAATGTATTAAATACAAAGTATACCATTACTATCAACACAAGTCATTAGTACTCACTCCCAGAATATTATTAGGCCAGTGAGTACACTACAGATTGAAAGAAGGCACTGTTTCTTGGTTTGCCTCTCACTTTCTCTCTGTATTTCCCCTTTGCTTCCTTTTTGTACATTTCCTAAATTCCACTTATGACTGAAATCAAATGGTATTTGTCTGTCTTTGACTGATTTATTTTGCTTAGCATTACACTCTCTAGCTCCATCCATGTCACTGTAAATGGCAAGATTTCAGTCTTTGTTTTTTTTTTTTTTTTTTACAGCTAAGTAATATTCCATTGTGTCTATATGTACCTTATCTTCTTTATCAGTTCATCAATCGATGGTCACTTGGGCTATTTCCATAATTTGGTTATTGTAAATAATGCTGCCATAAACATTGGGGTAAATGTTTACCTTTGAATTAGTATTTTTGTATTCTTTGGGTAAATAACAGCGCAAGTGCTGAATGGTAGGGTAGTTCTATTTCTAATTTTTTTTTAAAGATTTTATTTATTTATTTGACAGACAGAGATCACAAGTAGGCAGAGGCAGAGAGAGAGAGAGAGATGAGGAAGCAGGCTCTCTGCTGAGCAGAGAGTCCGATGCGGGGCTTAATCCCAGGACCCTGGGATCATGACCTGAGTCAAAGGCAGAGGCTTTAACCCACTGAGCCACCCAGGCGCCCCAATTTCTAACTTTTTTAAAAAAAATCTTTTTGAGGAAACTCCACACTGTTTCAGAGTGGCCGCACCAGTTTGCATTCCTACCAAGAGGGTTCCTCTTCCTTCACACCCTTGCCACCACCTGTTTCTTTTATTATTGATTTCAGCAATTCTGACAGGTGTGAGTTGATATCTCACTGTAGTTTTGATTTGCATTTCCCTGATGATCAGTGACATTGAGCTATCTTTTCATGTGTGTCTTGCAGAGTATGGATTTTCTGTAATTTATTCAATCATTCACTTGATCATGGATTTTTTTTTTTTCTATTTTTGTTTGGAAGGTCTCTTACCTTATTCCTGAATGGCTGTCTATATTGTAGGTATTTATTAGTTTTCTATCGTACAGTTTCCAAATGTGCTTCTTTAGGGTGCCCTTTATCTAATCTGTTTCTATACTTTGGTAGCCAATTCCACTGAAGATATGAGTATCCTTGTCAACAAGATGAGGCCCAGGGAGCAAAATGTCCCTATGAAGATTTGTATACACGTTTTCATGTGAACATAGTTTACACTGATCTAGGATAGACATTTATGAGTGTGATTCCTGGGTTATATGGTCGTTACATGTCTCTTTATAAAAAACTGCCAAATTGGGTCCCAGAATGGCTGTACCATGTTACGTTCCCACCGACAAACAGTGTGAGCTCTAGCTTTTGTACATCCTCACCAGAAACTAGTGTTTTCCTATTTTGTATTTTAGCCATTTTGGTAGGTGTGCAGTGATAGGATTGGGTTTTTGATTTTTATTTCCTCAGTGTCTAATAATGGGAAACAACATTTTCACATGCTTATTTGCCATCTGGATATCCTCTTTGAAGAAATGTCTGTTCATGGTTTCTGGTTTTGTTTCTGATTTTTTGCTCATTTTCTAATTGGTATGCTTTTATGTTGAGTTTTTAGAGTTTTAGAAAATATTCTAAATATAAGCCCTTTATCAGATATGTGCTTTACAAATATTTCTCCTAGTTTAGAAATTATTTGTTGATCCCCTTCACATGGACTATCACAGAGCAAAATAATTGAATCTTGATAAGGTGCTATTTGTCAATTTTTCATGTTATAGGTTAAATGCTTTTAATATTCAAGTGTTCATGTTTGTTATGAAAATTTTACTAAGCATATAATGCTGATGTAAATCTATTTGCCAACAGTATTTTTAGATATTTTTTGTTGTTTTCTTGAATCTTTTTGTTCCTAGAAGCTCTTAGAAATATCTCTTTATCCTTAATGTCCTTAAACATCCTTAGAATTCATCTAGACATACAGATCTTTTTTATTTAAAAAAGTCTTGCTAAATACTTGATGATCAGTCAAGAATTTATGAATTTATCAGGTTTTCTTAAATGTATGTCTCTCCTCTATTGACTCATTTCTTCTAGAACACTTAATGGAAACGTGTTTCAGTTTGGGGGTCTAACCTCTATCTTTTACCCCCCCTTTTTTTTTTTTTTTGCTATTCATATATATTTGATTGTTTTTCATAGAGGAAAACTTTCTCCACACCATCTTCCTGGCAAATTTGTATTACATTTTGTCCATCTGGCACAGAAGCCCACTCATCATAGTTATAATTTTCATGAAATCTTAGTGATTATTTCTCATGAATGTAAACTTTATTCTGAAGTCCTGCCCTGCTCGTCTTGTTGTTTCCTAGGATGTGGGTGCTCATTTATTGGCTTTGTGATTATACCTGTTGGAAAGCAATTTGGGAAATTGTGGCTTCATTTAAGGAAGGCGTCATATACATCTCTGATGCTTATACTCTATTCTGTTTGAAGGAGGATGAACACAGCACCTGAACATACTAATAGCTGGCTGGGTACCTTGACTGCTAGACCTCCCTTCTTTTTCTCCAGGTGTAAGGAGAACCACCCTGTCTTTCTGACTCAGGCTCATAGAGTCATGGCTCCTGTATCTGCCTGCAGGTAGAATGTCCTGCAGGGCATCAAGCATCGGGTGTAAGGTCCATCCGTAGTGTGACTACTTGTTTGCTCCTTCTGTTGCACCTTGGCTAATCATCTGGCCTTGGCTTCAAGTCTCCATTCTGCCTTCCCTCGCTGGTCCTTCACTTCTGGGTAGATTATGCCCGAAAGCACGCCTGCTACCCCGTTTCACGTTTTCCATGAGTACTTTCTTATGGGAAATATTCTGGGGTTCCATTCCTTGAGTTAATTTCTTCTGATCTCCATCTTCCAGGCACATCTCAAAATATCTGGTTCCTGACGCTTCTTTTTATATTCCAGCTTGAAGTGTGTGTGTGTGTGTGTGTGTGTGTGTGTGTGTGTCTAATTTATTATTCTACCAGGTTGGAGAAGAATCCAATAACATAATCTTTGTCTACCAACTTAGTTTATAGACTGTACATGAGCCTGGAAAATCGACTTTCCATTAAAAAACACTATTTGGATATTGACATGGAGACCACAATTTGAAACGGTCATGTCAGGAATCCCTTTATATATGTGACTGTAAAGGGGATCAGGCTGACATTCATCTGAGTTTGTGGCTGTCTGGCTAACTGGTGTATCACAGGCATAACTCTTGCATAGCCCTGGGGGATAAATAGGTAAGGAGTCCTGTAAATGACAATACTCGTTAAGTGGCAATAGGTTCGAGCATGTAAACCATTTTTCCAAAGAAAATCTCATATAGAGTCTCAGCATCTAGGTTGAGACCAGAGAAAGGTGTAGAAATTCTGGCTGAAGTTCTTTTCATTCATAACAGGGCATCACCCTGAGGCTCCTGTCAGGAATATTCAGGCTCCAGAGGGCAGTTCGACATCCAAGATTACAGTGATAATATATTTGCTTAAACACACATTCAAAAACAAACCAGACATATTTTGGTTCCAGAACTCTTCTCCTGAATATTGCAATAATATTTTGCATTTGTTTTGTCTTTATTTTCTGTGAAGTCCAGACTATCACAGAGAATTAGATAGGAGAAGAATAATTTTTTTTCCTTTTTAAATTTTTTTTTATAGGTGTTCTTGTCTTTACTAATAAGTACCCAAGAGACAAAACTGCCCAAGGTAATATATTGAGTGCCAGCTAAAAATAGTAGTCCTGTGTTCTTACCATAATGTATGACTATTTTTTGAGTAGCCAAAAATGGGAAGAAGTTTCCTAGTCATTTAGAATACTCCTGGTAAAGACCAGTAAAGATCTAGAGATACAAGGTATTTACCCTAAACTAAGTTGCTATCTTAAAGTCATGAGTTTGCAATTTGAATACTGTCTTTGAAGCTTGAAGGGAGGGGTTCAGGACGGTTGTTCCTCCCAGAATGAGTCACTGTGACATGTGGATTATTTTGAACTGAAGGCAGTTGAGACCCTTTGTGCTTTAAAGAAACATTTGATCCTCCTTTACGCACATAGGAGAATCTAAATTGGGGGTCTTTCCCAGAATGAGGGTTATTAACAAAGATAAATTTTGTCTGAGTGACACATCTGTATTTTAGGGCAAACATCTAATTACCACACATTTGTTTTCTTATCAGCCTCTGAAATGCATTCCTCTCCTCTGATATCCCAGGCCCCTACCCCTTCCTCCTTAGTTCAGAATGCCATATAGACCTCAATTTGCCTGTCTTTGGAATTTCCATGTCTATGTGGATTTCCAGTACATACACTATTAAATTTGATTTTCTCCTGTTAATCTGTCTCATGTCAATTTGATTTTTATTCCAGCTAGAAGGAATTTTCAGGGGACAGGAATTTTTGCTTCTTGAACCAGCTGAAAATTGGTATTGTCAAAACATTGATAAATCACTTCAGAAAAAGTCAAATGATTTTTAGGCAATTCAGATTATATTTGAGAAGACACTAGATCAGCCAGCACTGTAAATGTGTGAATTATTGTTATAGTCCTTAAACATTATATAATGTATATAGCCATTGAAGAAGAGCAACATTGCAATTGCCTTTTTTTTTTTTAAATTTCTTTTCAGTGTAACAGAATTCATTGCTTTTGCACCACACCCAGTGCTCCATGCAATCCGTGCCCTCCTTAATACCCACCACTTGGTTCCCCCAACCTCCCACCACAAGCCCCTTCAAAACCCTCAGGTTGTTTTTCAGAGTCCATAGTCTCTCATGGTTCACCTCCCCTTCCAATTTCCCCCAACTCCCTTCTCCTCTCCATCTCCCCATGTCCTCCATGTTATTTGTTATGCTCCACAAATAAGTGAATCTCTCTGCTTGACTCATTTCACTCAGCTTCATCTCTTCCAGTCCCATCCATGTTGCTACAAAAGTTGGGTATTCATCCTTTCTGATGGAGGCATAATACTCCATTTTTTATATGGACCACATCTTCCTTATCCATTTGTCCGTTGAAGGGCATCTTGGTTCTTTCGACAGTTTGGCGACCGTGGCCATTGCTGCTATAAACATTGGGGTACAGATGGCCCTTCTTTTCACTACATCTGTATCTTTGGGGTAACTACCCAGTAGTGCAATGGCAGGGTCATAGGGAAGCTCTATTTTTAATTTCTTGAGGAATCTCCACACTGTTCTCCAAAGAGACTGCATCAACTTGCATTCCCACCAACAGTGTAAGAGGGTTCCCCTTTCTCCACATCCTCTCCAACACATGTTGTTTCCTGTCTTGCTAATTTTGGCTTTTAAAATTGCTTTAACCATATCTAAGCAAATAATTCTGCCCTTGGCCACTTATTAACATTCCCTTCAATACAAAATAATTTCAATTAACATTATTCTTGAACCAAAGAATGTGATAAGGTCATCTTCTTCACTTACTGCATATGAACCTAAAAAATTATTCAGCTACAAAATGTAATTGGAATGTTTGTACAGAGATGATAACTTGGTGTAGAGGTCTGTGTACTTTTTTGGTAAAAGGCCAGTAGTAAATATCTCAGCCTTCACAGGTGCCATGGTCTCTGTCCCCATCGCTTTGTGCTGCTGCTCTAGTACTAAAGCCCCAGAGGCAAGACACAAATCAATGACCAAGACTGTGTAACAATAAAACTATATCCACACAGACAGCAGGCTGATTCTGACCGGCGAGCTATGTTTTGTTGACCCCTGACACAGAGTATTTACTCAGTTTTGCACACAGTCATTCAACAAATATCTATGGAGCAT
Source organism: Mustela erminea (assembly GCF_009829155.1). NCBI lineage: Eukaryota > Metazoa > Chordata > Mammalia > Carnivora > Mustelidae > Mustela > Mustela erminea. Next base: position 11,742,252 of record NC_045627.1, on the reverse strand, counting down.
CTATACATTCCAAATGGGTATTAAATCCTAGGCAGATGAAAATATGTGAAATATTCCAAACTTTAAATTGATTATAGTCTGACATGAAAAACAGAGACGAAGTTACTGTAATAGATAGAGAGGAGTGTTGGATACAGGCTTGCATGGGATGTCAAGGGAAGAGAGAACTCTTAACCACAACTGGTCAAAAGATGAAGGGGTATTTGCAAACCCCTTGCTGCATTCATAGGTAAATCCACCTTCCCTACAGTTCCCCAAGGCTTAGAAACCCAGTTCACACTGTAAGGATCTATTCAGGCAATTCAACTACAAAATCTTTAACTTATGGGTGAGGTCTTGTCTGCAGGAGTAATCCCTTAGATAAGCTTTCTAGGGCCTCACAGTGAACAGCAGTTGAATGAATTGGTCCCTTCAGTTAAAACTCTTAAACTTCAAATATTGTTATTTGCTAGCTGGAGAAATGTGATTACGTGCTTTGGAGTTATGTTTTCATATATCTTATGTATCTTATTTTTTGGGTAAGGCAGCCTTGTTCATAGCTCATTTATATTTCTGTTATGACAGTTACCATATCAACTATCACGTATCAGTTTATATATGTGTCTTCCCTTCAACTTTAATCTTCTCCAAAAGATGATCACTTCCTTGGTTAAGGTCCTATAAGTTATATGGAACAAAAAAGAAGAACACTTTCAAGCTTGTATATGTAAAAGGAAAGTTTTCTACAATGACTTGTTCTTCAAAATTGGAAATAGAAGCTAAAAGCATCTCTTGCGTCCCCAGGGCCAGGCCTGGAACTGAAAAGACCAAGCCAGATGCCTAGGTCCACAGGCTTGCTTCCCTTTGCTTCCTGTGTTTTATCACCTCATTCCCTGCAAAATGATTTATCAGATATTCTATGTTCATACATGGTAGAAAATAGTTGCCTCTGTCCGTGTTCCATCATTAAATAAAGTCAGCTCTGTCCCAAATCCAAACTCCTGGGACTGAGGATTTGGTTCCAGATGAGGTTTGGTGTCCAGCCCTGAGCCCTTCTGCCTTGCCTGAAAAGCAGGCTTCTACACAGCACGATCGTAGAATGCGTGCACCCCTTTTGTCATGAAGGATCCATTTTAAGAGAAAAGCGATTTAGGCCAAGAACAGTAGTTGAACTATTTGTTTTCATCTCCAGGGTATTGTGCAATGCCTGGAACACCGAAGCGATCCAGACTAGAAATGACTGCTTCGAACTAAGGCGATGGCAATGAAGATGGTGAGTAGCAGATTGGGTCATAAATATTTAAGAGGCAGGATTTGATGATGAATATAGGATGTGAGCAATGAAGAAGATGGTTGAAATGAAAGGACATTTTTATGTTGTGGATTCAACAAACACAGAGTCCCCTGAAGAGACAAGATTGCATGAGTTGCTCATTAGGGTGTGGAATTTTAAATTCTGTTAAATATTCTCCTGGTGGGTGAGATAAATGTACTGTGTAATGTAGAGGGACATGTGTTCATCTCTGTGGGGAATCAAGTGATTGGATTAGGTAGAGACCCATTCTCTCCTTCTAGCTTTTTCTCCCCACCCCCCACCCCATCCAATTTTGCTCAGCAAAGGAGGCTTTTCCGGCTAGACGCAGAAACAGTGTACAGGAGTACTTACAAAGAGAACTATGAGTCACCATAATTAAGCCAAGTAGGGGACGGAAGTGCTAGGCCAGCACACACTGATTTGTATGGAAGTAGCTGAACATTTTCTCGATTTGGCTGATAAATGCCACTCCTCCAGTTTTAGGGATGAAATGATTTCCTACCACCTTTGCATCATTACTTCTTTCCCCGGGGCCTGAGTGGGAACATAGAGCTGCAGATGAATGAATCAGAGATTGTATTTAAGACATCCTTGGCATAGAATTTCCTGCTGAGAATCTAAACTGAATACTTGCTTCGGAAAAGCAATTTTAAAAACTTCTCTGAGAACAAAAGGGCAATCATGGTTGGAAAAATTGTAGTTGTTATCTGTGCGAGTGCGTGTGTGTGTGTGTGTGTGTGTGTGCGCACAATCATTTGCCAGAACTGCTCACAGGACTGCCTATGGAAGGGATGCTGAAGGCGTCACATGGGGGAGGGCTGTGAAGCTTTCTCCACTTTCTGGGTCTCCTACTTTACCTGTACCTCTCCAGGTTGACCAACCTGGAAGTGCTATGAACCCCATTCTTGTGGGTGTGTATGGAAGCTTGTTATGTAGGCATCACTGATTAAGCCCTGGCCTTGGTGACTGATTAAACTTTTGTCCTGACCCCTCTCTCCTCCCTAGGGGTCAGGATTTGGGTTGAGAGTTCCAACCCCTGACACAGTGGGTGCCTCATCTTTGGAGCTTTCCAAACATCACCTCATTAACACAAATGCACTGTGGTTGAAAGGGACTTATTATGAATAACAAAAGGCCTTATGGTTCTTATCGCCTAGGAGATTCCAAGGGTTTTTAGAGCTCTGCCAGAAGGGAATGAAGACTGAATATATATTTCTTATTAAAAGTCACCATATCACATTACCCTTTCTGAAAATGTATTATTTCATGCATATTAATTGTTTGTATGTGTGCATCTATTTTTGTGACAATAGCTCCTAGAGACTGATCCAATTTATTTGAATTTTTCAATTAGCTGATAATAGCAAGTTTTTATGGGAATAATAGTAATTATATTCTCTAAATGGACCTATTCTAAATTCAAATTAAGATAAAAACTGAGTGAAAAACGACTTACTGAAAAAAACTATCTTGCATTCTAGTACTTCAATAACTAACTCATTTCACATTCAAAACACGAAAGCAACATAGTGCTACTTAAAATTTTTCTTTTATATTTTCTGCTTTTATTATGAGGTGAATGTGTAATTACAATAGTGATGTACTAATTTTTTGCTGCTCTCTTGAGCAAAACGAAATCAAGCCAGCCTGAAATAACACAAAAAATTTTCATTAGGGAATGATTTTATATAATTGATCTGATATTGTTTTCAGATACCATTGAGCACTGGGGATGGAAGCAGGCTGGTTCTGAGGACCCAGAGAAGGGTCCTGTCAGACCAGCCAAGAGGGTCCGCGACTTCGTACAGGATAGAAAACCAACGTGAGCTGGAGAAAATGAAAGAAGAGTTTATCAAATTGTATGACAGAGTAGAGCAGATTGAGTGTCTGGAGACTCTGAAGAAAAGGAGAGTGAGTCTTATTGTCAATTGTGGTTAGGGTTTTAGACTGGAAAGCAGTCAAGAGTATGTGTTCTGTCAGGAATCCAAGGTAAGATCTGATTAAAGACAGGTGACAGGTATTATTTTATGAGTCATCAAAGGTAGGGGGAGTTGATGCCAGCCATAGGCCAAGGAGATTTGTTTGAAGGTATTATCCTGTAACATTAACTTTGGGATCTGGCTCTCTTTGCTGTTATTGGGTGTTTGGGGGCCTAGGAGAAACTCAGAGAATGATGAGCTTTCTTGCTTACCCCTTTGGGATACAAATATAACTTCTTTATTTTTTACTCAGACACAAGTGAAATATAGATCATGAAAAAATGAGGCCTGGAAGGAAAATATCAATAATGGAGCCTCTCCAAAATGGAATACCTTCAGCTTTCCTATCTTACTGGGCGTTCACAAGTTTGAGAAGCTTTTCTTTAGTCTTTGAGCAAGGACCTGAGCAGAGATTGTGAGAATAATAAACTCTCAAAAGAACAGAAATGCTATTTTTTTTTCTTCTATATATGTTGGTCCTGCTAAGAATAGAATATTCTTTGTAACTTCTGTTTTGAAGTAAATAGAAAATTTTATGTAACTAAAATAGCATGAATGAATGTGAGTTATTTGAAATTTTAGAAGTCTAAAATGGAGGCACCTGGCTGGCTTAGTCAGTAAAGTGTGAGACTCTTGATCTCAGGGTCATGAGTTTGAACCCCATGTTGGGTGTGGAGCCTACTTAGAAATAAATAAATAAATAAAAATTAAAAGTCTGTATTTAGACAAATCAAATATTTTGTCACTCATTTATTTTTTCTTTAGACTAAATTATGTTATTGTCCAAAATGAAAGAGTATTTTGTCTTATGGAGACCAGTAGAATAGGAGTTAATTTGATGATAAATTTAATTTCCTATTTTATGGAAATCTTTTTCTAATCAATGCCTTAGATTTTATATATAATTTTAATGAATTCTTTTTAAAAATTAGATAATTTTAAACTTTTATAATATTTTTGCAACCCAAGCAATGAAGTATTGCATAAATATGTTTTTTTTAAAAAACTACTTTAAAAATATTAAGCAAAAGTATTATTACAATGGCTACACTTCTTAAATGTAAAGTGTTTGTGAGTGTCACTGACTTCATCTTTCACTGGATCAGATACAGAAGTGGGAAGCTGCTTATGTTCACACAGTTCCCCCAAAGCCCTAGGAGGGCTACCTCACGACTGAACATCTGTTCCTCTCCCAGCCGACTACTCTTCCTCGGGCTGCTGGTTTCCTTTTCCTCCTCAGACTGCAACTGGTTCCCAGAACCTCGGTCAGGCTCTCCAGGCCCTCTGCCTCTCTCCTGCTTGAGTTCTCTTACAGACCGGACCCATCCCAAGTTGTCTTATAAGCAGTGATTGTATGGCATGTGGCCCCAAGCAGGGTGACCTTTCATTCTACCCCAGGACCCGGGCAAGCAGGACCTGATTTAGTTACGATTAGAGAAGATGAGATTGGAAGGGGGTAGGTGATTTAGATGTAGGCAGTAGACTGTTGGGACATTGGACCAGGAAAGATTTTAAGTGATGAAAACTAACTCATAATCAATCATCATAGGCACAGTCATTGTAAGAATGGTTCAGAAGAGAATCATGGCTGGCAGAAGAAGAAGGAAGAAGAGGAGGATGAATAAGAATGAGGAGGAGGAGGAGGAGGAGGAAAGGAGGAGGAGGTGCAGGTACGGAGAGAAGAAAGGGAGGAGGGGGAGGAGGAAGAGAGGAAGAGGAAGAGGAAGAGGATGGAGGGGATGGAGAAGAAGTATTGAGTGTCCTCTATGTGCCAGATGTCCTTCTAAGCTCTGGACATCACATAAGTGATTCAATTTGAAAACGAAATAAGCGTACAAACAGAAAATATCCAAAATATACTATTTTATTCTTATTATTCCATTAATAGCGCATAGTGGAAACAACGGTCCCAAGTTGATGGAACATCCAGTAAGCCTTGTCCAAACACAACCAAAAAGTATATTTCCTTTTGCTCCAAAGCAAAGTTTATTCAATTCTTTAGCAAACTTGGTCTGTTGGTTAAGTGTTTGGAGAGATATAGAGGGACGTTCACATGCACCGCTGGATTTCAAAGAAATGCAGTGGGGTGCTGCAAAACAGGGACCAGGATGCACAGAAGTCTTGCTTTGCCACTTAATAAGCAACAGCTGCCTCAGGCTAGTGTTTCCCTTGGGGGCTTAGTTCCCCACTGCCTAATCTCTAACTGGTCTTCCGGATACAAGAAACTGTCACCACCAAGTTACTTAAGTGAGTAGCTGATACTTTACGCAATCTTACAAAATTATTTCCAATGCCGGTGCTTACAAGATTTTGTTTGTTTGTTTTTTGCATTGTCCGAAGATCATAGTTAAGTTTTGGCAATGAGTAAACAACACACGGCAGTCTGTAAAAACATGAAGCGAGGACTACCTACCGCTGGATCTCACTTGTGGGTTCAGAGTAAAAACGGTGTGAGCATGCTGATTTCCCTGGGTGAAGAATCAGCATTTCTGAGTTTTAAGAAACTTTACTGTCCTCAAAAAAGATTGGGACTTGTGCCAATTTTTGCAGATGGGTCACGTTGTGACATACTGAAACAGAAAGCAGCTGTGTGCTTTAATAGAACAATTTCAGACAATTTTCCTCAAAAAAGACGCATAAGAGCAAGGTATCCATCTCTTCATGCTTTTGCCACTAATTTTTTCCTTTTTTGAGAACGAGGTAGCCTGCAGATATTTGGCCCATATGGCATTTTTAGTGGAGTATTTTGGATTCACTTTCCTGGATGGCTGTAGATAGCCAGAACCGAGATTCATAACAGGCATGTGTTCCCCAGGCTTGGCATTGACTTTTAACCATTAGATGATAATATTAGACAAAACCAAGTTAGGGATGTTTACCAGAAAGCAGTGGGGGGTTAGGATTTATGTTTTTGCCACTGTTCAACATTATTATTATGTATTTGCCATATAGACATACTTATTAACATATTTTACAACATTTTTCATACTGATATATTTTATAAAATTTGACAATCTGTGATGTCGAAGTGTTTTCTTCCTATAAATTATCTACCCATTATGATAAGGGGAACTGAGGTTATGCAAGTACTATGACATTTTATCTAACATCATGTGTTTCATAATACTCAAGGGGAGTCAACATAGACCATGAGAAAAGAGAAGAGAATTTTATTCAAAATCTCTTGTGTGTCATAAGAAATTTCATTGAACTTAAATAAGTGTTAGTCAAATAATCAAAGAAAATATTTTCATGTTGAATCCTACCTCATTTAAGTTTCAGTGCTATGGTCAGGTACATACTCATCAGAAAGAACCCATGAATTAAACACATCCACAGACACAAACAGCAGCAAATATCTCATTCAAGCGCTTCATTGCAAATGTGGCTGTCCTGCCAAGGTGGCCTGGGCTTCAAGAATGACTCTGGTCTCTTTGTAGAACCATCAGTGGGTCTGGAATGCTGAGTCAATGAAGAAAAACAGTACAGTCCAGAGTATAGTCTGACTGACCCTGCTCAATGGCAATACCCAAGTTCAGGGTCATGTGTCCTCACCTGGAGGTCGTTTGCACCCATGTAAACCTTCACTGTCTCTAAAAAACACGACTTTTCTCTGCTCCAAGTTTCTTCTCTCCACCTGGTATACTCCTTAAGGGAGAAAATGAAGACAGAAGTGATAGATACTGGCAAGATACATTTTATTTTATTCTTTTCATTTTGAGTATAGTGTGGTGTAAGATGTTGGGGTTCAAAGCTGAATTCTTGAGATGTCTTTGGCGTGAAAAGGTGGTTTTATTAAAGCACGGAGACAGGACACATGGGCAGACAGAGCTGGACTGGGGTCATGAGGATTGGTCCATTATATACTTTCAAGCTGGAAGGGGGTTAGGGAGAGAGTAAGTCTCTAAGGAATTTTGGAAGCAAGATTTCCAGGTCCTTGAGGGGCTAGCTATTAGGAAAAGGTCATTTATTACTGTCTAATAAAACCTCAGTCATAAGGACCCTCAAATGTCTATTGGTGGGTCATATGCTTGGAGGGTGATTGCTAACATGTATCTTAGGGATAGAAATAACAGAAGTTTCCAAAGTTTCCAAATTTTTATTTGTTAAAGTAGATTTACAGGATCCTGGGGGTCGGGCTAAGATTAGCAAAGTATTAACATTGAGGCAGCTGAGTTCCTAGAGCAAGGTCATTCTGCTTATTTTGAGGACTTGTCAGTGGGCTGTAGGCAGTGAGGAAATTTTTCTCAAAAAAATTTTTTTGGGAGACCAAAAAAATGTCTTTGTCTCCCATATCAGTGGACATACAATGTTACGGTTTCAGGTGATTTGACAAGTTTATACATTATGCTACACTCCCCATAAGTATAGCTACCATCTGTCACCGGTTAACATTGTTACAATAGTAGCACTGATATTCCCAATGCTGGTGTTTTATTGCGGTCCGTACTCATTCCACGACTGGAAGCCAGTATCTCCCTCTCCCCTTCACCCATTTTTCCCATACCACCTGCCCCCCCCCCCCACCCCGCCACACACACTTCCTTCTGGCTACCATCAGCTTGTTTTCTCTATTTATAGGCTGATTCTGCTTTTTCTTATTTATTTGTTTGGTTTCTAGATCTGGAAAGATATTTTATTGTCTCTCTTCAGGAGCAAGTATCAAGAGGAAGTTGGAGAATACAGATCAATGGGATTTACTTGTTCTAACCATGATGAAGAAATAAAATGGCGTGACAATATTGAGAATGATTCAAACTGGTTAGTTAACTAGAATACTGCTACCCAAGCAGCTGTGACTTTAACTTTTATGCTCATGATAGTGAATTCCATAATTACATGTTGTGTTTATACCAATTTTATTTTTTTAGGGTTCTTTTGTGAAGTAGATTATATTTTTAAAGAACTTTCAAATTTATATTTGTCTTAAATAGAAAAACACTGCCTTAGAAATAGCATCAATTAAATGTATAGAAGAATAATTAGAGATTAATTTTTAAAGTTTCTTTTTTTTTTAACTTTATTTTTCTAGGACAGTTTTAGGTCCACAACAAAATCAAGAGGAAGGTATAGAAATTTTCCATATAGCCCTGGCCCATACTCATGCATAGACTTTCTTTAAAGTTTTTGGGGTTTCACTTATTTATTTGGCGGGGAGAATGGGAGAGATGTGTAGAGGGAAAGAGAATTTCACAGACTTCACGCTGAGTGCAGAGCCTCACAGGAGGCGATCCCATGACTCTCAGACCACAACCCCTGCCCAAACCAAGAGGGACTGTACCACCCAGGTGCCCTCATGCCTAGCCTTCCTTGCCATCAGTGCTCCCCAGCAGAGTGGTACACGAGTTATAACTGATGAACCTGCACTGACATGCCAACCCCCCAAATCGGTTTACATTACGGTTCCTTCTTGGAGCTCTACATTCATTTCATGAGTTTGGACAAATGTATAACGACCTGTACTTACCACTATAGTATCATCTGGAGTATTGTCCTTGCCCTAAAAATCCTTGCTTTGCCTATTTATCCCTTACCCCTTTCCTCCTTAACTTCTGAAAACTACTACTTTTTTGGCTGTTGCCATAGTTTTACCAATTAATCTTTTCTTTTTTAAATATAAGACAGAGATACAGTATAATATGAGGCAGGATTTGGATATGCTTTCCTTATTCTTGGAGTAACCAAAAGATGACAAATGTAAATAACTCTTCCAAGTAGCAAAACAAATCTCTAGCAGAGGCAAAAATCGGCAATCAGTTTTTTTTTTCTTTTTAAGACTACCCTGTATTTTTTCACAGTAGTATATTTACTTTATGATCCCAGCTTCTAAGAAAACATTGTGAACCAATTGACTTCATTTAACAGAGAAAAATTATAGTAACTGATTTTTAGGATATGTGTCTTCTGTTTTTTTTTTTTTAATATTTTATTTATTTATTTGACAGGCAGAGATGACAAGCAGGCAGAGAGGCAGGCAGAGAGAGAAAGGGGAGAAGCAGGCTCCCCACTGGGCAGAGAGCCCGATGCAGGGCTCGATCCCAGGACCCTGGGATCATGACCTGAGCCAAAGGCAGAGGCTTTAACCCACTGAGCCACCCATGCGCCCCTGTGTCTTCTGTCTTAATATATATATTTTCTGGCTTAAGACAAAAAACACATATTTTCTGAAATTCCTTTTAGGCTCATCTTCCTAAAAGGAATTTTCATGTAAACAATTTTTCTGTTAAGAAACTGATTTGTCGGGGTGCCTGGGTGGCTCAGGTTGTGATCCCAGGGTCCTGGGATTGAGCCCCGCGTCGAGCTCTCTGCTCGGCGGGAAACCTGCTCCCCTCTGCTCCCTCTGCCTGCCTCTCTGCCTGCTTGTAATCGCTCTCTTTGTCAAATAAATAAAATCTAAAAAAAATTTTAAAAAAAGAAACTGATTTGTCTTTTTTCTTAATTATTTTATTTTTTTTTTTTTAAGATTTTTATATGTTTGGCAGAGAGAAAATAGGAGCAGGAGAAGAAGCATGAAGAGGGACAAGCAGGCTCCCCGATGCAGGACTCGATCCCAGGACCTGGGGATCAGGACCCAAGCTAAAGGCAACTGCTTAACTGACTGAGCAATGCAGGCACCCAAGAAACTGGTTTGTCTTGAGTTTGGGTTCTAGCTATTTAACTGGGAAAAGAGACACTAACCAGTAGAGGCACTTAAGGGACTGCCTTCCCCTGAGTTCTTACCTCCCATCAGAGGAGCTGAGCTGTCATGTGAAGAAATCCATGTGTAGCAAAACAGAGTTTTCCACTTCATATAAACTGCAGTAAAAAATGATACACATTCCCTTTGATATTTTATACCTTTTGGGAGTCATTAATTTGGACAGCAAAAATAAAAATATTGAAATGAATATTTTCATAATCATTTATTAAAATCAGAGACACCCCCTTGACTGTGCAGGCATTGCAAAAATGTCCATTCATTAACTGTTTAATCAGTCGGTGCCCATTATGTACTCACAAAACAGTAAATTCTTCTAACTTGACCCAAACCTTAAGAATTGTCATTTTTAATGTTCCGTTCTGTTCTTTCTCTCTCTCTCCCTATTTTTAGAGAGAGAGGGAGCACGTGAGTAGGAAGGTTCAGAGGGACAGGGAGAATCCCAAGCAGAAGTAATGATTAATGATTAATGATTAATGAGCTGTGTGCCTACCTGGAGACAACAGCAAAACAAATACTGCAATTAAATTTAATAAAGTAGAATAAGAGGAAGGTAAAGATAAGTGCTTATATCTATGATCTAGAATGGGAAGATATAATTGAGAATCAACAAAGCCAAAAGTTGAGTTTTTTAAAAAATAACATTAAACATGGTCAAATACATGGCAAATTTGATCTTGGAGAAAGGAGAGAGAGAGAATGGGTGGGAAGAGGAGTAAATGTGTATTCTTTTCACTGCTCTGTTCGTTCCTTTTCCAGTTCACTAGGGTGTACCTGTGTAGAACGAGAGGGATTCAGAGATTATTTTTTCTTTGCTCTATTTGTTAGCCTAGCAATGCTGTAAGTGATACATTTTTTTCTTTTGACTGTCCAGAATCTAGCTGTATTATAGTTGCCAGACCCTGTAGAGTATGTAGCTTCTCCTATTTCTGAAAATTAAAGCCTTGACCGCTCCAGATCCCAGAATATATGCAACTGATTTGGGGCTGGACCCTGGACACTGAGAGAGAAAAATCCCCCCTTTGCGTGCGTTAGCTGTGGTTAAGAGAGGACTCGAGGACAGCCTACAGAATTTGCATGAGGGAGAGCATGGGGAAAACACAGCATCTTTGTTCTGTTCCAGTAAACAAAGCACTGCTGTGAAGAGGTCATAGGGCTCTGAGATGGAATCAGGCAGCACTGGGCTCCGCCTTTCCTTCCAGGTGATGGGACTGGTCCCTGAGAGCCACCTTGTCTAATAGTGATCTTTCCATCAACAGTCTCACACCCCTGCTGGCAGTCAACCCCCTACACTGGGCCTAGAGTTTTATGGGTCCCAGAAAGGGGTGGGGTTGCAATTACAAATATTTTAGTTTAATTTTTACCTTCTCTCCTGAGTGGGAGCGCACATTAAAGGTGAAACTTCCCAGGATCTAAACGCCTCGTCACGTTTGACAGTGATGTATCACCCCCAGAAACCTGCAGAGCTGAACAGGCTCACAACCATAGAAGTCAGCAGGTGTGTGTGTGTGTGTATTAGAACCAGGAGAGTTGGCAGCAAGCAATTCCCAGTTTTATGTTATTTTAAAATATGAAAATGAAAAGTTACATGAGGAGGGAGGTGAGGGAAGATGTTTTAAACAGAGGGAACAACATATGACATCCTTCGGGGCTGCGAGGCAGGAAAGATGCTTCAGAGAACCGAAATAGCAGAGCAAATAAGCATGGCTTGTCTGGACGGATGCTGCATTCTGGGGAGGCACGTAGACCTTTTTAGAAAGTTTTCATACTTTATCCTGCCCTTGCCAGTTCCTTCTTGGAACTTACAGGTTAAGTTTCACTAGATTCAAAAAACACGTGTAGCCTACCTTCCAGAAGGAGCTGGTGGTACCTGGCATGGGCACACAGTATTCTGCTGAGAATTAACACATTTTTGAGTGTTTAGATTTGTGAAAGACATTCTCCTGCAGGTAAGGTAATGAGGAGGCTTGTCCACCTAGGATTTTGAATAAATGCCAGAAGGGAAGGTAGTCTTTGGTCTCCACGGCAAACAGCCTCAGCTTCTACCCCACAGCATGTTTGTCAGAAAGGCAGGTCACTGTGCACTCAGGGCCCCTCTCCAGGCAAACTTAAGGTGTATTCCTGCTCTCTGCCTACTTGTGATCTCTCTCTCTCTCTGTGTGTCAAATAAATAAAATCTTTAAAAATTATATAAAATGGTTATTTTCCCCTTCCCCTCCCCCCATCTCCTTACCTGGAGTTTATTGTATTTTGATGTGCTCATAGACAGGCAGACTAGAGACTTGTCTGTAGTTGTGTAAGGGAGAGTCAAAGCAGAGAACATAAAAGGTCCATCTTCTCTCCTCACAGAATGTCTTGGAGATCTCCCTAGTGTGGGTCCCCCGTATCTTGTCAAAATGTTTTCCTCTCTCCAATTAAAGAACAAAACCAAAATGTTATTAGGTTAATGGTAATATTTTCTGTATATGATATCTATATCAAAACAGTACCACCCTCTAGGATGCCTGAGTGTCTCAGTCTGTGAAGCATCTGCCTTTAGTTCGGGTCATGATCTCAGGGTCCTTGGATCGAGCCCCGTCTCGAGCTTCCTGCTTAGCAGGGAGTTTGCTTTTTCTTCTCCCTCTGCCCCTCCTCCCAGCTTGTGTGCGCACATGCAGGTTCTCTGTCTTAAATAAATAAATAAAATCTTAAAAAAAAAAAAAAAAAAACAGTACCATACCCAAACCCCAGGAGACTCACATTATTCAGACCCTGTTCTCAAACCATATTATTCAGAGTTTGATATTTCTATCTCCATGAAATCCTGCATTATGTAACCTCTGGATTTGGGGAATATCTTTCTTTCTTTTTTTTTTTTTAATATTTTATTTATTTATTTGACAGAGATCACAAGTAGACAGGCAGGCAGAGAGTCAGAGAAACAAGCTCCCCGCTGAACAGAGAGCCCGATGCGGGGCTCGATCCCAGGACCTTGAGATCATGACCTGGGCTGAAGGCAGAGGCTTAACCCACTGAGCAACCCAGGCACCCCAGGGAATACCTTTCTAATATTATGTTTTGAGTCAGAAGGGGCCAACAGACCATATCAGGGGATAGTCCTTCATACAATGATTCTGGTATTGCTGGGCTAAAAGATCCACTGAATTTGGAGGTCCTAGATTTATGAGAGGAAGCACAGAAAAGCATATATGGAAACTTTTGCTATCATTTTCACATTAGCCAACTGATTGTTGGCTATATAATATATATTATATATTTTATATATATTATATATATATATATATATATATATATATAACCAGAATATAATATATAATGCATTATGTATCATATGTATTTCTGGTTGTGCTGATCCTATTTTTCTAGTAAGACCATACAAGTACTCTTTTTTTTAAAAAAAAAATATGACTCTGCAGGTTTTCTTGTCTTACTATAACAATTTGAGAAGCTGGCCAGTGTACTGTTTATTTCTAATGAAAAATTTTAAAATCCATTTCATTAAATTTTAAATTTTATTTAAAAATTTTAAATTTAAAAATTTTGAAATCCAGTTCACTAAATCATTGTTGTGAGAGGCTTTTAACTTACAGAATTTGTATTAGGCAACCAAGGATGCCTGAGAACAGAGCATAAGGTGAAAGGAGCTGTGTTTGATCTCTGTATTAACTGACTTGGTCCTACCTGAGGAATTTTCTAAAACACAAGACTGGGGCTGGATTAAATGTGCCACTTTATAAAGAGGATTATTTCTTCCTTTAGCTTATGGATAAGCTATCTTAAATCTTTTCTGGAGAAAAAGCAGACACAAGAGTTTATATGTATAATAAAATGTCTCAGAATTTTCTTCTCTTAATTCTACAATGTCAATTTCTATAACTAATAGATGCCCTTTTATGGAACCCATAAGCTTCTCAATTCATGACTTTTCTCTTAAGCCACCAAGATCTCTATGAACCGTCATCAAATTAGGTAAAAAAGAAAAAAAAATTCTCTAGTAGAAACAGCTTCAAGTTTTTCAAATCTGGAGGTGGGAGGGAAAGTAGAAGGCAGAGCAGAACGAGAAATATCTGCATATTGCTGTGGGAAGGGAAGATGAGCCAGGATCAAACCCCAGGCTGGGGCAGGGAGCTCAGCCATAGGTCCGAGGCACGGGATGGATGTGGAAGGGGATCCTGGCCAGAGTAGTCTGAAAAATGAATATACATTTTCAGGAAGCTAAGATTTCCAAACTCTAACTTGGAGAGGTGGTGAATAGGTAGAACTTACTTGATTTAGGACTTATTCCCTGGCTATGCTAGCCTAATTCAACTAATAAATTTAACCATTATTATTCTGATATTAAGCATGCAAATAATTCTAATTAGAGCCAAAACAGAGATCAAGAATAAATATATACAGGATTAAAAATGCAAAGCCTTTTTTCTCTTCACAAAAATAGCAAAACATATTTTTACTTGGATTAAGTGAAAAAAAAAAGGAAGGTAACACTTCCTGTTGTAACTTTATCTGTCAAACTGGAATAAAACAATTCACATTCTGTAATATTTTTTGTGTTTTAGTTTATAAAAAGTCCATTGGTGAATGAATTACCTATCCCCCTTGGTTAAAGGTTTTGATTGGTTCATTTGTTTTATCAGTTTGTGTAATGTATTCCTAGTTAATGTTTCCACGATCAAGAATATATTAACACTTATTTATACCAAATTAATTTTATTTCCCTTTGTCCACTGTGCTTTCCAACTACACTCTTGATACAATTAAATTCACTGGTAATTCAGTAAATTGTGGAATACAGAAATACATAAATATATTTCATCAAATTGCATGAACTATAGTCCATTTTTCCCAGACAAAATAATAATTCATAAAATATCAACATGGATGAGATTTTTTTTTTAATTTGTATGTCTACCATATTCATAGAATGATTCTGAATATTGTCACATTTCCTTGATTCCTGATGAAATTGCCTATGGATTCATACGGTAAATTGTCATTTTACAAATACCAGCCAACACACTTTGCTCATTTTCTAGGTAATTTGTATTTTTCTCTTTGAATTATGGGTGATCTTTAAAAGAACATTAATATAGAAATATTTCTTGAGTCTCTGCTGTGTACCAAGCATTGTTTTAGGCTTGCCAGATATACAGCAGGAAACCATGCAGACAAAGTATCAGTGCCCTCAGAAACTTAAATTCCAATATAAGGGTGCAGGGAAAGATAATTAAAAACAACAGTAAATATCACATCATTTCTGATTGTGCAAAGTGGAAAAATAAAGGAAAACGTGCTTTGAGGAAGCTGGTGCTATTTGTGATTTACGTGGTGCCTGTGAAGGTGCCATTTCATGGAATCCTTGAGGGAATAATCCATAAACAATCTTTGGGGTAAGTTTTCCAGACAAGGGGAGTAGACAGTGCAAACTCCAGGCATGGCTGAGCTCCTGGCACATTCGATGGACGGTGAGTAGGTCATTATGGGTGGGACTCAGTGAATGATGGGAAGAATTGTGGTGATGAGGTCTCAGAGGCATCAGAGTCGTTGAGTCACATTGGGAACGTGAGGCATTGAAAGACTGGGTTCTTTACTCCAAGAGATGAGTCTTAGATTTGAGCAGAGGAATGCTGCTCTCAGACAAGTTGTTTTGCTTTGTTTTCATTCTAGTTGCATGCTGTGTAGCGGACCAGAGAGGAAGCAAGAGACCTGTTCCAGTGAAAATCCAAGGGAGTGATGTGTGTGGTTAGTAGAGAGTGGGAGCAGTGGCAGTAATGAGGGGTGGGAATCATGTGTCTATATTTTGGAGGAAAGTTTCTTAAGTTTGAATGTAGTGCATGAAGGAGGGGAGTCAACACGATTACAGAGTATTGACCTGAGTAACTAAAAGGAAGAACTTGCCACTATCAAGGCTGGAGAATCTCTGGGTAGACACAGTTTTGGGGAGAGGATAGAGATGAGGACTTTGTTGTAGACATACTAATTTGCAATGACCATTAATCATGAGTGAAGATGGCAGTACGCAGTCTGAAATTCAGGGGAAGTCTCCCAGACTGGAAATACATAATTGGGAGCCGTCAGCACAGAAATGACCAAGTGAATGGACACAGATAGAGAAGAGGTATAAGCATTAACCCTTGGAGTATTCCAACTGAGGTTAGATTTTAAGGAGTTTTCGGGAAGATGGAGGGAAGGCACCAAGAAAAAGGCAACATCATAATTTTAAGTATTGTGACAATGTTTAATAGTTTTGTCTGTCTTATTTACCTCTGTAACTCCTTGGGAATTGCTTCTGTGTTGTATGATGTGGAATGTTATGTTATTATCCGTCCCTTTTCCTTTTCTCCACACAATTTAGAAATAGTGTCTCTGAGGGGAGGAGTCAACATGGCGGAGAAGTAGCAGGATGAGACTACTTCAGCTAGCCGGAGATCAGCTACATAGCTTATCTAAAGATTGCAAACACCTGAAAATCCATCGGCAGATCGAAGAGAAGAAGAACAGCAATTCTGGAAACAGAAAAACAACCACTTTCTGAAAGGTAGGACCGGCGGAGAAGTGAATCCAAAGCGACGGGAAGATAGACCCCGGGGGGAGGGGCCAGCTCCCGGCAAGCCGCGGAGCAACAGCGCACAAAATCAGGACTTTTAAAAGTCTGTTCCGCTGAGGGACATCGCTCCAGAGGCTAAACCGGGGTGAAGCCCACGCGGGGTCAGCGTGGCCTCAGGTCCCGCAGGGTCACAGAAGGATCGGGGGTGTCTGAGTGTCACAGAGCTTGCGGGTATTGGAACGGGAAAGCCGGCTACAGAGACAGAGCCGACAGTAAGCTCACAGCTCGGGGTTACCTTGAACCGGTCGCAGGCTCGGTGAGCTCGGAGCGCGGCCGGAGGTCAGGCAGACGGGAGTAACTGGGCGCTGTTCTCTGAGGGCGCACTGAGGAGTGGGGCCCTGGGCTCTCGGCTCCTCCGGGCCGGAGACCAGGAGGCCGCCATTTGTATTCCCGTCCTCTGGAACTCTACGGAAAGCGCTCAGGGAACAAAAGCTCCTGAAAGCAAACCCAAGCGGATTACTCACCCCGGCCCCTGCTAAGGGCGGTGCAATTCCGCCTGGGGCAAAGACACTTGAGAATCATTACAACAGGCCCCTCCCCCAGAAGATCAACAAGAAATCCAGCCGAGAACAAGTTCACCTACCAAGGAGTGCGGTTTCAATACCAAGGAGAGCAGCAGAATTCCAGAGGAGGAGAAAGCAAAGCACGGAACTCATGGCTTTTTCCCTGTGATTTTTTTTTTGTCTTGCAGTTAATTTAATTTTTTTCTTTTTCATTTTTTTTTTTTTTCGCCTTCTGGTTAAATTTTTTTTTTAACTTTTACCTTTTTCTTTTTTAACGTTTTTTAACTAGTTTATCTAATATATATATTTTTTCTTTTTTATATTTTTTATATTGGTTTTCTTTTTTCTTAATTCTTTTCTTTTCTTTTTTTTTTCTTTCTTCCTTTTTGAAACTTTTTATCCCCATTCTCCCCCCTCACGATTTGGGATCTCTTCTAATTTGGTTAAAGCATATTTTCCTGGGGTTGTTGCCACCCTTTTAGTATTTTACTTGCTCCTTCATATACTCTTATCTGGACAAAATGACAAGACGGAAAAACTCAACACAAAAAAAAGAACAAGAGGCAGTACCGAAGGCTAGGGACCTAATCAATACAGACATTGGTAATATGTCAGATCTAGAGTTCAGAATGACAATTCTCAAGGTTCTAGAGGGCTCGAAAAAGGCATGGAAGATATTAGAGAAACCCTCTCGAGAGATATAAAAGCCCTTTCTGGAGAAATAAAAGAACTAAAATCTAACCAAGTTGAAATCAAAAAAGCTATTAATGAGGTGCAATCAAACATGGAGGCTCTCACTGCTAGGATAAATGAGGCAGAAGAAAGAATTAGTGATATAGAAGACCAAATGACAGAGAATAAAGAAGCTGAGCAAAAGAGGGACAAACAGCTACTAGACCACGAGGGGAGAATTCGAGAGATAAGTGACACCATAAGACGAAACAACATTAGAATAATTGGGATTACAGAAAAGAAGAAAGAGAGAGGGGGGCAGAAGGTATACTGGAGAGAATTATTGGGGAGAATTTCCCCAATATGGCAAAGGGAATGAGCATCAAAATTCAGGAGGTCCAGAGAACGCCCTTCAAAATCAATAAGAATAGGCCCACACCCCCTCACCTAATAGTAAAATTTACAAGTCTCAGTGACAAAGAGAAAATCCTGAAAGCAGCCCGGGAAAAGAAGTCTGTAACATACAATGGTAAAAATATTAGATTGGCAGCTGACTTATCCACAGAGACCTGGCAGGCCAGAAAGAGCTGGCATGATATTTTCAGAGCACTAAACGGGAAAAATATGCAGCCAAGAATACTATATCCAGCTAGGCTATCATTGAAAATAGAAGGAGAGATTAAAAGCTTCCAGGACAAACAAAAACTGAAAGAATTTGCAAACACCAAACCAGCTCTACAGGAAATATTGAAAGGGGTCCTCTAAGCAAAGAGAGAGCCTACAAGTGGTAGATCAGAAAGGAACAGAGACCATATACAGTAACAGTCACCTTACAGGCAATACAATGGCACTAAATTCATATCTCTCAATAGTTACCCTGAATGTTAATGGGCTAAATGCCCATGTCAAAAAACACAGGGTATCAGAATGGATAAAAAAACAAAACCCATCTATATGTTGCTTCTAAGAAACTCATTTTAAGCCCGAAGACACCTCCAGATTTAAAGTGAGGGTGTGGAAAAGAATTTACCATGCTAATGGACATCAGAAGAAAGCAGGAGTGGCAATCCTTATATCAGTTCAGTTAGATTTTAAGCCAAAGACTATAATAAGAGATGAGGAAGGACACTATATCATACTCAAAGGGTCTGTCCAACAAGAAGATCTAACAATTTGAAATATCTATGCTCCCAACGTGGGAGCAGCCAACTATATAAACCAATTAATAACAAAATCAAAGAAACACATCAACAATAATACAATAATAGTAGGGGACTTTAACACTCCCCTCACTGAAATGGACAGATCATCCAAACAAAAGATCAGCAAGGAAATAAAGGCCTTAAACGACACACTGGACCAGATGGACATCACAGATATATTCAGAACATTTCATCCCAAAGCAACAGAGTACACATTCTTCTCTAGTGCACATGGAACATTCTCCAGAATAGATCACATCCTCGGTCCTAAATCAGGACTCAACCGGTATCAAAAGATTGGGATCATTCCCTGCATATTTTCAGACCACAATGCTCTAAAGCTAGAACTCAACCACAAAAGGAAGTTTGGAAAGAACCCAAATACATGGAGACTAAACAGCATCCTTCTAAAGAATGAATGGGTCAACCGGGAAATTAAAGAAGAATTGAAAAAAATCATGGAAACAAATGATAATGAAAATACAACGGTTCAAAATCTGTGGGACACAACAAAGGCAGTCCTGAGAGGAAAATATATAGCGGTACAAGCCTTTCTCAAGAAACAAGAAAGGTCTCAGGTACACAACCTAACCCTACACATAAAGGAGCTAGAGAAAGAACAAGAAAGAAACCCTAAGCCCAGCAGGAGAAGAGAAATCATAAAGATCAGAGCAGAAATCAATGAAATAGAAACCAAAAAAACAATAGAACAAATCAACGAAACTAGGAGCTGGTTCTTTGAAAGAATTAATAAAATTGATAAACCCCTGTCCCGACTTATCAAAAAGAAAAGAGAAAGGACCCAAATATATAAAATCATGAATGAAAGAGGAGAGATCACAACTAACACCAAAGAAATACAAACTATTATAAGAACATACTATGAGCAACTCTACGCCAATAAATTTGACAATCTGGAAGAAATGGATGCATTCCTAGAAACATATAAACTACCACAACTGAACCAGGAAGAAATAGAAAGCCTGAACAGACCCATAACCAGTAAGGAGATTGAAACAGTCATTAAAAATCTCCAAACAAACAAAAGCCCAGGGCCAGACGACTTCCCGGGAGAATTCTACTAAACATTTAAAGAAGAACTAATTCCTATTCTCCTGAAACTGTTCCAAAAAATAGAAATGGAAGGAAAACTTCCAAACTCATTTTATGAGGCCAGCATCACCTTGATCCCAAAACCAGACAAGGATCCCATCAAAAAAGAGAGCTATAGACCAATATCCTTGATGAACACAAATGCGAAAATACTCAACAAAATACTAGCCAATAGGATTCAAGAGTACATTAAAAGGATTATTCACCACGACCAAGTGGGATTTATTCCAGGGCTGCAAGGTTGGTTCAACATCCGCAAATCAGTCAATGTGATGCAACACATCAATAAAAGAAAGAACAAGAACCATATGATACTCTCAATAGATGCTGAAAAAGCATTTGACAAAGTACAGCATCCCTTCCTGATCAAAACTCTTCAAAGTGTAGGGATAGAGGGCACATACCTCAATATCATCAAAGCCATCTATGAAAAACCCACCGCAAATATCATTCTCAATGGAGAAAAACTGAAAGCTTTTCCGCTAAGGTCAGGAACACGCCAGGGATGTCCATTATCACCACTGCTATTCAACATAGTACTAGAGGTCCTAGCCTCAGCAATCAGACAACAAAAGGAAATTAAAGGCATCCAAATCGGCAAAGAAGAAGTCAAATTATCACTCTTCGCAGATGATGTGATACTATATGTGTAAAACCCAAAAGACTCCACTCCAAAACTGCTAGAACTTATACAGGAATTCAGTAAAGTGTCAGGATATAAAATCAATGCACAGAAAGCAGTTGCATTTCTCTACACCAACAGCAAGACAGAAGAAAGAGAAATTAAGGAGTCCATCCCATTACAATTGCACCCAAAACCATAAGATACCTAGGAATAAACCTAACCAAAGAGGCACAGAATCTATACTCAGAAAACTATAAAGTACTCATGAAAGAAATTGAGGAAGACACAAAGAAATGGAAAAATGTTCCATGCTCCTGGATTGGAAGAATAAATATTGTGAAAATGTCTATGCTACCTAAAGCAATCTACACATTTAATGCAATTCCTATCAAAGTACCATCCATCTTTTTCAAAGAAATGGAACAAATAATTCTAAAATTTATATGGAACCAGAAAAGACCTCGAATAGCCAAAGGAATATTGAAAAAGAAAGCCAACGTTGGTGGCATCACAATTCCGGACTTCAAGCTCTATTACAAAGCTGTCGTCATCAAGACAGCATGGTACTGGCACAAAAACAGACACATAGATCAATGGAACAGAATAGAGAGCCCAGAAATAGACCCTCAACTCTACAGTCAACTAATCTTCGACAAAGCAGGAAAGAATGTCCAATGGAAAAAAGACAGCCTCTTCAATAAATGGTGCTGGGAAAATTGGACAGCCACATCCAGAAAAATGAAATTGGACCATTTCCTTACACCACACACAAAAATAGACTCAAAATGGATGAAGGACCTCAATGTGCGAAAGGAATCCATCAGAATCCTTGAGGAGAACACAGGCAGCAACCTCTTCGACCTCAGCCGCAGCAACATCTTCCTAGGAACAACGCCAAAGGCAAGGGAAGCAAGGGCAAAAATGAACTATAGGGATTTCATCAAGATCAAAAGCTTTTGCACAGCAAAGGAAACAGTTAACAAAATCAAAAGACTGCTGACAGAATGGAAGAAGATATTTGCAAACAACATATCAGATAAAGGACTAGTGTCCAGAATCTATAAAGAACTTAGCAAACTCAACACCCAAAGAACAAATAATCCAATCAAGAAATGGGCAGAGGACATGAACAGACATTTCTGCAAAGAAGACATCCAGATGGCCAACAGACACATGAAAAAGTGCTCCATATCACTCGGCATCAGGGAAATACAAATCAAAACCACAATGAGATATCACCTCACACCAGTCAGAATGGCTAAAATCAACAAGTCAGGAAATGACAGATGCTGGCGAGGATGCGGAGAAAGGGGAACCCTCCTACACTGTTGGTGGGAATGCAAGCTGGTGCAGCCACTCTGGAAAACAGCATGGAGGTTCCTCAAAATGTTGAAAATAGAACTGCCCTATGACCCAGCAATTGCACTATTGGGCATTTACCCTAAAGATAGAAACGTAGTGATCCAAAGGGGCACGTGCACCCGAATGTTTATAGCAGCAATGTCCACAATCGCCAAACTATGAAAAGAACCTAGATGTCCATCAACAGATGAATGGATCAAGAAGATGTGGTATATATACACATTGGAATACTATGCAGCCATCAAAAGAAATGAAATCTTGCCATTTGCGACAACATGGATGGAACTAGAGCGTATCATGCTTAGCGAAATAAGTCAAGCAGAGAAAGACAGCTATCATATGATCTCCCTGATATGAGGAAGTGGTGATGCAACATGGGGGCTTAAGTGGGTAGGAGAAGAATCAATGAAACAAGATGGGATTGGGAGGGAGACAAACCATAAGTGACTCTTAATCTCACAAAACAAACTGAGGGTTGCTGGGGGGAGGGGGGTTGGGAGAAGTGGGGTGGGATTATGGACATTGGGGAGGGTATGTGATTTGGTGAGTGCTGTAAAGTGTGTAAACCTGGTGATTCACAGACCTGTACCCCTGGGGATAAAAATATATGTTTATAAAAAATAAAAAATTAAAAAAAAAATAGTGTCTCTATCTGTGGAGTCCGATGTGGCTCAACAAGGGATCTGTAAATGAGAGTACCATATATCCAAAATCTACAATTTGTTTCATATATCAATTCATCTACCTTTGTTACAACTGCTATTCTTTTTTAAATATTAACATATAATGTATTAAATTATATTTAATACATATTATTATATAATATATATTATTATATAATAATATGTATTAAATATATTTATATATAATACATAATATATATGTATTATATATTATATATAATATAAATATATTATATTTAATACATTTTATTATATAATATATATTATTATTATATAATAAAATGTATTAAATATAATTTAAGACTCTGATTTGTTCCGGGGTACAGGTCTATGAATCCTCAGTCTCATACAATTTACAACACTCACCACAACATACACCCTCGCCAGTGTCCATCACCCAGCCACTCTATACTTCCTACCCCCCTCCCCTCCAGCAACCCTCACTTTACTTCTTGAGATTAAGAGCCTTATGGTTATGGTTTGCCTCCCTCCCTAGTCCCATCCTGTTTCATTTTTCTTTCCCTTCCCCCCATGAATCCCCACCCTGCCTCTAAAATTCCTCATATCAGAGAAATCATATAATTGTCTCTCTATGATTGACTTATTTCACTTAGCATAATACCCTCTAGTTCCATCCACATTTTTGCAAAAAGCAAGATTTCATTTTTTTTGATGGCTGCATATGTACACACACACACACACACACACACACACATATACACATATCCATATACTGTGAGATATATATGTATCTAACATCGTCTTTATCCATTCATCTGTTGATGGACATCTAGGTTCTTTCCATAGTTTGGCTATTGTGGACATGCTGCTATAAACTTTTAGGTGCACATGCCCCTTTGGATCACTACATTTGTGTCTTCAGGGTAAATACCCAGTAGTGTGATTTTCAACTTTTTGAGGAACCTCCATACTGTCTTCCAGAGTGGCTACAACAGCTTGCATTCCCAACAATGGTGTAGAAGGGTTCCCCCTTTCTCTACATCCTGCCAATATGGCACATCAGACAGATCTGCCAACATCTGTTGTTTCCTGACTGCTTAATTTTAGTCATTCTGACTGGTGTGAGGTGGTATCTCACTGTGGTTTGGATTTGTACTTCCCTGATGCTTAGTGATGTGGAGTACTTTTGCATGTGTCTGTTGAACATTTGGATGTCTTCTTTACAGAAATATCTGTTCATGTCTTCTGCCCATGTTTTGATTGAATGATTTGTCCTTTGGGAGTTGAGTTTGATAAATTCTTTATAGATTTTTGGATACTAGTCCTTGATCTGATAGGTCATTTGCAAATATCTTCTCCCATTCTGTCAGTTGTCCTTTGGTTTGTTCACTGTTTCCTTTGCTGTGCAAAAGCTTTTGATCTTGATGAAATCGCAATAGTTCATTTTTGCCCTTGCTTCCCTTGCCTTTGGCAGTATTTCTAGAAAGAAGTGTGCTGTGACTGAGGTCGAAGAGGTTGTTGCCTGTGTTCTCCTCAAGGATTTTGATGGATTCCTTTCTCGCATTGATGTTTTTCATTCATTTTGAGTCCATTTTTGTGTGTAGTGTAAGGAAATGATCCAGTTTCATTCTTCTGTATGTGGCTGTCGAATTTTCCCAGCACCATTTGTTGAAGAGGTTGTCTTTTTGACATTGGACATTCTTTCCTGCTTTGTCAAAGATTAGTTGACCATAGAGTTGAGGATTCATTTCTGGTCTCTCTATTCTGTTCCATGGATCTATGTGTCTGTTTTTGTGCCAGTACCATACTGTCTTGATGATGACAGCTTTGTAATACAGCTTGAAGTCTGGAATTGTGATGCTGCCAACTTTGTTTTTCTTTTCCAACATTCCTCTGGCTATTCAGGGTCTTTTCTGGTTCCATATAAATTTTAGGATTATTTGTTCCATTTTTTGAAAACAGTTGATGGTATTTTCATAGGGATTTTATTAAATGTGTAGATTGCATTAGGTAGCATACACATTTTCACAACTTTTGTTCTTCAATCCATGAGCATGGAAAATTTTCCCATTTCTTTGTTTTTCTCAATTTCTTTCTGGAGTACTCTATAGTTTTCTGAGTACAGATTTTTTGCCTCTTTGCTTAGGTTTATTCCTAGGTATCTTATGGTTTGGGGTGAATTATAAGTGGGATTGACGCCTTAATTTCTCTTTTTTCTGTCTTGGTATGGTGTATAGAAATGCAACTGATTTCTGTGCGTTGATTTTATATCCTGACACTTTACTGAACTCTTGTATGAGGTCTAGCAGTTTTGGAGTGGAGTCTTTTGGGTTTTCCACATAAGGTATCATATCATCTGCAAATATTGAGAGGTTGACTTCTTCTTTGCCAATTTGGATGTCTTTTACTTATTTTTTGTTGTTATTATCTGATTGCTGAGGATAGGACTTCTAGCGCTATGTTGAATTGCTGTGATGATAATGGACAGCCTTGCCGTGTTCCCGACCTTAGGGGAAAAGCTCTCAGTTTTTCCTCATTGAGAATGATATTCACTGTGGGCTTTTCATAGAAGGCTTTATGGTATTGAGGTATGTACCCTTCATCTCTACACTGCGATCTCTACACATTTAATAAAATCCCTATGAAAATACCATCAACTGTTTTGATCAAGAAAGGATGCTGTACTTTGTGAAATGCTTTTTAAGCATCTATTGAGAGTATCATATGGTTCTTGTTCTTTCTTTTATTAATGTGTTGTGTCACATTGGTTGATTTGCAGATGTTGAACTGCCTTGCAGTCCATAAATAAATCCCATTTGGTCATGGTGCGTAATCCTTTTAATGTACTTTTGGATCCTATTGGCTACTATATATTTTTTTAAAGATTTTACTTATTCATTTGACAGACAGAGATCACAGGCAGACAGAGAGGCAGGCAGAGAGAGAGGAAGGGAAGCAGGCTCCCCACCAAGCAGAGAGCCGGACGTGGGACTCGATCCCAGGACCCTGGGATCATGACCTGAGTCGAAGGCAGAGGCTTCAACCCACTGAGCCACCCAGGCACCCCTATTGATGAGAATTTTTGCATCCATGTTCATCAGGGATATTGGTCTGTAATTCTCCTTTTTGGTGGAGTCCTTGGGGGATCAAGGTGATGCTGGCCTCATAAAATGAGTTTGGAAGTTTTCCTTCCATTTCTATTTTTTTGGAACAGTTTCAAGAGAATAGGTATTAATTCTTCTTTAAATGTTTGTTAGAATTCCCCTGGGAAGCCATCTGGTCCTGGGCTCTTGTTGGGAGATTTTTGACGACTCCTTCAGTCTCCTCACCAGTTATGGCTCTGTTCAGGTTTTCTATTTCTTCCTGGTTCAATCTGGGTAGTCTATACATCTCTAGGAATGCATCCATTTCTTCCAGATGGTCAAATTTGCTGGTGTATAGTTCCTCATAATATGTTCTTATAATTGTTTTTATTTCTTTGGTCTTGGTTGTGATCTCACCTCTTTCATTCATGGTTTTATTAATTTGGGTCCTTTCTATTTTCTTTTTGATAATTCTAGCCAGGGGTTTATCAATCTTATTAATTCTTTCAAAGAACCAGCTCCTAGCTTCGTTGATCTGTTCTACTGTTCTTTTGTTTCTATGTCATTGATTTCTGGCCTAAGCGTTACTATTACTCTCCTCCTGCTGCGTTAAGGCTTTCTTTGCTGTTCTTTCTTCAGCTCCTTTAGGTGTAGGGTTAGGCTGTACATTTGAGACCTTTCTTGTTTCTTGAGAAAGGCTTGTATTGTTATATACTTTCCTTTTAGGACTGCCTTTGCTGCATCTCCTAGATTTTTTTTTTTTTAAAGATTTTATTTATTTATTTGACAGAGATCACAAGTAGGCAGAGATGCAGGCAGAGAGAGAGGGAAGCAGGCTCCCTGTTGAGCAGAGAGCCTGATGCGGGGCTTGATACCAGGACCCTGAGATCATGACCTGAGCTGAAGGCAGAGGCCTTAACCCACTGAGCCACCCAGGCGCCCCTATCCCCCAGATTTTGAACAGTTGAGTTTTCATTTTCATTTGTTTTCATGAATTTTTAAAATTCATCTTTAATTTCCTGGTTGACCCATTCATCCTTTAGTAGGATGCTCTTTAGTCTCCATGTATTTGAGTTCTTTCCAACTTTCTTCTTGTGGTTGGTTTCTAGTTTCAGAGCATCGTGGTCTGAAAATATGCAGGGAATAATCCCATTCTTTTGGTACCAGTTGAGACATGATGTGTGACCCAGCATGTGATCTATTCTGGAGAATGTTCCATGTACACTAGAGAAGAATGAGTATTCTGTTGCTTTGGGATGGAATGTTCTGAATATATCTGTGATGTCCATCTGGTCCAGTGTGTCATTTAAAGTCTTTTTTTTTTTTAAAGATTTTATTTATTTATTTGACAGAGAGAGATCACAAGTAGGCAGAGAGGCAGGCAGAGAGAGAGAGGAGGAAGCAGGCTCCCTGCTGAGCAGAGAGCCTGATGCGGGGCTTGATACCAGGACCCTGAGATCATGACCTGAGCTGAAGGCAGCCGCTTTAACCCACTGAGCCACCCAGGCGCCCCTCATTTAAAGTCTGTATTTCCTTGTTGATCTTTTGCTTAGATGATCTGCCCATTCCAGTGAGGAGGGTGTTGAAGTCCCCTACTATTGTTGTATTATTGTTGATGTGTTTCTTTGATTTTGTTATTAATTGGCTTATATAGTTGGCTGCTCCCATGTGAGGGGCATAGATATTTACAATTGTTCTATCTTCTCATTGGACAGACACTTTACATATGATATAGTGTCATTTCCCTTCTCTTATTATAGTCCTTGACTTAAAATCTAATTTGTTTGCCATGAGGATTGCTACCCCAGCTTTCTTTGATGCTGATTAGCATGGCAAATTGTCCCCTCCCCCTTTAAATCTGGAGGCATCTTTGTGTATAAAATGAGTTTCTTGCAGACAGCATATTGATGGGTCTTGTTTTTTTTTATCCATTCTGGTACCTTCTGTCTTTTGATTGGGGGCATTTGGCCCATTTTACATTCAGGGTAACTATTGAGAGATATGAATTTAGTGCCATTGTATTGCCTGTAAGGTGACTGTTACTGTATATTGTCTCTGTCCCTTTATGATCTGTTACTTTAAGGCTTTTTCTTTGCTTAGAGGACCACTTTCATATTTTCTGGAGGGCTGGTTTGGTGTTTGTCCTGGATGCTTTTTAGCTCTCCTCCTATTTTCAATGACAGCCTAGCTGGATTCAGTATTCTTGGCTGCGTATTTTTCTTGTTTCATTTCTGTATAGGTCATGCCAGTCCTTTCTTGCCTGCCAGGTCTCTGTGGATAGGTCTGCTGCCAATCTAATCTAATCTAATCTAATCTAATCTAATATTTATACCATTGTATGTTACAGGCCTCTTTCCTGACCTGCATTCAGGATACTTTCTTTGAGACTTGTAAGATTTACTATTAGATGATGTGCTGTTGACCTATTTTTATGGATTTTTGAGGGGGTTTCTCTGTGCCTCCTGGATTTTGATGTTGTTTCCTTCCACAGATTAGGGAAATTCTCTGCTATAATTTGCTCCAATATACCCTCTGCCCCCTTTTCTCTTTCTTCTTCTGGGATCCCAATTCCTCTAATATTGTTTTGTCTTGTGGTATTACTTATCTCTTGAGTTCTCCCCTCGTGGTCCAGTATTTGCTTATCTCTCCTTTTCTCAGCTTCTTTATTCTCCATCATTTGGTCTTCTATAACACTAATTCTCTCTTCTACCTCATTGATGGTAGCAGTAAGAGCCTTCATTTTTTATTACACCTTATTAATAGCTTTTTAAAATTTCGACTTAGCTAGATTTTATTTTATTTCACCAGAAAGGGATTCTCTAGTATCTTCTATGTTTTCTTCAGTCCAAGTAGCATATATAATCATCATTCTGAACTCTAGTTCTGACATCTTACTAATGTCCGTCCATATTGATCAAGTCCCTAGCTGTCAGTACTGCCCATTTTTCTTTCTTTCTTTTCTTTTCTTCTTCTTCTTTTTTTTTTTTTAAAGATTTTATTTATTTATTTGACAGAGAGAGATCACAAGTAGGCAGAGAGGCAGGCAGAGACAGAGGAGGAAGCAGGCTCCCCGCTGAGCAGAGAGCCCGACGCGGGGCTCGGTCCCAGGACCCTGAGATCATGACCCGAGCCGAAGGCAGCAGCTTAACCCACTGAGCCACCCAGGTGCCCCATCTTCTTCTTTTTTTTTGATGTGAGTT
This sequence comes from Mustela erminea, assembly GCF_009829155.1. NCBI lineage: Eukaryota > Metazoa > Chordata > Mammalia > Carnivora > Mustelidae > Mustela > Mustela erminea. The sequence continues at coordinate 11,713,271 of NC_045627.1, read as the reverse complement.
TTTCTGCCTTGTCATTTTATCCAGAGAAGAATAGTTGAATGCGAGAACAAAATACTAAAAGGGTAGCAATGACCCCAGAAAAATACACACTAACCAAATTAACAGAGACCTGAAACTGGGGAGAGAAGAAAGGAAAAAAAAAATATATATATGATTAGGCTTGTGAATGGAACAGAGCTGCACACTTTTGGTGTATTTTCATCTATTAGACAAAACTGCCTCCCAAAATTTTAAAGAAAGAAGAAGAATTAAACACACACACACACACACACACACACACACATATACTTGAAAATAAGGATAAACATGATGAAGGGATGGAATATGACTGTGAAGATGAAATTTAAAAAAATATTTTAAAAACAGGAATTGATAAGTTGTATAAAAAACAAAAAGGAATGTGATGATCAGGGTGGAGTCTAGAACAAAGCCATATGTTAGGTTTAGGCTACATTTTGGTCTGTTAGAAGAAACTGTATCCCAAAATTTTAAAGAAAGAAAAACTTAAATGTATACAAAAATAATGTTCAATACAAGGAAGGGGTAGAATGTGACTATAGCAATGAAATTTTAAAAAGATTTTTAAAAGTATTGGTCAGATGAAATGGTTAAAAAAGGTTAAAATGGGAAAGAGGAAAATTTTAAAAATAGAGTAAGAAAAAAAAAAACCTTAACTTTGAAAGACTTATGAATCACTGGGGAGAAAACCATGAATTCTATGTGCTGTATTCCCCTAGCTCTAAAGTTTTGCAGTTCTCATTGATTGGTGAACTAGGTCTTGGCTAGATGCTGATCTCTGGCAGAGGGGTCTGTCGCAGGGACTGTCAAATGTCTTTGCCCAAGGCGGAATTGCACTGTCCTTGCCAGGGGCCAGGCTAAGTAGTCTGGTCAGTTTTGCTCTCAGTAGCTATTGTTCCCTTAATGCTTTCAGTGCAGCTTTCGAGGATGGGAATGAAGATGGCGGCCTCCCAATCTGCGGCCCTAGAGGAACCGAGAGCTTGGAATCCCACTCCTCAGTGAGCCCTCAGGGAAAAGCAGTCAATCACTCCTGTCTCCCTGGTCGCTAGATGCACTCCGTGCTCACCTGGCCTGTGACTGAGCATTTCTGTCTCTGGCACACAGCCCCCTTTGGAGTCTCCAAACTCAGCAGATTCCTGCAGCACACTCCCACTCCACTTCCTCCAGGGGAGGAAGGTGAGTCTCCCCAGATCTGCCACCTGTGGTGTCCCTGCTAGAAGAGTAATGGCCTGACAGTGGCGGGGACCATGGTTTATGGCAACCCTAAGCTAAGAGCCCACTCCTCAGCTTTGTTTTTGCAGCTGGATTCCCTGCTCTAATACCTGGAAGCACTGTCACACTCAGGCACTTCTGGTCTTTCTGTGACTCCACAGGTCCTGAGGCCACACTGTCCCCCCAAGGGCTCCACCTGCCACACTTAGCCTCTGGAGTGACATCCCCCTGTGGAGAAGGCTTGTTAAAATTCTGATTTTGTGCTCTGTTCTTTTACTGCTTGCCGGGAGCCGGCCCCTCCCCCTTCCCATATTTCGCCTTGGATTCACTTCTCCATATGTCCTGCCTTCCAGAAAGTGGTCGCCTTTCTGTTCCTGGAATTGCTACTCTTCTTCTCTTTGATCTCCTGTTGAGTTTGTAGGTGTCCAGAATGGTTTGATAACTATCTAGCTGAATTTCTTGGACCCAATGAAATTTAGGTCTCCTACCCCACCATTTTGCTCCTCTGTTTCTACAATAGATATTCTTAATTACAGTAGGTCTGTTAACTTTGATATCTATTGAAGAACATATCTTCATGTATTTTATTTATTTATTTACTCTTTAAATATTTTATTTATTTATTTGAGAGAGGATACAAGCAAGAGGATCAGAGAGAGAGGGAGAAGCTGACTCCCTACTCAGCTGGTAGCTGGCCACTAGCTCAATCCCAGACGCCAGACCTAGAGGATCATGACCTGAGCCACAGACAGATGCTTAAATGACTGAGCCATGTATTTGTGTGTGTATATATATATATGTGTGTGTGTGTGTATAACATATATATTTCCTGTAGGTTACTCGTGTGTGTGTGTGTGTGTGTGTGTATTTATTTATTTCCTGTTAGATTCATGAAGATGCTTATCAGGTTAAAATTCTGATGAATGAGGGGAGGAGCAAGATGGCACAAGAGTAGAAAACCTAAATTTTCCTGGAATTGCTGCTCTTTTATTCCATCTCCTGTTGAGTTTGTAGGTGTTCAGAATGGTTAATATATATACATATATATGTATATATATGTATGTATATATTCCTTGGACATGGCAAAATTTATAACCTATACACATATATATATATATATACACATATATATACAAATACATATATACATGTATACATATATAATATACAAATACATATATACATATATATGTATTTTGCAATGTCCAAGGAATTCAGCTCGTTATTGAACCATTCTGAGCATCTGAGCATCTTCAATAACCTACAGGAAATATATGTCATATGTATATATATGACATATATTTTCACAAATATATATATATTTGTGAAAATTGAAAGCATTCCCTTTACTATTAACACTTCTCAGTATTTTAATATAAGTCCCAGGAAGTCCTGAAAACAAGAGAAAATAATACAATATGTGATAATTAGAAAGAATAGAGATGATTACTGATCATATGATTGGGCACCTAGAAAATCTCAAGTTGAATTTTAATATGTCAACTACTGTTAAAAAATGAAATTATATAAAAAGTTATCATTTGCAAATCCCCAAACCAAGCAAAATTAGCCTTGGAATAAAGCTATTAAAATCTGTGTAGCAATTTATCAAAGAAAAGTTAAAGCTTTAAAAATATACTAAGAATATATTGTTAGGTTCCAATTATCATCAAATGTTTCTATAAATTAAGTACATTTCAAAAACAACAATTTTGGCATTTTACACTACTTAAGCAACTAATTATAAAACACATGAAAGAGCAAAGTAGCCAAGATTGTATTTAAAAAAAAAAATTCATGGGGGTGCCTCCGTGGCTCAGTCCTAGAGTTACCACAAAATAGCCTTGTAAATAGTAAAATTAGTAAAACCAAATAAATACTTCCAAGATGGAAAAACCAAGGAAAATACTTGTGTTCATGATTGTGCTCTTTTATCTTATTTTATCGTCTTGCATACTTAGGGACCTTGTCTGTACCGCAGAACCCACAATACTCCCATTCAGCAACATTTAGTCAGTCAATGCAAATGAGCCACAATTTTCCTTCTGCAATTTTCCAACTGTCACACTCTTATTGCAACACTATCAACTCTGCTTAGGAGACGGTGGATTTTCCCTGACATTTGCAATTATTTCTGCATATGGGAAGAGGATCTTTGTGTTTGTGTAGGCCAGCCATGTGGATTCTGTTTCTCTAGTTCATCCTGTACCACTAGTGAAATAAAATTATTTCTCTAATCTTGGGAAGAAAGCAGGTCTTGGTGTTAATTTAGTCAACTCTCCCACTAAATTCCATCATACTCCCATGAATGTTACTGAACAGCACAGAATAGTTTAATCATGTCATGTTGACACTCATGTAAACTTCATTCTAGTTATTTAGGTTAAGAAAAAAACACAAAATTATTAATAGCAATCCAAGAGAATGAATCGGATAGTCCCTGATGATATAGGAAGCCTAGTACTTGCTATTACAAAAGACAACCAGCATGGGCTTTGGGATTTATAGAGAAATGTGTTATGCTTATAAATAATCCCATATCAAAATAATATATTCATATTTTCACAGATAATGTTTCCTATATGTCTATTTTTGTAAAATGATTCACCTGTTTTTATAATATTAGATCCCCAGCTTCAGATTATGTTTTAGTAATCATAACATTTTTGCAGTTAGGATTTTTCTGGAACAGTACTGCTTTTTGCTGCAATGTAATAGTTTCTTGTTGATTTTTACTAAAAATATTATCCTCCTGTGGACTGAAATATCTTGTCTCTTAGCCACCACTTCCACTCACTACTTATGCTTCTGGCTTCACAGGGAGTGTTCCTTCAGTTGTAGTTCAGAAAACTGCTGTTCACAGAAATGAAATCACTAAAGTAAAAAATGCTTTTCAAGAAAGAATCTAAAATAGTGTAATAACTGCAGACAAAGTGGTTCAGCAAACACTATCATAATCTTTCTTTCATTTTGTATTTTACTTTAAGAAATGCCTCATGGAATCTTACCCCTCATTTCCCCCCCATACTCATTCTTAGTCCCTCTGCCTCCAATTATCCATTAATTACTAGAAATTAACTAATATTTGGAAATGATTGTTCTTTTTCTATTTTCTCTTCTTTTCCTCCATCTCTTCTCTTTCTCCCTTCCTTCCTTCCTCTCTCTCTCCTTCTGCCCTCCTCCCTCCCTCCCTCCCACCATTTCTTCCTTCCTTCCTCCCTTCCCTTTTGAAGATTTATTTATTTGAGAGGGGGAGAGAGAGAGAGCATAGGAGCAGGGGGAAGGGAGGGGAAGAGGGTGGCAGAGAGTCCTCAAGCAGACTCCCTTCTGAATGCAGAGCCCAATGCAGGGCTCCCTTCCAGGACCCTGAGATCATGACCTGATCTGAAATCAAGAGTCAGACACAACTGACTAAGCCACCCAGGGTCCCCTTCCTCTTTTTCTTTATAATTGGATTCTCAATAGGCACAATACTTTTGGGGGACATATTAGTAATAACAAATACTTGAACAGAGAGCATATGTATTACCTTGCTAATCTGAGTTAACATTTATCCTAAGAAGATAATCAAGCAAATTCCAGAATGCTCATTAATAAGTGATTTCTACTAGATCCTTCTACCTCTCCCTCCTCTGTCATGAAAGAATCCAAATGTTGATAAATAAAATCAGTTTAAACTTATAATATATACAATATACTGCTAAATTTTGCTTTACCGGGCATATACACACACACACACACAAACATTTCTGCTCTCACATATGTGTTCAGTCTGTTAAAAGAACAGTTATGAAATTTTTATTATGCTGTTATTTAAAATATATCCATATATCCATATAATATATATATACGTATACACATAAATGCACAGAATATACTTATCGCTCTCTCTATACACATATATAATAAAGGTTAGAAAATATTGTATCTTTGAATATTATTGTGCTGGACTTTCAAAAATTTTCTGAGATTCAACTGGAAAAAAATAATTTGGGTAGTTACAATAGGCAGAACATCTAAGCATGAGAAATTAAAAGAACTTTAGAAGAAAAAGAAATAAAAGTGAGCTAGGTTGACTTTACTCATACAGGTATTGCAAAGTTCTTTTTCTTTGTGATTTAACCCATCTCAGTCAGCCATGTTATTTTTTCAGAATTGTTGACTCAATAAAGGAGTTGAGAGGGAGTGGGTTAGTCCTTCATACCAGAGATCATAGCAAGAGATCAGTGTAAGTATAAAGCAGGAAATTTGACAGTCCTCCATGTGTATATCATTGAATTATAGGATTGTGTATACTTTTTATCATCTATTTTATATTTCCTTATTTCCTAAAGAGTTTTCAAAAGGAAAGTATGTATTTACAATACATTTTTAAAATAAAATATTATATTAATTATTTTCTCTGGAAAAAAATTTATGTCTTAAAACCAAAATTGGACATGTTCAGCAATGAAAAGGAATGGCTAATTCAATAGAATGTCAGGGCTGGCTCATTATTCTCTGGATATTACTGTAAAACAAACTATAAACTTAAAATGTTTTTTTTTTCTAATAAAGAGCAACTATTATGCATTTATTTTTATTCTATAAGTCAGAGAGAAAGTTGGTGGGAGGCTTTTATTTAACTTATACAAAAATTTCATTCTACATCTCAAATCTTTCATTGAAATTTCTATCAACTCTTGATTCAAATGTAAATACATTTTAAGAGTGATTCTTTTATCGGTTGCATTACAATTATAAAGCATACTCTCTAATTTTATTTTTCCCATCAATGGTTATATTTACTAAATCAAGATTTTGGGAAAGTAGAAAAATAGTAAATAAAGGGTATCCAGGAAAAGAGATCAAAAACAGCTATAAAATGCAAAGGGAAAGTAAGCAAAAGTATTTATATAAAACGTTTATCTTGAGTCTTCATGAAATACTTAAATTAGTTAAATTTCATATAAAACATTGTCTTAAATTGGTCCAACTGAAAGTAGTAATGGAGAGAGTTCTGAGACTCAGAACTCTCAGAATATTTATGTGATATAAAATTGATCTTTGTATCAATTTTTGTAACTATACATATTGATAGGTGCATTAATTGTAGGGGATCTTAACATGCCACTCTCAGCAATAGATCATCAAAGTAGAAAATTAACAAAAAGCTTTGAATGACACATTGGACCAGATGGACCTCTTAGATATATACAGAACACACCACCCTAAAACAACAGAATACTAATTCTTCTCGAGTGCACATGGAACTTTCTCCAGAATAGATTGCATACTGGATCACAGATCAGGGCTCAACTAATACCAAAAGATTGAGATTATTCCCTGCATACTCTCAGACCACAATGTTTTGAAACTGGAACTCAACCACAAAAAAAAAAAAAAAAAAAAGTTTGGAAGGAATTCAAACACATGGACGCTAAAGACCACCCTGCTTAAGAATATGTGGATCAGTCACTTCAACAATTCATGGAAACCAATGAGAATGAAGACACATCAGTCCAAAACCTATAGGATATGGAAAAGGTGGATCTAAGGGAGAAATACTTAGCCATCCAAGCCCCACTCAAAAAAATTGAAAAATCCGGAATACAGAAACTCCCTTTACACCTTAAAGAACTGGAGAATCAACAAAAAATTAAGCCAACCCTATGCACAAGAAGGGAAATAAGTTAGAGCAGAGATCAATGAGTTAGAAACTAGCAATACAGTAGAACACATCCGTATAGTAGAACACAATGAAACCAGAAGCTGGTTTATTGAAAGAATTAATAAGATTGGTAAGCCACTGGCCCAACTAATCCAAAAGAAAAGAGGACCCAAATTAATAAAATTATGAATGAAAGGAGTGAGATCAAAACTAATGCCAAGGAAATAGAAACAATCATCAGAAATTATTATCAACAGTTATACGCCAATAAGTTAAGCAACCTAGAAGAAATGGATGCATTCCTGGAAACTTATAAACTTTGCAGACTGAAACAGGAAATTGACAACCTGAATAGACTAATATCTAGTAACTAGTTTGAAGCAGTGATCAAAAACCTCCTAAAAAACAAGAGCCCAGGACCTGATGGATTCCCTGGAGAATTCTACCAAATATTCAAAGAACTAATACCTATTCTCCTGAAGCTGTTTCAAAAAAATTGAAGCAGAAGGAAAACTTCCAGACTCTTTTTATGAAGCCAGAAGTACCCTCAGCTCCAAACCAGGCAAAGACCCCACCAAAAAGAGAATTTCAGACCAATATCCCTGATCAATATGGATGCCAAGATTCTCAACATGATCCCAGATAATGGGATCCAACAGTACATTAAAAAGATTATCCACCAGGGATGCCTGGGTGGCAGTTGGTTAAGCAGCTGCCTTTGGCTCCGGTCATGATCCCAGCGTCCTGGGATCGAGTCCTACATCGGGCTCCTTGCTCGGCAGGGAGCCTGCTTCTCCCTATGCCTCTGCCTGCCATTCTGTCTGCCTGTGCTCGCTCTCTCTCCCTCTCTCTCTGACAAATAAATAAAAATCTTAAAAAAAAAATTATCCACCATGACAAGGTGGAATTAATCCAGGGGATGCAAATGTGGTTCAACATTTCCAAATCAATCAGTGTGATAGAACAAATCAATAAGAGAAGAGAGAAGAATCACATGGTCCTCTCAATTGATGCAGAAAAAGCATTTGACAAGGCAGAGCATCCATTCCTGATTAAAATGCTTCAAAGTATAGGGATAGCAGGAACATTCCTCAACTTCATAAAATCCATCTATGAAAAACCCACAGTGAATATCATCCTCAATGGGGAAAAGCAGAGAACCTTCCCTTTGAGATCAGGAACACATCAAGGATGTCCACTCTCGCCATTGTTTTTCCACATAGAAGTCCTAGCAACAACAATCAGATAACAAAAAGAAATAAAAGGTATTCAAATGGGCAAAGAGGAAGTCAAACTCTCTCTCTCTTTGCATATGACATGATACTTTATATGCAAAACGCAAAAGACTCCACCCCCAAACTACTAGAGCTCATACAGCAATTCAATAATGTGGCAGGATACAAAATCAATGTACAGAAATCAGTTGCTTTCTTATACACTAACAATGAAAATACAGAAAGGGAAATGAGAGATTTGATTCCATTTACTATAGCACCAAGAACCATAAGATACCTAGGAATAAATCTAACCAAAGAGGTAAAGGATCTGTACTTGAGGAACTACAGAACACTCATGAAAGAAATTGAAGAACATGCAAAAAGATGGAAAAACATTCCGTGCTCATGGACTAGAAGAATAAACATTGTTAAAATCTCTATACTGCCTAGAGCAATCTATACTTTCAATGCCATCCTGATCAAAATTTCACCTGCATTCTTCAAACAGCTGGAACAAACAATCCTAAAATTAGTGTGAAACAAGAAGAGATCCCAAATTGCTAAGGAAATGTTGAGAAAGAAAAGACTGGGGGCATCATGTTACCTGATTTCAAGCTTTACTACAAAGCTGTGATCACCAAGACAGCATGGTCCTGGCACAAATACAGATACAAAGATCAGTGGAACAGAGTAGAGAGCCCAGATATGGACCCTCAACTCTATGGGCAAATAATCTTTGACAAAGCAAGAAAAATATATATTGGAAAAAAGACAGGCTCTTCAATAAATGGTGGGAAAATTGGACAGCTATGCATAGAAGAATGAAACTTGGACATTTTCTTATACCATACACAAAGATAAACTCAAAATGGATAAAAGACCTCAACATGAGGAAGGAATCTGTCAAAATCCTAGAGGAGGGTCCCTGGGTGGCTCAGTAGGTTAAACCTCTGCCTTCACTCAGGTCATGATCTCAGGGTCCTGGGATCGAGTCCCACGTCAGGCTCTCTGCTCAGCGGGGAGCCTGCTTCCCCCTTCTCACTATGCCTGTCTCTCTGCCTATCTATGATCTCTGTCTGTCAAATAAATAAATAAAATATTAAAAAAAAAAATCCTAGAGGAGAACATAGGCAGTAACCTCTTCAACATCAGCCACAGCAGCTTCTTTCAAGATATATCTCCAAAGGCAAAGGAAATAAAAGTGAAAAATGAACTTTTAGGACTTCATCAAGGTCAAAAGCTTCTGCACAGCAAAGGAAACAATCAGCAAAACAAAGATGCAACCCACGGAATGGGAGAAGATATTCTTAAATGACACTACAGACAAAGGGCTGATATCCGATATCTATAAAGAACTTCTCAAACTCAATGCCCAAAAAACAGATAATCATGTCAAAAAATGGGCAGAGGACATGAACAGACACTTCTCCAATGAAGACATACAAATGGCTATCAGACACATGAAAATATGTTCATCATTAGCCATCAATGAAATTCAAATCAAAACCACATTGAGATACCACCTCACACCAGTCAGAAGGCCGAATTTAACAAGGCAGGAAACATATGCTGGAAAAGATGTGGAGAAAGGGGAACCTTCTTACACTGTTGCTGGGAATGCAAGTTGGTGAAGCCACTTTGGAAAAGCGTGGAGATTCCTCAACAAATTAAAAACAGAGTTTCACTATGACCCTGCAATTGCACTACTGGGTATTTACCCCAAAGATACAGATGTAGTGAAAAGAAGGGCCACTTGTACCCCAGCAATGGCCACAGTCACCAAACTATGGAAAAAGCTAAGATATCCTTCAGTAGACGAATGGAAAAGAAGATGTGGTCCATATATACAATGGAATATTACTCAGTCATCAGAAAGTATGAATCCCAACTTTTGCATCAACATGGATGGAACTGGAAGAGATTATGCTGAGTGAAATAAGCCATGCAGAAAGAGTCAAACACAAGTTTCACTAACTTGTGGAGCATAAGGAATAACACAGAGGACATTAGGAGGAGGAAAGGAAAAGTGAATTGGGAAAATCGGAGGGGAAATGAATCATGAGAGACTATGGACTCCTCGAAATAAACTGAGGGTTTTAGAGGGGAGTGAGATCGGGGAATGGGTGAGCCTGGTGATGGGTATTAAGGAGGGCATGTATTGCATGGAGCACTAGGTGTTGTACATAATCTTGGAACACTGCATCAAAAACTAACGATGTATTTTATGGTAACTAACATAACACAATAAAAAAAGAAAAAATATTTTTGTTACTACATATGCACACCATATATCAGAATTACAGTACTATAAATTTATTGAGGATTGTAAACTTCGTAAACTTCGTAAACTTTGTGACTTAGATCTTCCTAGGTTGGGATGTTTTGGGGACATCTGGTTTCAGCACTAAGGCTTAGAGAGGTGAAAAGAACTTTGGTCTAAAATTGTAAGAGAAAAGGTACACAACCTTTAAATAAAGAAATTTCATGAACCCATTGTTGATCTGATGTCACAGGGCAGACAACTACTCAGTCAATCCAAGAGAAACAGTCATCAGAAAAAGAAACAGACATGAAAGACATCCTGAATTCTATATAAATCAGTTGAAAGTTTCTTAAACCCTTCTAAACCTGGAAGGGTTTAAGAAACTGCTAACAGAAGAGTATGGGTCAGCTTGAGCGTGTGAAACCCTGGAGAAGTACAGACATAGATGGTTTCTCACTCTTGTGTGGGGCTTTCTTCCAGGAAACCTGATAGGTTATTGTGGGGGTATTTGGAAAGCATCTATGGAGTTTCTTACATGTTGGAAGGAAAGAGATGTTACTGTCAAAATATAATCAAACTGCCCTCTCTTTCTCCTTCACCTCATCTACACTATAGAAAAAGAGACGAAAGCTTCAAGGGTGGGCCCTGGAATGATACCATTGCATGTGGGGGAGGGGAACTCACACCATTAATCAGAACTCCACCCAGAACTACAATTGTTCCTAAGTAAAAAATAAATAAGCAGGCGCGTGTGCACACGCGCGTGCACACACACACACACACACAGGAAGAGAAAAAGTTTTATCTGCAAGGAGAATGTCCTCAAAATTGTAGTCCAAGGACACAGGTGAATCCCCACTGCAGTGAGAGTAGAGCAGCAAAGGGAAAAACATATAAGCTTCAACTCCAGCCCTGGAGGAGGGACAGAAACACTTGTGAAGGCCACATCCCTGAGATACAGGTCACAGTTTGTATCTAATACAGCAGTTAATCAGAACATCAGGGAATACCTATTCTTCCCTCACCATCATGCTAACAAGCCTCTCTCAAAAATGAAAGCGGAATGTGATTGGAAAGAATCAAGGAAAGACTCTGAGCAGCAGCACAAAGGCAACACCAGACTCAAGCAAGGAGATAAACATGAAGTATCAATAAAGGAACTTGAAGTCTCTGGTGCCTTTGGCAGCAAACGCCATCCCCGGTAACCATAGCAACAGAAAATGTTAAACCTGCCCAAACTTCTGACCAGATTAACACAAACTTCATACTACAAGTGTAGCAGAAGGAAGGCATACTTATCTCAATACCCACAATACAGTTACTTCCATATCCATTGTCACAAGCAATATCTACAGCCTTCAACAACAACAACACAAATCCAAGCATATCATAGCAAAAAACATAGCAAAAAGCAAGACGGATAATTGAAAGAAATAGACAGTTGTCAGAATCACACGCAGATACTGACTTGATATGTTCAGATAGGAAACTTAAAGAGCTATGATTAATATGTTAAAGTTTTTAATGGAACAGATAAATAGTATATTAGATAGGTTAATTCAGCAGAATGTTGGAAATATTATGAAAAACACAAATATTGAAGTCAAAACACAGTATCAAAAATGTAGTACCTCTCTGACAATCTTATTAGTAGACACTTCCAAGGAAAAATTTCATTAACTGGCAGATAACCAACACAAATTATAAAGAGAAAAAAGTGGGTAGCAAAAAAGGGATAAGACTAGGTTATCCAAGACCTGGGGACAATATTAAACACTTTGACATGGACATAGTGAAATCCCAGAATAAGAATAAAGAGAATCTAGGGCAGAAGAAATTTTTGAAGAAATAATGTCAGGACTTTTCCACTGAGTGCCTAGAAGCAGCTACAACAAAGTAACAAAAAGCAGCTAGCATCCAGGTTTTTTTCCTAAACAACATTAGCCAAAAAAAAGGAATCATGGCTCTTTGAAGAACTAACTGATTTTAGGGCTGGGGCAAGGAAAAGACAGCTTGAGTCCAGAGGATCTACTAGTGCCAGATAGTAACAAAAAATTCAAGAAACAAAAGGGTGGAGAGTCATGTCAAAGGGGAACACGAGCCAAGCCTAAAAGAGCTTTTCATAATTAAAGCTAGAAAAATGTTGACAAAAAAGATACTATGGTATTGTATTAAAACTCAAATATAAATATATATCAGTCTATATTGGTATAAATGACTGAATAAATAAAAAGTGAGGAAGAAGGAGCAAGTTTTCTTTAATGTAGAATTCCAAAAATTATATGCTGATAACCCCCTCAAGGAAAGGCAAACTTCATCAATTCCCCAACATCCTTCAAGTGTGTACTGAATTTAATGGCTCACTTCCAAACAATAAAATATAGAAAGGGAAAAAATAGTGACTTTAGATTGGAGAAACTTGACAAAATTTACTTTAATACATTAGCCAAGTATCAAGGTCAACATCAAAAGTGATGTCATCTTGATATTATATACCCCATATATGCTGTGGTGAAAAAGATACATTTCCTCTGTTAATTTTTCCCAAACTCTCAGTCTGATCATGAGCAGGTATTAGAAAAACTCAAATCAAGTGACTCTCTGTAAAATGCCTGACCAGTACATCTCAGAACAAAGTCAGGAAAACAAGGAAAGTTTGAGAAATTATCCTGGACCACAGGAGGCATGGCAACTAAATGAAATATGGAATCCTGGACTGGGTCTTAGAATAGGAAAAAAGGCATTAATGAAAACCTGCTGGAATCCAAATAAAGTTTGTAGTTAAGTTCATGTGCCAAGGTTAAGTTCTTGGTTTAACAAATGTACTAATATACATAAGGTGTAAACATTAAGGGAAACTGGACAAAGGGTCAAAACTGGATGAAAACTATATTACCTTTGGCACTTTTCTATAAATCTGAAATTATTTCAAAACTTTAAAAGATAATTAAAAAATTAAGTGAAACAAAAATATACACAAATATTAAGAGACTCAGGAAAAAGTAGTTGTTAATTATAGAGCTTGGATTTTTCTTATTTTAAGTCATAATAAGATCAAAGTTAAAATATGGCAAAAGTGTTTATCATCACAGAAATAAACATTAAGAGACATGAGCGTAGTATAGAGCAGCAAATATGGATGAGATTTTTCCTATAATAGGTAAAAACACATACTATGAAAAGATCTCTGAGATTATATCCAAGACTCTACTAGATTATATGTAACTATTTGGACTCACATTAATATTTATCTATTAATCCATAAATAGTTCCGTAGCATACTTCGAAAAGCTCTGTCACACTTTTGCTTCTCACACCTGCATGTTGAAAGTCAGGTATCAGACAGTAAACATCACTTTCTTACTGTTTTGGAAAATAAGAATGATCAGTCTCTGATTTATTATCTACTACAAGATTAACATATATATTTTTCAAGTTTTTTGTTCTCCCTGTGGATATACAGGGAGGTACACTATCCAAAGTAAAACACTCAGGAAGCAAAGTGGAAATTCTTTTAAAAACTCTGCACTTTTTATGTAGCTAGGATAGAATATATTTGATCTGACTGAAATGTGGACGAGAATGTTCTCAAACCAGATGGTAAACAAATTACTGTGGTAACAATGCTCTGTGTTTTTTTTTTTTTTTTTTTTAATTTTATTTATTTCTTTAACAGAGATCACAAGTAGGCAGAGAGGCAGGCAGAGAGAGAGGAGGAAGTAGGCTCCCTGTGGAGCAGAGAGCAGGATATCGGGCTCCATCTCAGGACCCTGGGATCATGACCTGAGCTGAAGGCAGAGGCCTTAACCCACTGAGCCACCCAGGTGTCCCAATTTGAGTGCATTGTATATTGTAGATATACAATATGCAATAAATACATATAATACAGAATATATAAAAGATAGATATGCAATAAATACATATAATACAGAATATATAAAACTTAAATATGATGCATAACATAATACATAATATAATGCATAAATCTGTGTATTCAAAGATATACAATAAATACATATAAATGCATTCTATGCATCAGGAATACTAGTTTCAACTGAAACCCATGTTAAAAGACCTTCAGCATTTCAAAACTAAAGTTTTATCTATTTTTTTTCTTTCTCATCACTTGTTAGTTTAGTCATCACCAATAAACAAGACTGAATTCAAACAGTTTTATGGAAGACATTCAGTTGTGACATAAACTTCAGAGAAAGTAGAATTATTGTCTTGAGAATAAGCGTTTCTTACAAAATGAAACGTATGGTCTCATTTAATTTTCAAAAGCATAAGTTTAGCAAGATAGTTGGCATTTTAAAATTTAAAAGTTGCATTTCATGCTTAGCCCAAACAAGTATAACATTGGGGAAAAAATGATCCTCTTGGAGTTACTTCCTTAATTGAAGAATTACTTTTTGGATATGATGTAGACATTTTAAATGTATGTCTATTTAAGTATAAAGTGGTTTCATATAATCATTAACATTTATTAGAGAGAAAAGTTCATAGCTCAATTAAGGTCTGAACACAAAAGCTTTATATACTTGTAAAAAGTCATATCTTTATAGCTTAGTATTGTGAATAAGATAAACCCATTTCACCCTAGCATTTAAAAAGGAGGAATCTGGGACACCTGGGTGGCTCAGTCAGTTAAACTGCTGCCTTCAGCTCAGGTCATGATCCCAGGGTCCTGGGATTGAGTCCCACATGGGGCTCCTTGCTCGGCGGGGAGCCTGTTTCTCTCTCTGCCTCTGCCTGCCACTCTGCCTGCTTGTGCTCTCTCTCTGTCTCTCTGACAAATAAATAAATAAATAAATAAAATCTTAATATATATATATATATATATATAATATGTACATATATATGGTAGGAATCTGATTATATATATATATATATGTATGAGTATATATATGGAATCTGATTTCAGAAAGACTGACAAGATCTAATTTGCTCATGGCCTTTTACAGATATTAGTTGGAATTCAAATGTGGAGGCCTTCAAATCCCTCAGATTATTCAATAGAAACACAAAAAAAAGTTGTGTCAAGATTTTAAAAGAGAGAGGGATAAAAAGATACTTAAAAAATAAGGAGAGGGGCGCCTGGGTGGCTCAGTGGGTTAAAGTCTTTGCCTTTGGCTCAGGTTGTGGTTCTGGGGTCCTGGGATAGAGCCCCGGATGGGACTCTCTGCTCAGCAGGGAGTTTGCTTCCCCGCCCCCTCTCTCCGCCTGCCTCTCTGCCTATTTGTGATCTCTGTCAGATAAATAAATAAAATCTTTAAAAAAAAATGAGGAGAACTTCAGGCATCTCTTGGGTAATAACAAAATACCTGGCAGTGCTATCATCAGAGTTCCAGGAGGAGGGAAGATAGCGGGGTTGAGAGTACTTTTTAAAATATTTTTAAATTAATTTAAAGGGTGCACAAATGGAGAGGGAGAAAGAATCCCAAGCTAATTCCACGCTGAGTGCAGAGCCTGACACGGTGCTCTATCACAGGACTTGGAGTCATGACTTGAACCAAAATCAAGAGACAGATGCTTAACTTACTGAGCTGCCCAAGTACCCCGGAGAGAGTATTTGAGGAAATAATGGCTGCAAGTTTCCCAACTTTGTGGAAGAGACACATCTGGAGGACCAAAGAAAGGGCACATTACCTATAGAAGAGCACTAACTAGAATTAGAGAAGAATTCATGTGTGAAATCATGAAGGTCAGAAGGAAATAGTATAGTATTTTTCAAGTGCTGAGAGAAAAGAACTGTTAACTGGGAATTTCCCTTCCACTAGCAATATCCCTCAGGAGTAAAAGAGCAATTATAAGCCTTCTCAGATGAAGGAAAACTAAAATAATTTGTTTCAGCAGACCTACCCTTAAAAATTTCCTTCAAACAGAAAGGAAATGATCAAAGGAGGAATTCGGAGTACCAGAAAGAAAGAAGGAACAAAAGGAAAGAAAAATGGCTAAAATGGGAAAAAATAAGTCATCTTTACTTTGTGAGTTTAACAAATTATATTTGATAATTGAAACAAAAATTACAGTAACACTTGATGGGCAAGACAATGGTTTCTAATAGAAGAGAAAGTAAATGTAGCAGAACTGGGGGTTTCCACATTTTCACTCTGGTGGTAAATTACTGTCACCACTACTACACTGAAATAAGTTCAATATGTAGATTATAATACTGAGAAACTACTATATACAAAAACATGTACTCAAAGCATTATTAAAAAACCAGGATGGAATCTTGAAAAATGTTCATGTAACTCACAGAAAAGCAAAAAGGGAGAAACAAAAGTATAATACCCATAAAAATATAGAAAACAAATAATGAAACGGTAGACTTAAGTGCTAACATATCAATAATTATCTTAATTACAAAGGATTGAAGTATACCAATCACAAGAAAGAGATTTAGAAACAAAGACAAAACAAAACAAAACAACAGAAAAAAAAATGACCCAATTGAAATTGTTTAAAAACAACTCTAACAAATTCAATCACATAGGTAAGTTGAAAGTAAAAGGATGGAAAAAGATATACAGTGTAAATTATTCATTTTAAAAATACAGAAGTGCTATATATGATAAATAAGACTTGAAAGTAAAGAAAATGACTCAGGAAAAGAGGGATATTATATAAGGGTATAAGAATCAATACACCAGGAAGACATAATGTGTATGTGGCAAATAATAGAGCCTCAAAAATATATCCAGCAAAAACTGGTGAAACTAAATGGAAAAATAGACTAATCCACAAATCTACTAAGAGACTTCAATATCCCCCTCTCCAAAACTAATAGAACTATTTGACAAATCAGCAAGTGTATAGAGGATCTGAACAACACAAAAACCAACAAGATTTAATTGGCACATATAGAGTATCTCACCCCAAAAGAGCAGAATAGATTTTTTTCCAGCCTCCAATGAAATATTCACCCTAATAGATTCATCATAAAACTAACTTTAACAAATTTTAAAAGGGAAACAATAAAGATCTTAATGGAATCAAACTAGAAATTTATAAATAAACAATGAGAAAACCTCCAAAGATGTGGAAATTAAACAACACACTTCTAAATGACTCATGAGTCAAAGACCATGTCTCAAAGGCAATAAAAATTACATAAAATTGAATACAAATATAAATGCAACATTTACCTGTGTGGGTGCAGGAAAAGCAGCGCTGAGAGGGAACTTTATAGCACCTAATGTTTAAATTCGAAAAGAGGAAAGGTCTCAAATCAATAATCTAATTTTCTTCCTCAATACAGTCAAAAAAGAAGAGTAAAATGAACACAATCAAGTGAAAAAAGATAAGATAGAAATCAACTAAATTGCAAAAAACAAGCATAGAGAAAAATCAATAAAATTAAAAGCTGGTTCTCTGAAAAAAATTTTAAAATGGTAAAACTGACAAAGATTAAAAAAAATACAAGGCACAAATCAACAATGCCAAAAATGAAACAGGGATATGCAAATTGCTCCTTCATTCACTAAAAGGAAATAATGAGATACTACAAACAAATTGAAGCTCATCAACTAGAGAATTTAGAAGAATGAACCACATCTACAAATCATTAGCTACTAGAGCACTAAAACATTTGAATCTGAAATTTAAAATCTCCTGAAAATGAAAGAAAAAAAAAAAGTGTGGGAGAGGGTTTCTGGGTGGCTCAGTCAGTTAAGTGTCAAAGTCTTGATTTCAGCTCAGGTCATGATGTCAGGGTCTTGGGATCAAGCCCAGAGCCAGGCTCTGTGCTCAGTGGAGAGTCTGCCCGAGGATTCTCTCCTTCTCCCTCTCCGTCTGTCCCTTCCTCTGCTCATGTGCACACTCTCTTTCTCAAATAAATAAATAAATAAATAAATAAATAAATAAATGAAATAATAAAATCTGAAAATGAAATTTGAAGGCAAAACAGTTTTACTGAAGAATTCTACCAAAAAACCCCACTAATTTTATACAATCTACTAATTTTACATAACCTCTTCAAGAAAATTAAGTGTGAGGAACAGTGCAGGAAAGAAAACTGAGGACCTGTATCTCATGATTTTTTCTGAAAAAACAAAAACACCTGCAGAAAATATTAGCAGCTGAATCTAACAATGCAAGAAAAAAAATTATATGCCACGACCAAGTGATATTTATATTTGGTATTCAAGCCTATTCCAATATTTGAAAATCAATGAAACTATATCACCAAGCTAAAGAAGGAAAATAATATAATCACAGAAAATAATGCACAAAAAACACTAGACAAAATTCAATGCTATTGCTAATAAAAATTTTCAGGAGCTTAGAAATTAAGAGGATGTTTATCAACTTGATAAGATCTTTAAGAATGCGACAGCTAACATCTTTAGTGATGAAGGGATAAGCACTCTCTAAGTTTAGAATCAAGGCAAGGAAGTCTGCTCTTCTCATTTCTATTCAACATAGTATTGGAAGTTCTAGCCACAACAATAAGGCAAGGAAAAGTAATAAAATAATACAGACTGAAAGAAAGAAATGCAACTATTTCTATTTGCATATGATATGATTGTCTACATAGAAAATCCTAAAGAACCTACAAAAATTTTTGAACAATGAGTTTAACAGTGTCAAGGGCTAAAGGTTAAAAATAAATATTTCCTTTGTGTATACTATAATGGAACATGAAAAAATGAAAATTAAATGAAGATTAAAAATATAACATTTCTAATAGCTTCAACGAAATTAAATATTTAGTATACATTTAACAAAACAGGTACAAGATCTGTATGCTGAAAATTACAAAGTGCTGATGAAAAAAAATCAAAGAAGACTTAATTAAAATGGAGAAAAATGCAACATCAAATGTGTTAATTGAGTGGAAGATGAATATAGTAAAGAACCTGATTGTTCCCAAAATGATATATAGGTTTAATGCAATTCCTACATAAATTCCAGCAAGGGATTTTGTTGACTGAGTAATGTGTTAAGGATTTGTATGGAAAGGCACTGTCCTTAAAATAGCTATAACAGCCTTAACAAAGAAGAATAAATTGGGAGGAATCACTCTACTGGACTGGGTTAGGGGTGTGAGGAAATTGGGTGTGGTTATAATAGGGCAACACAGAGATCACTGTGGTATTCCTACTCTTCAGGTTCTTGATAATAGTGGTAGATATACTAACCCACACAAGTGATTAAATTGTAATGGATATTCACACACACACACACACACACACACACACGAGCACAAAAAAAGATGGAGAAATCTAAGATCACTAAATTGGATTGTTATATTTACCAGGTTTGCAAAATATCATCATGGGGGAAACAGCAAAGTCTATAAGGGCTCTCCCTTTACTTTTTTCCTTACAGCTGAATCTGAATCTTCATTGTGTCAATAAAAATTAGTTTGAAACTTTTTACTTTTCTATATTTTGAAAGATTTGATAATATTGGTATTATTTATTCCTGGCATTTTAGACTGAATGCACCAGAGAAGCAAACTATGCTGGTGATTTTCTTCATTTGAAGGTTTAGGCTAAGATATCTAATAATAATGGTCTTAAATCAATTTTGGTTATTTTTGTCTTTTAAAAAATTTCTCCCTTCCTTCAAGATTCTCAAATGTATTGCCATGAAGTTGTTCATAACATTTCTTTAATATCTTATTAATGTCTCTAAGTTTTGCAGTGATGTTCACACTATGAGGTCACCTCATAGTGTATGTCTTGTTTTTATCCTTACTTTTTAATACACTCTGGCTAATTGGTTTTTTTCAATTTTATTTACCTTTTCTTTTCAAAAACTGTGCTTGTGATTTTATTTTTCTCTATTGTACTTTTTCCCATTTAGTTGATTTCTGTTCTAATCTGTTTACTTTCTATTAATTTTGAATTTAATTTGTACTTCTTTTCTAACTTTTTGATAGAGTGACATCATTAAATTTAGAATTTTATTCTTTCTACCCCTAAGCATTTATGACTGTAACTGCCCCTCCAAACACTATTAATTGCAAAACAAATATTTGTATAAATATGTTTGAATTTTAAATTTAAAATACTTCCAACTTTCCTGTGATTTCTCCTCCTTTTACCTACTGGTAATTTAGAAGAGTGTCATTTAATTTATGTGTATTTTAGGATTTTCTGCATATCTCTGTTTTCATTTCTAACTCTATTCCATTAGTCTCAGCAAATTCTTTATGATTTTAATTATTTGAAATATACTGAGACTTTATGTCCCAGCATATGTAATATCTCAAAACTGTTTTTGTATTTACCTTAGAAAATATATATTCTGCTTTCATGAGAAGATTGTTTGTATGTCAATTATGTCAAGTTGGTTGATAATTGTGTTCTGGTCTTTTATATTCTTATTGATTTTATGTCTGTTTCTTCTAGCAAATACTGAAAAAGAAGTAGTGAATCCACTAACAGTAATTGTGAATGTCTTTATTTCCCCTTTCACTTTGTCCTTTCTAGCTTCCTATATGTTAAACTCTATTGCTTGTGTTCTGGAATAATATATCCCTTTATCATTACAAAATTACCATTTTTACTCCTGGAAAGATCCCCTTACATTTTTTACCTTCATCTGACATGAATTTTCCCATTCCAGCTGTCTTAAGATTAATATTTCTGTGTTATATCTTTTTTATCCTTTTGCTTTTAACCTACCTATTTCCCTGACATTAAAATTATCCTTTCATATGCAATTCATTGCAATTCATGCAAGTCTTGCACTTTTATCCATTCTGTGGCATCTTAACTAAAACTTTTAAAGGTTTATTGCGGGGGGGAGAGCAAGCACGCAAACAGGTGAGGAGAGGCAGAGGGAGAGGGAGAAGCAAATTCCCCACCGAGCAGGGAGCCCAGTGTGGGACCCTATCCCCGGACCCTGAGATCATGACCTGAGCCGAAGGCTGATGTTTAACCTACTGAGCCACCCCGGTACCCTTAACATATTTATTTGTTAGTTCTACACTACAGTCTTTGTAATTTTAGGGTCTATCTAGTGACTGATTTTTTTTCTGGTTATGTATAACATTATAGTTTCTCTTTGCAAATGTAGCCATTTTTTATTGGAGTGTTTTTGATACTATGTTGTTGGGTGTGTGGATACTATCCTATAATGTGTAATATGAAGAGCTCTGTTCTAGCACACAGGTACACTGCATGTCCATCAGTTTTTAAGGTTTGTTTTTAGGCTTTGCTTGTGTGGGGTGGGAACAGCCTTCACCCCAGGGATTGCTTATCTCTGCTATTGGAGTGTGTCCCTTTTGAGGTCTCCACTGAACGCTTCAGAAGACCACATGGGGCTTTCCGTGTGCCTGGATAGGTGTGAACATCTGCACTTCATGAGTACGGGGAATTGTTCAGGCTGCAACTCCCCAGTCACTCTTCCCAGCCATGGAGAGGTCTACGTGCACAGCCTAGTACTCATCAAAAACACAGTCAGTTAAGCATCTGTCTTCAGCTCAGGTCATGATTTTGGGGTTCTGGGATTGAGCTCTTTACTGGGCTCTCTGTTCAGTGGGGAGTCTACTCCCCCACCCCAACTCTCTCTCTCAAATAAGTAAATAAAATCTTAAAACAAACCAAACACACACACACACACACACACACACACACACCCCAACAACAACCTCTAGGGGACCTAACAGATTTCTGGAAGCCTTTTTCTGAATCATTCCCTCATTTGTGTCACTATTTTCTTCACATCACTTTTTTATAGTCCCCAAACTTTGGTATATGTCTCCACATCAACATGAGGCTGCATGTTTGACAGACTTGGTCCAGAACATGCCTCCAGGTGGAAAGCTAAGGCATTCTCAAGCACCCCCTCCTTCTCCTTCTGCCATCCGCTTGCCTGGTGCTGTCATTCTCATTCTCTCCACTCTCATTCTCATCCAAATAAATAAAAACTTTCATAATGTAACTTTGGTCAACTTGTGGGATAGCGTTTTATAAATCTTATATAACCTTACTGATTTCTTAACATTATGACTCTTTATTATCAAGAGAATTTTGTTAATATATTCAACTTTGAGTGTAGATTGTATATCTCTTTACTTAGGTCTGCTTGTTCTAATTTCCTGTATTTTTAAGCTTTGTTACTGAGAAATAAACTTTTAGCATTATTGTGGCTGGTTGATGAATCTTTTTAACAGAATAAAGAACCTATTTTTATCCCTGGTAATAGTTATTTTGTTGTAGTCTACTCTGAAATTAATATAGCCACTTCAACTTAATTATCCCTTGTTTTTGTATTGTATACTTCTTTATCTTTATTTTTTAAAGAGATTTTGTCTTTTGGGGGGGGGATTTTATTTATCTGACAGAGAGAGAGAGAGAGAGAGAGAGCGAGCGCACCAGCAGGTGGAGCAGTAGGGAGAGGGAGAAGCAGGCTTCCTGCCAAGCAAAGAGCCTGACACGGGGCTCAATCCCAGGACCCAGGGATCATGACTTCAGCCAAAGGCAGCCACTTAAGTGATTGAGCCACCCAGGCGCCCCACCACCACCCTGCTTTTTAAAAAAGATTTTATTTATTTATTTTAGAGAAAGCAAGAAAAATCACAGACGTGGAGGGAGAAGCAGCTTTCCTGCTGAGGAGGGAGCCAGACTCAGTGCTCCATTCCAGGATCCTGAGATCATGACTGGAACCCACCACAGATGCTTGGCCAACTGAGCCACCCAGGCATCCCTGCATTGTATACCTTCTCACACTTTTACTTTCAACTTTTATAATAACAGAGGCTGCATCTCTCATAAGCACAGTGGCAAACAGATAATGCTTTCTTGTGCAATATGACAATCTCTGTCTTCTATGGGGGAAGTTATTCCATTGCTGTTTGACTAATAATTTATATAGTTGACCTAAATCTACCCTCTATTTCATTTTTGTTTGTTCCTTAAATTTTTTTGCTCTTCTTTATTCTGCTGATTTTTATATTTCTCAAATTTCAATATTACATTTTATTGGTACAATTGATATTTTAACTATAGTTCATGGTTTTTTGTTGTCTCTTTAGAAGGATACAGTGCATTTTTAATGTATCGCTATCTACCTTCAGATAATATTTTACTATTTTTCTAACATAATTCTATTTACTTCCCCTCTTGCTCATCAGGCTCCTGTTGTCATCTAACTTATTTATTTATGTAATTTTACAACATATTGTTATTTTTTGCTTTAAAAGTAATAGATATTTAAAGAAGTGATATAAAAAACACAAATAAAATTACACACTTAAACTGGTACTTTTCCAGCATAATTTTCCCTCACCCGAAAAGTTAATATTTATTTTTTTAAAGATTTTATTTATTTATTTGAGAAAGAGAGAGAGAGAGCAGGGGAAAGGGCAGAGGGAGAAGCAGACTCCCCACTGAGCAGAGAGCCTGAGTGGGGCTTGATCCCACAACCCCAAGATCATGACCTGAGCCAAAGGCAGATACTTAACTAACTGAGCCACCAGGTGCCCCTAACATTTCTTACATTGTGATTCTTCCAAAAACAAATTCTTCCAGGTTTTGTTCAACTGAAAATACCTTCATTTTTGAAAGATTACACACACATACACACATACACACACATACTCAGTGTTGGATACAGAATTCTAAGTTCACAGTTACAGTTTTTGTTTGAAGTTTTCCTTCAGTGCTCTAGCAGTATTTTTCCATTTTCAACTATTCTCCCTTGTCCTGGTCACAAGTCAGTGATAATTCTTATGGTTTTTTCTGAGTGATTTTTTTCTATGTCTGAATTTTAGTATTTGTTCTTTATTGATGGTTTTCAGAAGTTGACTCTGACTTGCAATAAGTATTTTTTATAAAAATTATACATATTTTTATTTATTTGACAGAGATCACAAGTAAACAGAGAGGTGAGTGGGGGTGAGGGGGAAGCAGGCTGCCTGCTGAGCAGAGAGCCTGATGCGGTGCTCAATCCCAGGACCCTCAGATCATGACCTGAGCTGAAGGCAGAGGCTTAACCCACTGAGCCACCCAGGTGCCCCACAATAAGTATTTTTTAAAGTTTATTTATTGAGTTTGTGTTTTACTGAGCTACGTGGATTAATGGGTGGCTGTCTTAATCAAATTTTAAAACATTTCAGCCAATATTCTGCTATGTTTTCCGTTCATTTTGCTATCCTTTCCTGGGACTATTTCATATTTCCCTACTAGTCTTCAGATCTCTGTTTTTTTTTTTTTTCCCTATCTTTTTTTTTTTTTTTTAATAAACATATAATGTATTTTTATCCTGAGGGGTACAGGTCTGTGAATCGCCAGGTTTACACACTTCACAGCACTCACCAAAGCACATACCCTCCCCAATGTCCATAACCCCACCCCCCTTCTCCGAACCCCCCTCCCCCCAGCAACCTTCAGTTTGTTTTGTGAAATTAAGAGTCACTTATGGTTTGTCTCCCTCCCAATCCCATCTTGTTTCATTTATTCTTCTAATACCCCCTTAAGCCCCCATGTTGCATCACCACTTCCTCATATCAGGGAGATCATATGATAGTTGTCTTTCTCCACTTGACTTATTTCGCTAAGCATGATATGCTCTAATTCCATCAACATTGTTGCAAATGGCAAGATTTCATTTCTTTTGATAGCTGCATAGTATTCCATTGTGTATATATACCACATCTTCTTGATCCATTCATCTGTTGATGGACATCTAGGTTCTTTCCATAGTTTGGCTATTGTGGACATTGCTGCTATAAACATTCGGGTGCACGTGCCCCTTCGGATCACTACGTTTGTATCTTTAGAGTAAATACCCAGTAGTGCAATTGCTGGGTCATAGGGCAGTTCTATTTTCAACATTTTGAGGAACCTCCATGCTGTTTTCCAGAGTGGTTGCACCAGCTTGCATTCCCACCAACAGTGTAGGAGGGTTCCCCTTTCTCCGCATCCTCGCCAGCATCTGTCATTTCCTGACTTGTTGATTTTAGCCATTCTGACTGGTGTGAGGTGATATCTCATTGTGGTTTTGATTTGTATTTCCCTGATGCCGAGTGATAGGGAGCACTTTTTCATGTGTCTGTTGGCCATCTGGAGGTCTTCTTTGCAGAAATGTCTGTTCATGTCCTCTGCCCATTTCTTGATTGGATTATTTGTTCTTTGGGTGTTGAGTTTGCTAAGTTCTTTATAGATTCTGGACACTAGTCCTTTATCTGATATGTCGTTTGCAAATATCTTCTCCCATTCTGTCAGTTGTCTTTTGATTTTGTTAACTGTTTCCTTTGCTGTGCAAAAGCTTTTGATCTTGATGAAATCCTAATAGTTCATTTTTGCCCTTGCTTCCCTTGCCTTTGGCGTTGTTCCTAGGAAGATGTTGCTGCAGCTGAGGTTGAAGAGGTTGCTGCCTGTGTTCTCCTCAAGGATTCTGATGGATTCCTTTCGCACATTGAGGTCCTTCATCCATTTTGAGTCTATTTTTGTGTGTGGTGTAAGGAAATGGTCCAATTTCATTTTTCTGCATGTGGCTGTCCAATTTTCCCAACACCATTTATTGAAGAGGCTGTCTTTTTTCCATTGGACAGTCTTTCCTGCTTTGTCGAAGATTAGTTGACTGTAGAGTTGAGGGTCTATTTCTGGGCTTTCTATTCTGTTCCACTGATCTATGTGTCTGTTTTTGTGCCAGTACCATGCTGTCTTGATGATGATAGCTTTGTAATAGAGCTTGAAGTCCGGAACTGTGATGCCACCAACGTTGGCTTTCTTTTTTAATATTCCTTTGGCTATTCGAGGTCTTTTCTGGTTCCATATAAATTTTAGGATTATTTGTTCCATTTCTTTGAAAAAGATGGATGGTACTTTGATAGGAATTGCATTAAATGTGTAGATTGCTTTAGCTAGCATAGACATTTTCACAATATTTATTCTTCCAATCCAGGAGCATGGAACATTTTTCCATTTCTTTGTGTCTTCCTCAATTTCTTTCATGAGTACTTTATAGTTTTCTGAGTATAGATTCTGTGCCTCTTTGGTTAGGTTTATTCCTAGGTATCTTATGGTTTGGGGTGCAATTGTAAATGGGATGGACTCCTTAATTTCTCTTTCTTCTGTCTTGTTGTTGGTGTAGAGAAATGCAACTGCTTTCTGTGCATTGATTTTATATCCTGACACTTTACTGAATTCCTGTATGAGTTCTAGCAGTTTTGGAGTGGAGTCTTTTGGGTTTTCCACAGATAGTATCATATCATCTGCGAAGAGTGATAGTTTGACTTCTTCTTTGCCGATTTGGATGCCTTTAATTTCCTTTTGTTGTCTGATTGCTGAGGCTAGGAAAGCATCTATTTAGAGTATCATATGGTTCTTGTTCTTTCTTTTATTAATGTGTTGTATCACATTGATTCATTTGCGGATGTTAAACCAACCTTGCAGCCCTGGAATAAATCCCACTTGGTTGTGGTGAATAATCCTTTTAATGTACTATTGAATCCTATTGGCTAGTATTTTGGTGAGAATTTTCGCATCTGTGTTCATCAAGGATATTGGTTTATAGCTCTCTTTTTTGATGGGATCCTTGTCTGGTTTTGGGATCAAGGTGACGCTGGCCTCATAAAATGAGTTTGGAAGTTTTCCTTCCATTTCTATTTTTTGGAACAGTTTCAGGAGAATAGGAATTAGTTCTTCTTTAAATGTTTGGTAGAATTCCCCCGGAAAGCCGTCTGGCCCAGGACTTTTGTTTGTTTGGAAATTTTTAATGACTGTTTCAATCCCCTTACTGGTTATGGGTCTGTTCAGGCTTTCTATTTCTTCCTGGTTCAGTTGTGGTAGTTTATATGTTTCTAGGAATGCATCCATTTCTTCCAGATTGTCAAATTTGTTGGCGTAGAGTTGCTCATAGTATGTTCTTATAGTTGTTTGTATTTCTTTGGTGTTAGTTGTGATCTCTCCTCTTTCATTCATGATTTTATTTATTTGCGTCCTTTCTCTTCTCTTTTTGATAAGTCTGGCCAGGGGTTTATCAGTTTTATTAATTCTTTCAAAGAACCAGCTCCTAGCTTCATTGATTTGTTCTATTGTTTTTTTGGTTTCTATTTCATTGATTTCTTCTCTGATCTTTATGATTTCTCTTCTCCTGCTGGGTTTAGGATTTCTTTCTTGTTCTTTCTCCAGCTCGTTTAGGTGTAGGGTTAGGTTGTGTACCTGAGACCTTTCTTGTTTCTTGAGAAAGGCTTGTACCGCTATATATGTTCCTCTCAGGACTGCCTTTGTTGTGTTCCATAGATTTTGAACCGTTGTATTTTCATTATCATTTGTTTCCATGAACTTTTTCAATTCTTCTTTAATTTCCCAGTTGACCCATTCATTCTTTAGAAGGATGCTGTTTAGTCTCCATGTATTTGGGTTCTTTCCAAACTTCCTCTTGTGGTTGAGTTCTAGCTTCAGAGCATTGTGGTCTGAAAATATGCAGGGAATGATCCCAATCTTCTGATACTGGTTGAGTCCTGATTTAGGACCGAGGATGTGATCTATTCTGGAGAATGTTCCATGTGCACTAGAGAAGAATGTGTATTCTGTTGCTTTGGGATGAAATGTTCTGAATATATCTGTGATGTCCATCTGGTCCAGTGTGTCATTTAAGACGTTTATTTCCTTGTTTATCTTTTGTTTGGATGATCTCTCCATTTCAGTGAGGGTAGTGTTAAAGTCCCCTACTATTATTCTATTATCATTGATGTGTTTCTTTGATTTTGTTATTAATTGATTTATATAGTTGGCTGCTCCCACGTTGGGGGCATAGATATTTAACATTGTTAGATCTTCTTGTTGGACAGACCCTTTGAGTATGATATAGTGTTCTTCCTCATCTCTTATTATAGTCTTTGGCTTAAAATCTAATTGGTCTGATATAAGGATTGCCACTCCTGTTTTCTTCTGATGTCCATTAAGATGGTAAATTCTTTTCCACACCCTCACTTTAAATCTGGAGGTGTCTTTGGGCTTAAAATGAGTTTCTTGTAGGCAACATATAGATCGGTTTTGTTTTTTTAATCCATTCTGATACCCTGTGTCTTTTGATTGGGGCATTTAGCCCATTAACATTCAGGGTAACTATTGAGAGATATGAATTTAGTGCCATTGTATTGCCTGTAAGGTGACTGTTACTATATATGGTCTCTGTTCCTTTCTGATCTACCAGTTGTAGGCTCTCTCTTTGCTTAGAGGACCCCTTTCAATATTTCCTGTAGAGCTGGTTTGGTGTTTGCAAATTCTTTCAGTTTTTGTTTGTCCTGGAAGCTTTTTATCTCTCCTTGTATTTTTAATGATAGCCTAGCTGGATATAGTATTCTTGGCTGCATGTTTTTCTCATTTAGTGCTCTGAATATATCATGCCAGCTCTTTCTGGCCTGCTAGGTCTCTGTGGATAAGTCTGCTGCCAATCTAATATTTTTACAATTGTATGTTACAGACTTCTTTTCCTGGGCTGCTTTCTGGATTTTCTCTTTGTCACTAAGACTTGTAAATTTTACTATTAGGTGATGGGGTGTGGGCCTATTCTTATTGATCTTGAGGGGCGTTCTCTGCACCTCCTGAATTTTGATGCTTGTTCCCTTTGCCATATTGGGGAAATTCTCCCCAATAATTCTCTCCATTATACCTTCTGCTCCCCTCTCTCTTTCTTCTTCTTCTGGAATCCCAATTATTCTAATGTTGTTTCGTCTTATGGTGTCACTTAGCTCTCAAATTCTCCCCTCATGGTCCAGTAGCTGTTTGTCCCTCTTTTGCTCAGCTTCTTTATTCTCTGTCATTTGGTCTTCTATATTGCTAATTCTTTCTTCTGCCTCATTTATCCTAGCAGTGAAAGCCTCCATTTTTGATTGCACCTCATTAACAGCTTTATTTTATTTCAATTTGGTTAGATTTTTGCTCTTTTATTTCTCCAGAAAGGGCTTTTATATCTCCCGAGAGGGTTTCTCTAATATCTTCCATGCCTTTTTCGAGCCCGGTTAGAACCTTGAGAATTGTCATTCTGAACTCTAGATTTGACATATTACCAATGTCTGTATTGATTAGGTCCCTAGCCTTCGGTTCTGCCTCTTGTTCTTTTTTTTTGTGGTGAATTTTTCCGCCTTGTCATTTTGTCCAGTAAGAGTATATGAAGGAGCAAGTAAAATACTAAAAGGGTGGCAACACCTTAGGAAAATATGCTTTAACCAAATCAGAAGAGATCCCAAATCGAGAGGGGAGAGAAAGGGGATAAAAAGAGGTTCAGAAAGAAGGAAAAAAAAAGAATAAAGAAAAGTATAAAAAAGAAATATATATATATATATTAGATAAACTAGTTATAAAACAAAAGGCTAAAAGTTAAAAAAAATTTAGCAGAAGAAGAGAAAAAAAATTTTAAAAATTAAAAAAAAATAAAAATAAAAATAAATTAAATTAACTGCAAGACTAAAGAATCATAGGGAGAAAGCCATGAGTTGCGTGCTTTGCTTTCTCCTCCTCTGGAATTCTGTTGCTCTCCTTGGTATTGAAACTGTACTTCTTCGTAGGTGAACTTGGTCTTGGCTGGATTTCTTGTTGATCTTCAGGGGGAGGGGCCTGTTGTAGTGATTCTCAAGTGTCTTTGCCCCAGGCAGAATTGCACTGCCCCTACCGGGGGCTGGGTTGAGTAATCCACTTGGGTTTGCTTTCAGGAGCTTTTGTTCCCTGACCACTTTCCGTAGATTTCCGGAAGATAGGAATACAAGTGGCGGCCTCCTGGTCTCCAGCCCAGAGGAGCCGAGAGCCCGGGGCCCCACTCCTCAGTGCGCCCTCAGAGAACAGTGCCCAGTAACTCCCATCTGCCTGACCTCCGGCCATGCTCTGAGCTCACCGAGCCTGAGACCGGTTCTAGGTAACCCTGAGCTGTGAGCTCACTGTCGGCTCTGTCTCTGTAGCCAGCTTCCCTGTTCTAATACCTGTAAGCTCTGCCACACTAAGACACCCCCGATCCTTTTGTGACCCTGCGGGACCTGAGACCACGCTGACCCCGCGTGGGCTTCACCCCGGATTAGCCTCTGGAGCAATGTCTCTCATCGGAACAGACTTTTAAATGTCTTGATTTTGTGCGCCGTTGCTCCACCGCTTGCCGGGAGCTGGCCCCTCCCCCCGGGGTCTATCTTCCCGTCGCTTTGGATTCATTTCTCCACCAGTCCTACCTTTCAGAAAGTGTTTCTTTTCTTTTCTGTTTCTAGAATTGCTATTCTTCTTCTCTTTGATCTACTTCTCTGCCATCTTGACTCCTCCCCCTCCCCTATCTTTTTTTTAACTTTATTTTATTTTTTTAGGATATAAAATTAATGTACAGAAATCAGTTGCTTTCTTATATACTAACAATGAAAATATAGAAATGGAAATGAGAGAATCAATTCCATTTACTATAGCACCAAGAAACATAAGATACCTGGGAATAAACCTAACCAAGGAGGTAAAGGATCTGTACTCAAGGAACTTCAGAACACTCATGAAAGAAATAGAAGAAGACACAAAAAGATGGAAAAGTATTCCATGCTTATGGATTGGAAGAATAAACATTGTTAAAATGTCTATACGGCCTAGAGCAAGCTATACTTTCAACACCATCCTGGTCAAAATTCCACTGGCATTTTTCAAAGTGCTGGAACAAACAATCCTAAAATTTGTATGGAATTAGAAAAGACCCTGAATTGCTAAGGAAATGTTGAAAAAGCTGGGGGCATCACATTGCTTGATTTCAAGCTTTACTACAAAGCTATGATCTCCAAGACAGCATGTTACTGGCACAAAAATAGACACATAGACCAGTGGAACAGAGTAGAGAGCCATGGACCCACAACTCTGTGCTCAAATAACGTTTGACAAAGCAGGAAAAAAATATACAGTGGAAAAAGACAGTCTCTTCAATAAATTGGACAGCTATATACAGAAGAATGAAGCTTGACCATTCTCTTACACCATATACAAAGGAAAACTCAAAATGGATAAAAGATCTCAACATGAGTCAAGAATCTATCAAAATCCTGGAGGAGAACATAGGCAGTAACCTTTTTGACATGGGCCACATCAACTTCTTTCACAACATGTTTCCAAAGGCATAGGAAACTAAAGCAAGAAATGAATTTTTGGGACTTCATCAAGATCAAAAGCTTCTGCACACTGGGACGCCTGGGTGGCTCAGTTGGTTGGACGACTGCCTTCGGCTCAGGTCGTGATCCTGGAGTCCCGGGATCGAGTCCCGCATCGGACTCCCAGCTCCATGGGGAGTCTGCTTCTCTCTCTGACCTTCTCCTCATTCATGCTCTCTCTCACTGTCTCTCTCTCAAGTAAATAAATAAAATCTTTAAAAAAAAAAAAAAAAGCTTCTGCACAGCAAAGGAAAAGTCAACAAAACAAAGAGGCAACCCATGAAATGAGAGAAGATATTCGCAAATGACACTACAGACAATGGGCTGAAATTCAAGATCTATAAAGAACTCCTCAAACTCAACATCCCCAATCTTTTTTGCTCTCTGATTTAATCTAAGTAATTCCTAATAATTTGGCTTTACATTAACTAAACTTTTTTTTTCTATTGTGCTAAATATACTGTTAGACCCATCTAATGATTTTTTTCTTTTTTCTAAGACATTGTCTTTCAGTCCTAGGATTATAATTTTTTTACATCTTCTAATTTTTTGCTATCATTTCTCATTTTTAATTCATTATTTTAATCTCAATTTTAATTCATTATATTAATATTTACCTTTAACTTATTCATCATAGTCATTTAAAGACATTTTCTGATATTTCCCACAGTGAGGTTATCTGTAGGTCTAATTTTGTTCAGTGATATTTCTCTTGACAAATTCACACATGTTTACTTATGGGCTTCATAATTGCTTATTTAATGTTCTATTGTGTGTCTAAGAAAAGTGAGGATGGATCTGATGTGCATATTTTAGACAGACATAGATATACATCTATATCCCCTCCTACCTGTCCCCCAGACCTACTGCCCTTTTTCCTTAGGCAGAGAAAGTGAATGTGGAATTGATTTATTTGAGCAAATCAAGTTTGAGATTTTTGGGTCCCAGATTTCAGTTTTAATAACCTCTCATAGAGTCTTGGCATCTGAGTGTCAGGACTAAGGAAAATTAAGTTACCAAACCAGTCCTCAAGTTTCTACATGGCCACGTGTTAACATCACTGAATGTAATTGGAGTTAAAATAGCCAGGAGTTTGGTTGCAGCTTTGCTTTCAGTCATTTACTCTGTATTCAAAATACTTTTAAGGCATGTTCTGGCTTCCTGTTCCAATAAGATGCTGGTGCCAGTTACTGCAAACTGAAACCTCACGTCTACTTGACTTCAGAGTTATAGACTGTTAGACTGTAAAAAGGTGAATGGTCAGGGCTCCACAAATTTGAGACCATGAGACTAAAAGACCATGAAACTGTGGGGCTGTGAGATCATAGGATATCTTTCTTTTCCAGTCGTGAAGCCAGCCTCTAAAGTCCCATGTAATTCAATCACTCTCTTGGTAGCTGGGACTCTTCCAGATTCATACTTGGTACACTGGTCTTCACATTTTTCAGAACTCTATTTCGTTTCTGTTTTTTAGAGAAATAAAAGTTCTCAGTCAAGCTTTTTTGACAGACTTATGGCCCAACTTCAGCGAGTAGCCCAGAAATGGAAGCCAACAGCCACTTGCTCATTTGGGAAGATGTCAGTGTTCTGGAATTTAGTCTTTATAGATTTCTCTGTGTCCATAAACCTTCAATGGCTTTAAAGGAAACTATGTTATATTTGGTTTAGTCTGTGATTTCTTGTTTTGGTGGGAGTAAATCTACTCTCTTCTTTTGCAAGTGGAACTCAATCTGTTTTTTTATGAAACACTTCCCATTATTGACACTTAGACAAAGACACTTGTCACATAATGTTTTCCTGAATTATACCATCTAGAAGAAATGTCTTCCTGTTCTGAAATCTTAGTTTGTTGTTTCTCATGTAATGGGATAAATCTTTACACAGTAGCCTTATATCCTAGTAGACTTGAAAGTTCGTTCCACCTGTCTTACCTTCCTTCCTATGGGGATCATTCTTTTTATCTTTGTGGCATTGTTTTCTTCACATAATTCAATAGTAATTTAATAAATATTTGGTGAATGATTGAGTTAAGAAGGTAATAGTAAATATTAAATTCTACTGTTTTCACAATAAAGTTATAGTTTCTCTAATGAATTATAAAAAGACGTAGAGTGAAGATTGACAAGTTACCCCAGTATTTGCTCCTGCCAGAAAGTAAAAGCTCTGTTTTTTTTTTTTTTTCTTTCTTTATACAATTGTCTGGTCTTACATCCTATCATCTCAGGTCATGACATGAAGGCCTACAGGGAACAACACTAGTCTACTAGGACCCTGTGCCTCTAAAATCATTAAGATCCAAACCAGCCCTGGTTTTCCTACCCAGACTATTGTAGGAGTGATAGCATTGAATATATTTTATATAAGCCACTCCTAGATGAAAATTTCAGTGACTCCTAGCCAAGCCTATTTCTAAATACAGTACAGAGCCAAATCAACCAACCAACCAATCAATCAATCAATAAGACTGGGATACATGTTTGAAAAAGAAAGGAAAGATAGTACCTTTGTTAGTTCAGAAATACAGGTTTCAGAATATTGTAGAGGCTTGATTTTCTTTGTGAACATTTTTCTAAAACCTCTCCTTCTCCAGATTCCCAGTGGAAAGGGAAAGATAATAAATTCAGTCTTATATATTTATAAGTAAATAGAAGCTGCTATTAATTTTTGGGACAAAATTGACTGGTATATCTTCCATTGATTAAAAATAATATATTGGTTATGAAAACAAAAATGCCTTTGCAGACAGATCCAGTTTTCTTCATAACTTAGATATAATGACATTAATTATGAAATGACCTTGTCTATTACTTTCAATTTCTAACACGGATTATGTGTTTAAAACAAAACAAAACAAAGGAGAGACAAAATGTGCAAAATTTGCAGAATTAGAAAGTTTAAAAATGTAGATTCCTGAAGAATGTTAGCGTGGAATGGAAATCAAGCCTCATTAACTCTAATTAGGCTTCCTGAACACATACTGAAATTTCACTGCAGCAGGCTTCCTAGGTGGCTGATTTTTTGCCGCAAATGCCTATTCAGTTTCCTAACAAAACAGACTAAATTCTGAGTAATCTCATATATTCCATTTATTGAAATCTCTCAACAGTATGGTTTGATGTTCTAGAAAGTTTCTCTTCATAAAGTATGCATGTTTGACAAAGGCAGAAATCAGAAAGCTACAGTTTGCCTTATTATGTATTTATTCTACATCTCACCTTTTGCACAGTTCAGCAAATCATACATGACTGGTTAATTTCAAGAGTACAATAGAAAATGTCATGATTAATTTAAATTATTTCATATAACCAAGTCACCACTACCGAATGTGCAAGGTTCCCTTACTGTTCGTTCCATTCTGATTTATGGTGAATTAGTTATCGGTCTTCCTCATTATGGTGTAAACTCCCTGTGGATAAGAGGATGTCACCTTTATTTTTTATTTTTTTATTCCTTCTATACCTTGACCACTGCTTTACATAGTAAATGCCACCAACTCAAAGAAGTGAACCAACTTTTTTTGAAAGCAGGAGCGCAATTCAAAATGAAGAAATAAAACCCCAATACTCACACTGAATAATCTGTAAATTCTCTCAGCAGAGTTTATCACCAAGCCTGACCAGTACTGATCACTCTTTTTGTCTCTTTTTCAGTAAAGGTGGCAGGAAGTGCAGCTCCTGGGGCTTGATGTTGAGTTGGTTGGCACCCGTGGGCGAGAGGGCAACAATGTTTACAGTCAGTAAACCTGTGATTGTCTCAGTGGTGCCAAGGTGGCCAGTATTAGGATGTTACTTCTTTAGTTTATTCTATAAAACCCACTAGGGCAATGCAGAATTGCTGGCTGAAGACGACTGACCGCACTTGAATTTTACATCAGTATCTGTGCATTATAAAACTTCTAAATGGATGTTCCTTGGTTGCATCTAAATGGTTACTTGTTTACTTCTAAATGGATGTTACTAAACAAATAACAAAATAAAAATTGTTTGAATAAGAAGTTTAAGGTTGGGATGAACAAACTTACTTTCTGTGTTTCTCAGTCCATGTGGAAGAAAGCAGCTTTATCACACAGCTCGGGTGTTCACAGCTCTGTGGAAGAGAAAAGACAGACTGAGCCTAATATTTCAATGCCCAAATTTGGGGAGTCATTTGATTCAGGTGCCCATCCCTAGACTCATCACCTGTGCCCAAGCAGTGGGTTCATGGCACACATGTGGCTACCTCCACTGAAACATTAGGAAGTGGGTGAGAGGCAGGATTCCAGAAGGTGATGTCATACAGTCTGCAGAAAAGGACACGGGGGGGGGGGGGTGTGTGTGTGTCCCAAGACAATTACTCAGGTGCCCAACATGTTGGATAAATATCTGGATATTCATACCAGTCTTCCACGCTCCACTTATTTGGAATCCTTCCTTATTTGGAAGGAGGAGCATTAAGCATGTCCTCCTCGTATTTGGAAGAAGGAGAATTAAGCATGAGAACATCAGGCTCATTTGTTAAGGAAAAAACAGGGTGATCTCAGTCTGTAGCGTTTTGGAAGACGCATCTAACATTGAAGTAAGGAGAATCTCAAAAACTCTTCTGTGGCCTATTCTCACCTTTCCCTTGATTGAAGCTGACAGTGATATATATATATATATATATATATATATATATATTCCAATTCAATTAATAAGCTTAACCTTAATTAACTGATTAAATTTCATGGAGAAAAAGGCAATAGATGAGCTCCCACCACTGTGCTTGAGCACCAAACTCTTCTTGAGGAATGAGAATGTTGATTCTAGAATCTAGGTAATCCTTTAATTAAAAATGTCCTATTTCATTCTAAATTTATAAAACAAATGAACAGGTGCTGAAATGTCAGGAAACTTCTTTTAGTAATGTCCTCATTATTTTGGTTCTCTTTTTTTTTTTTCAAATATTTCATTTATTTATTTGACAGACATAGGTGGGGGGGTGTGTGTGGAAGCCGGCTTCCTACTGAGCAGAGAGCCTGATGCAGGGCTAGATCCCAGGACCTTGAGATCATGACCCAAGCCAAAGGCAGAGGCTTAACCCACTGCGCCACCCAGGTGCCCCAGTTCTGACTCTTAACAAAGTTTGAACTATTACCAAGATGAAGTTGCTTTTTTTAACCCCAAAGGACTGCTTTTCTTTCTTTCTTTTTTTTAAAGATTTTATTTATTTGTCAGAGAGAGAGAGGGAGAGAGAGCGAGCACAGGCAGACAGAATTGCAGGCAGAGGCAGAGGGAGAAGCAGGCTCCCTGCCGAGCAAGGAGCCCCACTTGGGACTGGATCCCAGGATGCTGGGATCATGACCAGAGCCGAAGGTAGCTGCTTAACCAACTGAGCCACCCAGGTGTCCCAAGGACTGCTTTTCAATTTCGATTCATAATGCCACTTCCCTGTACACAGCTATTTTTTTTTTTTGTGAATTCCCTCGTAATACACCTCATTATAATTTTCAACTAATGCACAAATCTTATTTTCTTTGAAGCAACACCAGAATTATCTAAATCAACGCAAACATTTTCTTTAAAAAGAAAAAAAAACTTATTTGAGAGAAAGAGAGCATGAGGGAGTAGGGGAAGAGGCAGGTGGAGAAGGAGCAAGAGAACCTCAAGCAATCCCCTTCCCCTGGCTGAGTGCAGAGCCCATCACAGGGTTCGATCCCAGAACCCTGAGATCATGATCTGAGCTGAAAACAAAAGCTGGTCGCTTAGCCAACTGAGCCACCCAAATGCCCCCTCAACCCAAACATTTTCAAAGTGAATAAAATATGACATCTGAGAAATGGTATTTTCAGAAAGTTATATTTTTTTTGTTGAGATCTGAATTGAAATGAGAAGTCTTTCTGGAACATGAGCTGGGTATTGACTAATTTTTTTTTTTTTTCTAAACATTAAAAGCTATTTGAAATAGAGTCTGTAGGGAGGACAATTGTTTTTGATTTTGCTAACTAGTAATTTTATTTTTTTAATATTTTATTTATTTGATAGAGAGAGATCACAAGTAGGCAGAGAGGCAGGCAGAGAGAGATAGAGGAGGAAGCAGTCTCCCTGCCAAGCAGAGAGCCCGATGCGGGACTCCATCCCAGGACTGAGATCATGACCTGAGCTGAAGGCAGAGGCTTAACCCACTGAGCCACCCAGGCACCCTAACTAGTACTTTTAAAGAGAGACTTCATGGGGTGCCTGGGTGGCTCAGTGAGTTAAAGCCTCTGCCTTTGGCTCAGGTCATGATCCCAAGGGTCCTGGGATCGAGCCCCGAGTCGGGCTCTCTGCTCAGCAGGGAGCCTGCTTTCCTTCCTCTCTCTCTGCCTGCCTCTCTGCCTACTTGTGATCCCTGTCTGTCAAATAAATAAAATCTTAAAAAGAGAAAGAGAGAGATAGAGTTCATGATATAAGATTGTGCTGTCTTGAAATAATGATCCTATTTATAAATAGCACTTTTGGTTACTATATATTTTCAGGTCTAAATTTCTTATATGAAATAAATGAGTAATGGCCATTGTCTTATGTTAGTAGGAGTATGGTTTTATTTTACTAATATGTTGGAGAAACTCAGAAATTTTTCCTTAACAAATACTTCAACTTGTGGTTTGTGCATAGCTTGGATTTTCTGGCTTTGTTTCTTTTTTCTTGTTGCATTTCTAGGTCATTGTTTCTTAAAAACCAGATTGAGTCAGAGTAATCTGGAACAGATTCCTGGGTCCAATCTCAGGAATTCCATAACATAGTAGAATTCCTAAGTTCCAAGATTCAGAAGTGGAATTTTTAAATTTCCCAGATGATTTTGTGAAGAGTGAATTTTGAGAAACCCTGAGCTTACAGATAGAATCTGGATGTTAAAGTTTCATGAACTTGAAAGATCAAGGAAAATAGGTTCATTTCAATCAAATTCCTACCTGTTATATTTAACTAATAAATGACATTCATCTAATTTAACTCAGGGTCTGAATTGATTCTTTGGCACTCAAATAAGGGAAATTGGAGTAGGCATTTTTCCTGAAAAGTGAGTTGATTGTACAGGTCAGCTTTCATTGGGAAAATATTCTTAACCTATTTTACTCTAGTAATTGTACAAGTATCTGTATTTCAACATTTTTGTAAAAAATAAAGGTATGAAATACATTTGACCCTTGAACAATATGGGAGCTGGGGAAGTACTGCACAAAACAATTGATCTTCACATATAATAAAGAGTATCATTCCAAACATGACAAGTGAGCCCTTCACAAAGAAAGTACAGTAA
This sequence comes from Mustela erminea, assembly GCF_009829155.1. Classification (NCBI taxonomy): domain Eukaryota; kingdom Metazoa; phylum Chordata; class Mammalia; order Carnivora; family Mustelidae; genus Mustela; species Mustela erminea. The sequence goes on along the minus strand of NC_045627.1, from coordinate 11,674,587 downwards.
TATTTCAAATTGCAGTTCTCATATATTTCTGTTACTATGTATGTTTGAGATATAAGTATGTGTATATAGAGAGATGGACTTTAAATGGTCATTAATCCCTGAGCCCTGAAAATATTTGCTTTACTCACGTCCATATCTATGGCTGTATTTTCATATTCACTATGAGTTTTCTCCCACATATAATACTGGATAATTGGTTTTTTCTTTTTAATTAGATATTTCAATCAAGAAGTAACAATAAACTCTAGCAAAGTTCAACACAATTTAGTTTAAGAAAACCCAATCGTGTAAAAATGATATCTGAATTGGTATGCCTGGGTGGGCATCTAACACTTGGTTTTGGCTCAGGTCATGATCTAATGAGTCATGGGAGCCCCATTCTGAGCCCTGCGCTCAGCGAGGGGTCTACCTGAAAATTCTCTCTTCTCCCACTTATGCACGCATGTTCTCTCTCTCTGAAATAAATAAATCTTAAAAAAAAATGACTCTGGAATAAAAATTATCAGAAACATGACAAGCAAAACATAATCTCACAAAGGTAAAAGAAAAATCTTGAGATATTTTAACTTTAAACTGTTTCAGTTTTTGATTGTATTTTTCTTTTAATTCAAGTTAGTATTCAATATTTATGCTTAAATGATGCAACTATGTGAATTCAACATATAATTCTTTAAATCCATTGTGTGCCATTTGCTTGAGATTTAAAATCAGCATAAGAAAATAAAAAGCTTCTTTATGGAATCAATTTATTAAAATGCAAAAACTATTCATCAAGAAGTGTGGCTTCGACAGATAATATATTGAGGTCTATTGATTGACTTCAAATGTCCTAAGAAGGACATTCAGATACAGGCTGTGATTTCTAACTGCAAAGCAGGAAACCAAGAATAGCTTGTTAGAAGATTAAAGATTAGCAAGAGCTAATGTGTAAAACTAGTAACTAGTGTTTAGTACTTTTTCCTTGAATAATATGGGGGAAAATTTTACAAAGTTTCAGAAATGTCATTTTCCAGTAACTAAAAGAAGCAAATGATCTACATCTTCCTTAAGTGTAATAACACACACTGACTAATGATTACTGATTAATTGACTGGCATGTACAACAGAGCAAGTAAGTCCATTTATTTATTTATTTTTACATCTTTCACTTCTTTCCTCATTATTTTACTCCTACCTTTATTTTATGATCACTGTCATTTCTGTGGCTTTCTAGTGACTAATTTCTCTTCTCAATATGTTTTGTATTTTGCATTTTTGCATGTCTCTTAATTTATTATTGGATACTGCATTTCCAAATGATACAGGGTTGAATGTCTGAATTTTATTCTCTTTGTTTAAAGGTACAATGTTTAATTCAGTAACCACCAGCTGCATTTGGCAATTGGCCATTTAAATTAGAATTTATATTAATTCAAATGAAATAAAATTTAAAATTCCATCTCTTAGCCATTACTGACATTTCAAATATGCAATATCTACACATACTATGGCTACTGTATCAGAGCATGAAAAAGAATATTTCCATCAGAGTATAAATTTCTAACAGATGACACTGCTTGGGTTTTGTTTTGGCAAACTCGTAAGCTACTTGCAGACCAACTTTGAGACTCATTTTTTACCTTTCTCATGACAGATGTGCAGTATTTATTTTAGGTCAATTTTACCTCTTCTACTAACCTCTGGCACTTATGGGGTTTCTATGGAATGTCTAGGTTGTTCAGTGAGGTGCTTCACTTAGCCCACTTGAAAATCCAATCTCCCTGAAGACATTTTCATCTAACTGCAACTTGGGAATTGTTCTTGTCAAGCCTCGTAAAATATCACCCTGTGTGGGTACAGCTTGATATTTAGGCAATAATGTTAGTGGATCCCTATTCTGGGATTTTTCTCTGCCGCTATATCTCTGTTCCTCTAATGCGTATATTCTATGCATATATTCTAGGTACTTGATGCTCCCTGACCCCTCATCACTACCTTCTCAACTTACAAAGGATATTGTATTCTATGCAGGTTTTCCTGTTTGCCCCTACTCCTTTTTCAAATAAATAAATATTTTTTAAAAAATGTCTTAAGAGATAAATCCAAGGCAGTTGTAGGGCTCTTTTTGTTTCTCTCTCTTGGGAATTTTATCCCACCAGTTATTTAATATATGAAAAGAAAGTATTCATAGAATTCATCTAATTTTCCAGTCTTTACGGTGAGATAGCAAAGACAGGACATAACTGCTATTACCTGTGAATGCTTTATTCAGGATTTTGTGTCTATATTTATGAGGATTCTGGTCATTTGTTTTCATTTTTTATACTGTCCTTCACGGGCACGATGTGGGTTTAGTGCAGTGGACTGAGTCATGGTCCCTCAAAGGAATGCACATCTTCATCTCCAGATCCTGCAAGGATGATACCTCATATAGATTATGAGACTGACGCGCTACCTACTGCGCTAACGAGGCACCTGATACCTCATATAGAAAAGAAACTTTGCAAACTGGTTTAAGTAAGGACCTTGAGATGGGGAGTGTTTTCTGGATTATCCTGCTGGCCCCAAATAATCACATGGTTCTTACGAGTGGAGAATCTTTCTCAGCCAAGGTTGGAAGGAAATGTGACTATGGACAAAGGGTGATAGAGTGTGATGGGCAGACTCTACACTCCATTCCTTGCTTGGAAAACAGAGGCAGTACTCCATGAGCCAAGAGAGAGAGGCAACCTTTGCAAGATGAAGAGTGAGCAAACAGATTCTCCTTTAGAGACTGTAGAAAAGAGCAAAGTCCGGCAAACACCTGAGCCTGATGAGACTCAGGTTGGATTTCTAATCTATATACATGTAAGATAAAAAAAAGTGTGTTATTTCCAGACATTGTATTTGTGCAATTTGTTACAGTAGCAATAAAAAATGAATACACTTGGGTTATGCTGACAACATAAAACACATTCAGATATGTCTCTTCTTCTGCTACTATTTGAAACATTTGTATAAAAGTGATTTTTTTAACTGTAGAATTTACAGTGTAAGCACAATGTCCTAGACCACCTTTATTGAAAGTTTCCAATGACAAATTAAATTTGCTTAAAAGATATAATCTATTGACATTGTCTATAATTTTCTTCTGTCAGGCGAATTGATAGATTGTATCTTTGAAAGCATTTTCTTTGCAATATTGTCAAATTTTTGAACTGGAAATTATTAAGATTCCCTTATTCTTATTTTAGTTAGTGTATTATCTGTATTGATGCCCAATGTTCTCTTTCATTTACAAAAAAAGAAAATTTAAACTTTTTCCCTCTATTAGTTTGGCTCATATTAAAATTCTATTTCTTTTTCAAAGAAATTTTTTTCTTTTCCTATGCTTATATAGTTCAATCATGATTTGCTTTGAATTAACTTCTTTTATACCTTGTTTTGGATTATAGAGTGAATTTGAGTTGACACTTTTGAAAAAAGAAAAGAAAATTTTTGAACAGCTATTTCTTCAAAAATTTTTTCTCCCCTTTCTCCTCTTCTTCTGGGATGAGAATTATACATGTGTTAGAACATTTAATATTATCCCTCACATCAATGATACTCAACTCATTTTTAAAAATGCAATTAATCTATTGGCTTCAACCTGAATAAATTTTATTGGCATATCTTGGAGGTCTCTGTTCTTTCCTTCTACACAGCCCAATTTTAACCAGTAAAAACTTAATGCCCATTGTGAATTTTTGTTCTGAATTTTCTTTATTGTGTATATTTTCATCTTCTCTGGTGGTGTATCTGTTGACACATTACAGCCATATTTCTTGTAAATTCTTTTATATAATTACAGTAATTGTGTTAAAGGCCTTGTTTTCTGATATTAATTACTGAGTCATTTATGGGGCTATTTTTTACTGACTATATATTCTCTTTATTACAAGCTAACTTTTCTGCTATTTACATTTGTCTTTTATTTTTATTTTTTATTTTATATATACATATATATATTTTTTAATTTATAGAGCATGCAATCTCCTTATTTTGTTGTTAACAATAAGAATGAGATGGGCAAATCACACCAATGTTTCCTAGAGTTGAGCTCGTTTGGGGAACAACTTTATTAATTCTCTTCCAGTTTTATTTAGATATAATTAACACTAACATTATATTCATATAAAGGCACAGAAACTAGTTGATATATAAATCTATCATGGAATAGTCACAATAAGTTAACATCCATCACCTCATACAGTCACAATTTTTTTCTTAGGATGAGAACTTTTTTTTTTAAGATTTTATTTATTTATCTGAAAGAGATCACAAGTAGGCAGAGAGGCAGGCAGAGAGAGACAGGGAAGCAGGCTCCCTCCTGAGCAGAGAGCCCCATGTGGGGCTTAATCCCAGGACCCTGAGCATGACCCGAGCCAAAGGCAGAGGCTTTAACCACTGAGCCACCCAGGAGCCTCAGGATGAGAACTTTTAAAACCTACTCTCTTAGCAACTTCTAAATACACAATATGGTATTATTAACTATAGTTATCATGCTGTATATTACATTCCCCAAACCCATTTATCTTATAGTTGAAAGTTTATACCTTTTGACAACCTTTATCCATTTCCCTCACCCCCTGCCTCTGGCAACCACCCATACATTTCTGTCTCTATGCGTGCAGTCATTTTAGATTCCACATATAAGTGAGAACACACAGTTTCTCTTTCTGTCTGGCTTATTTCTACTGAGCGTAATGCCTTCAAGGTCCATCCATGTTGTCATAAATGGCAGTATTTCCTTCTTTCTTAAGGCTGAAAAACATCCAGGTGCGTATATAAATCATATTGACACTTAGGTTGTTTGTTTCCATGTCTTGGCTTTTGTAAATAATATTGTAATGTATGTGGAAGGTGCAGTGGTCTCTTTCAGATAGTGATTTTGTTTCCTTCAGATATATACCCAGAAGTGGAACTAGATAATTTGGTAATTTTTTTTTTTTTTTTAATATTTTGAGGAATCAGGGCACCTAGGTGTTACAATCAGTTGAGCATCTGACTCATGATTTTGGCTCAGGTTGTGATCTCAGGGTCGTGAGATCCAGCCCTTCATGGGGCTTCATGCTCAGCATGGAGTCTGAGTTTTTCTCTCTCCCTCTTACTCTGCCTCTCCTACTCATACTCTCTCTAAAATAAAGTAAAAAAAAAATATATTTTGAGGAACATTCATGCTGGTTTTCACTGGCTGCACAAATTTATATTTCCCCAACAGTGCAGTTTCCTTTCCTCCATATCTTCATAAACACTTGTTATCTCTTATCTTTCTGATGATAGCCATTGTAATCTATATGAAGTGATATCTTGTGGTTTTTGTTTGCATTCCCATCATGATTAGTGACCTTGCACATATTTTTATTTGTGTTAGCCATTTGTATGTCTTATTTGAAAGAGTATCTGTTCATAGCTTCAAATGTTTAATCAAATTGTGAGTTTGTTAGTTTACTATTACTTGTATGAGTTCTTTATATATTTTGGATATTAACTCCTCAGCAGGTACATGGTTTGCAAATATTTTCTCTTATTCAGTAGGTTGCCTTTTCATTTTATTAATAATTTTCTTTGCTTTGTAGAAGCTTATTAGTTTGATGTAGTCTCACTTGCTTATTTTTCTTTTTGTTGTCTTTATTTTTGGTGTTAAATTCAAGAAGAATCATTGTTAAGACTGATATCCAGGAACTTACTCCATATGTTTTTGTTTTTGCTTCCCCTAAGGATTTTATGGCTTCGGGTTTTACATTCAAGTTCTTAATCCATTTTTAGTTGATTTATTCATGTTGAATTTATGTGTGATTATCCAAACTCTCAACATTCTGGGTCTTCACCACAGTCTTGATCTTGTCAGCATGTGAGCTCTGAGTGTGGACTGTTGTTTTAGATATTTTGATTCCTTGTTTGGATTCAATCAATTCTGGAATACATGAACTCTGAATAGGGGCAGACCTGTTTTTTCCTTTGTGCTTCTAAGCTTCCTCATCATTTCCTCTTACTAAAACTCAGGGAGAATTATTTGCCTGATCAGTCTCTTCTTGTATCTAGGCATCCTGCAATTCCAATCCTCCCTTGTGGTCCAGAGAATTTTATAAGAATAAGCTGATTTCTCTTTATCCCTAAATACATCTTTCTGTACAGTCACCTTCATCTTCTGTCTGCTTTGCCTGGGCATGCCACTCTGTCCTTATGCTCCCATATAACAGGCTTTTTGATGTCCAAACTTCAATTCCCCAAGGCTTCTTGTGTCTACTACTCTTTGATAAACTCATATAAAAAAAGTATATTCCCCCCTGGGATTTCCTTGTTTTTACCATACAAGTAGTTATTTTTTGACATTGCCTATTCTAACAGGAAGTGGAGGTTTTCTCATAGGGATTTTAATATTATGATCCAATAATTACAATAGCAATAAAACTTTGTATTTCATGTTTTAATTTTTTAAGTTACTGCAAAATGTTACTATTGAGTCCAGAAAATTACAAATAAGTGTGTTGGGCTAAAAATGTTTTTTTCATTAACCATGATTGAATTTCTTCTGGCTTCATTCAATTAGCAAATACTGAGTTTCTACTACAAGCATAGCATTATGATGGATGCTGGAGGACCAGAAGTAAACAATGTAGTGAGACCATGTTTTTCTCTAAATACCAAAGGAATATTTCAGAAAAATAATGCTCAAAAAATAACATTTAAAAATAGAACTTATTTTCACCTGATAGTTAGAACTGAAGAGAAATTTCTAATAAAGTCTCATGGAATTGAAATATCATCCCGTGGATTTGACGCAAGAATCAGAGTTTATAGTTGATGCTGACACATGTATTACTTTCCTCTGACACACGGCAAACTGATGAGTCTGAAAGTCTTTGAAATAATTTGTCCCTTGCCCTGTCACTCAGTTACTCAGATACGTAGTTGGATTGTGCGGGTTCTGCACATGCCTTCAGAGGGTTTAACATCTTCAAAAATTTGTCCTCCATTCTTTATTCTTAATAGTTTCCCAACTAAAATGTAACATGATGAGTCATTATTGCTTGAGATTAGAGACCTGAGTCCATACAATATAGCCAAGTGGTATATAGTCTCAAGGTATTCCAGCATTCAAGATATAGGACATGGGGCCCTAAGAAATCCCTTTAAGTCTTCTTCAGACCATCAAAAGGCTCAACAGAATAGGATTAGAAACCTCCTAGTTTGGTCATTAGATTATAAGTCAAAATTCATGTGTATGTGTGTGTGTGTGTGTGTGTGTGTCTACAAGCTCATGTGCATACATGCCAGTCCTGGATCAATAAAGTTTAATACAAGAAAATATAGATGATCATGCAGGTAATGTTCCAACAAATGAGGATGTTCTAATCATGTATCAAACATAAACAACACAAAAGATAAAAACGATAGTTTTTGTAAATGTTAAAAATTTCAGTTTTTCAGCAAGATGGCAGAGGAGGAGACCTAAATATCATCAGGTCATAGGAATTCATATAGATAGTTATCAAACCATTCTGAACACCTACAAATTCAACAGGGGATCAAAGAGAAGGAAAGCAGCAACTCTAGGAACAGAAAATTGACCACTTTCTGGAAGGTAGGACATGTGGAGAAGTGAATCAGAGGTGAACATGGGAAGATAGATGACAAGGGAGGGGCCAGCTCCCAGCAAGTGGTGGAGCAAGGGTGCACAAAATTGGTTCTTTTAAGTCTGCTCCAGGAGGGATGTCACTCCAGAGGCTAAGCAGGGGGTGAAGCCTTTGTGGGGACAGTGTGGTCTCAGGACCTGCAGGGTCACAGAAAGACTGAGCGTGTCTGAGTGTGGCAGAGACCCATTTATCAGAGCAGGGAAGCTGACTAAGGAATGGAGCCTGGGAGGGGCTCTCAGCGCTGCGTTACCTTAAACCATGATCCAAGGCACAGTCACGCCACTACTAATCAAGCAGGGACCCAACAAGTGGCAGATCTGGGGAGACTCACCTTCCTCCCCCAAGGGGGAGTGGTGTGGGAGTGTGCTGCAGGAATCTGCCACGTTTGGAGACTCCAGACGGGGCCGTGCGCCAGAGATAGAGACACTTGGTCATAGGCCGGGTGAGCTTGGAGCACAGCTAGAGACCAGGGAGATGGGAGGGATTGACAGCTTCTCTCTGAGGGTGCACTGAGGAGTGGGGCCCAGAGCTCTCAGCTTCTCAGGGCTGGAGATTGGGAGGCCGCCATTTTCATTCTGAAAGCATTCAGGGAACAAAAACTTCTGAAAGTGAACCCAAGCAGATTGTTTGGCCTGGCCCCTGGCAAGGGTGGTGAAATGCTGTCTCAGGCAAAGACACTTGAGAATCACGACAACAGGCCCCTCCCCCAGCAGATCAGCAAGAACAACCAGCCAAGACCACATTTATTGAACAATGAGAACTGCAAAACAGCAGCACTAGGGGAATACAGAAAACAGAATTCATGGCTTCTTTCCCATGACTCTTTCATCTTTCAAAGTTAAATTTTTAAAATCTTCATTAATTTTTTTCTATTTCTATTTCTAAAAATTTTTCTTCTTTCCCACTTAAACCTATTTTAACTATTTTATCTCATCAATACCTGTTTAAAAATCTTTTTTAATTTTCATTTTTATAGTCATATTCTATTCCTTCATTGTATGTAACCTTAATTTTTATATACATATTAGTTTTTCTTTCTTTAAAATTTTGGGATATAGTTTCTTTCTTTCTTTATTTTTTTAAGATTTTTAAAATTTATTTGACAGGCAAAGACTGTAAGTAGGCAGAGAGACAGGCAGAGAGAGGGGGGAGAAGCAGGCTTCCTGCCGAGCAGAGAGCCTGATGTGGCACTCAATCCCAGGACCCTGAGATCATGACCTGAGCCAAAGGCAGAGGGTTAACCCACTGAGCCACTCAAGCACCTCAGATATACATTCTTCTAACAGACCAGAATATACTCCAAATCTAGCCTATGGCTTTGTTCTAGTCTCCAACCTGATCACATTCTCTTTTTTAATTTTCTTTTTCTTTTCATAACCTTATCAATTTCTTTTTTTTTTAAAGATTTTATTATTTACTTGACAGACAGAGACCACAAGTAGACAGAGAGGCAGGCAGAGAGAGAGAGGGGCAAGCAGGCTACCTGCTGAGCAGAGATCCCAATGTGGGGCTCGATCCCAGCACCCCGAGATCATGACCCAAGCTGAAGGCAGAGTCTTAACCCACTGAGCCACCCAGGTGCCCAATTCCTTTTAAAAAATCTTTTTAATTTTCATCTTTATAATCATATTCCATCCCCTCATCATGTTTACCCTTATTTCCATTTCCATATATTTACATATATAGAAATTATATTATATATTATATAATTTCTATATATGTAAATATATGTATATTTAAATTCTATATTTTTATATATATATTTAAAATTTTGGGAGGCAGTTTCTTCTAACAGACCAAAAATACACCAAAAATCAAGTGCGTAGCTCTGTTCTATTTACCAGGCTAATCATTTTTTTTCCCTTTCTTCTCCCCCCAGTTTTGGGTCTTTTCTTGTTTGATTACTGTAGATTTTTCTGAGGTCACTCTTGCCATTTTAGCATTTTGTTCTCTCATTCATCTATTCTTCTCTGGATAAAAAAAGACAGGTGGAAAATCTCACTTCAAAAAATAAAAAAGAAAAGAAAAGAAAAGACTAAGTGGCAGGACTGATGGCTAGTAAGATGTTCTACGTGGGCTTGAAAACACCATAGAAAATACTAGAAAATCCTTTTCTCGAGAAATAAAAGAAACTAAAATCTAACCAAGTAGAAATTTAAAAAGCTATTAATGAGGTGCAATAAAAAATGGAGGCTCTTACTCCTAGGATAAATGAGGCAGAAGAGAGAATTAGTGATATAGAAGACCAAATGATGGAGAATAAAGAAGTGGAGCAAAAGAGAGACAAACAACTACTGGACCATGAGGGGAGAATCAGAGAGATAAGGACACCATAAGACAAAACAATATTAGAATAATTGGGATCCCAGAAGAAGAAGAAAGAGAGAAGGTAGCAGAAGGCATATTGGAGCAATTTATGTCAGGGAATTTCCCTAATTTGGGGAAGGAAACAAGCATCAAAATTCAGGAGACACAGAGAACACCCCTCAGAATCAATAAAAATAACTGCATGCCCTGTCATCTAATAGTAAAACTTACAAGTCTCAGAGACAAAGAAAATATCCTGAAAGCAGATTGGGAAAAGAGGCCTATAACACATTTCTACAATGGTAGAAATATTAGATTAGATTGGCAGCAGACCTATCCACAGAGACCTGGCAGGCCAGAAAGGACTGGCATGATCTATTCAGAGCACTAAATGAGAAAAATATGCAACCAGAATACTTAATTGAACTAGGTTGTCATTGAAAATAGGAGAGATAAAAAGCTTCCAGGACAAACAAAAACTAAAAGAATTTACAAACACCAAACCAGCCCTACAGGAAATATTGAAAGGGGTCCTCTAACCAAAGAGAGAGCCTAAAAGTAACAGACCAGAAAGGAACAGAGACAATATACAGTAATAGTCGCCTTAAAGGCAATACAATGGCACTATCTTCGTATCTTTCAACAGTTACCCTGAATGTAAAATGAGCCAAATGCCCCCAATCAAAAGACATAGGGTAATTCAACACACAAAAAACAGACAATCATATCAAAAAATGGGCAGAAGATATGAATAGACACTTCTCCAACAAAGACATACAAATGATTATCAGACACATGAAAAAATGTTAATCATCACTAGCCATCAGGTAGATTCAAATTAAAACCACATTGAGATACCACCTTATACCAGTTAGAATGGCCAAAATTAGCAAGACAGGAAACAACATGTGTTGGAGAGGATGTGGAGAAAGGGGAACCCTCTTATACTGTTGGTGGGAATGCAAGTTGGTGCAGCCACTTTGGAGAACAGTGTGGAGATTCCTCAAGAAATTAAAAATAGAGGTTCCCTATGACCCTGCAATTGCACTACTGGGTATTTCCCCAAAAAATACAGATGTAGTGAAAAAAAGGGCCATCTGTACCCCAATGTTTATAGCAGCAATGGCCACGGTCGCCAAACTGTGGAAAGAACCAAGATGCCCTTCAACAGACAAATGGATAAGGAAGATATGGTCCATATACACTATGGAGTATGTGCCTCCATCAGAAAGGATGAATTGAAGTGTGTAAACCTGGTGATTCACAGACCTGTACCCCTGGGGATAAAAATATATTTTTATAAAAAATAAAAAATTAAAAAAAGTTTTAAATAAATAAATAAATAAATAAATAAAAGAAAGGATGAATACCCAACTTTTGTAGCAACATGGACTAGAAGAGATGATGTTGAGTGAAATAAGTCAAGCAGAGCGAGTCAATTATCATATGGTTTCACTTATTTGTGGAGCATAACAAATAGTATGGAGGACAAGGGGAGATGGGGAGGAGAGGGGAGTTGGGGGAAATTAGAAGGGGAGGTGAACCATGAAAGACTATGGACTCTGAAAAACAATCTGAGGGTTTTGAAGAGGCAGAGGGTGGGAGGTTGGGGGAACCAGGTGGTGGGTATTAGGGAGGGCACAGATTGCATGGAGCACTGGGTGTGGTGCAAAAACAATGAATACTTTTATGCTGAAAAGAAATAAAAAAAATTTTTTTTAAAGACATAGGGTATCAGAATGGGTAAATAAAACAAGACAAAACAAAACAAAACAAGACCGTTGATATGCTGTCTGCAAGAAACTCATTTTAGACCCAAGACACCTCCAGATTTAAATTGAGGGATGGAAAAGAATTTACCAGGCTAATGGACATCAAAAGAAAGCTGGGTGGTAATTCTTATAGCAGAAAAATTAGATTCTAAGCCAAAGACTATAATAAGAGAAGGGAAAGCATACTATATCATACTTAACGGGTCTGTCCAACAAGAAGATCCAACAATTGTAAATATCTGTGCCCCTCACATGGGAGCAGCCAACTATATAAAACAATTAATAACAAAATCAAAGAAACACATCAACAATAATACAATATTAGTAGGGGACTTTAACACCTTCTTCACTGGAATGGACAGATCATCTAAGCAAAAGACCAATAAGGGAAAAAAAGGCTTTAAACAACACACTGGACCAGATGGACATCACAGACATATTCAGAGCATTCCATCCCAAAGCAACAGAATACACATTCTTCTCTAGTGCACATGGAACATTCTCCAGAATAGATCACATGCAGGGTCACATATCAGGTCTCAACTAGTACCAAAAGATTAGGATCATTCCCTGCATATTTTCAGATCACAATGCTTTGAAACTAGAAATCAATCACTAGAGGAAAGTTGGAAAGAACTCAAATACATGGAGGCTAAAGAGCATCCTACTAATGAATGAATGGGTCAACCAGGATATTAAAGAAGAATTTTTTAAAAATCATGGAAACAAATTAAAATGAAAACTCAACTGTTCAAAATCATTGGGATGCAGCAAAGACAGTCCTAAAAGGAAAGTATATAGCAATACAAGCCTTTCTCAAGAAACAAGAAAGGCCTCAAATACACAACCTAACCCTACACTTAAAGGAGCTAGAGAAAGAACAGCAAAGAAAGCCTAAACCCAGCAGAAGAAGAGTAATAATAAAGATGAGACCAGAAATCAATGAGATAGAAACCAAAGGAACAGTAGAACAGATCAGTGAAACTAGGAGCTGGTTCTTTGAAAGAATTAGTAAGATTGATAAACCCCTTGCCAGACTTATCAAAAAGAAAATAGAAAGCACCCAAATTAATAAAATCATAAATGGAAGAGGAGAGATCACAACCAACATTAAAGAAATACAAACAATTATAAGACCATATTACCAGCAACTACACACCAGCAAATTTGACAATCTGGAAGAAATGGATGCATTCCTATAGATGTATAAACTACCAAGACTCAGCTAGGAAGAAATAGAAAATCTGAACAGACTTAAAACCAGTAAGGAGATTGGGAAGCAGTCATCAAAAATCTCCCTACAAATAAGAGTCTAGGGCCTGATGGCTTCCCAGGGGAATTCTACCAAACATTTAAAGAAGAATTAATACCTATTCTCCTGAGACTGTTCCAAAAAAATAGAAATGGAAGGAAAACTTCCAAACTCGTTTTATGAGGCCAGCATTACCTCGATCCCAAAGCCAGAAAAAAACTCCAAAGGAGAATTACTGACCAATATCCCTGATGAATATGGATGCAAAAATTCCCACCAAAACACTACCCAATAGGATCTAACAGTAGATTAAAAGGATTATTCACCACGACCAAGTGGGATTTATTCCTGGGCTGTGAGTTGGTTCAACATCTGCCAATCAATCAATGTGATACAATACATTAATAAAAGAAAAAACAAGAACCATATGATACTCTCAATAGATGCTGAAAAAGCATTTGAGAAAGTACAGCATCCCTTCTTGATCAAACTCTTCACCATGGAGAGATAGAGGGTACATACCTCAAATTCATAAAAGTCATCCATAGTGAATACCATTCTCAGAAAAACTCTCGGTTTTCCCCCTAAGATCAGGAACAAAGTGAGCTGTCTACTATCACCACTGCTATTTAACATAGTATTAGAAATCCCAGGCTTAGCAATCAGACAAGAAGAAGAAATAAAAGACATCCAAATTGGCAGAGAAGTCAAACTCTCACTCTTGGCAAGTGATATGATTTTATGTGGAAACCCAAAAGACCCCATTCCAAAACTGCTAGAACTCTTACAGGAATTCAGTAGAGTGTCAGGATATAAAACCAATGCATAGAAATTAGTTGCTTTTCTATACACCAACAAAAAGACAGAAGGAAGAGAAATTAAGGAGTTGATCCCATTTACACCTGCAACCAAAGCCATAAGATACCTAGGAATAAACCTAAGCAAAGAGATAAAGAATCTGCATTCAGAAAACTATAGAGTGCTCAAGACAGAACTTGAGGAAGACACAAAGAAATGGAAAAACATTCCATGCTCATGGATTGAAGGAACAAATATTATGAACATGTGTATTCTACATAGAGCAATCTATACATTTAATGCTATTCCTATGGAAATACCATAAACTTTTTTCAAAGAAATGGAACAATCTTAAAATTTATATGGAAAAGAAAGGACCCCAAATAGCCCTAGGAATGTTCACAAAGAAAAGCAAAGTTGATGGTATAGAATTCCAGACGTCAAGCTCTATTACAAAACTGTAGTCATCAAGACAGTATGGTACTAGCACAAAAACACACATAGATCCATGGAACAGAACCCAGAAATGGACCCTCAACTCCATGGTCAACTAATCTTTGCCAAAGAAGGAAGGAATGAATGTCTGATGGAAAAAAGACAGCCTCTTTAACAAATGGTGCTCGGAAAATTGGACAGCTACATGCAGAAGAATGAAACAGGACCATTTCCTTACACCACACATAAAAATAGACTCAAAATGAATGAAAGACCTCAATGTGAGACAGGAATCCATCAGAGTCCTTGAGGAGAACACAGACAGCAACCTCTTCGACCTCAGCTGCAGCAAACTTTTTCCTAGAAACACCACCAAAGGCAAGGGAATCAAGGGCAAAAATGAACTATTGGGACTTCATCAAGATCAAAAGCTTTTGCACAGCAAAGGAAACAGTCAACAAAACCAAAAGACAACTGACAGAATGGGAGAAGATATTTGCAAATGACCTATCAGATCAAGGACTAGTGTCCAAAATCTGTAAAGATCTTATCAAACTCAACTCCCAAAGGACAAATCATCCAATCAAGATGTGGGCAGAAGACATGAACGACAATTCTGTAAAGAAGATATCCAAATGGCCAACAGACACATGCAAAAGTCCTCAACATCACTCGGCATCAGGGAAATACAAATCAAAACTGCAGTGAGATAGTACCTCACACCAGTCAGAATGGCTAAAATTAAGCAGTCAGGGAATGACAGGTGTTGGAGAGGATGTGGAGAAAGGGGACACTCCTATACTGTTGGTGGGAGTGCAAGCTGGTGTAGCCACTCTAGAAGAGAGTATGGAGGTTCCTCAAAGAGTTGAAAATAGAGCTACCATATGACCCAGCAATTGCACTACTGGGTATTTACCCTAATGATACAAATGTAGCGATCCAAAGGGGCACATGCACTCAAATGTTTATAGCAGCAATGTCCACAATAACGAAACTATGGAAAGAACCTAGATGTCCATCAACAGATGAGTGGATAAAGATGTGGGATATGGAGATGTGTGTGTGTGTGTGTGTGTGTGTGTGTGTGTGTATGTGTGTATGTGTATATACATATATATATATATATATGAATACTATGCAGCCATCAAAAACGCCCACAAAAATCTTGCCATTTGCAACAATGTGGATTGAACTAGAGGGTATTATACCAAGCAAAATAAGTCAATCAGAGAAAGACAATTATCATATGGCCTCACCGATATGAGGAAACAAGACAGAGGGTCATAGAGGAAGGGAGGGAAAAATGAAACAAGATGAAACCAGAGGGGGAGACAAACCATAAGAAACTCTTAATCTCAGGAAACAAAATGAGGTTTACTGGAGGGGAGGGAGTGGGAGGGATAGGGTGACTGGATGATGGACATTGGGAGGGTATATGCTATGGTGAGAAAAATAAAATAAATAAATAAGTTAAAAATAAATAAAAATAAAATACTATAAAGAGATAATTTATTTATTCAAAAAATTTGTTTTTCAACCACTCAATGAAAGGAATGTAACAAAAACAGATTAAGAAACTTGTATAAATGACTTTTCGAATCAGTAAGAAAAAGATGACCACTCCAGTAGCAAATGATTTATAAAAAAGGGTGACAGAAATCTTTAATATGAGTATTAAATATCATTTAATCTTGCTGGCATCCACAGAAATATAAATTGCAATAATATAAAACTATCTCCTATCAACTTGCTAAAGATTTTTTTTTTAATGCTTAAAACGGCATGTGGCGACTATTTACAGAAAAAAATTCTTTTTATTATTTTTTAAATTAATTAATTAACCTGTTTATCTTCCTATTTTTTAATAAGCTCCACATCCAACATGAAGCCCCATGTGGGGCCTGAACCCATGACCCTGAGACCCAGCCCTGAGCTAAGATCAAGTAGTCAAAGGCTTAACCGAGCCACCCAGGCACCCCAGAAATAAATACATTCTTCTTGATTAAAATGTGTTTTGTAAAATTATTTTGGGATGAATTTAATTTCTGCCATTAACATTTTGCATATCATTTGTCTTCTAAGCTTAAATATGATTTGCATAATGCTACCCATCTAGGAATTGAGACCTTGGGAATATTTTTTTAAACTTATATGTAAACTTGAGTATAGTTGACACAGAATGTTACATTGGTTTCAGGTGTACAACATAGTGATTCAACTTCTCTATATGTTACGTCATATTCACAGGTGTAGCTACCATCTGTCACCATAGAACACTATTACAGTAGCATTGACTATATTCCCTATGCTCTGTCTTTTACTCCCTTGACTTAATCATCATAGCTAGAAACCTGTATCTCTCACTTCCCTTCACTCAGTTTTCCCACCCGCTAACCCCTTTTCCTCTGGTAACCATCTGTTTCTTCACTGCATTCATAGGTTTGATTCTGCTTTTTGTTTGTTAATTCATTTTTTCTAAGATTCCACTTATGAGTAAAATCTTATGGCATTTGTGTTTCTCAATCTGAATTATTTCACTTATCATAATACCCTCTTGGTCCATCTGTTTTCCCGCAAATGTCACAATGTCACCCTTTTAATGGCTGCATAATACTCCATTATATATGTATCATACATCTTCTTTTTCCATTCATCTATCAATGAACACTTATGTTGCCTTTATATCTTGAGTATTGTAAATAAGGCTGTAATAAACATAAGGGTGTAGATGTCTTTGAAAAAGTGTTTTGTTTGCTTTTGATAAATACCCAGTAGTGGAATTATTGGATTGTATGGTATTTCAATTGTTAATTTTTTGAGGAACCTCTATGATCTTCTCCATAGTAGCTGCACCAGTTTGTACTCTAATCAATAGTATGTGAGGAATCTTTTCTCTACATCCTCTCCAACACTTGTTATTTTTTTATTTTTGTCTTGTCTTTTTGATGTTAGTCATTCTGACTAGTATAAGGTTACATCTGATCATAGTTTTTATTTGCATTTCAAGACCTTAGGATTTAAAGAAAGTCTGTGGTCACAGCTGCAGACACATTTTTGAACAGTGAACTTCAGGTAAACTTTTGCACTGAGAGAAATATACATACTTATATTCATTCATTTGCGTGTGTGTGTGTGTGTATGGTCTAGATCCTTTTATTATTTCTACAGCTAACTTTAAAACATGGTCATTGTTTAATCCTATCTTAGATAATAGAATTTTAGGCCTAAGAACACAAAGTTTCATCATATGAGAAAATACACATTTAGGAAGAAAATATAGTTTCTTCAATAAATGGTATTAAAAAAAAAACTAGATATCCATACACAAAAGAATGATTGGAACTTTGTGTTATACCATGCACAAAAATCACTCAAAATGGATTAAAGACTGAAACATAGGACATAAATCCATAAAAATCTTAGAAGACAACGTGGGTGAAAATGTCTTCGATATTAGTCTTGGCAATGATTTTTTTTTTTTTAATTTGACACTAAAAACAAAGGAAACAAAGGCAAACATAAACAAGTGGGACTACATCAAACTGAACAGTTTCTGCACAACAAAGAAGACCATCAACAAAATGAGAAGGTGACCCACAGAATGGAAGAAATATTTGCAAACCCAGATTTCTTAGGAGGCTAATATATACAATGTATAAGGAATTCATACAATTCAATAGCAAAAAACAACCCAAACAACCAAAAATCCCAATCCTATATAAAAATGGGCAAAGAGCCTGAATAGACATTTTATGAAGAAGGCATACGAAAGGATACAAAAGGCTTATGGGGGCAAGGGGCACCTGGGTGGCTCAGTTGGGTAAGCACCTGACTCTTGATTTCAGCTTAGGTCATGATCTCAGGGTCATGGGATCTAGCCCTACATCAGTTCAGTGCTCAGTGAGGGGTCTGCTTGTCCCTCTCCCTCTGCTCTCTCCTGCTCCTGCTCTCTCTCTCAAATAAATATATAAATCTCTTTTTAAAAGGCCTACAGGTACATTAAAAAAGTGTTCAACATGACTTGGGGCGCCTGGGTGGCTCAGTGGATTAAGCCACTGCCTTCGGCTCAGGTCATGATCTCAGTGTCCTGGGATTGAGCCCCGCATCGGGCTCTTTGCTCAGCGGGAGCCTGCTTCTCTCTCTCTCTCTCTCTGCCTGATTCTCCGCCTACTTGTGATCTTTCTCTCTGTCAAATAAATAAATAAAATCTTAAAAAAAAAAAAGTGTTCAACATGACTCATCATCAAGGAAATGCAAATCAAAATCACAATGAGATATCACCTCATACCTGGTACTAAAATGTCAAAAAATAACAAGTGCTGGCAAAGATGGGAGAAAAGGAAAATTTCCTTTTTCTTTCTTTCTTTCTTTTTAAAAGGTGTACCATTGCAGGTGCTTTGGTGGCTCGTTGGTTAAGCATCAACTCTTAATTTAAGCTGGTGTCCTGATCTCAGGGATCAAGCCCCATATTGGGCTCTGTGCTCGGTGGAGCATCTGCTTCCCTCCCTCTCCCTGTGTACCCCCCTGTTTGTGTGCTCTATCTTTCTTTCGCTTGTAAATAAATAAATCTTTTTTTTTTTTTTTAAGTGTACCCTATGTACTGTTGGCGGGAATATAAATTCTTACAGCCATCAAAGAATAAAGTATGGAGGTCTCTCAAATAAAAAAACAACCCTAAAAATAGAACTACCATATGATTTAGCAACCCTCCTTCTGGGCATATAGTTAAAGGAAATGAAATTAGTATCTGGAGGAGATAGTGGCATTCCTATGTGCATTTCGCATTATTCACAATAGTCCGTGTGTGTGTGTGTGTGTGTGTATTCAGTCTTTAAATTGAGGAAATTCTGCTATTTGCGACAACACAGATTAACTTGGAGGACATTATGCTAAGTGAAATAAAACAGACACAGAAAGAGAAACATTGCATGATCTTATTTACAGAATTTTTTTTTTCCAACAATTTACAGTCTGGTCAATCCATTTAGTTCTTTGTCTTCTCTGTTGGTCTTCTTATATATGCTTTTAGCAATTCTCAGATATTAAGCATAGGGTAAGGAGGGTGATAAAGAATCTTACAGAACAGTCTTTGCCTGACCTATCATTTTTTAAAAATCTATTTGTTCATCACATTCTGCACTTTACTGATATACTTCTAATAGTCTAAGCAAAGTCTCTTTGGAAGCAGAGGAGGTAGGAAAGGAGAAGCGAGTGTTAATAAATCAATAGGTAACTAGAAAGTTAAATGTCTAAAAGCTTGGAAATGTCTTTACTCAGAAGTCTTCTACATCATAAGATTTAAGTGCTTTTCAAATATGTTTCTCCACATTGGAATTCAATACTGAGCTTAAGGATAATCCCACAGTCTATAACGACTGGTACTTATTTAATTGACTTTAATTTTATTGATTGTCACATAAAATGTATTACTCCAAAATTTCCTTGACAAGTTTGTTTGAATAGTTATTTAAAAATTGTCAATAGGTTATTTAGAAAACTGTCCACATTCTTTAAAATGTCTATTTAATCATTTTAATATTTTCCAATGAAATTAAAGGTACAATATAGGATAGGAAGGGTAATACAACTTTAATTTGAAAGAAGTACCCATTTTATTTTTTTAAACTGTATATAATTCAGATATTTCTGGGAATTCAATAGATTCTACAAAGGTCATATTAATTTTAAAATGTATCTAAAAGTTTCAGGAGAAGATAAAACAATCATTTATTTTGAAAAGCAAATAAAATGTGTGATAAACTAAAAAATAACTGAGTTTATTTGTAAATCTTGATCTAAATAATCTTTGGCAGGTCTTCCACATAGGGAATTACTTTTTTTTTTTTAAGATTTTGTTTATTTATTTGACAGATAGAGATCACAAGTAGGCAGAGAGGCAGTCAGAGAGGCAGGCAGAGAGAGAGGAGGAAGCAGGCTCCCCACTGAGCAGAGAGCCCAATGCGGGGCTCGATCCCACAACCCTGAGATCATGACCTGAGCCGAAGGCAGAGGCTTAACCCACTGAGCCACCCAGGTGCTCCCACATAGGGAATTATTAATTTGAAGTCTACATAATGAAGTGAGCAAGTACTTAAAGAAATAAACTTAGCTGGGTTGAAAATAGAATGAAGTTTCTTAAGTACATTTTATTTCTGTAAGAACATAAAACCTTTTTGTTAAAATGTTTAGCTACACATGGGGGAAGAATCAGAAGAAGACTTGTAATATAAACTGGTAGATGCATGCTCTTTTGATTTTTTTAACCTTAAAAATAAAAGCGCTAGTTATTTCCCTAGCACAACATAGGCTATTTGGGAATAAAAGAGCAGTACAATCAGAGAAAAACAAGCTAGACAAAACCATAGGCATGTGGGGGTGAGGGGCAGCAAAGGAGAGGCTTTTGGGGGCAGTAAGTTGGGAAGGCTGTTAAAAACCAACGTCCATTGGAATAAACTGGGAGTTTGAAGTATGGTGGCTTCTCATTGGCTGAGCTGTTGCCCCAGGGAATTTGGAAATCATTCCTGGCTGGGGCTGGAATAGTAGGGCAGTATCTGGGGCAAGGTCAAATCCATCTCTTCCTTCAATTGACTACTAGTAAAGGTGTGAGAGCTCTCCCTACTGAAACCTCCAGGCTCCATTTCAGTGAGATTTCCCAATCCTAACATTTACAATTTCAGATCAGCTGTCTTACTTCCTCCTCATCTTCCTGAGTTCTAGAAGCTAACAGAACCTTCTCTGTGAGGCTCAGATGAAGAGTTGGCATGAATGTTTTCAAGTCAAATATTCAATGGCCATTTAAATGGGGAGTAAATCAGCTGAGAACAAAAAGGAACTGTGAGACGCTTGTGGACCAGTGACTGGAATATCAGTTCGCAGTGTGGTGTGGGTACGCATGCACAGATGAACTTTAGCAGGAGAGCTAGGCCTTCACTCCCTCTCATGAAGAGCTTCCCTTTAAGAATAAGAACTAGCATATTTGGGACATGATCTTCACTTAGTTTGGTCCCAATCTTCATTCCCTCTCATGAAGAGCTTCCCTTTAAGAATAAGAACTAGCATATTTGGGACATGATCTTCACTTAGTTTGGTCCCAATTTAAGTCTGTGTAATAATATAAAACTTACATCAAATGTTGAGGTTTAACTGGGAGTTTTCTCCTTCAATTTTTTTCTTCTTCATAAAATCGTACTGGCTCAAAATGTATACGGGAATTCACTCTCCAGTGTTGGAAGAAATTCAGACTTATTCTAACCCTTGTTGATAATGGAAGCTGAGATGGTGGCCTTCACACAAGGAGCAAAAATTCTTATTTCAATCCTAATTTATTTTCATAATATGCCATTGCTAAAGAATAAGCTTTTCCCCATCTAAATTTGAGATCTATTGAGGTAGAACACGATGGATGATTGGCTGTAAGCCCAGTAAATTATGAAAAGAGCTGGATTTCTGGGGCGCCTGGGTGGCTCAGTGGATTGAGCCGCTGCCTTCAGCTCAGGTCATGATCCCAGGGTCCTGGGATCGAGCCCCGCATGGGGCTCTCTGCTCTGTGGGGATCCTGCTTCCTCCTCTCTCTCTGCCTGCCTTTCGCCACTTGTGATCTCTGTCTGTCAAATAAATAAATAAAATAAACCTTAAAAAAAAAAAAGAGCTAGATTTAAGCCTTAGCATTACCTATCTTGGTGCAATCATGTCATTCTGTAGATTATTTAGATGTTTAGAAATATTTAATAGTTTAGAAGGGCATGCAAAAGTAAAGGAAAATGAATTTAACTTTGTATGATCTTTAATAATTGTTAAGATCCTTGATTGCTCTCCTGTTGGACAAAAATTCACAGTGGAAACTACTTAAAAAGGAGCAAATGATAGTAATTCATAATTAAATATGACAATTTTCAAGGTTAATTAATATTACTGAGGTTAATCCCAATATAATGTAAGCAGTCAGTTAAATAAATTAAACACTTAATAGCCTGAGGGAAATGAAAATTTGGGGATGTTCAAGTGTCTTAGTTTGAGTTAAGATGCAACAATGAATATTGTCATTTATATACGAAAGTCTCTAAGATGAGACTATTGTGAACTGAATTACTTTTACGGATGTTAAAACTTCACTAAGAAATATGTGCAGATAAAAAATTACTTTTGTATTGGTCAGAATGCTAGAACATATTTTTCAAAAGCACCAAGTTTATTCAATTCTTACAAGTATGTAAAGAAAGTTTTTCATCTTTATTTTAATCTTTGGATATAATCCCTGAGTTATATGTACTGTACGTATAGAGTACACATAGATAGTGGTAGTATAACTTTTATAAGTCTTATTTCAGAAAAACATGCAAAGAAGCTAAGCAGTGTTCTGTATGTTTCTTAAAGAAACATGATATAATTCTTAAAGAAAGACATATGATTGGATTAATCAGAATTTTAGTCTTTTAAGACCCATGCTATACTCAAATGAATTATCTTCCATACCCATGTATAGTCTATTCCTTCATTGACATTGGGCTTGGCCATGGGACTGCTTTTAGACAATGGTCAATGAGTGAATGTGACACAGATGGAAACTTAATAGAGCTTATGCATTGGTTGTGAACTCTCAAAATACTTCCATAAGACCACTATTTAAAGATGCCCCATCTCACCTACTGGAAGATGAGAGTTCACAAGGGGAATTGAGGTGCTCTGTCCAATAGCCAGAAACAGAGCCAGCTGCAGCCATGAGCATGATTCTGGATGAGAAGAACTGCCTAGCTAAGTCCATCCTAACTGACGATTTTCAAAATCATAAGCTAGTAAACGAGTATTATTTAAACTCAGTAAATGCTAAAAGACACATCAAAAAATGTTCATCATCATTAGCTGTCGGGGAGATTCAACTCAAAACCACATTGAGATACCACCTTAAACCAGTTAGAATGGCCAAAATTAGCAAGACAGGAAACAACACGTGTTGGAGAGGATGTGGAGAAAGGGGAACCCTCTTACACTGTTGGTGGGTATGAAAGTTGGTACAGCCACTTTGGAAAACAGTGTGGAGATTCCTTAAGAAATTAAAAACAGAGCTACCCTATGACCCTGCAATTGCACTACTGGGTATTTACCCCAAAGATACAGAGGTAATGAAAGAAAGGGCCACCTGTATCCCAATGCTCACAGCAGCAATGACCACGGTCACCAAACTGTGATAAGAGCCAAGATGCCCTTCAACAGACAAATGGATAAAAAAGATATGGTCCATATATACAATGGAATATTATGCCTCCATCAGAAAGGATGAATATCCAACTTTTGTATCAACATGGATGGGACTGGAGGAGATTATGCTGAGTGAAATAAGTCAAGCACAGAGAGTTAATTATCATATCCAATTCCTTATGGAACATAGGGAATAACATGGAGGACATTAAGAGAAGGATAAGAGAAGTGAGTTGGGGGAAATCGGAGAGAGAGATGAACCATGAGAGACTATGGGCTCTGAGAAACAAACTGAGGGTTTGGGGGGCGGGTTGGATAAGCCTGGTGGTGGGTTTACGGAAGGCATGTATTGCATGGAGCACTGGGTATGATGTATAAACAATGAATCTTGGGACACTGAAAAATTAAAATAAAGGTAAAAAAAAATAAAATCAGTAAATTTTGGAGTGATTTGTTGAGCCTCCACAGACAACTTACATAGACCCACATTTTCCTGACTTAACTTTTATCTCTTACATCAATCATTAACTGGATAGTCTGGCTATATAGCTCATTTCCTTTCCTGGATCATAATGGGGAAGAGATGTAAGGCACATGTGTTGAGAAAGAGAGATATAGTATGACAAAAAGTCTGAGTCATACACAGCTTAATAAACTCAGAGATATTTAAGGGTAAGGTAATGAGTTGTAAGGGATATTAATCTAAGAATTCATGGAGCACAAATCCTGTGCCCCTCACTGCATCACCTTAGCTAAGTTAAGCCTTTTCCTTTTCTCTAAATGAACAGACGATTTTAAATGCCTTTTATTCCCACTTAAACAATTTTATCTTGTGGAATCAGAGCATGTATTCTTACTGATTTGTTTCATGATTCAAATTTAATTGGTTATTTGAGTGTGAAAATTGATTTTTTAATTGATTTTACATAGATATAGTAAATAATATCTGTTTACAAAATAAATCTCAAGAAATAATCGTCTCTAAAACAATCTTCCACAGTACATTTTCATCTTATAAAACTGCGTATTATAGATATATTATCAGACTAAATCAGCAATAACGAAGCCGCATTTACAATTCAGCCAATTAACTGTCATATGGTCTATGAGGTAGCTTTGTGTGAGATTTTTCATATGATTTATTAAGGAATCAATGTGAATTCATAGAAGTATCACAAAACCTCTGAAAATATTGTAAACTAACAAAAGAAATTAGAAGTTTTTTTCTTCCCCATCTTTTTCTACAAGTTTAATATATTCCCTTTACAACAACTGGTAGGAATGGGTATAATAAATATACTAATTAATTTGCTTTGGATGAATGAAAAAAATCACCTCTACCTTAGTTTTCTGAGTCTCTTGAGCAGTTTTCTCTAATAATTTATCACTCAATCACTGTGGTATGGGGATCTGGAAGGAATGCAGATTAAGGTATTCACTCAACAAATGCTTTTTCAGTGTCTCAGCACTGTCCTATGTTCCAGAGATACAAAACTGCACAAAATGGGCAAAAACTCTAATCTGTCAGGGTTTATATACTGATTAAATTCCAAACAATAAATTGTCTTACAGTTGCCCCACAGAAAACAGGATTAATAACCTTCACCTCAAAATTGGTTCAATGTTGAAATGATGATCCTATGCTCCTATGCATACACCAAGACATATAAAAGGTCACTCACAGACTGAGACTTTCTGGTCTCAGAAAATGTGCAGATGGTCCCAAATGTTGGCCCAGGAATTTTCTAGGATTAAGATAACTGCTGGAAATTTGGCCAACTGTGCTGATCCTTGGCAATTGTCCTTGGTCAGGGACAGTCTTATTAAGGATTGGACAAGGGCAAACCTCCTGGGTCCATCACTTTCAGTGGTGACACTGTTTAGTAAAGTATACAGACCACCTTTTCTTTTACTTAGTTGATCCCAAAGGACCCTCCAGGTGGTCACTGAGTCCAGGAGAGAGATGACCTCCTCCAACACCATTGCTTATAACAAAGGAAGTCACTTCTTTCTGTGAAATATGCCAGAGATTTTCTCCTATAAGTATCATTTTCATGTCAGTAAGAAAGCTTCTGTGACTATATTGAATCTGTGAGTGCTGCCTCCATGTCCCAAAACATAATAGGCAGGTGGGTTCCAATGATCATCAATTAGAACCCATTAGCTTCAGTCTCTCAAATGCTCCATGTGCAACATGCAATGATTGTGCTAACAAAATGTTTCTGGAGTCAGATTAGGTGGTGTTTTGAGCAAGAAGACTTTGGACACCTCATGGCCATTGTGGGTAGTCCAGAGACTTCAGGATGCATGAAAGCTGCCAAATCTTTTACAGTGAAGGAATGTCTGAAGAATGCCTATGGTAGTTCTTTAGTTCTTTTTATCGCATTTCAGAAAGATCCTAGACCCTTTGTTACTGAAGACTCCATTCAAAGTAGACCAATTTAAGATTAACAGTACCAGTGCACTTAAGTAAAGTTTGTAAGTGAGGAACATACTGGTTCTCGAAGCTAAAAAGGTCTAGATGATGTTGGGCTTGTTTTAACATTCTGAGTTCTGCCAAAGTCAATAGTTGTTTCTATTTTTTTTTTAAAGATTTATTTACTTATTTGACAGGCAGAGATCACAAGTAGGCAGAGAGGCGGGTGGTGGGGGGAAGCAAGCTCCCCACTGAGCAGAGAGCCGGATGTGGGGCTCAATCCCAGGACCCTGGGATCATGACCTGAGCCGAAGGCAGAGGCCTTAACCCACTGAGCCTCCCAGGTGCCCCTCAATAGTTGTTTCTTGACAGTATCAGGGATGAAGGAGTATTTGACTTACCAAGTAATGCCCAGGAATTTAACCAAGATGGTAGGGCCTTGTGCAATGGGTAGGGTTATAAGCCATCCCTTCTTGGGAGCTACTTTGCCAATTATACTTTGTATGTTCTGAGTGTGTCAAATGAATCTCCTCAGAAAAGGATGTCCTCAATGTAATGTCATTCCCATAACCCTGGGGAAAGTAGGTTGTGACTACGTGCAAAGGTTGTATGAATGGGAGGTGTTGTTAAGATACCATATGGGTAGCCACGTAAATTGGCTAAGAAGTTACTGAAGTAGGCACTGAATGAAACATATTTGCCAAATTTATAAAGCTAAATATTTTCCAGTTGATGATTTCATGGAACCAGTAATTTCAATAATAGGGGGTATGGGGAGCTTTAATGGAAGAAGCCATGCTATTAAGGGTTTGAAAATCCACTGTTAGATACCATTCATTTTTATTAGGTTTGATCTCTGGTAACATGGGGTTATTCAATGACAAGATAGGTAAAATGGTTCCTGCCTTAAGTAGGTCTCGGTGACAGGTGGCTCTTGTATTATGGGTCTTGATTTCCGTATGCTTTGTTTTAATCTATGTTCAGGCATAATAACTAATTTGTCCTAGTTTGTAAAAATGTGTGTGACATTGAATAGACCCCAACTACTCAGCTGGGAGCACATTTATGGCAATAAAATAAGGACAGTTTTTATATTTTATGTGCTCCACATGATTGTTCTGTTCTAAAGAGGAATGAGGGTGGAGAGAAACTGTAAAGATAATAAAATTTAGGGTAATAAATGGAATAGATGGACATGTCAAACATGATTAGGAACCTATAAAGAGGTATGCAAATGATAGCCCATTTAATAGTACATTTACTTATTTGACATATTTCAGGAGAATGGGGCAATGATGCAGTGGTTGGAGTTTTGCTTTTACATAGTTTAGAAACTTATAGCTGAAGACATGATTTAGACCCTCACAGGGATCTCCCTCACAGAGGCATAACTACTCTTGTGGCTCAGTACTAGTAATTAAGAAATGGCACAAAATGTTTTAGTATTTCTCTCTTTGATCTGTTACCACCAAAGAAATAAAGAAAAACTTAAAATTTCTTAATTTCTCTTCCTGTCCCTGCGTCATAAAGGGGTTATGTTGTTAATAAAGTGTAAAACATTTAATATTAATACATCTCAAGTTTAAATACTTCCTAGCCTCATCAATTAACTTTGAAAAAAAAACTTTGGTTTTCTTTAGTGTGCTTGTTTTACCTCTAAATTCACAGAGATGAAATGTTCTACAGAGTTCCCAGTATGGATAAATCTCTGCAATCGTTCCCTTTAATACAATGAGGACATATGGTCCTCCTTCTTCTCATGAGCCGTATTCTCAAGAAGAAGAAAACCTCAGTATTTGAGGACCTACTGTGCGGCGAGCATTGAACACAACATTAAAAAAAATTAATCTTAAATGTGACAAAACACATTTTGTATGATCAGGAAACGGAGATTTCAAGAAAGCTAAGACTTAGAAGAGGATGGGCTAGTCAGTGGGGTTGTAAGCTTTTGGACCTCCATTTGAATGATCCCCATGACATCTCCTTTCCTCTACAAAGTTCTGCTTCCACTGTCAGTGAGTCACTGTTGGTCCCGTTGCCAACAGATCATAACTGAAGTTCACTAATAGCATACAGAGTCATCTGTCAAATTATTTGGCATTTTATTTGATCATTATAATTACTCATACTCTGAACTATGTCAGGAAAGGCAATATAAATATAACCAAAGAGTAGCCAGAAGAGATCCACACTGCAAAAGCAATTGTCTTGGAATCAGGATACATACTTCAAAGTCCCGCCTACACCATTAGCTTCCTGACTTGTCCAATTTGTTTAATCCCTCTGGCGTTTAGGTTTCTAAAGGAACTTTCTGCTCTAAAATTCTGATTTCTTATCTTCAATTTATTAGACTTATCTATGATTACTCAGGGATGAAGTAAACTCATAAGTTAACTCAACTGAATATTTTTGAAGAATATTTAATAATTAATTTTTACAAATATCCAATGTATTAGTTCAGTAAACACTTCATTTTTTTGAGAGAGAGAGAAGGGGCAGAGGGAGAAGGAAGGAGAGAGAGAATGTTAAGTAGCTTCCATACCCAGCACAGAGCCTGAAGTGAATTTTAATCATGATCTGAGCTGAAATTAAGAGTCAGACACTTAACCAACTGAACCAGCCAGGTGTCCCTAGAAGATACTTTTCAACTCAGTTTCTTATCTCTGGATCAAGTTCTCTTAGAACTCTTGTCATATTGTCAGTTAAGGACAAGCTATGCTTTGGAAATTATAATGCCCCTCAAAGGTGGAGCCTCAAAATTTAGAGGTAGGCCCGAAATGCCACCTTCTGGAGTTCAACAGAGTAAAAATAAAAGGAATGAAAAATAAGTCATAGCAAATTTCTCCCAATGAGATAAAATAAAGCGGTGAGTCATAAATGTCACTAAAGATAATAAATTTTTAAAAAAGTTTTGTATTTAGTAAAATAAATGCTCAATAATATTAATTCTGAATGTTGGAATCACTTTAGTTTTTACATGTGCAATGTGAAACAACTTGCGAACACAAAAAATTTTGATTACTAAAAGTTAAAGATGTCCATCAATATTTTAAATACAATAAATATTTATATGACGTTAATGTCTGCTAATCATCTTTTTAAGAACTGAAGGGAGTTGAAATCCAAATTGCTAACAGCACAATTTAGGCATGCTTGCCTCTTAATTAAGTCTTTATGGCAAATATCGATCAAACTATTATAATTTGTAACACCATTCCTTAAGAGCACTCAAGTTCTGTTACCTGTATTCTGTATTAACTAAAGGTTTCCTCACATCAATTTGGACTCCAGCTAGATTTTTTTAATTAAATGGTAAGCATGCTGATTAGCTAATGCAGTAAACTTGTCAGTTATAACTCAGTATAGATAAATAAAATAAAACATTGGTTCATCATTCAAGAGTAATTAATCCTCCAGTAGTTTTCCAGTATTTAGGTACACAAATAAGCATACTCACCTTTGATTTATGATAACATCCCCAATTTGCAGACCTCCACTGATCCTCTCCCAGAAACAATCAGTTTCTTTCCACAAATGCAAATCTTCCAAGGTTTAGAATGAGGATTATGAGAAGTCTGGGATTTTTTTCTCATATTCTCTGTTCTTCACCTCCCACTCCCAGCTTATATTCTCCCAGCATAGGGGAAAATTGTGTGAGGAATTTTATGAGTTTGTTTTATAAACCTACAAATTACTTGTTGTCCAAATGTGGAGTGACAGGATAATGGAAGTGCACTGGTTCTGTAAGACTTTTTAGGATTCCAATGATCAGGACTGTTTTAACGTCTTTTGAATTGTATTTGTCAGAATGAAAGCACTCTCTCAATTAGCTGAACTTTAAAAATGACTTTCACTGACACCCGAACAAGTAAAGCAGCAATTCACCAGCCATCATCTTTTAGGAAAGACCTAGAAAATTTTTGATTAGGTAGCTTAGTCACTGTTTAAACTGGAGTTGTAATTATGCAACCTTTACTTATTCAATATGTCATCATTAATTTTAATCAGACATATTTGTTGTTGTTTGTCTCCTACTTGGGGGGGAATCTAATTACATTCTAATGCAATATTTACATATATATCTGCCTAAGACCAGACAAAGTGTTACTCTAATGAAAGAGCAATCTTCTGACATCCTGATAATGAAATGACCCAATATTGATTGACTTTTGATACACAAAGCTGTTGTTGATGCATATTTGCATACCGATGATATTATGTTAAATTGCAAGACACTTTTCTATTACCATATACTGAGAAGGAATATGCCCCTTTGAGGCTGTTTTGAATTCAGAATTAAAGATACTCCATTTCTATATTTGAATCAACACAAAATTACCAAAGGTATAATAGAAAGGCAAAACTCAAGAGGGAGAATATTTAGGTAAATGATAACTTTTAATGATATGTCCTGTACTAAAATGACACATTAACCAGTAGCAATATGTTTATAAAATAGGCAATTAAAATGTAGTTTTTTATATTGTGGTATACTTGGCATATGATATTATATTAGTTTCAGGTATGTAACAATGATTTGATATTTGTATATATCACTATAATAAATCTAGTTACCATCTATTAACTCTAAAATAAGTATTCTTGGGGCGCCTGGGTGGCTCAGTGGGTTAAGCCGCTGCCTTCGGCTCAGGTCATGATCTCAGGGTCCTGGGATCGAGTCCCGCATCGGGCTCTCTGCTCAGCAGGGAGCC
This sequence comes from Mustela erminea, assembly GCF_009829155.1. Lineage (NCBI taxonomy): Eukaryota > Metazoa > Chordata > Mammalia > Carnivora > Mustelidae > Mustela > Mustela erminea. The sequence continues at coordinate 11,644,063 of NC_045627.1, read as the reverse complement.
TGCTTCCTCCTCTCTCTCTCTCTGCCTGCCTCTCTGCCTACATGTGATCTCTCTCTGTCAAATAAATAAATAAAATCTTTTAAAAAAATAAGTATTCTTTTTTTTTTTAATTTTTTTTGAAGATTTTATTTATTTATTTATTTGACAGAGAGAGAGATCACAAGTGGGCAAGAGGCAGACAGAGAGAGAGGAAGGGAAGCAGGCTGCCTGCTGAGCAGAGAGCCCGATGCGGGACTTGATCCCAGGACCCTGAGATCATGACCTGAGCCGAAGGCAGTGGCTTAACTCACTGAGCCACCCAGGCGCCCAAAAATAAGTATTCTTGTTGAAATTGAGCACAGCGCTTGTCGTATATGAGGAGACATTTTTTAAAGTTAAAAATTAGAGTTCTCTCTTATGGCCACCACTATTGCTAATACCACCAATAAAAGAGCCCTTTTCATATATAGAATGAATATTCATTCTTGATTTAATTTGTGAAGATAATCCTTTCAGGATAAGACATAATTGTTTTGAGGCTGGAGACATTGTAGGGCATGTCCACATATGTGCACATACACATTAAATGTTTCAGCCTTATTGATCTCAAATAATCTTTACAATTTATATCTCCTTCCAGCTTGGGATTCACATCTCAAACCAGCTCTGTCCAGGAGCCTCATTCTGTACCTAATAGTCCTCCAGCTCCCTGACTATCTCTACCAGCCCTGACTGTGGCCTGTAGATCCATGTGACTTACCTGTCTTTCTCATGACCCTGGAAACGAGGTAAAGAAATGAGGTTTGCAAAATGAATTGTGTACCTGAAACTAATATAACACCATATGTCAACTGTTCTGGAATTAAAAAAAAAAATTACCTGGGTCCAGTCCCAGCCTTACTACTTATTAAATAGATGACCTTGGCCTTTGCTTAATCTCTCTTTACCTCAATTTCCTCTTCTATAAATCTTTAGCCTGCCTCGTAAATTTGTAATAAAGACTGAAATAATGAAGATATAGCTAGTTGTTACAAAATAAAAACTCATCAAAACACCAAAAACAACTGAGTACCTAATATGTGCCAGGTACTATGCTACGCACTTAAAATATGCTGTTAAGTAAGTGGAAACCAATTTCTGACCATGTGATTGAAGGCAATAAGAGTAACATTCAGCGTGCTCACTCCCAATATTGTTGCTGTGATTAAATTCATTTCCCAGACATACTGAGGCTTAGAAACACTTTGAAGGCGCAGAGCTTGTCCTCTGAGTATGAGGAAGCTTTAGCAGGGTCATAGAGTTTGAAAGAGTTGTGGTAGAGAATAGGAAAGATAATGGACTTGAGATATGAAGACATAAGAAGACTGTAAAGGGTGAAGGCCACGAATACATTCTAATATGTATACAGTGATCTTCATGATCATGTAATTCTTTCAGTCACAGCCAAAACCTCGCAGCTCTCCTTGGCTCCTACCTGCATCTCACACTTCACATGTCATCCATCCACAGATTCTGTTGGTTGTTACTTTACATACATCTACAGTTTGACCATGTCTTATAATGTCCATATCTACTAGCTAATCTGAGTTTACAATAGCTCCCCTGTATGTTTTTGTAACAGGCCTTCCCTCGGGCCCCCCTACCATATGCCCTGCAGGGATGTAGATGGAAGTCACATCATGGCCTCCAAGGGCTCACATCTCTCTCAGAGTAAAATAAAACGTTCCCTACCATGGGTGACCCATCTTTCCACAAACTGCCCCTCTTAATGTAGCTTTTATCACTTGGAATCCACTTCACTCACTCTGCTCTTTTCTTCCAATCACCAAGTGCATTTTCACCACAAAGCCTATCCACTTGCTGGGAATGCCCTCATACACTTATGGATCCATTCTGCTGTCAAATACCACTTAGCTTTTCTTTATCACAATATATAACACAGTATACAAGCTACTCAAATTCTTTGCCCTTCACTCTATTTTCTTCTCTTTTCCTTTTTTTTTTTTTTAATTTTCAGTTGCTTTGGACAAATTTCTTTATTTAGCTGTTTCCTGGTGAATTGCCATTCATTCTACTAGAATATAGAGTCCTTCAAAGCAGGGGTCTTGTTTTCTTCAGAGCCATTTCTTTTCTTCAACATTAGTGTCTGGATACTCAATAAAAACTTTATGAAGAAGCAAATGCATGGGACACCTGGATGGCTCAGTCAGTTAAACTTTTGACTTGTGATTTTGGCTTAGGTTATGACCTCAGGGTAGTGAGATCGAACTTCACATTGGAGTCCACACTGGGCATGGAGAATGCTTAGGATTCTCTCTCTCACTCTCCCTTCCCCCACTCACTTGGGCACATATGCTATGCTCTCTCTCTCAAAAGAAAAGAAGAAGTGAATGTATGAATGAAGGAAAGGATGAATGATAAATGAATGCTATTTTCTTTAGCAGTACTGTGTGGTTAAGTATGGGGCAGAAGCAGGCTGATCCAGGCTTTTTCATTTTTTTTTTTCAAATTTATGCAATAGAAGACCAAAGAGCTTGGGGGTGGTATTAATGTTATTGGTAATCTGAAGAGATGAATCATTGGCTCAAAATTAATAAAACTGAAGACACTCAGGGTACCTGGGTGGCTCAGTTGGTTTAGTGTCTGCCTTTGGCTCAGGTAATGATTGCAGAGTCCTGGGAACAAGCCCTATGTTGGGCTCCCTGCTCTGCTTCTCCCTCTCCCTCTGCCTACCACTCTACCTATCTGTGGTCTCTCTCTCAGTAAAAAACAAACAAACAAACAAACAAAAAACAAAACTGAAGACAGAATGGGATTGACAGTTTAGAGGAAATAGATAAGCCTCACTGAGGTTGGAAATACTTTGTAGGAAGGCACTATATTTGATGGCAAGGAGACTGTTCTGAATAAGGTGAAGAAAAATTGTTCTCATTAACATGTGTGCTGTATGGAATAGAAATGATTCATGTGGAGTTGACATTCAAAATTCTAAACTTCTTAGCTCCGGAAGTTATCCAAACATAAAAATATAGTTTCTATAAATGAAGTTTCTTGAATTAAGCTAAATGTATTTAGAAATGTGAGTTGATTAGTATTGTTAACTGTTAGGTACCCAACGTCTCCCAGAATGTAGGAAGATGTTGGTGACTATTGCCCACATTCCTTTATCTCTGCTGATGGCTCTGCATTCTCCCATTGTTTGTAGACTTTGGATTAGCTGATGTGCTCCAGATCTGAGTGCATAGTCTAGTACTGTAGTGGTCACTAGTCATATGTGGCTATTTAAATTAAAATTCATATTAATCAAAATTAATGAAATTAAAAAAATTAATGAAATTAAAAATCTCAGTCCTCATTCCAGCTAGCTATATCTCAAGTGCTCAAAAGACGCATATGGCTAATGGGGACCATATTGGTCTGTACACATACAGAATGTCTCATTTATCTCAGAAAGTGTTATTAAAGAGTGCTGGTCTAGTGGTTCATCACTAAGACACTGGGGAGCTCAGGGGAGCTGTGGAATACTCCCTTTCTGTAACTATAGTTCAAAATATAAATAACATGTTAGTTTACTAATGTTGACATACTAGTAGACTGTTTGCATGGCATATGATGAAGTATCTCTCTCAAAAGGTGGCAACTAATGATCTAATTGATCATTTGAATGAATTGATAGTTTTAAGAGATAAGTTTTAAAAGTTTTAAAAGATAATAATTATTAGGGATATTGAAGACTTCTGGAAACCCATATGGAGAGATATACTCCCCTAGAATCTAGTAATCAATGAATTAAAAAAAAAAGTGTTGACTAGAGGCTCTCAATGAAAAAAAAATACCCCTTGTATTTGGGCATTTCATATTAGAAATGGGACAGAACAAACAATACTATGTGTATCTTAATTTTAATTAAACAGCATTTTGCACTTTAGTAGTTTTCAAAAGTGTTTGGAATAAAATGAGACATTTGAGGGATATATTAGAGAATAGGATATACAAAAATCAACATTATTAGACATATATGAATTCATTACAAAGGGTGGTGATATTCACAGAAAGAGTTTGGGCCATATAAATATGAATTAATCCATGTATCATTCAAATTCGGTGGTTATGAGACCGTCCACTTACACCTCAATTTATTCCCAGCATATACTTTAGGACAACAGTCTACCTGTTACATTGGATTGGTAAGGCAATTAGTAGGCAATGGACCAACAAGGAGAAAGTGTATGAGAAAACAATCCAGTGTATGAGAAAGAGTCACAGGCTCAGGACTAGACCTGAAGAAGAGCCACTTTCAGAGAAATCTCATAGGACATAACTGAGGGTGTGCTACCTGCCTACCTAGGGTACCTGCATGTCTTTATTACAGAAATGGCTGATTTCAATGGGGGAGCAACCGATAGTTCCAAAATGGCTTGCAAGCTAGGTTTCATCAGGGAAGACATCATTGGTTAGTAAAAAGAATTACATAATGGGATTCTAATTGATCATTTGTAATGTATTACTAGAATTTATGTTTCATAGACTGGGGTATGGAGACAGGGACCGTGGCTCTGGCAGATCTACAACTCTATGTACCACCCAGGGATGTGGAGGATGATTAATAAAAGTACCAGAAGCACAAGAAGCATACATTTGAAATAGTGCTGCAAATAGGAGGAAAAGTTGACATTTTTCTCCCATCAATATTTATTTCAGAATGAATTTCTGAAACTTTCTTTCCATTCACATTTAGTGTTCCTGCAAGGCTTGTTAAGAATGCTAATGACGATTGAGATCTTGAAGTATCCTATAGATCTGTACTGTCCAATATGGAGACATTAGCCTCTGTTGCTATTGAACACTTGGAATGTGGTTAGTCTGAATGTGCTCTCAGAACAAAATGCATGTCAAAATCAAAAAATTGAGTAGGATAAAAGTATGTAAGATATCTAATGAATAACATTATATTGGTTACTTGTTAACAAGATAACATTTAAGATATATGGAAGTGTCGTATTGAGGGAGTGATTTGATCAATAATTTATTTTATATCCCATTTGACCAATGTCTACCCTAATTGACCTCACTGCAAAATGTACAATTGATTGTATTATTACTGGTCAATAAAAAATGTCCAGCATTATACAGTGTGCTAAGATCCAGCTAAAATCTAAAGGGTTTTCTTTTCCTTTGTACCAGTGACATTATAAGGAATAATAAAGACAAAAGCTTTTAGATAAAGATTGAGTAATAACTTACATACAGAAATGTGAGTGGGAAATTTACCCCTAAAATATAAAGTTCTGCCTCCCATAAAACAAATTCTGGGGTTAGTGCCCAAGCAATCTGTTCATTAACAAGACTTCCAGGTCTCTCTGGTACCTAAAAGCCTTTGAGAATCTCTGCTTTCAAAGTAGTTTCAAATAATTTCTCCTGGAGGAAGGATGCCAACCTTTTGGAAATGGCTAGATAATTTTATGATTGTTCCATCTCAGGAGAGTCTCTTTTTAACAAAATTACACATAGTTATCTTTGGAAGGAGAGGTTAAGGAAATGATATTCATAATCCTAAATTCTCCCAGACCAGTTATGAACATTTCATTTATGTGTGTGTCACTAGGTTGCGGGAGGAAAGAGGTAGCCACTGCAGGTGGGCTTGGGGCAAGGAGAGAAATTCTAGAGGTTTGAGAAGAGGAATATCTTGGGTCCATTAAATTCTCCACCTCATCTAGCTTTGTATTTCAGGTATTTGTGTGTGAAGTGGATATCACTGCCCTGAATTATTAACAGCAAGGTGATTTATAACTTTATCATCAAGGTGGGGAGTATTTCTAATAGGAAGGAGACGTTAGATGACCAAACTTCTAATAGTCCCTGAAAAACTACTAGTAGTAGATTACTACTTCAGAATAATGTAAAAATAAGGTGTCTTTAAGATGAATGCTCTTCTTAAGCTGATCATGCCTAGCTGTTGTATCATGACTGTTATCTGAAACTCACACACTGGGCAGAGCCTCTCAGACATTATTTTCCTACTTTAATCACCTGAGGATTTTGCTAAAATGCAGATTTCTATCTAGTAGATCTGAGTTTCAGAAATTCTAACAAGGTCCTGGCTAATGCTGTTCCATGGACTGAACTTTAATAATAAAATACTTCGACACTAGTCCTTTGGAACCGAAATCCGCATTTTTAAATAAGATCTGTGGGTGCCTCTTCTGCACAGTGAAGTTTGAGACACACTGATAGCAATGATCTACAGTGATTCATGAGTCTGGTCTGCTTTATAACTACCTAGAAATCTTCAATAAATTCTGATCCCATGGTCCTAATCTGGAAAAAAAATATATTAGAAATTGTAGGGTATAACTCAAGAACTGTATATTTTGAAAAGTTCTCAAGGGTGGCGAGCAAATTAAAAGCCCCTCAAAGATGTTCATGTCCTCATGCTTAGTACCTGTGATTACCTTACATGGAGAAAGTGACTTCACAGGTGTGATTGATGTTTAAAAGTGTCTTGAAATGAGGACTCTATCCCCGATTATCAAGGTGGGCCTGATGTAAATGCATGAGTTCTTAAAAGTAGAGAGTGTTTCTCCTGCATGAATGTGGTCATTAGCAAAGGAATGTAAGTGTTCCGTGGATGCTGGGGAAGGCAAGGGAATGGATTCTTTAATCTTAGAGTCTCCAGAAAAGAACTCAGCTTTGTGGATGCCCTGGTTTCTATCCCTGCGATAAATTCTAGCCTATAGAACCATAAGATAAAAATATGCCTGCCAAAATTTGTTGCAGCAGGAATAGGAAACCAGTATCAGCTGATACAAATATGCAGTCCGTGCTCTCAGAGTCAATAGGAAGAAACCAGCAGATGGATTCAGGAGTTCCCTATACAAAGCAAGCATTCCTTATGTCTGAGTGTTCTTCAACCTCAAAAAATTTCCTGAGAGGCTGAGCTACCCAGATCACACGGGATGTCTGCCATACAGGCATCTCTGAAAAACTGGGTAACCTTGAAGCTAAGTACAATTTTCCTAATATTGACACATTATCCCCTTAATTATTTGTGCATAATGCACCATGTAAATCACTCACCTGTGTGTGAGTATACATGCATATATACACACACATTCTTGTTTTCCCACACATATGTATGGATGAACATATTCCCATATTATTAAAAATGTACAGATTTACTCAAGATAACATCTTTAAATTTATGTATAAACAGAAAAATATGCCAAGATCTAAAACAAGTCACTATAGTAACCAGTCAGTTAAACGCTACCAGACAAATGATTTCGATGCTATAAATCAGAATGTTTGGATGGCGCCGAAAGGTTGCAAACATAACACAGGCATGTTCACTTGGATGTGTAATAAGCATCTCAAACTTAATATGCCCTAAACATTTGGCAACTCATCCTCTTGTTGCTCAGGACAGAACTCTGGCATCTGGGGTCTCTGGTTTGTTGCCCCTCACATGTCTTCTGCCAGCAAATCCCATCAGCTCTATCTCCAAAATGCACCCATGTTATGACCATGGGGATGCCACAATTACACAACCATCATGGGCTTTCAGACCCAGTGTTCACCTGAAGTATACAGCAATTGCCTCTTAATGGCTGGCCCTTCTGCAGACCTTGACTCCTGTCAGTGAATTTTCTGCATCGCAGCCAACAGGGCTCCAGAAGAGCTCAAGGCAAACCCTTCCCCACCTCGCACGTTGTACAGATGGCTCGCCATTGAGCCAAAGTCCTCCCTGTTACACACTAAAGCCTCCAGAGAAAAGGACCCCTGAAAACTGCCTCTGTTCAGTTCCCCTTTCACTCCCTTCTCCCATACCACTCATGTCTACCTTTTCTGTTCCTCCGACACACCAAGCAGACGCCTGCGTCAGAGTTTCCGCATTTGTTCCCTCTTCCCTAGATGATCCTCTGTGCTGTATGACTTATTCACTCACCTCTCTTAGAAATGTATCTGTGGTGGACTTGTTCCCTGTCTTAGCAGAAATCTCCACCTCTATCCCTACATACATACTTTCTAGTCTCCTTCCTTGTTTTATTTATTTGTTTGCTTGTTTGTTTATTTCATCAGTCTTTATCTTTACTGCCTGTCTGGCTTATGCTATTTATTGTAGTCTTCTTTATTGCTAGCTCCCATGGTGGCATGCAATCTCCATGAAAGCAATGGCTATTGTCTGTCTTCTATCCTACTGAAACCTCAGTAACAAGCAGTGAACTGTAGGCAGTCCAGAAACACTTGCAAAATGACTGCAATAACAATAATAATGTCTTCTGAGGAAATAATAGTATTGGTTTGCTACTTAGGAGGCATTGAATACTATGTTGAACACATTGCAAATATGACTTTATCTACTCTCTGCAACAAACCTGTGAGAAAGACACTAAAGCCAGACTAATTTTACAGATATAGTAGGCTAGGGAGCAGGTAACGTGGCACAAACATAGTCATGGGGCAGTACTGGTGATCTAAATCTGAGCCTTCTGTTCTTTAGCCTACAGTTAGCTAGGGATGCTCTGAAAATTCTGTTGATTTATAAATTAGGAGATTTTAATATAGTTGTTGGGACAAACCATTTTCTAGAATTGTGTACATTAATTCTATAAGCATGCTGGTAGACTTGAAAAATAACTTACAACTACAATATATTTATTTTATCTCAGCACCTAACATAAGAGCAAAATTTATCTTTCTGAAAGAACAGGATTCAACCAAGTTCAGACTTCTCTCTCAGGAAACATTATTGTGTTACCACTCCCTGTACCCCAGCCCCTGCACAGGGGCTCAGAATTTGTGTTTTGAACGGCAGAAGGAATACAGGACCTAGTAATGACCTTCATGGCTCTCAGTGTTATATTAGCTGACTTATAAAGAAGAATCGAAAGAATTACATCTGTTTCTGGATTGTATCAAAATCATATTTGATTCATTTTATAATTTTAAAATGTGCCAAAATTGATAAATATGGCACAGCAAAGAAATAGCATTATCCAAGGTCTTCCTATCCTTGTAAATCATTTTTTATTTTCAGATTTTTTTTCTAGTATGTGTGAGTGATATTTGTCTCCTCAGGAATAAAATATCTTCCATTACTCAGAAATAGAGCTCAAGGTGATTTAGTTACAACATTATTCTATTTCAAAGGGAATTGTGCTCTTATAATTCATTTCCTCTGCTGTGGCTGGTGTCTATGACAGAAAAAGGTATAACATTTGGAAAGTTTGAGAAGAAAAATTAGTGGAAAACAGAATAGTAATTTAAAAGTAATTTCTGAGATAGATGCCACCTGGTCATGAGTCCTTTTTCCATACCCTGCTGATGACTCATTACACCCCACCCCCACCTCCATCACAAAAGTGCAGCTAGCTATCTAGTAGTCACATTTGTATTATTACTTTCATGCTATCACTGAAGCAGCAGGTTGTGTAGGATAGTAATCGAAAGCAGATTTTTATTCAAATAATTAAGCACCAAAATAAAATTGGAATTTTTATGTTAAATTTGTAGATAATAGCATAGTAACTATTCCACAATTTGAGCCCAGTCATACATAAACTATATTCCTTTTCATTGTGAGCCTGGAAAGAGTTCTATTTCCAAGTGCTTCTCTAAGACATTTCATTATTTCACATGTAAGCCATCGAATCTCCAACTTTTCAAATTGATCGATCTTTCTTGTAGGACAAGAGATTTAAATAATCTGTTGTATGGTTGCCCATCAACATCAGTTTCAAATTCTATCAGGGTTAATGAGAAAATCTGCAGCTTTTGATAGGATGCCAATTAAAAAACCGATAGCTCTTCATTGAAAACGCACTATGTGTTGGAACTGTCCTAGGGCTAGAAGAAGCTCAAAGTAGCAAGTCTGTCCCTTACATAATATATAGTCTACTTAAAATATGCAGCTAGAAAATAAAACAGCCAATGTTGCTATAAAATTAAGTATCCAATCTGGCAAAGATTATTATTCCAGTGTTTATCGAGACGAGACTAGTAATTTAAAATCTAAATAATTTTTGTGTGTGTGTCGTGTTAAATTTTGGCAGAAGAAAAGAAAATGGATCATTACAGAAGGACTGGATTTGTATGATAGACAATAATACAGGTGAAGAGAAGAAAACCTGTAGAAACTTCAGAGAGCTCATGAATAGGTTAATAAATGCCAGTCTCGTGTTACAAATGTGTACTATCTCAGTAACGTTTCTGATTGTGTTCTTAGTTTTCCAGTCATAGATGCAGGTAATAGCAGGAACTCACATGCCACGCTACTCATTCTAACATTTATGTTGCCTTTTTTCCTCACTCAAATCTATGTTGTGGTATTTTGAAATGCAAAATTAAGCTTTACTTTACATTATGGTGCCATTATAATGTAAAATGGTAGCTTTCTGTAGATTCATGCCAGTAGGGGCATGTGGGGACAGGGACAGAAATATACACATAGCAAATGTTAATACTGAATAAAATAGCCATGTAAAGATCTGTGGGCATTGATGTGATAGGGAATAAATACACAAGGTTTGGGGAAAAAATTAAAACCATACTTTTTGTTAACTTCTTACATGTGTGCATACATTTTAGGTGGTACTAGCTGTGAAGATCTTTCTTTTATTTACTGTCACTATTGTTTATACTTGACAGGATTATGGAATCTGTGAGTCTGAATTTTAAAAACCATCCCCCTACCGAAAGAAAAGACTTACCATCTTACAAGAGACTCAATTTTATCATCATAATTTTTTTCACATTTATAGTGAAAATCCATATGTTGAATAGGATTTATCAATATCAATATCGGGTGCCTATTGGAAACCAAGCCACAAAAATTTGGAAACAAGCCATGTTTCCCTGCTTTAAAGAAAATTGTAACCTAAGGTATCAGCCCACAGAAAATTGCTCCATAGATAGATCTAAACCAACACAAACACAAATGCCATTGAGAAAGATTTAATGCTCAACTCCATTATACCAACCATAAATGGAATTCAGGGGAAATTATTCTTATAGGAGTAATTTAAAAATACTTTAAAACTTGCAAAAACTTGTACATAAGGAGAGATTGAGTTGGTGGAGAAAGGTGTAAGGAAGTAATATAGTGATACTAAGTAATTATAACAATTATAAACATCATTAGTAAATGAGTACAAGTTGATGGAAATAATAATTATTAAAACTGTACTTAATGAAAAATTAAAGATTCCTTCAAAAATTAATAGCTGAAATATCTCCAAGTGCACATGTATCCCCTGGCTCTTTTACTTCTAGATTAACAGTACAATCAGGATTTTAACCTGCTTCAATTCTATCCACAAATGAATCTGTAAGAAAAGATGGGATTCTTATGCACCCAGATAAAAATCCTGTATCATGGGGCACCTGGGTGGCTTAGTCATTAAGCGTCTGGCTTTGGCACAGGTCATGATCCCAGGGTCCTGAGATCAAGCCCCACATTGGGCTCCCTGCTCAGCGGGGAGCCTGCTTCTCTCTTTCCCACTCCCCCTGTTTGTGTTCCCTCTCTCACTGTGTCTCTCTGTCAAACAAATAAAATCTTTTAAAAAAAGATCCTGTATAAAGCAGTATAAAGTGGCAGATGAACACCTGAGTTAGACTTTCAAAGTTCAAAAATTTTGCCAGTCAGTAGAGGTATACTTAATTACTCTGTAACCAAATTTCCTAAATTGTAAAATGAAAATAATCCATGGCAGTGGGTTGTTGTGATTATCAAATGAATTAATACAGGCAACAAAATATGCAATCTCTGATTACTACTGAAAAAGAAGTTCAAAAAGCACAAATCAATATTACACAAAAATATAACTATATATGCAATGGAGATCCAAATGATCAGAAAAAATATATTAATAATTTTATAGCAAAACATTTGAAAATGTTGACTTTGCTGAAATAGAAAATTCTATGTCTTCCATAATCCTATGACTATGATAAATTACAATAATTTATATTAAATTATATTGTCCTTTACTGAATCCCATAACTGCTATAAACTGAAAACCATCATAAACTGAAAGGGTTATTAAAACTGTACTCCAAAAGAAATCACAGTATTTAGATGGTTTTATAGAAGAGTTCTACCAGACTTTCAAGAAAGAGTCACAACACTTTACAATCTTTTTCAAGAGTTAATAGCCTATGCACTTCATTAAGCATGTCTAAACATGAAGCTACTACAGTAGTATGCATAGAGAAATATTTGAACCACTTCCTTCAATTAGAAACAAGAAAAAAAATGCTCATTTTCACTACTTCCAGTCATATATTATTATTTTATAGCCTATACATAAATTCAAGAAATCAGACACAGAGAAAGGACATTTCAATATTGTTTCATATTTATAGATAATATAATAGCCTTCATATAAACCCAAAATAAACTGTATATTAACTGATACTATAATAAATGAGTTTAGCAGGTGGCTAAATAAAAGAGCAATATGCACAATATTTTGCATTTCTATATAACCAGAATAGAAACAGAAAATATAATTTTTGTAGGCATTCCTCTAATGATCCCTTGGAAAAACTCACTGTGTTTACATTCACATATATAGGAATTGTGTATTAAAAAGTGAGACTTTTTATTGATGATTTTAAAGAATTATATAAATAATTACTTCCATCGTATGGATCAGTTGTCCTAACAGATTGCTCTTTTGAGTCAATGAAATTATAATATATGTCCTGATAATTATTGCTGTAGCTTTTGAAAATTGACTCTAAATTGTATAGATGGGGGCGCCTGGGTGTCTCAATGGGTTAAGTGTCTCCCTTTGGCTCAGGTCATGATCTCAGGGTCCTGGTATTGAATCCCATATAGGGATCCCTCTTCCGTGGGGAGTCTACTTCTCCCTCTGCCTCTGTCCCTGCTCATGCTCTATGTCCCTCTGTTTCTTGTCTCTCTGTCTCTCTCTCTCAAATAAAAAAAAAATCTTAAAAATAAATAAGCTGTGGGGGCACCTGGGTGGCTCAGTGGGTTAAGCCTCTGCCTTCGGCTCAGGTCATGATCCCAGGGTCCTGGGATGGAGCCCCGCATCGGGCTCTCTGCTCAGCAGGGAGCCTGCTTCCTCCTCTCTGCTGAGCAGAGAGCCCGATGCGGGGCTCCATCCCAGGACCGTGGGATCATGACCTGAGCCGAAGGCAGAGGCTTAACCCACTGAGCCACCCAGGCACCCAAATAAATAAAATCTTTAATAAATAAATAAATAACCTGTGTATAGATCAGCAAAATATCAAGAATAGCAAGGACTTTGCTGGAGAAGACAACAGTGGAGGAACAGCACGCCGTACCTGATAGAGCCTTAGAGTGATTAAGTCAGTGTACTACTAGCATCTGGAGAAGGAAACTGGCTGATGCGATAGCTCCAAAACAGACAATGCACATAGAGACCTTAGATTTGCAACATGATTTACCAGTGAGAAAGTAGAGGAGCTAATCACAAAATGGAATTGGAAACATTGCTTTATCTATATAGGATAGGTGCTATGGAATCGCCATATTAAATGACTCACAACAATAATATTTTAATGGAGAATGAATGGCAAAAGTCAGCATTGTGCTTGTTAAAAGTACTTGTTAAAAGCTAGGTCTTGGAGGGCACTGGGCAGGGGCAGGGAACAACAACCCTCCCTGATTTGCGGCATTTGCTACGATATTCTCATGACCAATTTCAATAACAAAATAAGAGAGAACATATCCTAAAAATCAAAATAAAGACCTACTCACTAGATAAAACAATGGACAAAGACTATAAACATATACTTCATAGAAAAGGAAATACGTACCATCAGTAAACTTAATAAAAAATGCTAAGATATAAAAATACATAATTAGTTTGATTTTTTTTTTTACATAGTTTTTACATGTGTTTTCCCTATGGCCCAAATAGAGCAGAAAGACTGGCTTTCCAGAGCAAGAGGGAGTTCTCCAACAGACGGCCTTCTTCATCTGAGCCACTGGTTGGCTCTCCTGAGTCTCAAGCCGTCCGCCTACACCACAGATTTTGGACTTTTCAGGCTCCATAATTGCATGAGCCAACTCCTTATGGTAAATCAATCTTTTTCTTTCTCTCTCTCTCTCTCTCCCAGTGTTTCTTCCTTCTTTCTTTTCCTCCTCGCTCCCTCCCTTTCTTTCCTTCCTTCCTTCTTCCATCCATCCATACCCCTTCCTTCCATCCAACCATACTCCTCCTCCCTCCCTCCCTATCTATTGATCTATCTATTATCTATCTATGTATCTGTCTATCCCAGTTAGAACTATCTAGACAGATCCCCAGGGAGCTCTGACTAATGAAGGTAGTAACAGTTGTAAGCCAATATTGGAATTAATACAACCCTGAGCACTAAGATTGAGGAGAGAGAGAGAAGGAAAGAGAACAGAGACAGAGGGACACTAACTGCCCTTAGATAAGGGAGAAGATTCATTTAGACAAGGAAAAACAACAGGGACTGAAATGTGAACCCAAACGGGACATAGTTTTTTATGATATATCCAGCTACATCTATGACTGCTCTTTTTTAAAATATTTTACTTATTTATCCAAGAGAGAGTGAGAGCAAGGTAGAGAAAGAGAGAGAGCACAGAGGGAGAAGGAGAAGCAGACTCCACACTGAGCAGGGAGCCTGATGTGAGGCTCAATCCCAGAACTTTGAGACCATGACCCAAGTTGAAGGCAGATGCTTAACTGGGCCACCCAGGAGCCCTAGGACTACTTCTAAAGAGGTAAAAGTCTTCACTAAATAAGTTTTACTCTGAAATGGTCCTGCTTGATTTGTAATGCTCTTGAAAGATGAGGGAACACTTTATAAAACGGACATTTTAAGCTTTCTGCCTGATGTGTCATGCTTTAATTTTCAGGTATTGCTATGTATTATGCAAGAGATAACATTTTGCATTTTAAATTACACATAATAAACTTATGATTATGCTTGCAGTTTTTCCTTCCCTTCTTTCCAAAAATAAGTGTGAGATCCAAATGACTAAGTTTTCAGTTCGTTACTTGGCTTTGCAATACAAATAACTTCTAAAGTTCCTCATAATCATGAAAAAGTACTGATGACTCAATAAATATTTTCGAAAATACAAGTCTGAAATGGAACTGTCACCTGCTGCTTTTCAGGTGGAGAGAATTTCTGTGTAGAAAACTTCAAAGTCACTCTTCATCAATTTAGTTCAAAGTTGACTGGATTGCCAGTGCAACATTTGAAAAGAGAAATCTAGTCAAAACATCCTGAAGAGTGTTCTCTTTTGTCTTACTTATGTGTTAAACTGAATATAATTTTTTAATTATTTAATGGTCTTCTGGAATGTACCCTGTTTTGTTTTGTTTTTAAAGGAACTGTTTTATTTGTTTTTAAAGATTTTATTTGTCTGACAGAGAGAGACACAGCAAGAGAGGGAACACAAGCAGGGGGAGTGGGAGAGGGGAAGCAGTTGCCCCACTGAGCAGGGAGCCCAATGCGGAGCTCTATCCCAGGACCCTGAGATCATGACTTTAGCCAAAGGCAGATGCTTAATGACTGAGCCACCCAGGTGTCCCAAATATACTCTGTTTTTTTATAGTGTGATACTTTTAGATTGTTAGATTTGATGTCTTTTCTTAAATAGATTTGATGTTTTAATATGCAATTTACATTACTAAGATCGATCTACTTTTTAAGATACTTTTTACTGCTCCTAACTAGAGTATAAACTACAAATTAAAAAAAAAAAGTTTGTTCATTTTTTTAATCAAAATGTATGTATTAAAATAATCAGATTTCAGATTTTTGTTTTTGTAAGGAAAACTTTGATAATCACTCTTTTCATTTCTCCTGACGATTCATAGCTTTTTATCTGCTGCTGAAGTCAATTTTAATAATTTATATACTTTTTGTTATGATGTACCAATTAATTAGCTTAAAGGGGCATAGTTTGTCCTAATTGAAAGTTTTATAATCTTTCTATAAACAGACTTCTGCTTCTCTACTGTCTCATTTGAATCTATAAGTGAGTAATCACTGAGGTTTGGAAAGTAAATGATTTTACTCACATTTACTCCTCTGTGCAGAAAAAATGATTTCCGGCTTATTCAGATGAAGGAGGAAATGTTAAACACCACTGAAATGGTATGAAACCCTAGTGTCAAAGGGCACTTAGGTCAAACTCTGGCTCTGTTCCCCACAGCTTCCCACATAATCGGGTCAGCGGTGTGGAACAGGCTCTCGGGGTCCACAGGGCAGGCAAGACTTTCCCTAATGATTTCTGCAGGGAAATGGATACCGTGAATTGTTGCGACTGTGGTCTTGTCACAGGAGTTGGTTCTACACTGTCATTCGAGAGACCTGAGGGTGTTTCTTTCTTTGACAGACTCCATGACAATTCAGAAGGTGGAGGGACGGCAGGCCCGTCTTCTCCAAGTCCCTGTGTCAGAACTGCTGCTGTCCTATGAAAGCCCCAAAGTAAATAGCCCAGCAGAACACAGAGTCCAGCTTAGGTCCCCCTAGTGTGACACGCTGTGAATCGAGGGCTCCATGTGACACAGATTTCTCCTAAATGGGAAACATACGCCTCTGTTTGACTTTAAGGGTAATCTGCTTTCCGGGGAGGTGTACGTTTTGTTAATGCTGTTTGTTAATGTCTAACGTGCTTTGTTAGATGTCTTAATCCCTCCCCTGAATCTTTGTTCTAATTTTAGTTGCTAGGCAAGTCGATTTTGACCCAACGGAGGGCAATTTTCTGTGTTTCATGTGGACACGTCAGAGGAGTGCTAGACTTGGAATATCCTGAAAAAGTCCTAAACAAGGTTATATGACCACAATCCCAACAGTGTGTGTGTGTGTGTGTGTGTGTGTGCATGTGTGTCTATGTGTGTGTGTGTGTGCGCGGGCGCTTGTGTGTGGGATGACCCCTGGAAACCAGCAGCTGATCATAAAATCATAACTAGCCCTCCATAAGGAATGTCATTGGCTTCAGGAAGTACAATGGAAAGATTCTCAACCATAGGCCTTTGAAGAATCCTCCAAATGGTTTTAAGAAGGAAACAATTTTATTTCAACAAACAGAAGCCTCCAATGTCAAATTACAACTCTAAGAACAATGGACACCACCCCTCCTAAACATTAACTTCTGAACTTGAGCTAAGAAGGGAGACAAGCTATGAAAATGCTATTATCATAGAATGAATCTGAAATACTGTACTATGCTTAATTTTTAATACTTAAAGAGATTATTTGTATTTAGAAGTGACCACAAAAGCTATGGGGTCTGCTGCTTTCCAGAGACAGTTACTTGGTAGGAAGATAAAGTTATTCTATAGTATTTACGTCTAACTAATTGAACACACTGGTGCTCACACACCTAAACCCACGTGAAGGATGTATGTGTATCATAATTCAATATCTGTTTAATACTATCCTCTGTGAATTTACTGTTAATTTATTTGACTGATTATGTTTATTTGCTCAAGAGTCATTTGCTGACATTTTCAATGTTCACCATTAAAAACTAGATAACTTGTAGCAATTTTCATGCTACCAAATTATGTATGAGAGTACCTGTTTCCATAAATCCTTGGAAATGTAAAGTATTATCAATAATCAGTCATTTAGGAATTATCCATTAAGTAACACTTTGTCAATCCAGTAGGCTAAATATTTATTATATATCTGTTATAATTTAAATGTCTTTTATTATTAGTGATTTTAAGCTATACTGTAGCTTAATGTGAAATAACATATGTAACATATATAATGTAGTAATTAAAAATAAAATATTAAAATACATATATATCATATATTATAACATATTTATCTCATATTAATTACATGTATTGACCCTGTTCTTTTCAGAATTGTCTGTGTAATTAATTTTTAAGCTCTTTTATGTTTTAAATGACTTTATCTCATGAACACATCTATGTTGCAAATAGTCCAGTTTGTCATACAATGTTAGTTTTATCATTATGATGAATGCCATATCTGTCACCTTCATAGTTTCAGCTTTTGGTAGAAGGCCTTTTATACATAATAGACATTACTTATTATTATATCATAAAAATACACTTTTAAATTTCTTAAGTGTTTGTATAATTAATCTATCTGAAATGCATTTTGTGCTTTTTGAACTAGGACTGTTGTTCTATTTTAATAATCAACTATGTCATTCATTTAATGAAGAATATATCTTTTTCTTATTGTTAAAAAATATCTCTGTTACTATCTGTATTGATGGTTCTGTTATCTTTTGAGTTTCTTCCTCTTTTATATTTGGTGTTTTGCTTGTTTTTTATTTTCTACTTATTTAGACTACTTTATTTAAAAAAAAAAATTATCCCAGTAATCTAGAGGAAAGGGCCAAAGGTGTCCCTAAGATCTGGGGAGTACACAAATGAACTATTGACTCATGTGATGAATCTACCTACCAACATGTTATGCACAAAGGCTATTTATGATTTAGCCAAGTAAATTGATTAATCAAAGCTGACTTAGCTGACACCAAGTTAACATATACAATTTAATCAATAAAACCCAGTATTCAGAATAACGAGGAAGGCTGGTCTTCTAAATTTATGCAGATTATATCAAATCTAAAATTTATATCCACAGAGAGTTCTGAAATTGATGAGGATTATTATGAAAGTCTTTAGACAGATTGCCCAATGGTAAGAAAACTGGACAATATGTCATATGGGCATTTAAAAAATCAATTGAGATTTGTGGTTTGTGTGGGCGGTAGGAATACAGCTTCACATGCTAATGGGAAAGAAAATTTATATTCATTCTGTGTGAATTGCTTTGGTCCATTGCGCATATGAAGAAATTTTTATGCAAGCAAGCACTGCATTCCCTTGGCTCCTGTTTAGCTGCCAAAAGATTAAGTTTGTGCTCTGGTGACTGATTTATTCCCACTATGCTTTAGGTTGTGTGGAATGACTCACATTCTCAGGGAGATAAAGAGTAAAACAACAAATTCCTTTTACTAGGGTATTTATTTATTTAGTTACCATTAGATTAAATTGAAAGTCTATACTACCAGGAATTAAATCCAAGAGATGATTCCACGTTAATAACTTGCTTTGTTTCAGTTCCCTTTTCTTTCTCTTTTGCTGAAATTAGATATTTCATTTCCAAAGTGAATCCCAGCAGGACTCCGTTAAGGTGCCAAAACAGAGCACTATCCCAGCCTGGCAAGTCCATAGTTTCTTTGCGTGACTTAGCTTGTGTATGTATGTGAAGGATGGGGTTTGGCAGTTTCTTGCTAAACAGAATTACTTAAAACATCAAGATTAAAAGGTCTGTTTGCAGAGGAGGCAATGACAGAAAGCAATTGTTTCCCCCCTATTGCTTGTTCTCTCTCATGGGCAAAGGGAAAATGTAGCTATATGGAAGGAAAGTTATAGATGAGGCTATCAAAGTAGAACTGAAAGCGCTGACCGTTATCTCCTCCTTTACCTTGAAATTGTGTTTCTGTATTTCTTCCTTCTTTAGGGTCTACAGCCTTTTATTGTCTGTGTAACAAAAGTCAACTCACTTATTTCAATAAAGGTAGTTTTTTCTTTAATATCATTTAGAGAATAACGTGAAATTGTTTTGACCAACACATGGCTCCAACAATGGAGACAAGGACTAGTGGATAGAAATTATAAGGAAACAAGAAGGTTCTAACAGTCTGATTTGTCTTTACAAAATAATAATGCCCTGGGGTACCTGGGTGGCTCAGTCAATTAAGCATTGGATGCTTGATTTCAGCTTAGGTCATGATCTCAGGGTCCTGAGACAGAGGCCCTCCTCAGGTTCATGCTGAACATGGAGCCTGGGAATCTCCTTCTCTTTCTCCCTCTCCATCTGCCCCTCCCCTCTCAAAATAAATAAATAAGTAAAATAATGCCCCTATCATTGTCCTATGTCTTCATTAGCTCCCCAGAGTCTTTTACTATAAAGTCTCACATTTCTCACAAGAGCAAAACTGTAAATATCATAGAGAAAGATAACATATTTCACTATACAATTATACTACATAATAGAAGAATATAATAAATATACATTTAGTGAACATTTGATATTGGATAATTTCTCAGATCAGGATTTGATGATGTGACTATTGATAGTTTAAGTTGTTCAGAAAGAGATGAAGCATGTATAGAGAAGCAAAGCTCTTCAGAAAGAGAAGCAGCATGTATAGAGAAGCAAAATACATGTTAAGAGAGGTTAACATATATATATTTATATATTTCATATAGAACTGAAGTTATATATGAACTTTTTCTTAAGATTGAACCAAACTAAATTAGGACTTTTAATGTAATTTTGTACATTAATAGTTTTAGGTCACATTGCTAATACATCACTTTTGATTCAATTTTATCATTCTGCCTCCTCGGGGTAGGAGGATGTGCTTGGAAACACTTTCAAAATAGAACTGTGTACTTTGCAAAGCAAAGATGAATGAGGCTTGGTTAAAACAATGCTAACCATCGATATATATCCACAAATCAAAATGTATTGGTAGCATATCTGAAACAGCTGATGTATAAAATATATATTCTGATGATGCCAAGATAAACATGAAAAGATAGATCTTATATCCAAAAAATGAATTCTGTAGAAAGGAGAATTTTCTCTCTCAGATTGTGCATCAAATATATGGTCATGTCTATTTTACTGACTTTATATAATACTGTGTCACAAATGTAAATTGATAGCCCTATTAAAACTGTCAAAGAGATTGGTGAAATTTATTTGCTATTTCATGTTTCATGTGCAACTGTTTTTCATTTGTTGGACAATTCATTTACTCTGACAGCTCTAATTTTATAGAATTGCTTTTTCAAACAGAGTTGAGGTTGTCCTTTACATCAATATTCTATAACCTCCTTCATATTTTCTCTACTCACTATGTAGACATAACCCTCATAAAAATGACCTACTTTTGTTTTTGTTAGTGTTAACTGCTGTCATTGCCAACATGCAGAAAAAGTTAGGGCCTGGTCTCCAGAGGCAAACTTTCTGGCAGCAAGCATTTCGAGGGTAATGTTCATCACTTAAATAAACACTGTTCCAGAACAGTAACAAATTCCCCAAACAAGCACTGGGCATTTTACATCTTTTTTAGCCTGTGAAGCCTGTTGTATGCACCAAGATGTGGATAAAAATCAGCTCCTTTTTCCACATAAGGAAGAATGAATAGTTGTTGGTCTTCTGGCACTAGCATTAATAGATTGGGACTAATCTCTTTTTTTGATAAATTTAGCAAAGTTATTCTGTAAATAACACTGCAGGGAAAAAAACAGATTTTTCTCACTCCTCTTTATACATATTCTGTCAAGGATGTATCTTGTGAACAATCCAAGTTTATAGGCTTGGGGTTTTCTTTATATATTTTATCAGAAATACAATATTCTGTATTGTATCATCTTTCTGTACATTCAGCTTGCTTATAATTCTAAATATTTGTGTAAAGTTTTATCTTCTTCCTGAACTGGTAGGCTTTGGATAACATTAGTTCTTGTTTTTTTCAGAATAGCTCTTATTCTCATAGTCAGCTGTGTGCACATTTGTTAGGCACTTTTGGTCCCTCCTTCCCTCTTCAGAAGCGCTGGCCATAAAGACACCAAGGTAATTTGAACTTAGAACCAAGGTGATCTGGGACACCTGGGTAGCCCGTCAGTTAAGCATCTGCCTTTGGCTCTGTTCATCAGCTCAGGTCATGACCCCAGAGTCCAGAAATCAAGATCAGCATGGGCTCCCTGCTCAGGAGGGAGTCTCCTTCTCCCTCTCCTTCTGCCCCTCCCCCTGCTTGTGTGTTTTCTCTCTCTCTCTCTCAAATAGATAAATAAAATCTTAAAAAAAATATTTAAAATATTTACATTTAAAATACATTTAAAAATCTAAAAAAAAAAAAAATGAACTCAGGTGACCGATAAATTTTATTTTCCGGTAAGTTTTTCATTAAAACGGGAAAAATCCATATTTTTTAGGACCAACTATTTAATTTATTGACCTCACTAATGTGTATATTTAGCACTACTTTGTCTTGGGCCAGTTAGATGGAGTCCACCCTAAAACCTAAAAAAGGACAATTCTAAAGAAGACTATTCTTGACTTGGGCAGTTTCAAGAGTCTGTAGTGTTGGCTTTGGTTTTATTTCTATTACCCAAGGTCTTAGTGCAGAGGCTAGTCATAATAGCAATATGCAAAGCATGAGCTGAAGCTCTTTCTATATGTTAAAACCTTAATTTTCCAAACAAACCAACTTGGTTCTCCTTCAAAGGTGTTTGGGATTTCAAAGCCCCTGTATAGTCATGTAAATTTTACAATCAATTTGCCAATTTTTTAAAAGATGTCTCTTGCAGTTTTTATTAGATTTGTATTGAAGTTAAGACTCAATTTAGAGAGAGTAGCCATCTTAATGGCACTCGATATTTCCAACCACAAAGATAGTACATGTCTCCATTTATTTCGGCCTTCTTTTTTTTTTTTTAAGATTTTATTTATTTATTTGACAGACAGAGATCACAAGTAGGCTGAGAGGCAGGCAGAGAGAGAGGAGGAAGCAGGCACCCCGCTGTGCAGAGAGCCCAATGCAGGGCTCAATCCCAGGACCCTGGGATCATGACCTGAGCCGAAGGCAGAGGCTTTAACCCACTGAACCACTCAGGCGCCCCTATTTAGGCCTTCTTAATATGGCACAACAGAGTTTTGTTACGTTCAGTCTTCAGGTTTTCTACATCTTTTTCTCAGATTTATTCCTAAGTTGTTCATATTTTCATGTTATTATACATTTAAAATTTCCATTACTAATTTTTTATTGCTAGTATATGGAAATTTTTGTATGTTGATTTTGTACCCTGTTGCCTTGCTAAACTCATTTATTAGTTTTGGTATTCTCTTTATAGGTTTTCAGATTTTCTACATAGGTCAGGAATCAGCAATCTTTTCCTCAATAGGACCATATAAGATATATTGAATATATTTCTTCCCAGTTGCTCTATTCCACCCCTGTAGTGTAAAAGCAGGTAGAGACAATCATACCTGAATGAGTGTGGTTGTGTTGCAATATTATGTAGATTAATTGAATATGAAATGAACCATGAATTCCCGGGATAAATCCTACTTTGTCACAATGTACTATTGTATTTATGTATGATTGGAATCTACTTGCTCAATTCTTGTTTGGAGTGTTAGCATCTGTGTTCATGAAGGTTATCAGCCTGTAGTTTTCCCTTCTTTTAACATTCCTGTCTAGTCTTAGTATCAAAATAATGTTAGTATCATATAGTGAGTTAGAAAATATTTTCATTCTCTTTAATTATCTGGATGACTTTGTGTAGAATGTTTATATTTCTGCCTGAGATGTTGAGGAGAATTAGCCAATGAATATGTCAGGGCCCTAAGTTTTCTTTGTGGGAAGATTTTTTTACCTAAAGTTCAACTTCTTTAATAGATATAGTGCTACTCAGAATATCTCTTTATTCTCTAAGTGAACTTTGATAGTCTGTGTTTTTAAGGAATTTGGTCATTTCAGATATAGTTTCAAAATAATGGCATGAAATTATTCACAATACTTTCTTGCTATTTGTTAAAAATCTATAGTCGATGTCATGGTGTGACCCCTCTCACTCCTGACATTAATTCTTTCTGTCATCCCTTTTTTCTGATCAGTTTGGCTGGAAGTTTATCAATTTTATTGGTTTCCTCAAAGAGCCAATTTGGTTTATTTTTTCTAGTTTTTAATATCACTACTTTATATTCTAATCTATTACTCCTTTTCTCCACTTACTCTGGGTTTAATTTTCTCTCCTTATAACAGTAAACACAACACTCTCAGTGTTGTAAGATGAAAAGTGAGGTCACTGATTTGAGACTCCTTTTTTGCTAATATAGGCCTTTATTGTTATAATTTTTTTGTAAATAATATTGAAGTGACATCCCACAAATATTTTGTTTTAATTTGCATTCCAATTGATGTGCCTTTTAATTTCCTTTTGGATTTCTTCATTCATCCATTTGTTACTTAAACATCTTTATTAAACTTTGAAATATTTAGGATTTTCTAGTTGTCTTTCTCTTATTTATTTATAACTTGGTCCTATATTGGTCAGTCAGCATATTTTGTAAGACTTGGATCCTTTAAAATTTTTTTTTAATTAATTTTTTATTTTTTATAAACATATATTTTTATCCCCAGGGGTACAGGTCTGTGAATCACCAGGTTTACACACTTCACAGCACTCACCAAAGCACATACCCTCCCCAGTGTCCATAATCCCACCCCCTTCTCCCAAACCCCCTCCCCCCAGCAACCCTCAGTTTGTTTTGTGATATTAAGAGTCACTTATGGTTTGTCTCCCTCCCAATCCCATCTTGTTTCATTTATTCTTCTCCTACCCACTTAAGCCCCCATGTTGCATCACCACTTCCTCATATCAGGGAGATCATATGATAGTTGTCTTTCTCTGCTTGACTTATTTCACTAAACATGATACGCTCTAGTTCCATCCATGTTGTCGCAAATGGCAAGATTTCATTTCTTTTGATGGCTGCATAGTATTCCATTGTGTATATATACCACATCTTCTTGATCCATTCATCTGTTGATGGACATCTAGGTTCTTTCCATAGTTTGGCTATTGTGGTAAAACGACATATCAGATAAAGGACTAGTGTCCAGAATCTATAAAGAACTTAGCAAACTCAACACCCAAAGAACAAATAATCCAATCAAGAAATGGGCAGAGGACATGAACAGACATTTCTGCAAAGAAGACATCCAGATGGCCAACAGACATATGAAAAAGTGCTCCATATCACTCGGCATCAGGGAAATAGAAATCAAAACCACAATGAGATATCACCTCACACCAGTCAGAATGGATCCTTTTAAATTTATTGAGATTTGATTAATGGTCTAAAATATATCTTATCTTGATAAGTATCCCAGATGTACTTAAAGCGAATGAGTATTTTGATATCCATAAATATTAATTAGGTCAAACTGCTTTATAGTACTACTGAAGTCTCTATATCCTATTGACATTCTGAATATTTGTTTTATTGTTGAGAGAAGGTTACTGAATTCTCTGGGTATAAATACCAATTTGTGTATTTTTCTTGGATTTCTGTCATTTTGTATCTTTATGTTTTGAGGCTCATTATGAGGTACATAAATATTTAGATATGTTTAAAAATCCTCTAAAATATAAAATTTTTAATGTTCTAAAATTCCTTTCTTTTTCCTTGGGCATAGTCCTTGTTCTAATATTTACTTTACCTGATACTAACATAGACATTCAAGTTTTGATTAGCTTTACCATGGTGTATATTTTTCTTTATTTTTTATCTGTAACATTTTTTCTTTTAAGTATTTTGTTATTTTATTATTTTTTTAATAAGCAGTACATAGCTTGGCTTTCCACTTTTATCAAACATAACAGTCTTGAACTTTTAATTAGCGACTTATAGTTAATGTGTTTATCATTATAGTTAGGCTCAAATATATCATCTTGTTATATATTTTCTGTTTGCCTCATCTCTTTTTTGTCTCCCTTCCTTCTATTTTTGCTTTCTTTTGGATTAACTGAGTACTTTTTAAAAATTTTCCATTTTTTCTACTTCATTAGTCAATTACCTCTTTATGACTTTGGTTCTTGTTTTATGTTTTATAGTACACACATTTAAATTATCAGTCTACTTCACACACTGGTAATTGTGAACCATACTTCACGTATCTTAAAATAGTAATTATTATTTCTGCCATACAGACTTCTGTCCTATTATTTCATTATGTTTATTTATTTTTTATTTATTTTTTAATTTTTTGCATTATATTTATTTTTTGCATATGTTTAACATTTCACATTTCATGGTTATTTTTAAAGAGTTGTTTTAAATAATAAGAAAATAATCTCATATGTAATTACCATTCCTGGTGCTTTTTATTCTTTTGCATAGATTAATTTTTCCTTTGCGTAATTTGCATAGTTTTCTTCTGCCATAATAATAATAATAATATAATAATAATAATAATCCACTACTATTATTCCAGAAGTCTGCGGAAATAGTGCTGAGGTGTGGGAGAGGTGAAGCATTCTATTATCTTATGTATGCATGTCAATCTTTAAAGACCCTTTGCTCTGTGTCCTCCACAAGTGTGAGTCTAGAATGCCGGGGATGCTGGAGAGGGGTAAAATTTTCTTAGGGCAGGCTTTTGTTTGGGACAACACCCCAGGCATAATTCAAGTTGGTTACTTTTCCCTCCTCCTGCCAGAGCAATAGGGGATTTTGATTGGCTCTTCACAGTGAGAAATTATGTTTTATTTGGAGGTGAAAACCATTAGAAATTTGGTGGCTCCCTAAGACTCAGCCCTTCAGAGTTTCTCAACCTTACGCTAGTTTATCAGGAATTTGTCAAAATTGTCATTGAAGGTTTCCTACCTCCTTATTGCTCCAGCGGGTTCTGCTCAAGGTAAGATGATCTCGGCTATGATTCTCTGTATTTGCATGACTCTCCAGAACTGGGGCAACAGCTCACCCTGCTACTTCTCTGTAAGATTCAAGAAAAAACATTGATAATCCGTTTGTTCAGTTTTTATATGTTCTAAGGATATGAAAGGCAACTTGCCAGATCTTTATATGTTGGACCTGAAACCTAAAGTGGGAAACATTTTTAATAACTGGTTTATGTATTTCACTATTAATTCCAACATCCACACTAGGTTTAATAGATGAATTTGTTTCACTGTTATTGATCTTATTTTCCTTGTATGTTTGGTAATCTTTTGCTAGATGCCAGACATTGTAAATCTTACCTAGCTGGAGTCCTGGATATTTTATATGCCCAAAAATACTGAGCTTTGTTATGGGGTATAGTTACTTAGAAGTAGTTTGATTTCTTCAGATACAGGTTTCATGATTTGTTAGGCAAAACTAAAGCAGTGACAGTCTGGGGGTGATTTTTTTTTTAATTTTTTATTATTTATTTGACAGAGAGAGATCACAAGTAGGCAGAGAGGCAGGCAGAGAGAGAGAGAGGAGGAAGCAGGCTCCCTGCTGAGCAGAGAGCCCGATGCGGGACTCAATCCCAGGACCCTGAGATAATGACCTGAGCCGAAGGCAGCGGCTTAACCCACTGAGCCACCCAGGCGCCCTGGGGGTGATTATTCTTGATTATAGAGGCACCCATCTACATAACTCTCCTCAGTGTCTTGTGGATCGGGAGGTTTTCCAGTCTGGCTCCTGGGAACAGGCACTATTCTGGTCCTATGTTAGATCCAGACACTATCACCTCTTGGGTTTCAGGCTAAAGATGAACTTTTTAATCTTCACCATTTGGACAACCATTTTTATACCAATGGTATTTAAAAAAAATGGAATTTTTTATCTTTACAATTTTACCATTTGGCTAACAAAATCTAGGTTTTAAAATAGTTTATTAAAATGGAATAATACATAACAAGAAACCAAGTAAATGTACTAGTTGGAAGTTTTTAATTTAATATTAGCCTAAATCACATCACAGCTGATTTCTACAGAAAATAAGTACCACCAGGATTCCAAAAAAGAAAGAAGAAAAGGATTATATGAGAGGTAGGAGGGTCATATAAAGTTTGTAGAACTGGGAAATAAATTGAAGAAGGAAGTAAGAGTCAATCTAAAAGGCAACCCTGAAAGAAAGGTACTGAGAGGTGGAAAGGAGAAGCAGCCTAAGCAAGAAGGGGTTTGATGGTTTTGATTCCTGAAACTTCACTCATTTAAGCAGTGTTTATTTCTCTCTCATTATTCTGATTGGAGTAAAGAGAGTAATGGGTAAAATTCTACAATTTATTCTACACACACACAAACACACATATTCACACAGAGATTAGTGAACATCACACAGATAAGACTACTGGCTGCTGAGGATAGAAATTTCTAACCAAAAGCTGTTCCATGGTTATGTCCATGTGATAAGACCTAAATCTACAGCTAATACCTGCTCAGAGCCATTTACCTAAGGTTTATTAGCTCTGGCTACTCTTCCTTTTATTTGTCAACAAGAGCAACTATTTTTTCCAGACAATGGGGAAAATTCAGAGGCAGAATATAAATAAATAATCTTAGGGATATAAACATTTTGGTGAATTATAGTCTCCCTAAAGCCAAGGGGAATCTTGTTCCTTCATATCTCGCGGTTGCTATAAATTGACACAAACTTCAAAACTTAAGATTGGAAACTTGTGTTTTTATTTCTATTTTAAAATGATATATTCTCTATTGGTAGGTTAATTTTTATTTGATCTATGTAGAAGGAGCATATCTCGGTAACCAATAGGTATGGATATAGATAGATATAGAAAGATTTATTATAGGAATTGACTCACACAAATGTGGAGGTTGAGAAGTTCTATGATCTGCCACCTGCAAACTGAAGAACCAGGAAAGCCAGTGGTATATGAACTATACCAAGTCCAAGTCTGATAGCCTGAGAACGAGGGGGCTGATGGCATAAGTCCTGGTCTCAGTGTGAAGCCTCAAGAACCAGGAACACCCACATATGATGGCACAAGATGGATCCAGGAGCACCTATTTATGAGGACAGGAGAATACAGACACATCTCAGCTCTAGTAGAGAGAGAAAATTCAGCCTTATTCTATCTTTTTATTCTGTTTAAGCACTCAGGGGATTATAAGATTCTCACCCACATTGGTGAAGGCAATCTTCTTTACTAAGTCTACTGATTCAAATGCTAGTCTCTTTTAGAGATGCACTCACAAAAACACCCAGAAATAATGTTCATCAGCTATCTGGGCAACTTTACCCAGTCAAAATGACATAAAATTAATGATCACAATAACCTAGATATTGCAGAATGTAATTTCCAAAGATAGTTGTACCAATATTTATCCTAACTCCTACTTTTCCATTGAAAAGTAGATCTATTTTTCCTCCCCCATAAACTGGATGGATCTGTGTAATTGCCTTGGTCAATAAATTCCAATGGAAATGACACCGCATAGCTTTTGCAGGTAGGTCATAAATGGCAATAGGCTTGAGGCTGGTCGGTCTCTCTCTCTCTCTCTCTCTCCCCCTCTCAGTTGAAGTGCTGTTATAGCCATTGTAAGACATCAAAAATTAAAGGTACAAAATGCTGCAGAAGCCATTTCCATGTAGAAAGGTAAACAACTACGCAATCACTCTTCCATAAAAATATTGGTTATTGGTTATTATTATTGGGTACAAGACAGGAGATTGACATTCTCAAGATTTGGACAGACATTAAAATAAGTGACTAAATCAGCATAGCTATCAATAATTATTAGAGGCTGGAGAGAATACAATAATAATAGTAACAATGACACATTAAGAGTTGAGGAGCCAGGGGCATCAGGGTGGCTCAGTCTTTTAAGCATCTGCCTTTGGCTCAGGTCATGATCCCAGGGTCCTGGAATTGGGCCCCACATTGGCGGGGGGTGGTTGGTCCTTGCTTAGCAGGGAGCCTGCTTCTCCCCTGCCTGCTGCTCCCCCTGCTTGCCCTCTCCTTCTCTGTCAAATAAATAAAATCTTAAAAAAAAAAAAAAAAAAAAAGAGTTGAGGAGCCAGATTCTATTGAGAAAAGAAGAGTGGTGAATTGAGGTTTCAGTCTGCCAGGTTTCCCTTCAAAATGTTTATTAATTTCAAATGTTATTTGGGACATGAAGGTAAGGGACAAAACAAAAAGTCTCCAAAAAGCACAGTTGAAGGTTTAGATTTAAGACCTCTGCAGCAAGTAATATCCTCGTGATAGTCTCAATTTCTAATGTGGACCACATTTTCAGTTGATGAAGCTCTAGTAGTGGAAATTATTTAGAGGTAAACAGAGCCCTAATAGATATGCAACCTTACCCACAGCTGGGTCAGTATATGACTGAATTAAATCAATTGCTTAACCTGCCTGGGAAAGTAACAACCTACAAAATAAAAATGAAGTATATAAATGGGAAAACAAAATAGGATATTGAATAATTTTTGGGGGGGTATTTGAGAAATAAGAAAACAAAAAGAATTTTAAGAAAATTATTTGAAGTAATTCTTGGAAGATGCAGTAGAAAGCAACAGAAATCTGTCTCCCTACCTAAACAACAATTGCATTGGTAGAATCTGTCTTCTGTAACTATTTCAGAACTCTGAAGTGTATTGAAGGCTTGCATCTTAGAGGAGAAAGCTTGGGGAGCAAGTTGCAGTTAAATATGGTCATTCACTTCTAAGAAGAATAGTAGCTACTTGTCTCCTATGGCAAGCCACTACATACATGTTTCAGGGTCCACTGCACAGAACATGTGGGTGCCAGGATGGAAAAAGGGGCACTGTCCTTCAAATATTGGGAATCCGATAACTGGTTGTTATCAGACATGCAAACAGACACAGGGAGCAGACACTGTTGTTGACAAGTCTTCCCATTGTTGCAAGCTCCTCTCCCTTCCAGAGTATTTAAAGTGACTTCCACAGGATTGAAAGGACCAGCGTCTTTCCTCCACCTTCATTTTTCTCTTTTTTCCCCTCAGGGAGCCAGACATTGAAGACTGGGACATTTAAAATACACTGCATATGCAGGGGAAAGAAAAAGACATTGTGCATGACTATGGAATAGCACAAGCTCAGAAAAGACCTGAGAAGACATTACCTTTACATTTAATCCTGATCTTCAACACCGAGTGAGTCTACAACAATAAAACAATAAAACCCACAGCAAACCCTAGCCAAGGAAGGAATGGGGGCATCTGATTTCCAGAGTTAGATGATTAGATTCAAATGTCTAGTTTTAAACCTAAAATCTCAAGGCATAGAAAGAAATAGCAAATTATGGTTCACTCAAAGGGAAGAAATAAACCGAGACAAACTGTTCTTCAAAAAGATAAGACAGTGAACCTACTAGACAAAAACTTTGAAATAATTATCTTAAAGATACTCAAAGAGTTAAAGGAAATCATGAAGTCAAGAAAATGATGTATGAACAGATGGAAATATCAAAAAAAGTAATAGAAAACATAATATAAACAAAAAAGAAATTCTGAAGTTGAGAAGTACAGTGACTGATATGAAACATTCACTGAAGAGGGGAGAAGCAAGATGGCTGAGAAGCAGGAGACATAAATCCCGTTATGTCCCGGGAGTTCAGCTAGACAGTTATCAAACCATTCTGAACACCTACAAACTCAACAGGAGATCAAAGAGAAGAGGAGCAGCAATTCCAGGAACAGAAAAGCGACCACTTTCTGAGAGGCAGGATGTGTGGAGAAGTGAATCCTAGATGATATATAGGCGGCTAGACCGTGGGGGGAGGGGCCAGCTCCCGGCAAGCAGTAGAGCAGCGTGGTATAAAATAAAAAACTTTAGAAGTCTGCTCCACAGGTGGATGTTGCTCCAGAGGCTAAGCAGGGAGTGGAGCTCCCTTGGGGTCACAGAAAGACACAGGTGCCTGAGTGTGGGAGAACTCCTAGGTATCAGAGCCAGGAAGCTGGCTGTAGAGATGGAGCAAAACTGTGGCTTTTACCTTGAACTGTGATTTGAGGCACAGTCAGGCTACTACCCTTCAAGCAGGGTCCCCACAAGTGGCAGATCCAGGGAGACTCACCTTACTCCCTGAGGAGGAGGGGTGCAGGAGCACGGCAAGAATCTGCTGGATTTGGAGCCTCCAAATGCGACCATGCGCCAGAGATAGAAATGCTTGGTCACTGGCCGGGTGAGCATGGAGTATGGCCAGAGACCAGGGAGATGGGGGGATTGACTGCTTCTCTCCAAGGGTGCACTGAGGAGCAGGGCCCCAAGCTCTCGGCTCCTCCGGGCACATATTGGGAGGCCGCCATTTTTATTCCCATTCTCCAAAGCTCTAGGGAAGGTGTTCAGGGAACAAAAGCCTTTGAAAGCAAACCAAAGCAGATTGCTTAGCCTGGCACCTGGCAAGGGCGGTGAAATTTGTCTCAGGCAAAAACACTTCAGAATCACTGCAACAGGTGCCTCCCTGAGAAGATCAGCAAGAACATCCAGCCAAGACCACATTTACTGATCAACGAGAAATGCAAAACAGCACTGCTAGGAGAATAAAGCACATAGAATTTTTCCCCATGATTTTTTAGTTGTTCAAAGTTAAAATTTTTAAATCTTCATTAATTTTTTCTTTTTCTATTTAAAAAATTTTTCTTTTTTCTTCTTTTAATGTATTTTAACTATATTATCAATAACTTTTTTTAAATCTTTTTAAATTTTCATTGTTATAGTCATATTCTATCTTTTCATTGTATTTAACCTTATTTTTTGTATACATATAAGCTTTTCTTTCTTTAAATTTTGGGATACACTTTCTTCTAACAGACCAGAATATATCTTAAATCTAGCCTATGGTTTTGTTCTAGTCTCCAGCCTGATCACATTCTCTCCTTTTTTTTTCTTTTTTTCAACCAACTTCTTATTTTATCAATTCCCTTTTTAAAATCTTTTAAAATTTCATCTTTACAGTCATATTCTATCCCCTCATCATGTTTACCTATATATATATATATATATAATTTTTTTACTTTCTTTAAAGTTTGGGGAGGCAGTTTCTTCTAACAAACCAAAATACATAATACATGCTAAAATCAAGTGTGTGGCTCTGTTCTATTCACCAGCCTAATCATTTATATGTTTGTATATAAATATACATATTTGTATATTTAATATATATAATATATGTTATATATTATATATATTATATATATATATATATATGTTATATATATATATATATATATATATATGGTTTGCTTTCATCTATTCTTCTCTGGATAAAATGACAAGGTGGAAAAACTCACCTCAAAAAGGAAAAAAAAAACAATAGGCAGTCCCAATGGCTAGGGACCTAATCAACACAAACATTAATAAGATGTCAGAAATAGAGTTCAGAATGATGATTATAAAGATGCTAGCTGGGCTTGAAAAAAAAACCATAGAAGACAATAGAGAATCCCTGTCTGGAGAAATAAAAAAACTAAAATCTAACCAAGTTGAAATAAAAAAAAAAAAGCTATTAACGAGGTGCAATAAAACATGGAAGCTCTTACTGCTACCATAAATGAGGCAGAAGAGAAAATTAGTGATATAGAAGGCCAAATGATAGAGAATAAAGAAGCTGAGAAAAAGAGAGATAAACAACTAGTGGACCACAAGGGGAGAATCTGAGAGACAAGTGATACCATAAGATGAAACAATATTAGAATAACTGGGATCCCAGAAGAAGAAGAAAAAGAGAAGGGGGAAGAATTTCCCTAATTTGGAGAAGGAGACAATTATCAAAATCCAGGAGGCACAGAGAATCCCCCTCAAATCAATAAAAATAGGTCCATACCCCATCATCTAATAGTAAAGCTTACAAGTCTCAGAGACAAAGAGAAAATCCTGAAAGCAGCTCAGGACAAGAGGCCTATAACATAAAATGATAGAAATATTAGATTGGCAGCAAACCTATTCACAGAGTCCTTGCAGGCCAGAAAGGACTGGCTTGATATATTCAGAGTCCTGGATGAGAAAAATATGCAGCCAAGAATATTGAATCCAGCCAGGCTGTCACTGAAAATAGAAGGAGAGGTAAAAAGCTTCCAGGACAAACAAAATCTAAAAGAATTTGCAAACACCAAACCAGCCCTACAGGAAATATTGAAAGGGGTCCTCTAAGCAAAGAAAGAGCCTTAAAGTAACAGACCAGAAAGGAACAGAGACAATATACAGTCACCTTAAAGGCAATAAAATGGCACTAAATTAATATCTTTCAATAGTTACCCTGAATGTAAAATGATCCAAATGCCCCCAATCAAAAGACACAGGGTATCAGAATGGGTTTAAAACAAATAAACAAAAAACACCTGTTGCTATGCTGTCTGCTAGAAACTAATTTTAGACACAAAGACACCTCCAGATTTAAAGTGAGGGTTGGAAAACAGTTTACCATGTTAATAGACAACCAAAGAAAGCTGGGGTGGCAATCCTTATAGCAGACAAATTAGATTTTAAGCCAGAGACTTAATAAGAGATGAGGAAGGACAATATATCATACTTAAAGGATCTGTCCAACAAGAGGATCTAACAATTTTATTTTTTTAATTTTTATTTATTTATTTGACAGACAGAGATCACAAGTAGGCAGAGGCAGGCAGAGAGAGAGAGAGGAGGAAGCAGGTTCCCCACGGAGCAGAGACCCCGATGTGGGGCTCGATCCCAGGACTCTGGGATCATGACCTGAGCTGAAGGCAGAGGCTTTAACCTACTGAGCCACCCAGGTGCCCCTGGATCTAACAATTTTAAATATCTATGCCCCTAACATGGGAGCAGCCAACTATATAAACCAATTAATAATAAAAATCAAAGAAACACATTGCCAATAATACAATAATAGTAAAGGATTTTTAACACCCCCCTCACTGAAATGGACAGATCATCTAAGCAAAAGATCAACAAGAAAATAAAGACTTTAAATGACACATTGGACCAGATGGACATCACAGATATATTTAGAACATTCCATCCCAAAGCAACAGAATACACATTCTTCTCTAGTGAACACAGAACATTGTCCAGAATAGATCACATCCTGGGTCACACATCAGGTCTCAATTGGTATTAAGAGATTAGGATCATTCCCTGCATATTTCCAGAACACAATGCTTTGAAACTAGAACTCAATTACTAGAGGAAGGTTGGAAAGAACTGAAATACATGGAGGCTAAAGAGCATCCTACTAATGAATGAATGGGTCAACCAGGATATTAAAGAAGAATTTTTAAATATCATGGAAACAAATTAAAATGAAAACTCAACTGTTCAAAATCCGGGGGATGCAGCAAAGGCAGTCCTAAAAGGAAAGTATATAGCAATACAAGCCTTCCTCAAGAAACAAGAAAGGCCTCAAATACGCAACCTAACCCTACATTTAAAGGAGCTGGAGAAAGAACAGCAAAGAAAGCCTAAACCCAGCAGAAGAAGAGTAATAATAAAGATGAGACCAGAAATCAATGAGATAGAAACCAAAGGAACAGTAGAACAGATCAGTGAAACTAGGAGCTGGTTCTTTGAAAGAATTAGTAAGATTGATAAGCCCCTGACCAGACTTATCAAAAAGAAAAGAGAAAGGACCCAAATTAATAAAATCATTAATGGAAGAGGAGAGATCACAACCAACACTAAAGAAATACAAACAATTAAAAAACATATTACCAGCAACTACACACCAGCAAATTTGACAATCTGGAAGAAATGGATGCATTCCTAGAGATGTATAAACTACCAAGACTGAACCAGGAAGGAATAGCAAACCTGAGAAGACCAGACCCATAACCAGTAAGGAGATTGAGAAGCAGTCATCAAAAATCTCCTTACAAACAATTGCCCAGGGTCAGATGGCTTCCCAGGGGAATTCTACCAAACATTTAAAGTTTGTCCTGAAACTGTTCCCCCAAAAATAGAAATGGAAGGAAAACTTCCAAACTCGTTTTATGAGGCCAGCATCACTTGATCCCAAAACCAGACAAAGACTCCATAAAAAAGGAGAATTACAGACCAATATCCGTGATGAGTATGGATGCAAAAATTCTCACCTAAATACTAGCCAATAGGATCTAACAATACATTATAAGGATTATTCACCATGACCAAGTGGGGTTTGTTCCAGGGCTGCAAGTTTGTTCAATATCTGCAAATCAATCAATGTGATATAATACGTTAATAAAAGAAAGAACAAGAAACATATGATACTCTCAATAGATGCTGAAAAAGCATTTGAGAAAGTACAGCATCCTTTCTTGATCAAAACTCTTCACATGGAGGGATAGAGGGTACATACCTCAATATCATAAAAGTCATCTATGAAAATCCCACAGTGAATTTCATTCTCAGAAAAAGTCTCAGTTCTTCCCCTAAGGTCAGGAAAATGGTAGGGCTGTCCACTTTCACCATTGCTATTCAACATAGTACTAGATGTCTGAGGCCCAGCAATCAGATCACAAGAAGAAACAAAAGGTATCTGAATTGTCAAAGAAGCCAAACTCTCACTCTTTGCAAGTGATACAAAGTTTTATGTGGAAAACCGAAAGCACTCCACTCCAAAACTGCTAGAACTCATACAGGAATTTAGTAGAGTATCAGGATATAAAATCAATGCACAGAAATCAGTCGCATTTTTATACACCAACAACAAGACAGAAGAAAGAGAAATTAAAGAGTCTATCCCATTTACAATTGCTCCCAAAACGATAAGATACCTAGAAATAAACCTAACCAAAGAGGAAAAGAATCTGTACTCACAAAACTATAAGGTACTCATGAAAGAAATTGAGGGAGACACAAAGAAATGGAAAAACGTTCCATGCTCATGGATTGAAGAACAAAAGTTGTTAAAATGTGTATGCTACCTAGAGCAATCTACATGTTTAATGCAATCCCTATCAAAATACCATCAACGTTTTTCAAAGAAATGAAACAAACCTAAAATTTATATGGAACCAGAAAAGACCCCAAATAGCCAGAGCAATGTTGAAAAAGAAAACAAAGGTCAGTAGCATCATAATACCAGTCTTCAAGCTCTATTACAAAGCTGTAATCTTCAAGATAGTATGGCCATGACACAAAAACAGACGCAGAGATCAATGGAACAGAATAGAGAACCCAGAAATGGACCCTCAACTCTATAGTCAACTAATTTTCAACAAAGAAGGAATTAATGTCCAATGGAAAAAAGACAGCCTCTTCAACAAATGGTGCTGGGAAATTGGACAGCCACATGCAGAAGAATGAAACTGGACCATTTCCTTACACCACACACAAAAATGTGGACTCAAAATGAATGAAAGACCTCAATGTAAGACAAGAATCCATCAAAATCCTTGAGAAGAACACAGGCAGCAACCACTTCGACTCAGTCACAGCAACTTTTTCCTAGAAACATCTCCAAAGGCAAGGGAAGCAAGGGCAAAAATGAATATTGGGACTTCATCAAGATCAAAAGCTTTTGCACAGCAAAGGAAACAGTCAACGAAACCAAAAGACAACTGATGGAATAAAAGAAGATATTTATTTGCAAATGACCTATCAGATCAAGGGCTAGTATCCAAAATCTATAAAGAATTTATCAAACTCAACACCCCAAAAACAAATAATATAATCAAGAAATGGCCAGAAGACACATTTCTAAAGAGAAGACTTCCAAATTGTCAACAGACACATGAAAAAGTGTTCCACATCACTCGGCATCAGGGAAATACAAACCAAAACCACAGTGAGATACCACCTCACACCAGTCAGAATGGCTAAAATTAACCAGTCAGGAAACAACACATGTTGGTGAGGATGTGGAGAAAGGGTAACCCTCCTACACTGATGGTGGGAATGTAAGCTGGTGCATCCATTCTGGAAAACAGTATGGAGGTTCCTCAAAAAGTTGAAAATAGAGCTACCTTATGAGCCAGCAATTACACTACCAGTTATTTACCCTAAAGATACAAATCCTAAAGGGGCAAAAGCACCCGAATATTTATAGCAGCAATGGCAGGCCCACAAAAAATTAAAAATAGAATTAGCATATGATCCAATAATTCCACTTCTGGATGTATACCTAAAATGATTGAAACAGAGTCCTAAAGAGATATTTGCAAACCCCTGCACATAATGGTAGCATTTATTCACAGTAGATACAACATGGAAATAACACAAGTGTTCACTGATGGATAAACAGGCAAGCACAGTGTGGCAGATACACCCTGTAGAATATTTTTCAGCCTTAAGAAGCAAGGAAATTCTGTCATAGACTACAACATTGATGAACCTGAGAACATTATGCTAACTGAAATAAGTCAGTCACCAAAAAACAAATATTGTATCATTCCACTTACATGAGGTATATTACAGTAGTCAAAACATAAAGACATAAAGTAGAATGGTGTTTACCAGAGATAGGGGGAAAAGGGAGTGGGGAGTTTTAATGTATACAGAGTTCCAGTTTTGCAAGATGAAAATAGTTCTCGAGATGGATGGTAGTGATGATTTCACAAAATATACATGTACTTAATATTACTGAATTGTATACATAAAGACGGTAAAGATAATACATTTTATTTTATGTGTATTTTTTAAAAATATTTTTAAAGATTTTATTTACTTATCCAACAGAGAGAGAGAGAGATCACAAGTAGGCAGAGAGGCAGGCAGAGAGAGAGGAGGAAGCAGGCTCCCCACTGAGCAGAGAGCCTGATGTGGGGCTTGATCCCAGGACCCTGAGACCATGACCAGAGCCGAAGGCAAAGGCTTAACCCTCTGAGTCACCCAGGCACCCCTTTTATGTGTATTTTAAATTAAAAATTGGAAAATAATAAATAATTAAATAACAATAAATAATTACAAAAATTAAAAAAATAAATAATATTAAATAATCTGAATATATGAATTTCATATTAAGAAATCCAACATAATATATATAATCAATAACCATGCATTACACATTTTTAATTGTACATGAGACAGTTATCAGAAATTTTATGTAAGAGCCTAAAGCAAATCTTAACTTGCAAAGAACTTACATTATACAAAGTATATTCTCTGACTAGAGAAAAATTAGGGTTGAATTCAGCAACACAAATAAAACTAAAAAATTCTCAAATGTTGATCAAGTTGATCATAAAACACTTCTAAATAACTCATGGTAAAAGAATAATATTTTAAGAAATACTTTAATTCAATGTTCCTTTTATTGTTTTATTTATTTAATTGTCAGAAAGAGAGAGAGCAAGGGAAAAGTAGACTCCCTGCTGAGCAGGGGGGCTGATGCAGGACTCAACCCCAGAACCCTGGGATCATGATCTGAGCCCAAAGCTGCCCTTTAACTGACTGAGCCACCCAGGTAACCCATAATTCAATGTTTATAAAAATAATGCA
The DNA here is from genome assembly GCF_009829155.1 of Mustela erminea. Classification (NCBI taxonomy): domain Eukaryota; kingdom Metazoa; phylum Chordata; class Mammalia; order Carnivora; family Mustelidae; genus Mustela; species Mustela erminea. Next base: position 11,605,176 of record NC_045627.1, on the reverse strand, counting down.
TGATATACTAATTACATCTGGAGAAGTTTGTAGATGGAAATTATAGCCTTGAATGCACATACTTTAGAAAGCAGTTTATAATAGAAAAAAATTGGCTTAGCCAAAATTTTCTTCTCTGAATTGATATTATTCCAAAAAGCTCAAAGGGAGAGAGGGATGTAAACAGAGGGAGAGAGAGAGAAAGAGAGAGAGAAACAATGTATACCAGGAATGGAAAAAAGGGCATCAGTGCAGATCCCATAGATATTAAAGAGAAAGTAAGATAATATTAGGCCTAACTTTATTCTATTGAAGATAAAACTATAGATGAAATTGTAGGGGAAAAAAAGGAAAGAAAATCTGAAAATGAAAATCCTTTATCTAAGAGAGAGATTGAATTATGTCAGACTTTTCCACAAAGAAAACTCTGACCACATGCTTTATCAGTGAATTTATAAAAGAAACAATGCCAATACACAATACTCTTAAGGGAATGAGGAAAGAGAAAATGCCTTATAATTGCTGCACAATTTGCTTTATGAGTCCTACAGAATCATGACACTGATACCTTCTGATATTAGTAGCTGGCAAGGCTTTTAAAGGAAGAAAGATGTGTAGAAAACCTCCTATAAGCATGTACGCACAAATCTTAAAATATCCATAAATTAAATCCAGCAATATGTAAAAAGGAAAATGTATTCTCCTTTCTTTAATCAATTAAAATGTGTATTCACAATAAAATGGATAAGCACATTTTATGAGCAACTTATTATATGTACAGTATACATCAAATGAAATATTAAAATGGTCTGAAATATGACCATGTGCAATGTAGTTCAGCACTATAAAATTGGTATAACTTCCAAAACTCAATTATTTTCTCATTTAACAAAGTAAAAAAGAAAAATTACATGACCATTTGAAATAAAACCTGAAAACCCATCTGATAAAACATAACACACCTTGATGAGAAAAATCTTGCAAAATATAAATCTCTTAAATATATCTTGAAACCAGCACCAGTGAACTTTATACTTCCTGGTGAAATAGTTAATGCTTTCCCTCTGAAATGAGGAATGAGATAAAAATATTCATCATTACTACTTCATTCAAATTGGACCAAAGTTCTAGAACTTCAGTAAGAAAAGAAAAAGAAACACAATTGAAATTATCTTAAGAATAAAATGAAAATATTTTTATTTGCTGTCTTTTTATGTAGCAAATTCCAAAGAATTTGAAGATAAAATATTAAACACAATAAATGAATTTGACCAACAAACTTGCTGAATAAAACAAAGTCACTGTAGTCACAAATAATTAAAAGAGAAAATTCAAAAAGAAATCACTAGTAAAAACAACAAAAAACATCAAATACCAAGGAATACTTGGTGTTATTTTGTTACTCCAAAATTGTGGCACTCCAAAAAAAGTATCTAACATCTCTGAGACAAATTAAAGATGATTTTGTTAAATGGAAATACATGTTCAGGATTTGAATGACTCAATATTGCTAAACATCTTCTATCATGTCAAATTTACCAATAGTATTAATGTGATCCCAATAAGCATCTTTGTCAAGATTGAAAGCTGATTCTTCAAATTGTAGGAAAATGAAAAGTGCCAAGAGGAACCCATGGAATCTTAAAGATAAAAATTGGAGAGCGTAGACCATCAGAAATGAAGACTCATCATAGTGCCACAATAAGTAAAACAAACCAGTACAGGTGACAGAATAGACAAACCAACTAATGGGGGGAAAAATAGATTCCTGACACGTTTCAACACAAATACAGTCACTGGATTTAAAAAGCTGCCACTGAAATGTGGCTGGAGAAAGAATGGTCTTTTAATACATGGTGCTGGATTTAACTGATACACGGAAGAAAAAAGGTCTTGAAAAATACCTTACAGCATAAACAAACATCAATTCCAGATGGAATACTTTCCTGAATGTGAAAAGTAAAACCATAAAACCTTCTGATGATTATATTACAGAATGTCTTCATAATCCTTAGGTAAGCACAGATTTATCAAAGAATATGAAATCACACTAAACATGTATGAATATTTTACTTAATAAATTTGACTTCATTAAAATTAACTTTTGTTCCCCAAACAATTTTTGTATGTATACAATGGATTTGCATCTGAAATATATAAAGAATACCTTCAAATCCATAAGAAAAAGAGGGAGGTCTCTTTAAAAAAATATGCAACAGTTTTGAACAGGTAATTCAATGAAAAATGATGCCTCATCCTCCTAATGATATGGAAAGGATTTTGTGTTGTCATCGGTGATTTTCAAACTCTTCTATACTGACAGGAATAGGCTAAAAATGAATGTGTAAACAGATCGTCAATAACAGATGAGAATCAAACGCTCAAACACTGCTAGCAAGCTGTTTTCGGAAAAATGGCAGTGTCTACTAAACATATCCTAAGACATTAGTGTCCCTTCTAGGAATCTACCTAAGGGAAATGAAGCCATACGCCATCAACAGACATGCACATTTATGTTCTGGGTGGCTCATTTAGAGACACGGCCTGGAAACAATTAGAATGTATACCAACAGTAAGATTGATAAACACTTTTTATGTGCAGTTTATTGTTGATCTAGTATATATGAAATAAAATTAAAGAATCTCCCTAGTTTGCATTTATTAAGCTATGCTTTTGGTCGGAGCCATGAAAGCAAATACTACAAAGGTTTGTGATACAACATGCACCTTCTAAATGAGACAAACCATGCATAGTTCCAGCAAAATATTATGATAAAAGATTGTAAATCCAGTGTGGCCACGTTTTCTAATATGTTAAAGAAACTAAAAATTGTTCTTCTAAACAGTATTTTCTAAAACATCATGGAAGCCAGATTTTTTTGTGGAATTTTCTACTTTTAAGCCTCTCTTTTATCCCCTAAAACAGTATCTCAACATAAAACATGTAAAATGTGTTTGGTCCTGGGGCAGATGTTTGGTGCTCTTTGAGATCTTGGTATGGTCATTACCACTGGCTATTTTATCCAAAGAAAACAAAAACACTAATCTATCTGAAAGGACATATGCACCCCATGTTTATTGTAGCATTATTTACAAGAACCAAATGATGGAAGCAGCCCAAAGCATCCAAACATAGATGAATGGGTAAAGAAGATGTGGTAAATATATACGCAATGGAATATTACTCAGTCATAAAAAGAACGAAATCTTGCCATTTGTCATGACATGGATGGACCTAGAGAGTATGGCACTTAGTGAAATAAGTCAATCAGAGAAAGACGAATACCATATGATTTCACTTATAGGTGGAATTAAAAACAAAACAAAACAAAACAAAACAAAACACCAAAAAAACCAAGGGAACAAAGGAAGAAAAAGAGTCAAACCAAAAAGCAGACTCTTAACTACAGGGAACAAAGAGATGGTCACCAGAGGGGACGTAGGTAGGGGGCTGGGGAAAATAGGGAAAGGGGATTCAGAGTATACTTACCTTGATAAGCACTGGGTAATGTATGGAACTGTTAGATCACTATATTGTACTATGTAATCTACACTGGAATTAAAACAAAATTTAAAAAATCTTGAAAATAGATTTCTTTATTTTGTAATTTGGGGTGGGGGAGGCAGGGATGTATATCTGCCAGGCTTAGGAAACCTCAGTACACTGTTAAGTTTTTTCCTTATCATGGCTTATTTCCCTCTTAGGTACCTTAGCTCTCATAAGTCACTTTTATTCTTTTCCCCAGATCAGCTGACTGTTAACAAATGACATTCTGGCCTGAATCATCAGTATGGAAGGTTGCAATCCAATTGCTTGTCAGGATGTATAACGTCAAATCTGCTATAGGTTACTATTTATGAAAAGCAAGTTGAGTGGCAAAGTATTTATGGGAAATTTCTGAATGGTAAGCATTGCACTCATATCTCTAAATGCTCTAATAGCTATCCGTAAATTAATCCACAGTGTAAGTGTACCAGCAGCCCAGATCACGTAATTTTATCACCTCCTAATACAAGAGCATTTACAGAATTGCATTTTGGCAAAATGCCGTCATCATGCAATGATGGATTGTATAAGCAACATCCCTAAGGTGTTTGATGCTTTTATGCTACATACTGCTTTTCTTAAGACAAATCTCCAGAGAAATATCTCTTTGATCTCAATATCAGGATAAGGGCATGGGTATTAATTGAATTGCTTTTGTTTCATGGACCATCTGATTTATTTGTTTCTCTACTTCTCAAAACAATGGTACTTGGAACCAGATCCATGTAAAGAAAGCTAGAGAATGAAGGTTGAGTATGGATATTTTCTCCGGAAAATTAATTGCATTCAAATATGTAGAGAAAGCATTTTGAATTTGGGGTCTCAAAACACTTTGCCACACATGGGCATACATAAATTCATCAAAATTCAATGTGTTCATTTTGATAATCAATATTTTTAGTGTCCCATTTATTTTGCTTCACAAATATCTTAGAAGCAGAAGCTTGACCATGAGTTTAAAGCCACTAAAAATGTGCGAGCAGATTTAGGATATAAAGATATTAAATAATTAAAAAACTATGACAGATACAGAATGATTTCCGATATAACCCTCAAAGATTTTGACAAGAATTGTGGAAGTATTAGTCAATTATACCAAGAAATTTAGTAGAAAACATATTCAAATGCTTACATGAAATATATATATTGAAATAAAAATAAACTCTGATTTTTTTTATACAAAAAACCCAGAAATGTGACAACCTGAATATGTGACCTTTGTATAATTCTTCATACATATTTAGTACTTATTGCCTTATTCATTGTATCATTAAAGACTGATTTACAAACCTATATTTTTACCATATATTATTTTGAGCCTAAAATCTGTTAACCACTACAAAACAAAATGGTGAACGTGAATTCACATGGAAGATTGCTGAGTTTCCTTTGCTGTGCAGAAACTTTTTATCTTGATGAAGTCCCAACAGTTTGTTTTAGCTTTTGTTTCCCTTGCCTCAAGAGAAGCATCTAGTAAGAAGTTGCTAAGGCCAATGTCAAAGAGGTTACTGGTCATGTTTTCTTCTAGGATTTTGATGGTTTCCTGTCTCACATTTAGGTCTCTCATATATTTTAAATTTGTTTTTGTGTATGGCATAAGAAAGTGGTTCAGTTTCATTCTTTCGCATGTTGCTGTCCAGTTTTCCCAACACCATTTGTTCAAGAGACTATCTTTTATCCATTGGATATTCTTTCCTGCTTTATTGAAGATTAACTGACTTAACCCATATAGTTGTGGGTTTAATACTAGTTTTCTACTCTGTTTCATTGATCTATGTGCCTGCTTTTGTGCCTATATTAAGCAACCTTGATCACTACAGCTTGAAACAGTGTGCAAAGGTAAGGACAAGAGGATGCTAAGTGCTTTAAAAGGTAACCAACAGGGCACTAACAAGAATCATACTGGAACCAGACATTACATTAACAATACTGAATGCAAGGAGACCAATACCTCCAGATTTTTAAAGGTGTGTGGTTATGAATACACAACTGCAAATCAAATCAAAATGGGCAAAATACACATTATCATATATGTTTTTCAGAAGTTAGCCAACTTTCCATATGTTTCTTTAAAGAAAGGCTCAGGACATGCCTCACCATCAGGGAAATGCACATCAAAATCACAGTGAGCTATCACCTCACATCTGTCACAATGGCTAGAATAAAAAAGACAAGAAATCACAAGTGTTGGCAAGTGTGGAAAAAACGAAACACTCATGCACTCTTGGGAATCTCAACTGGTGCAGCCATTGTGGAAAACAGTATGGAGATTCCTAAAAAAATAAATAATAGAACTATCATATTAGGTAAGTACCACTACTAGGATGATATAGAGCAGAAATTTTTATTTTAAATTTTTTTAAAAAAGATTTTGTTTATTTATTTGTCAGAGAGAGAGAGAGCAAGAGAGTGAATACAAGCAGGGGGATTAGCAGGCAGAGGGAGAAACAGGCTCCTTACTGACCAGAGAGCCCGATGTGGGGCTCAGTCCCAGGACCCTGGGATCATGACCTGAGCAGAAGGCAGACGCTTAAGGGACTGAGCCACCCAGGTGCCCGAAATTCTTATTTCTAATTGTACAACCCTCAGTTCTGTTTAATCATGTTTTAGACACTTGGTTGTTTTACTCAACATCAAATTATTTTTATGAAGCATGACAACTTGGTTTTACATCCAATTTTTATAGCTAAAAAGAGAATTACTAATAATCCAACAAACATTAAAGAAAGATATGTGTATGGTTTATTTCCTTCAAGTTGAGCCATAAAAGCATCTTAACAGATAATGTGACCACAGTAAAGGAATAGTAGGTCAAACTTCGGATTAGAAATATAGTAACATTAAGGAGTACCTGGGTGGCTCAGTCGGTTGAGCATCTGTCTTCAGCTCAGGTCATGATCTAGGGGTCCTGGAACTGAGCTCTACATAGGGCTCCCTGCTCAGCAGGGAATCTGCTTCTCCCTCTCCTTTCTTCTTTACTCCTTCCCCTGCTTTCTCTCTCCCTCTCAAATAAATAAAACAATAAATACAAAATAAAGAAATAAATAAAGTTACATTGAATATGAGTCAAAAAAGAGATGACCAAATCCACGTATAATGCTATCAAGTGCTTCCTGATGTATTCCTATTTAAACAATAGCTTCTTAAATATGGGACCAATTTTTTATATTAAAGTTTATGAAACATTAATGATAAGACCATTTTGTATACCTTTAATGAGGATACATTTTATACAAAGTCCTTGATTGTGAAATCAATGATGATCACATTTTCAGATGATATATAATTTTTGAAAGATTCTATTTATTATTTATTTGAGAAAGAGAGAGAATGAACAGTGGTGAGGGGCAGAGGGAGAAAGACAGAATGTCAAGCAGACTCCCCACTGAGCATGGAGTACAACTCATGGCTCACTCAATCTCATGACTCTGAGATCATGACCTGAACTGAAATCTAGAGTCAGATGGCTTAACTGACTGAGCCACCCAGGTGCCCCCAAATGATATAAATTTATTTATATGACAGACAGAGATCACAAGTAGTAGGCAGAGAAGCCGGCAGAGAGAGAGGAGGAAGCAGGCTCCCTGCTGAGCAGAAAGCCTGATTCGGGGCTCGATCCCAGGACCCTGGGATCATGACCTGAGCCGAAGGCAGAGGCTTTAACCCACTGAGCTACCCAGGCGCCCCTCAAATCACTTTCAAAATAGTATGTGGAATGTCTGCAGACTCGATAATACTATGAGTTATAGAATACATTTCAACGGCGTTAGCAGACCAAATGTTCCAGTTGCCTCTACATTATTGTGTCACTAGCTTATCTCCAGGCATCTGTTTCAGGTTTTCGCAATGTGGAAAATATCCATCTTGCTGTAAAAGTGATCAAGTTTGTTACAATCGGTGACTAATTCACTGATCTTTCTGGAGCTTTTTAATGAAGGAAGGTCAAATTGTGATGACTTACTCTACAGTAAAAGCATACCTTCCATCATGATTTTGCAAATTCACTACCCTATTGCACCTGATAGCATCACAGTAATGAAATTTAAGTTCAATTGGTAGATAGAGTTGATTGCTTGAGGCTTTTTTACATAAGATGAAAATTAAGCTTTAGTTACAAAATAAGTAACATCCTCAGTCATTTTGCTTCACAGTAAAATTCCTTTGATGAGGATTTCACTGAGACAGAAAAAAACCCAACTTAATTATTGAGTCATGGAACCTTCAACTCAATCATACAGCAGAATGAATTTGATCACTAGTCAAAAAGATGTATTGCTTACTACTATTTATTGCTAACCTGTGCAATGAGCTTCTCTTTCTAGAAATATGGTAGGTCAACTGCTCAAAGAGGCCTTTCTTATAATGGTCATAATTCCAGGTAAAAATATTTTTACCTGTTTAAATTGTTGATATAACAGACAGAATCAGAAGGTATTCTTAGAGTAAGGTTGGGGGGGGGGGAATAGAAAAAGAAAGGAAGAAAGGAAGACAAAAAGATGGAACCGAGGGAAGGTGTGAGAGAAAAGGAGAAGGAGGGAAAGTGGAAGCTAAGAAGGAAAAAGTGTGAGTTCAGAGAGATACATAAGCATAGAGCCCACTATACCCTGAGGTTACCCTGGGTTTACCCTGAGGTTACCAATTAAGGTGGAGTAGAAACCATGATTCAAACACTACCTTGGGAGACAGAAGACAAAACCTAATGACTACATTTGAGAGCTTGATCTGAGATTGCTATAGAAAAAACCTATTATTTCAGAGGGTGAAGGCCTCAGTAGGTGAACTAGAAAACACAGCAGAGGGAACTGAGTATTCTAGGCTTTGTCTATCTGTTCTTTTGCCTTTAGTGCTCTGGGGGTTTGTCTTGATGATGTGCATTTTGAAGTAATCATGGTGAAATTTTTAATCTGATTTTGGTTTACCACACTGTGACCTCCACGTTTCCAGGCTCTTTCCTTTTAGTAACCAATCTCCCAGACAGTTACAAGCTCTACCTCCTCAGACAAGGAAGATGGCTGCGTTTTACATGAGTGCCATCTCTCTGTGGGCCCAAATTTGGGAGTATAATCTGGGAACCAACCTATTAAAGGAAAGCTTTATCTAGAGTGTTTCTCTTCTTTTAAGAAAGGCATTACCTTTAGCAATCACTTTAGATGTCTTCAAAAGGTGTTTTTTACCCTCATATTTGTCCCTAAATGTATAATTGTTTCTGAAATAAGATACATTATCCCTGCAGAAATAGAACTTTATCTCTTTAAAGCATATTGTCCTTTCTAGAATAATCTAATATACTTAAATTACTCTCATTTAAACACTGTTTAACGACTGACACAATTTCAGTTACTTAAAATATGTAATATCAATAGTAAATACTATTTTAAATTACCATTTTATACCAAAAGAAAATAGTAAACACTTGGTCCTAGATCTTGAGAACATAAATATACACATAGTGCAAGACATTTATCAATTGCTTAAAATATCAAACATTTGCATTTTCCTTAAGTACAAATAATCTTCCTCTTTATCAGAATTTGTTTTGCTGATAGATGACTGATTTGTGATGCAAAGTAAATCTGTAAGATATTATAAATGGCAGCCTCTAGAAGATGGTGAGGGGGCAATCCATCTAGAGAAAAGAAAATTGCTGGGTTTTTTAATCATTGAAAATCATCTTCCATAACATGCTGCTCAGGGAAAAAAACATTTACTGTCCTCTTCTAATTTTCTAAACAACATGCTGATTTTACATGGCTCTACTGATGCAGAAGTAATTGGTAATTCAGAAAAAATATATCACACGATAGTCTTGAACATCTTAACATTTTTATCTCAATTTGAATAATCACTTAGCTCTTTCTTTGTATATTATAGTTCCTTAATATGGATTAAATAACTGAATATTTGCAGTGATGCTCTCTTTAACCATATAAATATACACTATTGCTTAGTAACATACATATTCTGAGAAGTCCTCCTATGCACTACCCAATATAATATTCAGAAAGAAATGCCTTCTATAACCTAAAACACTTACTCATATGAAAGCATTAATCTTAGAATTTCAGGATGTGGAATCTCCTGTGAAAAATCTCTTTTTTCAATTTTTTGTTGTTGTTGTTAAGGAGTAATAAGATGAAAATTTAATATGATGAACAGCAATGATGGGAAAATATAGCATAAAATAATTCTTCAAAGTCTTAGAGGTTAGAAAAGAAGTTTTTGCTTTAGCAATGAGGGGATGAGGAAGAGTGGAATGATTTTTATTTTAGTGTCTACTCCTTTTAGGTTTTGTAAGCAGAGACTTCTCCAGCTAACATTTGGCTCTCCATTTATAATTACTCTATTGGAGGCAAGATACCTGGAGGTTCTCATAATTAGTCAAGACTCTTAGTTCCTTATCACCTGTTCCATCATATCCAGGAGAACCGAGAACAGCATTTCTTAGATACCCATCCAAAAATAAGTATATGAACAAGCTCTATCATATTCTGTAGAACTTGTCTTATGGAATTACCACTTGCATCACCTTTGGGCAGAGATGTTACAGAGGGCACAGCTCATAGGACAAATGGGAGCTGCAGCCGGAATTCTGTCACTTGCACCCACAGGAATCTAAAGTAGGGGCAGACACTGTACAAGATATTAAGAAGTAACTGCTGCGTTGTAGACATTCGAATTTTGGAGTAAGAACATACAATAGACTAAGCCTAGGTCCCATGACGTATGTGTGTGTGATCAGCATCAAGGCTGGGAAAGTGAATATTTGCCTTTTCCAATGTTTACAGTTGAAGGCAGAGCCTCCTTCATAATGTGGGGACCTCCCAAAGCAGAAAATGTTAATTCAGATGTTAAGTTAAAAAGAATAGCATATCTCCACTATGGATGGTCCAGATAAAATTTAATGTGCCATTGGGCTCCTGGGTGGCTCAGTGGGTTAAGCCACTGCCTTCGGCTCGGGTCATGATCTCAGGGTCCTGGGATCGAGTCCCGCATCAGGCTCTCTGCTCAGCAGGGAGCCTGCTTCCTTCTCTCTCTCTGCCTGCCTCTCTGTCTACTTGTGATCTCTCTCTGTCAAATAAATAAATAAAATCTTAAAAAAAATTTAATGTGCTATCGACAAAACTAATGTGAAATAATGATATCTACAAGCTGAGAATTAATTTTAAAATGCTAATCGCAACTAATTCTGTTCTAAAAGAAGTCCATTGAAATAACTTTTTAAAAATGAAGTATTGTTCAAGAACTTTGAAAATAATAGTACATTTGGTTTGCCGGAAAGCAGGTGTTATCCAAAGAGATGTATTTGTTGGTTTTTAGGAAAATAGTCTTTTTTTTTTTTTCCTCTTAAATGCAGGCTCATCTCTGAATTTTTATATTTCTGGTTTGGAAGATTTCCTTTTAGTTTGGTTATTATTATTTGTTAGTTCTTCATCAGGACAATCACCAACATGTTGGTGGTAAGAACATGAAATGGGCTTCCACATTTGTATCTGGTTACTATTCTGTTAAATCAGAATACTATCTAAGCTCTGTAATTTCAACTATGCCTATATAGACCCTTGTGTATATGAGTTCCTACCTCATTATAAATTGTGACAAGTATCCTGTTTTGCAGACACCCAAGTTAAAATATTGCATTTTATGCACTGGGTAATGATGCTAAGTGCCCTGTTAGGATTAGCATGAGGTATTTACAAAATGTAAAGAGATAGCACATATGTTAGTATCCTGGCATCCTGGACTAAGAGAACTTTAAGGAAAATCCTCAACTATTAAGTAAAGGAGAACAGGACACAATGCTAAATTATTTTCTATAATTTGTCTGAATTGCCTCTTTTGCCTTTTATATATTTGTTTTATTTTCTAGCTAGACCATAAACTCTTACACATTTAAGTCTATAAGATGCCAGCTAGGATACTGAGAATGCAATAAAATGTTTGTTTATCATCTAATTTACTGATACTTGAGGCAGAAAAACTCCTTTTTTTTTTTTTTTTTTTTTTCCTTCCCCTCTTCTTCAATTTCACCTAAGCCTGTAGCCTGGCTCATTCAACTAAGAAGGTTTGGGTATTACACTGTAAACTTTGAAATTATTCCCATTTTAACTAAATCTCAGCCTCACTGTGGCTAGATTGGAAGCCTTGTACAAATTGGTAAACTATAGTGAGCTCCATTTAGGAATGAAGGATTTCCTTCTTTACAAGCAGGAGCTTTATTTAGAAAATGTTAACAACATTTCTTTACCATATAAATTTAGGGTTAATTTAAATGTCATATGCTCTGCTAACAATATTATTCTTATTTATTTTGTTATTTATTATAGTACGGCACAAAAAATATCATTTTGGGGACTAAGCTAATAACAAACTTCTATTACTTACTGTTTTCTAAACAATGACACGTGTGGGTGAACTCTAAACTTTATGTTTTTTATTTTTTTTAAATATTTTATTTATTTATTTATTTGAGAGAACAAGGATAAGCTGAGGCAGAAAGAGAGAGAGAGAGGGAGAAGTACAACTCCCAGCTAAGTGGGGAGCCTGACACAGGTCTCAATCCCAGGATCCTGAGATCATGACCTGAGCTGAAATCAGACACTAATTGACTGAGCCACCCAGGCTCCCCTCTAAAATTTATATTTTAATTATAATGCAGAGTTAAATATTTCCTGTCAGCATGTCAGGAAAATTCTCTTATGTAACCAAAGTATAATTACCGAAATTAGGAAGTTATACAATGACTAATACTTTTATCTATTATAAAGCCCACATTCAAATTTTCCCAATTGTTTCAATAATGTCATATATGGTGGTTCTTTTTTAAAAAATTACAATTTAACCCATGCAAATATATTGCATTTATCATGTCTCTATACTCTCTGTTAACAGTGAACCAGTTCTCCACTTTTTCTTTGTCTTTCATATCATTGTCATTATTTTTTTTCACTTTATTATTTGACAGAGAGAGAGAGAGATCACAAGTAGGCAGAGAGGCAGGCGGAGGCGGTGGGGGGAAACAGGCTCCCCCCTGAGCAGAAGGCCTGATGCGGGGCTTGATCCCAGGACCTTGAGATCATGACCTGAGCTGACGGCAGAGGCTTAACCCACTTAGCCACCCAGGCGCCCCTCATTGTTTATTTAAAGGAAACAGTTAATATAATTTGTTTGCTTATTTATTTATTTTAGAGAGGGAGTGAAGAGTAGAGGCAGAGGGAGAGAGAATCTTAAGCAGACTCCACACCCAGCACAGTGTCCAATGTGGGGCTTAATCTCATAGCCCTGAGATCATGACCTGAGGTGAAATCAGGAGTCCTACTCTTACTGAGTCACCCAGGCACCCCAGAGTGAGTTAATATTTTGGAAGCATGTTCTTTAATTTACGTTACTGTAATGGCTCCCTCACAATTAAATACCAGTTATGCATTTTCATCCAGAATACAGTATGAATGATTTTGTATTTCACTTTATCCATATCAGGGGCATAAGATGTCAGGTCGGTTTTTTATCAGTGGTATTTATTCTGATCACTTAGCCAAGGTGGTGTCTATTCAACTTTCCCACTGTTAAAGTAGTTTTATTCCTTTTATGATAAATGAGTAATCTGAGGGGAGATACAATGAGCAATTACCTTTTATTTTTAGCAGCCATGAGGATTCTTGCCTGAATTGGTTATAATTAGGATGATATACTACAGTTGGGGGGTTTTAAACTTTATTATTGGTTTACATGTATTTTTGACAGCCCCTTGTTATTTATGAATTCTGCATAACAAATATATGCATATATTAATGCATGTCTGTTTTCCTATACCATTACCAACACAATATTTTACTATGATTTTAATTTTTGCCAAATGGGTGAAAAATTATAATACAATAATTTCATTTTCTTTATTTATTAGACTCAAGTAGAGCACATTTTCCTAGGTTTAATTGTTGTATTTAAACATTTTTTATAAATGCTTAATATTTCCCCATTATTATTTTTACTGAATTTCTGGATCTTTACCACCCATAGTTTTCAAATTTCTAACCCTTCAAGGATATTAATCCTTTTTTAGGATAAATGCTGGAAATAGTTGCTCTTCTTTGTCATTTGATTTTTCGTTTTGCTTGAAATACTATTTTTTTCAGTCCAAAAACTCTTTCCCCATTTCTAAGTAGCTGAACCTCATCTTGTTGCATCTACATTTTGACTCATAGTTAAAACACTTTTCACTGTATCTATGTTATAAAAGAACTGATATATATTTTCTTCTACTACTTGCAGGGCTTTAGTGTTTGTATTTAGATCTCTGCTATGTCTGGCATTATTCTTTTGTGTGTGCGTGAGGGATGGATCCAGTTATGTCTCTCTTTAAAAAACTACTACGGAAAGATTTACTTTAGAGAGATTTGAATAGTATTGTTGTAATGTCCAGATCATATTTTCTGCCAGTCGTTTTTGCCAATAATACTGAGTAGTCAAAGCCTTTTTGAAAATATTATCACATGAGCCCTTAAAGAAAAGAGCATGTTCAGAAAACATGTCTACATGCAATTTCAGAAAGTTTATAGAAACCTTCCAAGCCACTCATGAACTAAAGGGATCTATGAACTCTGTTGGAACAGGATAACAGAAGGGAAATGACTTTAATCTTCAGAGAGTACTTTTAGAATAAGCTTCTCTAGAAGGTTCCAGGGCACACTACAATGGAGTAGGGAAAATGCCTCATCTTCCAATGCACATGTTCACTGAATATGGGAACAGAGAAGTGATGAAATTATAAGGTCATCATTGCCACTAGAAAACTGAGCTCAGGGGCGTCTGGGTGGCTCAGTCATTAAGTGTCTGCCTTCGGCTCAGGTCATGATCCCAGGGTCCTGGGATCGAGCCCCACATCAAGCTCCCTGCTCAGTGGGAGGCCTGCTTCTCCCTCTTTCTGCTGCTCCCCCTACTTGTGTGTGCGTGCTCTCTCTCTCTTTCTCACTATCAAACAAATAAATAAAATCTTTGGAAAAAAAAAAAAAAGAAAACTGAGCTCGGACTTTTGCCACTGAGTCTGGAGAATATTTTTCTTAAAGTCATTTAAAATGTTTATTATTAAAATCCAAGATATGGAATTATGTACATTAGAGACAAAAGTGCTCTTTTATAAATTTGTGGTGGTTCTTACAATCTGTATATAAGAGTTCTGAATAATACATATTTAAATATTAAAGTAAATCTAGGCACAAAACTCAGTAAGTTCAAGATTTTGGTTAAATGTATCTGCTACTTTTGAAAATTATTTAAAATTTTTCTATAATTTCTTTTTGTGTAGAATATCTACTTTTCTAGTCAATCAGTACCCTTTGTGAATTACTACTTTTTATTTTTGGTTAAATAGCTGTATTTTAAAACTAGCTCTGGATCAAGAATTCGTGCTAAGTTAGTGAGTTCTGCAATAGATAAAACAATAAATCAATCAAAAACTAGTATTCAGAGTATTAGTTTTCCCTATGTGAATTAAATGGCTTTGTCTGGTGGAACTATAATTTTGTACCATGCATGTCTTGGCTTTTCAAATAATTTCCATAAATTCAGCCCTGCTAAGTAGAAGATATTTCATACACTTTAATGAAATATATTCCTAGGGATCACCTTCATGGGTAAATTGAAATCCAACAAAAAAATACATACACAAAATGAGGTGTTTTGTCCTCTTTTTTCTGCTTATTAAGTATAACAGAAAATAAGTTAACTAGATCCATTGTGTGTGAACAGCATTTACTAGAACCACACAACCAAGTAACTTTGACAGCTGCCTCATTCTGACCGTGTGATTCTTAATACTTTTCCTTCACTTGACTCAACAATTGTGCAATGCAGATACAGAAAAATGTGCTTACAGAAAAATGGTTGATCTCGGAACTTCTAACAAGTCAATCTTGCTATGTGAGATAATATTTCCTGTAATTCTCTTTTTCTTGTAATACATTGGTGTGGGTTTCTAAAATACAAAATCCAGCTGTGAAAGTGTATGGATATACTGATTTTCATTTTTGTTGTATTTTTACTGTATTAAGTAGACAGGAGCAACTCTCTCCTTTGATAATAATAAATACATTTAAAAAATGTATTTTTTAAAAATTTTCATTAGTGAATTAGGTCCCTCTGGGTTGCTCAAATAATTTTACCTAAAGCTCATTATTGCTTATAATATGGAATGTTAGGGAGAATTGCTTCACTGTTTATTTCAATCACTGCAATACGTGGAATTAACATTCTGTAAACCTGTGAGCAAGACATCAACAAAACCAAGCCCAGACTTCCTAGGTTAGACCTCGGTATTTTTCCCATCAAAATTAATTCTTGGTGAACATTTCACTAAGGGAAATTATCTACACAAAAGTATCATATAAGCTTTCAAAACCTGAAAATTTTCAGATTCCTTTTTTGTCTATTCTTTTCTTTTCTAAAAATTTTAAGATTCTTAATCACCACCCCAAGTCAACTGAAGTAGTCCTATGAATCAAGGCCCAATAACCTGAACTTAGAAATAGTTCTGTCATGTTCCTTCTCTTCCCACAAAGGATCCTGTTTTCTCAATGGTTGTGCAAGTATCACTACTCATCTTTCAGGAATATAAAGGAAAAAAAAAGAGAGAGAGAGAAGTTAAAGACAGAAATGCAATGATACTGGCCTTATATTGGCCCTTTGTAGTCAACCTTACCAAAATTCTGTATTTCTTCATATGGCTTCAAATTCCTGTCTGTGTCCTTCCTGAAGAACTCCCTGTAGCATTCAATGTTCATCAGGTCAACTACACATGAACTCCTTCAGTTTTTGTTTACTGGAGAATGTCTTATTTTAGTTAATTTGTCCCTAGATTTTTAAGGATAGCTTTTCCACACCTAGAATTGTTGATTCATAGGTTTTCTCATTTTTTTTTAAAGATTGTATTTATTTATTTGACAGACAGAGATCACAATTAGGCAGAGAGGCAGGCAGAGAGAGAGGGGGAAGCAGGCTCCCCGCTGAGCAGAGAGCCTGATGCAGGGCTTGATCCCAAGACCCTGGGATCATGACCTGAGCTGAAGGCTGAGGCTTTAGCCCACTGAGCCACCCAGGCGCCCCGGTTTTCTCATTTTTGTCTTTGTTTTCCTTCAGGACTTCAAATATCCCATCAGACTGCCTTCTGACCTTCATAGGTTCTGTCGAGAAACTTAATTTTTTGAGGATCCTTTAAATTGACAAGTTGTCCCTCTCTTGCTCTTTTCAAGATTGCTTTGTTGGCTTCTTGTTTGTTTTTGTCTTTGCTTTTTGACAATTTGATTATGTATCTCAGTGTAGTTCTCTTTATGTTTATGGTTCTTGGAATTTATATGAGCTTCATATAAAGAAGATTAAAGAAGATTTTATTAAAGAAAGATTAAAGAAGATTTTCACCAGTATTTCTTACCTATTCTTTCTGTTGTTTCCTCTCTCTTCTTCTTCTTCTTTTTTCCTTTTTTAAAACTTGTTTGTTTCAAGTTCTTATTTGAATTCTAGTTAGTTAACTAATAGTGAACATTAGTTTCAGGAATAGAATTTAGTGATTCATCATTTACATATAACATCCAGTGCTCATCACAAGTGTTTTCCTTAATGCCCATCACCTATTTAACCCATCCACCCCTAGCCACCCCTCTCCATCAACACTCTGTTTTCTCTCCTCAAGTCTCTCTTATGAGTTTCCCAGGTGGCTCAGTCAGTTAAGCCTCTGCCTTCAGCTTAGGTCATGATCTCAGGGTCCTGGGATCAAGCCCTGAGTTGGGCTCCCTGCTCAGCAGGGAGTTTGCGCTTCCTCTCCCTCTGATCCTCTCCTCCAATTCATGTTCTCTCTCTGTCGAATAAAGAAATAAAATCTTTTAAAAAAGAGTTTGTTTTATGGTTTGCCTCTCTTTTTCCCACTATGTTTGTCTGTTTGTTTATCAAATTCAACATATGAGTGAAATCTTAGGGTATATGTCTTTCCCTGACTAACATGTTTTGTTTAGCATAATACTCTCTAGCTCTATCCATGTCATTGCAAATGGTAAGATTTCATATTTTTGAGTAATATTCCACTGTATATATACACCACATCTTCTTTATTCATTCATCAGTTGGATGTAAACTTGTGACTAAGACATCAACAAAACCAAGTTGATGGACAATTTGGACTCTTTCCATAACTTGGATACTGTTGATAGTGCTGCTATAAATACTGGGGTTCAGGTGCCCCTTCTTATCATTATTTTTATATCCTTTGGGTAAAAACCTAGTTCTCCTCTTCTGAGATAACTTTTATGCATGTGCTGGTATGTTTGTGAGTGCCTCAGAGGTCACTTTGGTTCTTTTATTTTCTACATTCATTTTCCTTTCTGCTCTTTAGAGTATATAATTTTAACTGACCTATATTTAAATTCATTGCTTCTTTTTTCCTACTGCAAATCTATTGAAATCCATTTTTCATTTCAATTAATATTCTTTTCAGCAAAGTTTTATTTAGTTTTTTTTTTATCTCTTTATTGAAATTCCCTATTTGTTCACTCATCATCTTCTGGTTTCTTTTAACTCTTTCTCTATGATTTCTTTTAGTTTTTGAGAAAATTTAAGGTAGTTGATTTAAGTCCAATGTTTATTTCCTCAGGGACATTTTGTTTTTGTTTTACTCTGAAAGGCTTTTTTTTCCCCCTTTTCTCCTATATTTTCTTGAAAATTTGACTTTTTGAATATTACAATATGGCAACTCTGGAGATCATGATATTTCCCTTCCCTTCCTTGAGTTTTGTATCTTGCTTTCCTCTATGGCTCTTTGTTTCTAAACTATTTTTGTAAACTCTATATTCTTTGTCATGTGTTGTCTCCTAACTCTCTATTTCTTGTGTTTAGCTCAGGTTTTGACAAAGATTTTTGTCAATGTCAGGAGCCAAAAATAAATAAAGACAGAGAGATAATAGATAGATAGATAGATAGATGGATAGATGATAGATAAAAAGAAAATTTAAAAGAAAGGGAGCAATAAAAACCTTGTTTAGTCCTTGAGAATTGACTTTATGCTTGACGACTTCTTTAAAACTTAGCCAGTCCATTTACAAATCTGCTTCAGCTTCCAATTCTTGCTTTTACTGAGTCCAGAATCAGGCATTGGTGAAACCCTAGTATCTTTCTTGTCTTTTCTGAACATATGTCTTACCTTTGGCATGCATGTAGCTTTCTTAGTTCTCCAATATACACAAATGCTTTTGACAGTCTTAGTTTCCCAAAGATACTCTCTCCAACTTTTCCTCCTACGCTTTTAGTATCCTCTTACTTGCTCCAACTTCAATATTTTTCCTCAAGTTGTTCTACTTTGTTGTTTACCTTAAGATGTTCAGTCACCTCTTTTGCAGCCTCTTTTCCAAACTTAGTGAGTCTTGAGTTAGAAAAATCAAAGACAAGTGCTTTGTTTCACCCTGTTAGGCAATCTGCAAACAGAGTAGAACAGACAAACAAAATTCATTGACCATAAGATCTGCTCTTTTCTCTTCAGAACCAGAGACCAGAATCCCATACTGGAATCACAGACTTCCATCTTCAAATTGGCTACTGAGTCAGGAATGAGAGTAGGGAAAGTGTAAGCATAATCGTCACAGAGATTCCCTACCACTTGTAAGTTGCCTTTGTATTGATTCAACATGTGTTTGGTTCCTGTAAACCTTTGATGGCTTTCCAGAATTCTGACAAAGTTTATTCATAGATTTCTTGCTTAATCTTTTGGTATTTCTGTGGAGAGATAAGCCAGTGGGGCTGCCTACTCAGCTATTTTATACAGTGTCATCTGCCCTGTGGACTTCTTAATGATTTTACTTACTTATTCCTGACTGAGAAGGAATGCAGGAGAGAAAGAGAGCATGAGGTAGGTGGGGAGAGGCAGAGGGAGAAGAAGACTCCCCGCTGAGTAGAAAGTCCCAGTGGGGCTCCAATTCGGGACCCTGAGATCATGAACCAAGCTGAAGGCAGAGGCTTAACTGACTAAGGCACGCAGACACCCCCAGTCTGTAGACTTCTAAACAGAGAATATGTTGTTCTTTTTCATCTCTTTGTGGAAATCATAAATTAGTAGAATTCATTTTCTCCCTTATATTGGTAAGAAATAGAACTGGTTGGGTAGCATCTTTTTCTGCTGTGGAAACATCTCTAATTCAGGTTGCATCCTAAACTTTCCTCCCATTTTTCGTCAAGTTGAGGATTATTTGTGAGCTTATTATTTACCTCCTCCTTCATCCATTGCTCCCCTTATCCCTTATCATCAGATCAGATGTATCAATACACATTGTTTATCCATAAGTGGTTATGGTTAGAAACAGTAGGGAAAGGTACCTAATTAAGCCTAGTGGACTCCAAATATCTATTATACTCTTCTGAAAAGGAATATGGTCTCTAAGTTTATAGAAAAAATTAAAGCTTTAACATGAACCCCCACAGCTTTCATTATTTAATGTGTAAGTTAACCACAAATACACCCCTTCATGTTCTTTACTCTTAGAGAACCAGCTGTACTCCTTAGGTTCAAAGTCAACTTCTGCTTCTGCTTTTCATGTATTCCCATTATTCTCTAGGTTTCAAAAAATACTGCTCTTAAAAATACTGACTATGTACTTGAGGTCTCCAGATTGTATGAGCAATAATCACTACATAGTGTGTATGTGCCTTTCAAAAGTCAAGTATACTTTCGCGATTTTATAATTTTATAAAATAAATAATTATTTTTTCATAATATATTCCAAAGGATTAAGGAAGTAACTCTGATTTTTTTCTTTTTTTTTTTTTTTTAAGATTTTATTTATTAATTTGACAGAGAGAAATCACAAGTAGACGGAGAGGCAGCCAGAGAGAGAGAGAGAGGGAAGCAGGCGCTCTGCCGAGCAGAGAGCCCGATGTGGGACTCGATCCCAGGACTCTGAGATCATGACCTGAGCCGAAGGCAGCGGCTTAACCCACTGAGCCACCCAGGCGCCCCTGATTTTTTTCTTATAAATAAGTTTTAAAGATCTGAATTTATCTTTTGGGGTCATTGTAGCAAAAACTGTAATATAATTTAAGTATTGTGTTTTCTTGAATGTTGTTTAAAACTTCTTTTCTTTTTCTTCCTTTTTTTATTTTTTAAAGATTTTATTTATTTGGGGCACTGGATGGCTCAGTCATTGACTGTCTGCCTTCAGCTTGGGTCATGATCCTAGAGTCCTAGAATTGATCCCTGCGTTGGGTTCCCTGCTTGGTGGGAAGCCTGCTTCTCCCTCTTCTACTCCCCCTGCTCGTCTTTCCTCTCTTGCTGCGTCTCTGTCAAATAAATAAACAAAATCTTAAAAAAATATATTTACTTATGAGGGAGAGATAGGACAGGGGGAGAGGGAGATGGAGATAATCTCCAGTACAGAGCCTGACTTGGGCTCCATCCCAGAACCCTGAGATCACGACCTGAGCTGAAACCAAAAGTCAGTTGTTTAACTAATGAGACACCCAGGCACCCCAATTAAGATTTCTTTTAAAACTAAACTCTTTACAGATGGAATTAGTTTTGTCCTGACTCCTACTTTTTAGCTCAAAGGAAAATACAGGATTGTCTAAAATTACAAGTGCACTAAGGGGATAATGTTTTACTTACTTAATTTTTAAAATCTTAGAGAACAAAACATTTTGAAATAGCCTATCACTATAATTAATCAGTATTAAATTCTTAGTTTGATTTCTAAAACATTTTTAGTATTCTCTACTTTTTAGATAGAATCATTTAGTAATTAACATATTGCTTTATTAAAATAAACTTTTTAAGGAATTGTGTAAAGTCCTAAAACACATAAAACAAAAATGTTATCTAATTCCTATCCTTAAATTAGTTACCTGACATGGACACATTATTACCTATTGTTGTTAATTTTGATGTACCTTTCAGTACTGGCTTATTATTGCATTTTGAACTATATGAGGTTATGCAACACTCATATTTTAAAGCTCCTTCATATCATATTTATCAAATGGACTTTATAGTCTTGAGAAAGGTTACTAAAAGGATAAATATTAACTCTCAATGGAGTTAAAAGATCTTCCAAAATCAATATACTAGTGAGGAATTAAATTTTTAATATATGCCTCAAGCATGCTCCTTTAGTTTTCTGAAAAAAATCAAAGAAATGACAAGACAAACATTTTAAATTAGAAACATTGCTTTTTACCTTAAACCAGATGTTTAAGATAAAAAATTTTTTTGGAAGAATCTTATAAAGGAATATTTTTTTCCAACAACAAGAATATATATACATATGGAAAGAGAATGTGCATCAAAATGTTTGACATTAATAATCTGAGGCATGAAGAAAACCTATTTTTATTTGCAGATATTGCTCTGAACAAATATGAGGGTAGATCGTGGGGTGTTTTCTTTTTTTAGTCCAAAAACTTGGTTAGGTGTGGCAGAAGATGGTTAGTGTTACTGCTCATTTTTTAGACTTAGTCTATTGATGACTGTCAATAGAATTATCACTAACAACTCTCCGTAGGGTAAACTAAACTGCTAATAGAACAATATGATAAACTACTTTCATGGTTCAATGAACTCTCCAGCATTGCACAGAAAGTTCCCCTGAGGCCAAATCACTAAGGACCAAGTGCCAATACCCGATTAAAGATGGTGCAGGCTGGCTGAGAGAGATACACCGTGGGAAGATAAGTGGAGCCCTGGAAAGGGACGCAGACATTTCAGCATTTAGAATGGAGGTACTCATTTCAGTCGCTCTGATTGTTAACAGGGATTATTTGAAAACCCAGCAGAGAAAACTCCTGCAGTGAAAAGGATTAGAAGCTTTCCTGCAGCCAGACTCCTGCCACTTTTATATGATTCCTGTGCTGTCAGTAGTCTCAATGTCTTTGTGAATTCTATTTCTAATATTAAAAAAAAAAAAAAAGAAACAATTCCTACTTCAAGCTCACTTTCTTTTATTTTCCTAAGGAAGTATAATGTTCAACTGTATTTTAACTATTTTACAGGTCAGGTAACTATGAGGAAATAATTCACATCGGTTTTGTATATTACAAGGACAAATTTGATATTTTAATAAATTTTGCAAAACTGTTTTTTTTTTTAATTAAAAAATAATCAAATTCTTGGAGCACCTGCATGGCTCAGTGGGTTAAAAGCCTCTGCCTTCGGCTCCAGTCATGATCCCAGGGTCCTGGCATTGAGCCCTGCATCGAGCTCTCTGCTCAGCAGGGAGCCGTCTTCCCTCTCTCTCTCTCTGCCTGCCTCTCTGCCTACTTGTGATCTCTGTCAAATAAATAAATAAAATCTTTAAAAAAATCAAATTCTTGTAATGTTATTCCTTGAAAAGACTCCAGCTGATGTGTAGAAAGTAATACAGTCACAAATATGGTATGTAAATTCTGCCCAAACGTAATCAGAGGTGGAAAAGTCAGGGCTTAAATGGCGGGTTCCTATTCATTTTCAGAAAGTTCTATTTATTAAAAAATTCCATTGTATTAAGCCAAAATTTAAGTTCTCCTATTTCCTACTTATTGATGAGAGCTCTGCCCTCTAGAGTTAGAGAGTATATTAAAAAAAATAAAATCGTCATTTCATTTGTATTTCCACAAATATTGAAACAATTGCCCTGACTGTTCTGTCTTTTAGACCTAACAGAATTACTTCATCATGTTGCAATTTGTGTACCATTGGCTTAGTTTCATCAACAGCTCCATCACTTTATAAAATCCTATCCACCAGTAAATCATTGAACTGATGTCTGAACATGATCTAACAAGTGCATTCTAGCTACTGTAGAATTTTCAAATTTCTGAAATCTGCAATTCTTTCCATTTATTCCAGCAACATTCAAGGCATTACATTTTTTTTCCAGGTGCTAAAATCAAAAGGCAAGAAACATAGAACCTTGTCCTCGGGTCTTGCTTTGCCATCCATCCTTTGTCTGCTGTCATCCTGAGGGACTTTCACGTTCTCTGGATCCATCTAGCCCCATGATCTAGGGTTTCTCGATGTCTTCTCTATAATACCCTTTTCTCAAAATCATGTTTTGCTAGCTGGAACACAGAAGCTCTACAGCTGGGTCTCAAAAAGTTGAATTTCAAAGTTACCTTCAGTTTTATATATGTTCACTAAATTTTGACAATGGCTGTTCTAGTTTCTTAGAGTTCCATTAACTCCCCTCCTCTGGTACTCTGTTTTCATTCACATCGCTCAAACAACCAGATAGGCACGTTCATTTTCATTGTCATTACCAATTGCTCACCTGCTATCATGGGCTGTATTGTGCCCTCTTCAAATTCATTTGTTAAATTCCTAACCTTGGGGCATCTGGGTGGCCCAGTCAGCTGCCTTTGGCTCAGGTCATGATCCCAGGGTCCTGGGGTCAAATCCTGGGTCAGGCTCCTTGCTTAGTGTGGAGACTGCTTCTCCGTCTCTTTCTGCCGTTCCCCCTGCTTGTGTGCTCTCTCTCTAATAAACAAGTAAAATCTTAAAAAAAAAAAGTCCTAACCTCAATACCTCAGAATGTGACTGTATTTAAAGATAAGCCTTCTAATGAGATAATTAAGTAACAAAGACCATTAGAATGGGCTTTGATCAATCTGACTGGTTTCCTATAAGGAGAGAAGATGACCACATATGGACACCAGGGCACTCATGCAAAGAGCGACAACCACAGAGACCATCTGCCAGCACCGTGGTCTAGACTGCCAGTCTCCAGAGCTGCAAAACAAGAATTTGTGTTGTTGAAGCCACTTTGTCTCTGGTAGTTCATTATGGTAGCCTTGGCTGACTCTAATCAATTTTCTTTTGTAACTATCACCCATTCTTATTATACCTACTCTTGATCTTCATAAAGAACTTTCACACCTAATTATTATTCTTGGTTGGCTTCGCCTCTCCAAGAATGTTGCCACAATGGAGGCTGAGTGTTGGTATTTGTTATTGGCAGTTTCTTCCAGTGGTGGGGGTAATATCAACCTTGCTGAAAGGAAATCCATGCTACTGATTGCATATATATTTCCATTCTGGCTGCTATGCTCATTTAGTCACAAGACCATTAAGTAGTCACAATGTTGACTTGTGAAAAAAATTTAACATCCACAGCAAGTGATAGTGTTGTTCCATGACCAAGGTCTTGAAAATAGAATTTAGGTGGACGTGTGCATGCCATCTCCCAGTGGATGCTACCTATAGAATAGTTCATAGTGTGGGATGAAAATATGCCAACACTCTGTGTCAATTCTAGAGATCTACTATATATCTTTTCCCCATCCTCTCTCTCTCTCTTTTTTAAAGATTTTATTTATTTATTTGACACAGAGAGGGAGACAGTGAGAGAGGGAACACAAGGAGGGGGATTGGGAGAGGAAGAAGCAAGTTTCCCGCCGAGGAGGGAGCCTGATGTGGGGCTCAATCCCAGGACCGTGGGATCATGACCTGAGCAGAAGGCAGCTGCTTAACAACTGGGCCACCCAGGTGCCCCTCTTCCCCATCCTCTTAATCACCAATCTTATCTTGTCTTTTCCAGGAACATTACTATTCAGTCAAAATATTGAACACTGCCCATTAACTGGTGTATTTCTGCCAGTCAGACCATCCCTTTTTAGGCAAGGTTAACACCCAGTTCTACTGCATAAAATTTAGCAAATTTCTTTTTTCTTCTGTACCTTCCAGGTATTACTAAGCAGGGCTGTTCTGTTGTCACAATTAATAAGTAGGTGATGGAATATAAACAATAAGCCCACCTATAAACTAGGATCTAGTATTTCTCTTTCTTGGTTATAGGGTCAGAAAGAACACAACATGAGGCCCCACATGTGAGTTAGACATGAGATGAATGGGGACTTTACTTACCTTTGGGCCTGTTTCATCTTATCTTCCAAACTACATTAAACTTAAAGACAGATTATTGTTATACATGCACATATATGTGGATAATTCTAGAACTTCTTAAATTGACAGCTTTGGGATAGTTGGTCACATCACTTCATAATTAAACATGATATTTGTCCAGAATCCAAAAAAAGTCTCATCAATTTTTTTTTCTCTTGCCTATAAGGGGGCAAAGCACAGGAATTTGTAAGCTATTTGGGAGATACCCTTCAAATCAATAAATTCCTTACATTTACCTTATAGGCTAGACCCTTCTATCTTCATAAAGTTAAATTACCACCGTGCTATTTATATCTCCTTTAAAGGAAGTGAGCATACTTGCCAGTTCCCTCTCCCTAGACTGAGTTGGCATGATGTCATCAAAGTCATGTGCCAGTGTTCTATGGGATAGCCAGATAGTTAACGTCCAGTTAGAGTAGATTATGAGCGAGAACCTGAGCTCTGACAAAGCCCTGAGAGAAGATGGTGAAATATCACTGCCACTGACAAGTATAATCAAATGGCCTCTGATGGTTCATAACTGGAGCAAAACAGAAGGCTGAAACCAACATCTGTACTCTAGAGGCGGGGGGCTATGCTTACTCACCTCACTAAAGGGACTGCACCTGGAATGGCAGCTGTATTTGGAGCTACTTCCTGAATAAGTTGGTGACAACCTACTGTCAATTTCCAAAACCCATGTGTCTCCTACATGGGCCAAGCAAATAAGGAAATGCATTAAACAGAATCTAATGGCAACAATGATTATATCATTAGAAAGAGCTGGTGTAGAGAGGTAGACGAGAGTCTTTTAACACATTTATTTTTCCTGTGATAATAGCCCTAGTACACTAGTTGGGGAACTATTATAGATCATTGTTCTTTCTGTCCTTCCTTTTTTCCTTCCTTCCTCCCCCCCCCTTCCTTCCTTCTTCCCACCTTCCTCTCTTTCTCCTTCTCTTCCTTCCTTTCTTCCTTTTTGTGTTTCTATCCAAAGTTCAGAATTATAAATTCAAGACCTGCGGCTATAACAAAAGCTTGGTCCGTATATACAATGGACTATTATGCCTCCATCGGAAAGGACGAATACCGAACTTTTGTATCAACATGGACGGGACTGGAGGAGATTATGCTGAGTGAAATAAGTCAAGGAACCATATCATATGGTTTCACTTACTTGTGGAGCATAAGGAATAACACGGAGGACATTAGGAGGAGGAGAAAAGTGAGTTGGGGGAAGTTGGAGGGGGAAATGAACCTTGAGAGACTGTGGACTCTGAGAAACAAAAAGGGTTTTGGAGGGGAGCGTGGTGGGGAGATGGGTGAGCCTGGTGGTGGGTATTACGGAGGGCACATATTGCATGGAGCACTGGATGTGATGCATAACCAATGAATCTTGGAACACTGAAAATAAAATAAAATTCAAAAAAAAAAAAAAAAAGCTGAATCCATCTGTCCCACTGTATAAAAGTCCTAAAGTGAAATTTTTTGTCACCTCTGATTAGTAGACTCCAAGGACATTTTCCATCCTTGGGGATTTATACCTCAGTGTTAGTACATAGTAAATCCCCAAATTATGAGTTCTATTGGAACACTTCCCTAGTGGTGGTGTTGTTTTTCCTAAGGGATGGCCTGGGGAATATTAAGTACATGTGTGAGAATGTTGCAGGTTACTTTTTTATGTGTATGAACTATTTTTCATTTATGGACTCTGAGTCTGTGAATTGGCTCTGATGTAAAAATGGATTAAAAAGGCAAGACTCCCAAATACAGACCTCATCAGCCAGACATCAATGCTTTCCATTCACACAGATCAAGTAAAACTTGAGTTCACTGCTCACACAATAAAGTCCTTAGAATATAAGGATTAATCAGGGATCACCAACAATCTCTAAGGGTCACACCATTATAATTTCTGCCCTGGACTTGTAGCCCATGTTAGAAAACACATTTATTTTGACTCTGAGGGTTAGAGCTGTAACTTGGAAACACTACTGCAGAAATCCAACATCCTCACTGAATGAGGGGTCCGATTCAGTAGGACATCCCTTCATTCTTATCCTGGAGTATTATCCCCAGAAGTCTAAGTGGTGAAGGATTTTAAGAATGTTTTAATGCTCTCCAATATACCTCTCAATACTTGGAAAAGAAGTTTAGAACACTGTGGGTGCACTGGCACTCCAAACATATTTTCACTAGGTTCTGGATCCATGATTTCCAATGTACATGTACTTGTAACCACTCCTTGTGGTTCAAGAGAGAGTCTAAAAGTGACTGAAATTTGAATATCTCAAATTCAATGAGCTAACACATTTCCTTTATAATTAAGACAGTTTAAGTTAGTCTTCCCATTAATGGTGAGTTAGGATCTCAAGGGGGCTGGATTTTATACCTTCTATCCTCTATATCAACCAGTCCTTGGGTGCAGTTTGCTCTGGAGAGAGAAATTATAACCACAGGCAAAGCGGTTTCCTCTGTTGAGGGTAAATCCTGGGCTGAGACTAAACTGTGAGCCAAAATTAGGCCGTGTTTCCTGTAACTGGGTTAGGGAGGTCTTCAGTTTGTGCCCAGTGTTCACTACCACGTGTTATCCCTTACACATGTATGTGCCAAAAATATTGTTCACTTTTGCTTTATTTTAGCTTAGACAAAACCATCTAACTATGTGAAATATTCTGGCACTTCATTCACATGCATTACAATGTTTCTAAGTTTCTTCTATTGGTTAAACATAATACCAGTTGCTACATTTTCCTTGATGTATAATACTAAATCATGTGAATGTATACAGCAGCACGTGGTCAATTCTGTTACAGTTTGCAGTTATGAGAACAGTCTTCAAGGTTTTTGCAGTTATACAGAGCACTTCTATACATCTTGGTACACTTTGTAGGAGTTCCTATAAGACATAAAACTAGAAGTGTGTACACAATCGCCAAGTCTTCAGCTATGCCAACATTGAGTGAATATTAGTTTTGAGCTATAATGTGGAGTGTTATCTATTATTAGCAGCTGATTGCTAAACCAACAATGTTTCTGTTTTGCTTATCCTGCATTTCTGTATTTTAAAGTAAGTATAATAGTGTGAATAAAATTTGGAGGAAAAAAATGTCCACTAAAATGACACATTACAACACATCACTCCACACTTTTAAGGAAACAGGGACTCTTTTATAGTGGAAAAGTTTCTTTTGAATAATATTTCACTGACATGACGATCTGTTAGGAGAAGTATGGAGAGAACCACAAAATAATATATTCAAAACACACAAAAATTTAAAAAGTTAAGGGACACTGAGCCATGCGAATCAGGGGTCTGATGTGATCTCCTTTTTATTGCTCCTTTTCCTTTCCTGAGAAAAATTACTCTTGCCGCTGTATTCCTACTCTGTTGTCTAACCATTATTTATCAAAAGCCATTGACTAGAATGAGGTCAAATACGAAGTTCTTTATTAGATACTCCCATTTTGATATTAATCTGTTCATTAATATTTTGAAGAAGTTCATAGGAATATAACCTACTTATGGGGATCTTCTATTATATTAGCTAAATGTATTGTAAGAGAGAACCACATTATGGAATTTTTTCAAATAAGGAATGTAATAAACACTTAGCTAAATTCAGCATTCATTACATTAAAAATAGATGGGATACCCTGGTGGCTCAGTTGGTAAAGCATCTGACTCTTGGTTTTGGCTCAAGTAATGCTCTCAGGGTCGTGAGATCTAGCCTCACATCAGACTCCGTGCTCAGCATACAGTCTGCTTAAGTTTCTCTCCCTTTGCCCTGCCCTCTGCTCATGCACACACACACACACGCACCTGTTCTCTCTCTCTCTCTCTCTCAAATAAATAATTAAATCTTAAAAAAAAAAATTGGAGCCATGATTTCCAAGTCCAGTATCTGATAACTGAATACATAAGGAGTATTTGTTCTTAGGGAACACACTCTAGATCCTACTGATTTTCACTTAGCTAGGTGCACAAATAAAACTTCTACAATCCATTATAGCTCTTATGAATTGTTCTACCAATTTTCAGTTTTAAGAATCTTAATTTTAAAATTCTGGACATTTATCAATTTGTCTCCTAATACCTCTTACTTGCTTCAAGATATTACTGTGTATGTTAACTGGAATTAAAAAAAAAAACTTTGAGATAAATAAATAAAATAGATATCATACACACACACACACACACATACACATACACACAAAGAATATTTAGAGCCCCTCCCCCAAAAAAGATTTGCATAGATTGTCAAGAGCCATTTATCAAGCTCATATGAAACATTGTTTCATACTGTGGAATACAATTCATAGAAGAAAGATTATTTGAGATGGTTATAGCAAATAAAATTAGATTAATTAACTCATCTCCTATTTTTGTCCTTCCCTTTGGTCCTTTGGTGGAAATGTGTATATAGCAATAGTGCCAGATCTCCATTTCTGCAATATTTTCTTTTTCTTTTTTTTTTTTTAAATTAATTTTTTATTTTTTATAAACATACATTTTTATCCCCAGGGGTACAGGTCTGTGAATTACCAGGTTTACACACTTCACAGCACTCACCAAAGCACATACCCTCCCCAATGTCCATAATCCCACCCCCTTCTCCCAAACCCCCTCCCCCCAGCAACCCTCAGTTTGTTTTGTGAGATTAAGAGTCACTTATGGTTTGTCTCCCTCCCAATCCCATCTTGTTTCATTTATTCTTCTCCTACGCGTATCATGCTTAGCGAAATAAGTCTGCAATATTTTCTTAAATGAAAAACAGGAAGTATCATCTGTAGAATGGATATACACATTTACAGACACAAATATGCATTGGAAATTATAACAGCATCTCACCACTGCCTTTTTAGAAGATCAAGAATCAACTAAAACTGGATGAAAAATGTTGAAACATTTAAATTCTTCCTGAAAGAATGAAAGTTTATACTTGAATGTTAATTTCCATAAGCTCCACTTCAATAATAAGTTTAAATGTAAAGAAAGTATTTGGGTATCTTACAAGTGCTTGAGCAGCAAGTGAACAAATTAAGGATAGGACTGGGAGTAGTGAAGAATATAGAATCTCACGGAAAAACAGGAAAAAATAGCACAGATCTAAATAGACTCATTTGAGTAAAGTTTAGAATAAGGGGAATTAATTAACTTTTAAAATAAAGGTTACACTAAAAAAAAGAAAGTGATGTATTCTCTTTACTTTCAGGTGAAGCATATGGAAGCCATCTTTAAGGAGTTAAATATAAAATAAGATGCAGTTTGGATAGCTGTTTCAGTTTTAAAAATAAGATGATAGGATAAGGTCTTTAGAAGACATGCATATTATATTAAGAAATTAATTAAATACATATGTTTACTATTTTATACATATTGTGATTATTATAATGGGACTGACTACTAATGAAAATAACAGAAAATATGCTCTTTGTGGTCCCTATAAGCACCTCCTCAAAATTTTTGATTACTTCAGTTATTACATTTTAAAATATATGGCCATGTTAAAGCGTAAGACTATCAATTATTTTCCAGTATGTAACAATCATTCAACACAAGTATAATTTTTAGTTTATTTATGCATCCAATATTATTAAATTTAAATGTTCCTAGGTACAAAAATTCACATAAGTGGCTAAAATAGTAACCCCAATTATAATGACCATAATGTAATAATTATATTTGCCATTCAGAACATCTTTAACTCAATTAAACATCATCCAATTTTTTAACCAAATCATGCTTTCTTAATTGTTTTCTATCATTATAAATGTACTCACAAGAAAACATCAAATTCTTTTTTTATTTTTAGAAACATTCACCTAATCTTTTATAACAAAAGGTATGTTAATAAGACTAACTTATATAATCTTTAAGTGTTATTTATATGTAACATATTTATGTTATATTTAAATATCATTTAAATTATATATTTATTTATCATATTTAAAAACAGTTGAAATAATTCCACAATTTCAAATACAAATGTATATAAACATATTAAAAGTGAAAATGTAGTAGTACAAAGCTCTTAGAAAATTCAATTAATACTTCTCCATATCTGACTCACTTTTATCACAGAAGAGTGAGCAAAGGCTTAAACTTACTTGTGTATTTAGCCAACTTCCATCAATGATTAATCAAACCTTTTAAAATTTTACTCTTTAATTTTTTGTCTTCAGATGTAGTTAACATACAGTGTTATATTAATTTCAGGTGTACAATATAATGATTCAACAATTGTATAAATTTCTGAGTATTCACCTCAAGATATGCTACTCTTTATCCCCTTCACCTGTTTCACTCAGTCCCCACCCCTTACCTCCCCTCTGGCAACTTCCAGTTCGTTCTCTATATTTAAGTTGTATGTGACTAATGAATCATTGAACATTATGTGAGTTGTCTTTTTGTTTCATTGATGGTTTCCTTTGCTGTCCAAAAGATTTTTATTTCGGTGTAGTCCTAATAGTTTAATTTTGCTTTTGTTTCCCTATCCAAATGAGACATACCTAGAAAAATGTTTCTACAACTGATGTCAAAGAGATTATTGCCTATGTTTTCTCCTGGGAATTTTATGGTTTCAGGTATTACATTTAGATCTTTAATTCATTTTTTAGTTTATTTTTGTGTATAGTATAAGAAAGTAGTCCAATTTCATTCTCCTGCAAGTAGCTGTCCACTTTTCCCAACATCATTTCTTGAAGAGACTCTTTTTTTCCTCTGGTGTACTTTCTTTCCTCCTTTGTTCAAGATTAATTGACCACATATATGTGGGTTTATTTCTGGGACCTCTATTCTGTGTCATTGAACTATGTGTTTATTTTTGTGCCAGAACCACACTGCTTTGATGACTACAGCTTTGCAGTAAACCTTGAAATCTGGGATTGTGATACCTCCGGTTCTGCTCTTTTTCAAGATTTCTTTGGCTATTTGGGGTCTTTTGTGGTTCCATATAAATTTCGGGATTATTTGTTCTAGTTCTATGAATAATTTTTTTGGTATTTTGATAGGGATTGCATTAAATCTATAGATTGATTTGGTTAGTATGGACATTTCAATAATATCGCTTAGTGTGGATAATACTATTGTCTTTCATTTCTTTTTTTTTTTTTTTAAGATTTATTTACTTATTTATTTGACCGGGGGGGCGGGGGTTGAGAGAGAGAGAGAGCAAGAGATCACAAGTTGGCAGAGAGGCAGGCAGAGAGAGAGGGGGAAGTAAGCTCTCCGCCAAGCAGAGACCCCAACTTGGGGCTTGATCTAAGGACCCTGAGATCATGACCCGAGCTGAAGGCAGAGGCTTAGCCCACTGAGCCACCCAGATGCCCCTCATTTTTTTTTTTTTTTTTTGTTATCTGATTTCTTTTTACTGTCTGATTGCTGTGGCTGGGACTTCCAGCACTATGTTGAATAAAAGCGAAAGTGGACATCCTTATTCTGTTCTTGCTCTTGGAGGAAAAGCTTTTCAATTTTCACCAATTGATGTTAGTTGTGGGTTTTTCATATATGAACTTTATTATGTTGAGATAGGTTCCCTCTAAACATACTTTGTTGAGAGTTTTTGTCATGAAAGGATTTAGTATATTGAATATATATATTTTTAGCATGTGTGGAAGTGATCATATGGTTTGTATTTTTCCTTTTATTAATTGATGTAACACATTGATAAATTGATTTGTGAATATTGAGCCACCCTTGCCTCCTTGGCATATATCCCACTTGATCATGAGGAATGATTTACTTAAGGTGTTGTTGGATTTGATTTGCTAAGATTTTGTTGAAGATTTTTGCATTCATGTTCATCAGAGATATTGGCCTGAAGTTCTCTCCTTTTTGTACTGTCCTTATCTGGTTTTGGTTTCAGGGTAATACTGGCCTTATAAAATGAATGAGGTTATTTTAGGGATAATTTGAGAAGGATAGGTATTAACTCTTTTGAAAATATTTGGTATAATTCACCCATGACGTCATCTGATCCTGGACTTTGTTTTTTGGGAGTTTTTGATTACAGATTGAATTTCATTGCTGGTAATCTATCTGCTCAAATTTTCTTTTTCTTCCTGAATCAGTTTTGGGATGAGTATGTTTCTAGGAATTTATCCATTTCTTCTAGGTTGTCTGGTGTGTTGGCATGTGATTTTTCTAACATTTTCTTATAATCCTTCATATTTCTAAGCTGTCACTTGTTATTTCTCCTTTTTCTTTCCTGATTTTATTTATTTGAGTCCTCCCTTTCTTTTTCTTCTTCCTTCCTTCTTTCCCTATTGATTAGTCTGGCTAAAGGTTTACCAATTTTGTCCATCTTTTCAAAAAGCCAGCTCCTGCTTTCATTGTTATGCTTTTCTAGTCTCGATTTCACTTTCACTTTCAGTCTAGTGTTTATCATTTTCTTCCTTTTGCTGGCTTTGGGTTTTGTTTGTTCTTCCTTTTCTAGCTCCTTTAGGTGTAAGGTAAGGTTGTTTATTTGAGGCTTTTCTTCCTTCTTTGGGTAGGCCTGTTTTGCTATAATCTTTTGTTCAATGACCACTCTTGCTTCATCTTAAAGGTTTTGGACCACTGTGTTTCCCTTTTTTGTGTCTCCATGTATTTTTTTATTTCCTCTTTGATTTCCTGGTTGGTCCATTCATTGTTTAGTAGTATATTATTTAACCTCCATATATGTGTTCTTTTTGGATTTTTTCTTGTGATTGATTTCTAGTTTCATATCATTGGGGTCAGAAAAGATGCCTATGATTCCCGTTTTTTGAATTTGTAAGTCTTGTTTTGTGGCCTAGTATCTCATCTCTTCTGGAAGATGTTCCATGGGTACTTGAAAAGAATGTGTATTATGCTGTTTTGGGATGGAATGTTCTGAATATACCTTTTAGCTCCACCTGGTCTGATGTGTCTGTTTCCTTGTTAATTTTCTGTGTGGATGATCTATCCATTGACGTAAGTGAGGTGCTAAAGTCCCCTACTCTTTTTGAATGATTATTTATCTCTTCCTTTATG
The DNA here is from genome assembly GCF_009829155.1 of Mustela erminea. Lineage (NCBI taxonomy): Eukaryota > Metazoa > Chordata > Mammalia > Carnivora > Mustelidae > Mustela > Mustela erminea. The sequence goes on along the minus strand of NC_045627.1, from coordinate 11,570,778 downwards.
TCTGTTAGTAGTTGCTTTATGGATTTAGGTGCTCCCATGGTGGCTGCATAAATATTTACAATTGTTGTATCTTCTTATTTGATCATTCCCTTTATCATTAGGCAGTGTCCTTCTTGGTCTTTTGTTACAGCTTGTGTGTGTGTGTGTGTGTGTGTGTGTGTGTGCATGCATGCACGTGCGTGCGTATGTTTTAAAGATTTTATTTATTTATTTGACAGAGAGAGGAAGCACAAACATGAAAGCGGGGAGGGAGAGGGAGAAACAAGTCTCCAGACTGAGCAGAGAGCACAATGCAGGGCTCAATCCCAGGACCCTCGAGTCATGACCTGAACCAAAGGCAGATACTTAACCAACTGAGCCACCTAGGCATCCCTATAAACCTTTGTTTTAAAGTCTACTTTGTCTGGTATAAGTATTGTTACCCAGCTTTATTTTCACTTCCATTTGCATGATCAATGTGTTTTCCATCCTTTTACTTTCAATCTGCATGCCACGTTAGGTCTGCAAGAAGTCTTTTGTAGGCATCATATAGATGGATCTTGCTTTTTTATTCATTCAGTCATTCTGTGTGTTTTGATTGGAGTATTTAGTCCATTTACATTCATAATACCTATTGATAGGTATGTACACATTGCCATTTTGTTACTTGTTTTTACTTGTTTTACAGTTGTTTTTGCAATTCTACTCTGTTCCTTTCTTCTCTTGTTTTCTTCCCTTGTAGTTTGATGGCTTTCTTTAACAATATGCTTAGATTTCTTCCTCTTTATTTTTTGCATACTTGCTACAGGTTTTTGACTTGTGGTTTCCATTAGGCTTACATATAATGTCATATGCATATAACAGTCTATAATACAATGATGGTCACTTTAGTTTGAATCCATCCTCAATGCACTAAACTTTTACTCCCCCCTTTAATGTATATGATGGCATAATCCACATCCTTTTATTTTGTGAATACCTTGATATACAAAAAATTTTTTCCCCTTTTACCTATAACTCATTATTTTTTAAAAGATCTTCACATGTTCTGTACACGTAAATATTCTCAAATGAAATGCAACAGAAGCAATGTTCACTTATTCTTATTAATGGGTTTCTGATTGGAATTACTGAGCTATAAATGTAACCAGGAACTTGCTATTCTAAAATATTATAAAAGCCCACTCTATTCATGGATTTAAAATAAATATTGAGGATTTGCTCTTTGTGTGATACTCTGGCAATATGCAGAATAAAATAATGAGTGTTAAGATCTTTGCCTTTACCATCCAAGAGGAGAAAATTATACCCAAATAGTAACATCACAATGTAGACCATGGTGATGTTGCAAGTAGTAAAACTTAGAAATTCTACCACAAACAAAATGTGATTAAACATAGGAAAAAATAATCAATTCTTAACATAAATAGGAAATAGAACAATTCACTTAACATAAAAACACTTCCATGCATAATTTGATACCTTTCAGATTTAGGCTCATGAAGGTCTTATAATAACCTGAGTTTATCTTAGTATATTTCAATTATCATCATGTCACAGAAATACAAGACTAGGCTTTGGAATTAGTCAGATTTGGTTTTGATGTTTTATTTATTTGTCAACTGTGTGAACTCTTGTAGGTGAATCATCTTAAAGGTTAATTTTTAAAAACTGAAAAGTGTATGTTATGGTGCTCTTGTAAGGATTAAAGGAAATAATGTCTATAAATCCCTCGTCACACTGTTTGAGCCAGAGTAACCACTCAGGAAATTTGATATTATTATTATTCCTGTTACCAATGATAATTAAACATAATTAGATTTCAAGCCATAGAACTTTGGAGAAAAGAGTTTGCCTGCATGGCTCAGAGCACCAGAATGTGAATTTTTTTAATTAACATGGATTATGTATAGCTATACATTGCCAATACATTTTAATTCCCAAGAAGGAAATAACTTCCATATGTTTCATGAAATGAATTATTAATCTTTTGAGATATGTCAATATTTATGTCATTCCTATTTTAAAATATTGGCAGGCTAATTTTATGGATGTTTTTATTTCTTATACTGAGGAAAAGAAACTATTCTTCCATTTTATGTTCTGCTTTTATTAACAATGCTACTCAGCAACACTGAGAGACACTATTTTTGCAAAACTGACAAAGTTAATTAATTAGTGGTCAAGTAAAATAACTATAGCTCTATAAAAAACTCCTCCTCAGAGCTCTCCTTTTCTTCTCCTGAAAAACTGTAATGAACTAATAAAGGCATTTTTAAACACCCAGTCTTAGTTTTTCATATTTCTGTAGAAGGAGTATATCTCTACGGTAATAAACAAATATTACATGGGCTCTCTCTATGTGATCTGCTGCATATAAAGCATCTCTGAATTTCCAACACAAGGAGACAAGTGACAACAAGGAAGGAGAGGCAGGGAGATTGGAGAGTGGCTGTTGATCACCTGCTCTTAACCTTGTGTTTTTCCCATAAACCAAAAACAAAGTCAGGTTTTTCTTTAATTCACTGCAACATCTCTACAATATGATCCATTTTTCTATAAACAGGCTCTCTTGATAAAATGCTTTATACAAAGCTGTAATTGGCAGAAGTTTATTTAAAGGACAACTGAGTTAATATTTTAGGAAAGAAGATTAAGTGTTCTTTTCTTTCATCTGAAAGGATTGCCTTTTGGATCTATCAAGGGTGGGAGAATATTTATATTTAATTATGCTGTAGGCTGGTTAAAACCACAAATCTATTTCTATCTTGTTCTTTTTGTTTGTTTTTGGTTTGATTCTTTTTCTTTATCTTCTTTTAAAGATGCATGAAGTTGTTCTGCAGACATTTTAAGCCTTGGAGCAAATCAAATCTGTCCTGGAACCTGACTTTGTCTATCATGCTACACCATTGTCCTACATCAAAAAGCCTGCCTATTATTATAGTTTAGATAAAAGCCTTGTTCATAAAATGATCAAAATGAAAATTTTACAATCATGTTATTTTAAGATTAAGAATTTAAAGAGTATTTTTCTTCCCATAATTGTGACTTCTCATAATATCCATAATGAGTAAAATCCACTGTTACTAGATTTTTGATAGATGATCTAAATATTGAGTTATTTTTAGAAAGATCAATATTATCTTTTAGCAATGACAAATCATTAATGTGGACAAGCGCGTTTTTCTTCTTTTCCTATAATCATTCAAGAGACTTTTTCATTTTCAGCTGCTGAGTGAAAAACTTTTTAAAGAAATGTCATATCATCCTTCCTTTCAGTGGTCAAAAATATTTTTCTCATTAATGGTGTTTTCACAGCATATTTATTAAATTTAGAATGTAAATCAAGTAAGATGAGAATGCATTAATTCAGTTAGTCTCAGATAAGTGTGAATGAATAATTTAAAAGTCTAAATGGTGGAATACATTTGAAATAGATATTATTTTACTTACCAATGTAAAAATATTTAGTGAGCACATATTACTGACTGATCTTGTAAAAATTAAGGGGTTATAGTGATGAACTAGACAGCTTAGATTTGAAGTGGCTGGTAGTGAGTTCAATATGAAAATCACTCAGTATTATAGGTTATCTATCTATCTATCTATCTATCTATCTATCTATTATATTAATGAAAGGAATGGAGACCAGGAAAAATATATACTCCAGAAGGAAGAAAAACACTGTTAAAGGTCACACTCCAGATACAGAGTCCCATTAAAGAAGTGATTTAATCAGGAGCTGATAGGACACTCCACGCCCCCACCTTGCTGCCAGCACCCAACAACCCTCCAGTTTAGAAATAGCAATTAAAATGGAATGATATTCAAGGTACAGACTCTCTCTGTGGAGCAATAAAGTCAAGAAGGAGGGGCAGGGACACCAGCAGATATTGAAATCTTTAGCACATATAACTGCATTAAACTCAAACTCCTAGCCAGATTAGTACAAAAGCTCATATTAAAGGTCTGATTACTTGATTACCTTTGTTGGTTTGTTCTTCTTAAATATTATTTTCCAGAGCAGTTTAAAGTTCACAACAAAACTGAGGAGGCAATGCAGAGATTTCCCATGTACACCTCTTATCCCCACACATGCATAGCTTCTCCCATTATCAACATTCTTTACCAGAGTGGTGCATTTGTTATAATTCATAAATTGCCACTGGCACATCATAATCACCCAAAGTCCATAATTTAAGTTACAGTCGACTCTTTGCAGTCTATATTTTTTGGATTTGGGTAAACATGTAATGTTATGTATCCATCATAATGGTACCATACAGAATAGTTTTATTACTGTAAAAATCTTATACATTCCATCTATCACTCCTCCTACTTCCCTAAACCCCGAGAGCCACTGATCTTTTTACTGTCTTCATGGTTTTACCTTTTCCAGAATACCATTTAATTGGAATCACACGGTATGTAGCCCTTTCAGATTTGATTGTTCCATTTAGATGGAATTTAAGATTCCATCTTTGGAAACCATTTTGGAAGTTTCATTTAAGATTTCTCCATGTCTTTTCATGATTTGATAATTCATTTATCTTTAGTACTGAATAATATCTCATTGGATGTGTACCAATTTAATTGTCCAGTCACCTACTAAAGGGTATCTAAGTTTCTTCCAAGTTTTGGTAATTATAAATAAAGTTGCTATAAACACCTACCTGTATGCAGACTTTCTCTTGGATATAAATTTTCATCTCCTTTGGGTAAATACCAATGTGAGTAAGTGCTGGATTGGTCATCTGGTAACAGTAGGTTTAATTGTGTAAAGACTGCCAAACCGCCTTCCAAGGTAGGTTTATCATTTTGCATTCCCACCAGCAATGAATGAAAGTTCTTGTCTCTCTTCACCCTCTACAAGGGGCTAAGTAGCAACAGTAAAACAGTAACAATGAGCACACCCACCTCCCAGTTCTTGGTTTCTATTACCATCCTGCATTTAAAAAAAAAAAAAATCAGTGATCCTTGAGATAGGATTTCTTGATTCTATGCTTGGGTCAGGACATATATAGGATAAGCCTAGAACATCTTATTGTATCAACAAAGAAGTATTCATAAACCAAAACAATGGGATATATCAGAAGGACACAGAAACCAACCTAAAAAAGATAAAAGATAGAAGTTGGAACAATTTGAGCAACAAAACAGATAACTTAGTACTAGATAATAAGGTAAAGTGACTGTGCCCTGACTGATAGATTTTCTAAAAATTGAGAAGCAACCCAATGGGAATTCAGAGAAAGATATGAACAGACAGGAAATAGAAACACAAATGGTACTTAAACACATGAGAAGAACTTCAGCCTCATTCATAATAAGGCAAATGCAATTAATACTACCATTAACTCTTCATCTAAAAATGTGAAATTTTGAAAATATATACGGTGAATGAAGCTGTGGATAAATAGCATTCTTTTTTAACGTAGAACTTTTTTTTTATTTTTTATTTTTTATAAACATATATTTTTATGCCCAGGGGTATAGCATTCTTATGCATTTGTAACAACTATGCAAAATGTAACAACCACTTTGGAAGAGAGCTTGGCATTTTGCAGCAGAATTATTTAAGAATTTATTCTTTCATCAAGAAATCCCACTTCCAGCAAACTATTCCAACATTACTCTGGCACAAATATGAAATTATAATGAACCTAGATATTCTATAAAACAGTGTTGGTAATAGCAAAAAGTCTTGAAATCACCTACTTGACAGTAGGGAAGAAGTTGAATAGACATGATACATTCATGTAATATATTGTTAAGCATTTATCAAAAGAAATAAATACTGTTATGCATTATTTCCACCAAATGTCATCAACCAAAGGAAAATAATATTCATAAGAGTACCTATAATGTATTCTGGTATAGAAAATTGTACACAGATATGTATGTATAAATTTGTGTTGTCTGAATGGAAAAATGAAGAGAAACCAAAAACAATTCAAAATGCTTACATATAGGAGGAAGGATAAAAGAAGGATAAGATGATCTTTTTGAATGTAAATTGTATAGGTTTTATTCTAAACCATATTACAGTTTTTCGTAGCTTAAAAAAAAAAAACACATAATTACACCAGCCCTCCCTTGTCTGCAGGATATATCCCATGTTCCAAGAACACCAATGGATGCCTGAAACCACTCATCTTGTATTTTCTTGCCATCAGGCCTAGTGATAGCCATTTCTACAATTAGTCCTAGTTTTTCCAAGAATAACAATTAGAAATCAAGACCTGGACTCTGGGTATGCCTGTCACTACTTAGATGTCACAGCTTGTAGGTACTTTCGGCGGAAAGATAGAAAATATATAGGCATCCAATTATTACACACACACACACAGACACACACACACACATACACTATCTCTATGATGCATTTTAATTTATACAAAATGTAGATAAGTTCCAGAAATGGTCAAGATACAGGTATTTTCTAGATAAACTCCAAGACTTCAAATGTTTTTGGAAAATAAAAATGTTCCACATGCTTTAATTTGGACCAAAAATAAAATAGTGCTTATGGTCAGTGATTTAAAAATACAGATATATATGAAATCAATATTTTTATTTCTTTTGTTTAATTCACGTGTTTGCAAATACTATACTGCTCAAAATAATAACATTAAAAGTAATGTTGTATGAATAATTTGAATGTACTTATGAAATATGTCAAAGGACTTTGCAAATTCACCTCTGAGTTGATGATTGATATTTCTGAAATTGTGCTGACTAGACAGAGAAATTTATATTCAAAATTACACACTTAATCAATAGCCTGAGTCACATAAAGTAGAAAAAGCCATTCTCCTTAGTGACAAAAATCATCAAATATAATTTATTAAAGGCTTTTCTGTGTGAGAGAGGTTGATGAAGTGACTGGACAGATATGCTTTTTTAATGAAAGGGATTACAAATTGAGATTCAAAGCTTTGATGTCCAACTTAAAATACAATGTAGTACATATGGACATGAAATAATTAATAACACACTTGAGCAAAAAAAGTTCCATAATTATAGATATGTCTAAAATTAAAATAATAACCGGATAGAGTTTTTCTGAATAAATCTCAAAAATTAGGCAAAATGAGCAAGTTTATAGTTAAAAAAATTAAAATACCAGATTCAATATTGATTGAATTTAAAAATTAGATGAGCCGAGGGGCACCGGGGTGGCTCAGTGGATTAAGCCTCTGCCTTCGGCTCAGGTCGTGATCTCAGGTCCTGGGATCAAGCCCCGCATCGAGCATGGGGCTCTCTGCTCAGCAGGGAGCCTGCTTCCCCTTCTCTCTCTGACTGCCTCTCTGCCTACTTGTGATCTCTCTCTCTCTGTCAAATAAATAAATAAAGTCTTAAAAAAAATAGATGAGCCAAAAAAGAATTGACAAATTTCTTTTGTATTTTAAAATCTCTCCACAAAGGTCTTTTTCTCTGTTTTTCTCATGTAAAGTTAATTTTTCTAAACTGTGGGATAAGTTTAGAAAAAATTGTGATGAAATTGTGATGCCAATATATGCTTAAATACTTCAGTGGGTGTTTATGTGAAGTCAGATATTCTGTTACATAAAGAAATTATAATTATCAAAATCTAGAGATGGACATTGTTAATATATATCACCTAATTGATCAGCTTTATTCTAATTTTCTCACATTTTTCTAGGAGGGTTTATTGCAGTAGAAGAAAACCACAAGACCACATAATTGTTTTGTTACATAATTCAGTTGCTGTGTCTCTTTGGTTTCTTTCAGTCCAGAACAACACCAGTCTTTAGGTTTCATTGGTTAGTTAAAACTATCTTCAATTTGGTTTTATTGGATGTTTCCTCATGATTAAATTCAGATATGCACCCTCAGTAGACATGCCAGAGAAGATGCTGAATGTGTCTCAGTGCATCCTATCAGAGGGCCCAAGTCTTTTGCTGAATCACCTGCAGGGTCAACTCTGATGATTTGATGAAGGTATTAGCTGTGCCAGGCTTCTCCACTGCAACATACATACTATTTAGATTTTATCTATAAGGAATATTTGTCCTTTCTTCTCAGGTTTTTAAATTTATTCATTAATTTGTATCATTATTAGTTTATGCACATTTGTTGTATTTGTGCTATAATATAATATGATCATTATTTTGTTACTCACATTCTTCCAGTTTTAGTAATCAGAAACCTCTGTAAGTTGCATACAGTGTCCTTTGACATCTTTTTTGTTTCTGGGCACTTCCCTAATGTCTAGCATTGTTAGATTCCCCAAGCTCATCTTGTAGTTTTTTGCCATTAGCCTTAGAATTAGCCATTTACCCCCAAGGAGTCCTAGTTTCCTTTTCAAGAGTGATATTTAGAAATCAAGATGTGGACTCTGGGTATGCTTGTTGCTACTTAGATGTCATAGCCTGTAGGCACGCTCAGAGGAAAGATAGAAAATGTGTATATTATCCAATGTAGGCACAAAGTCTCTATTTCATAAGATAGTTTAAACTGTTGCTCACTTACATCCCTGTGAGAAACAAATTTACCAACTAGAGCATAATGTTAAAGTACAGCTATCTCTATCTTCAGGATTATTGTATCTAGTCAAAGATACAAATTTTCCAAACCTACGTTTGTTAGTTTTTCTTTTCCCACTCCTTCAATGAGGTTATGTCACACATTTATAATATCAGTTAGAGTCATTTGTCACCATCTCTATTCTGCCCTGGGATCCTTGCACATCCTGTGTCATTGTTATTCTGTTGTTGTCATTTTGGATACAGCCAAATTTAACCTTTGTGGTCTTGAGTTCTACATGGTTGAAAAATGCATAGTCATATATCCACAAACTTCACCTCTTAACAGAACAACCTCATCACTAGTAATTCCACTGTGTGCCATGTTAATACTAAGCCCCTACCACAGCTCACATCTGGCAAACAGTGATCTAGTCTCCATCTTCACATTTTATCTTTTACAGAGTGTTTTATAAATGGTATTATATAATATACTGATTTCTGGGTCCTCGTTTCCATTATCAATATGTGTCTGTTTCACAAATGTTGATATGTGAGAATATACTTGTTCTGTTTAAAATTTCTGAGTAGAATTTCAGTGTATGGATATTCCGCAGTTGATTTATCTGTCCATTCCTTGAAGGGTATATTGGTTGTTTCTTGATCTTGATAATGCCAGATGAACATGTTCACCTGGTTAATAACTAGGAAGTATTTGGTTGATTTAGTTAAAAGTCTGTGTTTAACAGTATTAAAAAAAAAAAAAAATCCTGCCAAAGGGCTTTCCAGAATGGCATTTCACATACTCACCAAAAAATGAATGAGGACTGTGCCTTATCCTCACAATCATCTGATATTGTAACCAACCCCTTCTAGTCCAATAAGTGAGCAATAGACTCTCATTCAGATCCTTATTTGCAATTCCTTAATGATAAATAACCTGAGTATTTCTTCACAAATGCACTTGGAAACTGCATATCTTCTTTTGTGAAGTGTTTGCTTATATCTTTTGCCTATTTGTACTTTTACTGTATGAATGAAGCTGCCAGATGAACATGTTCACCTGGTTAATAACTAGGAAGTTTTTGGTTGACTTAGTTAAAAGTCTGTGTTTAACAGTATTAAAAAAAAAAATCCCTGTTGTTTTTAAAAGTGCTCTAAATATCCTGGATATTTCTTATACAGATTTTGTAATTATGTGGTGTGACCAGGAAAAAAGTGAGGGATACTTACACAATTTTTTTGAATATTAAATGATATTAGTATTTCAGACCTGTTGAGTATGTAAGCCTGTCATTAATTGAGATATTAACAAATAGTTCCAGAGGTAGATTTACATTTCTAGAAATGAGGCATCTTTTTTTTTTAATTTTTTTTCAGCATAAGAGAATTCACTGCTTTTGCACCATACCCAGTGCTCCATGCAATACGTGCCCTCCGTAATACTCACCACCTAGCTCCCCCAACCTCCCAGCCCCCACCCCTTCAAAACCCTCAAGTTGTTTTTCAGAGTCCATAGTCTCTCATGGTTCATCTCCCCTTCCAATTTCCCTCATCTCCCTTCTCCTCTCCATCTCCCCATGTCCTCCATGTTATTTGTTATGATCCACAAATAAGTGAAACCATATGATAATTGACTCTCTCTGCTTGACTTATTTCACTCACCATAATCTCTTCCAGTCCCATCCATGTTGCTACAAAAGTTGGGTATTCATCCTTTCTGATGGAGGCATAATACTCCATAGTGTATATGGACCACATCTTCTTTATCCATTTGTCCATTGAAGGGCATCTTGGTTCTTTCCACAGTTTGGTGACTGTGGCCATTGCTGCTATAAATATTGGGGTACAGATGGCCCTTCTTTTCACTACATCTGTATCTTTGGGGTAAATATCCAGGAGTGCAATTGCAGGGTCATAGGGAAGCTCTATTTTTAATTTCTTGAGGAATCTCCACACTGTTCTCCAAAGAGGCTGCACCAACTTGCATTCCCACCAACAGGGTTCCCCTTTCTCCACATCCTCTCCAACACATGTTGTTTCCTGTCTTCTAATTTTGGCCATTCTAACTGACGTAAGGTGGTATCTCAATGTGGTTTTAATTTGAATCTCCCTAATGGCTAGTGATGATGAACATTTCTTATGTGTCTGATAGCCATTTGTATGTCTTGATTGGAGAAGTGTCTGTTCATATCTTCTGCCCATTTTTGGATATGATTATATGTTTTGTGAGTGTTGGGTTTGAGAAGTTCTTTATAGATCCTGGATATCAACCTTTTGTCTGTACTGTCATTTGCAAATATCTTCTCTCATTCTGAGGTTTGCCTCTTTGTTTTGTTGACTGTTTCCTTTGCTGTGCAGAGGCTTTTGATCTTGATGAAGTCCCAAAAGTTCATTTTCATTTTTGTTTCCTTTGCTTTTGGAGACATATTTTGAAAGATGTTGCTGTGGCTCATATCGAAGAGGTTACTGCCTATGTTCTCCTCTAGGACTGATGGATTGCTATCTCACATTGAGGTCTTTTATCCATTTCGAGTTTATCTTTGTGTATGGTATAAAAGAATGGTTGAGTTTCATTCTTCTACATATACCTGTCCAATTTTCCCAGCACCATTTATTGAAGAGACTGTCTTTTTTTCACTGTATATTTTTTCCTGCTTTGTCGAAGATTATTTGAACATAGAGTTGAGGGTCCATATCTGGGCTCTATACTCTGTTACACTGGTCTATGTGTCTGTTTTTATGCCAGTACCATGCTGTCTTGGTGATCACAGCTTTGTAGTAAAGCTTGAAATCAGGTAACGTGATGCAGCCTGTTTTATTTTTGTTTTCCAATATTTCCTTAGCAATTCGGAGTCTCTTCTGATTTTAGGATTTTAGGATTAGGATTATTTGCTCCAGCTCTTTGAAAAATACCTGTGGAATTTTGATCAGAATGGCATTAAAAGTATAGATTGCTCTAGGCAGTATAGACATTTTAACAATGTTTATTCTTCCTATCCAAGAGCACAGAATGGTCTACCGTCTTTTTGTGCCTTCTTCAATTTCTTTCATGAGTGTTCTGTAGTTCCTCGAGTACAGATCCTTTACCTCTTTGGTTAGGTTTATTCCCAGGTATCTTATGTTTCTTGGTGCTATAGTAAATGGAATCGATTCTCTAATTTCCCTTTCCTTATTTTCATTATTAGTGTATAAGAAAGCTACAGATTTCTGTACATTGACTTTGTATCCTGCCACATTACTGAATTGCTGTATGAGTTTTAGTAGTTTGGGGGTGGAGTCTTTTGGGTTTTCTATATGAAGAATCATGTCATCTGTGAAGAGAGAGAGTTTGACTTCTTCATTGCCAATTTGGATACCTTTTATTTTTCTTTGTTTTATTATTGCTGTTGCTAGGACTTCTAATACTATGTTGAACAAGAGTGGTGAGAGTGGATATCCTTGTTGTATTCCTGATCTCAATGGAAAGGCTGTGAGCTTTTTCCCATTGAGGATGATACTTGCTGTGGGTCTTTCATTGATAGATTTTATGAAGTTCAGGAATGTTCCCTCTATCCCTATACTTTGAAACGTTTTAATCAGGAACAGATTCTGGATTTTGTCAAATGCTTTTTCTGCATCAATTGAGAGGACCATGTGGTTCTTCTCTCTTCTCTTATTGATTTGTTCTATCACATTGATTGATTTGTGAATGTTGAACCATCCTTGTAACCCAGGGATGAATCCCACCTGGTCATGGTGGATAATCTTTTTAATGTGCTGTTGAATCCTGTTTGCTAGGATCTTGTTGAGAATCTTAGCATCCATATTCATCAGTGATATTGGTCTGAAATTCTCCTTTTTGGTAGGGTCTTTGCCTGGTTTGGGGATCAGGGTAATGCTGGATTCATAGAAAGAGTATGGAAGTTTTCCTTCTGCTTCCATTTTTTGAAACAGCTTCAGGAGACTAGGTGATGTTTCTTCCTTGAAAGATTGGTAGAATTCTCCAGGGAATCCATCAGGGCCTGGGCTCTTGTTTTTTGGGAGTTTTTGATCACTGCTTCAATCTTTTCACTAAATATCAGTCTATTCGGGTTGTCAATTTCTTCCTGGTTCAATTTTGGAAGTTTATAATTTTCCAGGAATGCATCTATTTCATCTAGGTTGCTTAACTTATTGGCATATAATTGTTGATAATAACTTCCAATGATTGTTTCTACTTCCTTGGTGTTAGTTGTGATCTCTCCCTTTTCATTCATAATTTTATGAATTTGAGCTTTCTCTCTTTTCTTTTGGATTAGTGTGGCCAATGGTTTGTCGATCTTATTGATTCTTTAAAAAAACCAGCTTCTAGTGTCATTGATACATTCTACTGTATCTCTAGTTTCTACCTCATTGATCTCTGCTCTAATCTTGATTATTTCCCTTCTCATGTGTGGAGTTGGTTTGATTTGTTGTTCATTGTACAGTTCTTTAAGGTGTAGAGACAGCTGGTGTATTCTAGATTTTTCTATTTTTTTTTAAGGGAGGCTTAGATGGCTACCTATTTCCCCCTTAGGACCGTCTTTGCTGTATCCCATACGTTTTGGACCGAAGTGTCTTCATTCTCATTGGTTTCCATGAATTGTTTCAGTTCTTCTTTGATCTCCTGGTTGATCCAAGCATTCTTAAGCAAGGTGGTCTTTAGCTTCCAGGTGTTTGAGTTTCTTCCAAACCTTTCCTTGTGATTGAGCTCCAGTTTCAAAGCAATGTGATCTGAGAATATGCAGGGACTAATCTCAGTCTTTTGGTATTGGTTGAGTCCTGATTTGTGACCAAGTATGTGGTCTATTCTGGAGAAGGTTCCATGTGCACTTGAGAAGAATGAATATTCTGTTGTTTTAGGGTGGAATGTTCTGTATATATCTATGAGGTCCATCTGGTACAATGTGTCATTCAATGCTCGTTTCTTTATTGATTTTCTGCTTGGGTGATCTATTACTGAGAGAGGCGTGTTAAGATCTTCTACTATTAATGTATTCATATCAATATGACTCTTTATCTTGATTAATAGTTTTCTTATGTAATTGGCTGCTCCCATATTGGGGACATATATATTTACAATTGTTAGATCATCTTGGTGGATAGTGCCTTTAAGAATTATGTAGTGTCCTTCTGTATCTCTGACTACAGTCTTTAGTTTAAAATCTAATTTATCTGATATGAGAATCACTACCCTAGCCTTCTTTTGAGGCCCATTGGCATGAAAGATGCTTCTCCATCCCTTCACTTTCAGTCTGGGTGTATCCTTAGGTTCAAAATGGGTCTCTTGTAGACAACATATGGATGGGTCCTGTCATTTTATCCAATCTGCAACCCTGTGCCGTTTTATGGGGGGCATTTAGGCCATTCACATTGGGAGTGATTATTGATAGATATGTTTTTATTGACATCGTGTTACCTTTGAAATCTTTCTTTCTGTAGATTGTCTCTATATTTCTGTTCAATGATATTCTTAGGATTTCTTCTCTTTTATAGAACCCCCCTTAATATTTCCTGCAGTGTCAGCTTGGTGGTCGCATACTCTTTTAAGCCTTGCCGGTCTTGGAAACTCCTTATCTCTCCATCCATTTTGAATGTCAGTCTTGCTGGATAAAGTATTTTTGGCTGCATGTTCTTCTCATTTAGTGCCGTGAATATATCTTGCCAGCCCTTTCTGGCTTGCCAGGTTTCTGTGGACAGGTCTGACGTTATTCTGATGGGCTTTCCTCTGTACGTAAAGAGTTTCTTTATCCTAGCTGCCTTCAAGAGGGCCTGCCTACAATTATAATTCTTCATTCTTGCTATTAAGTGTCTCGAGGACTTTTGAGAATGTATAATCTTGCAGGGAGACCGTTCTGCCTCTAGTACATGAACGCTGGTTCCGTTTGCAAGACTGGGAAAATTTTCATGGAAAACTTGTTCCACTGTATCTCCTAGACTTCTTTCTTTCTCCTCCCCTTCAGGGATTCCAATAATTCTGATGTTGGAACTTGTTTCATGGCATCATTTATTTCCCTGATTCTGTATTCATGGCTTCTAAGCTGTTTGTTCCAGGCTTCCTCCTGATCCTTTCTATCTGTCCTCCAGATCACTAATTCTATCTTCTGTCTCAATTACCCTGGCTTTTAGAGAATTTAGATGAGATTGGAACTCATTGAGAACATTGTGAACATCATCCCTGGTGGCTTTCAGTTCTGCCTTAATCAATTCCGTTTGGTCATCCATGGCTTTCTCCAACCCAGCTATTGCCTGGATAATTGTTAGCCTGAATTCCCTTTCTGACATATTGTCTACATCGATAGCCATTAGCTCTATTGTAGAAGGCCCATCCTCTGAATTTTTCTTCTGTTGGGCATTCCTCCTCCTCGTCATTTTGGTGAGAGATGGCTATACAGATGTAGCTAGATGTATTGACCATGGTGCACTCAAGGTGTACTTGGAACACTTCTGAGCTATCAGGATTCCCCACCCAAATGAGAGAAAAAAGAAAAGAAAAAGAAAATAAAAAAGAGAGAGAGAGAGAGAGACAGGAAAAAAAAGGTAAGATAAAAGAGAAGACTAAGACCAAATGGGCCCTAAGGTAAGATTTATGAAGTATACAAATAAAAACAAACAAAAAATTGATAAAGGTATATGACAAGAGAAAATATATATATATATATATATATATATATATATATATATATATGCAAAAAGAAAAAAGAAAAAAAAAAGAACCTCATCAAAAAGAACCCCAAGTATAAGATTTATATACTATCAGGAGAAACACAAATACACAGAAACACTGGCAGACTAAAAAAGATGTGAGAGTGGTTATAAATTCTCAGTGTGAGTGAGGAAGGTTATTTTGATTCTTCCTGGATGTATCTTGATATCTTTGTTAAAGGACTCAACTTTCCTAAGATAAAGGGGAATTAAAAATTAGTTTACCTATAGGGGTGGCACTTATTTGGGAAAGGGGATCACCTTGAAGTTTAACTCTACATGAATATTAAAAAATAAAAATAAAAAAGAATAAACTAAACTAAACTAAAATTTTAAAAAAATTAAAAAATAGAAAAGCAAAAGAAAAACACAGTATATGTATCAAAAAGTTCAGATTAAAAGGTTATTATGGAATTTGAAGTACTGGACATCTCACTGTGATGGTAAATAGGTTAAAAAATTATCTATATTAAAAAAAGAACCAGAACAGTGGGAACGAATTAAAAATAAAAGTTGTATCCATGAAGTAGTGGTGGTTGTTCTCTTGTCGTCTTTTTTTTTTTTTTTTTTTTTTTCCTGATTGGTTTTCTGGGGGAGGGGCCTGCCAGATGGGTTTTCAGACAATGTTCCCTGATTTAAGTCCTTCCTCCCCCCTCAAGGGGGTGAGCTCTGAGGAAACCAGTTTTTCAGGCTTTTGTTCAGTTTTTATGTTTGTTTGCTTGTTTGTTTGTTTTTCTCTCGCCTTGACAGCTTTTGATGGTTTTTGGAGGTTTAGAGGAAAGCAAACTGCACTCTGACCTCCCTTTCAGAGAGAAACCTCAGTCTGTTCCCCTCTGGGTGCTTCAGAGCACATAAGTTCCCCCTGGGCCGCTGGCAGAGCACGTTCCAAGCCGTGGTCCCTGGGGACACAAGAACTCCTGCTTGTACCCCAAACCACGACAGTGGTGGCTCTCTGGGCAGCTCCAGACCTCCAGAGAGGTTCCAAGCAGTGATTGCACACTGAGATTTTCCCACTGGCCCGGGTTGGGAATGCCTGGTCTTTCTGGGTCCAAGAGCAACTGGCTGGTGCCTGCACATACCTCTCTCAGGGGAGGGTGTGGGGCGTGCGCGTCTCAGGCTCTGATAGCACGGCACAGCACTCATGTGGAGAGTGCAAAAAAGCTGTGTTTCTGCCAGCTGGTGAGGCTCCCAGCCCTCACAGGAGCCGGACCCCACTCGTTCTCAGGGGCACTGGTGGCTCAGGGACCAGGACCTGGTTTCTCCACTGTACTCTCTCGGCTCAGCACCAGGGGTGGCTGTACTGGGTCCGGGAATTAAGCCCCTCTCCCTTACCACCCCGATTGATTCCCACAATTTCCCCCTGCGATCCGTTGCTCATTTTAAGTGCTTTCAACCAGACTCCAAGTTAATGCTGGTCCCCAGACGCAGGGCACTCTCGTATTGGGGTATTACTTTCCAATTGGTCAGCTCCTCCCCCTTTTGTTTATCTTCTGATATCAGCCCGACATTCCCACTCCGCTTTACCTGCCCACTGGCATCTTCTGCCCCCATAGAAATCCAGACGTGTATAATTCTGATCTCAGGCTGATTTCATGGGTGATCAGGGTTCTTTGAAATGGCACCTCCTCCTACTTCCCCGCCATCTTGTCTCCCCAGGATACTCATACAATTAATGAACATAAATGGGAAGTGTTCTTAATCCAAAATGGTTTCCTTTAAATGGGTAACATTTACTCATGAATTTCAAAACTTGATTGTTATTTCATAATCAAAACACATCCTAGTGTAAAAGAAAAGGAACCCTTTGTGGAGGTACGTTGAATTATTTGGGCAATTTCAGAGAAAGAATATTTAATAAATGCTTGCCATTTGCCAAAATCCTTTTAATCAATCATAAAATTTGGTGTTAGATAGGATTTATAATTCATATAATTCTATGTTGACAATTTCAACTCTTTGTGTAAGCTCTATTTCCTATTTGAACAAATGATGCTATGATAAAATATGACAGAGAGATAATAACAAGAAGGTATAAATATAGGCTAATATTATTCAAAAACACTAACACAAAAGTCCTTAACAAAATGTCAGAAAACAGTACAGAAACATATGAAAACAAAATAATATATTATAACTAATTTGAACCTAATTTCACAAACCCAAACTAGGTTTAGAATTCCAGGATTTTTCACTGTTCTTCACTGTAAATCATCAAAGTGAGAACATAGACATTTATTTATTTAATTATTTATAGATATATCTCTAAATAAATAAAAAACATTTATATATGTATAAATAGCTAGTTAGCTAGCTAACTAGATATCTGCCATATTTTCTTTATCAATTCATCAGTCAATGGACACTTGGGCTCTTTTCATAATTTGGTTATTGTTGATAATGTTATTATAAACCGTGGGGTGTATGTATCCCTTTGAATTAGTATTTTCACATTATTTGGGTATTTAGTAGTGTTATTGCTGGATTATAGGGTAGTTTTTATTCTTTTTAAAGATTTTATTTATGTATTTGACAGACAGAGATCACAAGTAGGCAGAGAGGCAGGCAGAGAGAGAGGAGGAAGCAGGTTCCCTGCCGAGCAGAGAGCCCGATGCAGGACTCGATTAGGGTAGTTTTTTTTTAAATGACTGTATTTATTTTTTTGTTTGTTTGTTTTAGAGAGAGAGAGAGAGAGAGAGCGTGAGTGGGGTGAGGAAGAGAGTGAGGGAGAGAGAAGCTTGAGCAGACTCTGTGCTGAGCTGATAGCCCCACATGGTGCTCAGTCTTACAATCCTGCGTTCATGACCTGATCCAAAAACAAGAGTCGGATGTTTAACTAACTAAGCCACACAGGTGCTCCTAAGGTAGTAATATTTTCAACTTAAAAAATAATTTTTTTTATTCTTAACTTTTCGAGGAACCTTATACTGATATCAGAGTGTCTGCACTAGTTTGCATTCCTAGCAACAGAGCAAGCATGTTTCCCTTTTTCCACATCCTTGCTACCCCTTGTTGTTTCTTGTCTTGTTGATTTTAGCCATTCTGACAGGCGTGAGGTGTTATCACATTGTGGTTTTGATTTGTAGTTCCCTGATGATCAGCGATGTTGAATATTTTTTAATGTGTCTGTTGGCCATGTGTATGTCTTCTTTGGGAAAATGTTCGTATCTTCTGCCCATTATAATTAGATTATTTATTTTGAGGATATTGAGTTTTATAAGGTCTTTGTATATTTTAGATATTAACCCTTTATCAGATTTGTCATTTGCAAATATCTTCTACAATCCATAGCCTTCCTTTTAGTTTTGTCAATTGTTTCATTTGCTGTGCAGAAGTTTTTATTTTGATGAATTCCCAAAGGTTTATTTTTGTTTTTGTTTCCCTTGCCTCAGGAAACATATCTAGTAAGAAGTTGTTGAAGAAGTTATTGCCTGTGTTCTTTTTTCTTAAATTTAATTTAATTGTTCCAAGATTCCTTGTTTATGCACCACACCCAGTGCTCCATGCAATACGTGCCCTCCATAATACCCATCACCAGGCTCACCCAACCCCCACTCCAAAACCCTCAGTTTGTTTCTCAAACCCCCCTCCAGTTTCCCCCAATTCGCTACCTGGGTTGTTTTCTAAGATTTTTATGGTTTCTGGTCTCACATTTAGGTCTTTGATCCACTTTGAATTTATTTTTGTGTACGGTATAAGAAAGTGGTCCAGCTTCGTTCTTAAAAAAAAAAAATCTATCTATCTATATATTAATATATATATAATATTTTTATTTATATATTTTTATTTATATATCTATATTATATTTTTTATCTATCTATCTATCTATATATATATGTCAGAGAGAGAGAGAGAACGCTCACACAAGCTGGGGGACAGCAGGCAGAGGAAGAAGCAGGCTCACCTCCCCAGGCCTTATGTGGGACCCAGAATCTTGGGACAATGACCCAAAGCCAAAGGCAGACACTTAAAAAGCTGAACCATCCAGGTGTCCCTCCAGTTTCATTCTTTGGCATGTTACTCTGCAGTTTTCTCAACACCATTTGTTGAAGAGGCCATGTTTTTTACCTTGGATATTTTTTTCTGCTTTGTTGAAGATTAATTGATTGTATGGTTCGAGCTACATTTCTATTCTGTGGGTTTTATATTCTACTCTATTGGTCTATGTGTCTATTTTTGTGCCAGTAGCATGCTGTCTTGATCACTGTAACTTTGTAATATAACTTGAAGTCTGGAATTGTGATGTCTCTAGCTTTATTTTTCTTTTTCAAAGTTGCTTTGGCTATTTGGAGTCTTATGGTTCCATAAAAGGATTAGGATTATTTATTCTAGCTCTGTGAAAAGACACTGTTGGTATTTTGATAGGAATTTGATAGGAATACATTAAATGTGTAACTTGCTTTGGGTGGGATAGGCATTTTAACATTATTTTTCCAACCCATGAGCATGGACTGTCTTTCCATTTTTCTGTGCCATCTTCATTCTTTCATCAGTGTTTTACAGTTTACCCAGTACAGGTCTTCCATCTCTTTGGTTAGGTTTATCCCTAGATATCTTATTGTTTTTGATGTAACTGTAAATGGGATAGTTTTCTTAATTTTTTTTTCTGCTGGTTCATTATTGGTGTCTGCAAATGAAACAGCTCAAAGCTTTTAGAAAATTAGGAATATGTGGGAAAGGAATAATGTTATTGGCCTTTCCACAGCCTTTCCTCTAGCTTTATAGAACCCCTCTCTCAAAGGTAATGTGTTGGATCAAAATTTAACAATGGTCCTAATGAATCTGCTGTGTGCTGACATAGACTGACATAGACTATTCAATAAACATATTGAATAATGTCTTACTGATAAGGTGCAGCCACCCAGAAAAACAGAAACAGGTAACATGCCGATGTAGGGCTATGTATTTAGCAATCAGTAGAAGCTGAAGAGACTACAGATCTGATGCCTCTTCTGAGCTGAGGTGATTGATATCCACTCAGAGCCAAGTGTATTGACAATGTGATCCCTAAGCATATAGCTTTGGAAAATTGGAAGCTGCACATGGGAATCAAGAATCCTCTGCTCTGTTAATCACTATGCGTCTGTGTTGTCTCTCTTTACTATTTCTTAAAGCTACATAATAAACTTGGTGATGAGTGAAGCCCATAGCATCCCATGAATCTGAGGATAAGTTTAAATGTGCCTTTACTGATCATTCAAACCATGAAATAATTGATGAAGGAAATATCCTAAGTTCACTAAGAAGTCATCTTCAAAAAATAAAGTACACAATATATTTAGTACTGAAAAATTTAAAGCTTTCACATCTGAGTTTAATATTCAGATAAGAAAGGGCACTACCACATCTATTCATTATTTTACTTCAGGTACTCACCAGTGTAATGAAAGACAAAAGAAAACTGCAAAGAATGAAAAGGAGGAATTAATATTGTTACTTCCACAGATAATGGAATCATATATGTAGAAAAATTTAAAATCTACATATAAAATACTAAATGTAACAAATGGGTTTAACATGAAACCATATCTATAGCCAAAAATAAGTTCACCATTAGGAAAAATTAGAAAATGAAAAAAACTTAAATATCATTTACAGAGGCATCAAACCATGTAAGAAAAAGCATAACAAAACCATAATTTTAAAAATCAGGAGAAAAACTAAAGTGATTCTAAATAAATAAAGCAATGTATCATGTAACTAAATTACATGTTTCAAAGTGGTAGAAATCCAATTTTTCTCAAATTGATCTATGGATTCATTATGATCTTAATCAAAATTCTAACAAGATTTATAAAAATTTTAAACTAATTATAAATTTTTTTTATTAAAAATCAAGGGACCAAATTCAGCCTAAACAACTTTGAAGAAAATTTTAAAAGTTGAGGACCTATTTTACCAGATGTTATAATTTATTATAATGGCATTAATTAGTACAGTGTGATATTGGTACAAATATAGACAAATCAAACTATAGAACTTAATAGAGAATTCAAAAACACAGCTGCACATATACAGACACTAGATTTATTTTTGACATGACCATGAAGAGCAGTAAGGAAATGACAGTGCTTTTAATAAATACTGCTGGGTCAATTGGATACCCAAGTGGAGAAAAAGAAAATTTCATTTCAGGATAATGCCATGCTCCAGATTCAGGATCAGCAAACTTTTTTACAGGCAAGATAACAAATGTCTTGTGCTTTGGGGACAAGTGACATCCACGGATATCATATAGGCACTTTTACAGCCACTCAACTATTTAAAAATGTAGGAACCATTTTTAGCTCATGGGACACACACACACACACACACACACACACACACAGGAACCAGACACTTGGCCAAATTTGGCTCTTGAGTTTGCTGATAAGCCAATGAGAAAAGGACAGACTACTCAGTATAAAAATGGGCAAAGGCCTTGAACATCAGCCACTTCATAAAGATGATCTCTATATGCTTAAAATCATGAGTAATTAGAGAAATGCCAATTATGTCTAAATAGATTCCATTACATACCTCCAAGATAGGCATGCATCAACACTACTGACAATATCACACAGGTTGGGGGAGCGGGTACTAGAAAGTTTTCATATGAGTAGAAGCGCAAATCAATACACAATTGGGAAAAGAGGCTTACTTAACTTGATTATGTGCACACCAAAATACTTAACAATTTTACTTTTAGGGAAGCATCCAACAAATGTGGATGCATATTTGATCCAATGTACATGTACAAGGATGATTATAGCAGCATTGTTTGTAATCAACACAATCTAGAAAAGCTCAAGTGTCTACTCACAATAGGAAATATAAATACTTTAAGTGGGTGGTAGAATAGTATAGAGTAATGAAAATGAGAAAACTGCTGCTGAACATGAAAATAAATTTCACAAACATCATGTTGAGCAAAAGAAATCAGCACAAAATGATATCTATAATTAAATTCATTTTTCTAAAGTAAAAGATAAATAAACAGACAAAAATCAATGTATGGTGTTTGATATCAGAATAGTATTTATCTTTGGGAGAAAAAAGGGAAATCTCAAGCCTTGAGATGACATTGTTATACATTATTATTTTTATTATCTTTTTTGAAGTTTTACGGTAAAATAATTAAAGATGGAAATTGAAGAAATCAGCAAACCAATTCTAAGCAGATAACATTAAAGAAAAATACTTTACGGCAGAATTCATTTAATTTTGAAAAATAGATATCCAGTCAAAATTTCCATCTTCTATTCATTCCATTAAGCCCCAAATCAAGAGGATTACACAAAGCTGTGAATAGGAAACTGGTCAATGGGGGTCATTTAACAAGTTGTCTATCACAATAAAATTAATCTTTTCAGAAAAAGCATTTGATAGTTTTCAATATCTAATTGTGAATATTAATAATATTTTTGATAATGATAATCATTTTTTAAAAGATTTTATTTATTTATTTGACAGAGAGAGAGGAATCACAAGTAGGCAGACAGGCAGGCAGAGAGAGAGGGAGAAGCAGGCTCCCCGCTGAGCAGAGAGTTCGATGCGGGGCTCGATCCCAGGACCCTGAGATCATGACCTGAGCCTAAGGCAGAGGCTTAACTCACTGAGCCACCCAGGAGCCCCTGATAATCATTATTATTATTAACTTTAAAAAAACTAAAAATACTAGCAATACTAAGATCATTAACAAGACAAAAACGCCCACTTGTACCAAATCTATTCATCATGATACTGGGAGTTCTAAATACAAAGTAAGAAGAGGGGGAGAAAAGACACAAATACTGCAAGGCAAAGAACAAAACTGTCAATATTTTCAGATATATTGTGTCTGTAGAAAACACAAAGGAATACACATATAGAATATTAAATTTAATAAGAAAAATTGGAAAAGTGACTGGAAATGGTATTAATTCACAAAATTTAATTGTACTCCTATATACCAGCTACATACAATTAGAAAATTAAATTTTAGAAGATTTCTCATTTAAAATAGCAATAATCCATATGAGTTAATTTTCTTAGAAATCAACCAACAAAGAAAATTTTGTGGATATAGTTTTGACTATCTAAACTCACTGAACAAAATAAAATAGAGTGATATAACGTTTTCATGGATTTCATGACCACATATGTCATATATAAATTCTCTACAGAAGTGTGTGTATATGTGTTAAATTAAAGTATATATAAGTTAAATTAAAATTTGAATCACAATCTCAGGAGAGTTTTGTGTACAATTTGTCAAGATAATTCTAAAATCACAATAATTGCCAAGAACAAGACAAAAGTCTTGTTTCACCAGTAATCAAGATATATTTTAAAACACTAATAGTTTAAACAATATGATATTGGTGCAGTGATATAGAAATAGGCCAAAAAAAAAAAAAAGTATGTATTGCATGGAGCACTGGGTGTGGTGCATAAACAATGAATTTTGGAACACTGAAAAAAAAATTAAATTAAATTTTTAAAAAAGTGCTTAAAGAAAACCTAGAAGTATTGCCATGGATATATGTATGACAAAGGTAGCAAGGTAGGTTAGTGGTTAAAGAATGATGCTTTAATACACAGTTCTAATGATTGTATATCCTTATATTAAACTATGAGATTGTACCCATATTTCATACCATAGCACATAAATTATGTCCAGGGAAAAAAGTGGGGGAAAATGGATAATTTCCACTAGTTAAAACTGAAGTCTGTGGAAAATAGTAAAGTCAAATGACATACTGGTTCTACCAAAACAGAAAAGAGCAAAACAAACTCAAAGTCAGCAGAGAAATAAAATAATAAGGATTATGGTAGAAACGGAGAACAGGAAAACAACAGAGGAAAGGAACAAAAACCAAACTGGGTCTTCTAAATGATACTGCCAACAAAATCTGACAATCCTATATTCAGACTGAGACAGCAGAGAGAAGACTCAAATAACTATAATCAGGCATGAAAGAAGGGATACTACTACTATCCTGATAGATTTTTTTTTTTTAAGTTACCCTGAACACTTGCATGCCACTGAATTAAATAGCCTGGTCCTCAAAGAAATGAATTCAGAAATTGAGAGCAAAGATTTAGAAACTATTATAAGAATTTGACCAAGTGATTTGTATCTGTTGATCTAACAACCATTGGGGACTTTATTTTATATATTATTTTACATTTCTTTTTCTAGCCATTCATTTATAGTGTATCTTACTAATTTTAGTAATTTGCAATTTCCTAACTACTGAATAAACCTAAACTGGTAATTTAGTATTATTAGTAAATAGTCTATTGTAATTACTAATAACTAATTTCCTATTCCATAAAGGATTTGAAATTTAAAATAAACATGTTCCTTCATCAAGGCTAGCTCGAGCTCTGATCTAAGGAATATGAATCTGAGCTGCCCATTATAGAAGGGTACTTCATCAATGCCTGGGGAATTTATAATTTTCTTATAGACTTACACTGTAAATGCAATTCTTGGAGCCATTAGACTAGCATGGCTGTTGGAAGTATCCCTTATGCTAGATGTTTAACTACTTCATACACGTCTCCTTATTTTGCACATGGAGCAGATGACAAGCCGTTGATGGATCTTTTGATAACAGTAATGACAGTATTGAGAACAGCATTGATAAAAAGAACCCTCAAATTTCCTCTTTAACAACTATTTCACCTCTCAGCTGGGGAGAAAGTCTTCAAAAGCTCAAGTTACTGTAGAACTGCCTGGCATGAGGCCATCCCTGTAACTCCCTCAGCAAGCTGTTACCAGGTGAAAATGTGCTTTGTTCTGTGACTCTGAAGGCCATTTCCACACTAAAGAGGAAGCCAGAGCCCTGACAACAGACGGCCTCTTCCCTCCTGATTTCTTTAACCTGGGGGTGTTGACACCAATAGGCTGTGAATCCATGAGAGTGTTATCCTTGGCAGACCTTCTTCAATAGTTGTTACCATTAGCATTTTAATAAAGCCTGGACAGCTCTCATTTCAATACATCAGTTTTGGTTTTTAAGATTTTGTTTATTTATTTGACAGATGGAGATCACAAGTAGGCAGAAAAGCAGGCAGAGAGAGAGGGGAAAGCGGGCTCCCTCCTGAGCAGAGAGCCCCATGTGGGGCTTGATCCCAGGACCCTGGGATCATGACTAGAGCCAAAGGCAGAGGCTTTAATCCACTGAGCCACCCAAGTGCCCCAATATATCAGTTTTGTAAGAATGTCTATGACCTCAAATTTCCCAACATTCTTCTGAATATTTTGAATATAAAACATACTCTATGTTGTTTTGACACCATCATAGATGACTTAGAGACTTATAAGTATGTGTTGGGATAGCTAGTGATGAGGTAAGCAGGAGGTTATAAATAGGGACACCTGGGTGGCTCAGTGGGTTAAAGCCTCTGCCTTCGGCTCAGGTCATGATCCCAGGGTCCTGGGATCGAGCCCCACATCGGGCTCTCTGCTCAGCCAGGAGTCTGCTTCCTCCTCTCTCTCTCTCTCTGCCTGCCTCTCTGCCTACTTGTGATCTCTGTCTGTCAAATAAATAAATAAATAATCTTAAAAAAAAAATTAAAAAAATAAATAAATAAAAATAAATGGGGAAGTGAAAATCCACAAGAGTTTGGCAGAAATCTGGGCCACAAGTTATCTGAGGCTCTCTGTTGCAGGAGAGGTGAGACCAAGAGATCTTCATGTATTATTATTTTGTTTGACAGATTGTAGGTAAATTTTTAAAAAAAATAAAATCAAATAGCAAAATCAAATCAAATCAATGTGTGAAACTTTCAGTCATATATTTTGAATCTGTAAGAGATTCTGTTTAGCAACTTTGGAAGGTTCCATGAAGTATCCTTAAGCTAACTATTCCAATCTAAAGAACCAAAAGCCCATGTTTGTAGAATGAAAAATTAAATGCAGTAGCCTCACCTAAAATGATCTCAAGAGGTTCTGAAGGGCCAAGCTATGTTGAAATTCAAGAAATTGCTGCAGAAATTTTGACTTTTCCCTATTAGTGCAGTTGTTTGTGCAATTAGCTAAATGATCCAAAATTAAGGTCTCACAGTTGTACTAGAGATGTGAAGAAAACAGCATGAGGTCAATGACTGAGCTGACAAAAATAAATATAATCAATTAAGGACACAGGAAGATCTATCTGAGAAATATTATAAAATTAATTATTGGATTTGGCCATCAGAGATGTTGACAAAGCAAAAACTTACCACAGAATAATCTTTCCTTCTTTCTTTTTCTTTCTGGTGAATTTCCCAAGGCAGATATTTGATTGTTTGCTTTCTATCTTCTTGCCTTATAAGAAAAAAAAAATAAGTAAATTGTTTTATTTATACTCTAATTAGACATATATAAATATAACACCTGATTTAAATGATTACAATCATTTCTATTCTCTGAAGATACTTCTGTAACTTCAATTTATTTCTTGCTTCCATGTTTCCCAGAAGGCACAGGAAAGAAAAGAAAAAAAAATAGATACTGGACTTCTTGACTATTTTTTTTTAATTTGCATTGAAAGACACCATTGACAGAATTAAAAGGCACCCCATAGAATGGGATACAATATTTGTAAATCCTATTACTGATAAGGAATTAATATCCAGAAGATAAAGAAAACTCCTCTCAACAACAAAAAACACAAACAACTCAATTTAAAAATGGGTGAAGGGGAATTCTTGGGTGGCTCAGTTGGTTAAGCATCTGCCTTTGGCCTGCGTCCTGGAAGGTCCTGGGATTGAGTCCTGGGCTCTTTGCTCAGTGTGGAGCCTGCTTCTCCCTCTCCCTCTGTCTGCCATTCCCGCTGCTTATTTGCTCTCTCTCTCTCTGTCAAATAATAAAATATTTTAAAAAAATAATAAAAATGGGGAAAGAACTTGAATAGATATTTCTCCAAAGAAGATATACAAATGGCCGACAAGCATGTGAAAGATGTCCAAAGTACGGATTATTAGGGAAATGTAAGTCAAAACTACAATACCACCTCATACCCATTAGGATGGCTACTATCAAGGAAAAAGGAAGAAACTAACAAATGTTAGCAAGATAGGGAGAAACTGAAGTAGTTGTGCACTGTTGGTAGGGACACAAGATGAAACTGCTGCTGTGGGAACCAGTGTTGTCATGCCTCCCAAAGTATTAACAGAATGACAGTATAATCTAGCAATTCCACTCCTAAGTATATGCCCAAAAGTAGTGAAAAGAGGGCCTTGAAGAGACATTTGTACACCCATGTTCAGAGCAGCATTGTTCATGATAACTTAAATGTGGAAGCCATCAACAGATGAAAATATGGCATATATAAAATTCATCCTTAAAAAGGAAGAAAATTCTGACATATGCTACAAAATGGATGAAACTTGAGAACTTTATGCTAATTTAAATAAGTCAGACCCAAGAAGACAAATAATATATAATTCCGCTAAATGGGATACTTAAGAGTATTCAAACTCATAAAGACAAAAAGGAAAATAGTAGTTTGCCAGATGCTGGCAGGGAAAGAGGTAAGAGGAGATGTTGTTTAATGTGCATAAAATTCCAAACTGACAAGATAAAAAGAACTCTGGGATGGGTGGTAATAATGGCAGCATATTATGAATGTATCTAATTCCACAGAATTGCACACTGAAGAAGTGTTAAGATG
Organism: Mustela erminea; assembly: GCF_009829155.1. Lineage (NCBI taxonomy): Eukaryota > Metazoa > Chordata > Mammalia > Carnivora > Mustelidae > Mustela > Mustela erminea. The sequence goes on along the minus strand of NC_045627.1, from coordinate 11,542,982 downwards.
GGGGCTCCTGGGTGGCTCAGTGGGTTAAAGCCTCTGCCTTCAGCTCAGGTCATGATCTCAGGGTCCTGGGATCGAGCCCTGCATCAGGCTCTCTGCTCAGCAGGGAGCCTGCTTCCCCCCTCCCTCTGTCTGTCTCTCTGCTTACTTGTGATATCTCTGTGTCAAATAAATAAATAAAATCTTAAAAAAAAAGTGTTAAGATGGTACTATTGTTTCAATAAAAAATTGGAAAAAGGAGAACTTACTGAAATATTAAAAAGTTTAAAGGGCAATTGGGTTAGAAATATTAAATGTAAAAGCCAACATCAAGGAAACAAGACAAATATACAATAAAGAAAATCAACAAATATCAAATGTATTGAATTATGGTATATCAACAATTTGATAAAGACTAATTAAATTCATAAATAAATGTTATCCAGAAAAGATAACAGATTTCCATTATTAGGAATTAAAAAGAGTCATCAAACCATATCTTACAAAAGTAAAAATTAATAAATCTGTATAATACATTCAAGAATATGAATGAGAAGGAAAACATTATTTAAAACCATAAATCATACCAAAAAGAAAAGAGAGAAAAGAAAAAGAAACCACAAATAGAAATCACAGACAATTCTATATCAATAAGGTAAAAGTAATTCAATTCAAAAGTAAAAAACCACTAGACAAACAAAACTCTTCAGTAACAAATTGTGCCAAGTATGTAAGCAAAGAGATAAATCAAACTTACAGAAATATCTTTAGAGAACAGAAAAGGTAGAATGCACTTTCAAATAATTTTTTAAATGATTTTATTTATTTATTCAAGAGACACGGAGACAGAGTCAGAGGTAGAAACAGGCTGCCCATGGAGCAGGGAGCCCGATGTAGGACTCGATCCCAGTACCCCAGAATCATGACCTGAGTTGAAGGCAGAGGCTTAACCAACTGAACCATCCAGGCAACCTGTGGTTTTTAAGCTAGAGAAAATTTACAATCCAAATTTGACAGTGGGGGGGCACCTGGGTGGCTCAGTTGGTTAAATCTCTGCCTTCGGCTCAGGTTGTGATCCCAGGTTCCTGGGATCAAGCCCCACATTAGGCTCTCTGCTCAGCAGGGAGCCTGCTTCTCCGTGTCTATCTGCCTGCCTCTTTGCCTACTTCTGCCTACTTGTGATTTCTCTGTCAAATAAATAAATAAATAATCTTAAAAAAAAAAAAAAAATTGACAGTGGGGTGCCTGACCAGCTCAGTCAGTAGAGCATGCTGCTCTGGATCTGGGGTTATGGGTTCAAGCCCCATGTTGAATGTAGAGATTACTTAAATAAATAAACTTTTTTAAAAATTAACAATGGCTAAGTAAATCATAGATGGGACTATAAAAGATACCATTGGGCTTCAGATAGGGACTGCAGAACCTGTAGATAGCTTGGTTAGTATTGACGTCTTAACATACTGTCTTCCTACCCATGAGTATGGGATGTGTTTTCATTTATTTATGTCTTCTTTAATTTCAGCAAAGTTTTGTAATTTTGATTTAGATTTTAGTTAGATTTGATTGTGAAAGTCTTCTGCCTCCTTAGTTAAGTTACTTCCTAAGTATTTTATTTTTTTGATGTTGGTTCCTTTTCAGATTGTTCATTCTAGTGTATAAAAATAACAACTGATTTAATGCATTGAATTTATATCCTGTTACACTGCTGAATTTATTAGTTCTAACAATTTTTTTGTTGAATGTTTAGGATTTTCCACACATAACATAATATCTTCTCTGAACAGAGATGATTTGACTTCTTTTCCAATTTGAATTCCTTTTTTTTTTTTTTTTTTTTTTCTTTTTTTTTTTTTTAATTTAATTTTATTTATTTATTTATTTTTTTAATTCCAGCATAACAGTATTCATTATTTTTGCACCACACCCCGTGCTCCATGCAATCCGTGCCCTCTATAATACCCACCACCTGGTACCCCAACCTCCCACCCCCCGTCCCTTCAAAACCCTCAGATTGTTTTTCAGAGTCCATAGTCTCTCATGGTTCACCTCCCCTTCCAATTTCCCCCAACTCCCTTCTCCACTCTAAGAATTCCTTTTTTTTTTAAAATTCTAACTGCTATATTAGAATTTCCAGTACTACATAGCAAAGAACTGGCAAAAGTGAGCATCTATGAATTTTGTTGAAAACTTAACTGTAAGTCTCCTTTGGAGTTTATCTGTCCTTTTTTCTGGTTTCTTTTAAAAGTTATCCTTTCTGAGGTGCCAGGGTGGCTCAGTCAGTTAAGCCTCTGCCTTCTATTCAGGTCATGATCGCAGTGTCCTGGGATTAAAACCCTAATTGGACTCCCTGCTCAGCGGGGAGTCTGTTTGTCCTTCTCCTTTGCCCTTTCCCCAACTTGTGTGTTCATGTTCACTCCCTCTCTTACTCAAATAAATAAATAAATAAAAATTTTTTAAAAGTTATCATTTCTTTATCTTTGGCTAAGCACAATTTTACTTTCAGGCAATTAGTTTCAGTTTTCTTTTTGTTTATGCAAGGAAGTGCTGCTGAACATCTTCAATACCATGGTTTAATAACTTTCATCAGTTTTAGAAACTTCCTGGCCAGGATCATTTCAAATATGCAGCTTTGACCTGTATTTTTCCTCTTTTTCTCTGACTCCAATTACACGCAGTAAAATTTGCGCACATATTCTGTGACTCTTCCTTAAGATTTCTCATTCTCATTTTTCTCAATTCTTCAGTCTGAACAATTTCTACTGATTTATAGTTTTGAGTTCACTAGTTATTTCTCCTGTTGTTTGTAATATGCTATTAAGCCTATATTTTGAACTGTATGTCTGGATATTTGTTTTTCCATGTCTGGGATTTTCTTGATTTTTTTTCAATAAGCAAGGCTCTGATATATTTTAAAATATACTTTGAAAGATATTAATACTATTTTAAAATTCAGACTTGATAAATCTATGATATGGATCATCTCTGTGTCTGATTCTATTCTCTCTCTCTCTCTCTCTCTCTTTTGCATTCTCTACCTTTTCTTACCTTTGATTCTTAATCATTTGGTCCTATCCTTTGTTATCCTCATATTTGATATTAATTGTATGTATGACACCAATTACAAAGAGAGGTTAAAGATAGTAAGTTGTATTTAAGATGCTGTTGTCACCTAACCAATAGAATAAGATCACCTTATCAAATAGATGCTGTGCCATTTGGATCTAGCTGTGTTTGAAGAAATAAATGCATTATGAACTATGTATTTTGCCATTTTAACACTTTTTTTTTTCACAAGCAAACATGAAATGTATAAATAGCAGATGTAGATATCTCATTCTTATCTTTGCTACTAAATTTTGGCTTTGATAATGTGATTCTACTCACTTGCTTCTATTTTTTTGTCATTAGAAGTGCTTTGTGCCTTCATGTTAAAGAAGGAAAGTAGTTAATTTTTCCTGCTTTTTAAGTTATTATTGAAATACCCTCTAAAATAAAGTCTTCTAAAAGCCTTAAATTATTCAAAGATCTGCTTAATTTTTTTGAAGCAGGAGAGATGTAGGCAAGAAAATGTTTTGAACAAGTCAATTTAAATAAAGGGTTTCAAAGAGTACCCCAGGTGGCAAAGTCATGGCCGCCATTAATCTGTCGGAAATTATAACTACAACTTAGAAAACAGGATGAGTCATTGGGGATTGCCTGGAAGAGAAAATTGTAGGATACTTAATTTAGCAACTCTGATTCACTACACTGAAATAAGTAACAGGATTGATATGATGAGGCATCCTTAGTTGCTCCCACACCATCCCACAGGTGGTAGTTGAAATGCCTATTTGCAATATCTTCTTGAAAATCCTCTTCCCATTCCTCCTTTCCATACCAAGTCCCATCATGTGCACGCACACACACACACACACACACACACACACACAGAAAGCAAAAAGAAAAGAAATGAAATCTGTAAATGGTAGAAAGAATAATGGTATATTTTGAGGACTTTTTAGAGACTTCAGCATAAATGCACACGGTGACTCCAAATAGAAAAGTGGGGGAGGGAGTTTTGATAGAAGACGTATACATGGAAGAGATACCAACAGCAAGAATGCACTGTGAATATCACCTCCAAAAACTGGAAACAATAAAATAAACAAGTAATACTGTGTTAATTATACTTATGACCTGGAATATTGAGAGAGATATAAATTGATCCTTAGTAGATGAAGACAATGAGCTAATAAAATTTCATCCAATTAAATCAGGTGCTGCATAAGTTGCCATAACAATCTAGTGCAGATTAGAACACAGCAAAAATGGACTTGGATAAATTTGCCTCCAGTTTCTAATGGGGACTATGTTTTAAGAAGAAAAATACATTAGCTTTGGGAAAAAAAAGTTGAATAATGCAATATATACTTAGCTTCTTTTTATGATTCCTTGAAAATGAGAATTCTCACTGAGATTTGACAGAGTGCCATTGTGGAAATTCTGATAATGTGAATATAAAAACTAATCTGGACATATTTTTCTTTTATGTATGTATGTTTATAAGCAGCCTAGAATTTTCTTGTGTCTTCTCATTTAACTGTGTCTTCCCTCTCTTAAATTTCCAACTTCAGCTGAATACACTCCAAATGCTGTTCCAACTAACTGCCAATTGTTTTTAATTTTTTACTGTTGCTAAAGAATTTTTTTAATTTTATTATGGAATTTATGTACTTATCAAATATTTATTCCATGCATATGACACGTTAGGCATCTATTTTATGATATTTTGCGTGTATCAATGTATGTATATAATGTGTCTTGTTTATCGGAGTGTACAATCTTTGATAAAAGACATAATCACTCAGAAATTTTGCAAATATTCCCTTCATATACTATGCTTATATAAGGCTTATTATTAAAGAGGCACTTATCAGTACTTATTAGTGATCAATGATGAATACTGAAATGTGAACAAAGTTATTATTAATTTTTTTTGCCTGTTTTGGAAATGACCATGAAATAATTCTCACCTACTGAGTGATAAATCAATAAAGCAAAATTTTCTCCTTTAAATAAAATTTTAAAGAAAATACAGTATGGGGGCGCCTGGGTGGCTCAGTGGGTTGGGCCGCTGCCTTCGGCTCAGGTCATAGTCTCGGGGTCCTGGGATCAAGCCCAGCATTGAGCTCTCTGCTTGGCTGGGAGCCTGATTCTCCTTCTCTCTCTGCCTACCTCTCTGCCTACTTGTGACCTCTCTCTGCCAAATAAATAAATAAAATCCTTAAAAAAAAAAAAAGAAAAAAAATCAGTATGTTAAAATTATGCAAAATCATAATGAAGAAAAAAGCGAATAAATCCATGTAATTAAAAATAAAATGTGTGTAGCATTATGTGGCCTAATGCCCTTTCTTTAAATGCAGAAAGAAAAACCAGGTTAGGAGAAATGCCTGGAGAAAAATCTGGCCCCAAATCCAAGTCCCCATGTGGTTTCTCTTGTATCTGTTTCTTTCCAATTTTCATTCCAATAGCCACCAGGGAATTTCACACAGCAGGTGTATCAAGCAAAGATAATTCAAGAAAGGGAGGGGAAAACAGCTGAGAGGGGCAGCAGGTAGAAAGAAATTCTGGGAACACTCACTTTGATACTTGCCTTATCATGAATTTATCGAACTCTCTAAACCTTGGGTTATTATTGTATTTTGCAGATATATTATATGTACAACTAATTCTTATTCTATTTCCACCCTCAAAGAAAACTCTAAAAATTGTCTGTTTTTATAGAATGTGTCTATGCATTAATTCTCAACCTTTGGGGCAGTATGGAAGCCTGAATTACTTAACAAAAACAATTTAACATTTGCTAGAAAAATATGATTGTATGTATTTACAAAATCTTTTTAAAAAGGTTAATGGATAATTGAAATCTATGAACTACATATCTATGAACCAAATCTATGAACCAAAAAACAATGTTCTTCTGAAAGAAAATAAATTGGATAATTGAAATCTATGAACTACATATCTATGAACCAAATCTATGAACCAAAAAACAATGTTCTTCTGAAAGAAAATAAATTTTGTTTTTTTATAGGACACCAGGTTATTTCACATTTTTAAATAATACATTTTCACTATGATGTTGATTTTGGTTCCCATATAGAATTTTCTTAAAAAGTAATCTAATGTGTATATAATGCATTTTGTGGCAGTTATATTAATAATTTATAATAAATTAACTCTTATATTCTCCAAGTTTTATTTTTTTTTAATTTTTATTTTTTTTTAATTTTTTTATTTTTTATAAACATATATTTTTATCCCCAGGGGTACAGGTCTGTGAATCACCAGGTTTACACACTTCACAGCACTCACCAAAGCACATACCCTCCCCAATGTACATAATCCCACCCCCTACTCCCAAACGCCCTCCCCCCAGCAACCCTCAGTTTGTTTTGTGAGATTAAGAGTCACTTATGGTTTGTCTCCCTCCCAATCCCATCTTGTTTCATTGATTCTTCTCCTACCCACTTAAGCCCCCATGTTGCATCACCACTTCCTCATATCAGGGAGATCATATGATAGTTGTCTTTCTCTGCTTGACTTATTTCACTAAGCATGATATGCTCAAGTTCCATCCATGTTGTCTCAAATGGCAAGATTTCATTTCTTTTGATATATTTTTATTTGAGTTTCAGTTAGAATTCAAGTTGAGTTGGAAATACAAAGATCAAGAGTCCAGTGTCTTGCCCTAAAGAAATACAAAATCAGTTGGGAGCGTTGGGTTAGCCTGGTGTTAGATGAGAATTTGAAGAGCTTTAGGGTGAAAAGGAAGGTATCCAAGTTTGAGAAAGATAATCCTTACAGTTTGTCTCTAATATTGAGTGAGCTGTGGCATTTATAGTCTGCAAGGAATTGGTCCATTTCTTCCAAGCTGTTGAATTTAATTGTAAATTTGTTTGTAGTATTCCCTATTATTCTTTAAATAGCTGCAGGGTCTGTACTGATTTCTACTGTTTCATTCCTGATATTAGTGATTTGTGTTTTATTTTTCATTTTTTTAATCTTTGTCAGTCTTACTAAATGTTAACCAATTTTACTGATTTTTCAGAAGATCAATTTTGGTTACTTTCTGGCTTCAGTTTTATTGATTTCTATTATCTATTATATATATATATATATATAATCTATCTATTATTATATATCTATTATTTCCTTCCTTCTCATTGTGGGTTTATTTTACTCTTTGGTTTCTAGATTTTTGAAGAGCATGGGTTATTGATTTGAGTCATTTCTCTCTTAATGTATACAGGTGTTGCCAGAAAAATTCTAACAAAAATAAAACATAAATTTTTTAAATTATATTTTTAGTTTCTTTAATTTCAATGTATATTTTAATCTCCTTTGAGACTTATTTTTTGATCTAGAGGTTATTTATTACTACAATAAAGCATTTGGAGAACTTTCTGTTATTGATTTATAGTTTGACTTATTCCATTATGTTTAGGGAACATACTCTGCATAATTTTGATTCTTTTAAATCTGCTGAGTTTTGTTTTATGGCCAAAGATGTGGCCTATCTTAATGAAGTTCCTTGGGCATTTAAAATAAATGTGCACTCTTCTTAATCTTTAATGTATGCCAATTAGATGTATTCTTTTTTTTTTTTTTGGTGTTTAGTTCTTCAGTATCATTACTGATTTTCCTCCCAGTAGATTTAGCAGTCTGAGAATAAGATATTGAAATCATAACCCTAATTTAGGATTGTCTATTTCTTATTTTTGACCTATCAGTTTTAAATATATTATAGAGTCTATTGTTTGGTGCATATAGACTTATAATTGTTATGTCTTCCTGGCGGATTTTTCCTTTCATTCTTATGTGATATGTCTTTCTGTCTGTAGTAATTTTCTCTGCTTTAAGGTTTACCTTGTCTAATAATCTAGCCACTTCTGCTCTTTAAAGAATAGATGCTTGCATGGCATATCTTTAAGTTTTTGTTTTCAACCTATCTATATCATTTTTTAAAATTATTTATTTGAACAGAGAGAGAGAGCACAAGGGAAAGCACAAGAGCACAGAGGGAGAGAGAAAGCCAGCCCCCTGCTGACCTGAGTGTCCAATGTGAGTCTTGATCCCAGGACCATGGGATCATGACCTGAGCCAAAGGCAGCTGCTTAAGCGACTAAGCCACCCAGGCACTCCTATATCATAGTATTTGAAGTCAGTTTTTTACAGATATAAGATTGGTGGGTTCTGTTCTTTCTTATCCAGCATGCAAACCTTCATCAAATAATTGGTATACTATGATGCTTTATATTTAAGATAATTATTGACATATTAGGGCTTAAATTTGTTGTCTTATTTTTGTTTTCTGTTTCTCATTCCTCCATTTATCTCTTCTTAAGTTTTTATGGGTTTTGAATTTTTTTAGGATTTCATCTTTATTTTTATAGCACCTCTGAATATTAAATTTTGTATGGCTTTTCTTAGTAGCTGCAGTAAATATTATGATATACAAATGTAACTTATAACAACCTACTGGTATTGATCTATTATCACTGTGAAAGAAGTATAGAAACTTAACTTCCACTTAGATTCCTTTATATTCCAACTTTAAAATTCAATAGACTCTCAACTATAGAGAACAAACTGAGGGCTGCTGAAGGAGAGGTGGGCAAGGGATGGGGTAAATGTGTGATGGGGATTAAGAAGGACATTTGTTGTGATGAGCACTGGGTGTTATATATAAGTAATGAATCACTAAATTCTACTCCTGAATCTAAAATTACATTGTTTGTTAACTAAAATTTAAAGAAAAACCTGAAACAATAAATAAATAAATAAAATACAATTCCCTAAAATATTCTCTTTATATATGTCACGTACCGCACCTTGTGGTGGTATAATTTTTGCTTCAATCTTCAACTTTTTTAATAAAACTAACAAGAGGGGCACCTCGGTGGCTCAGTCAGTTAAGTGTCTGCCTTTGGCTTAGGTCACGATCCCAGAGTCCTGGGATCAAGTCCCGCATTGTCTCTCTGCTCAGCAGGAAGCCTGCTTCTCCCTCTCCTGTGCCCCCTGCTTGTGTGCTCTCTCACTCTCTCTCTCTCAAATAAATAAAATATTTTTAAAAATAAAACTATCAAGAATTATAATATTATATTTACCATTCTAATTATCTTCTCTTTTGAATTTCTAAAATTGCTTCTTTTATTTTTTGTCTGGAGAATTTATTTTAGCCACTTATGGACAGACTTACTAGATATTCAAGAAGACACACACAAAAAATTGAAATATATTCCATGTTCATGGATTGGAAGAATTAATATTATTAAAACTTCCATACTGTCCAAAGCAATCTACATAGTTAATGCACTCTCTATCAAAATTCCAATATCACTTTTCATAGAAACAAAACAGCCTTAAAATTTGTATGAAACCCCAAAAGACTCTGAATAGCCAAAGTAATCTTGAGAAGGTTGGAGACATTATACTCCCTGATTTCAAACTGTAGTACAAAGATATAGTAATCAAAACAATATGGTATTGACATAAGAACAAATAGATCAATGGAACCAAGTAGAAAGTCCAGAAATAAACCCACACATATACAACCAATTGATTTATGACAAAGATATCAGGAATATACACTGGGGAAAAGTCTTTTCAGTAAACGGTATTGGGAAAACTTGACAGCCACATGCACAAGAATGAAACTGAATACTGTCTTACACCACATACAAAAATTAACTCAAAATGTAACTATATATATATATATATATATATATATATATATATATATCCTGAAACTATAGCACTCCTAGAAGAAATATAGGAGTTAAGGTCCTTGACATTGGTTTTGGCAATGGCTTTTTGAATTTGAGACCAAAAACAAAGAGAATAGAAGCAAAAACTGGGAAGTGACATTATATTAAACTAATAAGCTTTTTCACAGCAAAGGAAACCATCAACAAAACAAAAAGGTAATATACAAAATGGAAGAAATTTGAAAATTATTTATCTAATAAGAAGTTAATATCTGAAATACATAAAGAACTTATACAACTCAACTGCAAAAAACCCAAACAGTCTAATTAAAAATGGGCAAAGGATCTAAATAGACATTTTCCCAAAGGAGACATACAGATGGTCAACAGGTACATGAAATGGTGCTCAATATCACTAATAATCAAGGAAATGTAAAATCAAAATGTAATCAAAATAAAAAATGTAAATCAAAACCCCAATAAGATATCACCTCACCTCTATGAGAATGGATGTTATCACTAAAAGACAAGAAACAGTAAGTGTTGTCAAGGATGTAGAAAAAAGGGAACAGTTGTGCACTGTTTGTGCAAATGTTAATTGGTGTGGCCACTAAAGAAAACTTTTATGGAGAGTCCTCAGAAAATAAAAAATTAAAAAAAATAACTACCATATGATCATACCAATTCCACTTCTGGGTATTTATCTGAAGAAAATGAAAATATAAACCCAAAGAGATATATGCTTTCCTATATTCATTATGGCATTATTTTCAATAGGAGAGATGCAGAAGCAACTTAAGTGTCCATCAATAGATGAATGGATAGAGATGTGAGATAGATATATCATACATGTATTATATATATAGAATGAAATATTATTTATCCATAAAGACAGAATGAAATCTTGCCCTTTGAGGGAACATGGATGCATCCAGAGAACATTATGCTAAGTGAAACATGAAATAAGTTAACATTAAATAAGTTAGAGAAGACAAATACTATATAATTTCACTTTTATATGGAATTTAAAACAACAACAAAGACAAATACTATATAATTTCACTTTTATATGGAATTTAAAACAACAACAAACTCATGGATAGAGAAAAAATCGGTGGTTGCTGAAGACAGGGCAGGGAAGTGTGGGTGAAGTGCATAAAGAGTGTTAAAATGTACAAATTTCCAACTAATAGAATAAATAAGTCATGGGGCTATAATGTACAACATGGTGAATATAGTTAATAATACTGATTCATATATTTAAAAGTTGCTAAGAGAGTAGATCTTAAAAGTTCTCACTGCTAGAAGAAAAACTTATAGCAAGGTATGGTGATGATGCTAACTAGACTTATTGTGATAATTTTGCAATATATACAAGTATTGAATCATTAAGTTGTACACCTGAAACCAATATGTAATATATCAATTATATCTTTTAAAAAGAGACAGACTTGCTAAGGATATTTGTTTTTCTTGTTTTCCTTTGTTAAAAATATTTTTTATTGCTTAATCATTCCTGAAATATATTTTGACATTATATATAATTTGTGATGGACCATTCTTTTCTTTCCATACCTGAAAAAATGTTATGTGACCTTCTGTCCTCCAGGCTTTAAATGAGAAATTCATTCTCATTCAAAATAGCTTGTCATTCAGACAGTGAATTTCCCAAGTAACTAATGTGCCATTTCTCTCTATCTGTTGTCCCCCCCACCACCCTGATGACACTAGGAAAAGGAGGAGGGAAATGGAATGCCAACTAGCTCTGCCTCTCAGCACTTTTTTCTGCCTCAATGATGCCAGGTGTGAGAGGAGGCTCATTAAATCACTTGATCTCACTGATACAGAAGAGGATAGAACCCTACTTCCCACTACTTCATTCAGTCTCTCTTTTGTCATGTTGGTGTGGAGGTTCAGGCCCTTAATGGGCCTTGATGACACTAGAGGTAGGAGGAAGCGATGTGCTTATTACCTCTGACATGCAGCATCTTGTTTGGTCTTTTTGATGTCGGGTTTTTGTAAAGGCTGAGTTCCTCACAAGCTCCACTAATTCCATATGTATGCACAGGGGACAGGAGTGAAGACTTCTGGAGATGGCCTCATTAAACCTCACCATTTCTAGGTAGAAGAGAAGGATCAGAGCACCATGTAGTTCTGACAGGTAGGGGATGGAAGATCAATTGCCCACAAGGTCCCACAAAAATCATCTGGCTGGGAAATTGGAGCATCACTTGCTTCTGTGAGAAAGAGGGATTGATTGAAAGATCAACTCCCCACTTGGCTCTCTGAACTCTTACAGGAGACAATGCAGCTTTTCTGTAGGTGCTGGCTGGAATAAAGCAGGTACCAGAAGATTATCTGTTGTTAGGGTCTGGGAGGAGACTTTTCTCAGAGTGCCTTTTGTCTATGCCTGTTGGTGGTTTTATTTTGGAGACTATTGCAACACCCTGTCTGGGATACATGGGAGCTATTAACAAAATCCAGTAAAATCCAATAAAAAACCCAACAAGAAAAGATCCAAGATCCCTTCCATGGTCCAATTTCTCCTCTCCACCTTTCAGAGTCTCCCTATGCTTGTTGGTGTGTGTAAAAGCTAAAGATTTTTTTCATTGTAAAAGGTAGAACATGGGAGGAGTGTGGATCCTTCTTGATGGACTGGAAGTCTCCAACACCATTTTTCTACTGTTAATTATACATTGTTTTAGGTTCCCCCACTTCTGATATCCTCAGTCCCATTTTTTAGCCTCCTAGTGACATGAACATGAATCAACAAACAGATTATACATACCTCAAATATATTTTCATATGGATAGATACCTTAAAATATATACTTGCATTCTGTGTGTTTTGTGTGTGTGTTTAGTACATTTACGTTAATAATAATGTGTTATGTAGATCATTGGGCTTTTAGTTTACTCATTCACAATTAATTTTGAAAATATTGTATGAATCAATGACTAAAATTCTTTTATTGCTGTATAACACAGCACAAGAGGAAAAATGTGCTTTATTTATACATTGAAAATTGATATTCAAAATGTATTTGATTTTTTTCTTATTTAAATAATGTCACAACAAGTATCCTTATAAATATTCCCTTGAGTATTATTCTGGGTATGTTTCTGGATGTAGAAGTGAAATTGGTGGGCTGTGGGACATGTATATATGCAATTTTATAGGATACGGTAGCATTTTTCTTTAAAGGAGTGGGTGGTTACACTCTGGTCACGTGCTATTGCCAGACTTTTTGGTTTATGCTTAATTTTAATAATCTAAAGGCTGTATCCTTTTTAAATTTGCATTTTTCTGATTTCTAGTGGATGGGTCAACTTTTTATGCACAAATCATTAAGTTTTCTTGGTGTACACAACCACTTTATATGTAACTTTCCCATTTTCCTTTTCATGTGAGAGGCATATTTGTTTGTTGTAGTTAATGGGTTCCAGGAGGTTTCTGTGTGTGTGTAAATATAACCTCAGTATATGAATATAGTGTATTTCCCCCGGTCTATCATCTGCTTTATATACTTGTTTATAATGTCTCCTTCTTTCAATGTCTTTGTCTTTTTTTTTTATAATTTGCATAAGTTTTTATTGAAGTACAATATATTACATACAAATTGTTTTCTCATATAGAGTCAGGTCATTATTTTCCCATTGTCATATAGTTTTTATTGTATGACTACAGTACAACTATTTTTATATTACTATTAATGTTTTGCCGAAAGTTTTGGTGATTTTTAATATTGTTTCTACAAACTGTCTTGGACATACTTTTCCAAAGTGATTTTATTACACACTCTATTATTAGTGTGTCAGAGTCTGTGTGTGTAAATATTCCAAGTATTCTAAGGTTCTCACTATTATATCTTAAAATAAATCCTACCTTGTTAAAACTTTTGTTTTTTCTATAAGCTTTGTTAAATTTGGTTTAGTAGGATTTTTGTTTAGGATATCTGCATCTACATTCAAGATGGAATATAATAAATATATATATTATACATAGATATTAAATATAGTGGCTAGTACATTTTCTTCTTGAGTTTGATATCAAGTTAATAACTTCAAAAGTATTTTATTGATCTTCATTTTTCTATCCTATTTCTAGCCCTTGAATGTTGGGCAGAATTAACATAAAATATTTGGGGACAAGTTTATATTTTGAATTATCTTAGTGAGGAATTTTATTAATTCTCTTTTTTTAATAAATGAGAAATATTAAATTTATCTTTCCCCCATATTTTCCTAGAAAATTGTCCATTTTATCTAAGTTTTTAAAATTTAAGGTATGAATTTCTTAGAGAAAAAAATCTTAAATGAAGAGATAATAGAGCCCTTAAATAAATGGGTGTTCTAGAATAGAAGAGCATTTGTTTGCATAGAGTGGAAATGTGATTTCACATTATTCATAGACTAATACTGGAATTTATTAATGGAGATTTGAATATATAATTGTCATTTACCAATACCATTTCTAAAACACATGGCAGACTGGCACTTTTGTGATTTACAGATTTGAATGTTTTGTTTCCGCAAGCTAAATATAAGTTGATATTTGATCAAAGTGTATCTGGGGTTGCAATTAGATCTGTGTGGAAAATGAGAGAATTATGCAGATATAAATAAGAGCATTTCAATATGAATAAAATTACAAAGGCAGGTTTGCATTGATAAACCATAATCATTTCCAGCATTTGACATGCCGGAGTCATCTCTTACTGGGCTGCTATCCCAAATAAGCATTCTTAGAAAAAGAAAGGAATGGTTATTTCCTGAATACACACACACACGGTTGGGGGAGGGGGAGAAAAGTCAGTGATCTAAGACATTATTTAAGAAAAATTACATTAGAGGTTTGTGATGAAAGTTAAAATTCTGCCTGTGAAAATATACTAATTAAAAAATACTGAAAATGAGACAAGTCTTCCTCAATGAATGGAAGAAAAATCTAGGCTATCTGTAACCTCTGAGCCCTTTTTTCTCATTTGAAAAATAATAATTTATTCTAAAAGATGTTTTTTATTTTAAATTTTGAAATTCTGTGACAATGAAATTATATTGAATCTAAAATATTTAAGATCAAAATATATTTGGACTTTCTAGAGGATTTTGCATTTGTAGAAGAAAGAAGTGAGTATTAGTACATAGGATTTCATGAAATAGGAGCTAGGGACACTGGTTGATAAAACATAGAATAGTATAAAACTTCTGGGCTGTTGTGTACCTGAGTGGCTCAATTGGTTAAGCATCTGATGGACTCAGGTCATGGTCTCAGGGCTCTTGTGCTCTCTCTCTCCCTCAGATAAATAAAAAACAACTTCTGGGCTGCACAATGTGAACTACTAATTCAAATTAACCTATCTGCCACGAACTGGTTCCCTGGTTGTATTAAAAGGTATTACTTTTTTTTCTTTTTTTTTTTTCTTCTTTCTTTAGGCAGAGAGGGAGGAGGAAGCAGGTTCCCTGCTCAGCAGAGAGCCCGATGCGGGACTCGATCCCAGGACTCTGATATCATGACCTGAGCTGAAGGCAGAGGCTTAACCCACTGAGCCACCCAGGCAGCTCCAAAAGGTATTAATTTTTAATCTGGAATCAATACCAGTTAGAAAACAATCCAGAGCATAGCTTAAAGTTGCATAACCTCACCATTTCCTATGTGCTCCCCCAAGTCTTTCATTCTTCCCTTCCTGACATTATCTTTCGTAATGGAATTACTGAATGCTCTGTCTTACAGTGTTGCACATCATATGAATCCAGCTATGGCTACACAAAAAATGAGCAAAACCCCACCTCTGCCACCCATGTATAATTACCAAATTTCTGTGGTGTTCAAGGCAGTCCTATTTCATTTCCTAATTTATCTCATCCCAATTTGTAGGCTCTAAGTTTGTTTGAAGCTTTTAAGAGACCTCTTTTAGTTATTGAGATAACAACCAGACCAACAAGAAATCACTGAGAATATGGGAGATTTGCAAATAACCTTAAATGACTTGACAAAATAGACATTTTTAGAATGCACATCAAACACTGCTTAATGCATATTCTTTTCAAATGCATGTGGAACACTCATAAAAATAGACCACATTTTGGGCTATAAACATCAACAATTAGAAAATATTGAAATCATTCAAGTACTTCCTCTAATTTTATAGAAATTAAAGTAGAAATCAGTAATGAAAAGTTAATGAGAAAATGCCCAAATATGTGGAAACTAAGCAAACACAAGATAATCTGAGCCTAAGAAGTAGAAGAGAAATAAGATAATATTTTGAATTTTTATATAGCAATGGAAATATGACATGATGGAATTTTGAAGTGAAGCCAAATGAGTTGACAAAAAAGAAACTTATACCTACAAAAACACATATTAGAAAAATGAAAAGCTTAAAATCAACCTAGTTTTAACTAAGAAGTTAGAAAAATAACAACAAAATTATTTTAAAAATCTGGAAAGAAGAAAATAGTAGACATGAATTACAAATCAATGAAGTTTAATTTCTACTGCTGGCCATGTTACTGACCTTGCATCAAAAAGAAATAGGAGGGACGCCTGGGTGGCTCAGATGGTTAAGCAGCTGCCTTCGGCTCGGGTCGTGATCCTGGCGTCCTGGGATCGAGTCCCACATCAGGCTCCTTGCTCCGCGGGGAGCCTGCTTCTCCCTCTGACTCTGCCCGCCACTCTGCCTGTGCTCACTCTCGCTCTCTCTCTCTCTCTCTGACAAAATAAATAAAATCTTTAAAAAAAATAAAAGAAAGAAATAGGAAACTGGATGCTATACATGAAACAGTAATTTCCAGGCATTAGGATACTTACAGCAAAGGATTATCATTACAAAATAAAATGCAATCAAATGAGGTCATGTTTATGATGCACTTGGCAATTCTGTAAGTACATAAAGGGGGGGAGACAGAACCAAGGAGAGCTCTTTACTATTGCACAAATGAGTAAAATAGATTAGAGTTTCAGATGATGAGTTAGGTGGAATTTACAGGGAGTAATATGGGAGAGGAGAGAGCTATATGGAGAAACTTCTCCAGAAATTTATATAAAAGTTCTCTTGAATCTGTTACTAAAGAATTATCTGCAGATATGTTGTGTGAAATCCAGCAGACCAGGCAAAGTACTTCTGAGAGCTGTAAACTAAAGAATTCCAATCCACCAGAAAGGAGAGACCTCATGAAATGCTCAGGCCATTCAGTAGAGGCACCAGAGAGCTCATTCCTTAGTAGGAGAGCTATTGTACCCTAGAGTAAAGGCTAATTTACACCTGTCCTAACAGCTTAAAAATAAAGCTTACAATTATTGAGATGATTTATAAGTTAGTTAATTTTCTGCCAAAACAAATTCAATACATAAAATCACTCAACAAAATTTTAGTTACAGTTTTCAGCATCTTATACAAATTACTAAGCCTGAAAAGAAGCGGGAACATGACTCATAACCAAGGGAAAAATCAGTCAGTAAAAACAAATGCAGAGAGGATAACATTGATGGATGGGCAAACAACAGTTCTAAAAGAACTATATAAACATATGTAAGGGTTTAGAGAAAAAAACAATATATTAAAAAGGCAAGTAGAACATTCAAAAACATCTATCACAAATGAAAAATGCAGTCTCTCAAATGAAAAAAAAAGTACTTGATAAAATTAATAGCAGATTAGACATTGCATAAGGAAAAAAGATATCTGAATTTCAAGATATACAAATGGGGGGTACCTGAGGGGCTCAGTGGGTTAAGCCCCTGCCTTTGGCTTGGGCTGTGATCTCAGGGTCCTGGGATCGAGCCCCACATCGGACTCTCTCTGCTCAGCAGGGAGCCTGCTCCCCCCACCCCCACTCTATCTCTCTGCCTGTCTCTCTGCCTACTTGTGATCTCTGTCTGTCAAATAAATAAATGAAATCTTTAAAAAAATGTATAAATGGAAAATATCCAAATTGAATTGCAAAGAGTAAAAAGAGTAAAAAATTAAACAGTTACCAGTGATCCCATTTTCAGGCAATAAATACATATAAAATTTGAGTCGCAGTGGGAGTGTTAGAAAAAAATACACTTGAAATATTAACAATTTTTACCAAATTTGATGAAAATTAGAAATCCACAATTTAATGATCACCAAATGGATTAACTACAAAGAAAAACAGACCAAAGAATATCATAATCAAATTGTGTGAAAACAACTGAAGCCAACAAAAAAAGAAACACAATAGAAAGAGAGAGAGAGAAAAAAAAAAGAATAAAAGAAAAAAAAAGAATAAACAGTACTCTTAAAAGAAGCAAAGCAATCCAGAATATTATGGAACCACATGTGACTTTTTTGCCAGCACTTTTTTGGCTTTTCACCTCACAATTTAATATGACAGAACATATCCTTCAAAAATAAAAGTGAAATAAGGATATTTTTATTCAAACAGAAGTTTAGAGGAATTGGTAGTGGATCTGAACTACAAGAAATGAAACAAGAATTTCTTTAGGGGTGGGGTACCTGGATGGCTCAGTCAGTTAAGCAGTCAACTCTTGATTCAGCTCAGGTCATGATCTCAGGGACCTGGGATTGAGTCCTACATTGGGCTCCCTGCTCAATGGGTAGTCTGCTTCTCCTTCTCTCTCTACACCCCCCCACCCCACTCTCTCTCACTCATCCCTCTCTCAAATAAATAAATAAAAATCTTTAAAAAAAAAAAAAGAAGCCAAATGCCATTTCTTTTAATAAACACAACATGATAAAAACCAAAAAGACAATATTGTATATCTTCAAAATTATATATATCATGGTCTCTCCTTATCCATGGGGGTATATCTCAGGGCCCCCAGTGGATGTCTGAAACTGAAGATAGTACCAAATCCTACATATACTGTGTGGTTTGTTTTTTGTTTTTTTTTTTTTTTTACCATACATACCTATGAAAAAGTTTAATTTATAAATTAGAGATAGTAAGATATTAACAATAACAAATAGTAAAATATGGCACATATAATAATCTATTGTAATAAAAGATACATAAATATCTTATTCTCTCAAAGTGTTTTATTGTACTGTACTCACCCTTACTCTTCTGGTCATGTGAGATGATAAAATAAATGCCTATATGGTGAGATGAAATGAGGTGAATGACATAAGAATTGTGACATAGCATTAGGCTATGATTGACCTTCTGACCATATGTGAGGAGGGGGATCACCTGCTTCTAGACCACAGTTGACTGAGGGTAACCAAAACCACAGAAAGCAATGCTATTAGATAAGGGGGGGGGACTACTTATCTGTAGACATATATATATAGAGAGAGATATGTAAATATAAACATAAAATATATATTTATATAAATATATTCATAAACATATACAGATAAATATGTATATTTATATAAAAATATACATGTATCAAAATATATAATACATATAAATATGTAATATATTTTATATATATCTATACACTTTGAGATATTTGTGTCTCCATAAACACTGCAGATGTGAATTTCTGAACATTAATAAAGAAGCAGCAGCAGTTGGATAATAATGTTCCCCCAAATTGATGCATATTAAAATATTTTCTCTAATTTAGAACTATATCTGTCTTTCAAAACCACTAGCTCTGCTACAGTAAAAGAAATTAAAAACCAGAGAATAATTGACTGGTTCTTAAAGACTATGACCTCCATAAATAAAATCTCCTGCCTAAGAAGGAGGAGCAAAGTACTGAAGTATGATTAGTCTGGACAAAGGAGGATAATACAGGAATTCAACACGGGCTTAATTACCAACATCTACACTGATTATTCCCCTCAGCCAACTCTGCCTCATTTACTCCTGTCTACCATGATTTTCAGGGACATTACCTCAGGAACAGATGAAGCAAAGGAAGTGGTGTAGATAGTGCTGGAGATTATGGAAAACAGTGAGCTGCACAGTGGGTCTAGAACATACAGGTTGCGCCACTGATGAGAGCTTGTATCTGTAGAAAGGGAATCCATTCTACTGAGCAGGAAGAGATGAATTAGGACACAAAGAGAGAGGTGGCTAAAAAACATTCTAATCTCAGGGAATGATTCTTAAAATCCCAAAGAAGCTGATTTTTCTACCACCTGAGGAGACTGTGGATCAAGAAGGCACTGACTTTGGAAGCCACCTGCCAAACCTAAAACAATGCTGCCTTGGTCGGCCATGATCCATGCAAAAAAAAAAAAAGGATACATGCTGTGATCTCCTTCTAGCAGCTCAGTTTCAAATTATAGACTTGGGTTTATGCATCCCCAAACAAATCTGGGCCCCTGGCCACAAGAGAATCGTTAGAAATCCTAATTGCAGGTTTTAGCTTTAAAATTTGTCTTGAAAAGAAATCCTAGAAAGCACTTGAACTCAATGTTTAATGAAGCAATTTAAAGACCCTGGAAGCATCATCAAGGAATTCAACAACAAAAGTTTGCAAAAATTTTAGGGTCCATTTATATATTTGTTAGAGTGGACTGTAGTAGCACATAAAGGAAGTAGTTCCACACAATGGAAGTTATTTTTAGATTATGTAATAGACAGGAAGCTAAGTTTACAACAGATATTAATAACTATGTGTACATTAGTTCTGATAGAGACCTAAACATGTTGGTCTATAAACAATAGCTCAATATAATAGGAGACGTTTTACTTATTTTAACAGATCAGGATAGTTCTAGATTTATAGGAACTCTGCAATTTCCCATACGTGTGTCTTCTGGTCTTTCATGTGTCATTTCTATCTCAGCCAACTGAAGAGAGAGAGAGATGGAGAAGCACATGTTGGAAAGATTTATGGGCTGGAAAGACCTGGGAGGTACAGAGCAGTTTTGCTCACAAAGTGTTGCTTAGAAATCACTGATTTGGCCACAGTGACTACAAAGGGGATTGGCACATTTGTTTTAGCAATGTGTGCAGAAAAAAAATGGAAATGGATTTCAATAAAGCTAGTAATCTCTGCCAAAATATAAAGAAGGATTTGTGCAGTTGGCCAGTTCAAGAACAGTTTAAATGGACAACATGAAGTTTGCAGTGAATAGCTTAGGAAAGGCTGGAAATGCATAATTAGTGGGAAATATATGATTATAAATAAATTTACAGATGAACCTAACAAAGAATATGGCTTTTGATGGGCACTATCATCAGCTAGAATTATAAAGCACTTAAAACTTATGGAAATTATTAAAGACTTAATCACAACTAATACAATTAAAAACCCACAATTACTAATGCTATAGTGAAATTTATAATACCCTACTCAGTGTTTTGTTTGAGCCTAAGGACAGTTTTCAGATGAATCTGGTTGGGTTAACTTCTGTTGGGTGAGGAGCCTAAGAAGGAGAAGATAAATGGCAGGCAGGACCTTGAGATCATGACCTGAGCTGAAATCAAGAGTTGGACACTCAAGGACTAAGCCACATGAGCATGCCTAAAAGTTCCTCTAAAGAAATAAAGACTCTAAGAAACACTGAAGGGAAAAAAAAAAGAAAAAGGCTGATTATATCCACTGTAGAAGCACTTCTTTACAATTATAAATGAAATTGTATGTTGGGGTCAACGTTTGGAAAGTAAAATTCTGCAGAAATTTTCTAAGATAATTCCACTACAAAAATATTATCTTATAGATATAGCTATATGTGATAAAAGATGACAAGATATTTTTATTATATCATCATTAATAGCAATAACTATAAACAACCTAAAATGTCCAATAGTATGGCATTAGCTCAAAAGATTATGGTAATAATGCAATGGAATTCTATGCAATAATAGCAATTATATAACAAAAAGCAGGTCTGTATGCACTAAAGTGGAAAGGTACGGAATACTGTGCACATATGATTCCATCATGTATCTATCTTTAGTGTTTTAGAGAAAATACATGCAAATATATCTAAATATATGCATGAAAACTATGGAGAAAGTAAAAATATCAGTGGGTGTGGTGGGGGGGATAGGCAGGAATGAATGGGTAAGGCACAGAGGATTTTTAGGGCAGTGAAAATACTCTGTATGATACAACAATGTGTGATAGATAGCATATGATATAATAATGACAAAATGATAAGTGTCATTATACATTTGTTCAAATTCATAGAATATACAACACCAAGAGTGAGCTGTAAGGTAAACTGTGGGCTCTGTGATTATGATGTGTCCAAGTAGGTTAATTGATTTTAACAAATGTACCACAGGGTAACAAATGTACCAAGGGATACTGCTAATGGGGAAAGCCATGCATATGGGAAGTTAGAGGGTTTATAGGACATTTTTGTACCTACTTTTCAATGTTGTTCTGGCCCTTAAATGGCTCCAAAAAATTAAATCTTAATAATAAAAAATAAGTGTGTGCTATTTATATTAAAAATTAAAATGTTAATTGAAACAGATTTTGGTGTATTTAACTGTAAAGTGTGTAGAACGGTCTTGTGATTACCTTGAAAGGTGTTCTCTAAGACATTGGCTTTTCCTTCTTTCCTTTTTTTTTTCCTTTGAGAGAGAGAGACTATGGGGTGTGAAGGGGCAGAGGGAGAGAATGAGAGAGAGAGAGAGAGAGAGAGAGAATCTGAAGCAGGCTCCATGCCCAGTGTGGAGCCCAACACAGGGCTCAAGCTCACCACCCTGAACTGAAATCAGAAGTTGAATGTTTAACCGACTGAGCCACCTAGGCACTCCAGTTTTTCCTTATTTTCTAATGGAAATTGCTATATATAACTCTCTTCTTTCATTGCCACCTTTGGGTAAGCTATATTTTCATAAGAAAATATGTTTTCACAGAATTGTGTAAATTAGTCTCTTGTGATCTGTAAAATTTCCCTTGTCTTTATTTCTTTTTTCTTTGTGTTTATTTCTATATCAAAATTTCTTACTGCATATTTTCAACTATTTGTCATTTTGCTTGTGATTTATTACTTTTATTTTTTTTAAGGACCTAAGCAGTTATGTATTCTATTATACAGTTATGTATTTAAATTTACTAAATTTTTCTTCAATTTATATTAATTTCCTTTTGGTGCCATCAGTTTTGGTTTTATATTTTCCTTCACATTTTTAATCCAATTCTTAATTTGTTAATTTTCATGTTCTTATAAGTAACTATTTCATACTACAACTTTTCTTCAGGTACCGTAGTAGTTGTGCTCCATAGGTTTTCTATGTAGTATTTTCAATATTATTGTTTCCTTAGAATTCCTTTTTTATTTAAAACATTATTTAAGGGGCGCCTGGGTGGCTCAGTGGGTTAAAGCCTCTGCCTTCGGCTCAGGTCATGATCCCAGGGTCCTGGGATCGAGCCCCGCATCGGGCTCTTTGCTCAGCAGGGAGCCTGCTTTCTCCTCTCTCTCTCTGCCTGCCTCTCTGCCTACTTATAATCTCTGTCTGTCAAATAAAATAAATAAAATCTTTAAAAAAAAATAAAACATTATTTAAGAGGGAAATACAGCTCTATATTTTAAACATCCAAGTTGAAGAAAATTTTTTATTTTCTATTTTTTTATTTCCATTGTGGTCAGAGAATATGTTACATTATTTATACTATTGGGGTTTATTGAAGTTTCTTTTTGACTTGATATATTATTAGTTTATATAAATAGTCCTTGTAATCTTGAAGCAAAGTCTTTGTTTCTCTAATCAGAATAAGATGTTCTATATAAACCCATTACACTGCATTCTTTTTTGCTTTGGATTGTCAATAGTTTTTTGTTTGTTTTTTTTTGTTTGTTTTTTTCCTCTGCTTGATTTAACTTGACCCCAGAGGGGTTAAGAAAATTTAAAACTTGTGTTATTACTATCAGTTTTTTCTTGAATCTCCTGTAATGTGTTTCCTAACATTGCTGCTCATTTGTTGCATAGATATTTCTAATAGTAATACTTTTTTCTTGAATCAAGTCTTTTGGTGCTAGGAAATATCCATTTTAGATACTTTGGTGTGAATATGCTAGTAATTCATTGTGTTTCCATTTAAATACTGCTTTTATATATTGCCTTCTTCACCATTGCTCAACTTGTAATTTTTGCTTTTTTGATTATATTGTTTTAGGGTGTCTACCAAAGAATTGGGTTTTGCTCTTGGGTCTAATCTGAGAATCTTCATATTTTAATGGGTAAATGCTATGGACTGAATGTTGCATGGTCCCACCGCCCCCTCACCCGGATTCATATGTTGAAGCCTTAACCCCCAATGTGATGGTATTAGTGGGTGGAGGCTTTGGAAAGTAATTAGGTTTAGATGAAACTGAAGGTAGAATCCCGGTGATGGGATTACTGCCTTTTGGAAGAAACACCAGAGACTTAGCTCTCCTCTGTGTGAAAATGAAAGCAGAAGGCAGTCATCTGCAAGCCAGGAAGAGAGCCTTCAATAGGAACTCAGTCAGAATATCTTGATCTTAGACTTCTCAGCCTCCAAACTGTGTGAAATAAATAACTATTTATTTAGATATTTACTACTCAGTCTATATTATTTTGCTATAGCAGCTTGAGCAGACTAAAACTTTTTAAAATTGTATTTACTGATATGACAAACATGATTATTAGTTCTGTCATATTATTTTATATTATATTTTCAGTTTATATGCATATATGTGTACATGCATGAATGCCTAATGCATCAAAACATAAAATATTTCCCATTTAGTCTCTCTTTTAAAATTTGTAACCTGTTCTGGTGATAATTTCTATGCGTATTTTTTACATTTATTTCATTATTTCCCTGTTTAGCTTATAGCCTTACATCATTAGTTTCCCCTTTTCGATCCTTTTATTTTACCACCCAATTTAGGAAGACAGTACCTTCTCTTCTTTTTATTCTTAATTATGCTTACTATTTGATTTGTCACTTTTAAATATCATTGAATATTTACCTTTGCACCAATGAACAAGCTTTTTCTGCTATCCACTGATTCTGTCATTGTTGAGTCATACATTTTTTTCTTTAATTGTCAGTTAAGTTCCTTTATGTATCTTACACTTTCACAATTGAGTAGAATTAGTGTAAAGTAAATGTCAATAAAATTAGACATGCTGTGTGGCCACTTAATCCTCAGTTTCCTCAGTGGTCAGATGGAGCACTCAGATCCTTTAACGTGTTGACGTGAGGATTAAGTAAGGCTTCTGGAGAAGAAAATGGTCCAGCATTAGCAGGCTAAACAAATCTTAGTTTCTCATTCATTCTAAATTACTGATTAAAAGCCCTAGTAGATTCACTTTGTGAATATTTATTCCATAATAGCATAAATTTTGGCATATAAACAGAAGTGATTCAATATATATTTACACAAATTTGTGATGTAATATATCACAACCAAATATTTTCCTGTCAATAATATTCTTGTTTCTCAGAACACAGCATGTATGTTAGCACATTTCAGTATACCTAATTTTTTTTTTTAAACCCATTACAGGAGAAAATACTGGAAAGACATTTCAGAGTCCTATGTACCAAAGTAATCATTAAGTTCACAAAGACGCTATCACACTGTTTCCCTTGTATTATTTATTACTCTGTTATGCAATATATCTTTTATTAAATTCAATAAATTCTGGTTTGTTGAAGTCAAATATAGTTCTAACTTTTCTTGATCTATTTTGCTACTCCCAGCTTAGATTTTATTCTAATTCTAATTCCTGTATCTCCTTAAAGTGAAGTAAGAGCCTTTTCAGTATCAAGTTAAAAGATCACTAAATGAAAAATAACTCACAGAACAGTCTTATGGACAATAATAAAGTCTTCCTTGGTAAGTCACATTGACACTGTCTTTCAATAAAAGGCTTATGCAACACTGCCTCTTTCCATGTTGTCTGTGTTTCCTCCCAGTAGGAAGAGAGTATTTCTGTTCCATTGTCTTGTCCTGTTACTTACTTGGACCAATAGAAATTTTCCTGGAAGATGCCATATATTAATTCAGAGCAGAAACTAAGAGTCATCTGTCACTTCCATGATGTCTTGCTCTTTTCCCTCTACCATGACAGAAGCATGACACAGATAGGGCTCCTCCTACAGCCTGGGACCTGTGCTGGGAGGATGTTATCATGGTAGCTGATACACCACCACCTCTATATAATGTGAACAAGAAATAAATGTCTGTTTCAAATCACTGATATGGATCAGAAAACCTGATACAGTTCCTATAAACATCAGCTGTCTATGCAGTGCTGAAATTCCTATCTAGTAACTGAGTGTTAGTCCTTGTAACAAGACCAAATTGGGGATTTGGTATCACTTGATGTATTTCCCTCAAGTCCCACATTGAGAAATTCCCCCATCTGGCTTATAACCACTCATAAAAAGTATACATTCCTTCTCTCAGTATACTCTGAATCTGGAGATGACTCTAAATGCAGACACTTCTGACCTTCTACCATGTTCTATTTTAGCTCCACCATTTTAACTTCTTGTGTCTTCAGTGATACACAAATTTGAAGATCTTGGAGCCATGCTCTTGCTAGCATGAAGTGAAGGAGGTAATAATCCCAGCATTCTTTCTAAAGATCAGACTCTTTCTGACTAACACACTTTAAAAAAAACAAAACAAAACAAAACAAAAAAAAAACCTCTTCAAAATGTCCTCCATTTCTTTCCATTCTGACCCATTATATCCTTTATATATCCTTGACCCTTTATATATCCTTGACCTGTTACATCCTTTATCATGCTAAATAGTCCAAGGGTCAAGGAACCAGTTCCTGAAATATTCCCTTTTAATTTCTTCATATAGAAAACTCTCTCAAACTCTTTTTGGGAATGAATAGCTATCATACTGAAACCAATGCAAGGACAGTCCTGCCTTAAAATCCATTTTAGGTGAATAGGAAATAATGATGGACTTCATTTCCAAACTGAGATATTGCCAGCATTTTTAATTTGAATTTTAACCCCCCATTTTAGTTAGAAAATATCTACAAGCATCCAAATAAAATCTTCCAGAATAATTTATCCAGGATTTATCATAGTAATTAAAAAATATTTGGAATATGTGGAATATGAAGCTATTTATTTTTATTTAATTGTTTGCAGCTTAAAAGTTTACCAAAACTGGGGTGCCTGGGTGGCTCCATTCTTAAGCGTCTGCCTTTGGCTCAGGTCATGATCCCAGGGTCTTGGGATTGAGCCCCACATCAGGCTCCCTGCTCGTGTTCCCTCTCTTGCTGTGTATCTCTCTGTTAAATAAATAAATAAATAAAATCTTTAAAAAAAAAAAAGAAAAAAAGGTTTACTGAAACTTCCAACCTATGGTAAGCATAGTATTTCATACTGAAAAATGTATGCATCTAGTGAGAGTCTTATAGTACTTAGCCTCTCTCTTTCAATCTTCTGGCAAATCAAGGTGGCAAGAAAAAAACATAAGGAAATACAATTGTTAGGCTTAATCAGATGATTTCCAAATAGTATCTTTTCTAATGAAAAGATCTGACTATACATTATTATTTGACTATAAAATAATAATCACTTAGGAGAAAGCTAGAGAAAACAGAAAAAGACATCACCACCAATTTAGCTAATAATATGTTATTTTGGTGTATTTATCTCCCATAACATCTTAAGATACCTCAAAGATTTAAAACCATCCCATATATCTAAATATTTCATTTTATATCCTCATTAAAAAAATTCAACATTTAACTAAATGTCTTCCTTTGCTTTTTCACAGCTTCATAAGGGTCATTTGGAAAAGTTGTACACTAGCCATTACACTATCAGTGGCCTGTTTGTTTAGTTGTTTCTTAATTTGACCACATTTCACCTTTTAAAAATTTTATCTACGATTTATGTCTACCATCCTTAACATAGATTTGTAAAAAATTACAGAATATTATCTATTAAAAATTATAAATCTTAAATCCATCAGAAAAACATCAACTAGAAATGGAACCATAAACATCTGATTTTGAGGAATTCCTGAAAGTATTAAAGGAGATCAATACAGAAGCAAACGATAAGATCAGTACAGAAGCAAAGCTGCATGAAGGCCTGAGCATAAATATATGCAAGAGAAGACCATACAGAGGTAGAAAATAGAGCAACTAAAGCCCAGAGGAGGTATGATCTATGGAAATCTCCAACAGAAATGTCCCACAATAAGGAGGCTGTTCTGTTCCTCTTCTTTCTCTCCCCAAGGACTGTGGATTTGGATGTTGGAACCAGAGTCTGATCACTTTCCCAGATAATCATACATTTCAGAAAGAGAGAGAAACAGTATGCCCAGAATATATATCAAATGAGGAAACATATCTAACCCCTTTCTTCCAATACCTTGAGCAGACCCTCAAGCAATACATTTCATGTATAAAGATAATCAGACACATTTCTTCAAACAAAAGTTAAAATCTGAGAAAGTAATATGGTTAAGAGAAAACTTGAAATTAAGTACAATTATATATGCTGAGAAGAATTTTATATAATTTTATACATAATAAGCTTACATAAAAATAATTGTATGTTCTGAAATAGGACCAATTAAAACTAAGAGTAGACCTTTGAAATTCAAAATCAATTTGCAATAAACTAAAACAAAACAAACAAAAAAGGAGATGCACATAAAAAGTGAATAAAACCAGGGATTCACACTAATGAAGTAAGATATAGAAAGTATGAGACAAATGGACATAGAAAATACATCAAAAGGGTCCAATTTCTTTTACAAGGAATGAGTTCTAGAGTGTGAGAAAAGAGAATGAATCAAACACAGGAAGAATGGAAAGTATTACATGGAGCACTGGGTATGGTGCATAAACAATGAATTCTGGAACACTAAAAAGAAATAAAATAAAATAAAATAAAAAGAAGGGAAGGGATGGAGGGAGGGAGAGAGGAAGGAAAAAATAGAGCATTCTTAAGAGCAGAATTGAAATGAATCTTCAGTCTGTTATAGGCTCACCAAGTTCCGAGAAGAATGAATGAAAATAAAATTAATAATAGTAACAAGAAGAAGAGGAGAAGGGAGTTGGGGGAAATTGGAAGAGGAGGTGAACCATGAGAGACTATGGACTCTGCAAAACAATCTGAGGGGTTTGAAGTGGCGGGGCGGGGGCGGGGAAGTCAGGGGAACCCGGTGGTGGGTATTAGAGAGGGCACGGATTGCATGGAGCACTGGGTGTGGTGCAAAAATAATGAATACTGTTATGCTGAAAATAAAAAATAAATTTAAAAAACTAAAAAAAAAAGGAACAATAATAATAGTAATAATAATAGCTAGCAACATCCTGGAGTAATTCTGAACTCCAATTAAAAGAAAATCTGTAACACTTTGAATCTGGCCATACAAGAATGCTAATGAATTTTCATCATATTTCTCATTAGTAGCACATGATTTCAGAAGAAGAAAAATTAGCAATATTTTTAGGTTCTGAAGGAATAGCTTGTGTTCTGTTAAACAATTGCTCAAGCACAGTGGAAAAAAAAGAAGTTAAAAAGGTAATGACTCTGTAAACAATCTTAAAACCTTTAAATACTTTCTGATTAAAAATCCAACAAACAAGGGCCAGTAAAATAGTTATCACTATACACCTACTATAACGGACAAAATGACAACACCAAATACTGTCGAAGCTGTTGAGCAACAAGAACTCTTATTCACTACTGTTGGGAATACAAAATGGTAGTCACTTTGGAACAGTTGGGTGGTTTCTCACAAACTAAGCATACTTTTGCCAAATAATTCAGCGACCGTACTTCTTTGTATGTACCCAAAGTTGTTGAAAACTTATATCCTAAAGAAGTCCTCTGCTTTCAATGTCTCATGTGATTAGATTGGGCCTACTTGGATAATCCAGGATAATCTTATTTTAAGGTCCATTAGCTTAACTACATTGGAAAATCCCTTGTCCATGTAACTTAACACATTCACAGGTTCAGGAGATTAAGACCTAGGCATCTTTAGGGGGCTATTATTCTGACTACCGTGGTCTACCCTGAGGCCTGTAAGTTCCACATCAAACCCACACACAAAGTACATTCATTCCATCTAAAAATCACATTTAAGTATCATCAATTCCAATTCCCCAAGTCTCAACATCTAAATCACTGAAATCATCTGTGGATGAGTCATTCTTAGGAGGCCATTATTCCATCTACTACATTTCTTCAGTTGTGAATCGTCATGAATCTTACAATTCAGATAGGAAAACAGACACTGGACTATTAGATCTAAAAAAGAACAAGTGACTCTTAATCTCACAAAACAAACTGAGGGTTGCTGGGGGGAGGGGGTTTGGGAGAAGGGGGTGGGATTATGGACATTGGGGAGGATATGTGCTTTGGTGAGTGCTGTGAAGTGTGTAAACCTGGTGATTCACAGACCTGTACCCCTGGGGATAAAAATATATGTTTATAAAAAATTAAAAATTAAAAATAAAAAAAGAACAAGTATGCTAAAAAACATAAATACCAGTTTATATGGAAGCATAAATTAGAAGAGCCTAATATAATATGGAGAGCCATAGAAAACAAAGTAAGTTTATCTCCAGTATCTGAGACCTAAAAGAACAGTGGATATAGCTAAGTGAAGTGGCCCGGTAAAATAGTAATGGGTGGGGGGAAAAATAGAGATGTAGGGCATCCAATAAGAAGGTTGTTTTTGTAAACCAGGTAAGAGTGGGCATTAACTTGTGGTAGCAGAAGTAGGAATACAGAACAGTAGATATTTAAGATTTGGAACTATATGTAGAAATTACATGTAATTTATTGATTATAGGTTGGAGAATGAGTCTAAGGATGAATAAGAGTCAACGAGGACCTCCAAGTTCTGGCATAACAGCAGATGACAGAAGTACAAATTTCTGAGCAAGGGTTCAAGAGATGATGAGATCCATTTTGGAATTTTTGAGATTTGAAATCTCTGTAAGACATCCAAGTGAAGACATGAGATAGGTGGTTAAACAGGTCTGTGGCTTGCTTGCAAGAGGGGTCTTGCTGGAGATTTGATTGGGGATCATAATGTAAGTGATAATTAAAAACACAATAAGATGAATAAAACAAACACAAAAGGAAATACCAATGATTTCAATGACCTTGAAAAGGCTTTAGAATAAAAAGAAAGAGGTAAGCAGAGGACAAGCATTCAAGGAACATCAATACATAAAGACACTAAATGGTGGACACCTCGGTGGTTCATTCATTTGAATGACTGACACTTAGTTTCATTTCAAACCGTGATCTTAAGGTCTTGAACTCAGGGTCATCTTGTGGGGCTTCATGCTTAGGACAGAGTCTGCTTAAGACTCTCCCTCTGTCCTTCCCCACAACCTACCCCTAAGCTCACTCTCTCTCTCAAATTAAAAAAAAAAAAAAATCTTAAAAAAAAAAAAAGACACTAAAGGAGGAGCTAAGAAAAGTAACAAGAATGACTAGGATAATGTGGTAGGATGAAAAATAGGGCTTGATATTAGCCCAGAATTTGGGTCAGCATAAACAAGAAAATACATCCTAAGTAGGGGGCCAACATGTGGAATTTGCTATTATTGAACTGATAGTGGACATGAGGGTGTGCTGGGAGTTGAAAGAAGCATGAATATTAAGTAAGGAATGGTTACAGATTCCAGAGTTTGTATTTGACTTGGTAAATAATTAGGCAAAATATAGATCCCTACATACAAAATAATCTAGTGAAAACTAATGTTTATTATTTAGATTAATTTAACAGGTAATAATAAATGTCTGGGTTTATGTAAGAGATGTACAGTGTCAACAGGATTGTTCATGTTTTTCTTTTCATACTTTTCCAACAAAAATAATATTATTAATTTGTCACACTGATGTACATCATTATATAAAAAAGTCTCAATCTCTAAAACCTAAAAATTACAGTGAATATTTAATTGTTAAATTTTCTGTTGATTGATACTTCTCATAAATAAACCAAGTATTGAACATAGAGTTAATCTGAAATATTTTATATAGGGTAATTAGTAAAGTTTCCTATAAATAAAATGAGTTTACAGTAGTTCCCTCTGTGGAAAACTGAGTTTCCAGCTATTGCATTTTTGCCCTGAGAACAGGACAACAGATCTTCAAACAACAGCGATAATGATGAGTTCTGCTAACTGGTTTCTGCCAAGGCTTGCTTTATTTCAAATTTCTTCCTGATTACATAAAGTTCTTCACAGGATGAGCCATCTGGCAATTTCTCTGAATTTCTCACTGGGTTGATGGCAGAAAATAAGAACAGAGCCAATTCTCAGAGAACACAAAGGAAGCATGTCTAGATTGCCATGGCAGATTTTTACATCAATGCCAAGAATCTCTGCATAGATGCCAGGTAGGATATTACCACTGAAATCTGATTTAACTATCAAGGGACATCCGACACCGAGCTTACTAATTATGCCTTTGCTAATTGAAATTTGCAAATCGCCATCATCTGCATAATTAAAAAACTTCTCAACCATGTATTGATTCACAAAAACAAAATATTGGTACTGATACATGTATTATTAAACTTGTGGCAAACTTATTTTAGGAAATAAAAACATAGGATTATTAATTTTATCAATCTAATAATTTTTTTAAAATATTATATTTATTTATTTGAGAGGGAGGGGTAGAACAGAGGGAGAGGAAGAGAGAGAATTTCAAGCAGACTCCATGCTGAGCATGGAACCCAATGTGGGACTCCATCCCATGACCCTGAAATCATGACCTGAGCTGAAATGAAGAGTTCATCACTTAACTGACTGAGTCACCCAGTCACGTCTCTAACGTAGGTTTAGACAAGCATAACACAATGGCAATGTAAGAATAGGCATAAAATGAAAATTTGTTGTAAAGTAAGAAAGTTACTTCATTTTTAGATGGATTTCTATAAAAAAAGAACAATGAAAGTATGAACTTTTTAAAAGTTCAAATGGAATATAATTTATACTTCGTCCCAACCCCATAAACCTCCTAATAATAGATAGATAGAAATAATCCATTTTTATCTCCAATTAAAGTATTGAATTGAACTGTCATAGCTATGTTTTGTTGTTTATGCATATTAAAGCCTACTATGGATCAGATGTTAGGAAAATGCTAGAAATACAAAGAATAAAGAAACAGATTCCAACTCTAGAACTTGTCAGAAACCAACACAGAAGACAGAGAAATAAATAACATACATCAAATATTACACTTTTTCTATCTATGGAGGAAAATACATTTATAGTATAATTTTCTTCAATCTTAATTAGACATGTCATTTAACAGGTAATGTTCATTAGATTTAACAAAATCCTTGGTTTCTTAGCTGTGGAGTTTCTTGAATGTACATATTCTTCCACACATGCATTCAACCACACCCAGAGCTCTTTGAGATTGGCTGCTAACACAGAGTTGATATTCAATTAATTATTCTCTGATAAATATTCATAAGTGAAAACAATGTGTGTTTTTTTAGATAAATTACCTGCTTCCTTATTAATTTCATGCAATTTTATGTTTCCATTTCATGTCTGCAAGGGGGAACTAAGAGTAATACCAGCTGTGAACTTCAGAATCCAGCTTGATCATTAGTGTCAAGGTTACTTTCTACTTCTCCTCCCTGCCATCTCCAGAGGGTGGTGAGGGGGTGCTTTTGTGATCCCAGACAGTTGCAGCAGTTCTAGGGATTATATTAACCCATGAAAAATTCAGAGAAAATGAACTATTTGTCATATTGTTTCATTTTAGGAATAAGTAAGCTTTTCCAAAGTCCCTCCTTCGATTAACTTTCGTGTCTTATTAGTCAGGATTTTGTCCTATTCCACAACCCTAAACCACTTACTCATGAGACTTTGGGTTACCTCAGTGAACTGAATTCTTAATTTGGGATGATATGGATTTTTTTTTTTTTAAAGATTTTATTTATTTATTTGACAGAGAGAAATCACAAGTAGATGGAGAGGCAGGCAGAGAGAGAGAGAGAGGGAAGCAGGCTCCCTGCTGAGCAGAGAGCCCGATGCGGGACTCGATCCCAGGACCCTGAGATCATGACCTGAGCCGAAGGCAGCGGCTTAACCCACTGAGCCACCCAGGCGCCCTGATATGGATGTTTTGAGATTCAATCATTCTGACTCATTCAGAGTTAAATTTTAATCACTTTGCTTCATTCAGAGATTTGAAGGCTAAGAATTTTCATGATAAGAAATTCATTCTAACAGAGAGCTGGTGTGCACAAACTTGGCAGAACGTTCATGTTTAAACATTGGGGGATATGGCTTGCATTTGGATACAATATAGTGCATATTATTTGTTAAATCCACTAGCCCAGTGTTCCCCAACAGAGGATGCCTCTGGAAAAAAAAAAAAAAAAAGGGAAGGGAGGGGTCCAAATGCCAGTGCCTTCAAGATGCCGCTTTTGGCACTGACAACATTGAGGGACCATAGATTAAAGTCTCATAAGGTTTTGATGGGTAGTATTTTCCAATGCAGACACTTTTAAAACCTATTGGATAATGAAGGTGAAATTTTGCACCAGAAACAGCAGAGATCCAAGTGATTGTTGCTGATAGGAAAATAAAACAAAGAAACAGAAAGACAAAAGAAACACCACATTGCCTATGGTAGTATAGGCAAACGACCCTTAGAAGATTGATTGCACTTTGAAAATTCAGGAAATTTGATAGATACAGGCAAAGCCAGAAAAAAATATTAAGTATTTTATTAATAATATATTTTATCTCTCATCTTCAGCCTGGAAAAATATAAACTATAAAGGACAATTAGTGAAACAGTTTTTTAGAAAATGGCAATGAACTTGGTTTTGAAAATATGGGCATTATTGTGTCATTTACACATTTAATAATTTAATCACTTAATATAATAAAGGCACAAAAATGGCTAATTCATGACATTCCCTAACATTTATTTTAAAATGTGCATTCTAACAAAAAGACACATAGATCACATAGATCAATGGAACAGAGTAGAGAGCCCAGATATGGACCCTCAACTCCACGGTCAAATAATCTACAAAGCAGGGAAATACATGCAGTGGAAAAAAAGATTTTCTCTTCAATAAATAGTGCTGAGAAAATTGGACAGCTATGTACAGAAGAATGAAACGCAACCATTCTCTTACACCATACACTAAGATAAACTCAAAATGAATGAAAGACATCCCTGTGAGAGAGGAATCCATCAAAGTCCTACAGTAGAATATAGGGAGTGACCTCTTTGACATGAGTCACAACAACTTCTTTCAAGACACATCTCCAAAAGTAAGGGAAACAAAAGGGAAAATGAACTTTTGGGACTTCATCAAGAAAAAAAGCTTCTGCACAACAAAGGAAATAGTCAATGAAACAAAGAGGCAATCCACAGAATGGAAGAAGATATTCACAAATGACACTACAGAGAAAAGACTGATATCCAAGATCTATTAAGAACTTCTCAAACTCAACATCCAAAAAACAGATAATCAAGTCAAAAAATGGGCAGAAGACATGAACAGACACATGAAAAAATGTTCATCATCGCTAGCCATCAGGGAGATTCAAATCAAAACCACATTATATCAGTTAGAATGCAAAAATTAACAAGACAAGAAACAACAAATGTTGGAGAGAATGAGGAGAAAGGGGAACCCTCTTACACCATTGGTGAGAATGCAAGTTGGTGCAGCCACTTTGGAAAACAGTGTGGAGATTCCTCAACAAATTAAAACTAGAACTACCCTATGACCCAACAATTGCACTACTGGGTATTTACCCCAAAGATACAGATGTAATGAAAAGAAGGGCCATATGTACCCAATGTCATAGCAGCCATGTCCACCATGCCCTCCAAAAGACAAGTAAAGAAGATGTGGTCCATATAGCAATGGAATATTACTCAGCCATCAGAAAGGATGAATACCCAACTTTTGCATCAACAAGGTTGGGACTGGAGGAAATTATGCTGAGTGAAATAAGTCAGGCAGAGAAAGTCAATTATCATATGGTTTCACTTACTTGTGAACATAAGGAATACCATGGAGGACATTATGAGAAGAAAAGGAAAAGTAAAGGGGGGAAAACAAAGGGGGAGAAGAATTATGAGAGACTGTGGGCTTGGAGAAACAAACTGAGGATTTTAGAGGGGAGGAGAGTGGGGGGATGGGTGAGCCTTGTGGTGAGTATTAAGGAGGGTACATATTGCATGGAGCATTGGGTATTATATGTAAACAATGAATCACGGAACACTACATCAAAAACTAATGATGCATTGTATGGTGACTAACATAGCACAATAAAAAAATGCATTCTAGGGACACCTGGGTGGCTCAGTTGGTTAGGCAGCTGCCTTCGGCTCGGGTCATGATCCCGGCGTCCTGGGATCGAGTCCCACATTGGGCTCCCTGCTCACCAGGGAGCCTGCTTCTTCCTCTGCCTCTGCCTGCCACTCTGTCTGCCTGTGCTCACTCTCTCTGACAAATAAACAAATAAAATCTTTAAAAAAAAAATGCATTCTAGGTGACATGATTGTTAATTTTTTTCAGTATATGAAAGAAATTCTCCTAAACTCAGATACACACACACATAAAAACTTAATGTTTACCACATAGTGTATCACAAATAATATTTCATCCTGGTTGTTTCACAAATAAGATTCTATTTCACTTATTTTCAAGATGGAATTTCTTCCTTGATGTTGGGAAAACTCAGTTGATTGTATTTCATATTACTAAAATAATTGGTAATAACTTTTTTCATTTCATGTTATTTCACTTTATTTAATTTTAATTTAATTTAATTTTATTTCTTTTCCATGTTCCAAAATTCATTGTTTATGCACCACACCCAGTGTGCCATGCAGTACATACCCTCAATAATACCCACCACCAGGCTCACCCAACCTCCCAAGCACCCCCACTCCAAAACCCTGTTTGTTTCTCGAAGTCCACAATTTCTCATGATTTTTCTCTCCCTCCAATTTCTCCCAAATCACTTCTTCTCTCCATCTCCCAATGTCCTCTGTGTTACTGGTTTATTCATGAACAGCCAAAACCTATTGAAATATGCATCTGTATTTTTAAAGTGCACTTGTGTAACTACTGATTTCAGAATCACAATTTCTTACTAGAACAAGAATTTAATTTCATCTAAGTCCTAATGTTGGTCTCACTAAATCCTTGATTGATTGGAGTAAATTTGTTTATAGAAAAACTGGCTTTATCTGACTCCCTGAAACCAGTTCATATTCACTTGGGGATTAATTCATGCTATCTCTCTGTCTTGTTATTTTTTTGTTCTTCCTCAACTGCAGCCTCTGAGGGGCTAGACCCCACTGGCTGCCACTGAAGAATTAGAAATGAGAAAATACAAGGAGATGGTTTCTTATTAACAATGCCTTGGTGGTTTCCCTCGATTCCCCTCTTGTCCCTCTTAAATTCAATTATTCCAACTGTTGCTCAAACAGCCTTATAACTGCATGTGATCACAGGCACACCCTTTCCCCACACTCTCTCCAAAGTTCCTACCAAAACCTCATATTCTTCCCATTGTCTATCTTGTTTCTCTCACCTGTTCACAGAGCTCAAGTGTCCAGCCTTCAGGTGATTCTTTAAAGGTCCCAAGCACATTTTCACTTTGAGGCCTTTGAATTCACTATTGGTCCACTGTTACCTCATTGTTATATGACACTTCACTTGTTTTTTTCATATTTCTGTCCAGCTGCCTTCTTCTCAGAAAGAACTCTTTGATTTTTTATAGTAGCCATGCCTACCATTATAGTCCTCTTTATTCTTTATTGTCATTGTCCTAGCATTTAACTGATACTACATTGTGAAATTATTGACCTATTTACTTTTCTCTTTCCCACTAGAATGTGTTCTATGAGGTTGGAATCTTTATAGATTTACTACACTGCTATATCTCTAGCAACTAAAACACCACCAACATACAAAATACATCTAGGGATATATGATGAACTCAAAGGGACATATGCTCTGATCTGCGAGCTAAAAATGGCTACTGGGGACAACAGGTATTATGTTGCTCTGCTAAGGTTGCCATAACAAAATACCACCAACTGGGGAGTTTAAACAACAGAAATTTATTTTCTCAGGGTACCTGGGTGGCTCCGTCAGTTAAGCATCCGATTCTTGATTGTGGCTCAGGTCATGATCTGAGGGTCGTGAGATGGAGCCCTGCATCAGGCTCTACACTGAGTGGGGAGCCTGCCTGAGATGCTCTCTCCCCCTCTCCCTCTGCCACCCACCCCTCCTGCTTATGTGCACATGTTCTCTCTCTCTCGCTCTCTCTCATAAAATAAAATAAAATAAAATAGATTAAATGAATAAATAAAATAAAAGTTATTTTCTCACAATTCTGGAGGAGAAGGTCAAAATTCAGTTCCTGGAAAATTCATTTTCCAGTGAGGACTCTCTTCCTGCTTGCTGACAGCTGCCTTCTTGTTGTTTTCTCACATGATCTCTGTGTGTGCAGAGAGATTATAGGAGTCTCTGCCATTTCTTATAAATGTACCAATCTTAAGAGAGTAGAACCCATCCTTATTATCTCGTTTAATTTTACCTTCTTAAAGACACTCTCTCTAAATATAGTCACATTGTGGGGTTAGGAGTTCAACATATAAATTCCAGAGGAAATGCAATTTAGTCCATAAAAGGTGATAAAAAAAGATGGCAAAGAAAGACTTATTTCATACTAGAAAGTTTGAATTTAACTTTAGGTGTTTCTCTAAGATCCATATCACTGTGTTTACTAGATCAATTATTAATCCACTTGATTTCTTTGATACCAAGTCTTTCCCCCCTATTTTCCCTTTCTATTTTTGTTTTCTTTTATTACAAGACTCACATAACTTTTCTAGTGTTAACTTTAAGACTTGAAATACTCTGTTATCTTTAAGGAAGTTCATGTGAATTATAAATCTGAAGTATTTGAAATGTGTGACTTAATTCTTATGGAAAAGTTTTGCTCTTCTTGTTACTTACCATTTTTATGGTTAAATATGACAGAAGAAGTGTTTGATCTGGGTAGACACCATTTCAAATTAATAACTAAAATAGAGGGAAAATAGTACCAAGATGAATGAGTTCTGAAGATCTAATGTGTACCATAGACACTATTGTTGGGAATGATGTATTTCATAATTGAAATTTGCTAAGAGAGTTGAACTTAAATGTTCTTAACCAAAAAAAAAAAAAGTAAATATGTAAAGTGATAGATGTGTTAATTAACTTGATAGGGGGATCTTTTCACAGTACATACATGTATCAAATCATGTGGTACATTTTAAGTAACTTACAACTGCATTTGTCAGTTATACCTCAACAAGGCTGGAGACAAAATTTAAAAGCATAATAGGAAACTAAAATAGGAGAATAAAATTTGGGATAATTGGAACTGTGTCATGTGTATACACTGAAGAGAAATACTAAGTAGCTCAGGGATGACTTATAAGTTGTTCCCAACTCTATCACATTTAATGTTCTTAGACTAAAAGAAAATGTTTACAGAATAAAACTTACCTACATACATATAATTTTAGGGACATCAATATAATTCCCAAATTATTGCATAAAGGAGAAAGAAAAAAATAACTTATAAAAAGGATTGTGTTTTCAATATGTAAATGCTAGAGAAGACTACAAGGAATAATAACGAAGATCACAGAGCTTGCCCTTATAGAACCTATCACTATAAATGCAACAGCTATAAGTACATTATTGCATAGAAATGTTTTGTTCCAGAATCAACAACATTTACGGCATCATATTATTTTTCCAAGTGGTGACTATTTCTCAATAAAGTTCTAATGAAATGAATTGTACTTTTCTCTCAATTTGTGGGGTGTTTGTGTTCTTGGAAAGCTCAGATTGCATTAAGCTATACCCAAATGTTTTCTGGTAGGTAGATCAGCCAGTGGGAAAAAAGGATAAATTTTTAAGTGAGTAATGAGGTTTAACACGCACAATGAAATTCACTGTTTTAAAGCATACAGTTCCAAGAATTTGGATAAAAATGTACAGGCAGGTAACTAACAAAATAACCAGAATATTTACTAAGCACCTTAAATTCTCTCCTGGCACTTGGCAGTCAATCTCCTCCAAAATCTAGCTGCCATAATCACTACTTTGTTTTCTGTTGTTCTAAGTTTATCTATTCCAGAAAGTCATATGAATGGAATAATGCATAAGGTACCATTTTGTTGCTGGCTTTTTGCATTTAGCATTAATCATTTGAGGTTCATTAATTTTGCTGCTTTTATCAATAGTTCATTTTTTATTTCAAGTAGTTTTCCACTTTACACCCAGGAATGAGACTGATTTTCCATCATCCCAAGAGTGAATAAAGCTGATGAATTCTCTGAGGAATGAGGAAGATACAGTTTAAGAACTACACTGGAGTTAATGGTCTCTTTCTTTAGGGCTGCTTCCATGGACTGTAAAATGACAACCCTGGTGTGGTTTGTCTGTTCACAGTAAATGCACCCTAGCAATCCTCCAGATTTGTGAACCACAGCCAATATTCTAACATGTTCACACCACACCACATTTTCCAGGCAGCTCTGCAGACAACAGAATCCCCAGAAATTAGTTAAAAAAATATTCAGACCTTCTTCCACTCGTGCTTTCAAGGAGAAGCATGTCAATATAAATGGACTCAACAGTCTATCTCCCTGCATGAATCATACCTTCAAATGGAGGGGGGTCCCAAGGCACTCATTTGGAATTTTGAAGATTTTGTTTCACCTTTATTTCTCGTATCTCCTAAAAAAAATCTCTTATACCTCTGCTGGATAAATTGACAAATAATTTCTCAAGAAATTGCATGACAGTCTGAATTTTTAGCTACTGTTCTTTGGGAAGCCATGTGAGAAAATGTAAAATGTCCCACTAACTTTGTCTAAGTTTTCTGCTGTTAAGCAGCTTTTCTGAACATTTCAATTAGCTAGCTTTGGGACAAGGAAAGATTGTGTAAGTAGCTTCTTGCCCAAAATATCTGGTGCTTCTTCATGTAGACCATCAGTTGTTACAGGACCTCCATCAAATATAAAGTTATGCAAAAGTATTCTGATAAGAAATGCTTATCAATCTTGGAAAAGTTACTCCCCATAAAAAATGCTCTACTCAAATCCAAGATTTTAACAGTAAGATCCACTGTTCTTTAATGTTTTTCTTTGTCTAGATGATTTCAAAGTCAAAGTCAAACATAGTCAGTTCCACCACTCAGTTGGTTTCTGGATAAAAGGAATCCCCAAGTCTTTTAACCAGTTGGTAATTTTCACAAACTCTGATATAACTCTACATTTGTGCTTAACTTTTCTCCCTGGTGCCAGTACACCTGCAAAGTTCATCTACTTCGGGTGAGCAACTTTCACAAAATCAGCCACTCTGCATGAGGAATCAATCCCAGAGGGCATCTGAGGAGCAGAGTGTAGGGCCCAGGCAATGCAGAGAATGCATGCTCCACCAGCAATCCTTTCTTGAGGCTTTTTCCTGTGCAATTTGAAATATATCCGGGGTAGTGAGCTCAGAGACTCTAAAAGGACCCCCTATGCTTGGCGAACATGTCCAGGCAATCGTCCTGGGGCTTGAAATTGAAGACAGTATCCAACAGGGACTAGCTGGTGCTGACCCCTCTGGCTGGGATCCTGGCTCTGAGGCTGCCAAGGCTTCAGGAGCTCACCATTGTGTCCATGTCCTGAGCTGACTTTCCCAGCTTTATCTCCACCCCCACTCCCACCTCAGCACTGCAGGACCAGTCTTGATTTCCTTGACTTTTGCTTTTTATTTTCTTTTTCCTGCTAGCTTTGGTTTAAATTGGCGACTGTTTTGCTAACTTCTTAAATAACACATTAAGATCATTATGTTGAAACTTTTTTTCCATTCTAACATAAACATCATTTTAAATTTCTATCTAAGTACTCCTGTAGTTATATTCTACCACACTCAGTTTTCATTTCTCAATAACTTCAGGGTTTTTTGTTGTTGTTGTTGTTGTTTGTTTGTTTTAAGTTTTTCCAGGCTTTTCTTCTCTGACCCACTGGTTATTTTAAGGCATGCTATTTAATTTCCATATATATTGTCATTTTCCAAATATATTATTGATCCTGTTGTGGTCAGAAAACACACTTTGTTTTTAAAGTTGTTGAGATTTTGTTCTATTAGTGAATTTTTTATGTGCAATTTAAAATAATGTATTTTCTGGTTCTTCAAAAATACAAAAAAAATTGTCACACTTCTAGCATTACTGACAAAGAAATGAGTAAAGACATAAACTAATGATATCAGGAATGAAACATGATGTCACCACAGACCCTGCAAACAGCCAAGGGATAATATGATAATGCGGAGAACAGCTGCACACAGATATACTGGACAACTTACATAAAATGGAGCAATTCCTTAAAAAAAAAAAACTATCACAACTAACCAAATATGAAATAGGCAATTTGCATAGCCCTATAACTATTCAGGAAAATAAATTCATAATTTAAAAGCTCTCCCCCAAAAAAGTAATCTTCAGGCTCAGATAGTTTCACTGGATTTCTACCAAGTCATTAACAAAGAATGAACATCGGTGCTACATAATCCCTTCCAGAAGATGAAAGAGGAGGGAATACCTTCCAATTCATTTTATAAAGCTAGTATTACATTAGTTCCAAACCCAGACAAACATAGTACCAGGAAGAGAGAAAGAAACAATCAAAGAAGCGAAATTACAGAAAAATATCCCTTGTGATACAGACGAAAAATCCTTAATAAAGTATTTTCAAATTGAGTGTGGAAATATATAAAAGCCTGACTCATTTCTGAGAAGCAAGTCTTGAGCAATATTTGATAATCAAACAATATAATCCACATATTAACAACATGAATGAGAGAAAACATGATCATATCAATTGGTGGAATAAAACCACTTGGTAAAATTTAAGCTATTCATGTTAAAAACGCCCAGATAAAAAGGAATAGAGGGGAACTCACTCACTTAGAAAAATAGAATCTACAAAAACCCTGTAGCTAACATCCTACTTAATGATGAAAGTTGGAGTACTTTCCCTCTAGGATTAGGACAAGGTAAGGATGTCTGCTCTCAGCACTTTATTCAACCTAATGCTGGAAGATCTAGCCAGTGCAATAAGCTGAGGACAAAAATAAATAAATAAATAAATAATAAAGAAAGAAACAAAAGGCATACATATCATAAAAGAAGAAACAAAACTATCCTTACTCAGAGGAAACACAATTATTTCTGTATAAAAGTCTAAGAAATGTATTTTTTTAAAAAACCTTCCTAAAGCTAATAATTAAATTAAGATGGCAATACTGTAATGGTTCATTTTAGATGCCAACTTGACTAGGCTAAGGAATGCCCAGATAGTTAGTAAAACAGTATTTCCGGGTACATCTGTGCAGTGTTTCAGAAAGACATTAACATTTGAATGAGCAGGCTCAGTGAAGAAGATTCACCCTCAACAGTGCAGGTGGACATCATCCAATTCCTTGAGGAGCTGTATAGAGCAAAACAGTGAGGGAATTCTCTTACTTTTCCTGAGCTGAGAATTCTACCTTCTCTTGCCCTGGGACAACAGACTTCCTACTTCTTTGGCTTCCAGACTCAGGACTCACAATGATTACACCACTGGTTCTCTAGCTTCTAGACTGGAGATGTCAAACTGTGGGCTTTCTCTCAGCCTCCTAAGTCTCCCTCTCTCTCTCACTCTTTCTTTC
This sequence comes from Mustela erminea, assembly GCF_009829155.1. Classification (NCBI taxonomy): domain Eukaryota; kingdom Metazoa; phylum Chordata; class Mammalia; order Carnivora; family Mustelidae; genus Mustela; species Mustela erminea. The sequence continues at coordinate 11,499,641 of NC_045627.1, read as the reverse complement.
TCTCTCTCTCTCTCTCTCTCTCTATATATATATATATATATATATATATACACATACACACAGATAATACAGTAATATATATATATGTAGTTACATAGTTATATAGTCAAATATATATGATTACATAATTATAGATAGATAGATACATAGATATAGATATAGTTACATATCTCTCTATATATAGCCGTACATAGTTACATATATAGTTATGCATAGCTACATTCTTGTATAAAGTTCATATATAGTAAAACTTCTCTGGAGAACCATGAGAAAATACCATTTGAAATCACTAAAAAAAATAAAGAAAATGCTTAGGTCTAAATCCAACAAAACATATATGCTGAAATCTACAAAGTGCTGATGAAATAAATCAAAGGAGATCTAAATAAATAGATATATTGTGTTCATTAATAGGCAGTCCAACATAACAAAGATGTCAATTTCTTACTTATTAATATAAAGTTTTAAGGCAATTCCTAAGAAAGTCCCATCAAAGCTTTGGGTAGAGATAGACAAGCTTATTTTAAAAATTATGTAATATTGCAAAGGAACTAAAATAGGTAAAACAATTGTGAAAAAGTAAGAATTAAGAGAGCTGGAACTGGCTACCTCATTCAGGATCTTTTAGGGAGGTACAGAAATCAAGACTTTGTGATATTGGTGGAGTGATAAGACACACAGACAGGTACAACAGAAGAGAGAACCCAAAAACATACCCACATAAATATGCCCCATTGATTTTTGACAAATGTGCAAAAACAAAAACAGTTTAGTGGAATAAAGATAGCCTTTTCAATAAATGGTATTGAATCAACTGCATACCCACAGACAAACAATGAACCTCAACTTATTTCACAATTTACACAAAAATTACCTCAAAATGTATCAGACTTATGTGTGAAATATAAAACAATGAAACTTATTGGTTAAAAAAATAGGACAAAATCTTTAGGATCTAGGAGGAGGCAAGTAATTCTTAGACTTGACACCAAAATGGGATATATTAAAGAAAAAGCTGATGAATAGGGCATCATCAAAATTAAAAATGTTTGCTCTACGAAGATCCTATGAAAAGAATGAAAAAAGTACATACATGTTGAGAGACTATATCTGCAAAATACATATCTATCACATACCTGACAAAAGGCTAGTATCCAGAATAAAACATTTTTTAAAGAAAGCTATCATGATCTAACAGTGGAAAAAAATAACAACAATCCAAGTAGAAAATAGGTAAAAGCAATGGACAGCTATTTCACCGTAGAGGATATAGAGATGACAAACAAGCATTAAGAGACACAAATTAAAACCATAGGAGGTACCATGGCACACCTATCAGTATGGCTAAAATAAAAATAGCCCCAGCAAATACTGGCTGAGATCCAGAACAACCGGATCACACATGTGTTGCCTGTGGGAATGTGAATTGATACAGCCACTCTGGGAAACAGCTTGGCAGTGTCTTTCACAAGCTAGACCTGTACTTACTGTAAAACCTAGTAATTTCCCTGTGGGCAATTTATCGAGAATAATGATATTTTATACTCAAACAAAAATCTCAGCATATTGTGAGAGTTTCTTTATTCGTAAGAACCAAAAACTACTAAAAGCTCAATGGGTTCTTGTCTTTCAATGGGCTTATGATTAGACAAACTGTGGTACAACCATATCATGAAGTATCACTCATTAATCCATCAATCAATAAATAGAGACCTTTAATACACAATCTAGATGACATTCTGGAGAATTATGATGAGTGAGAAAAAAATCCAAACCAGGAAATTTACACAGTATATGATGATATTTTAGGAATGCAGGACAGACTCCTGGTTCCCAGGAGATAAGAAGTAGATGCAGAGGAGATGTGAGCTGTAACTACAGATAGGAATGTATTAATAATGAACTAATCTTGTGGTGATTGCAATGCTCTGTACCCTGGCTGTCTAAGAACAATATGTAGGAGAGATCTTTTGCTCTAGGTGGACAAGATGTTACCTAAGGTCACATTAGGGAATGCGTATGTGGGATCTCTTCATCTTGGATCACACAACTGCATGTGAATGTGCAATTACTAAAAATAATTTTAAAAACAGCTTAATTTTAAAAGTATTAATGTTCAGGAAACAGGCCCTTCCAAACTGATAATGTCATTCATTAAACACCAAACAAATTTTATGAAAAACAATTCGACACCGTATTTCAAGAGTATCTTAAATCTTCCTACCCATTTCCTCAAGCATCAGTTTCTAAGGATTTGACACTATATATAAACATATTATGTTATGGCTAAAGTCCCCATTATTAAAAGTAAGTGGGCTAATGAGATTTATGGGCACAAATTCTTTAGTCACTTATCATAGCAACAACAACCAAAAAGAAACTACCAAAATGCCCCAATACAGAAAACTAACAAAATAAATTACGTCTACGTAAAATAAATACATCCATATATTTGCATGGTGCAAACAAGTGGGTAAAGCAAATTGTAAGATGGTATGTTTTATGTAATTTTAATTCTGTACTAACAATAGTTAATGTGTTATTAATAATTATTAACATTTATTAATATCTCATCTAAATATACCAACAAATATTGTTTTCTTGACCAAACCATAGTCAGGCCTAAACTTAACCCTAGGTCCATGTGTGCACAGCTGAAAATCCAGTTCTAGGAAGAACCCTGTTAAGTTAGTTGAAGCAGAACCCCCTTATTCTCAATATTGATCACCCTAGATATCGGTCAGGTTCTTTCTCCTCTACCACACACAGGTAATATCTGATCTCCCTGGCCTATTGGCCCCAAAGAAGCCTGTTGGGTTGACTTAGCCAGAATCCCTTTCACGTTTCACCCTTGGTATTTGCTCTTACTAATTTTCCATTCACTGACCCCTACCCTGCTCCTGGGCTATAAATTCCCAATTACTCATCCTTTTTTGGGGTTGAACCCAATCTCTATAGCTGTACCTTCCATCTTCCTCAACTTTTCACCCACCCTCTTTAAATTCTGTAGTCAGGATGAGCTAGCTCTCCAGTGTTTTCAGAGGCTGCTCTTGTTTTCTCCTTCTTGTACTCTTCACAATTGGCAATTACGTGTTCATTTCTTGCTTCATTTATTATTTTCACTCCCTTACTGAATTATAATTTCCGTGAGTGCTTAGTACAGTCTAACATATTGTGTGTTCCCAGTAAATATATTTTTAAAAATAACAAATGAACTGTAACAAGAAGAAACCATACCAATTAAATTAAGACTAGATGTTAATTAGGAGGATAATGGAATTACCTAGAACATGTGTGCAATATTGAATAATTGCAGACTTACAAAGTTATTTTACAGTGATTCTCTATTTTAAAATATTATTATATTTGATGCATTTCCTTAAAGTTAAATCCATCAGAATTAAATAGGTTTTGCTATAAAAGGGGCCTGTTCTATTAATAAAGTGCAATTGCTTTGATTTAAAATAGTGGTTGATGGTCTCTGGATCTGTGTACAAGTTCAATATTAAATCTAAATTTAGAAACATTCCATTAATTGATGCCATATGAGGTTTATAAAAGCTATTTTGAAATTTGTCCCACATATCTCACCTCTTTCTTTTTTTTTTTAAAGATTTATTTATTTATTTATTTGACAGAGAGAAATCACAAGTAGATGGAGAGGCAGGCAGAGAGAGAGAGAGAGAGGGGGAAGCAGGCTCCCCGCTGAGCAGAGAGCCTGATGCGGGACTCCATCCCAGGACCCTTAGATCATGACCTGAGCCGAAGGCAGTGGCTTAACCCACTGAGCCACCCAGGTGCCCCATATCTCACCTCTTATTTGACTTTCTGTCACTGGGTTGTGAAAACGAAAACTAAAAAACAAACTAAGAAGGTAAGAATTTCACCCACTATGTTCTTATTGAGAAACCTTACATTTTTTTTTTTTTAACTTCAATCCCTGACATTTAGCTTACTAGCACAGCCTGTTCACCTTGGAGACAAGGTAAGAAAATTAAAATCTAACTGTATGGTACAGAAAATGCCATTTTCATATTAGTATAGCACACCAAAAGAGTGATTTTTAAATTCCTTTTCCAAACCACAAGGTTATAGTATATTTACCAAATAGACATGGCACTATTAAGAGGCCTCATAATGCTACAAAATACATGGTGCAATTATGACCCGTAATGATTATTTGCAGGTGGAGGGACACAAGCCTTCAGTCCATAGGAGTGTCCAGGCTAAATGTCATATTCTAGATCAGAGTATTTCTCACATCATTGCTCCCAACAGGAACATACTTTAGATTTTTAAGAAAGGGGGAAGAGGTGGAGCCTTAGAACTCACCCACAGATAGGATCATGAACTCTGCCAAGAGCATGCAAAGAGTTTACATAATAAGAGAATGCCTGGGGTGCCTGGGTGGCTCGGTGAGTTAAACCCTCTGCCTTCAGCTTAGGTCATGATCCCGAGGTACTGGGATCAAGCCCCGCGTTGGCCTCTGCTCAGCGGAGAGCCTGTTTCCTCCTCTCTCTCTTCCTGCCTCTCTGCCTACTTGTGATCTCTGTCAAATAAATAAATAAAATCTTTAAAAAAAGAAAGAATGCCAGCTACATGAGCTAGGGGATACCAGATCAAGCTGGAAGCTGGCTAAGGGGACACAAGATGGTCAACAGTAAAGAAGACTCTCCCTCCTCTTACTAGCACAAGTCCATATATATAAGAGTTGGAGATAGAGCTGGTACCTCCTATAGTTGCAACAAATTATTGAATTTTATATAATTGTTTTTAAAACAGAGGACTGGCCCTGATCTGAAGTATTTGAGAAACAAGACAGAGGATCATAGGGGAAGGGAGGGAAAAATGAAACAAGATGAAACCAGAGAGGGAGCCAAACAAAAAAAGACTCTTAATCTCAGGAAATAAACCGAAGGTTGCTGGGGTTGGAGGGATGGGGTGGCTGGGTGATGGACACTGGGAGGTATGGTGAGCACTGTGAATTGTGTAAAACTGATGATCCACAGACCTGTAGCCCTGAAACAAATAATACCTTATATGTTGATTTAAAAAAAAAAAAAAGAGGATCATAGAGGAAGGGAGGGAAAAATAAAATAAGATGAAATCAGAGATGAAGACAAACTCTGAGACTCAACTACAGGACACTACCCGAGGGCTGCTGGAGGGGAGATGAAGGGATGGAGTAACTGGGTGATGGGCATTAAGGAGGCCATGTGATGTGATGAACACTGGGTGTTATATGCAGCTGATAAAATACTGAAATCTGCATCTGAAACCAAAGACACAGTATATGTTAAATTAAATATATGTTATATGTTAAATTGAATTTAAATGAAGTAAGTGAAAAATAAAAGATACTATAATTGTTTCTTATCCTTATGATTCTGAACTGGGGCAATTTAAATCATAAGTTCCTAGGGACAGGAAACTTAAATCAGGAACATAATGTTTTTAAAGTATTGGAGTCCAAGACTGCCACTTTGATTCTGAAAGATGAGTCATGGTTTTGACTGGAATGATTGCTCCTAACCATCGATAGGAAGCTATTGAAATTCTAGTTGCAGTGATACCAGAGGCAGAAAGATGTGTTGAAGACACATTTGGGTTGTCTGCACATCTTCATTCCTTGCTAACCAATCCTGACCAACTTCTTCCATTTTCAAGCAGACTGTGCGAGCACCATATGTGTTTCATACAATGACCCTAAGTGAGTGGACTGCACACAGGCAAAAGATCAACACAAAGGCACTGAAGATCTTGGCAAGGTTGAGAAGGCATAGTAAACACAGAATCTGGCGCATACCGCCTGCCATGAAGATAGATATAATATGAAAGTGATGCTAAATAAAAGTGATTATTTAGTGACTCAGAAATAAACTAAGCAGCTTCCTGGGCCAGGAGCAAGATCAAAATATTGAAGAAAGAATAAGGATATTTTGCCCATGAAAAATCAAGATCTAATGTCACCATAAGACACTATGGTATTGGCACAGGGACAAAGAGACCAATGAGACAGGGCATGAAGGCCATACCGAACTACCCACCGATGGAATCCTGACACATGATGTAAGTGGCTCTACAGAATAGCACTAAAATGATGAACTCGTTGGATGTCTGGGAGGCTCGGTTGGCTAAGCATCTGCCTTCTGTTCAGGTCATGAACCCAGAATACTGGGACTGAGTCCCATATCGGGCTCCTTGCTTAACCCTCTGCCGGCTGCTCCCCCTGCTTGTGTTCTCTCTCTTTCTGACAAATAAATAAGTAAAATCTTTGAAAAATTAAAATAAAATAAAATAATGAACTTGTCAATAACTGGCTGTAAGCAATTGATTGTTCTTTTTTTTAAATTACCTCCTATAATAGGAAACATAAAGGCAGTTTAGAATAAGTATGTAAATGAAAACAATATTCTACATCTCTTAAGAGAAAATGTTAGAGAACATGTCATTCGTCTTGGATAGGTTAAGATGTATACAGGTACAAAACATATAAACCATAAAAGTAAATCTTAATAGGGGTGCCTGGGTGGCTCAGTGGATTAAGCAGCTGCCTTCAGCTCAGGTCATGATCTCAGGGTCCTGGGATCGAGCCCCGCATCGGGCTCTCTGCTCAGCAGGGAGCCTGCTTCCCTCTCTCTCTCTCTGCCTGCCTCTCTGTCTACTGTGATCTCTATCTGTCAAATAAATAAATTTAAAAAAAAAAGTAAATCTTAATAAATTTCACTACATTAAAACATAAAATGTATGTCTACAGAAAGATACCATTAAAAGAGCTAAAAAGACAAGCCGTGGAAGAAGAAATTATTTTTAAAACATAAGGAAACAATCAAGACAGTACACTAAGAATTTTATTAAATAAATAGATGCATTTTTATTGAAAATAAAGAAAAATAACTCCTAAAGAAATAGGACAATTCACAGAAAAAGAAACTAAATGGCTACTGCCATGTGAAAAGATGCTCAAGCTTCCTAATATTCAGGGAAATATGCAAGTAAAAAATCCCATTAATGAAATGTATATAATTTTAAAAATCTGGCAACATCAAGAATTATTGAGACCATGAACAGTGACTTCTAAAATGACATCCTCAGGCAAGGCTGAGGATGTGACTGGGAGGGGAAGAAACGTGTAAATATTGTGAGACCAATTATGGAAGATGATGAGCCCCTGATCCAGATGCTAAGTCAGTTTATAAAGCCTTCAGAGTAACAAGTGATATGGGGTAAGAGATTTCATTTAAAGCACTTGTTTGTATTTATATATATATATATATATATACATATATATAAATACATGTTTATATATATGAATTTATATAAATATATTATATATCTCTTATATATGTTTCTATATATTTCTTATGTATTACATATATGTGTGTATGTTTGTGTGTGTGTGTGTGTATTTCTCAGACTTCCTCAAAATTGCCCCAAAGAAAGATTTGCACAAGTCTTTCATTAGCATGGAAAAGAAAGAGACTTTGAGATGCTTGGAACCCAGCTTGGTGCTGATCATTAAGGCAAAAAAAGAAGCAAATTTTCCAAAAGTGTGAGTAGTGATAGTCCCTGTATAGGATGAGATTTTAAACTCTGGCTACTTTACAGAATGTCTCAGATCTTCAGGGTAAGACTGCACATTGCACAAATTTTTGCTAAAGAATAATCCTTGGATGATATTAAAAAGTTCCGGTCCAGGGCGCCTGGGTGGCTCAGTGGGTTAAGCTGCTGCCTTTGGCTCAGGTCATGATCTCTGGGTCCTGGGATCAAGTCCTGCATTGGGCTCTCTGCTCAGCAGGGAGCCTGCTTCCTCCTCTCTCTCTCTGCCTGCCTCTCTGCCTACTTGTGATCTCTCTCGGTCAAATAAATAAATAAAATCTTAAAAGAAAAAAAAAAAAAGTTCCGGTCCAGTTACTCAAGACCTTGATGATATGAGCAAGTTCGAATCTTCCTAAGTAAACATTCTCTTTTATTATCCAGTCTTCCAGCTTTTTAAAGGGCTGTGTCTTACTTTCTTAGCAGTCTCTTCTATTTCATGGTTCCAACTCTTACTTTAAATTGGGTGACCATAAAATTAGTATTCCTTTATAGAATCTCATTCCTCACTTCAAACCGCATCGCCGACTGTTGGACATCTCCATCCACAAGTCTACCTCAGATTAGTCCAACAGAACTTCAAAGATGATGGAAATGTTTTCTGTGATTATCAGTAGCATAACTACTAGCCACTGAATGTGTCTACAGCAACTGAGGGACTGAATTTATTTATTTTACTTTGACTTAATTTAAGTTTAAATAACCACATGTTGCTGCTGTATTGGACAGCCCCAATGCCCCTGAGAGAAGAAAGCTACCCTATAATGGTTCATTTGCCAAGAATTAATTTCTCCAATTCTTTGGAACCCCTCGATCCTTGACAGTACTCCTGGGTAGCTTCATTTTCCCCAGAGAAACGCTCAATCAACCTCTATTGTCAAATGGTGTAAACTAAGAATTGACAGATACATTATATAGCAATCAGCACTTAATTTTTTTTTTTAAGAAAAGCATTTAGTATTTACTACATCAAACATATTTTTCCTTGCCAAAAGATATAGGACTATTTAACATATTCTTTTTCCTCTTTCACAAGCACTGTAGCTTAGATGCCAACGAGCTCCAACTCTCAAAGGAAAATTCTAATCAACATATCCAAAGGTAAAATGAAATCTACATTACACCAAAAGTGAGCACATAATTTCTTGATGTGCGCTTAATTTTCTCTGCAGGTAGATGATAGAGTAGAAACATAAAAATCAATTAGCTATTGTTTGTGAATGGATAATTATAGACTGGTTGCCTTGAACTTGTTCATGCAAGAGAAAATTAAAAGAAAAACATGTTGCACCATTTTAAAACAAAATGTCAGGATGAAAAGCTGACTGAGAGGAAAATTGGACCACATTGAGTGGTTACTATTCATGAATATATATGAAGTACTATTGTTACTGTCGGTTTGCATAATGAGTAACTTGTTTCCAATGCTTAATTTTATATAGAAATTTCTTATAATTTAACAACATACAGAGCATTAACACCATTAATTTTCTTTATTAATACTGTCACATATAATGTTAACATTCTCACATTATGGTGAGATAATGTTCCCAAGATCACCTCTCTGACATCAGTTGGATCAAGGTCAGAAATAAGAATTTCACGACATCAGTACGATTATATAGTTAGATATTTAAAAGGATATTTAACAACCAGCTCTCTACAGCTGGCCGATGTCCAGGGACATATTCATTTCTTTCCCTTTTCATCAGATTCCTTCAGGTCTGCTTTGACATGGAGCCGAAAGCACACGTCCCTTATGTCACCGCGCCCTGCCTTCAAATTAATATATATAAAAAGCACATCATGAAAAAATATAGTCCAACAGCAAATATGGTTTATAATGGGCTTTAACTCAGATCTAAACCCCAACATCCTAAACACCCTCACTACCCCCAAATACATAAAATAAACCTACAAATAGAAAGACTAGGTACTCAACATACATACATTATCTCTTTCTTTTCATTCTTATGAAAGGAGCTACTTCAAAATAACAAGTGTCATCTAAACTGTTAGTAAAGTCCTCTCAATAAAGAATTGGACATTAAATCAGGACAACTACAATACCAGGTACTAAAATAGGAAATAAGCAGATGTCAGAGAAATAAATTAATTACTGTTTCAAACCTTCTTTATAATCTCAATGATGTATAAGTTTTCCCCAATTTAATCATTTGACAAGGAAGAGAGTTTATAAATAAATAATGGAAGCTTAAATAATGAAAAAAAGGATACTTTTTTCCCCTAGTAGAATTCTAAGGCTAAAAATATAAAAACAAGGAAAAACAAGCATGAGTATTAAAAACTAAGGCAGAGTAGTCAAAATACAATAACTTCCAAGAAATTCTATGGGATACCATACAGATGGAAGCAAATACAGAAATTTGCTCTCTGAGAGGAGGAAGACCTTGGGAAAAACACTTTATGCTCTGTAAATGAGCTCTCCGTCTACTTTATTATTAAAGCTATATTTCTTTCTTCGAAGAAATTGGGAAAATTAATATGTAGATTCCTACATTGCCTGAACAATTATTACACTACATTGCCTGAACAATTATTACACTACCTACATAGCATGTTATTTGAAAGTTAACTAAATTATTTTTTCTGACATAATCTGTACCTAGTAAATTTTAGCTGGCATTCATTACAACCCAATTAGCATATATTTATTAGACTATCCAAATAGTCTACTTGTAATTGATTTTTTGCAGGCTTTATTTTTGGGGAGTAGTCGTTTAGATTCACAGCAAAATTGAGAGAAAGATACAATGATTTACCATACACCCCCACTCCCACACAGGCATGGTCTCCCCCATTACAAGCAGCCCCACCAGAGCAGTGTATTTGTTGCAATTGGTGAACTTCCACTGGCCCATGATAATTACCCTAAGTCCGTAATTTATCTGAAAATTCACTCTTGGTTTTGTACATTTTTGGTTTAAACAAATGTATAATGAATTATGATGGTATCATAAGCTTTTTTCACTGCCCTAAAAGTGCTCCACTTACTTCTTCCTACTCCACCAACCTCTGAAAACCAATGATTTTCTTTTACTGTCTCTTGTTAGTTTTGCCTTTTATGGTTGGAAACATGGAATGTAGCCTTCTTAGATAGGCTTCTTTCATGTAGTAACATGCACTTAAGTTCCTTCCATGTCTTTTCGTGACTTGAAAATTCATTTCTTTTTGGCACTGGATAATACTCGATTGTCTGAATGTGCCGACACCTTGGTTGCTTCCAAATCTTGGCATTTATGAATAAAACTTTGATAAACGGGTATGTGTAGGTATTTGTAGGGATGCAAGTTTTCCACTCCTTTGGGTAAATGCTAAGTAAGATGACTGCAGAGTCACAAGGTCATTTCACAATAACCAGTCAAACTGTCTGCCCAAATAGCTATACCGTTTTCCATTTCTACCATCAATGAATGAGCATTCCTGTTGCCCTACATCCTTGCCAAGCATTTTGTGTTGTCAGTCGTCCAGATTTTCAGCATTCTAATAGCTGTATAGCAGTATTTCGTTGTTTTAATTTGCATTTTCTCCAATGACATATAATATGAACATCATTTCATATGCTTATTTGCCACCTGTATATTCTCTTTGGGGAGGTGTCTGTTCATATCTTTGGTCAATTTGGGGGCCATTGTTTGTCTTCTTATTGTTGAATAAAATTCCTTTATGAGCTATGTCCTTACAAATACTTTCTCCCAGTTTATGGTTTGTCTTCTTTTGATATTGTCTTTCACAAAGTTCAAGTTTTTCATTTTAATTGTGCCTAGCTCATCCATTCTTCCTTTCACAGATCATGCCTTCGGTGTTGTATATAAAAGATACCACCATACCCAAGGTCTTCTAAGTTTTTTCCTGTTCTGAGAGTTTTGTAATTTTGCATTTTATGTTTAGGTCTATGATTCATTTTGAGTTTTTTAGTGAAATATAAGGTCTGCACCTGTATTAATTATTTTGCATGTGAACCTTAAATTGTCCCTGCATCATTTGTT